>NW_022631006.1:0-1259379 GCF_010015895.1 Lontra canadensis | reverse complement strand
TTTTTTTTTTTTTTTTTTTTTTTTTTTTTTTTTTGCTTCTTTTGATACTCAGCTCACCTTGTTTCAAAAGATATCCACCTTCTTCCTTTTAGCACTGGAAAAAAAATTTCAAATTAATTTACAATAAAAGTAAATGAGGTAAAATTGGTTTGGGTACTGCATATTCAATCCTGTTTAATCAAATTCTTAAACTAACTTCAAAATACATGACACAGCTTGGAAACTATAGTTTTCTTTTAACAAACCATGGGGATCAAAGTGTACATTCCGCATGTATTTCTTTAAGCAAGGGCTTTGTGCCTCTGAGGGAGCATATGCTCAGAATGCTATTACACTTGCCAGCCTTCCCGCAAATTTGTGCTGTTTAACAAAAAACAAGCACATTTTTCAATTCAAGTCAGGAAGACTCTTTTATTTTTGCTGATTTCGCCTTCTTTTCTCTTTTCTAGCACAACCCTCAGGGCTCATGATGTAATGGCCAGAGCTTGTACATGGGAGCAAGAAAAGCCTTTCATGAACTGCAAACTTTATTCAATAAAAATGATTATGGTCCAGCCCTTATTCCCTCCCAAACAGGAGAAAACATACAAATATCATGTAGAAAGCTCTAGGAATCCTAAGGACTCCAGTAGGTCTTGAAAACATTAATTTGGGGGGTGAGGGGTTGTTTGTTGTTTGTTTTTCTGTTGTTGTTGTTTTTAAACAAGGAAAAGAAGCAACACACACACACACACACACACAATAGTGGACGTTATTTTTACCCTTAGTTCAATGACACTAGATGTAGAGTAGGGATCTATGGCTTGAAGGGTCACGAGTTTGAGTCAAAACCCAACTTCAAGTTAATTGGCTGGCATTGGGGGCCGCACAAATTGAAGAGAGACATATTTGTTTCTAATGGGGGATGAGTAGGTCACTGTTCCAGAGCCTCTGCCCCTCCTTGCTATCTTGCCAAGAACTCGCTCTCATAAGTAAATATCTTTAAAGCAGACAACTTTCATCTTTCCTGGTAATAAATAAATAAAATAAAACGATCACAATGGATCCTGTTAGAAAGTGAAAGGAACAAAAAAACCTCCAAAAACAAAAAAAACAAGACAAAACCAAAATAAAGGTGGGACTTTATTCCTTCCAGATGCATATTTGAAAGCAATGTTTGTTTGCTAACTCTGGGGTTTGCCTGTATTATCCAGCAAATCTGCTGACACCCATATGCATTTAAGTAAAACCTAACATCCTACCCTAATTTTAATACTTTGTAATGGATAAAGGCAAACCCTATATTTTAGTGGTCATATTTTCTTCTATCTTTTTTTTTTTTAATCAATTTTTTAAATCAACTGAAAACTTCTTCGGGATAGTAGGCAGGAATGTTTCCTTTTAAAACTCCTTCCAGGTAAATATGTCAGCTTACTGCTATTTGGAATACTGCTATTGGAAAACCACTATATGTCTGTCAGGGAAAAAAGAAATCCACAAAAGGGGGGGGGGGAAGCCACCATATGAGATTCACTAGACACTAAACCTCTTGTCCACCCAAATTACACCAGTCCTCACATAATAAGAAGACATTGCGGAGGCTGTGCTGTATGCCTTCCAGGCAAAGCTCCATAGCCAGCAATTAGTCTATATAGTCAGAGGCCAAAAAACCTTATTGTCTTACTTGCTGTATAATTATCTGTTATGATGAACTGCGATTCTAAGGACTATTGTCTTTATGCTTGGATCTGTGTGTGGAGTGGTTGTCTGGCTGAGACCCAAGAATGGACCTTCCTTTTAGTATCTCTGCCTGAGTGATTTCTCTGGTCTCTTCCTGGCTGGGTAAAACAGAGACTGTTTCTGCATGATTTCTTGGGTTGATGAGAAGCAATTATGCCTTAAATGAAGTCATTCATGTCTGCCATTTTGTTTGCATATTTTCCAGTGTTCACCTGTTATTAAACCTGTCTTTAAACTGTAAGCTAGTTTCAAGTAGACTTTTGTGTCTAACACAGTTTGGTAATCAGAGGAAAACAAAATAGATAAAATGTTTTCTGCACAAATCACTCAAGCAAGAAATCTAATAAAGTGATTAAAATCTAAAATAGCTTTTAGGAATGTCCTGGGCATTTTTATTTCTTTGAATATTCCCTCCATTCACTGAACGATGGCCATTGTCTCAGCAGTCTTCGTTTGAAACTTATAGCAACTTTGTCATCTGTTGGGAGAGGAGGACAGAGCAGAAAAAGGAGAAAGGAAAGTGTTAGTAAATCTTATTCTCATTGTCAAAATAGTTATGTTGTTCATTATAATATAAAAGTGATATGTTGGCATATATAATACAAGGATATTGGAAGTATCTGTTTAAAATTGATTATATCCTGTAGATTGAGTCCATTAGAAGATATGGATTAAATATTTAGATTCTATATTGTCACTAGACATTATTACTAATTAAAAGTATATCCTAATAAGCTTTATAAACTAAAAAGAATATTTTCCATGGACTCTTATAAAGCAAATGTTCCACTGTACACCTTCTGGTCTTAAAATGTCTGAAAAATAAAAGCATGTACTAGCTTACAATGCAACATTAGATGAACTATAATTTAAAGTTAGAATAGTTATAAAACAAAAATTAAGATTACTATCAATTTATCTAAATGAACGCATGTTTTATTAAATGGAGCTTTATTGAATAACTTTTTTCCCTGTTTTGGAAGTTTTTACATTTAGTTAGCTATTAGCTATTCTTTGTTAGTGAATATACTTTATAGGTACAATTCGTTTTAAAATAAGGCCCAGTAACTGAGCCAGAACAATTTATTGGACAGTTTTTTAACAGTAAATACAACATGGAATTTTGTTAAGCAAGTTGCACCTATAATTGATGTTATACTTATTTAAATTATTTCATATTATTTATTCCCATTCATTTTAGAAAAGAATCTTTTTTTAAAAAAAAAGGATATAGACTTGAAGGCAATTTAATTTTAAAACAATTGCATTTTGTCTAACTTTTCAAAAATTCAACTAAGCATGTGTGTTTGATTTTTGAGCTTCAATGAAATAAGAGAAGACTTGTTGATGGTTTAAAAGTACTTAATTTATCACCACTGAACAGAAACCATTTCCCCCCTGAAGAGGTTTGTACTAAGGTGACCTCTGCTGTTTAAAAAAAAGGCTTGCAAAAAAACAGTCCCTTTCCTAAAATACTCAGTAATCTTAAATTACAAGGATAGAAGTGGATACTGCTGTGCCTAAAAGTATTTACTAAATTCATTACTGTTTCGATTATATATGTGATTTCTAAGCCTTTTTCCTTCAGAGCTGGGAAATTTCCTCTGTCGTTTACCTCCTTGCATTTTGCGTATAAATTCTGACTGACTGGGATCCCTGCCATTGGATTTTCTTCTCACTGAAGGGTTTTCTCTACTCCTAGTGGGGCAAAGTCATGACCCAGAAAAAAATTGATTCATGAATTCTCAGGGTATAAGTAAAGAAGAGAGGAAATATGCCTTGGCTGAGCTCCGACTAGTGACAATTTAAAACCTGTAATTAGTCTGAATTCAAGTTGCAAAAGGAATCTGAATTTAAGATTCATTAATTCGAACTGATATATTAACTTTAACAAACTAGGTCCCTTATTTAAAGAATCATTTTCACAAGCTGTTGAGTTCACTGCTGGAACCTAAATTTTACTGATTTTAAAATTATTTAAAGATGGTGGAAAGACCACCAGATTGTATTGCATTGTGTTTGTTCTACCTTGATAAACCTAACTTTTACTGGATCTGCTGAGTATTCACACCCTAGTCCTGGGTTTTACTTCCATCTTTGTCCTAAATTTCATGTTTGTAAATCCCCATTGTCCTGTGGAACACGTGTTCTTTAGCTGTTTCCCCCCTGATGTTTCCAAGACCCCAAGTCCCCTTTAGCTAACTCCCTGACATTTCCATGAACCACACTGCTGAAATGTTATACAGTAATTAATGTTGATCCTAGTACACACTCAGCCTCCAGTACAAATTAGGATGGAAAAGGTTATCATAATATTTTGCTAGTCTATTTGGTAGATTTGAATTGCTCCCTGTGGGGGACAAACAAAAAAGAAAGGTGTTTTAAAGTTAGGCTTCAGAAGGAAAAAACCTTCTGGGTAGTAACGAGTCCTTGAGAATCACACACATTTTAAACTTTTCATTCAAAAATACTTAACCGTCCTGCGTCAGCATATTGATTATTAAGCTATAACTCCCTCGGGACCAACGTGCAAGACTAACAAGTGGGTCAGTAGGTACTGTCAATAGATGGGCTCCGGAATTCAGACTGAAACTGTTACCATTGGGTGGAGTTCAAATCCAGGTACGACCAGCAGCTGGAGCCTCTCCAACTGTCAGTCGTGTCTGAAAAACACTAAGAGACTAAATAATTTAGATTACACTATATTGACCTGTATAATTGTTTAAATGAGTAATGCAGCCACCAACTGAAAGAGGTCAACCATCTGTAGAGGAAACACAGAATTCAGTTTCATTTCCAAACAAACTTTTGAAGAGCAAATTGTTTTTTCTGTGGGAGGTAGGGGAAAGTCTGAAGACAGATTAATGGCTTCTCCCCCTAAATAAAGGTTAAAGCTTCTGTCACTTATAGAATGCAACTTCAATAGAAAAGAAGTCATAAGGCAGCTGGGCCAGCTGCCACATAATCAGCGTAAATGGGTATTGTTTCGGGTAGGTTAAAAGGTAAGTGGCTTTGAGAGTGCAGTATTATTTCATTATATGCCGTCATCATTCATTACGTATATGTGTGAGTACATGTGTATATAAAGGGGAAAGACTTTGGAAAGACTAGATCCCGAAGTTAGACTAACCACATTTTTACAGACAATGGCAAAGTATTTGTTTTAAATGCAACTCTACCTCAATCCTTATCTCTGAAGTTAGCTGTAAATCAGGATTTGAGATGCATACATTATGCATCCAGTTTATTTTGAGAAAAAGTGCCTATTTTAACTAGATTAACACGTACTGATCAAACTCTTGGCATTCAAGCCGTTCATATCAGATGAAAGGCTGCAACCACCAAGTACCCCACCAAATTATTGTCCAGAGCCACTACTCTCCAGTGGGTTTCTTGCCAGGCAGGGTGGGTTAATTACTGGATTTCTTCCCTGATCTTCTGTTCTCCTGCCATTGTACTTGGGAATGGGCTTCTCCAAACTCTTCATGGTATACAAATTATAAAAGAAGAGAATGACACAGAGGAAAGAGATTAAGTTCTGTGTACCTATGAGCGAACCGAATTTTATGCCATGAATTAAAAAATAACAGAAAAATCTTTGCCATTGGTCTTTACTTCCTACTTATGTGTGCACACACACATACACACGAGCTTCCTCTTAAATTGCTTGAGGCTGTGCATAGATAAATGTTTAGTGAGTTCTTTCCTCAAATGCCTTTGGGCGTGCTGCCCATCCATCTAACAAGAATATCTTCAGTATTCACCTTTGCATCATTAGTCATCTAAAACCTTTTATGACAATGATTCAACACATCAAGAAGATACTTGCATTGCATATGTGAAATGTTGAGCTTTTAAATCACTATTTATTTAGAGTCACAAATCTTTGCAAATTTGGGCAATATCCACATATTGTTACTGAGCTGTAATTTTGGGAGCCACCGGCTGATAACAAATGCTAATTGGAAATCTATCATTTTAAAATATCATTTACTGAGAGTTGGTTCTGTGAAAAATACAGCAATAAATAAATTCATAATTTCCTTTTAATATAATAATGTTGAAAAATCCATTGACTTATAATAGGCCCAGTCTGAAAACTATGCCCAGAGCACATAGCCATGATACCAGTCCTTGTACTATATTCTCATGCTGACTTTCATGAGTAAGCACTTTGTCTTCTCTCTCTGTCTCTCACTCTCTTGTTCTCCCCTCTCCCCTTTCTCCTCCCTCTCTTTCTCTCCCCTCCCTTTTCTCTCTTTGTCTGTCATATACACATCTTACAAAGCTTCACATATTCCTCATCTGAGCCAAGTTAAATCAAGAAGAGGAGAAGAAGCAGGACTTTACATGGTTTTTGTATTTATTTGTGAGTCTTGCAGGCCACCAATATTGCCCTTTCCCTCCTCATTCATATTCCAAAATTGAAAGCTGCAAAGGGTGGTGATTTGTAAAATATGTCCCAGTTGATGGATATTATTCAACTAGAAGCTAATATTTTGGATATTTCCATTGCAGCAAGCAATCCTAAGAAAAATGAAAAACTCAGTGGTGGCTAAGGAAAGAAAGACTTCAAATATGTTTTCCACATGGTATACCAATTACATTGACATAATCTTGACACTTTGATGTCATCTTATTTCTCTTTTGGTCTAAATATTTCTCTATTATCTATTACAATATTCACCAGAATATTGTACCAGAAACTGGAAATAGAAAAAATAGATAGTTCCAGAACACAATTACTGAAATGCTGTGCTGTATTTCTGAATATTTTTCTGGTCTTAAAACAAAAATCATATTTTGTTTGAATAATGCTAATATAATTGTCCTTTATTTCAGCAAATCTGAGGCCCTTACCTCCTGCCAGACACTGGACTGAATGCTGAGGATGTAGCAGTGAACAAACATACTGCCCCAGCTCTCATGGAGCTTACACATTAGCTATAAATTATGGAAATTATTAAGCCCCTTTAAGTGAAAGAGAACTCAGTTTTTATGGAAAGATAGTTTGGGGACACATATCATCTAGATCAGCACTGTCCAGTCTGGTAGCCATTAGCAACATGTAGAAATAGGTGGCTACTGCAGGTTTTCAGTGAACACGCCTGACAATTTTCAAAGACCACTGTGGCTTCTTTGTTGAGAATAGAACAATCCTGTTTTATGCCAGTTGTGTTGCAATATTATTTATAGTGCTCTCTCTCATTCTCAAAGATGCCTGTTTGGTTAACAACTACACAGTCACCCTACAGGATGAGGCTCTGGAGGTGACCCAGTAGAACATTGATCCAGGTAGTTTGGATAAAGACAATAGTAGTGAAATAATGCATATTATGCACAGGAAATTGACATTTCTATCACATAATCCTATGTTTCTTTTTGTTTTTAATTGGGGCAAAATGCACATAACAAAATTTGCCATTTTGACCATTTTTAGGGAGTGCTGTTCAGTGGCATTAAGTACATTCATAGTGTTTATAACCATCACTACCAGTCATCTCCTGAACTTTTTTCATCTTACAAAATGGAAACTATGTACCCATTAAATAATAGCTCCCCATTCTGCCCACCCCAGACCCTGGAAACTACCATTCTACTTTCTGTCTCTATTGATTTGAATACTCTACATACCTCATATAAATGGAATCCTTCGGTATTTCTCTTTTTGTAACTAGTTTATTTCACTTAGCATAATGTCCTCAAGGTTTATCCATGTTGAAGCAAACATCTCTTCAAGACTGCTTTAAACTCTTCTAGGTGGGTGTGCCTGGGTGACTCAGTTGGTTAAGCATCTGCCTTCAGCTCAGATCATGATCCCAAGGTCCTGGAATTGAGACCTGTGTCAGGTTCCCTGCTCAGCGGGGAGCCTGCTTTTCCCTTTCTCTCTGTGCCCCCCCCCAACCCTCTGCTCATGCTTTCTCTCTCTCTCTCTTTCTTGTTCTGCACTCTCTCTCTCTCAAATAAACAAATAAAATCTTTAAATAAATAAAATACATTATTTTGGGTGTATACTCAGAAATGGAATTGCTGGATCCTATGGTAATTCTATTTTTAATATTTTGAGGAACGACCATACTGTTTTCCATGGAGTCCGCACCATTTTACATTCCCACCAACAGTGCACAAGGGTTCCAATTTCTCCACATCAGAGCCAATACCTGCTATTTTTGTTTGTTTTGGTATTTTTGGTAGCCATCCTAATGGATGTGAGGTAAAATCCTGTATTTCTTAAACTCAATTAGCATATCCAGATTCAACATGGTATATCTTCCTAGAATGTCAAGTTATTGCCAAGTGTTGGGTAAAACCTATTTTTGTGCTTAAACAGATTTTTTGTGAAATTGAATATATTTTGCATAAGAATTTCTCATATATATTTGTAAGATAAAAGTTTCAGCAAGATACTTCAGTCCAAGCATGGTCCCTCCCTAGGTCTCCTTGGAATGCCAGTTCATTCTTCTCTCTTTTTTGAGGTGTTGCGGTGGAAGTTTGTGAAGCAGTGGGAAATCTGTTCTTACTATTACTCATACCAGTTAATATCAGCTAATATTTGAGTCTATGGTTAACCAAATGTCTGATTTATCAGATATGACTTTTAAATATTTGAATTTTTTTTTTACTGGAGGTAAAAAATGGCTGTCATACCAGTTGCTAATAACTGTGAAGATCCACAAATAATCTGAGAACTACACTTTGGCAATTCTTCCAACCTAATTCCTCCCTTGTTTTTTCATAAATGTAATTAACAATTATTAATGTGTCCTGATTTCTTTATTTTTATGAAGAAGCAGCATTGAAAAGTAGTTAAAAGAATGGCCTCTGAAAACACACTGCCTAGATTTTAATTTCAGCTCAGCAACTTGCTAGTTGGGTGGTCTGGATGACCTCAGGCTACTTATTTATCCTCTCTGTGCCTTTAGTTACTTCACCTTTAAGATATCAATACATGTAAAGTATTTTGAGCAGGGCTTCAACTAATGTTCATTATTTTTATGATTATTTTAATCTAAATTGTATTTAAACATATATATTTCAACCAAAAGACTAAATGTATGCTTTCTGATTAGTCAATGTTAATGTTCACTATGGTTATGAAAATTTATTATTTCTGCTAATGGATCACTGTATAGGTAAACAAAGATAAACATAAAAGACATTCACATTGAAAAATCTCCAGATTTGTCAATCAAAAGCTTTGACTCAATTAGAAGCACAGATGAAAAAAATTATTTCAAACCATTTGATTTAGCATTACTAGAAATTATTCAGATTGAGAGAATATTTCATTTGATTCATCATCTCTAAGATAGCTCACCACTGATACCAATCAACTGAAACACTTATTTCATCCAAAAATGTGGTATTGTATAGATGTTTTACTTTTTAAAGATTTATTTATTTATTTACTTATTTATTTATTTATTTGAGAGAGGGAGAGAGAGCACCCACAGGGGGAGAGGGAGGGAGAAGCAAACTCCCCTCCTGAGTAGGAAGCCCTGATGTGGGGCTCAATCCCAGAAACCTGGGTTCATGACCTGAGCCAAAGGCAGATGCTTAACCCACTGAGCCACCCAGGTACCCCAGGATAGATGTTTTATATGGCTGTATTACATATTATTCTACAACTGCACTGTATAAATGCCTACTCCAATGCACTATTATCTGAATTAGAAAAGGGCATTTCAACTCCACAGACATCACGATACATTCTCATCTATAAATCCAGAAAAGCCACTGACATTGAGCAAATAAATGGTAACAATAACTCAGTGACTTATCACAAAAATTCACAATCACTAAATTATTCAGTTCTCTGTTGACATGACATAATTTGTGGCAACCCAACCATTGCTACAAAAGGACAGCATGTCATTATTATCAAAATATGAACTTAACCCATTATAATGACTACAACTGAATTTAACTAAGAGTTTATTAATGAGATGAATATTGTTTTATATGAAGATAATATTTTTTTGGTCATGTGGTCTACACTAGGCCTGAATATGTCCTTAACTGGGAATAATTTGGCTAGTAAAAATGTTAGTTACAAAAAAAAAATCATTCTCCCCAAGTTTAAAGATAAAAATACAAGGCTGGAGAAGTTTTAACAATTCAAAGATAAAAAAACAACAAAATATTAATTAAGCTCAATACAGTTTTCTCAGAATTTTACCATGTTAGTTTCTAATGAAACTAGATATAGTATAGATTTAGTCCAGCACAGAACAGCCAGAAGTAATACACAATGGCATTTGTAGGTATCTATGAGTCAAGGAATTGTGTTTATCACTGATGACTAGTTGTCAGAAAACAGATTTAATATGGAAGGGAAGATCCAGTCAAAGTCTGGTGGATGATTTTCAGTTGATTCAGCTCATTCATTCATTAAATTGACATATAATTCACTTACCATAAAATACACTTTTTAAAACTGTACACTTCAACAGTTTTCAATATATTTGTAAAGTTGTACAACCATCACCATTATCTATGTTCAGAACAATTTTTTGTCACCTAAAAAGGAACTCTTTAATCCATTAGCAGTCACTTCCCATTTCCCAATACCTCCACCTCTGGCAACTACTAACAGGATTTGCCAATTTTCAACATTTTATGTAAATGAAATCATACAATACGTGGCTTTTTGTGTCTACCTTTTTTCACTAGCATAATATCTTTAAGGCTCATCCATGTTAGAGCATTTATCAGAACTTTATTTGTTTATGATTGAATGATGTCTCATGGTATGAATTATAGGATCAGCTTTCAATTCCTGCAAAAAAGCAGCTGTGATTTTTACAGGGACCAGAATAAATCTGTAGAAAAATTTAGGAAACATTGCCATTAACATAATGTTGAATTTAAATCCCTGAACACAGGTTCTCTTTCCATTTATTGAAATCTTTAATTTCTTTCAACAGTATTTTGTATTTTTCACAAGTCTTGCATTTCTCTTCTTAAATTATTCTTAAACCTTTATTATTTTGATACTATTGCAAATGGAATTATTTACTTAATTTCATTTTGAAATATTCACTGCAAGTGTATAAGAATACAATTTTTATATATTGTTTTTGCATCTGGTAGCCTTGCTGAACTCTAATAATTTTTTGTGTGTGTGAATTCCTTGGGATTTTCTGTATACAAGTTCATGTCATCTGCAAATAGAGATAATTTTATTTTATGCTTTTCAATGAACTTGTCTTTTATTCCTTTCCCTTGTCTAACTTCCCAACTATACCCTCCAGGAAAAAAGTTGAATAGAAGTAATGAGAAGTAATGAGAATAGATTTAATCTTGTTCCTGACCCTAGGGACAAAAGATTTGGTCTTTGAACATTAAGTATTATGTTAGCTGTGGTTTTTCACAAATGTCCTTTCTATAAGTGCTTTTTGTAGATGAGAAATTTCCTTTCTGTTCCTACTTTATTAAATGTTTTTATCATGAAAGTAAACTGGATTTTTGTCAAATGCTTTTTCTACATCTATTAAAGTGGTCATGTGGTTTTTCTCTTTTATTCTATTAATATGGAGCATTACATTGATTGATTATTGAATGTTGAACCAACCTCGCATTCCTGACATAAATCCCACTTGGTCATGATGTAAAATCCCTTTTATATGTTGCTGAATTAAGGTTGCTAGTGTTTTGTTAAGAATTTTTATTTCTATATTCATAAAGAATATTGGTCTGCAGTTCTTCATTCTTGTGATTGGTTTTGGTATCAGGCTAATCCTGGGCTAGGAATGAAGTAGAAAGTGTTCTTTCCTCTTCTTTTTCTTGGAAGACTTTGTAAAGAATTGGCATTAATTCATCTTTAAAAGTTTGACTGAATTCATAGTGAAGCCATCTGGGCCTGGACTTTCCTTTGCAGGGAATTAAATGGCAGCAAGAGGAGGAGGAGGAGGAGGAAGAGGAGGAGGAGGAGTAATTCCATATTCTTATTATAGATCTATTCAGATTTTCACTCTTATTTCAATTCTTTATTTCTTTCATGTCTAGTTTTGGTAGTTTGGAACTTTCTAGGAATTTTTCCATTTAACATAGGTTATATAATTTGTTTCCAGACAATTGTTCATAGTACTCCTTTATAATTCTTACTATTTCTGTAATAATAATAGTAATATCTTCTCTCCTATTATTGATTTTAGTAATTTGAATCTTCTCTCTTTTTTCTTCATCAGTCTACCTAGAGATTTCCCAATTTTGTCAGCCTTTTCAAAGTACCAGCTTTTGTTTACATCACTTTTTCTCTATTTTTCCCCTATTCTCTAATGCATTGATTTCTACTCTAATCTCTATTTTCTTCCTTCTTTTGGTTTGAGTTTAGAGCTCCTTTTCCAGCTTCTTAGGGTAGAAACTTGGGTTATTAATTTGAGATTTTGTTCTCTCTTCATATAGATGTTTACTGCTATGAACTTTTCTCTAAGCATAGTTTTAGTAGTATACCATAAGCTTTGGTATATTGTATTTTCATTTAATTTCATCTCAAAGGATTTTCTAATTTTTCTTTGTGATTTCTTCTTTGACCCATTTGTTATTTAGGAGTTTGTTGTTTAATTTCCACATGTTTGTGAGTTTCCCTTAATTTTTTAATTATTGATTTCAAATGTCATCTCTTTGTGGTCATAGAGCATACTTGGTATGATTTCAAGGTATTTAGTCTTATTGAAAATTGATCCACTATATAATCTATCTTGGAAAAGATTTCATGTACACTAGAATTAATGTGTAGTCTGCCATTACTGGTGAAGGGTTATATAAATGTAAAGTCTGTTTGTTTTATAGTATTTTTAAAGTCTTCTAATCCTTTGTTGATTTTCTGTCTTAATATTCTATCCATTATTGATATTGGAGTATTGAAGTCCCAACTGTTATTGAGGACTTGCCTATTTATCCCTTCATTTCTCAGTTTTTGCTTTACGTATTTTGGTCTTCTGCCATTGGGTGCATATATGTTTACCATTGTTCTGTCTTCTGGATGCATTGATCCTTTATTATAAAATGTCCATTATCCCTTTAAAAATTTTTTTCTAAAAGTCTATTTTGTCTGATATTAGTATAGTCACTACAGCTCTATTTCAGTCAATGTTTCACAGTATATTCTTTTATATTCTTTTTACTTTTAATCTTTTGCATCTTTGGTTCTGAAATATGTCTTACAGACAGCATATAGTTGAATTGTGTTTTTTAATTCATTCTGCCAATCTTTGCCTTTGGATTGGAGTATTTAATCCATTTATATTTAATATAATTACCGATAAGACATGATTATACATGACATTTTGCTATTGTTTTCTATATGTCATGTCTCTTTTCATTCTTGTATTCATCTATTATTTTGTTTAATTCTTGTAGATTAAACAAGAAAAACAAGATTAAACAGAAAATATCTGTTTAATTCTTGTAGATTAAATAGATATTTTCTAGTGCAGCATTTTAGTTCAGTAACACTTCCTTTAGTGTATATTTTTATTTTCTTTAGTGACTGTTCTGGTATTTATAATTAATATCTTAATTAATAATATTCTAGTTCATGTTAATACCAAATTAATAGTATACAAAACTTTGCTTCTATACAGTTACTACTCTATGCTAATACATTTTTAAAAGTTCTTTAAATGTAATTTCCTTTAGTTCTTTGAACATATTTTAAATTGTTGATCTAAAGTCTTTGTATAGTAAGTGCAACATCTGGACTCCCTCAAAAGCAGGTTCTATTGATTCCTTTTATTCCTGTATATGGGCCATATTTTCTTGTTTCTTCTTATGGCTCACAAATTTTTGTTAAAAATTAGACATTTAAAATTAATATAATGTGGCAACTCTGGAAAGCAGATTTCCTACTCCAGTTTCATTGTTGCTGCTGCTGCTATTATTTATTCATGAAGTGACTTTTTTGAACTAACTGTTATTCTGGAAAGCCTATATTATTGTTGTGTGTGATTACTGAAGTCATTGTTCAGTTAGCTTAATAGTTATCTAATCAATGGACAGAGAATTCTTTAAATTCTTGAAACTAATAAGTTTTCCAGGCTTTGCTGACATTCTATGTGTGTATTTGAGGCATCCCTTCAATGTCCAGGCAGTCAGTTTATACCTCTGCTTTAGTATTTACTGCCTACTTTCACAGAGCTTCAAGGTCAACCAGAGGTGAGAATTTATATCCTTCTCAGACCTTTCATAGGCATCCACACAGCCCTGGGCATGGGCACAGCATTGTTTATACATGGCCTTCTACCTTCCCTAAAGACATTTCATTTCCTAGTAGATTTTCATTCAGCTTCCTGTTTGTTCCAACTATCACTGCTGCCTTAAAAGTGATGTTAAACAATTTCAATGGATAGTTTTCTCCCAGGAAAAAAAGCTGTTTTCACTGAGAGATCTGAATTGAGTCAAGCAAATACAAACCCTAAGTGGAGATTTCCAAAGAACTACCAGTCAGGTCAACTGATGACAATTCTGAGAATGGGGCTTTAAAAAATCTTCAACCCATCATGACCTTTCCAGTGGTGGCTAAGTTGCTTGTTTTCAATGTGCTTGTGGGGCTGTTGGTTTGCAAGATCACTACAGTGTTGGGAAGCAGGGCGTGTTATTAGACCAAGTTAAAATAAAACCATAAACCTCGCTGTTCGTACCAAGATTCAATGATTTTTTTTTCTTAAGTAAATGTTCCTCGGATTGCTGCAGGCCTTTGGGTAATTTCCAGAGTTCTGGAAAAGTTATTTTGACCATTTTGCAAATAGTCTCCTTCCTTTATGTAGGAGTGAATTTTGAAGTTCCTTACTCTGCCATTCCTGTTGACGTCCAGCCAAAGCCCTTGATATTTAAACACCAAGCTATTTATCACTTTTAAAGAAGATTTAAATAGATGATCTGGAATTTTTACTTCTTTAATTCCTCTCAATCCATTTCAAATAATAGTTATTGAAGTCCTACGGCTCCTAGGGCCTGAGAATAACTTTCCAATATGCTCTAGGTCTAGTGCACTGACTCAAATTAAATATAGATAAAATGCTACAATTACTAATAGCTCAGACTTAATAAAGAGGCATCTTTGATCCAGAGAAATGATAGTTTTTTTTCTTATTAGTAACTCAGCACTGGTCACAATAGGTGTCACAGTTGGTGTCTACAAAGAGGAGATCACATCAATAAATTAAAAATATACCAGTGACAGCACTTCTTAGTTAATGTGCCCCTGAGTTTGGAGGTCAGTTCAGTCCAGAAAGAAGGAAGAGAAAGACCTGTTGAGTCACTGGGGTTCCCTGGTGGGCATGCCAGGAAATTTGCAGAGTATGCTATGATCAACAGTATTGCATATTTTCTCTCCTAAGTCATGTCTACAATGAGACCCATTCCTATATTATGAAATGTTTTAAGTAGCCCTAATGAAATGGCATAGTATAGCTAAATTACCCTTTGCCTGTCTTTTCAAATCTTTACATTTTATAAGTTCTTGCCTTGTTATTGCTAACTTATAATATTTCTGATATCAATTCTACAAAACCAAAATTGATGTTGGCAATATTCAATAATCAGGTCTGGTATATCAATTTATTTAATTTTCTAGAAATGGATTTAACCACTAACTTTTGCTAGTTTAGCTGATGATTTTGGTAGAATTCAAAGTCAAACATTTCAAAGATATAAAGCCATATCTGAGGTAGATGGCTTACTCTTAAAAAAGTTTCAAGGTAAAATTACCTTTGCTGTGCACTTTTCCAATACATCTTCAGGAATTTTAGTAGCTCTAAAGCCACTTTTTAAAGGAAAAGATTAACCCTGAGGGTCAGGATCTTTCAACTCACCTCTGCGCAGGAAGGTGCTCTTCTCTATAAACAGAATCCAATCTGACTTCCTGAAGGTCATAACAGCATATTAAACAGCCTCTTGTCTGAGATGATAAGAGTATTCAATTAGATATCACATATGTAATTAATCCTTGCTTAACCCCCTCTATTATTAATCCCATTTTATAGAAGATGCTAAAGCAATGAGGTCCTACTGCTAAAAAAGAGTAAATTTTGCATTTGAACCTTAGCATTTTGTTTCTACAACTGCACTTTATACTACTACTCTAAACACCTGAGAGCCAAACATACTTATTCCTAATACAGAACCTGTATTCAAAATGCATTTTTTTTAAAGATTTTCTTTATTTATTTGACAGACAGAGATCACAAGTAGGCAGAGAGGCAGGCAGAGAGAGAGGAAGGGAAGCAGGCTCCCCGCTGAGAAGAGAGCCCAACGCGGGGCTCGATCCCAGGACCCTGAGATCATGAGCTGAGCCGAAGGCAGAGGCTTTAACCCACTGAGCCACCCAGGTGCCCCCAAAATGTATTTTATTAGTCTTGTAATTATCTTTTTTTTTAAAGATTTTATTTATTTATTTGATAGGCAGAGATCACAAGTGGGCAGAGAGGCCAGCAGAGACAGAGAGAGGGGGAAGCAGGCTCCATGCTGAGCAGAGAGCTTGATGCAGGGCTCTCAATCCCAGGACCCTGGGATCATGACCTGAGCTGAAGGCAGAGGCTTTAACCCACTGAGCCACCCAGGCACCCCTAGTCCTGTAATTTTCAGTAGAGATGATGTATTTCCCAATCTAGTTTCCAACTAAAAATTCAAAGCAGTACATAACCAAAGAGAATATTTAGAGGAATATGTATAGATCATTTATCTAAGAGATTGAAAATTACTTCATAGCAAGGTAAATCAGAAAGCAGTAAACTTGGACCACATTATCTAAATTCCCTCACCACAGTCATAGATTTGTTAAATAATTTATAAATTATTTACCAAGAAATTACCAAAAATTATTACAAATAATTTACAAATTGCTAAAATTTTGATATGATGCCCTAGATTTTTATCAAGAGTCTAAATAGGAAAAATCATACAAAACTATCATTGTAAATACCCTCTATATATTTTGTTCAATGTCTCTTATATATAATTAAAAAAAAACTGGTAGCAAAAAGGTTTCCTTTGAAGAAGCAAGCTATATATTTTCCAAGATAATAAGAGTTCTGAAATCCATCCTCCTTACCTTATTATCAGCTGCCAGGAATCTCTAAGCTAACTGTAGTGTTTGATCACAGTTAATGTATTTGCTCCTGTGAGATAATATTTTCTACCTATTTCTTTTTTTTAAAGATTTTATTTATTTATTTGACAGACAGAGATCACAAGTAGGCAGAGAGGCAGGCAGAGAGAGAGAGAGAAGCAGGCTTCCTGCTGAGCAGAGAGCCCGACGCGGGGCTCAATCCCAGAACCCTGGGATCATGACCTGAGCCGAAGGCAGAGGCTTTAACCCACTGAGCCACCCAGGCGCACCTCTACTTTTTTCAAAAAATCTTTCTTTCTTTATGCTAATAGCATTTTTGTATACACGTATTTAATAAGTTACTCTGAAACCATTTTAGAAGCAAGCAGGTGATTTTTTAAGTTGTCTTTCTCAAAATTAAAGTTAAAAAAAAAAAAAACTGTTGTAGTTGTTTCCCTGTGACTTAATACTGAAGCTCTATAAAAACCATAAACACTAATTTGAAAAGAATCTTTAGTGATGATTTTTAAATGTCATTTACTCTCATCATATCAACTAAATAAGAGCAAAGGGGATTGATGAACTCTAGACCTTTTACTTCCACAAACCACCTCCTTCAACCACACAATGGAAGAAGTAGCTATGGTCTACTCTTCATATTTACAACTTCCATTGGACCTCCAGTAACAGTCTACCATACAGTTTGAGACTTGAGTAGTCCACAGGCTGGAGAGTCCTGATGTCAGGACTGTACTAGAAATGCCTCACCACTCTACCTCATGGTATGGAGACTGTTCCTGTCCTGTGACTTAAGTTCAGGAGCTGTAGGCATGGCTCATCTCAAAAAAAAGGTGATTTATATTTCTCTATGTGTATTTGTGTGGGTGCACTAAAGGACAGGGATAGATAAATCAGGTTGTCTCTTGTCTTTTGGGAAATAAATGAGAATTAACATAATTTTTGTGTACTTCCTGTACTTCTTCTTGTTTTAAGAAAATAGTTGTGTCAAATATGCCTGTTACCTCAATTTCTACACAAGACCCTCTTAATGTTGATTGCTTTATTTCTCTCCTCACTCCTTTTACCCACCTTAGACTGGAATTTTCATGGTTATCTCTATTCTACATGATATTTTGCTTCTATTTCTATGTGTAAACATATCCATCTTCCCATCTAGGTTTCTAGATTTGAAGACAAAGAATGTGTATTTTAGTATGCTTCTAGAATCTGGCTTTAATCCTTGTACACAGCAGTTCTTCAGCAAATACAGATAGATTTCACTGTGTTAGGACTACTACAGAAGGATTTTGTTGAATGGATTTTTCAATACAATTGTCCCTACTTTTTATAAATGATGAAGCTGACCTTATTTTTAAATTAGGAAATAAAGTACTGGCAGTAGTGAGCTAGAGCAGTTAGGAATGTCAACTGTCTGGGTCAATAATCCTGGCAAATTATCCACCTCTTCTCAATATCTTCATCTGCAAAAGGGGATAATAATTAGACACACCTCACAGGGTGTCAAGACTATTAGTTAACACATACAGAGTACTTAGTGCTTGCACAAATTATATGTTAGCAATGAAAATAAACAGGAAACACAGAAATTCTGACTGAGAAATCAAGAAAGTCATGATTAAAAGAATAACTTGTAGGAGAGAGTTTGATATGTAGAATTCCATTAACAATTTATAGATCTATAGCTATAAGTCTATAGGCACTGTGTTACATCAACATGGATTATATGACTTTCCAGAAACAACTTTATTATATGAGACATTACGAACATTGAAAAAATCTTGCCTAATAATTTTATCAGAAAAAAATTCTTATTCTATTAATGACACAATTTTGGAAAATATTGTTTTATAACTAATATAGAAAAAATAACTTTTGCATGAGTTTTGTCTCTGGTGAGATTTATCCTAGAACACTTATTTTCAGAACACCTTCCTTCTCATAATTTGGGCAACATCTTAGATTCTGAGGTAATCAGCTATCTTAATAGATCACTTCGCCTCTAGGGTCAAGGGTTGAATAACATATTAATCTCTCTTTTGAAAACCAAGTGAAATAAGCATTTATGAAACGATACTATTAATAATGTCTGTGCACACATAACAAACATTCATCCATTTACTGGTCTACTACATATTCTGATACTGCCCACAAAGGAAGAGCAACATATATTAGAAACCATAATCAACAGTTTTACTCTACATCAAGGTCAGTCAGTCATAATTTATAAATTCAAGCAGCTAACTATCTTTATGCCTGTATTTGCATCTTTACGCCTTCAAATTTAAAATAACTCTACTTTCTGTCACAGATATTCTCATAGGAATTGCCCAAGGTAAATAAAGAAAACCTAAGAAAATTTTTAAAAAATAATTAAGTCAAAGTTTTAAAAATTGATAATAAGCAAACATTTATCCAAAATTCCTTCTAAATATCCCTTTGATTCTTCTTTATAAACTCTGTACTTTATTAATAACTTAAGCTTTTCTTTTAAAAAAAAATTTTTAGGGACGCCTGGGTGGCTCAGTTGGTTAAGCAGCTGCCTTCGGCTCAGGTCATGATCCCAGCGTCCTGGGATTGAGTCCCACATCGGGCTCCTTGCTCAGCGGGGAGCCTGCTTCTCCCTCTGCCTCTGCCTACCACTCTGTCTGCCTGTGCTCATGCTCTCTCTCTCCCTCTCTCTAACAAATAAATAAATAAAATCTTTAAAAAAAAAATTTTTTTTTAAGAAGATTTTATTTATTTATTTAAGAGGGAAAAGGAGCGGGGGCGGGGTGGAGAACAGAGAGGGAAAGGAGAAAGACAAGCAGACTCCTGACTGAGCACGGAGCTCAATGCAGGACTCAATTCCAGGATCCGAGATCATGACCTGAACTGAAACCAAGTGGGACATTCAATGGACTGAGCCACCCAGGCGCCCCACACTCAAAACTTTTCTAGCTAACTAAATATTAGTCATTTTTGTGTATTAGATTTTTTAAATACAGCCTTGTAAAATAAAAATAATTGTCCATTACCATAAAAAAAGAATTTCTAAGTTTACTTTTTGCCATTCCTACAGTTTCTGAGAATTAAAGACATCAACATAAATCTTGCTAAGGGAAACACAAGTTATGGCTTTATAATTCTTTGTACTTTTGCATTTCTTAAAAATATTCATGATTTAAAGAGCTTTTTTAGCTTTTGGGGGGAAGAGAATTTGGTACTATAATGAAGAAATTCTTAAACAGCAGTAAGCCTGTACTGTACATTAATTCTTACACAATTTAAAGATTTTTTTTTCCTTTAATATTTATCATTATCAGTCACTCGGGTTTATATTTGTTAACTAAACATAGAAATGGTCAGAAAGGGAAATAACTTGATGATGATTTTAAACCTCATATCCATGAGAGATTTTTTTTAATGTTCTACTTCATGCCAAGGAATTTAAGCCTTGGCATTCACAATATACTACCTTATGAGCCTTCTACAGAGGAACACTCAGTTAGATTTTATAACATTTAATATGGAGTTTGAGTCATCGTCCCAACAGTCAAATTAGCATCTGAAATTTAGGCTGTACATTCTACACTGGCAATAGATGTTCCCATATTTTAAAGGAATAATAATATTGTAATTTATTTTTTTTAATGATTGAGGAGCATGAAACCTTGTGAGTTGTTGTGGAATTAATGACAGACTATCTTAATCTGCACTTTTTAACTAAAGATTGCAAAGGACTAGATGATTGTCAGATATCAAGGGAAATTAAAGGATTGATTTTGAAAGTCATTTAAATTAACAACAAACAGTTTTCTTTTAAAATCTTTTTAAGAGCTGGGTGCTGCTGGATGAAAAGTATCAAATACAAAAGGAAGTTTATTTTTCATATTAATATTAGAGATTGAAAAACATGATACAGAATTCTAAAATAGCATGCTAATTTATCTCTATAAAATGTGAAGTGGACAGGCTTGATTAGCGAATTGATTAGTTAATTTCTTTAAATCTTTAGTTCTTTCTCACAATATGTTAAAATCTAAAAGAAGGCTGGAGACAATAAGCTAGACATGTTTGAAGAGATTGACAATTTAAATGTGAATAGGGGTTTATCATTTAATAACAAGGCAAATGACAGTAAGAAATATGACAAAAATGTCAGAATTTGAGATAATAACTTAAAAATATACCATAAAGATAACTATGATTGTGGACATACACACCTATGAAAATCATATGCCTATGTTTTTGTTCCAAAAAATTTTAGAGTATATAAAATAACTACATGTCAAATTGTGAAAGTTTAAAAGAAAATATTAGACATTTCTAAATATTTTACTAATAATGAAAAAGTAAAAATCTAATATTCTATGCTATTTTCTTCTAGCATATTTGCACATTGAAATAATTTTAATTTCCAGAGGTAAATTTAAAATTATGAAATAGAATCAAAATGTTGAGATATGTGTGCTTATATGTACATTCAATCAATATTTATAATCATATACATATAATATGTAATATGCATAATAAATTAGTCAATATATCCAAGGTGGTGACAGTCTATAAAAAGAATAATTCCTGTATAATAAGAAATGCTACCTATTCCCCAAACTATGGGTAAATAGCAACAGCCTGTGGTCATTTCTGATGTTGCAGTTTTCATAACTATCCAGTTACTTTAAGTATAAACACAATATTTACTTTAAGCAATTTCTTTAAGTATTACTAACAGTACCGCAGTATTCATTTACAAGAAGTATTCCTTTAGTACCTATCCTAAATGGTCTGAAATGTTCTCTAGCCTCCTTCCACAAAGCACCAGGTTTCAGGAAATAAAATCTGGAACTAAAAGATTTGATTAGCTCGTCCTTGGCTACTGTGGAGGAGGGGTTGCTACTTTCCTCCTGAAAACAGAGCAAACTTCCAAACGTTGCAGACATCAACATGCTGTGTGACCCAGTTTACATCCTGAGTGGATACTGGGGATGATTCAAATCTAAAAGTTCTTGGTAAGGAGTTTAGGTTGTAAAGTCAGGGCAAGGAGAAGTCATTAGAAATTATTAAGCAGGAGAGTGAGATGGCATTTTTAAAACACTCTGTTGGATTTCTGTGTGGATTAGTGTGGAGAGATTAGTGTGAGGATGGGCAGTGAGGAATCCGTTCAGATGCAAGTGGGTAGCAGCAAAGATGGAGCAAGATGGACAGATTCAGGAGATGTTGGAAATAGTGCCAAAGGGACTTTTTGATGGATTAAAAGCTGGGCTAGGGAATCAAGGACAAATACTAAGTTTTTCACTTAGGTAAGTACGTCATGAGATGAGGAAGGCTGAAGGACAAACAGGTTGGAATCATCGAGAGTTGTGCTTCAGACATGATAAATCCGAGATCTTTTTAAACGCTGCCTATGGAGACATGGAAGGTGATCAGAATCACAGATCTGGAGCTTGCAAGCCGAAGAAGTCCAGCCGGAGGTTATCCTTTGAAAGTTATCAACATGTAAATAATACTTACACTTTGAGCCTAGAGTCATTCATTCATTTGCCTATCAAACAAATATTTATTAAGCCCCTAATATGAACCAGGTACTGTTCTAAGTGTTAGGAATACAAAACTGAAAAAATTGAGATGGAAATCTTTGCTGTTACAGGGCTCACATTGTATGAAGAGATCCCCTAGAAAGAAAATGTAGATGGCAAGAAGAGAACCCAGCATGACTCTCGAGGGCATTCCCACCTTGATAGAATGATGGGGCAAAGAATCCACAGAGAATAGAGTGAAAAAACTGCCAGGGATATAGGAGACAAACCAGAGAATTATAGTGTCACAGAAGCCAAGAGAAAAAGTGATGCTTTTAAATCATCTTTTTTTTTTTTTTTTAACAACTGTTCAGCTGTGCGAATGTCTGCTGAGGTGTGTAGAAAGATTGGAAATATAAAATGGCATTTTAATTAGGTGATAATAAGGTTGTGTTCTTCAAATTTAGTGAAATGGCAGGCAGAATCTGTATTCAAGTGTTTTGTTTTGTTTGTTTGGTTTTTGTATTCAAGTATTTCGAGCCAAAAGTTGGGGGAGGGTAACAAAATGGAGACCGTAAGTATGGACCCATTAGTGAGTGTTCCTATCAAGGGAAGTTGAGGAGTAAGAAGTGGCTAGGAAACAAATGGGTAGATTTATGTATGACATCTGAAGGCCCTTGCCAGAGCAAGTGGCACAAACTCAACATTCCGTAAATACTACACATTATCATTGATGATAAGCGACATTTAAACGTAATAGTTTGGATTAAAAAAATAATGTACTGGCAATAGGTTGTCACTGAGCCTTAGAGTTATGAATTTTTCTACTGGAAGTCTTAAAATTAGCTCAGCTTACATAAATATTAAATTTACAAATGAATAAATACAGTAAATAATAAAGATATGTGGGTGGCATTTCCATCAATTGAATTGGCAATGTTTTTTAAAGAATTTATTTATTTATTTGACAGACAGAGATCACAAGTAGGCAGAGAGACAGGCAGAGAGGGAGAGAGGAAGAAGCAGACTCACCACTGAGCAGAGAGCCCGATGCAGGACTCGATCCCAGGACCCTGAGATCATGACCTGAGCTGAAGGCAGAGGCTTTAACCCACTGAGCCACTCAGGCACCCCTTGAATTGGCAATTTTTAAAGGTATAATATTCAATATTGGTGAAAGGGCAAGGAAATGAATCATAAACTGAGTTTGTAGGATTATAACCTTTGTGAAAAGCAATTTTATATGTATCAAAAGCCTTAAAAATGTGCTCACTTTTTGTTTTATTTTTCTGTGAATGTCATTATAGAATATGTAATGGAAAAGAAATTCTAAAGTTAGGCAAATACAAAACTCTGATATTATAAAAAAGAAATGAAAAATATATACATTCTGTAAGAAGCATCTGATAGGGGGCTGTTCACATAAAATTGGTGAAATACCCATCCATTCAAACTTTAGTTACATGCAGGCTAACTGCTATAAAGCTCTATCCTTAATGCTAGCCTTCAAGACCACCCAGAGTTTTCTGCAGGTGGAAATGCAGCTGTTTACCTTCTTAGTGGGGTGAGCTTCTGGGAGCACAAACACTTGAGTGCCAGCCTCCAGGTTGATTTTGTTTGTTTCCCCTATTTTCTGAAATAGTGCTAGGTTGTCCATATTCCTCAAAGTATGTAGTGGTTAGGAACTGATTTACCTACAACAGCTCTATGCTCCCTTTAAGCATCCCTGTTTCAGAGCATTACGGTTCAAATCCAGGCTGCTTCTGTAGGGTTCAAAGAACCACACCACCACACCAGATAATTCTGATTTGTATAAAATTTGGTGGCCCGAGGACACAGTCCTCAAGTTGGCATATTAAGTGAAGGTAGAAGTTCTTCTCACAACCACAAAACCAGTTTAGCGTCTTGGAATGAGATGATTCTGACATGAAGGGGATTGCTGCTGATTCCCTAAAGCTTTAAAGTACAGACTTTTACAGGCTAAAGGCAGGACTCATGTCACAAAGCAGTGCTACAATATTTTATATTTAGCACTTTACAAGATTTGAAATGTTTTATTACTTCATTTGAGCTTTGGAGTAATCCTCTCCCCATTTAGGATATTGAGAAACTCAAATTCAGGGACATCATTCCCTCTGCAATTAGATTTTGCTTCATAAGATTCCCTTAACCTCTGTGGGCCTAATCCTAAAATGCGGCACAATACATGGCAGGAAGGCTACGAAGTGTGAGCGGGTATAAGGGTGTTACATCAATTTACCTCTGCCCTTTAAAGGCCGTAGGGAATACACCGACAAGGCTATCTTTGCACTAGCTGCTTCTTACATATGGCCCAGAGCATGCTTCCGGCACCAGTGTCTTTGGAAGAGGTGTGAAAAAACTTCTCTCTGAGTCCAGGAGAGTGGGCTGTTCAAATCCTCCTGGAGACAAAAGAAAGAATTGGTTCCAGTGCCTTTTTCAATCCTAACAGCTTTCAGATGACACATTGGGAGTCATTTATACAGACTTGAATATACCCAAAAGCATTTCTCGCCAAGCCTTCCCACAGTCTACACGAGCCAATGCAGATCACTTTATTTAAAAAGGTTATATGTTATGTAAAACCCACACAACTAGCTGTCTTAGATTTTTCTCTTCCCCTACTTGGACTTCTGTGGGGTTTCCTCCATATTTTCCATCTCTAACTATAGACTAACTGATTTATTGTCACCCATAAAGCAATGTTCATTTTAGTAAGCCACCTTCCGAAGGTACCAGCCCTTGGATGTTCTGCTCGGCTCATCAATAAAACCATACTGCTAAGAATTCACTGCCCCTGCTAGTTGACAAGCAAACTAAATTCAAAAGGCTACACTCCTGAGAATTGTTTTTTTTCTTTTGGGTGGGGGGTAGTAAATCAAACCAATATACTATGCAGCTTATGCCCAAAATGTCACTTTTTTTCTGATAGGGAACTCTTGGGGTCATTTTTTAATCTCTTCCTTGATCTGTGGGTTAACTGTACTTAACCTCCTGCTACAGGTGGATGCTTCAATAGAATGTGTTTTCCTAGATGGTCATACCAGCAGCTGGAAAGTCTGCCTTATACATTTCAAAGGTAAAGACTCCACTCAGTATGGTTTAGCAACAAAGGGGACACTAAACTGCTCTGGTGACACTGGAGTGGGGAGACTCGTTGCTGGTTATGTCTGGACAAATGTTCTGTCCCCATGAAAGACCCTTGACAGGTACTATTGCCTCCTATCTACACAGTGGAGAATAAGGTTTTATTCTCAATTATCTGTTACTGTATCTACTATTTTAATTTTGCATGATGCCTTTCATTCTGTTGTGGTAACAAATGACTTACTTTTTATCTTTTGTTTGTATTTACAAATATGGATAGTTTTAAATAAGATTTACATAGATAATATTTTTTAAGCTTGTATTCAAATTCCAGTTGGTTAACATACAGTGTAATATTACTTTCAGTTGTATAATTTAGTGATTCAACACTTACACACAATACCTGGTGCTCATCACAAGTGCACTGCTTAATCCCCATCACCTTTTCACCCATCTCCCCACCCACCTCCCCTCTGGTTACCATCAGTTTGGTCTCTATAGAGTTTGTTTGTTCTTGGCTTTCCTCTTCTTTTTTTTCCCCTATGATCATGTGTTTCTTTTCTTAAAATCCACATATGAGTGACATCATATGGTATTCCTCTTTCCCTGACTTATTTTGCTTAACATAGTCCTCTCTAGCTCCAACCACATCATTGCAAATGGAAAGAATTCTTTCTTTTTTTATGGTTGAGTAATATCCAATTTTATATATATCACATCTTTTTAAATTTAATTTTATTTACATTCAATTAATTAACACATAGTGTATTATTAATTGCACCAAAAACCACTAGAGACCTAGGAATAAAGTTAACCAAAGAGGTAAAGGATCTGTACTCTGAAAACTATACAACACTCATGAAAGAAATTGAGGAAGAAACAAAGAAATGGAAAAATTTAGTGCTCACTTCTGCAGCACATATACTAAAAAAAAAAAAAAAAAAAAGAAAAAGAAATGGAAAAATTTTCCACACTCATGGATTGGAAGACTAAATATTGTTAACATGTCTGTTTCCCAGAGCAATCCGTACATGCAATGCAATCCCTACCAAGATACCATCAACATTTTTCACAGAGCTGAAACAAATAATCCTATAATTTGTATAGAACCAGAAATGACCCCAAAGAGCCAAAGGAAAGTTGAAAAGCTGGCAGCATCACAATTCCAGACTTCAAGCTCTATTACAAAGCTGTAATAATCAAGACAGTATGGCACTGGCACAAAAACAGACACACAGATCAATGGAACAGAATGGAGAACCCAGAAATGGAACCTCAACTCTGTGGTCAAGTAATCTTCAACAAAGCAGAAAAAAAATCCAATGGAGGGGGAAAATACACAAAACAAAAATAAAACACTCTCTCCAAAAAATGGTGTTGGGAAATTAGCTACATGCAGAAGAATGAAACTGGACCATTTTCTTATACCATACACAAATGCATATATCACATCTTTTTTATCCATTCATCTGTTGATGGACATTTGGGCTCTTTTCATAATTTGGCTATTGTGGACATTGCTGCTATAAACGTGAGGGTGCATGTGTCCCTTCAAAACTGTATTTTTCTATGTTTTAGGTAAATAACTAGTAGTGCAATTGCTGGATAGTAGGGTAGTTCTATTTTTAACTTTTTGAGAAACATCCTTACTTTTCCAGAATGGCTGCACCAGTTTGCCTTTCCACCAATAGTGCAAAAGTGTTTCCCTTTTTCCACATCCTCACCAATACCTGTTGTTTCTTGTGTTGTTAATTTTAAGCATTGTGACAGGTGTAAGGTGATATCTTTCTGTAGCTTTGATTTGTATTTCCCTGATGACGATTGATGTTGAGCATCTTCTTTTGGCCGTCTGTAATCTTCTTTTTTTCATCTGTATTCTTCTTTACAGTAATGTCTATTATGTCTTCTACCCATTTTTTAACTGGATTATTTTTTCTTTGGGCATCGAGTTTTGTCAGTTCTTTATATATTTTGGAATCTTAGCCCTTTATTGATGTCATTTGCAAAAATCTTTTCCCATTCCATTCTGTATGTTATCTTTTAGTTTCATTGATTATTTCCTTGACTGTGCAGTAACTTTTAATTTTGATGAAGTGCCAAGAGTTTATTTTTGCTTTTGTTTCCCTTGCCTCAGGACATATCTAGAAAGAAGTTGCTACATCCAATGTCAAAGAAGCCATTGCCTATGTTCTCCTCCAGGGTAGGATTTTTTATGGTTTCAGGTCTCACATTTAGGTCTTTCATCCATTTTGAATTTATTTTTAGGTATGGTGTAAGAAAGTTATTGTTCCATTCTTTTGCATGTTGCTGTCCAGTTTTCCCAACCATTTGTTGAAGAGACATTTTTGCAATAGATATTTTTGTCTGCTTTGTTAAAGACTAATTGACCATATAATTGTGGGTTCATTTGTGGGTTTTCCATTCCGTTTCATTGATCTACATGTCTATTTTTCTGTCAGGACCATACTGTCCTGATACCTACAGCTTTGTAATATAACTTGACATCCAGAATTGTGATGCCTCCTGCATTGTTTTGTTTTGTTTTTTTAATCCTGCTTTGGTTATTCATGGTTACATAGATAGTATTTCAGACATGAGAGATAATTCACTACCATGTTACAGCCCTGACGCATTTCACACGTATTTCAGTGAAATAGCAACAAGGGAAAACATTTGCTGATGGGCATTTGTCACTCATTATCTTCAGCCTCTTTTATTTCCTCTGCTTTATAATATCATTTTTATTCTTCCTTGATTGAGCCTATATGATTTTTGTTAACATAAATTCTTTGGTTCAAATAATTCCAAGTACAATTACTGTCATGTAATTTCAGGCTCAGCTTGCTGGGTTGACCTGCAACCTCATGTTTCAAATATGCAAATACAATTAAAATGCAATTCTTCCAACTTGAGAACATATAGCAAAGCTAGGTTTTATAAATATAAATATTTTTAAACCATTAAAGAGAAATATACACATATATTTATAATTTTTAATTATAACTTGAGTGTAAGTTTATATTTTAAACAGTATAATTCAACTTTTATAATTATAAATTAAATTTTATTTATAAATTAAGTTCATGTATATGTATATGCATATTTTTTCTAGATTTTTTCAATGCACATGTAATAAAATATGTATACATACTCAATTTTTATATTTCATGTTTGAGTCTGTGACTAAGTGCAATGAGCAATTTTTTCAAATCAGTTTTTTTATTATTTATTTCCTAGAAATGAAAACAACATGAAATTATACTTTAATAGTGGATTGCCAATGCAATTATAAGTTATTTTCCCCAACTATCTCTATTTTTGGTAGATGATTAGTGCCCCGTGGGATCCAGAGACTTCTCTGATCGAGAGCTGTTTGTTTTCTTCATGCTGCAATTATATATTACACATACATCAATGATGAGTAGCCTCATGTGTTGGGATAAATATGTTATTATAAGTTCAAATGCTTAGATACTTTTTCAATGTTTATTTGAGCTGAGCAAAACATAGTGGTTTGAGTTCACAGGGGGCTTACATAAACCTTTTGGGGAAGAATTTCAGCTCAGAGGGGTTTGTAAGCAGATGGCATATGCAAGCAATCACACTTTTCCTTGGTGGGAGGAATGGCATTCTCAGGGTATCAAAATAAGAGAGGGAGGTGCCATGACAAGTCTGTTCTCAGAGTCTCCACCTGGGCTTTCCCCACAAAGCAGAGATACTAAGCATAAGTTAGAAAGATAACATGGAATCAGAACACAGTGAAGTGCTTCTCTCAATACCCCATTTTCCCTCTGGGAGCCTTGGAAACAAGTTGAATCATCCCACTGAACTGAGGGGAAATTTTGCGGAAATTTGATGAGATTATGTTTAGGAATGTTAGAACACAGCACTACCCTTTACTTGTCCTCCCAGTGTGCCATGGGTGGAACTACAAGAAACAATTTCAAAATGGGAATCAACTTTAAAAATAGTAGAACCAGCATCTAGTTCTCAAATGTACAGGACTCTGGAAAATCTAGGTTGGGATACATGTAAGAAAAGCCCTCTTTCCAACCAGGTCAGTCCATTCTCCACCTAAATCCTAGAAGGTTCATTCCGTTCATTGTTATATGAACACAAAACAGAGATGAGTAAACTAAAGTGAAAAGAAAAAGATAACCTGGCCCCAAGGAAAGCCTTAAACCAGTATAGTAAATGCACATAGTTGGGTTGAATGGGGAGCAGAACAGAAGGGAAAAAAAGAAAGGGAAGCAAAGGGAAGAAGAGAAGGGAAGAGTGGATGTGTCTTAATGTTATGATCCCACTAGTGAAAATGTCTCAATCAAAATCCTACAATCTGGCAGAAACACTGCTTCCCCCTCTGAGAGGGGAAACGAAGAAAGAAATGGACACTGAGCTACCTGGAGAAGACACATTTGTCCTCTCCTCCCCACCAAATCATTGTGTTTTAAAGTCTAGCCAGACTTCAAGTCATCCTCTCTAAAAAATACTACAACTACAATAGATGTTTGTGGGACCGGTGTTTGTGGGACATCTTCTCTAAAAAATACTACAACTGCAAAAATGTTTGTGGGACAGAACATGGTGCTCACATATGCTCTAATACAGGTCTGTGTCTTGACCACTGAAACTACACAAACATATAAAACTGACTCCTGTCATTTTGGCTAAACTGAAGAAAACTTGTTTTAAAGATTTCACACCCACACTTACCTAGCATGTCAACTCATAATAAATGTATATTTCAAAGGAATTCTTTTCCATCTCGATCAACATGGATTTCCTCAGGATTACACAGAAGCCATATTGTGGCAAAGAAAAAAACAGAGGGCACTATCATATTCAAAGAATTTTTTTGTCTAAACTCACTTCATAGACACTGAAAGAGTCCTGAAATGTAATACCTAAATAGAAAGATCATTTACATTTCCTTATGTCATACCATTTTCCTAGTGGCTGCTACTCCAAAACTGTGAACTTAACCTTGTTCTAGTCTTTACATTCAATTCCTTCAAAGAAAGCCATGAGTGTAACAACTGGCAATGGTGCTCATAGTTGGAGTTCTGTCATTTCACTGTATCTAGTTGACCCCATGACAATAAAGATAGTAAATATGTGAAAATTATTCTATAAGTGGAAAAAAATCATGTTAAATCCTGAAAATGTGGGAGATATCCTTATTAAGGCAATGGACTATTTCTTGAAAGCTGTTAAAAGAAAAACTAAGCTAATACCAATTCTAGTCACTTACATCTACTACTTACAATGTATGCCTAATTACTATGCTGTTCAATAATGAGCATGTATATCTCTAAATGTAAAGATTATATCTGATTAGAATACAAGACAATACTTAGGTATACACAAACTCACAGCGGGTTGTTCATATAGTAGAACCATACTAAGTTTAAAAAGAAAGAATTTTAGCCTATTATCACAACCGAATGAAAGAAGAAGGATGGATAAATTCAAAGATGTTGCAAAGGAAAAAATAAAGATTTGGTGACCTGGAAAATGGGTAAGTAAAAAGAGGAAGATCTCAAAGGCATATTGAAGATCTGAAAATCACTCAATTGTTCAATAGTTAAGCCATCCATTTATCCCATTAATGTATTAGTTATATAATAAATATTATATATTATAAATATATAATATATAATAAATAATAATTCCATTATTTCTTATTTATTTATTTCATTAATATAACAGCTATTTTACTCTTTACCACCAGGAACAAGACACTCACAAAGACCAGTTTTTGTGATGCTTTTCCTCCAAAGTAGGGACAGATGACTTGGTTTCTTCAATGGGAGGTAAACCAGAACATAAAAAAATATTTGTGCACAATGTACACAAATTTAAAAATTTAAGTAAAACTTTTACATAATATAAAGAAAGTTTTCGAAACACTGACTTAAATAGTGACTGCTTGGTGGCTGGTTTGGGATAAAGACAGTAGATGTTATAGATTCTAGGAGATCACTTAGAAAACTTTAGTCTTTCTGTATATTGTTTTTTGTATCTATAAAATTCCAAAACTAAATTTACCTACCTCGTAGGGTTTTGTGAGGAGTCTGTGAGTTGTTAAATGTAAAATGCTTAGAATAGTGCTTGACATATAGAAAGAATTCAGTAAGTATTATTATTTTATTTTTATTATCATTGCATCGTACTGAGGTTTGCTGAAGGAAAGAATAATATTGACAAAATGAGTTCAGAGGAATGGCAAAAAACACCCATCGATTTGGGAAGAGAAAATGATCAGCTAAAAAAAAATGTCTAGTAGAGATTTGGCAACACAAGAAAACTTTTGAAGTAATCATGTAAATGAGAATAAATGAGATCTCTAACACTGTAAAAAAGAAGAGAGCCCAAATCTTAGCCTTAAAAGAAACCCTCAACTAAATGGTAGAACAAGGTGCAGAGCCCAAATCTTAGCCTTAAAAGAAACCCTCAACTAAATGGTAGAACAAGGTACAGAAAGTTATGAAGGTTGTCCCAGGAGGGAACAGAATAAGATTTAAAAAAAAAAAAAAAGAAGAAGCTCAGCCATGCAGAAGACCTGAAGAGATCAAATAAAATGAGATCTAGGAAAAGCAAAAAAAGATTCACTCATGACCTGAAACAAATAGTTCAAAATAGGGTGATTATGGGGGAACCCAAACAAGAACGGTTTCATTCACCATGCATATTACTTTTTACTTTTTACTATCTTCTACTCCATGAATGTAAGTTTCTCTAGGGCAAGGATTTTTATCTCACTTCTTCATTGATATAAGCTACTGCCTGGTACACAGTAGGCATTCAAAAATATTGGTGAATTGGAGTATTTGGGTGGCTCACTCGGTTAAGCATCTCACTCTGGGTTTTGGCTCAGGTCATGATCTCAGGGTTGTGAGATGCAGCCCTGCATTGGGCTCTGCATTCAGTGGGGAGTCTGCCTGAAGATTCTCTCCCTCTACACTCCCCCTCTCTCTCTCAAATAAATAGATAAATCTTTGAAAAATATATATATATGATGAATTAAGGAGTAAAATAATTCCTGTCAATTATTTTTAAAACAGCCTATGTTGTAATGTAATAGTTACACTACAGAAAAAGTGGCTGTTGTCCAAAATTATCCTTTTTTTCTTAAACAGAAGCTTTTCTGCTAAATCTTTGGCCAGAAAATACCGTAATGAAGGTAATGCAACACTTGTTGTTAGTTTGTTTTTTTTTTTATTTTTTTAGTTTGCTTTATTAGGTCATAGCACATTTTATACTTGTTTCTGCTAAAAGCTATATGACTTAATCTCTGATTTAGACTTATAAAAATAAATCTCCATAATTTTTACAAACAGCATTAATTTTTAAAAGATAAAGGATAAACCAATATTAAACATGATATCTTTCTTTTCTTTGCTTGTTTAATGCTGTATTTCAAGTGCTCAGAATAATACCTGGCAGGTAGTAAGTGCTCATTTTTCTTTTTTCTTTAATGGAATATTACTCAGTTGTAAAAGAGAATGAAATTTTGCCATTTGCAACATGAATAAGAGTAGATAGTATTATGCTAAATGTAAATATGCTAAGTCAGTCAGAGAAAGAAAAATACCATATGATGTCATTCATACATAGAATTTAAGAAACAAAACAAATGAGCAAAGGGGGAAGAAAAAAACAGAGAGGGAGGCAAACTAAGAAATAGACTCTTAACTATAGAAAACACATTGACGGTAACCAGAGGGGAGGTGGGTCAGGGGACAGATTAAATAGGTGATGGGATTAAGGGGGGCACATGTGATGAGCACAGGATGTTGTATGGAAGTGCTGAGTCACTATATTGTACACCTGAAACGAATAGTTCATTGTATATTAACTAACTGGAATTTAAATAAAAACCTTGGAAAAATTACTTTAAAGTACTAGTTTTCTTTCCCTTTTTAAGATTTTATTTATTCATTTGAAAGAGAGTGCAAGAGGAGAGGCAGAGGGAGAGGGAGAAGCAGACTTCCCACTGAGCAGGGAGCCCAACATGGGGCTCAATTCCAGGACCCTGGGATCGTGACCTGAGCTGAAGGCAGATGCTTAACAGACTAGGCCACCCAGGTGCCCCATAAAGTACTAGTTTGCACTAAGAAAAAAAAAAAAAAATTGAACTAAGACTACAGAATTCCAAACTAGCAACAACATACCTTTTTCCCCCCCAGGAAAAACATCCAATAATAAACATCACCATTAATTACATTTCAGCATTAATTACATTTAACTTTTTATCAAGAGGAATGGCTATCTTTTCTAGAACACCCAAAACTATAGTTATCCTATATGTTTTTCTCACTTTAGCTGTTTATTATAAATTAAACTTTAAAATTTAGAAGTGAAGTTTCTGATTTAAAAACAAATGGACTATTGAGATGATGAAGAACAAAAGGATGCCAAAGTCAAATCTTCGTTGAAGATCAGGTTATCAACATTCCTTATGACAATAATGAAACTAAAGTCAAATATTTTATAGAAATAGAGGGAGGAAAGAAATAGGATATAAAATTTCAAACTAAGAGATTTTTTTAAATGAGCAAAGTCAACATAATCATTCCATAGATGTCAAAATTAAATAAATGCAAATAATAGGAAGAAATAAAAATAAGATGTTAAAAACAACATATTACAGAGGTCATAATATAATGAATGGACTAAAAAGCCCCTTCCAAAAGGCCAACCATTCCGTTTGAATAAACAAAAAGGAAAATCTATAAAGCTGATTTTTTAAGGACATAGTTAAAGTAAAATGACACAGAAGAATTGAAAATAAATAGAAAAGTAAAAACATAATCAGAAATAAAAATAAAGCGAACTTGAAAATAATATATGAATAAGTGTTCTGGCAGAAAATTTTTAACATATTCAGTTCAGATAACTTGAAGGGAGTTGAATAAGATATCTACAAAGGATGGGTAGGGTTTATGGAAACCATCACCAGTTATAGCAGGAAATTATTGTCATCCCTAGGTCTCAGTGGGTAAAGGGAGAAACCTTATTACTGGAAGCCAGAGGCTATCTGACAGAAGCTGTGATTTTGTTTAAAACCTATAGGCATATGGCAACTCTACGTGAAGGAATCAAGGAATAGTTATCCCAAGTTCATTCTGCTCCCTCCATGGGATATCCTGCCTGTGCTCCTGCTGGCTGAACCCAACTAGAAGCCAAGGGGCAAGGGCATCTCTTGATGTGTATGATCCATACAAATTAACATGTTGAGGCAGAGAACAATAAAGAGTGGAGGATGAATCCAGGAGGAATGCATAAGATTTCCACCATGAATTGTCATAAAAGATAAGTAGAATTCAGCTTACAATCATTAAGTGAAGAAAAGTGGGAATGGATAAAAGTGGATAAGGTTAAAAATTTCAAAGATACATAGGAAGGAGTTTTTATGTACCAATAAATGTATCATTAAAATATATAAAATAAAAAACATCAACAATATAAGAATAATTTGATCAAACTCTGGCTGTGGAATGACATAGCTTAAAATCTGACACAACCAGAACTGACGGAATGATTGACAAATGTGCTTGGTAAACATATACAGAGAGCTTTGCACTTAACTGAGAAACATATTTTTTCTAAAGACTCAGGAAAAATTAGTCATCCACAAGAAACAAAATAAGTCTCAGTAATTTCCAGAAGAGAATATTTATAGAAACATTCTCTGACCACAATTCAATAACTAGAATTTACTAAGCATGAATTTTACATTCTAGTATAAATCACATAGGACTATAAGGAATATGTTATTATTACCTTTATTTCAGAAATGATAAAATCATAAAACTTAAGGAAAGACATTCTTATTTTAAACCCCTGTGGAGGTAGTAAATAAAACCAAATATCAGCTATATGTACTCTTGCAACAGAATGAAGTGATAAAGATAATGAGGGGGAAAGATAGCACCAGAAGATAGTATGCATAATATATATTATAACTACAAATTATGTATGTATATATGTAAATATATATATATATATACACATATATATATGCATATGTGTGGAGATTTTTTGTGTGTATATATATATATGTGTATATATATATATGAAACCAGAAGGAAAAATCAAATAAAAAAAAGAATTTCTCTAAAGACTCAATTATTCAGATTGAAAGCGTACCAGACAAAATGAAAGGAGTAACATGACTAAACACATCTTGTAAAAATTTCCTATTTCAAAGATTGTTAACCTTGTTAACCACAAGTCTGAAGCTACAAAAACCTAAGAATAATCATAAATACATCTAACATTTAAACAGGTAGGAAAGATCTCAACTGAAAAGAAAACTTAAAGTTTTTGTTACCGTCTGCCCATCTTCTGAGTACTTTCTCTTCTGGACAAATGTACCCATGCACTAAGATCATGGTTTTCTTGCGATTTCCTGTCAGTTGCTTTCACACACTGATAAGGCCTAAAAACAAAAATCACTTGAGGTCAGTTACAATCTCTCTCTCCATTTTTATTAGCTATCTTTCAAAATGCATTGATACAGCAATTGGTGACTTAGATCCTTCTGAAACTTTATGTTTGGAAATAAATTACAGAACAATGATTCAGTTTATGTTGAAAAAAAGAAAACCTATGGGGTGTGTGTGTGTGTGTGTATGTGTGTGTAAATAGAGACTGAAACTGGAAGGACACAAGCATACAGCTAAGAGTGGTTACCAGAAGGATATTCAAAACTTCATGAAGATCTAACTATTGATCTGAAGAATATTCCCAGCCTCACCCAGGACAACAGGCACAGATCCATGTTCAGCAATCAACCAACATAATTATGCTTACATGAAAAAAAAGTCCAAATGTACAAGCAACTGTATTCAAACCAGGGTAACTTCATCTGAGGCCATTTCACTATATAGGTGAATTAAGTGGAAAATATCATTTAACAGACTACCACATTCTCCAGACATCTTTATTTTATTTTACTTTTATTTATTTGGGAGAGAGGGAGCAAGTGGAGATGCAGAGGGTTAGGGATAAGCAGATGTCACACACAGCGTGGAGACCCAGGTGGGGCTTGACCCCATGACCCTGAAATCATGACCTGGGCCAAAATCAAGAGTCAGACACTTAGTGGACTGAACCACTGAGGTGCTCCTCCAGACATGTCTCTTGGCTTACGTTAACTATAATAGTTTTAGAGATACATAAATATCTCTTTAAAATTTTGAAAATTTTGTTGCAACATTTTTGCCATGTCCATACATTTGTGGTTCAATCAGTTACTGCAATTGTTCTGATTCCCTGTGGTTCCTTAAGATAGCCCACTGAGTTGAGAGAGTTGTTATTTCTGAGTTCCTGCAGTTCACATTGCTATCTAGAAAGTGATACACGTAAACAATCCCATCTTACTCACTTTGAACTCATTCATAAAAAGAGCATTTGCCTGTTTCACAGCCTAGTTTTACAATTTTGTGTTTTAGTTGTGCTATCAATGCATTTTCTGTTATTGAATGTCTTACTCATTGTTCCACAAATTCCTTGAGGATAAGGATCAAATTCTATTCATTGTTGCATCCTTATTTCCTAAGATCTGCCTACCTATGACTGGCATAGAAAAATAGAAAATAAATATTTTATGGGTACATAGAATGATGGGTGGATGGCTATATTCATGTACAACCTTCAGCTTTATTTCATCAGAAGAATTTTGTGTATACGATTTCTAGAGAGGTAGTTTGTATATATCCTTTGTTAAAACCATTAAGCATTATTCTGACTTTACCGTGTTGATATGTTATAATAAACAGTTTTTAAATCTCCCTACCTTCCCCCCCAAAAAAAATTTAATCCAAGTGATTAACAAGTAACCTGACATGAAAAATACTGTATATTTCTATCTTTCTGGCCAACCATTTTCATTGATCCTTACAATTCCTCTTTTCTTTGTTCTCTGAAAGATTATTTCCCAATCTTTTCTATCCAGGGTCATCAAACAATACTAAGATTTTATTTCAAAATGTGTTCTCAGATTTCTAAGATACATTTTAAAGTCCTCTAACCAACATTTCTATTAAGAGATAGTGCCTGGCATAATGTGTCTTTATTTGACCAAATCAAGATTGACAAGTCCCACAAAGTGATAGAGAAACTCCTTCTCTAAAGCCTGTCACCAAAAACCTAAATTCATTTTTACTTTATTTCTGTATCATCAGCCCAGCTGCAGGTTAATCATCCTATGACAGCTGTTGCTCACTGAATTAAACCAAAATGACATTAGTGAACAAAATTGAGCAAGCAAACCATAAAAATCCTAGAATGGAACAGATTATTTTCATTGTGTTCCCAATCTGAGAAAAGAAGAGATGTTAGAGAAGCCGTTACATTAAAATTTTCACATTAAAAAAATCCACTTCTGGCTACTTTCCTGATTTCTTTTGGTCAAATGGCTTTAAATTGCCATTAAAAATCAGTAAAGAAATAATAAGAAGGAAAATCTCAATCTAAACTGAGATCTGTGAAATTAGGCTCACTCTCTATTGAATATACCCTGCACCTGTTACATTTTGCCACTGGAACGGGATAAGCATTGTAACTAAATGGATTACGCTGCATTTTACTAGAAACAAATTACCCAATACTACCATTTATGAGTTAAGACTTCCTGTAAGAAAATAGTGCAGGAAAAAAGAGGGATTATTTCATATCTTTGAAGGGTGTTTTATCACACTGTGCAATTGCATGCAATTTAACACCTAAACTGCTTAAAGTGCAAATGATATCAACTAGTCCACCCTAAGGGCTTGGTAATAGTCCTGCGTTTGTGCTGCTAGAGCTGGTTTTGTCAGCACTTCCATTATAAGCCTGGTCTTTCAGGATTTTTTTCCACTCAACCATGAAAATTTGCTGTAGTTTACAGCTTGGCATAGCAGGTTTTAGCTTAACAGCTCCTATTTTTCTTCCAGCTATTTTGTCCCAAAAGAAGTCAGTTGGCCATCTCTTTGTAAAGAAAGGAAGAAGAATTTATGCTATAAATTATAGAAAGTAAATTTCAAATTAATAGTTCAACTTGAGTTTTATCTAATCTTATTAATGCTAGGGTAGTTTTGCCTTTATGGTCCCATCTCCTCATGAGGCTCCTGAAATATTTGGGGAACAAGAATCAATCCTTTCCAAAGTAACTTCTGGCATGGGAAGTTTTCCTCGGACCATAAATACTGAGACTACAGTGGAAAAATAAGAATATGTTTCATAAATGGCCAGGTAAATCTCAAGAGGGTTAAAAAGGATAGGAACAGAGACATGATGACAATTACATTTAGTTAACCACCTCCTGGAAACACACACGTCCTCAGAAGAAAGCACTGTCAGCCTTAAGCCGTTGGAAGCAAGGTGTCCCAGTGTGGATGTTCCAACTTTTCTGATTTCTCTCACTTCTCCTGCGGATAAAGAGCATTTCTCAAGTGCACTTCTGGAGACATTCTCCCCATTTCTCACAAAAAATAATTTTTCATCCACAACCTCTAGTTTTCATGAAGAAAACTACATTTTCGTTTCTTTTGTTGTCTTGACAACCTAAAGCATCTCTACACCTGTGATAGCTCAGCAGAAGAGGGGCTGTGGTCTCTTTGGGGTGACCGTCTCCCCTAAAGCATCATGTCACTTTCCCTTTTAACTCCTTGGGGATTTCCCTGTTTTTACTGTTCTCTTACAGGCCTGTATTCCAAAGTCTCTTTCTTTGCTACGCCTTCCGGTAAATTTATAAAACAAACTCCATCTTGAAAAACGTTTAACTCTTCCTTCAATCCTCTGTAATCCTAAAAAAAAAAAAAAAAAAAAAAAAAAAAGTGATATTTATTTCAAATACTATACACCTGTGTATTTATCCATTTAATCCAGCCAGAATTTTTATTTAAATATGCAGTGAGGTAGTGATCTACATTCATTTTCTCCCAAATAGTTGCTAATTCTTCCCCAGCCATTTGTTGGAAAAGCCTTACTTTTCCTATCAATTTAAAATCCTACACACCTATATTTTTACTTAGACCAAACTCAGTGTCTTTCAATAAAGTTTTCAAGTCATACACACACACACGCGCGCGCACAAATTATGTATATGTATAAGTATAAATATAGGTTATATCATTCTAAAACAATTTATTCCTATGTATTTTACAGTTTTTGATGTAAAGATGATTGGAATCTTTGCTTATACTTTTTTTCTAACTAGTTTTCACTGGTATGAATAAAAAAACTATAGAGTTTTCTGTATTGTGTATCCTTTAAGTTTATAAAACTTGCTTTGGTAGAGTCTTTCACATATTCTAACTAAATTCCATTTCACTCATTTTGTATACCAACTAAAAAAATTAGTATGTTTCATTTTCTCTTGATAAATTATTTAACTTTTGGGGGGTTTAATCTTACTGCTTTAGTTGGAACTTCTAGGAATGGAAAATAATAGTGAATATCTTGTCTTGATATAGAGAGAAAAAGGGCTGTATTCCATTTTTCACTATTTAATCTGATTCAAGATGTTTGAGGTTTCTGATAACTATTTCATAACATTTAGGGTGTAGTGTATCTATGGTTCCTATTTTGCCTATAAGAAATTTATCAGAAACAAGTGAATTTTGTCACACAGTTTTTGGGATCATTTTATATTATTCTATGGGGGGGGTATCATCAGTTGGCTACTACTACCACTAATTGCCAATGCTTATGAAGTTCTCACTATGTGCCAGCCATAATGAAACATTTTATATGGATTAATTCATTGAGGTAAGTCATTTCATTATCTCCAACTTTACAACCAGGAAGCTGATACATAAAGAAGTCAAACAGCTTTGAGTAAAATAATCAAGATATACAGCCAGCAGTCTAGATGCAGAACCCACACTCATAACCACTATAAATTATTCCTCTCCCATGTTAATTTATTTCCTAGAATTTAGCAATTCTTGGATTCCTTGAATCAATCTTGTTTTTTTAAAGGTTTTCTTTCTTTATTTGAGACACAGAGGCAGAGAGACAGAGTATGAGCAGGGTGAAGGGGAGGGGGGAGGGAGAAGTGGACTCCCCAGTAACTAGGGAGTCTGACAGGGGGCTTAATCCCAGGACCCCAGGACCACATCCTGAGCCAAGGGCAGACATTTAACCAACTGAGCCACCTAGGAACCCCTGGAGTAAACCTTATTTTATCATTATGTATTACTAATAAAACAAATATTTGTAATATAGTACAGAATATAATTGTATAACTTACGTTATTAATTCTACATGAACAAATGAGATTGGTCTATAGAGTTTTGTATGAAAAGTAAATATATGAGATTTTACTGTTAGTGACATCTTACTTTTTCTAAAATGAATTGGGAAGCTCTTCACCTTTTTTATGCTCAGAAATAATTTAAACAACATAGATGTACTGGTTCCTTAGAAGTTAAATATAATATACATATAAAATTATTTTGGCCCCCAGCCTTATCTACTGCTTTAACATTGACTACATTTTAAATTTCTTCCACTGCCATATGTTTAGAAATACTTTTGTATAATACTGATAATATCATATTTATCATAATAATATAAATTTTAAAATTTAGAATATTGTAAATTTGCTTGCTTTTTCTCATTCATGTCAGAGAATTATACATTTTATTCAACAGTTTCAGGTGAAAACTTTTGGTTTTACTCATCATTTCTACTTTTTTCCTATTTTACTATTCAATCATTTTTCTTTATTGAGGTAAAAAGACTTAACATGAGATCAACTCTTCTGGTAAATTTTTAAGTAAACCACATGGTATTGCTAACTATGGGTGCAATGCTGCAGAGTGGGTCTCTAGAATTTCTTTGTCTTGGACATTGATGGACATTGATGTGACTTTCATTTTGTTGCTTTTCATTTTTTTTCTATGTTTACAATGCTTATTTAATAATAAACTACTCAAAGCCATAGATCTTAAACATGGCCTGCACTGTGGTCATGGGTTTTGATATATTCATGTTTATTTTCTTAAATTGCAAATCATTTGCTTTAATTATGATTGGCTGCTTAGTACCTGTGTTATCTGGAATAGCTTTTTTCTCAGGTAACTAATTCTTTTGTATCTTTTCATCCTTAGTTTCTTGTTTTATTTAATCATGTACAGCAAATATTCTGTAAAATGTACATGTTATGAATTATAATTTAAGCTTCATTCATAACCTTCCCTTGAATGAAAGTTTCTTTTCTTCTCACAAATGTTTTGTGAAAATAAAACCTCTGTATCCCACAGAGAATACATATTCTGCCCTCCTCCCCTCACTCTCTCTCTTTCTGTCTTTTCTCTATGTGTATTGGGGGGTATAATTAAGATTTTTTTAATTTGTGTTAATCAAATCTTTTTTATCATTTTTATCATATTTATCATATTTCATCTAGTTCATCTGTTAAATTCTAAGATAATATATTAAAATCTTCTACTGTGATTATGGTATTATCAACTCTTTTTATTTCTAAGGAATTATGAATATCCTACTGCTGGATTGTTTGTAAGATGAACATTAATGTTATTATGTCCTTCATTTAGTTTAATTTTATCCATACACAGATAAATTAGATATAGATAACAAAGGCTTAAATATATTTGTTAAAAATAATGAAGATAACCACCAGAAAAATAGACTGCATAGTACAACAGGGAATTCAGTAGACATTGCTATCAATTGAGCAAAAGCAAGGAATGGGACAAGAGGAAAGTAGAAAGTGATACTGAAAGAGTAGCAAAGAATCATCATACAATTGTAACAAAATAGAACACAACAACAAAAGATGAAAGGAATGAACATTTCAGTTATCCAGAATAATATGAATTGATTAAATTCTTATATATTAAAACAAAGATTGTTGAATTAAATTAAAAAACAAAATGGAGAGGGGTGCCTGCATGGCTTGGTTGATTAAGCATTCAATTCTTCATCTCAGCTCAGGTCTTTATCTCAGGGTCATGAGTTTAAGCCCTGCAGTGGGCTCCACTTTTCTGAATAGAAAGAGCCACATTTAGAACAAAATGGCAAAAAAAAAAAAAAAAAAAAAAAAAAAAGATGTCAAGTTACATTACTTATCAACCTTTACATTTGCAGCATCCAGCCCATTTAGTATGTCCCACTGATTTTATTACAGTAGTCTTTCTCCCTTCTGATTTTGACTATAAAATAGCTCTTTAAGTGGACTTCATACCCGCAAATTTGCTACATCCAATTCCTCAACATTATAGCTTGAGTAATCTTTCTAAAATGCTCTCTGAGTTCCTCTCAATGTCTCCGACTGCGTTTCTCCCTAAGTCTCCAGTTTCATCACCCACTGTTGTCCTGTGAATCTTTTCCTTTAGCCACAGTAAACTGCAGTTCTTAAAGTTCTCAACATAACCCGTAGTATAGCATGCCTGAGTTTTATTATTCAGTAAAAGCTCCACGAGAACAGAAATTGTGTCTGCACAGGCTCTCAATAAATATTTGTTCAGTGAATGAATGAGTGTGTGAATAAGTAAATGAACGAGGAATGAGGGAATGGCTGAATGGATGAATAAATTCTATTCCCTTTTTTTGGACTTCCATTTCCATCAGACTGTCCAATGCCTACACTCGTTTTTCAAGGCTCCCCTGAGAAGCTTATGACAGTGTATGATATAATAACTTCTTTTGTAAAAAATTCTATATAAGCTGGAAGTAATGCTTGATGTATTACCTAAAAATAACATCCTTTTATCAAGTGACCGGGATTCATGTTCATTCCTCTCTCTGCCTTTATTTCCTTCCTATTATCTATCCAATAATCCCAATCCTTTCCTTTTTGTTTTGTTTTGTTCCACTCAATTCAGGATTTTTATTTTTCTCAGTGACAAGTATTCCTCTTGTCTTCTAATACGAAGTCAAGAGTTCAGCTTTCCGAGGCTCTGGAGAATGAGTTACAGTCCCAGGAGATGACTCACAGAGAGAAAGGAGATCAGCCCACACACTTTCACCTACGCTTTCTCTGAGCTGACTCATGTCTAGAAAAGAATGGCACAGTGGAGAGGAAGGGCAGGGACAAACTTTCTTGGCCTCAGTTTCTTTTTGTGTAAAATGAGGATCTCAGATCCGATGATCTTGACCACGGCTAATCTATGACCCGAAAGAAAAATATTTTGTACCAATTAATCCCAGTTCTACCTTAGATACCTAAAACACTGACAGTTCTTTCCTTTACACGACTTTTTTTCCAAACCCTCCTACTATATCTCAAGAAGTGAGGGAGGGACTAGTTTTAAACAAAACTGACTATAGGAATTAGGGTAATGAAGGAAACCCTCAGCCTCTCACTTTGGGGCCTATTGTGATTAGACAATGAAGGCAGGCGTAAGGCAGACCAAGACCCAGCCCATCTAACGTATACTCTTTTCTGTGTCTCTTAGACTAAAGGACCCTCAGCTGGAGTCAAAAACCTGACCAGTTTCCACACATATTAATTTGTTCTTCTCAATCTTCAAATAGCTCTAAATTGGGGTGTGCCTTGATTAATTGTGAGGTGTGCCTCAAGTAATTTCTTGCTAATCATAAACTACCAAATTTTGCAAATAATTATCTTTTTAAACAAATTAGATATCTACAATATCATTCTCACTAACTTGTAGCCCAGTCTTTCCTGGAACAACAAAGATGAAATTAGAAGCAAGAATATTTAGAAAAGTAAGCATGGGTTCTTCATGTAGACATCATTCCTTATATCTGTTACTGGAAAGATACTATTTAGGACTAATGTAGCAAATGATTAATTCAATTAATAACTAATCATTGATATGAGAATGCATGTATGGTAAATAGGGGAGAATGATCTAGGTGGGAGGGAATGGGGATAAGAAAGAAGTGCTTTGATTAGCATAATCTTATATAAGAGGGAGTCTGGGAGGTAGGCCTTCCTCTGCTCTGTAAATGAATTTATTACTCAACTCTTGTCTACCAAATGCCCTTCAGAGGGTCTGTGCTATGATTTCTTGCAGTGTTTCTCAGCCGCAGCTACATATTAATACCACTTAGAAAACCTTTTATAAGATATCCTTGCCTAGGCCTTGACTTCCAGAGATCCAGTTTCAACTGGTTTCCCATTAATCCAGTGGTTCTCAAAGGTTAGCATGCCTCAGAATCATCTGGTTGTCTTGTGAAAATACAAATTTCTAGGGACCACCTCTGGGAATTTTGAATGGTCTTGGATAGAGCCTGAGAATTTGTAAGTATCGCTGGTCTGTGAAGCACATTTTAAGAAACACTGTATTCAACCATGCCACAAAAAGTAGCAAAGGATCATAACACCTTGGAAATCTCTTAAAAACACAGCTTCTCAGACTCTGCTTGTTACAGGTGGGAGAGCCTGCCTCGTGTAAATGGAGGTTTCAAGTCGTGGATTCCCCATAAAAGATTTAAGCGAGGATCCACACTCAAATGAAGACAACCAGAGGAAAGGTAACAAGTACAAAGCAGTTCATTATGGACAGTATGCTCTCAAGAAGGGAGAGTGGGCAGGCCTGGAGGTGGCAGGGTTAGGAGTATCTTTTCTTTGTTTGCATAGGTTATGGGTCATAGCTAGGGTGGTCTCCCACTGAGGTTGTTTCCAGTCATCTAAAGGATTCCTTCTAGAGGCACCTGGGTGGCTCAGCTGGTTAAGCAACTGCTTGGCTTGGGTCATGATCCCGGAGTCTCGGAATCAAGTCCTGCATCTGGCTCCCACTGGGAGGGATGTCTGCTTCTCCTGCTGACCCTCTCCCCTCTCCTGCTCTCTTTCTCTCACTCTCTCTCTCGAATAAACAAAATTAAAAAATACAAAAGACTCCCTCTACCTGTTGGGAGGGGGTGTTTTGGCTCTATAAGGTTCTTGCCGGAATGTCTTGGCCATCTTGGGGGTGAGAGGGGAGGTGTCAAAACCACAATGTAAATTTATCATACTGAAGCTGTAGGTTGCCCTGGGGGCAGATGTTGAAGAGGAGAGTGAATGTTCTGCACCTGTGGCTCTTGGTCTGTCAGCCCCAGGGGGGTGGAAAGCCATAGAGCCAGGATGGTAAAAGACACAAAGGCAGGATGTTTTGCCCTCAGGCTTCTAATGTGTCACCTATTTACCCCCACCTTTGCCTCTGGCTGGTGTCTAATTAACAACCTGCTCTATCATTCTTGTGAAGATTTTGATCAGAATGTTTGGCATGGAATTGGGAAAGTTCAATTTTAAAAGTTCCCCTCAATGACCCTTCTCACCAGGCTAGGTTGGTGATCCCTCCAACAAGAGACCTCTGGCAGAAAGTGAAGATGGACAGTGGGGATGGTGTCTCAGTTTTTTACATAGTGCTCTTCAGGGACTGAACCCAGATGGCAAGGTGCCTTGTGTTATCCATGTATTTCCATATGGCAAATGTAAGAACAGATCTTATTCCACCATAATCTGCTCTCCCTGGCCTCTCCCTCCATGGCTTTCTAACCACATTGGCTTCACATCATGCCCAGGTCTTCCCTATCTTGGCCCAGCCTGCCTCACTCAACTGATTCTTCTAGCACCTGCCCTATTTTTCCAATTCTTTCCTCGACCGCATTTCTCTAATAGATGTTGTAAATCACTACAACCACCGATTGCTCACCCTAGACTTCCCTGAGATGAAAGAAATCTAGCTGGAATCCACATTACTCTATGAAATAAACTCTGAACAGTTTTTCTTATATTTCAGATATGTATCTTTTGAAACAGAATACTCTTTTAATATATTGGCAGTGTTAAATTATTTGTATTTCCATGTTACTTAAATATGCATAAATGTAAATTTAACTTAAATTCTGTGTAAATTGTATCAATTATGATGATGTAACCATGAAAGAATAAGTTAATATAAACTGGAAAACCAATATATTATAAATTAATGATATAAATATGTCAGATGATATATTTATTTCAGAAAATACTTAGTTGCATCTACTGACAATATAATGTAGCATAATATATGCTTCTATATCTAATCTGCTTCTCTATCTTTGTATCAATAACACTTATGCCTAGCTAAATAACTCAGTTTTTTTAAATATATTAATAATAGAAGTCTTTGAATTCTGGTTCATGATAATCAGACCTTATATTTAACCTAAACTCTTTGAGGGGGCAGTCTTAAAATGTCAATTTTAATTGGATGTCCCTTGAGAACTCTCTAAATTTGTCTTCTTTGCTTAAAGATAAATTTAGTTCCACTATATTGTTGTTATCTATGTTAAATGCCCATGTAATCCAATTAGTGCCACAAGAAAAAACAAATTTTCTTCATTAAGGTATATAGATTTAGTATTACTGTTAATGATTGATGTGAACAAAGATGGAATATACACCTCACAGTTCCTAAAGTGAATATGAGGTGACCTGTTACTGCCCTGCTTCTTTTGAGCTCGGGTGCCTAGACTCTCAAGTGCATGTCCTACTATACCTCTCCCAACACTTCTCCACAAGGACTGTGAAACCATCATCAGTACAGCATACACTCATGGAGAGGCATCCGTCCTTCACTTCCTGAAAACCATAGAAATTGTAGAGACAAACATGAACACCAGCTATAATATGATTTAGGTCTATATTATTATTTTAGAATTTCAACTAAAATGAAAACAAAATTTAAATTTTTTTCATCATCAACTCACAGACCCCAAGATTTATATCTATGAATTACAGGACTACCCCGAGGGGAGTTTGAAAAAGCTACTTTAGAATACTGGTTCTCATTGGGTTGGAGGAGTTGCTTGATTCCCTCAGGCACTGGATCTGAATAAGTTGAAATGTTTGTAAGCTACCCTTGTCCTACTAGGAGATTCTGGTACAAGATACTGCTTTTGGTAATTTCCTGCCCCGACAATGCATCGTTGCTCTTGAGAGTGGTTATATATCTTGTGTTATAAAGAGAAAAAGAAGTATAAGAATCAGTATATTCAAAACCACCAAAAACTCTTTAAGATCAAAATCAGATGATTTTCCTCAGTTGTAAGCCTTATCTCTCAGAGCCAGGGGATGTCTACTGTCTCTTTTGTGAACCTCTATCCCATGATTCTTAAACATTTATTTTAGTCTACACTTCTACTTATTTGACTGTGCCTAATCTTTCTTTTTCACTGGTTCCTCTTCCTCTTATTTGCTGTTGTTGTTGTTGTTTAAGATTTATTTATTTATTTATTTTAGAGATGGAGAGAGAAAGAGAGGGTGTGAGCAGGGAGAGTGGCAGAGAGGGAGAGAGAGAATCCTCAAGCTGGCTCCCACTAAGCACAGAGCCCCATGTGGGACTCGATCCCAAGACCCTGAGATCATGACCTGTGCTGAAATCAAGAGTTGGTCGCTTAACAGACTGAGCCACCCAATCTTCTTCTTTGTTCTTAAATTTATATTTAAGACCCTCTTCTTTGTTCTTAAATTTATATGTTCCCTGAAAAGTTATTTTCTACATCTACATTTTCATTCTTAGCAACCATTCCCACTTCCATAAAATACTCAGAAGACTGCTTTTAATCTTCATATTATTAGTCATGGGAATAAAAAGTTCTAACAGTAAATGCATTTGTCAAATATAGATTTAAATAATCCCACTTCTCATCACTGTACAATTACAAAAATAAGTCAATACTTTCAAGAAGTAGCCAAACATTAGAAAAACAAATTCAAATTATAACCAGAAATTTCAGTCCACACTTACCCCAGCACAATAAAAAGTTTCATTAAGGGCAAGTGGCATAAAAAAAAATCCTTTATAGAATATAGTACCTGATTAATTCAATTTTAGAACTTAAAGTACTTTAAATTCATATTTTTTTTTAATTTAACCAACTGCTAGTCAGAGAAAAAAATCAAGAAAAGAACTTCTGGTTTCAAATATGTTCTTAATGAATAGGATTTGATATCTGGCCCATAGCTTAAAACACAAAAATAATGATATTTGGACTGAGATGACGACGAGAATAGATAGACAAGAAGGTGTTTTCCAGAAGACTATCTGGCCTAGTTGGGAGGACTTTATGTTGAACACAGATGAAAGGAAGGAGAAAAATTATATTAAAAAATAGTAATTTGAGATGTTATTCACTATAGAATTTAAGAATATATTTTAGGTATATTTATATAGAGGAACTGAAGAAGATCCTGTGACTCGTAACACATAAGACTTAACATTTGAAAAGGATCCGATACCTCTACATTTAATCTTTGCATTCTAGTTTTGGCTATTACACAAACTGATTTCTTGGACTTTGGTTTCCTTATTAATAGAATAAAGTGTTTAGATTAGATCAGATTATGAATTATGGTGCAATGATAATTTAATTCCTAAATATCAGTGGCCTAATGTAACAAATGTTATATGCTGCACATGTCCATGCTGGCCTGCAAGGAATCTGGTCCATTTAGTCATCTGACGACCCATATGATGGAGACCTCATTCATTGAGATGCCACCATCTCAGGACCAGGCTTCATAGTGTACCCTGGTGGAGGAAGATATGATGAAGGGGGCATATACCTTTTAATGATCTCAGCCAAAAAGTGATACACATCATTCCTACCAAAGCCAATTGATCAGAACTACTCTCATGATCCAAATTAAACACCAGGGTGTCTTAGAAATTTGAAGGAGCACATGAAAAATTTTGTAATCATTTCTATCTCTGTCAATATCTCAAACATCTCAATGGAAGTCCTAAAATCGATGGCTCTCTAATTATAAAATCCGGTATTATACAACCCACTAAAGTGGGTCATATTACCTCAATTTTATAGATGCAAAACAGATACAGATAAAACAATTCCCAATACTTACTGGAGTTGAGTTCTAAATCCAGGGCTGTTAAGCTGAAATAAACAGTAAGACTCTTTCCCCATGTCTCACTGTCCTGAGTATGATATAATGAAAACGGCTTTTGAAAGCTTGTGCTTTGGCATAAGTAGGAAAACAAATCTGAAATTTGTTTTAATTATGTTAAAATGCCTAAAGGAAATTGTATGTTTATTTGTAATAAGACTACAGGTTATCTAAAATATCACATTACGTTGTTGTTGTTGTTGTTGTTGTTTAAGATTTCTTAATTTATTTGAGAGAGAAAGAGAGCACGAGCAGGAGAGGCAGAGGGAGAGAGAATCGCAAGCAGACTCTCTGTGGAGCCTGGAGTTAACATGGGGCTTAATCTCAAAATGCTGAGATTAGGACCTGAGCTGAGCCAGGAGTCAGTCAAGCAGGCAACCCTAAAATGGCATATTTCTTTACTTTTGATTGAAATTACATAAAATCATATGCTAACAGGGATTATCTAATGCTTATTAAATAGTATATAGCCCATCACAGATCTTGGATGAATAAAAAGAAAATATTACAAAATATTGGCTCAATGGGATAAAAACCGAATCCTCCATGATATAAATTGGATGTTAGTGCAATAGACTAGATGATGAAGAGCTTTATAGCTCTAGCATTCCCAGATCACATTACATACATTGTTGTTCCCATATTTGCAAATTCTTTGTTCTTGCCAATTGAATATGTACATAGCATCACATTGGCTCTCCTGATGTTTTGTTTATATGGCACCAACGCTACAGTTATTTGGAAACCCCAGGTGATTGAATGAAGTTTTCCCTTTGTATTTGAAGGTTTGACATCAATTAATGTAACAAGAAAGTCATTAATTTAATTAATAATCACTGAAAATTCTCCCTTGCCCTGCCACTTCTAAATTTATCCTCAATTACAGAGATGCTTTCATTTATTCATTTAGTTATATTCATTGAGTACCTACTGTATTCTCAGCACCATGCTGGGTTGGGATTATAAAGATGAATATGACAAAGGCCTTGCTCTTAAAGAGCTCAAGATATTATGAGTAAAAATATCTTAACGTTTGTTTCAGTTTGGTTTTTTCCCCTTAAGTGGGCCCCAGCACACTCTCCAGCAATTTACTTTACCTATTTGCCAATAAAACTAAGCTTTTCATTATTTTATTAAGGCATTTATGCTTGTATTGTCTAAATGGCACCTGTTTTCAAAATACTTAGGAATATTAATTAGCTTCTTTTTCAGCACAAAAGATAAAATCATGTTTTAAAATGTAATTACCTTTTATCGGTTGTAGTAATATTTATTTTACATATTTGTCTTACAATAGTATACAAACAAATGCTAGAAACAAAATATGTGTGTTTTTTTTAAGCTAATAAAATATTTTTAGGATTCAGTATTTTGGGGAAATGAGCCACTTACACCGAATACTTTAAAGTATATACTAGTTTTCATCTGACAGAAACACCAGAAAAAGAACAGCCAACTTAGAAGAATTAATATAAAATAAAAACTTTAGAGACTTCATTTTTCTCCCCTTAAATTTTTATAATTAATTTTTCTTAGTTTGCTTTTGGGAGTTGGAAATGCTTTCAGTGTTTTCCAATATAGAAAACCGTACTGAGTTAATCCATAAATGCCCTCTTGTGACAGTCTCCAAAAATGCAACTACCTTTTCCCCTATTTATTTTGCTTTATTTCTCCTAAAATGTCCAAACTGTAACAGATTTAATAAAGAATAATCATTTTTATATTTTATCTAATAAAATTAATATTTTTTAAATAAGCTGTGTGATGTTTTGAAATTTAGGCAGAAAAACTTGTGACAATACTATTTCCCTGTGTAGGATAATTGTCAGAGAAACCTAGGAAAGATTCTAATCCTCCTTTACCTTACTGCCCTTTGATGTGTGTGGCAAGGGAATTCTAGATGTTGTGAAAATATCCTTTTTCGAGAACTTCTAGGTTCACAGCACATTTCTCAATGTGAGAGTTAAAAGATAATAAATACGTTGACTTGGTTTGAGCTAAATTATTGATGACTGGGGTGCCTGGATGGCTAAGCTGGTTAAGTGTCCAACTCTTGGTTTCAGCTTAGCTCATGATCTTGGGGTCCCAGGATCAAGCCCTGTTTCAGACTCCGCACTCAGCAAAGGTCTGCTTGAGGATTATCTCTCTCCTAGGCCTCTCCTCCTGCTCTCCCTCTTAAAAGAAAATAAATAAATTTTAGATAAATAAATAAATAATGATTTTAAGCAATTATCTCATTTATATTCATTGGTCATGTTGGAGTTCCTAGAAAAGAATGTTACTATTCACATTTTAAAATGAAAACAATTCATTATTAAGGCAGTTAAATGGCCTGCCTGGGATAAAAGTAAGTGCACTACTAAATGACCTGTGGGCCAACCTCTGGCCTTTACATGTACCTATAAAGTCATTGGCTTTATACATACCCGTATTCAAAATCAAATGTTGGCAAAAGCTTTTCAAAGAGCAAATCACATGTATTTCTTAAAATTTATTTCTAATACTTTGCTTTAGGCTAAGAATACCTAATTTTACTCTAGTTTCAAAACATAAAAAGAATATTGAAAAGTCAGTCTTTCCAAGATTCAATCTAGAGCTTTCAATAAAAATAAAAATCATGAAATTTCTTAAGAAAATGATATACACAGAACTTTGAAATGAGCCAGACCTCTGTTTGAACAAATTACTTGATTTTAAAAAAAATGTATCAGTTTCTTCTTCTGAAAAAATGGAAATAATAATAACCCATGTCATAGGCTTTTAGTGAGGTTTACATGAGATCATGTATCTACACATTTCCTTGCCCTCAATAAAGGTTTAAAAATTATAGCCATTATTATTAGGCAAAAGGCTTAACTCCGTGTTGTGAACTAAAAGAAAACACAGTTTAACTTCATGTTGTGGCTAGATGGCCACATATTAAAAACTGCTAATTCCTTATCCTTTGCATTTAAAAATAGTGTAGGTACACAGGTGACTCTTGAACAAAATGGTTTGAACTGTGAGGGTCCACTAATATGCAGATTTTTGGATATATACAGTAAAGTACTATATATGTATTTTTTCTTCCTTATGATTGTGTTAATAACATTTTTCTCTTGTTTACTTTATTGTAGGGATACAGTCTATAACACATAACATACAAAATATGTGTTAGTCAACTATTTTATTACTAAGGCTTCTGGTTAACTATAGACTCTTGGTAATCAAAAATTATATATACATTTTCCCTTGCTCAGGGGGTTGACACTCCTCACCCCCATGTTGTTCAAGAGTAAACTGTATATGGCATAGTTAATGTTCACAGCAGATGAGAATGATAAAAATAATCCAATAATGTGAGTCCTATTTATACTTCCATCATTAACTTCAATAATTTGATTAAATTAAATTCTCTTCATGGTAAAACCCGATAAGCAGCAGAGATCCACAGTTTTTTCCTAAAGTTGATAAGATCTTGAACTTACAAAGACTCTCCATGACCAACTGAGGGCAAGAGGCATGTAGAGAATACAATCAACGATCTGTGATGGAATTCAGAGGCATCCTGGACAAAGAAATATCAGAGGAGAAAGGAGGGAGCAAGAATGCTTGTCTCTCTTACCTCCAGGAAGGAAGCCTTTGGAGTAACATAACACTGAATTTCAGATTATTTTGGAAATAGACAAAATATTTTGCAGAGCTACCAATCCAATGTGATTTTCCATTTGGGAATCCCCCACAAATAATCATGTTCTTTAATTACACAATCATGTATGAATTTCAAACCACAGTGCAGAAAACATGTGAGAAAATAACTGTCAGTTATGATATTTGAAAAGGCTCCCCATCTCAAGAATAGCCTTTGACATCCTCATTTCCTCAACTCCCCTGCCCAATGTATTGCCATTCTTGTCAATTTTACTTCCTAAATATATCTTGAATCTTCACACTCCTCTCCACCTTCCCCATAGCCCTTTGGATGAAGATATCATCATCTTTCATCTGGGTTATTATAATAGCCTCCAAATCATTATTCCTGAATCCATGCCATTTCCCCATTACCACCCCTTGCTCCTGCCCCACCCCAAACACACAGAATTCTGTCTCCAACTTACATAATCAGGGTGATCTTTTGAAAGCACAAATATGATGAAATAAAACAGTAGTTTGGAACTTTTGACCATTTTCTGTGACTCATAGGATAAAGTGCCCAATCCTAACTTTGCCTAACATTCCTACCTGACCTTCCTTGTCTACTTCTCCAGTCTTGTGTCTAACCACTCCTTCCAGCAGGTTCTAGAATACACTGGCCTTTGCCTAGTCCCACAAACACATTCAATGCCTTCCTGTTTTAGGGTTCTCCTGCATCATTTTTTCTCCTTCTATCACCTTTTGCCTAATTCCTGTCCACTCATCTTCTGATCCTAGCTCAAACATCACTTCCACATGGGGCGCCTGGGTGGCTCAGTGGGTTAAAGCCTCTACCTTCGGCTCAGGTCATGACCTCAGGGTCCTGGGATCAAGCCCTGCATTGGGCTCTCTGCTCAGCGGGGAACCTGCTTCCTCCCTCCCTCTCTGCCTGCCTCTCTGCCTACTTGTGATGTCTGTCTGTCAAAAAAATAAATAAAACCTTAAAAAAAAAAATCACTTCCACAGAGAAGTTTTGCCACCCATAGGACATGTATAGCACATGTGTCATAAAACAACTCACTCTTAAGGTACCTGCCTGGCTCAGATGGTAGAGCATGCACCACTTGATCTCAGGGTTGTGAGTTTGAGCCCCACGTTGAACATAGAGCCTACTTTAAAAAATAAATAAATAAAAATAAACAGACACACACAAACAAAACAAAACAAAAAACAATACACTTCTGTCCTGGTTCATTTCTTCCAAACACCTTAGCACAGTTTATACTTACATGTTTATTTGATGGTACATTCATAAGTACTGGCTGTTGCCCCCATTAGACTATAAACTCCAAAAGACTATGTCTATTTGCTCACTATCATATTTCCAAGGCCTCTAACAGTACATGACACATAGTGGGTTCTTCATAATCATCTGTGAATAAATTTAATTGCTTGTTTTTACTCTCTTTTAGAGAAATCACTTAATCTTTCTTCAAGATAGATAGGTGTCCCATGCAATATTTTCAGTCTTTTTTCACCCTCATTCCAAACTGACAGGATTGTACTTGCCAAACAACTCTACTGCCTCAACCCATTGGTGCCACCTGTTGGTTCTTCTGTGCCTCACGCCTTCTCTTCATCTCCTTACTCCTTTAAAGGGAACTAGGCCCTTAAAGCATTCTTGTCCCATCATCCTTCTCTCAAATTTTAAACACATAACCAAACTTACCTTTGGTCAATCTCTTTTTCACAAATACACACACATCTTCTAAATTTACAGTCTTTTTCTATTTCAAGCTTTGTTCATTCATTCATTCAAGCAAATTTCAGTGTGTCCACCTTCCCCACTCACTCTTCTTTTCCTCCATCCTTCTATCTTCCTCTGTTCCTTTCTCCTATTCTCCTCTTTCCTGCTTCTCTTCCTCTTTCTCTCTGCTTGCTATCTCTCTGCTTCTTCCTCTTCCTTTTCATTATAATATCATATATGTAGAGAGTTCTAGAAATCTACTTTCCAAATTTTAGCTTGTAATTATTTGTGAGAATGAACTTTCCAAAATACCCATGGCTTACAAAACCAAGGTGGTATATATTTGTCCCATTAACACCTTGACAAATCCCCAAATCCTAGAATTTTTATGGTAATATTGTGTTCCGCATCTTTTTTATGGATACACTTAGAAAATAATTTTAGCAAACTTAAATAATCTCAATGAATTACTCTGCTATTAAGTAATAATCATCTTGTATGTACTATATATATGTATGTATATATATGTATATGTATATATTCAGTAAAATAATTTATTATGAGCTTAATAACAGGAAAATAAAATAAACATTTAAAAGGTGAAAGGAAAATGTTTTATACTTTTCGTATACACTTATTTGCTTCCTCACTCTTACCAATTGTACTTAATATTGCAAATTTAGGATTATGTTTTTTTAATAAGCTATATCTAGAAATAACCTAAACAGGCAGAAAACTGTGAATTTTGAGTAGAATTTCAATTATAATATTGACTAAATAATCTTTCTGGAATTCCATGTAAAACTCAATAAGCTCGATGCTCAATTGAATGGAAACTTCCCTACGTAGATAGATGTTTTACAAGTACATTGAGGAACATTGAAAATAAAAATATATATCAAAGACTTCTTATATGTCAAAGTTAACTTTTGAAAATTATTTGGTATGAGTATTGATTACCTGCCTATTCTAGAATGAGACACAGCATTTTGTATTTCTTCACATCTGAAATCTAAAATTGGATATTATTTTGTAGGCTGGGGGCACCTGGATGGCTCAGTTGGTGGCGCATGTGACTCTTGATATCAGGGTTGTGAGTTCAAGCCCCATGTTGGGCATGGAGTCTACTTAAAAAAAATTACGTAGGCTGACAATGCACTAAAACAATGATAGCTAAAATTGTTTACACGTTTGGTAGTGAAACCAAGACAGGAAATTATATTTTGTCCAAGTTTACCTTATGAAGTTAGTTATTTCTATAAATATATTAACACAAGGTATAATATCATCTTTATAAGGAAGAACAAACTCACTTATAATAGGGTTTCAGTTCAAGTCATGAAATATTTAGTAAGAAATGACTTATTCCTATAGAGAATACACAAATGAAAAGGCTAAATTCCTACCTTCGTGGAGCATGAGTGACCTGAGCAGGAAAACTGGACATTTTTTTCAAATAGGAAATGAAAGGAAAAAAGGTGGTCATTTTATGAATATTAATCCTTGCTAGAGCTTATGTTTAACTCTTTAGTGAAGCACTCGAGCATTCCTTGTCTGCCAAATCTGAAATCATTATTTATTCCTTTGAGTAGTACCATTATATTCTTTTTAAAGTTTTTCAGCATGAATGTTAAAGTGGGATTTATTTTAAAAAGTACACATCCTTTATTGATAAACAAATGAGAAATTATTATCATGGTAGAAGTTCTACAAGTAGCATCTCTATATTAAAGATAGAAAGTTCCAGTTCTGATATGAATATCTTAGTATGTACTCTTGGTTTATGAAATAGTCTTTGATTTTATCAGAAGAGAATATGGTTTATGGGGATCTGGTTTTCTAGAAAAGTGTTTTTTATATATGCCCAAATTTTATTTTCTAAAGAAAAATTCAAATCTGAAAACGTGTACTTTTCTTTAGTACATTTTTTATCCCCCACAAGAATCTTTCTTTCTGAGGCATAAGTTTCTTTCTTGGTATTTAATGGGAAAAAACAAAACAATCAAACACAAGGAAAACCCTGTTGTATTAACTAGCACATAAGAACCTGTAAGTGAAATGTCCAGTCTTCAGATATGATTATGACTTCCTATTATACTGCTAAGTTGGGCTGCTTATCAATTTGACCAGAAGTTAAAAAGGAGACAAAACTCAAGAAAATGCATGGTATATATTTGAACAATCTTAACATTAACTTAGGAAAATTTCTATCTTCCAACATGTTCTCTTTAGGTCAACTTGAAATATACAAGAAACTACTACCCAGTGCTCCAATATTTCTTTTAAAAGTCTTTTATATACTTATTATATCATAAAAGTATGGGTTGCATGTGCTATAATATGTCCTCCTATACCATATGAGGTAATCTTGGAAAATAATTTACCAGGACTAGATATTTTAGCATACCCTAATCACCAGAATAGTTAGAAATAAGTTAATGGCCAACAAATGTTTGTTGAGAAAAAAATATAAAATAATATTACGTATATCTTTTAAAATAGTGTAGCATGTATTTTATATCTTCCTCATTTACTTGGGAAGTGTTACATGTATAGTAGATAATAAATAAGAAAAATTTAAAACAGAGATCTGAATTTTCCAAGAAAAGAACACAGCCCAAATCACGCCACTATCCTTATATTGACATATTTGTCTCTATCGCCCTAAAGCATTTTTTTCAGTATTCAACTATTTAAAGTTTATTATTTGTATCATGTTACATACTTTGTGTTTAATGAATTATGACAATAGCAAATTACATCTCAGTTTAAAATATCTTTTGAAAACTTAAAATTGTATTCTTATTGTACAACTATTTTAATATAATTTTATGGTAAAGGATTTGAGAGGCCATTTAATTCTGTCCCTCCTTTTCCACCACTGAGCAAATTTACATTGAATTCAACTGGACTGAAACCTTACTTCATAAAAGAGGAACTCCAAAAGTTGAGCCTGATTAGCTACCGCTAAATTTTAAACCCTTACTTTAGCACTCTTATAATCAAAATGCTCCGTGAGTAAGATTGGGAGCACTATAAATTTAGTGAGTATGTGACTAGAAGATTGGTATGAATGGAAGTATACTTACATATTTTATTGTTCACTCATTTATTCAACAAGTATTTATGGAGTATCTGCTATTTGACCAGTGCCATTTAAAAAATATTTTAATGTTGGTTTTTTATATACTTCCTTTGTCCCTTTATAGTTCTTAAACAAATACTCAAACAGCTCCAAAATATCTATTTATACTTGATATGAATCAGCTATATTTCATACACATTTCAAAATAGTGACGATAATATGTATTACCTATAAAAATATTTTATAACATTGTGGGTAAGAAGTTGTGAAACACATAATAATTTAATATTATCAGAGTTGAACTCCTTAGACTCAAATACATTAACAAAGAGATACATAAAGCTGACCTTGAATGCAGTTAGCCTTCATGACTGTTGTTCTCGATTCCTCATATTCCTGCATGGAAATAAAGCAAACACAACTGATGGTATCAGTGAGGAAAGGATAGTTAACCTGACGAGAGCATATAATATGTCTAAACATAATAAATCATTTTTTCTGCTAATTTTTATTTCATCTTTTTTTCATTGTCATGTAGGTACAATAGTTTTCTTTGGTCTTGATAATAAATGTGGAGTTTGGAAATCATCATGAGAAAATAACAGGAGGTTTCACTAAGGTAATATTAGATATAAAATATATGGTTTTATTTATCAAGAGAAAATTTTAAAATATATTAAATAACATAAAAGTATATGTGTGAACATATATACACATATAAACTTATATATGTATGTTTTCCAGTTTACAATTTTTTTTCTATCCTTACATTGATAAATATATTAATTAATGGGGTTGATGAATACAAGAAACTGTTAAAATCAAAATGATTTAAAATTGGAGGTGTTATATACCACAAGATAATTTTTTTATTTAACCAAAGTCATAGTAATATGTGCCATATTATTATAGTAAGCCTAATCAGTGAATTTTATTATAAAGCTACCCATAATTTAGTGTACTTAAAGCATAAATATGGTGTCATTTAACTGCTGACAAACCAGTTTTATTGATAGAAACAGCTCGAGTTGAAAGAAGGATCTTGAAAAGTTTACAGCTTATTTTTTCAAGCACCACAAACTAATAAGTAAAAACATATGAATTAGATAAAATACTTCATTAAGTTACTTTTATTGGGTGAGTCAATGTGATATGATTACATTTCAGAGACATTTAATTCCCTATCATATAAAATCACATTGATGTTTGGTTATATTTTCTCTTCTGGTGATGTAGCCATTCAAAGTATTTTACCCATATCAAAGCAGAGATATTATGAAGTTAAAACTAAAGTCATTTTCATCAAAGCTAATCATAAATTTTATTTTCTTAAGTGTTTCCCAGAGTAATCGCATTGCAGGTCTGTAAAGAAGACTCTTAAAAGTACTCTTGGGTCTTGGGTTCTAATTAGAAAGAATCCCATCAAACTTGGGAGCACTGCAGTGAATATAGTCGGGAGAGCAAAAACAAAAACACCCACATTTGGTTCATGAAGCTTTGGATGAACCCATTGAATACCAGCACTTTAGGAAGGTATTTCTTAATGTTGAAAGTATAATTGGCCATTCATTACTTAGATGGCCAATTGCACTCGTTTGTATAACTTATGGAAATGTATAAATGCTTCCTTTGAAATGACATAAACCTTGAATCGCTACATAAACTGGTAAATGATAGTTGCTCGCTATCTTGTACACGGGTCCCTTTCTATTGGTTCGAGAAGGTAGGTGAACATCACAGATGCAAACTGTTTGTTGTTAAGAATGTGTGTTTACAGGTGTGGAATACCCTAAGGATGGGTAGAACCGATATCCTTCTGCAGGTGCAGACTTTAATAAACAGGAACTTGTCTTTCCCCTAATCACTTCTCTCCTTTATCATGCTTTTGGATTATCTCAATTCACATTAAGTATCACTTGTGCATAAAGCATATACAGTGTTCTATATTTATTTAGATATACATGTGACTAGATTTTCTGTGAATAAAACCCAAAATGCATTCACATGAGAAAATGGAGTGGTTTAATTTAAATATTTTAGGAGTGCTAGAATACTAATAAACATCTGGAAGAACAGATAAAACTAGATAAATGTTTAGTCTTGTTATGAGTAACACACTAGCATACGATTAGGTTTATAATGGTTGTAATTTAACAAAACTGTTGTATGAAATATTTTGTTTAGCATTCATTAAAAACTGTTAATGCACTTGTGTCTTCCATGGACTAAATTTTTTGCAGCAGACGCACGTTATTAGTATAATACAAATATGCTAAAAAGCAAACAGTTTGGTGTTAAAATGTTTTAACTAGGATTGTGAAGAGGAATTTTACACCAATCTTGATTTTTTTTCATTTTTACAGGGAAAATTTTACCACAAATTCCATATTTTAATGATATTATACCAACTCTATTTTTTAAACTCATTTTGTCACTGTTTTGTAACAGAAACACTGTAAATATTATAGATGTGGTAAACTATTATACTTGTTTTCTTATAAATGAAATGATCTGTGCCAACACTGACAAAATGAATTAATGTGTTACTAAGGCAACAGCCACATTACATGCTTTCTCTTTCACAGTAGGCAGCAGAGCATATGGTTTTCTCTTAATGGAACGCTAGCTTCTCATTAACATACCAGTAGCAGTGTCAGAACTTACAAACCAGCATAACAGGGAGATGGAAAAACTTATAAATTAGACCCTTTCAGTACTATTGAGAAGGAAATGACTGATGTTCTAAGGTACAATATTTAGCTAATACTGTGCCCTTTTCTGCACCTCCTTTCCACAAAAAAAAAACTTTTTTCTTATAATAAATATAAATATAAATATTGAAGTGCAAGTAATTTTTACCCTGCTTCTAAAAGTGATTGGCACCCTGATTTTGATAACTCTTCTTAAAAAGATTTCGTTGCCTTTTTGCTCACAGTATGTTTTAAACAGCTGTATTTTCACCATCCTGTTTCAAGACAGTAAAGCAGCTGAAATGTAAAGCTAATTGTCATGTCTTCCTAAAAGAAGAAATCCATCAGGTAAACAAAAAATGAGAATGAGAGGGAAACCTTTCCTGGAGGCCAGAGATGACCATTCCAGTCACAGAAGTGGAGCCACCAAGAGGTCACGCTCGGTAGTGAAAGAAGAGAAGAATGATTTTATTTAGTCCCCATTTGGCTATGTTGTTTAAACCATATTTATCCATCTTGTACTAATTATGGTGATTTGAATTTTTCATCCACTTTTTTTTCTTTATTTCAAAATCCTTCTTGCTGAGAATTCAGCTGTATTTGTAGATGGAATATATCAATGTCAAGTCTTGAGACACATTTTAAAATTTAAACCTATACACAGGGCATCGAAATGATACTTACATATGGATAATCATGACACGACCTCATATGCCAGGAATTCCATAAGATGAAGTTGGTTTTGTCACATATATATATATATATATATATATATATATATCTTTTTAAATTTCATAATATTTACCTATGATTAGACGGTTGAGTGCTATTAAAAAGTGAAATATCAAGTCCTGGAAAAACAGCTTGTGTATTCTGGGCCACTGTAGAGTAATTGTCAGGAAGAAAGCAGATGTATTAATCCTCTGATAACCAAACCTCCGGGGAGATAGCAAAGTGGGCTGATGTTTCTTTCCAAAGACTTTAATGTCTAATACAGTTCAATTCACTGAATGGAAAATTTTACTCCTAACAATCCACCCATTTACTAGACCTTTTTTCTGCAATATTTGCTGTAGGTATATTCCTTATACCTGCAGATCATGGTGAATGACAAGAATCTCTTTTAAAAGAATAAGTCAGGAATATATAGATAATACCAGTATCTTTTGAATCTTAACCATAAAGATACAAAACAACCTTTCTAACAATTATTATTCTGAATAAGTAATCCACTGATATATGTAGTTTTTAAGATTACTTTTTTTTTCCTTTTTGGTGGAATTCAAAATTTTCCTGAAATTTGATAATATGCAAAGCTAGAATATTTGTGACTTAGCTCAGTTTCTATAAATGCCTGAAGAATGGCCCAAAGGGTCAGGAATCAATAGTATAATTACCATAATAAGAAGGTATCCCAGTAATGTTGTTCCCAAAGATCATCAGCCTGGTCTTATAAATTGAATCCTAGCGTTTAACTTCTGAACTTACTCATTTTCCTTTCGCAAAGAGAAAGATACACTTCTATTCATAGGAGAATTTCCTTTTTCTCATCCTCCACAGGACTTGACAATATGTTTATTTCACAATCATTCTCTTTTTTCCCCCTGCCACAAAATTTGCCATTACCCCCAACATGACTGCAAATGCTTTGGAAACTAAGTTAATAACTATGATTGATTCAGGCCCAATGTTATTAATGCAAACTATTAATTTAAGGGTGTTTCTATACTTTCTCAGTAGCAAGCAGCCAGATAACCATGGCCCATGCTGCAGATTTAATCTTCATGTCAACTAGATTCGGTTTCCCATCTGGTAAGCAAACTATGATTTTCCACTTTACCAGGATCCAGGAGAGCCACAGGAAAGAACTGGCTGCTTGGCACACCCCTTTCCTATGTACAGATAATGTCTCTAGAACCTGAACAAAGGTATGTGAAAAGTCGCTACTTCTCCGTGTGTTTTTCAACACCATGGAATCAGGACCATCTCTACATACAGGTGTTAAAAGAAGCTTCCACCTCATGTCTAGCATTAAAACTTAAACTGTTATTCAGCTGAAGACAGTATCAGTGTAAAGTGTCACCGATCTGGTCACTATCTCTGGGAAGCTGCCAGAGCCTCTACAGTGGCTTCGTGGTGTCGTCTGTGAAGGAAGCCAATTAAGATCACAAGATAGTGGCTGGTAATAATAAACTTCTAATGATGTTCCTGACTGAAAAGAGGTAATTAAAATGTGTATATGGATGACCCCAGCTTCTGTCAGCTCAGTGTAGCTGTTACACTGACAACGTCCATGTTTTGTTTCGGGGGGAATAAAAAAAGAGTGTTGCCTAACAACAATAAAATAAGCAATTCAATAATATATAAAGGATTGTCTTGGAAATGCACACCAGTTTCAATTCTGTTGCATCCCTGATGGAATTCCATTGACGGCTGTCTCTGGACTGGATATTTTGTTTTTTGGTTACTGACTAGTAACAACTCCCTCCTCCCCCCTCCATCCTTCCTGTCCGAGTACTACACTCCCACCTCCCCTCCACCCCCGCCCCCCCGCCTCCACCTCCAGCCCCCATTTGAGTTTTCGGTTGCTGTTGTACTAGGACTAGATTTTACCTTCTTCAGGTGCTTCTTGAAATCAAAGACCATGTTTTGAAAAGAAAGACAATTAATTAGAAAGCAAAGGAAGCCAGTCCTCTTATCACTCGATCTGGTCATGGACATAAGTGCTTCACACTTTTTCCATTCCCTAACCCTGCAGCGCAAAGCTTTCCTGTACACCTGCTCAGCTCAGCTCATCAATTTTCTGTGAGCCCGTTAAGTTCCTTTAAGCCTGTCCACTGAGAGGTGGTGATAGCTCTCTGAGAAAAAGAAGAGAAAGAGAAACAGAATGCTGCTCCAGGCCTTTATCTTGATCACACTGTTTGTTTTCTAACTGATGTCTGTAATGAAACAAAGAGGATTTAATCGTGTTAAACAAAAGCCTGTTGGTACCCAGAGGAAACTCATTTAACTCTTCTCCAAGTCGTAGAGTTTCAGGTTTCTTGTCTTCCTCTTTGCCGATCCACCAGGCTGAGTTTCTTACCTGGGGCTTAAAATTGTGAGGTGTGAAACTCTTCTTTTGTTTTGACAGGTGCTCTTTGCTAAACATCAGCCTAGCCTTGATGGTGATAATACACAGAAGGGGGAAAAAACTTCAGAGCAGCTAATGACTGTAGTTACCCACCTTCTGCCTTAAATGGGTTTTATTAGCTTCCCTCCTTGGAGTTCTTTAGGATAAAGTGGGAAAACAAATTGGCCTGATGGGAAGTGAGTTGTGAAAAGAGAATCGCTAAGGAGAAGACTCAGGAACCATCCTGTTTGAGAATTCCAAGAGGAAAATAAAGGTGATGAAACAGGGCCTAGACTGCTCTTTCTTGATCAAGGAGTTCTCTGGCAGAGCTGACAATGTGACATGTTACCGGGGAGAAGAAACAGACTCACGAGCGACATCGGTAACTTGACATTTGGCCAAGGAGTCTCCAAACGGGATTCTCAACTCTAGAATGCTATGAAGGTGGGAGACTGTGAGCTGATAGCACTCTGAGACACAGAAAAAGTTCTTTCTGGGTAGGAGAGAGAAGCCTTGAGGCCCTCTGCCCTGACTTGAAGCCACCCCAAGTGCTCCTTCGCTGGCCACTCCTTCATAGTGATTCCAAGATGGGCTCCAAGATTCCTTCCTGCATTTGTTTAAAGCGCTAGTTTCCTATATTCAATTCTACCTGCTACTGCATTTCTCCGTGCCTCCCACTATCTCCTAAATCACTCTTTCCTTGACATACTCTTGAGGAGTGGGAACTTTCCCCTTCCGCAGACACTGATAGATCTGCTGTGCTGACCAGGCATCCTAGGGTAAGGACCAGCTGAGCTACACTTCCAGAGGGTGAAAAACTGTGCTAGGGTTGAGCTTTGTTATCAATGCTGAGTGTTCCACTGCTCCAAAATTAAGTAAAAAAACAACAAAAAACCAACAAACAAAAAAGCTTTCTCTTTTTGCTATATGAAACCTACTTTTCTCCATCTTTATTTAGACAGTGGTGAAGTGCTCACTAAAGGTTTGTAGAAAATAATTAAAGAGGTGATATGGATTAGTGATTAAAAGTGGACTGAGACCACTTGGGGTCAATTTGGGTAGAGCTCTTAATGCTTCCGATTCCTCAGCTTTAAAATGTGTATACTGCAGGGGCACCTGGGTGGCTCAGTCAGTTAAGTGTCTAACGCTGGGTTTCAGCTCAGGTCATGATCTCAGAGTCCTGAGATCCAGCCCTGAATCAGGCTCTGTGCTCAGAGGGGACTCTGCTTGAGATTCTCTCTCTCCCTCTCCATCTGCCCTTTCCCCTTGTTCATTCACTCACACACTCTCTCTCAAAATAAATAAATAAAATCTTTTAAAAAAATAAAATAAAATGCACATACCATACAATAGCAGAAAGATCATATGATTGGTATAGCATTTAATTAATTTATATACATGTTTAGAAGAGTCCCTAAGTGATAGTTTGTGCTCAGTGTTGATCATTATTGCTTACAACTGGATGATCTTCTCAAGGCAGGTTGATGAACCTCTGTGAGGTTCATCTTCCAAGCACTGGCCTCACTTGGTTCCCAGGCTTTGGCGGATGTGGGCTGTTTTTCTCATGAAAAGGACTTTGCCTCCAGGAACCATTCTCTTTCTTAGCAAGTAAATCACCCTGATTTCTTCCCAAATACCCTAGCCCTTAAATACCTAGTCAGGTTGTTTAGCCTTTCCTTCTTTTCATTCAAGGTCTTCAAGAGGATGGAATTATATACTTAATTTCAGTCCTTTCTTGAGCAAGACCTAGCAGTTAGTGTACAAAGAAAGCAGATCGCGGCTGAATGTAGTTACTGCTACTTCCTGTTACTACTGCCATGTACCTAAAGTTTCCATCTCAGACAGAGGGTTGGTCTTGGATCCTGGGGAGTTTTTATACCCAAGTTTGACTCTTCCATTACAGTTCCTTGCAGAGTTAATTATAAACCAATATATTTGTAGAAGAATTATTTGTTAGGGACTGAGGCAGGTGAGAGGGTTTAACAAAAGGCCAATAACTTGGCTACACTTTTCAGAGACCAGAAAATGATGGGTAAACTGTAGATCTGGTTGATTCCTTAAATCAAATACCTGAAATTATGCAAAAGATGGAGGAAAAAAAAAAGTGATAACCCTGACATCTTCCAAAACAGGAATATACTCATCCCTTATGGAGGCACTTATCATGACCTTGACAAAATATTCTGTATTTGCTTTAAAAATAACAGCACATAAATAGCAAGGTTGGGGGTGGGGCATTCAAACACCAATTACCTAATTGGAACAATTCAAGCTGAGTAGGTCTGAAATTGAAATGGGCATTGTGGCAGGTATCTTGGGTACAGATTCCATGTTTAAGTTCTTCTTAATTAAAATGTACAAGACAAAACAAAGCCAAACCCTAGTAACATGTCTGACAGTGGAAGCAATAAAAAAGAATATTTATTTCACGAAATTCCCTTTCTTTCGTTTTTTTTTGGGGGGGGCTGGAAATTGTATGGATCAGCCCATTTTATTCCTTTCTGTTTAATCGTGCTATCTTTTCTAGTTGGAGTTTTCTGCAGATTTATAGAGGATTTTCTTATAATAGTGATTCATCTAGCTAGGTATTCACAAAATAAAGAGTAATAAGGAAAATGTTCTTTCTCCTTTCCTCCCCAAATAAAAATTGTCTGACTCAAGAAGAGCAAGTTTTATCTTTGGTTTTTCTCTTTCTATCCTGCATATCCAAATACAGTGAACTTGCGTTGCATTTGAATGTACAGAGGGCTCTAAAAGTTCACCTATGGCACACAAATTATTTTGTTAGGGTGCCATCTACTGGTGTCAAACTACCAAAGACTTATTTTTCTTAAAGATTAATGGTAAGCTTCTAATAACACTAAAGACTTTGAAATTATTTGATTCAAATAACTTTTTGTCTTTTCTCATTTATAACCACAGCATAGACTATTTTCAAACGGCTGTCTGATGCATAATTCTTTAACACTCCAATATAGTAATATAAAATGTCACCTTTTTATTTTAAAGTTAGGAAAATGGAGGCACCAGACCTAGCCTTGACTTACTGGTTCATGACCTGTTTGGATTCAAATTTCATTTTTTAGTTTCCATGGCTCCCTGACTTTTAAAAAAGTTCCGTTCAGTTTTCCCCCTTAGAAAAGCAATTTAAGTGCTTGCTTCGGCAGCACATATACTAAAATTGGAACGATACAGAGAAGATTAGCATGGCCCCTGCTCAAGGATGACACACAAATTCGTGATGCGTTCCATATTTTAAAAAAAGGAAAGCAATTTAATTGCCGTGTTTGTATTACATCGATTTCAACACTTAACGTATCTATTCACTGAATTTGTTCTCTATGCCACGATATAAGGTGTGTGCACAATTTGTTGCCTCTATATAAAGCAAGCTTATCACCATAGTCCTAATTATTTATGATCAATATCAATGCAGTTCTCAAGTATTTTTCCCAATCTGCCTTCTATAGGAGGTGAGGAAAAGCAACTATTCCCCTGCCCCATCTTCTTTTAAAATCTCTATCTCTTACTCCCTATGTAAACCTTGAGTAAGTCTTTTCACTTTCCTGTGACTCTTCTTCCTTTTCTGTAATTTTCAGATAAAAATAGTAACTACTTGATAGGGTTATCTATCAGGTTACTGTGAGTGTGTTAAAGAAAGTCAGGGGCTCCTGGGTGGTTCAGGTGGTTAAGCATCTGCCTTCAGCTCAAGTCACGATCTCAGGGTCCTGGGATTGATTCCCACACAGCGGGGAGTTTGATTCTCCCTCTCCCTCTCCTCTGCATGCTCTCTCTCTCTCTCTGAAATAAAAAATAAAACCTTTAATTAAAAAAAAAAAAAAAAACAGTCATAATACCCAGGGGCAGGTGGGTGGCACAGCCTATTGGGCTCCTGACTCTTGGATTCAGCTTAGGTCATGATTTCATGATTTCCATGTTGTGGGAGTGAGCCCCTCTGTTGACTCCGCTAGTACAGAGTCTGCTTAGGACTCTCTGTCCCTCTCACTCTGCCCCTGTCCTCTGTGCTCATGTGCGTGCACTGGCTCTCTCTCTCTCTTAAACAAATAAATAAATCTTAAAAAAATGAAGTCATACTTATAAAGTTCTTACTTGACAGTGCCTGTAACATAGTAAACACACAATAACTGTTAGCTGCTTAACTACACTTAACCATAGTTAATTAAGCATGTCAAATATGGGTAAATATCCGACAGTCATTGCTTTACAGTAATTTCTGGGATCTTTAACTTCCTCCCAGCTGAGAGATACAAAGTATATATGTGTGTTTATATTTTGGAGACTAGGGTAAGAATAATCATTTTCTTACCTTTTATTCTCACCCTATGAGCACTTAACTCCCTTAAATCCTATGTAAAACCTTCCACTTACTTTTCCATCCTCATTTCTCAATATTTTCATTTTCAGATTCTGTATTCCAGCCATAAAGAACTTCTTTCAGTTGCCTGAATGAGTCAGGCTTTCACTCTCCACATCTTTGTGCAAGCTCTTGTCCCATGTTCCTGGAATGCCCTTCTCTTCCCAACCTGCTTCCGGTACCTGACTAACACCTTCTTATCTCTCAGCTCTGCAGTTAGGAAGTTTTAAGTCAAAGATCATTCTTTCATGGACTCCCAGAACACTCAGGACTCTTCTACCCCACACTTAGGCCAGCACATTTCCACAGGGTGGGGAGAGGTGGGATCTAGCATGTTTGCCATTCTACTCCCAGCTTCTAGAGAGGTGCAGACGCTCAGTTGGGACTAAATATTTCCTCCGCCCCCCCAGGGGAGCATGTTTATTTTGGGGGAATTGAGAGAGAAGGCATGAGTTATCTCCTGCTTAAAAGGTTGAATTCTATCTGAAGTAGTGAACATCTTTCTCCAGTTATTTCCGTTAGGACACCACCAGTGTCACTCTCATTCTTTAATATCTTTTTTATTCAAATATTTGAATATATGTACAATTAAATATATGTAATAAAAATGGATGTGACTGAAGGTTTTTTGTGGGCATGTAGGAATTTATTTTTAATTTCTACATTGGCAAATCATAAATATTATCTACTGAACAATTATAGTTCTCATTAAAAATTATATGTATAACAATATATTCAATAAATATGTATCGAGTGCCTACTGTATGCCAGATACTCTTCCTGGCACCAAGCAAAGCAGACAGAAATTCCTAACCTCGTAACTGAGCTCTATGTTTTTGCTTAAGTTTTTCTGTATCTGTCATGAGAAAAACAGAAAAGGAAAAGCTAGTCTAGCACCCTGGGGCTCACAGCAAGAGGAGCTGTTCCTCTCCCTGCCTCCAGAGGGAAAGGGAAGGAGTAGTTCCCTAAATTCCAGTTAGGTGATTGCATGGGGAAGGCTGGGTGATGGAAGCAGCAGCCTTCAGTAGAGGATGTAGCCAGCATGCAGTGATGTAGCCAGAATGCAGTAGCGAGGGGACCCGGGAAGTCAATTCTAAGACTTCACTTCTTCCTCCTTCCTTCTTTTGTGTCCTTCATTAGCTGAAGCCCAGGGAAGCCAGAGGGCAGGGAACCCAGGTGAAATAGTGCACAGAGCTCACACTCCCCAGCACAGAACAAGCGCCAGGAACAGCGGAGTGACTCTGGAAGGACAAATGGAAAATAGGCAGCACTAACCCTGATCAAGAACATTTAATTACTATTTTCAGTCTCTCAGTCTTTTTGAAATGCAGAGGATTCTTTCAAATAATTGGCAGATTTTGTGTAGCATGGTGGGTGCCACCTGTTGGATATTAGGGCTGATTTTTAATTTAGTTTTTTTGTTTTTTTTTTTTAACCCCCCGCCATTTAAACAAGTATTAATGTTCTGTATATTTGGAAGCTCTTTTCTGGCATCAAAAGGAGAGAGTTAAGTGATTTAACGTGCACAAATAAACATGTTCTAGGTTGTGATTCTGAGGGTCACATCAGAATTTTTAAAAGGTAAGAACACCAGCAGGGTTTGAAACGCTCTGACTATGGAAGAACTAGGGGTGACGTCAATTTTGTGCAACCATTCTGAGCTTCTCCTGGAGCTGTTGCAGAAGCAGGCATGGCTTTGTGCTGTAGCTCATGACCTGAAAAGCAGGCCCTGGGAAAGTTACACTGAGGTCCCATGGCATCTTTGAGGAGAGCATGATTTCTTTTAACAGTTCAAGTTTAATCTGAATATACTTAAAATCCAAAGGCACAAAATGCAAGACCGCTATATTAACCTTTGCATCCTACCATCCATTTATCTGTCATTTGTTATATCCTCTATCTTGAAAACCTTACTAGAATTTCGCTTGGTACTACACATAGGATTTATGCTCTCAGAAGAAGTACTGTTTTCAATCATTTATAATTCAGGTGCGTATATTTGTTATTTGCTCAACTCTTTTTCAGAACACCTGACTCAATTACTTCTTTCTGAAACCACACTTGCACTCCTCTGTCCCCCGTCAATATTAATTCATTAATCTAACAGCTTAGAACTTAACACCAACAATGTTTTCCATGTTGTGAGGTTACCAGCTTGTTTCATTTCCTTCTAGGAGTTATAAATGAAAGAGTACTTGGGAACACTAAGAATGCCTTACAAATGGGCACTGTAAAATTTTCACAACACTGTCATGTGCCTTTTTGAAATTGGATGCTCGTGATATTCTGTGCAGCAAGACTTTGACTCCTATAAGAAATAAGAAAGCAGGGGCACCTGGGTGGCTCAGATGGTTGAGCGCCTGTCTTCAGTTCAGGTCATGATGTCCAGGTCCCACGTCAGGCTCCCAGCTTGGTGGGGAGTCTGCTTCTCCTTCTTCCTCTGCCTCTGCCTCTCCCCAGTTTGTACTCTTTCTTTCTCTCAAATAAATAAATTAGAAAGAAAGAAAGAAAGAAGGAAAGAAAGAAAGAAAGAAAGAAAGAAAGCAAGCCAGCCAGCAAGAACGTAAATGAGTCTCTAAAACAAATCAATATATGAATTTGGGTTCTGTGGTGCACTCTCTGACAAATAAACAGCTCTCCTATGAGCCTCAGAAGCCCTACATTCTATTCCTAGGGAGTCCATAATGAGTGAGTCTCTCTGAACCTCAGCTTCATCTTCTTCACAGTGAAGGGCTGGGCCAGATGGTTTGGCTCCCTTCCAGAAGCTAGCTTCTGTGGAATTATCTCTGCGCGTTTTGACATATTGTTCTTTTGATTTTTTAATCTTCTGGATTAAAATCTACTTGAAGGTTGAATCCTCACTATCTAGCTCAGTGCCTGCAAAATGAGTATAGGAAGTCAATAATGTGCAGATCTGAGTATTTTGCTGAGCTGTTCAAGCATCACCAGGTCTCTAGAACTAAAACATTTTGTAACTTCTACAATGTTACCTTTCAGGGGCTAGCGATGTACAAAGATGTAGGTCAATGTAGTTAGTGTTTTGGATGTTTTAGAAAACTTGGCCAGGGTTAGAACTCTCCACTCAGTTAGATTTCTGGAAAGAGGATTCAAGTATATTTATCTCAATCAGCAAAAGACCATGTTTGCATCTCATATTTTAGCTAGAATCAGACATTTGGTTCATCTTTAACTAACATCCTTTTTTAAAAAGGTAACCCTGTGCAAGTGCTATGGACTGAATGCTTGTGTCCTCCAACTTCATCGGTTGAAGCCCTAACACCCAATGGGATGGTACTTGGAGGTGGGGCCTTTGGGAAGGAATTAGTTTGGATGAGGTCATGGCACTGGAGCTCCCATGGTGGGACTGGTGCCTTTATAAGGGCATGAAGGGACAGAAGTCTCTCTCCACAGTGTAAGGTTACAGCAAGAAGACGACTGTCTACAAACAAGGAAGAGGACTCTCAGCAGGAACCAAACTTACTGGCATCTTGATCTTGAGATTCCCAGCCTCTGAGACAAGTAGAAATAAATTTGCATTGTTGAAGCCACTTTGTGGTATTTTTGTTGCAGCAGCCCAAGCTAACGAAGACAGCAAGTGAATCTGGTTTGTACACACGGAATCTCATGGTTGAGAATTCGGTTGGTAATGGATTCTTTTATATGTACAATGAAGGAGTAAGAAATCTAACAATATATGGGCACTTGGGTGGCTCAATGGGTTAAGCCTCTGCCTTCGGCTCAGGTCATGGTCTCAGGATCCTGGGATCAAGTACCACATCCGGCTCTCTGCTCGGCAGGGAGCCTGCTTCCTCCTCCTCTCTCTCTCTCTGCCTGCCTCTCTGCCTACTTGTGATCTTTCTCTGTCAAATAAATAAATAATAAATAAATAAATAAATAAATCTAACAATATAATCCTAGGGAAGGACCACATGGAGCACTGACACCAACAGCAGAAACTACCAACTCCAGCCAATCCACAGCCTAGATGGATGTATTCAATGGCAGAGATATTTCTAGCCCAAAGAAGAACTTCCAGAGCTTGCCAGGCTGTGACTCCACTGCTGGACTCGAACTTTTCCATTTATATCTTCTTATGGATCTTCTCAGAGAACATGGGTTCTCTATAAATGCTGCTTTAATAAAAATACATAAAAGTAAAAATACACTCTTTAGTATTATCTTGGTTGTATCAGGTCACACCAGGTGGAATTCAATTCCTATTTTATCTTTATACTCTCTACAAAGAATATACTACTTTTGTTACAAATGGTAGGTTTTCTTCAAATACTGATGAAGTGAATGTGTCTATTAAGGCATATGTGTTTGAGAAATCCAGTTCAACCAGTTCAACAAAAATATTCTTATTTTTGTAATAGAATGTGCTCATCAGAATGATATACAACTAAGTTATATCAGGTACAACCAAACTATCGATGACTTGGTATTGGGACAGGAACCCCTTCATGAATTATAATAGCTACTTGCCCATTTCTCTTGGCTTTTCTTAATCTGTTGTCTCTCTCCTACTCTTCTTTTCTCTCTTTTTATCTTCTTTCTCCATTTCTTCCCCATCTTTCCATGTTATTTCTAGCTGCTTAATTTACATGGTAGGTTTCCTTTCAATACATACTGTGAGTTTATTGTTTCCCAGACTTTACAAGTGTCTTATCACTGGTATTCCAAACTTCCTAAAACATATCCCCAGTTATACTACTATTATAGCAGGACACAATTTCTGTGAGGTCCCAGAAAACTTCACCTTTGACTAAAAACATTTTAGCCTAATTTCATACCCCAGTTGACATCAACCCTCTGTGGTGAAAGGTCATGTTTCCAGCACAGACTTTGGGATTATCCTGTCTACACAAGCAGAACTTCTACATTCCTAAGTGAGTGTTTCATTCTAGTGAGGCAAGAATTTAGTATATGGAACTAGAATCTTAACTTTTAAGGGCACTCTCTTACCCTGCTCTCATAGACCCTAAACACTGAAATATTTTCATTAACAAAAAAATCGAAACCACACCAGGTCAAGTAGGCACTGTTTTTCCAGGTCCTATCATGAGGTTAACTACCACCAAGGGACTGTGGTGTGCCCATTACTTCATTCTCAATCTATCTTTTCCTGCTTTTTTCTGAAAATGTTACATCTCCCATCTCTCTTTCTCTTTGGCCATGCCATGAAAGGATTGGTCCTGAACTCTAACTCCACAATTTTCTGGTCTTCAGTTGCTTGATGCCTACAGTTTGGAATAACTATGAGATGATTTAAATAAATAAATAAATAAATAAATAAGGAAAAAAGAAAAAAGAAAGAAAGAAAGAAACTTGGGTGAAGAGGAATTCTGGAAGGAAAAGAACTGAATTCCAAGCCTGATTATGCAGCTTGCTATCTTTACATGACTTCTTTGATCTTCAACTCTTCCTTTATAAAATGAAGCAAAAACTATATTGCAGTTTCTTTGTGAATACGTGGGATAGAGCACAGACCATCTCCAGCAGAGTATGTAGCATGTAGCATGTAATAGACAGATAACCAATAGCATCTACTGCTATTACTCTTCTAAGTTAAATCCAGTAAAGAATATTTAAGTAAATTCTAATGAGTATATCATAAGACTACCAACAGCATATTTCATAAGCTCTAAGAAAGGCACTCAGGACTTAATTACTTTTCATAAAAAATAAACTACCAACGACCATTTAACAATTGTCTTTACCATCCTGGTAGCAGGAATATATGGTCTTGTCTTGTTTGTCCATGCATCTCTATATTCATGCTTAATCTACAACAAAACATCTGCCTTAGCATTAAAAATTAGAAAAGATGATTTAACAAAATCAGTATTACTTCCCCTAAGTATGTTTGAATATTAATTCAAAGGAGTTTTGATTTAGGATTTCCAAATAGCCTCATATTTCTGTAACACTGTAAAAGGTGATGCTATTTTCTGTAATTTTCTAAAATAAAGTGTTTGTTTTGTATTATTTATAATAGCTACCTGATTTCAAGTGAGACCAGAGAAAAAAATAAATTTGTGTGCACCGTAATTTGTTTTGAACAGAAACACAGGACTTATTGAATGCTGCAATTTGACTTACTCATATGCAAACATCCTTAGGGAACAATAAATAATCATATGCACTACTTTGTCAAGTAAAATTGAGGTAGCAACATGAGTAGCCAGGGAAATACATTCCAAGTTCAATGGCTCCCTCTGTCACCACCTAAGTCTTGGCAAGTTCTACAAGCAGAAGTTTTAACCCTCTGAATCAGGACACATTGTTTCATGGTTTTGGATAAAAGTTGTATCACAAGAGGGCACCTGGTGGCTCAGTCCCTTAAGCAGCTGCCTTTGGGTCAGGTTGTGATCTTGGGGTCCGCTCCCTGCTCACTGGGGAGTCTGCTTCTCCTTCTGCACCCACCCCCAGTCACACTCTCTCTCAAATAAATAAAATCTTTTTTTTTTAAGTTGTAATCTGTTGCCACAAGTAATCTGTTGCCAATAATTATAGAAATAATTATAGAAATCGACATGCTTTTCAGAGAAATTAGAGCAGTTTTAAGTTTATCCCCACAATGTCACTCTTGCTCCTAATTTGCATGCTTTCTTTTCATGATGGGAAGAGAAATGGGTGAAGTCTCCTTAGGAGGGAAACTGTGGTTACTGAAAACCTGCATACTCATTTAAAATTACATGAAAATGCATATGTAGAGAAGTTTGAAAAGATAATCAAAATTTTGAAAAGATAATGGGATTGTGTTTAATATGTATTTCTTTATGTGCATCTGTACTTCTCATTTTCCAACAATAAAAGTACATTGCTTGTAGTAACAAACATTGGTTTCTACATATCCTTGTGCCCATCTACATTTCCAAGCTCCTAGGCCTCTCCATAAGATCCTGTGACTATCTCTCCGTTATCAAATATTAGGGGAACTGATGTGTTACTTCACATCCTAGAAAATGAAAATTGGGTGTACTTTCTATTGTGTGCTCTCTCCCATCGGTGCTGCTAGAAACCCAGGATCTCTGAGTCTCAGCTTGGAAAAGAGCTGTGCCAGCTTTACCTCACACTGTAATACGAGCAAGAAATAAGACTTTTTTATGTTAAGCCACTGAGATTTGGGGGTTTATTTGTTATTACAGCATAGTCTTTGCTAACCTAATACCTTTGTGTATTTCTAATATTTTCCTATTTAGTGTTCCTGAGTTCATTGAGGGAAGTCTAATTATTTGAGGAATATGAGGAAGCCGAGAACTAGAGACATTTACTAACTTGCCTAACCATTTCCTAAATGGTTGAACTCAGTTTTAAATCCAGCTTTCATCTGGCCTATTTTTTTTTTAACCTAAAAGTATTCCTTTATTATATCACATATAATGTGACTTGCATGTGAATTGAGCTACTATTTTTGCATCAAATCGCCCTAATACGTGAACAAAAGTGATTCCTTTTATCCTCTTTTATCCTTACGTTTTTCAGCATATCCCTGCTATGACCATTCTCACTGCATAAGTAAAGCTTCCTCTTCCTTGAGGAAAAATCCAACCTCAGCTATGAGAGTTAAAGCTTAAGAAGGTACTATGATTTGTTTCCAATACACAGCAGAAAACAATCTATTCTCTAAGAAATCTCTCTCCTCATTTTTGTTAAAACTGGTGGGTAACTGGGAGCAAATATGGAGCAGAAACTTGTGTGTCCTGGCTACTTGATAGTTCTGCAGGGGCTTGGTCCTTTTTTGGACATATAGCCAGAATACTTCTTGAGAGCCCATCATGTAAAAGAAGTACTATGGGCCTAACCTTAAGAGAATCTTTAATTTGGTTTGGTTTTCCAGTAATAGAGAGAGAATGCTATCATTTCTCCTGTATTTTCTTACAGTCAAGGCTGAGTGTTTTCACATGGCTCCTTTACTACTGGTGTAACTTTGGGAAAGTCTCTTCGGTTGAATAACATGAGTATATAAGCAGTCTATCAATTGTATCACCAGAGATTAAATGAGTCAAAAGTTTATTTTTTTTTAATTTTATTTTATTTTATTTTATTTTTATTTTTATTTTTTTTTGACAGAGAGAGATCTCAAGTAGGCAGAGAGGCAGGCAGAGAGGGAAGCAGGCTCCCCACTGAGCAGAGCCTGACCTGGCATTCTATGCTAGGACCCCGAGATCATGACCCGAGCTGAAGGCAGAGGCTAAACCACTGAGCCACCCAGGTGCCCCCAAAGTGTATCTTTTTTTTAAAGGAAAAAAAAATTAAGGAAATTTAGCTCAGCTGTTCTTTGCTAAATTTTAATGGCATCTCCTATATTTTGAGAAGTAAAATGTAGCTTAAGAATGGTAATTGCTATAAAACCGTTTGCTCAAAACCCAGCTTATTGCCTCAAGACATAGGGAACTAGTGACTTGGATTGGCAAAAGACCTCTGTTTATGCCTCAGAAAGAGCCCTAAAACAAAGATGATGTTCCCTGCATAGCTTCCAAGACAAACATTTGAATATTTTGTAGATTCACAAACATTGGAAAAATCGATCTCATGTGAGAAGGAATCAGAAGATGAAACAAAAGTATAATGAAGTATACAGTAATTATTCTCTTTCAAATCACCCAAACCTCTCAAAAATGCATCTGTTTTACATTAGTTATCTGGCAATGGCTACTGAACCTCTAGAGATATTTTAAAAATTCATTTCTCCAGCACATTTGTTTCTGATAGATTGAACTAGAAAAATAGAAACTAGAGCTTAACCTAAACACTCCTGGATGCTTTTGCTTGAGTTTTACAGAAAGCTGTCTTACTTATTCATATATATACTCCATATATGCCATGTCATGAGATTTATTTTCTGTTAAAACTTCAGTGAAATTCAAAAAAATATGCTAATATTCAGACTGTCGAGAGTAATAAGCCTTTTCTTATTATTATTAACATGTATTCTGTGTGAAAATGATTACTGTAGCAACACGTGGAAAAAACACATTTAAGAAAGGACCAGAAAAAGTTATCAAGCAAATATATCAGCCTGCAATAAATTCATCAGATATTCATCTTGGGCATGACAATATTTTTTGTCAAAGTCACTCAACTTTATTCTAATATAATTGTGCTAGTATTGCTATTAATTAAATACATAAAAACATCAAGCCATTTTAACAGGAAAGTCTTCAAACCACAGTACAGATGGAGTCATGCAAAGAGCCACAATGACCACAAGGTGGCAAAGCATACAAATCTACATGGTTTAGATGGTCTCTTCCAAAAGAAAAAAATGTCTTTCAGCATGGGGGATGGGGTAGGGGTAGGGCTTCTCATGATTGTCTGCTGGCTAGAGAATAGCAAAATTATACTAATTTCTCAAAATTTGGTAATTACTCCAAATTCCTGGTTCTTGAGATGAGTGTATGTATCATGTTACTATTCTAATTTGTTATAAATTTTTTTCTTTTTAGAGCAAAATTGAATTTCTTAAATCCTAAATGTATATTTTAAAGGCAAAATTATTGGGTCCCTCTCTTACCACATTTTAAATCTATTTGATATGTATAAAACGAGTCAGTCGGAAAGTGGGCGTTATTCTACACAAATTCAGAACCATGATGTGATTGTATGATTAGAGCTAGTTATCACAAAATTACAGTTATTTATATTTCAAAAAAATTCGGTTTAGAGAAGCTAGATTATAAGACTTCTTAATATTGTTGCTCCCAAAACTCTGTGCTCTGGTTTCTCTTTTCCCTGTAATGTACTTTGAGTGATCAACCAGTTTCCAGTGACCTATAAAATAATGACTCTCATATCTACATCTGAAGTCCTGGCTTCCTGAGCTCTTGACCAGAAAATCTAAAATAGCCATCTGGATATGCCATACACAGTTTATATTTAATATATTTAAATCTGATCTCATTATCTTTCTTCCAAACTGCCTACTCTTTTCATCTGATTTCTCTTTGGGTGATCCGTGGACTGTGACATCCAACTCAGAAAACTAGGAGTGCTTAATATCTATTTTTTTTTTTTAATTTCCTTGTACATCATGGTCTGGATCCTGCCTGCTTCTGTCGCTGTTCCATGGCTGAAATCACCATTTTATCTCACCCTGTGTGTCTTTGCTTATGCTATTTTTTGTTATCTAGCTAGTACTCCTAGGGTTGTAAATTGATGTAAGCCTTCTGGAAGCTTTTTGCCTAATGTATTAAGTACCTTAGAAAATTCACAGTCTTGTATTTGTCAATTCCACTTTTAAAAAGGCAATTATCAAAGAGTTGGTCTGACATTTATATAAATATTATTTATAATAGCAAAAAAGATCCCAGAAAACTTAGATAAGGAATAGTAAAATAAATTACAGTAAAAATACAAGAATGTTGTATAGCTCTGTCAACAGCATTTTCAAATAATGGTAATTATTTAGGAAAATGTTTATTGTATAACATTAAGGAAAAACCCAAGTTTGGGGGAGTTGAGAGGACTCTGGAGCCAAACTACCTGGTTTATATCTTGGCTCAAGTTATTTATTCTCTCTGCTCCTCAGTTTTCTCATCTATAAAATGGGAATGATAATAATAGAACTATTCTGAGTATTCTATGAATTAGTGCATGTGAAGCACTCACAGTGGTGTGCTAATGTCATTTTTCAGGACTGGAGTTCTGGTGCCATGAAACCACTGACTTCCTCTGTTGACAGTTGTTTTGATTCATACCACTTGATTAATTCTTTATGCTAATGTGGAAAATGATGAGGCAAATTATTAAACCAAGTTGAAATCATTCACCTTTGGTCTAAATAGGGTACTCCTTAGAGAAATTGTTTATAATTCAATAGAGCAAATTTTTTATATTTCAGTAACTGAACTGTTAAAGCACAATAATCTCCTTAGAGAAAGGTCTTGAAAAGATTAGCCTCAAACTGAATGTTCTAGACAAAAGCAAGTTTTCATATTCATATTCATATTCATATTCATATTTTGTTCTTGAAATAGAAACTATGATACACTTTTCCCAAATGAATATTAATGAATATAATTAAAAGCACATTATGATAGTCTACTGATTTACTCTTAGGGTAGCTGAAAATTCCTTAGATCACAACCTAACTTAGACAAGTAGATATGAAGGGCCTCATCTTTCCTATGTTAATTATCTTCTGATATAAAAAAAATAGATAATTTTAGTTTGCTTAGCCAATTGGTGAGAAATTACTGACATTATAATATACCTGTGATGTTGTAGGTCAAGATTTATGACTTTAATATCTTCTTCTTTCTTTTTTTAATATTTTATGTATTTATTAGAGAGAGAGAGAGAGAGAGAATGAGAGAGAGAGAGCATGAGAAGAGAGATGTCAGCAGGAGAAGCAGAGTCCATGCCTAGCAGGGAGCCCAATGTGGGACTCGATTCTGGGACTCCAGGATCATGACCTGAGCCGAAGACAGTCGCTTAACCAACTGAGCCACTCCAGGCGCCCAATATATCTTCTTATTTCTCATTAAGCCCATCAAACCGGGACTTCTTCCAGAATATAGAATAATACTAATCTATAGGAATATGTTTTGAAATAAACAAGTGTCCAAGTGAATTCAGGTAAGTTTTAATTCTTCAGCTATGGAAATCCTCATTCAACTTTAAAAAAATTGTGAGTGTTATATTTTATAAGCTCAAATTTAACTGATTTTTGAATATTCCAAAGAGCTCAGCTAAAATTGATTCTACCTGTGATCAAAGTATCTGTAACCGTATCAGCAATCATACATAATAATATAAAGAATAGTCTCAAGGGGAAAAAAGAAGTTTCCTTCAAATTTTCATAACACCACTTTCATTTCCCTGATATCATAATTCATTTACTAGATTGTTAGCTTTGCTAAAATTATTGTATATACTAAAATATAGCCAGATTTTCAAGTATTTTTTACCATTTCATGTTTACCCTAATTCTACCCAATCAGTGAGATTTTTCTAGAAAAGTTTTTTTTCCCCCCCAACTAAGTTTATTATCCATTTTCTGAGCTGTGGTGGGTTGACCTGTGAGCTCAAAAAAGATATGTCTGTTTGTAAATAAGGCTGCAATAAACATAGGGATGCATTTTTTTTTATAATTAGTGTTTCCATTTTCTTTGGGTAAATATCCAGTAGTGGAATTACTGGATCTTACAGTAATTCTATTTATCATTTTTTTGAAGAAACTCCATACTGTTTTCCACAGCTGTAGCAATTTGCATTCCTACCAATCATTTACAGTAGCAAAGATATTGAAGACCTAAGTGTCCACCCACAGATGAATGGGTAAGGAAGATGTGGTATCTATCTACAAAGGAATATTACTCAGCCACAAAAAGGAATGAGTTCCTGCCATTTGCAAAAACATGGATGACCTAGAGAGTATAATGCTAAGTGAAATAAGTCAGTCATAGAAAAACAAATACCATATTATTTCACTCGTGTGGAATTTAAGAAACAAAACAAATGAATGAACAAAGAAACAGAAATGAGACAAACAAAAAACCAGACTCTTAAATATAGAGAACCAATTGGTGGTTGCCAGAGGGGAGGTAGGTGAGAGGAAGGGCAAAATATATAAAGGGGTTAAGAGTATACTTATTGTAATGAGCACTGAGTACTGTATAGAATTACTGAGCCATTAAGTTCTATACCTGAAACTTACATAACACTATGCTAATTATACTTCAATTTTTTAAAAATTGTAAAAAAAAAAAAAAAAAAGGTGTACCTATATCCCAACTTCCCAAATCAGAGAATGTGACCTTATTTGGAAAAATAGTTTTTGCAAATGTAATTAAGTTAAAGGTCTCAAGGTGAGATCATCATGGCTTAGGGCAGGCACTAAATTCAATGACAGTATATCCTTACAAGAAACACACAGAGGTGAGCCTGGTGGTGGGTATTATGGAAGGCACGTATTGCATGAAGTACTGGGTGTGGTGCATAAACAATGAAGAGGAATAAAATAAAATAAAATGGAAAAAAAAAAAGAAAAAGAAAAAAGAAACACACAGAGAAGCCACACAAAGTAGGAGGTCATGTGAAGTGTGAGGTAGAGATTGGAATTATGCAGCCAGAAGCCAAGGAATTCCTGGAGCCAGCAGAAGCTGGAAAAAGAAAGGAAATATTCTCTACTAGAGCCTTCAGAGGGAGCACAGCCCTGCCACATCTTGATTTTGGACTTCTGGTCTCTAACACTAAGAGAGAATACATTTCTATTGTTTTAAGCCACCAAGTTTTTTTTGTTACTGCAGCCCTAAGAAACTAATACATGAACAGTATCTAAAAATTCAGTAAGTAGAAGAATAAGTTTGGTTAAATATTTGAAAGTTTGTTGGCTTTTTTCCTTAGAGGTCTGTTAGTATGAGATTTTATTTCTTTGGAAAGAATGTTTTCAATATAATTTTACCTGAATTGATTAAACAAAGAAATCCAAGTCTTTATTTCTTATTTAGACTAGCTGCTTATAGCTTATTAAAAGATTGAATGTGGAACAATATATTTTTTTTAAGTAGGCTCTAGGCCCAACCTGGGGGTGGACTTCAAGACCCTGCGATCAAGGGTGACATGCTCTACCGACTAAGCCAGCCAGGCACACCTGAAAGTGGAACAATATTTGTTATGAGTTTTCTAAGAGTCACTTTCTACCCAATCTAACTCTCCTTCCTTCAATGACGGTTTCAATACTGGAGATCACTTCAGGTAAAATCAAATTATAATTTGGGGCCACTTTAACCTTTAATCTCACAAGTGACTGGCCTGACTCTAACTGTTAGGGTAGTGGAACAATTCCTCCTTGATAGGTCACTTGAGCTTGGGCAATGAACGGGTCCATCAAAAGATTCCTGGTCCCATGTCTGATCCCAATCCTTTCTTCTCTCCATCATACCAGAGGACAGGAAGGCCATGAGACAAGGAAAAGGGGACAGGGAGAGAGGGAGAGGGATACAAAAAAAAAGATATATGGAGAGAAACCCTGAGCAAGTGAGCTGAGTTCCTTTGCCTAAGAAAAGTTAATAGGAACTAAGATATGTACAGCTAGGTTGAAAGAGTAATATCCATACCATTAACCCTAAACGAATAATAACAACCAGCATTTATTAGATGTTTACTGTATACCAGGGAGTTTCCTTTCATATGTTCACTTTATGCTCTTAACAGTTCTGTGAAGTAGGAACTCTTATGAACCCAATCTTCAGGAAAGGTTTACAAAACACAGATGCCTTGTGAAGTGATAATTTAGGGAAATGAAAGACCGTTGTTCACATTTGGGTAAATACAGACTAGAAAAAATAAAAAACACAAGGAGATCAAAACTATTTTTTGTAAGCAGGAAGAGATATCACACTGGGAGAAATATCAGGCTGCCCCAAGAATTTCCAGGAAATCCTGGACAAAACACTGGGTTTCCTACCTCACAAAGAACATTTATTAATTTTTACAAGATAGATTTGCTCAACTATTTGGAAAGACTTAAATATATTTAGGCAACTGATCTCAGAAGGCTATAAGCCAACACTGATGGACAAGTTCAGAGAACATGATATATATATAACTAACAACTTAATTTTCTGTTCTGTATTTTTTGACTAATTCTTATTAGTATTTTTGTTAGAACAAACTCAGACATTTATATGTCCTAATTTTCAAATTCTGTAAATACTTTTGTTTTTATAATACTGAGATTTGGATCTACTAGGGGGTGTAAAAGGCAAAATAGAAAAGAAAATGTCTTGAACAAATTTGGATAGGTTTTTCTGATTAAATGTTATAAAACTTTATCACAAGGAACACAATCTCCACACTGTAGACAGTTCTTTTCTCTAAGAACAAATTTAGTGCTTATTGCAATATATTATTTTATTAAGATCTAATTCTAGATACTTAAGGAAACCTCCAGAGAAGTTGGCTGATTGTTGTGTTAAACCAGACATTGATGTTTATGTAGCATGTGGGTGAAAAAATATTAATTAGTAGGATGTTGGTTGAGCTGATTAAGAGTTGTTTGTTGTTGTGTTGAGTAATAAGGTAAATAGCCAATCTTGAGCTGGGATGCACTTGCTTCCACTCCTCTCTCTTTGGTCTTCACTGCCTTTTATCTCCCAAGGGCTAAGAACCTAACAGTGGTCCTCAAGGACGTCCAGTCCCCTGAGAAGTCCCACCCAGGCCAGGACCTTACTTGTCCTCAGTAACCTTCCCCTGTGGCAGCAGCTTTTGGGTTCTTCCTTATGGAACTGGGGGCTGCTTACTCTCCAAGCCTAAAGTTCAAGGGAAAAGAAATAAATATAAACATCAGCTTTCAGACAGATTCAACATCAGTTCTGGGGACTTTTCTGGAACTTTGTCTCTTATACAACCTTACTTAAAATGCCAGGCATACTTTATAGAAACACTAAGAATCTCTGAAGGAAGAAAATCATGTCAGGGACCCTGTGTTCTAATTAATTTTGCCACTGCTTCTTCTAAAATTAGAAGGCAGTGTGGCACTTTTCAAACTTGTGAGGTAAGCAGGGTTTTTTTGTTTTGTTTTGTTTTAATTTCCAATCCGAAGTGTAGTTACACTTTTAGAAAGTATAGTAAAAATGAATTACTATAAGACTAAAATAAAAATGAGGACAAAAAATATGAGTCTGCTTTTTAGTTATTATATTTAATAAGAGAAAAACTATCAAATTGTCATAAAAATACCTAAACACTTATAATTTCTGTACTCATCTTGTGGTAACCCAAGACCAGCTCTATTCAACAGATTTCACTTTTTATAGGATTACACTAGTGTCTTGGTTGAGGTTTTAATTTTATAGATAAGGGAAAACTATTGAATTTTTTAAATAAAAAATATTTTTTGACAGCAGGGACTGATTCTAACAAAAACCTCCTATCTTCCATATGCCCTTCTACTTAACATTAGAGTTTAAAGATATGAAAGGAAGAGAAGGGTGTGAATAAATCCAGCTGAGACACACATATATTTAAAGGATCAATGGACTTTAAAATTGTTTTGATTCCCAAAATATTCTCTCAGTTTTTCTGAGAAGTGGTCATATCACTGCTTTGCCAACTAATCTTTTCTGCCTCCTAAACTTGAGGTAAAATAAGCTATGCTTGTAGCTATATAGTTATATTCACTGTTCTCTCATAAACACACAACAACACATACACTAAAATAAAACAAAAAGAAAATAGAAATAGAATATTAAGCACCTGTGTATGATTAAGGACTTGGTCTCTGGAGTCAGACTATCTAGATTAAAACCTGACCCCATTAGTTATTAGCTGTGTGGCCTTGGGTAAGTTACTTAATTTCTTTGTACCCCAGTCCCCTAACCGTAAAGATAAAAATATATAAGACACCTATCATACAACTTTCAGAGTTATGGCAGAGTTAAATGAGATGTTTGAATCTATGGTAAAACCTTTGCTACTTAAATTGTATATACTTTTTCTGTTTGGACATTTGCTTTAGGCTTTAGATTAAAGCACACTTTCAAGATTGGTTTGATGACCAGGACTCAAGAACATAAACCTTGGTTTCTGGTTCCAATCAAAATGGAATAAACATATTCCACTCCATTTCTTCCCCCAAAGAACTAAAACCCTTGAACATAATGCATACAGCGGCTATCTGAGGACTGTGAAAAGTAAATTGTAGTAGGCAGACTGGGGAAGGAAACCAGAATGTGAAGGAGCATCAAATCAGTAATGAGTTTCCCATTTTTTTCTTTCTCTGGTATCTCTTGGCAATGAACTCACAAGTAGCCTGGAACTTGAGACTGTGGATTGAATGTGAACAGAAACAGCTCCAAGAGAAGCTATCACCTAGCTAATGAGCAGGAAAGGGCCCCTGGTGTCAGAGAAAGGGAGAGAAAATACTCTATGCTTTTTTCTATGCTCTTTCACCGCAGCTAACCCTAAAACAGCAGTGATAACAATGGTAATCACTGGTAGGCACTTAACACTCAAATGAAGGAGTGCTTCTCCTTGACCAGAAGAACTCTTGTCGCAAGAATGTAGGGAAATACCCCACTGTGTCTTTTTCTCTATATATCCTCTTTCTGCTTGGTCTTGGAGACAGACTCAGACATGCTGATTATGTTACAGAGTGGGGAAGCCAAAGTCCTCACTTACTAGACAGAGGACCATTAAAAGGGTGCTCCTGTGAGACAGAAGTTGTCAGGAAGTTCTCAGAGAGGAGGGAGCTCAGGAAAATACTCCAAAAAGTTGCATATGAACTGAGCTCAGTCACAAGTTGTGCATGCTTAAACCTTATCTAATCTGCTTATCAAAGGCTTTGAGAACTGAATTGTGAGGTAGACCATTTTCCAGATCCTAGAGTGCCACTGGATAGTGCACACAAGAGACAGGTCTAAACGGCACAACACAAGTGTTAAAAAGTTAACTGACTTTGGAACTATAGCCCAAAGAAGGCAAATAGGAATTTGTAGCTTGAATCTAACAGGATTAATTACTATTAAAATCGAGAAACAAATAATGCAATCAATACTCTACAACATTTAAACAAAGCCAAAAAACCCATATAATATTCAAAATGTTCATGATAAAATCCCCAAATTTAGCATACAAAGAAGCAAGAAACTCTCAACAGATGGCATAGATGTGGAAATTATCAGGAAAAAATTTAAAGTAGTGATTTTAAATGTACTTCAAGAAGTAATGCCAAATACTGTTGAAATGAATGGAAAGGTTAAAAAGTCTCAGAAGAGTAATAATAGACATGAAAATAAAACTGAAGGTAAACTTTAGAGCTGAAAAATACAGTAACAAAAACCAGAAATTCACTGGATGGATTCGAGAACAAAATGGGAATGATGGAGGAGCAAATTAGTTAGCTTGAACTTGATCAACAGAAAGTATCTCATTTGAAAAAGAGAGATTAAAAAAATGAAGGGAGTCTTGGGGATCTGTGGAACAATACTAAAAGGTTAAACATTCATGTTATTGGAGTCCCATAAAAATAATAGAAAGACTGTGGTTAAGAAAATCCATTATAAGAAAGAACGAGGAAATTCTTTACAAAGTTGGCCAGCTGTAACTTAAAGATTCATGAAGCTCATTGAAACCTAAATAGGATGTGTGCAAAGAAATCCATGCCCAGAAATGATGGCATATTTCTTTTTATTATTATTACTATGTTATGTTAGTCACCATACAGGACATTAGTTTTTGGTGGCAGATTTCTTATTGGAATCCAGAAAGTAGTGGTCTGAAGGTGGTGGGAAATTTTCAAGTACTGAAAGAAAAGAAATGTCAACCTAGAATTCTATATTTAATACAAGAATCCTTTACAAATGGAGGCAAAATAAAGATATTCTCAGATGAAGGAAAACTAGAGGTGTTGCCAGCAAAAATGCTCTCACAGAAACATAAAAGGGAGTTTTTTGGGTTGACTCAAAATGGCATTGGAGGACAATTTGGAATGTCAGCAGTGAAGGAAGAGGGACAGAGGTAGTAAAAATAAGGGTAAACATAATAGAAAAATCTCCCCTTAAGGTCTTCTTAAAAATGTATGTTGAAAGCAAAAATTTTAACAGTCTGATGGGATTTTTCAGTATATGTAGATGTAATACGTATTACAACCATGAAATAAAGAAGAGAAGATAAAGCATCTAAAAGGTTGCAAACTTTCTATATTTCACTTGAAGTGGTAAAATATTACCTTTACATGCACTGTGAAAATGTTAGGTATGTCTATTGTTATCCTTAGATCAACCACTAACAAAGAGAAATAGTAAAACTCAACAAATAAAGCAAAATAGAATAATATAAAATATTCTAATAATTCAATATAAGGCAGGAAATAGGAAGGGAATAAAAAAAAGAGAGGAAATGAAAACAAAAAATCATGGTAGACTTAAATCCAAAAATAAGAATAATTATGTCAAGTTTGAATTGTCTCAGCATACCAATTAAAAAAAAAGATTTCATAATGAATTAAAAATTCAAGACCCAATTACATTTTATTTACAAGAAAATTATTTTTAAATATATGGATGTAGGTTTTGGATAAAAGAATGGAAAAGCATATACTGTGTAAAATTAACCAGAAGGACACAGAAGAACTGAACAACACCATTAATCAAATAGATTTAGTTGATCTTTGTAGAACACTTCAGCCCACAATAGCAGAATACATATTCTTTCCAAGTTCACATGACACATTCTTGAGATTGGCCATCTCTTCATCATAACAAATTCAAGAGGAATGGAATCATACAAAATATTTTGCCTGATCATAAAAGAATTAAACTAGAAATCAATAACAGGAAGATAACTGAAAAATCTCCAAGCAATTGGAAATTAAAGAACATACTTCTAAATAATCCATGGGTCAAAGAGGAAGACTGATGGTAAATTAGAAAATATTTTGAATTTAACAAAAAATTAAAATACAACATATCAGTATTTGAGAGATGGAGCTAAAGTATGCTTGAGGGAAATACTTAGCAATAAAATGCTGTATTAAAAATAAAAATATCAAATTGATAATTGAAGACATACCTTAAGAAATTAGAAAGAAATCTAAAGGAAGCAGAAAGAAATAATAAAGATATGATCAATTAGGTTTAAAACAAACAAAAAAGGCAGTAAAAACAAATAATTAAAACTGAAAGGTGGTTCTTTGAAATGATTGATGAAATTGATAAATCTGTATTTGGACTAACAAAGAAAAAAGAGAGAAGATACAAATTGCCAAAATCAAAAATGGAATAAAAAGGACCACCACAAGCTCCTCATATTAAAAGGATAATAAGGGAATAATACAAATAAATGTGTGTGCCTAAATTTGACACTTAGATACAAGGATTAAGAAATAAATGCCTCAGATTGGGAATAAATAAGTAACATTTTGTCTATTTGCAGATGATCGCTTATGTAGAAGGTGCCCAAGAATCTACAAAATTTCTAGAACTACTAAGAGCAAAACAGTTGAACAGACAATTTACTAAAAGAGATATTCCACTGGAAAATAAACACAGGAAAGATACTCAGTATGATTACCCATTATGGAAATGCAATGCCAACCACAATGTCATACCACTGCACACTGATTAGAATGGGAAAAATAAATTTTTTTAAAAGATTTTATTTATTTATTTGACAGAGGGAGAGAGATCACAAGTAGGTAGAGAGGCAGGCAGAGGGGAAGGGGGAAGCAGGCCCCCTGCCGAGCAGAAACCCCTATGTAGGGCTTGATCCCAGGATGCTGAGATCATGACCTGAGCCAAATGCAGAGGCTTAACCCACTGAGCCACCCAGGCACCCCAGAAAAATAAATTTTTTAAGAGTGACAATACCAAGTGCTAATGAGACTATAGAGCAGCTGGAACTTTCATATGCCTTAGGTGGGAATAATGAATGGTAGAGAACTGAAAAACAGTTAATCAGTCTCTTATAGGGTTAATAGACACCATGTAACTCAGCAGCGTTGCTCATGGGAGTCTAATCTAGAGAAATGAAACTTATTTTCATACAATCTGTAGATAAATCTATTAAAAACCAACTCAAACTGGAAACAACCTCAGTCTTGTAATAAGTGAATGGATAAATAAACTTGATACATCCAGACAACGGAATACTACTCAGCAATAAAAAAAGAATAAACCACTGACTCATGACACAACACAGATGACTCTCAAAGGCATTATGCTGAGGGAAAGAAACCAACCACAAAAGTTTATATACTCTGTGATTCTATTCATATGAAATTCTAAAAAAGTCAACTCTGTAGGGATAGAGAGCAAATTAGTGTTCGCCAGGGGTGAATGTTGGAAAGAACTTGACTCCAAAGGAGTATCATAAAGAATTTTTTTTGAGTGATAGGACTATTCTGTACCTTGAATGTGATGATAGAGACATTAATTTATATGTGTTAAAACTCATAAAAAAATGTAGACCAAAAAAAGTCAATTTTACTATACGTAAATTTTAAAATAAAAAATGAATCTGACTACTTCCACTTCATTCGCTCATAATTCAATGTGGAACATTAGAAACAAACTGTAGCCCTTCTCTGCATCAATTTCCTTAGCTCAGAGATCTAGTTTTTATTGCTTTACTCATAGGATTAATGAGATAATGTTTGTGAAATGTTTTGAGCTCCTTAAAAGGAAGTTGCTATGCAAGTATAAAATGTTGTTATCATTACCCAGGCCCTATTTTTTCTTTTGCTTGTATGATGAAGTTTATGATCATCTTCATTTTCACATTATTTTTAATGAATTGTAACAATAAAACGTGGTAGCCAGGATATAAAATGAAGCACATGCATTAACAAGGCTAAAACTTTGTAATTAGAATTTGAAACATCAGTCTGTCTAAAGATAATTGGCTCTAATGATTATTTCTCTATGTACACAAGCTACAATTTTATGAAGTCCAAGTGTGGCTTATTCTTCAAGTCACTATCTCCTTTGAGATGTTCTTAGTTTATCTGGGTGTCTGAAGAAAGAGAAACAAGTGTGAGGAAAAAATTCACATCTGAAAATAAAAAAAGAGTATTCTGTCTTCGAAAGGAAGTAATGAGAGAATAGTCTGTTTAATTTGGACTCTGCTTGTATCACTTTTAAAAATCCTTTTACTTTCTATCAACAAAAACATGACTTAAAGATAATATTTAAATTCTTAGAAACCCCCCCCTCCCAAATTGTCTTCTGTCTTTCTTAAGTGCAAAATAAAGAATTCTATGATTCCCCTTACAAAAAATTTCTGATAACCTCCTACTTATTTGGGGGCTAAGGTTGAATTCCTCTTCCTCGTTTTTGAGGCTTTCGGTAATTTAGCTTTACTTAACCTGGACAATGTTACTCCCTGTGTCTTCCTTCATATTAATCCTTTACTTCATCAGGAGCTTTTCCTCCATTCATGTCAGGTTCTTCTGACTTCCATATCAAGTGATTCCTCCTGCTCCTCTGCCTGAAAGGATGAAATCTCCTGCATAGACTGCAGCTGGAGACTTTACACAAAACCTAATAAATATGGGTCACACTCAGGTATCGGCCTCTAATTATCCCGGTCTCTGTGGAAGCAAAATTATGAGAAGAAAATAAAAATTTCCTTGACAATTGAGATCAGTTAAGTGCCCAAAGCTCAGGTAAAGCACAACATTTGTTCTCAGACTAAACTACACTAAAATATTTCAAAAGGAGAAGATCCAAGGGTTTTAGGGCATATTAAAAAAAAAACGAACAAACAAAGCAAAACAGCAGAAGACATGAAGATTCTTCCATTTCCGAAAAACTAAATCTTATTTCAAAGTCTTACCATTTCACTTGATACAAAAAGAAGTTCTGCAACAAATGTTCACACTTTTCAGTAGATTAGCTGGTAGCCTAGATTCGCTTAAAGAAGTCACCTATTGTCAAAATTTCCTGGACACAATCTTTGATACAAGGGAGATCAGGGAAGGATGTGATGGTCCCTTTTTCAAAACAGCATTGCCCCAGAGAATCAGAAACATAAAGAGAGTTGAGAAAAAGTGTGCATCATTGACATCTTGCTGACATTAAAATTAAACCATGCTTTCATAAAAATCTAGGAGTTAGGAGATACTTTAGAAGTCATATTGTCTAGCTTCCCATTTTGTTATAGAAATGAGAAATGAACTTCAAAGAGTTGAAACTAATTCTTGTCTAAATCCTGAAATTCTATCTGTGGTCCAGAAACCGGTAGGATACATAGAATTCTTATTGAATAGGACTTTATTAATTTTTGGACCCCACAGCTTTTGTAACATTAGGGAATTTGAATGTATCGTTTAGATAGCTGGGAGCAGAGTCTTTGAGGATTTTAGAACATGTGAATAAAGGATGAAAGCAATTTTGGTGAAGATAAGTCTGGCAGCGGTGTAGGGAGTAGATGGGAGGGAGGAGAGCCTGAACAAAAAGGTTCCACTTAGAAGAAGTCTACGATGCAGCTGATTTGAGGGTGAAAATGATAATGCTGATTTTAGACATGTGAAATAGAGGTTACTGCAGGAACTTTAGATAAATAGAGTCTATACATTCATGGAGAGAGTAAACTGGATGGCTAAGAGTTTAGGGTAACCAATATGGATTTGGAAATAAACCATGAGGAGAAAAGATTGAAAAACAAAATAAGAAAAGCCTTGGCAAATACATACAGAGTTCGGGGAGAGGAGGAAATTAATTATCTGTTGACCTGCAACGTATGCCAGCAATTTGCCCAAGAAATTTACACACTTATCTTAATTATCCCACTTGCACTTTAAAATAGGCATTGTTGCCCCTCTACTCATGAGGAAACTGAAATTTAAGGTAGTTTGTCTAAGTTTACTTAACAAGACCTGGGATTGGGATTGGGATCTATGCCTGTTAAGCTTCGAAGTTCATGCCCCTTTCAGTAGCCATCAAAATAAATGGAGGCAGGACCTCAGAGAGAACATGTCATAGGAAATATGGATAGTGACCATATCTCCCTCTCAGCTGCTATAGTCCCAGCACACAGAAAGGAGTCAAGAGTAGTTGATGAATGACTGAAGGACAGCAAACCATATTGACGACTTTATTGATGTCTGGAGCCAGTTATGCATTGAACTGTATGTTTGTATTATTTTAGTCTTTCACAACACTCCTAAAGAGGTATGAGGGATTGCAGACCTTCCATGGTCACCCAGAAATCAAGCCAAAGTTAGTCTGTCTCTACATTTGGGTTTCTAACCTCTAAGCTATGTTGAGAAAATCCACCCATTTTGAGTTAGAGGACATTGATGACTTTTGTGAGATGAGCTTTATCAACAATAAAAGTGAAAATTTTATTCCATGGTATATAAACACAGAAGCCAAAGGGGAAAAAAAAAAAGTAAGAAATTTGCCAGAGAAAAAATAGACAGAAATTAGATATTTTCTAAAAGGAGACGCAAGGTTCAAGCTGATTTGTTTACATTGTTTTTCTTGAAAGTGGGAAGCTGAGCCTGCTTTAAGTCAAGGGGTAATTTGTTGGTGGATACTAAAAATATCTAACAAAAAAGAAGGTAGTTAAAGAGAAGCAGGGGAGCAAAAACGATAGGAGACATAGGTCAAATGCAGGGTTAAAGGATGACTAGGAGTAAAGACAAGGGAGTGGGGTGGACAGAACCGTCTTTTAGGCAATGTGTAAAGGCTGAGATGAAGAAATGGTCCTCTTTTGGCCGCTGAAAGCAGTCAGCCCTTCTCCACGGGCCTTCTTCAGATGAACCAATACGTGGTTTTTTTAAACCAAGTCCAAACAAACAGTCTGCAAACATAATCACTTCACAGGGGTGGTCAAACTTAACACTGACTGGATAATGGATGCAGGGGAGACAGATGGCTGCCTCATTTTCACCACTGTACTTGTTTTATACATTCAATACAATGGTTCACTACATATTTCTCAACAGTCTCCATCGGAGTGAGTATTCACTAAAAGCAAAGATGGTCTCTTCCTTAGGGACAAATGGACATTTCAAAAGCATCAGGGATCAAAATACTTCTCTCAGCACTGGCCTCTTGCTCAGGCCAAATGCAAGAACAGTGGCAGTTTCTGCTGATGACTCAGGATACGTAGAGACCAACAATTTTTATGGCATCTTGGGTGGGCTAATAATATCATTGCCTAAGGAATATCGCCTCTGTGACAAAGTCAGAGGACACAGCCTCCCTAAAACATGCTTTTGTCATTTCTCTTCTTTTTGTTAGAATCAGATGATACTTCTGTATCAAAAATGCTGGGCTATCTTTTGAATTAAACATAGACTACAGACCTGCCCATATCATTTGATACTATGAGAAACCACAGATGTGAATTCTGGACAATTTTATTGATAATTTAGCATAGAAAGTGAGTGCTCATTCAATGAAATTGGATTCTTTGCAGCATCCCTGATATTTTGGGTGGAAGAAAAGGGGCATGATTTTCAGTGGGCCCCCCTTTCTCTGAACATCAGCCTTTTTTCCCCCCTGTGCTTCATAACAAGGCACAATAGATTGTGTCAATAGCATTGCCACACAGTTGTCCTTTTGACACGGCTGTTCTGAATGTAGCTGTGGTCATATTCATTCCAAAATGCTGGAATGGTTGGCAAGGGTGGTCCCCAAAAGGCTGAAATCATTCTCTCTCCATAGTATTTTTTACTGTTGTCTACTTCATTTTTGAACTTGTTCCTTTGGCTTCTGTAATATCACTTCATTTAATTCCTCCTTTAAACATTTCTTTTCAATTTTCCTTTCATTCTGACTGAACCTTCCATATTGGTATTTCAAGTGATCTTGTGTCCCAAGATCACTTCCATCTCATTCTATCCCCAAGGATCCAAGTCATCCTAATCAACATATGGTGGGCTTTTGACTCACAAATCTGTACCTTCACCTCCAGAATTCTTCCCTAAGCTCCAGGCACATATATAAATACCTTCAGGATATCCCAAACTTGGTGTTGTACAGAACTTTACATTCAACATCTTCAAATATGAACTCACTCTTTCTAAGGCAGTAACTCCTTTTTATTATTAATTCCATCAATCATCCAAGCCAAAAACCTAGGATTCGTTCTGGATTTCTTTAAATTCCACATTTAAATTCTATTTACTACTATTTTATATCCGGTCCTCATCATCCCAGAAGGGTTATTACAATAGTTTAACTGGTCTTTTGGCTCACTCCTTGTCCTGGCTTCTATCCAGACTTTGTCTTGCTGGCCGGGTGAATTCTACGATGTTGCTTACTCTTCTGCTTGTAAAGTTTCAGTTGGTGTTCTGAGACATAAATTTCAAACCCCTTAGAATAAGGGATAAATGACAATAGAACAGAATAAGGATGGTAATAATACAAAATAGTGACTAACCACTGGAAAGATGGAACTCTCCTGCTGCTATCTATACATATTGTGTAGTCTTAACATGTTTATCTAATACATTCAAGTATCTCATAACAATTAAAAAATTCTTCTAAATATTTATAACATTTCTGTTACAAAGTAACAGTAATACATGATAATGCTCTGTCATCTTCCTACAAAGAAAAATAGCTCACATTACCCACTCCTTACCCCAAAGTCTGTGAAGTCCAGTATTAGTTCTCTCTTTCTCAGGCTATAGAACTTTACCTCAGGTGGGCTTTCTCCTTACGAATTATTCTCTAGTCTTTGTGTATTTTTGTAGTTCACTTTAGGACCTTTTTGTTTAGATAATTACAGAAAGAAATTAGAGCCATTATTGTAATAAAACATGGTTTTATATTGACTAAACCAGAAAGGTACATTGAGATGGCCATTTGTAATACTCTCATTGATGCCTCCAAGTCTCCTGTTTGGCTATGGTTGTTTTTCGCTTGGAGAGCTCTTTTTTCTACTGGAAACTAGATGACACGCAAGACAGAAATCTTCATTATGCTTTGAAACATACTTTAAGGCTTCAGAGTAGTTAAAGCTAAATTCTAAACCATGAGAGTTTCTCTGCTTTTTGAGTAGATACCTTGGCTCCCAAATGGCCTGAAAGCAGAAGAAAATGATTCAGTCAGGTGGACACATGCTTTGACAAGAATATTTATTTGTTATTATTGAAAAATACACAAAGGCAAAAGGTTGCTTAGCTGCTGATTTTCCATAGTACACAGGGTATTGTAAGAAAGGGGGAAGTATCTGTAACATACGGCAGTTTACATTTCTAAGGCATTTAGGCTTATGAGTAGTAGGCGCACCTAGGTGCATTTATTTGAGTTTAAACATACTGAGGCACACCAGGCAGGCAAAGGATTTGAAACTATACAGTAAACTCTTCCGTGCACTTTTGTCGAAGATTGTAGATACATCTCCCTTTCCCCATTCTTCTTCTTCTTCTTCTTTTTTTTTTTTTCTTCCCCACATGAGTTTTGGAGTTGTTCATAGAACTGGTAATAATCTACTCTTCAAGAGTTTCCTTATAATGACAATGCTAATGGGACACAGAGAACAGAACTAGTTCATGGACAGGTTCCATAGACTCTTACCAATTTGAGGCTCCAGTAAGAAAAACACCGATTTGCAAAGGCACAGTGGAGACAGGTTTAATGCATTAAGTACAACATGAATCATTCACAATAACAAGTTTAGTGTTTCAGGGAACTTTTGTTAATACAACACAGTTGGTCACACAAAATACAAATGCTTCTGTTGATTTGTCTTGGCAACTCAGATACATCAACAGTGCTAACAGTTTAACAGCTTTGTTCTCATCTGACAGAAAATAATGGCAGTTCTGCAAGGCAAATGTTAAACCTGACCGTATGTATTTATTAATTCCACAGTGTTTTGACAGATTATAGGGGATGGAACTCAGAGGATGCTGACACGCTCACTGAGGGCTTTCATCTCTGTTTCTTCATTTTCGGGATTGTCACTGTGGCTAGCACTTGGATTGATCAGGTGAGCAGGGTACTGTAGCCCCTGCTCGCCTGCGTACTGCTCCCACCGCAGGTCGTCGCTTTCGTGGGTGATGTAGCGTTCCCCGATTTTGCACTCTAGCTCTCGTAAATCTAACCAGGTCTGATAATCCTGAGGAAGAAATTCCAAAATATTACCATAGAGATGATTACAACTCATTAAAACATGGTTTCATGTCTTGTCAGTTCCCTACAACCTTTTCCTTTCCACTCTATCCATGCTGTGTCTTTCCTCAGGTGCCCTGAGGGGGACAACATCAGCACCAAAGCCTTCCTATTTACCCAAACTCTGCAAATGCAGACTGTATATACGATATCATGCATAAAAGAGTGGGCAATTAATGCTTGCAGTCAAACAATTAGGAATACTGGCATTCCTCTGAAATTTAGTGCCTACGAATAACTCTTCAGTATTGCATAGTATCATTTCTCTAATGTTTAATGTGAAAATAAATATATAAGAGGAACCAAACACATGCATATACTTGATATTTGCCATGCATTTGTTCCACAAATATTAGCCCAGGACTTAAAAATATAGCCTCCAAATAAGCACAGTGCTTGACCAGATGGGCATCTGCTTGGACATTTATCAGGATTACACATACAGAAGTTCTTGAAATCTGGTCCTTGGAGTTTTATAATGACCCTTAGATTTTTTTGTTTGTTTGTTTTTGTTTTTCTGTTTTTATTTTGGGTGCATGTATTAGCACACATATGTGAGTGTGTAATGTGGTATATTTCTCTCCCGTCAAATAGTCATGGGTAGAGAGAGAGAGATTTAGAAACACTAAATTGTTATTAAATCCTAAGAAGTTGCATGCATTTTGGCAAACAAATTGATATAAGAATAACACTTTTAAGAATGTAACAAAAGATTTTTACAAATAATACCAAGATCTTGTAAATATTTAGAAGTCCATCTGATTGGGAAAATATCCAGTGATTAATGTTTACCTGTAGCCAAGGGTGACTCAAGGTCTTATCCACACTATAGCGCTTTCTCATTTTTACTTGCAGCAAGTTATTGATAAGATCAATGGCTGAAAAAAATTTCAATTATTGATAAAAAAACATGACAAATCTGGAACATAAGCACAATTCATTTACAGTTTATTTCACATCTGCTATTTCACACTGTTAAATGCAGCACAGTGATAACAGGCACTAGAACCCGAAGAAAATACCTCTTGAGAATTCTAAAACCTTGGCCTTCATTTTATTTTGGATGTTAAAAAATAAAATTGAAAATAATTACGGAGGAGGAAGTCTGAATCTTTTGTGAATATGATGTGAGTTTCTCTTGGTCTGGTCTTTAATACATTTTTCTAAAGCAGGAATTTGGTTTAAATGTGCATCATCTAACTATTTTTTATACTAACTGTAGGATACAACTGATATTCAAGAGAAAGCATTTACTAATTTTGTTACAAAATGTGTTTAAAGTTTAAATACACATAATAGGCTTCATTGTCTTGAATCAAATGACATTTAGACACCAAATTTAAAAGGAATAAAATAAAACATAACATGGGCCAAGACTCAGCATAAACTCAGGGCTTAAAAACCAATGGCCCAATAGGAAAACCCTCTGGTTTCTTTCACTTTGCTTTTTAAAATACCCAATGAATTGCAATTATATTAGACTTCACTGTTTTCTAGACAGGAAAGAAACTTCTCTAATAGGAATTATTCAATGAGGTTAGAACCAGTCTACCCAGCTTAGCGCTCTGACTTTGATTGGGACTCCTACGGAGTGTAATTTAGGAGGGAAAAAGTGATTCTTCCTTTTTTTTTTTTTTAAGATTTTATTTATTTATTTGACAGAGATCACAAGTAGGCAGAGAGACAGGGAGAGAGAGAGAGAGGAGGAAGCAGGCACCCTACTGAGCAGAGAGCTCAATGTGGGGCTCGATCCCAGGACCCTGAGATCATGACCTGAGCTGAAGGCAGAAGTTTAACCCACTGAGCCACCCAGGCACCCTGAAAAAGTGATTCTTCTAGTTATCTAGTCTACAGACCACCTGAGATACCCATAGCATCATGTGACATGACACCTTTGTAAAAATTATATTTTTGGCCTAGATTATTAATAGTTCATTTATTAAATTCACTATTACACTTCTTACTCATTTTTATAATAACTTCCCATATTTCCTTCATCTTAGCATCTTCTCAAAAAAGAGCTTAGTGAAATCTGCCAAACCAATGGAAGCATTCACATTTCACCAGAGTTAATTTCTACCCCTAACCTACCCTGGTCATTTGGTTTCCTGAAAGATGGATCTTTCCCCTCCAAATCTTAATCAAGCTGATATTAAAAAAATGTCAATCAATTCCCCAACTTCCCCAACCACCAAGAGCCTTTGACTCTATAGTATGGTCCACGTCAGCCTGTATGGATCTGAAATACAGGTGATCACAGGGGTCCAGAGGCAACTGGGACAGATTGCTTCAGACAGAATGAATCAGAATCCTTCTCATTATCAGGCAAAGAGAAATTATTTCTATAGTCTTTTGGCAATCCAGAGTTCTTCTCTCTGATACTAATACTCCAAATATTTGTCTGCATGCTTGAACGGCTGGAGAATCAAACATTTCAGAATTCTTTGACTGGGGAAAGTAAATGCAACAGCACACATTTCAATGCCATCTAGGCCCATACACCCTTGCCTTAGTTAGGGTACCTCAGGAAACACGGTACTTAGTATAATTTCAAATTCCATGCATGTGTTCCCAGAGAGCTTTTGAAAGTATAGTTCTCTCAGTGAACTGTGAATTGGGCATGTGCTTTAAAACAGCCATTCACATGATTTACTCACTGGTGAGTAAAGTGCACCTTCCATTCTTGCTGCTGTGAAGTCACAGAGCAAAATGGAGGATGAAGGGAGACAGGAGAGCTTATGTGCTACTGTAAGTGCACCACGGCATTACACTTCCCCAGACCCTGCAGGCAATAAATACATGTTATTAATTCACTCATTCTGCTTTGAATTCTGTAATTAGGAAGGTAGGAGTACAGTAACTCAACAAAAGGTCTGGTTTGTGCCCAAATGCACCCCAACGGTGAATCACACTGCCTAATGGGAAGGGAAGGACTGCCAGAGGAGAAACTGTAAGCGTCTGAAGGGAATGGAATATGTGGAGATGGAGAAATTTTTCTGCTGAATGAAGCACACAATCAGAAGTCTGACTAAAGCCGCAGTACCCGGGCGATGTGAATAAACACAGCAAAATAAGGGCAAGTACCGCCAAGAGAAAATAGTTGAGGATATAAGGAGAGAATTAGAAGGGATACATGTGCGGATAAAAATAGGTGTGTGTGTTTGTGTGTTTATAAACATATTTTGTGGGTTTTGGTAGAAAAAAAAAAACGGGGATAATTAACTTTGGGCACGTGGTACTATTCAGAAAATAGGTCCATCGTTCGTGTTTGAGAGCTCCATTCTACTTGTCTCTGTTTCTGGAGCTCTTAAAACATCCATCAAGTCATACAATCCACCATTAACTGTACCATCCAAAATGCCTTTCACTAAACCCATTTTTAAAAAGAAATTCTAAAGTTTTGTTTTGTTTTCACCATGTTCTCTTTATTGGCTATGTTCCTCACAGGTGTCAACCATTCATTCATCTGTTCATTTACCAAATCTTCCCTAAGGAATGACTCTTGGCAATGACTTAGGAGACAAGAGTTAATGATAAAGCTCTAACCCTAAAAAGCTCCCAATCTAGTTGCAAAGGCAAAATGTGAGCGTGAGCACAGACACACTGGAGATGGTATGAACAGTCTCCCATGGTCCAGACTATTTCCTATGTCAATGAGTTACATGATACTAGTGACAAGAATTTGTTTCTCCTATATTGTGCCACAAACGGTCTTTTTATAACTAACCCACACGAACTTGGCTCTATTCTGTATGACAGTTTTTCAAGACTTAGGGCCAGCAATTCCCCTTTGCTTCAGCTTCCACCTAGCGTTCTTTCAGCTGTTCCTTCACACTCCTCAGTCTTCCCCGGCAGCCTTATTTTGACTTTCACTAGCTTTTCTTCAATGTTCCTATTCATTGTTGACAGAAGCTTCCTCATAATTAACTGACTTATTTGTACACATAGATATTATTCAGGTAGCATAGAATTGAGGGTTTTTAAAGTTCACATTCATATTCTTAGATAGTCCTAATAACAATCCTATGAAAGTAGTTTTTTATTATTTTCATTGCCACTTTATGTAAAAGGAAAAGGTCATGTAACTTGGCCTAAGTCAGATAGCTCCTGAACTGAGGCTGAAATCCAGGGGTCTGGCTCCAAAGCCCTTGCTCTTAGAGACTATGGCATATAGTAACTAGATCATACTATTAACTCATTATTATTAACTGACATGAATGTTAAAACTTAATTAAGACAATTATCATATGATCTCCCTAATATAAGGAATTTGAGAGGCAGGGTGGGGGGCTTGGGGGGTAAGGAAGGAAAGAATGAAACAAGATGGGATCGGGAGGGAGACTCTTAATCTCACAAAACAAACCGAGGATTACTGGGGGGAGGGGGGGAGGGAGAGGGTGGTGGGGTTATGGACTTTTGGGAGGGTATGTACTATGGTGAGTGCTGTGAAGTGTGTAAACCTGGTGACTCACAGACCTGTACCCCTGGGGCAAACAATACATTATATGTTAATAAAAATAATTTAAAAAAATTAAGTTTAACATTTTTTTCTAATTATGAACATTAAATTCTTCTTAATTATGTTTCTACTATACTTTTATGTTCTCATGTTCTTCTGTGAGTTTAACTCAACATTTTGGCATTCAAAGACTATTCTGAATGTGATATGAGCCCCTCCTACCATAAAGAATAAACATCCTAATTACCTACCACTTCCAACTGAATGAGTCTATCTGCTATGTATTAATTAGACTTTAAGAAACATTTTTTTTTTTTGTAAGGAAAATGCTTTAATATGACTCTGGATGACTCTATCCTAGATCACAGCCCCAACCTCCATGCCTACTGGTTATTCTCTGACCAAGGCTGGTGAAAAAAGGCAATTGCCTCCCAGGAGTACTGCCATCCAGTCCCTACTTTATTATCTTTTCTAAAGATGGAAGATAGATGGGAGATTTTTTCCAAATATTTTATTATACTGAAGGCACATTAGTCCTTAGTAGTACTCATTCTATCATTCTTATTTCAAAAGAAAATCCAATTATTCCAGAAAAAATTTTAAGTAAACTAATATTGACTAATACTGACTTTTAGTCATCTCCTTCTAAGGGCCAGGATTTGTTTTCTAAATGTCTGCACACTATCTACTCAATCATTCAGTCTAGGATTTTGTCAAGGATAAATGTTACGCTTCTTGTTGAATGACTTTAGAATTTATTCTTTCCCCCTTCCAGAAATTCAGAAAACTCTGGCCTGTCTTAAGTATTCTAGCATCTCTCTCATTTTATCCATGATTTATTAAAAATCACTCACAATGGTTCTAAGAGCACCACTGTGAGCTTCTTTAACATGCAGTCATTAACATGTATCATATTTATAGCTGCTACTGAGTGTCCTTCTTCTTGTGATACAACCACCCCCTGCCCCACCCCGACCCCCCAGGTGCTAACTCCCAGCAGAAGCTGCTAGGTATAATTTAAGAGTGCAGAGGATCCAAGCTAAGGGAAGAGGAAGCCAGTAACAAACAAGCAAAAAAGACTAGTAAAATGGGCATAGTTCCAGCAGTCCCAAAAGAGAGCCAGCAATCAGAAGAAAAGTCCAGATGGGGGTCTCAACTCCAGTTCCCAAACTTAAATCTAGATGCAGCAATCTGATTTAGAGGGAATGCAGGGGGTGAGGGGGAGGGAGAGAAAATGGGAGAGACAGAGGCAAAACTGGGCCATTCTGTGAATTTCTCTCAAAACTAAGGAATGGAGACCAGGAGCACAGTCTGGGTCCAGCTGTGGGAAACAGGAATAAAGAGGACTGATGTAGAATGGAAAGTCAGAAGGGAAGGTGCATGCTGGCACTGCAGCAGAGCAGGATGCCAGTGCCCAAGGGGGAAGACAGGAGGCAGAAACTCCAGGTTCCCCAGAGCCCATGAGGATCTGCAGCTGGGGAAGATGTCTCTGTAGTCCCATGAGAAAGGGATATTGGAGAAGGAGATAATGTCTCAGAAAATCTTGATATCTTGCACTTCCTTCCCTAGATAGAGCAAAAAGGATATATCCAAGTACCTGCCTTTCAAGAGTTGACGTTTATTGCAACACAGTGCTGGTCTCCACAGTTTTGGGCAATCAGCAGACGCCATTTTGAACAGCTGACACTGGCTAGGGCCAAAGCTATGCAGGAACTCCTCTATTCCCTGGGATTATATATTTTTTTGTTCAACATTCTCCCCCCTTTACTCTCTCTGAAGACTCCCCATGCCTCCCTGAAGAAAACAGGAGAAAAATGGGCAGTGGCTGATTTCTCCTTCTCTTTGCAGTAAATATGATAACTTTTTCAGAGACTGGTAGGATTGTTTTTCTGGTTTTCTTGTCCATTTATTCTGGAAGTTAGCCTTTCTCTTTCTTAAACTCAATCCCTTCCTTGTCATTAATAAAATGTCTTAAATCCAAGCTCTCTAAACACCTTGGACAGCCCCATCAAGGTTATGAGGGAGAGAAGCAGAAAAATATTCACCTTCAGCCCAGAAGGCTGCAGATAGCCTGCAGAGTTTCAGTAAAGATCAAATACATGCTAGTTGCTACATTCTTTTTTTTTTAATCTATTACTTATTTATTATTATTATTTATTTATTCGACAGAGAGAGACGCAGTGAGAGAGAGAACACAAGCCAGGGGAGTGGGGGAGAGAGAGAGAGAAGCAGGCTTCCCACCGAGCAGGGAGCCCGTGCGGAGTGCCATCCCAGCCTGAGCTGAAGGCAGACACTTAACGACTGAGCCACCCAGGAGCCCCTGGTTGCTCCAGTCTTAAAGGGTCTCATGACTGCCTGTCTATCTCACCGATAGCTAATACTGAACTGAATGATAAGCACCAAAGAACTCTTATGAAAGCAGTTTTATGAATAGAAATTCGAAGAGGACATTTATGATGTAATACCCCCCCACCCCCCACCTTCCCCCTTGAGCACTAGGCATATAACTATCAGCTTCAATCAGCAGAAGTGCAGCTCTTGTCTGCTCATGGGTCCTGTCCTGGGCTACTCAAATAAACTTATGAAGTTACACCGTAAAAAAATTCCAGAATTTTTTCTTAACCTTCGTGCCTATGATCCCACAACAGAGGCAATGTGGGAAGTCTTTCCTTTTTCTTTGTTATTGGAAAATTTTAGGCGATTGTATGGTTCAAGTTTCATTTTTAAAAGAATACTTTATCCTTCATGAGCAAAAGGTCTTTGTGCCTTCTAAAACATCTCTAGCCATGGATTCACACTAGTGTTTCCTATAAGTCAGAAAACAAGAGAAAAGAAAATCCTGTTTTTTGAAGTCTGATGTTTCTTTTTTGCTACAATAAATTCTTGGCTAACATGGTTATTTCCCCTCTAACTTCCTGTACAGCAATTTCTCTCATTGCCCCATCAGCTGAAAGACTAAAATGTCAGGAAAGTGCAGAGAAAATTTAATCAGACGTTCTCTTTTGCTGGAATGGAACTTTCAGCAGATGTTAGGATAGCTAAAGTTCTGGGTAGCCTGTTTGCCACGTGTACAAGTATATCGGAACAAAATCAAAACTAAATGGTATATGCAGGTGCTGAAGGGCTTTATGTTTTAAGATGAAAAGAAATGTTCCATCGCAGTGTTAATTGTATAGATTCCATTTTCTTCTGGCATCAGAATTCAGAATTACCTCTGAAACTGTAGACTATATGGCAGTCATTTTGTATTTCAAACCAAGTACCAAGTGTATGGACAGAACAGATTCTCTGTGGGGGCCTGGCTGGGTCAGTCGGTTGAGTGTAGGAGGGTAGGACTCTGGATTTCAGTTCAGGTCATCATCTCGGGGCTGTGAGATGAGCCCCAGGTTGGGCTCCATGCTGTGTGTGGAACCTGCTTAAGATTCTCTCTCTCCCTCTCCCTTGGCATCTCCCCCTCCCCTGACCTCTCTTCCTCTCTTTAAAAAAAAAATAGGTTCTCTCTATATAGATAGCACATTTGCATATGCCATTACTATGGCTAAACTGAAGGACGTCCAAAACCTGGAGAAAATCCTACCAAATGAATAGAACTGGCCATATTTGAATATATATTAGGTCCCGCGGGTCAAACCTCTCAGTCACTTCCCATTTCCCATCTTGTATTATCTCAGTATATGCCTGTCCTCCCCCCATCCTTCCCACTAGATTTTAACTCTTTTAAGGTCACACAGATTATGTACTGATTTTTGCACATAAGTTTCATAAATATTTAAAATAAAATGCATCATTCAGTGCATTAGAAAAATGCTCGCTAAATGGCATCTGGTAGATTGAATACATTAATTAGAAATTTAAATGGCCATTTTCTCAGCTCTAAGTTTTAATATCCACATTGTGTGCATATGGTTCGTATTATTTTGGCTAAACATAGCCCTGGATGGAAAGACATCACAACTCGATAAAATGTAATCGACCACAGCATTGTGGACTCCTAGCAGAAATTCAGAATAATGCTGAGAATACCGGCAATAGAGATCATGTTATTTTGCAATGTTGATTTAACAGAAGTGCAATTACCTGTGAATCCCATGGGCTGACCTCTTTTCTCCAGAAATAGTACCTTTTCAACATTTTTTCCACACTATCTTCTGTCCACCCACAATTAGTCAGGTACAAATTTTCAAATGGGAAACCAGATCAGAACTATTATTCTAGTGACGGAGCCATCATCCGTCGACCACTGAGCTCCTTGCCTTCTTTTTTCTTTTTTCCCTTTCGATTCCGCCTCCCTGCCTGTCACAGTGTAGTGCTCAGTACTTCTCTTGGTTTGCTTCATGCTGATGGTAAGTTGTGTGTTTATTTTAAAAATCGTTTTGCAACCCTTCACATTCCAGCTCTCAACACAGCAAGCTGTTGCCCGGCAACACTAACTGGGCCGCTCCTCCTGGGCTGAAACCAGAGGCTGCAGGCCGAAAACAAGGCCACTGGAAATCCTCCTCTGACTCGGTCTGAAGTCAATGACCACAGTCCAATGAAGCGCAGGACCCTTCCAGACTCAAGTCGGTATCTTTCCTTTTCCAGTTCTTTCCTTTGTAGAAAGTTACTCTACCAACGGTTATGCCTTTGCTTTATGTTCAATTTCACTTCCTCGTGAAAACTAGAAACACAATCTCGGAAATCATGAATTGTTCAAACACGGCATACAGCAGCCCCGAAATAGATGCCAAACGGATTCAAAATTTAAGGTAGAAATCGAAATACACTTGTATGATCCTAATGATGTTCGGGTGGACTTTTTTTTTTTTTTCCCTTTTCACTGCACATTAAAATCCTTTGGAGAGGTTTCTGCATTTCTGGTTTTCAAAAAATGCTAATACCCAAACTGCACGTTCAAGTGAAAATCTTTAGGGACGGGCTTCCAGGTATCAGTATTTTTAGAAACACCTCAAGTGTTTGCTAGTATGTGCAGCTAGCATTGAGAACGACTGCGAAACCGTGCTTCTCAGAAGCGTGTTAAAAACCTGCCTATGAATAAGCCACGGATCCTGCACTGAGAATTCTGATTTGGTAGATGTGGGGTAAGACCTGAGAGTCTATCTTTTAGTAGATCCCAGGAAGAGCCTTAGACCACATTTTGAGTAGCAAGGAACTAGAGGTATGAGAACACTGACAGTAGTTAATAGTTGGTTTCATATTGCCCAAAGGGCCCCTGAATGGATGGACGTAAACATAGAGAAAGGTCTTTAAACACAAAGAAAGCTATCTGTCCTCAGCCCCATCTGGTTCAGTATTCTGCAGGGAAGACACAGAAGGGTTTTAGGATACAGAGGATGCCAACAGGAAGAGCAAACGAATTGGATTACACAAATAAGTTCCAAAGTAACTGTATCTGGAGTTATGGGCCCTCCTAGTAAGATGACATTTAACAGGGACGAAAGAAACAAAGTCTTCTTTTTAGGACGAAGTCCTCTTTTTGGGTCCCACTTCCCCTCCCGCCAAGGAAAGGTCTAAGCATAGACTCAGAAAAACTGGCTTATCAACAACATGCATGAGAAGAATTCAGGATTCTAAATCCACAGTAAACTCATTTGTTCCCATCTCAACTGTGATTTTATGCCACACTCAAAGAAATGTATTCTTCATCATGAGGAAGAGGTGGCTTCACTTTACACTTAGCTAGACTCACGGAACCTTGAGTGAGAACAGTTTTGGGGCGATTTCAAAAGAACATAGACAAAGATGAGAGTGTTTGGACCAGGGTGAACAAGAGACTGAAGGAAAAGCTGACTGCCCAAGAAAAGAGAAAAGAGGAGAGGAATGGAGCTCAGGGGTGGCATGACAGCTGCTTTCAAACCTCTGATATGAGCCTCTATTTGGAAAAAGAAGCCGGCTTACTCTAACAGTGGATATAAACACTGAGATATTTTTGCTGATTGTGCAAGGGTCAAATTCAGAAGAAACAGGGCTCCTCATGAAACTTTGCATTTTCTCTCACTGAAGCAATTTAAGAATGTTCTGGATATCTTGGAACTATAGAACAGTATAGGGGTTAAGTAAGATTTTTAAGATGCTGTATTTTGAAGTATTCTGTGTTATCATTATAGAAGAAAGCAAACTCACAGAGTGCTTTAAACTTCACTGCTCCTCTTCCCTGACATTTCAGATGTCATATTTCAACTCAACTATGATATACATTCATAAGTGAAATTTTAATTTTATAATTGAGATATACAGGAAACACTTCAATTTGGGGGACAAACTGCCAATTTTTGAGCACCTATGTCAATATTCTTTTTTTTTTAATGCCAATATTCTTGCTAAAACTTCTCAGCAGTTTCTCTCTACAAATTACCGTATTTTAGAGAAAATTCTATTAGTTTTATCTTACTTGCTATCAAAATAAATGATTCCTTTCCTGGTGGTACATCTTTTCATATATTATCTCATTTAGATTTTGAAATACATGTATACATACACACACATACATAATACAGAATTCACTCTATTAGATTTTTAAAAATTACTCTATGCCTTTGGTTCATAATCTTAAAGTTCCTTATTATTGAATGAATTGCATGACTTAAAAAAAAAGTAAACATAAGTAACTCCAGAATTTCAAGAGGGGATTATTAAACTCCAGTGGAAGTTTGAACCCACATTATTCACTTTAGTTTACCAATCGTGATAGAATTTCCTGGCACTCAGTCAAGCATTTTGAAGCAGTTCACTGGCTAGTCCCCTCACATCTCCTCCATGCTGTTATGTCTGACAGTGGTGCTAATATGTTGACAAATCAATCTATTCATTAATATTCAGCAGGCTTGCCGGATCTGCAAGCCTCATAAACTGTTACAAACAGAGTTTAATTATTAAAATGACAATTGTCTTTCTTTTGTTTCTTATACATTTGGATTTCTGGGTCTCATCTACCCAAGGCTTATTTTCAATGGGGTTATTTTTTGTTTTGAACAATATGTAGTGCAAGAGGGACCTACAGCTGGTTCCTTTTCATGGCAAAGTGCTACTTCCAACTTAAGTGTTTAGCGTTCTGGAACACTGTTGGATTTTGAAAACATACCATGTGGTATTCTTGGTGCTAGGCTTTTATTTAGCTTTGCTTTGTGTTTGTGCTGGCTGTATTTTTCATCTTCAATTTCTGAGGGAAAAACACACTTGTGACCAATTTTATTTGAATTAACCACACTGAATGGTTAAAAATTGCTTTTAAAGTAAAACTGAGATGCTTTGATAAATGTAGTGGCATATTATGATAGCCATTCCGTGATTCGAGATGCCATGTATTCTACCTTATGCATAAATGTCACCACAGGATTAAGACCTGCTGGAAGAATAAATTACAGCTATGTTTATGAGGGCAAGGAGGAGGCAGAAATACTAACATCAAGGCTATTTGAGTATACAGATGGAAAAAACCTATGTCACTGGGGCTTCGTCATTATTTGATCATTTTGAACTGAAGACAAGCTATAGGATTCATGCAAGGAGTTTTCCTCCCCCACCCCTTTTAATATGTGGAATGTCAAAGCTTCCTGTCAGCTCTTAATTCTTGATAATACCATCTAACCATGTGACTCTGACGCTGAGCAGTAACAACACAGCAGGTGATTTTAGAGTAGGTGCTCCTTCAGACTTCACCTGTGAATACAGAATATGATCTCTGTCTGCGGGGGTTGGGGGCTCATCGTGAGACAATTGCCAAGGTTGCCTCTGTGTTGATTACTGCCTGCATGCCTCCCTGATGGCACATAAAGGAATATCAAAACTCAGAAGAAAAAAAAAATAGTAATTTCTCTGGTGATCTTCACTGTCTATTGCTAACCTTCCTCAGATTCAGCATGTGTCTCTAATGGAACACATCGATTCAATTAGATGATGGAAATGTACTTTTGACTTTAATAAATGCTTTCCCATTGCTGTGGGTCTGTCCTCATTCTGGTAAGATGACTTGCACTGGAGCAACTATGATATCTCACTTTACCAGCTATGCAACCCGTATCACTCAGTTATCTATGTCACTTCCCTTCTTCCTCGAAAACTCTTGGGAAAACAAAAGCTGCCTACTAAAGTCATACATAAGAAAGAATATGTTAAGATGTATGTTACGATTATCAGCAACTGAAAGAATACAGGAAAAGAGAATTTGTACGACTTTCACACTTGAACATTCTCCTTTGTGTCGACACAGGTTTAGAGTGAAAGTTACGTCGTCATCTGCCCAGTCACAATGCAAGAGCTGGTGTTAAGGGAAAGAAAACATAATCCTGGCTCTTTGGTGAATACTACTTATATATAAAATATTACATATATTGTTTGTGTATTTAAAAGTTTAGACATTTTCAGGCCAGGCATGGAAGAATGATAGTTACATAAAAGGTTGTACTCCATTTATTTCTGGAGCCTTCTTTCCCCACACACACTTTTGTTCATTTTATTTTTTATATATTTTTAAAGTAGGTTCCATGCCCAGCATGGAACCCAACACAGCAATTGAACCCACGACCCTGAGATCAAGACCTGAGCTGAGATTAAGAGGCAGAAGCTGAACTGACTGAGGCATCCAGGCACCCCACTTTGATTATTTTGTAATGAAAGTACTGCAAGCACTTGGTAAAAGATCTAAATTAATCAGTAAAAGAAGTTCAAAATGAAAAATAAAAACCTCACATCTCATTATGAGACCCATTTTCCAGAGATTACCTCTTTCAACTACTTAAAAAATTTCTTCTGATTTAAACCAGTGCCACTCACAGGAGGTCCATGAACCAGTGCCAATCTGTTCATTGATCTATGGCGAGATAAGTATAGAAAGTAAGACCAAGTCTTTGGAAACTCTTATAGCAATTTGATACTGCTGTCACATTTGTTTTATTTTACAAAGTACTGGTCCATATGTTTGGAAATCAAGATAAAATAAAACTGGTCCTTTATCACAGAGTTTGAGAAAAACCACCTTGTGGTCACCTGGGTGGCTCAGTCGTTAAGCGTCTGCCTTCAAGTCATGATCCCAGGGTCCTGGGATCCAGCCTCTGCATCAGGCTCCCTGCTCAGCGGGGAGCTTGCTTCTCTCTCCCACTCCCCCTGCTTGTGTTCCCTCTCTTGCTGTGTCTCCCTATGTCAAATAAATTTTTAAAAATCTTAAAAAAAAAAAAAAAAGAGAGAACCACCTTAAAAACAAAACAAAACAAAACAGATTCCCTTCCTTTAAGGACAATGAATCATTTCATTTTTTCTTAGACCTTATTGTCCTCCTTCCCCCAAGTAATGAGATTATCCTAAAATTAATGTATTGGCCACCTTTGTAATTTAGAACAGTGCCTGGCACACAATATGAATATGTATATAATATATAGAGAGAATATTTATTCACAAGTATTAACTCTTAAGATCAAATTATACATTAAATCATATATAGGTAAATTTGTATAACTCAGTCCATTCACCTAGGCAGAATCTTACATGAACTCTGTGAAAGCTATGGCTCTTAGAGCTCTCTTTACCTCTTCTCTGTTCTCCTTCTCAGCATTGTAGATGTTTCATTATCTACATTCTTTTGCATAAGTATAATAAAGTCCGACATGCTTGGTCTAAAGGTTATCTAAAATTTTAAACCAATAATATGTGGAATAATCTATATGTAACTATTATGAACCATAAAATTATAATGCCTCCCCCATACCCTATAATATCAAATTTGCAAAACTATGTCCATTCAAAGGAGAATTTTCATGTGTAAAAAGGATTCTCTTTTCCCATATTCTTTTAATTGCTCATAATCATGGCACCATGTTAGTTTCTTCTGTATTGTATATAACTTTATTACACAACTTTTTGTATTTCCTGGAGTTTATATGCTTTGTTTTTTTATTCTTCACAGAAGAAACTGGTCAAGAAGCTTTTTCTATTCTTACCAATTTCATGACAATGTATATATTGAACTATGTTTAATATTTGGAACAAATTACATGTCCTGATATTAAATATCTGATGAAGAAAATGTGAGTGCAGAAAGAAGCTGGGAATTAGGAATTTTATAGTTTACTCATATTTGAATCCTGGGGATTTATTTAAAAAGTGTTTTAGAAAAAAAAATTTAGAGCACTTTTCAGCTGTCAGATCTTTCAGAGGATCAGGGCTCTGGAGCAGCGTTTTTGAAAGTGTGATCCATGGACTTTTTACATTCTCAGGGCGGGATTGCTATTTATGGGGATGGAGACTGGGAATCTCCATTTTTAACTAGAAATTGTTGGCATGCCAAAGTTAAAAAATGCCTGCTATAGACCTAGAGCTAGACTACGACGGGTTATTTAAAATGAGCCATAATCAAGAAGGTTCTTTGGCAAAATTATTAGAAATCCCTTGCCCTGGAAATATTCCTGTGTTCTATTAGCTAGTTTTTCCAATTCCCATTTCTAAGCCCTATACTCCTGTTATCTACTTCTTAAATCATAGACGGAGGCTTGTTTGCAATTTTCTGATGTTTTGGCAATGTCCATCCAAGATTTACCCTTATTATTGTACCAAATGTGATAAACATGGAGAATCGCCTGATCTATCTCTTGTTCTTTTGGAATTGCTAAAAATGCAACGAAAGGAAGGGCATATTGATGCATGATCAAGTAAGTCATCATTTTCCTAGTTTTACCCGATCATCTAAAAAATGTTTAAGCGAAAATGGGCTGCTCTTTCCATAAGATAAATTTGCCTAATCAAGTAAATATTTTAAAATAGGTATATAAGTCCTTTCAAGGAACTGAGAAAGGTCATAGGATGAATGTGTTGAGGGCCAAACTGAACTGAGTATGTGATAAAGCTGATCACTGATGGGTAACTGGATGGGTAAACTGGATGGTGTCAAACACCCATCCAGTAGTCACAATGACGACATGAAACAAGATGAAACACACAACACTGGCTTCGAATGAACTGTAACATTCTCAAACTCCCATCTCATGATTACCTAAAGTCTTCTCGTGTGTAATTAATTGTAATCATGTGATTCATTCTGGACTGTTTTATTGTATACATGCATTCTTATTTAGCTGTATTTATAATTTATTATTTGGTTATGTATATAAATACCTATATATAACTGTAATTAAATATGTGTTTAGTTACACATATAACTTTATGTAATTATATATAAGTGTGTGTGTATAGCTAAATACATATATATATATAGACAGATAGACCAATCATGTAAAGTGGCTGGAAAACAGAAAGTGCTCATATATTTAAGGTACTCTAGCTATGTCAATCACTGGGCTAAGCACTTTCCAGTATAATTTCATTTAGTACTTAATATAACCCAGTGAATTAGGAATTACTGTCACCATATTTCAGACAAGAAAACTGAGACCTAAGAGAGTAAGTAACTTGGATGGGGTCACCATTACTCTAAGTGGAAGAGCTCTCAACTCAGGTCATTATCACAACATGATCTTGTTTCCCTGTATTTTAAGACATTATTGAAAATTGTGTTGCTACTGTAGCTCTAAGCTAGTGAAAGCATATTAAAAATTTAATGTGACAGCATGGCAAAATCCATTAGGATAATCAAGAGGCTGTAAATGTAGTAGATAAGAGCCTCTACCTTGGAGCGAGCTGACAGGATTTGCACCCTGGCCCCACTTAGGCAAGTCACTTAACCCTCTGTGTCTACAGCACTTCATCTTTCAAATGGAAACAATTATAGTATCTATTCAAAGGTTGGGGATGAGTAAATGAGTTCATATATATAGAGTGCTTGGCTATAATGCAAATGTTATAGAAGTGCTAGCTATTGTTATTTTTTTCTTTGAAAGTTTAATTTTATTATCTCCCCTTTACCTGTAACATTTGGTCAGTGAAGTTTTCCTCAAGTTTTTTCTCATTTTTCAAATCATACCTTGATTCACACAAAAAAATCTATTTTTATAATGGACATCTGTTAATGCTTTTGTGTTTGTTTTTAGCCTACTATCCTTTCCCTGCAGGAACTTACTCTCTCCAAACTGGAGAGGCTCTCCATCATCTATATGGCCAATCAAAGCCAGGTTCCTGTGGTGACAATGGGATTGTTCCCAGGGTATTACGGGATTTAAGCAGAGCCAATCAGTGCCCCTTTCAGAGACTCTATGGCTACTGAGAGATAATTACTCTTCCATTCTGAGATCATGTACAATGAGTAGCATGTAAAACCTGGGCTGCTGGGGATCACTTGGCACCACATGAAGAGTCTACCTGAGAAGGAAGCCATCATAAAGTAAAGCAGAGATGATGAGAGATGGAGAAATAGGACACTTGAACTGCTGGCTCCAAAGAGACGAGATTCACCTTTTGGACTTCCCAGTTGTGTGAGTCAATAAATTATCTTCTGCTTAAGTTAGTTATAGGTTTCTATTTATTTGCACACAAGAGTCCTGAATAATTAATTAACTGCTAAATTATTGGTAAGCACATCTCTAGAATGCTAGTACTTGGCTTATTATATTATCATAGCAAAAATAATGAATGAGTTTAAAATATTCTTTATAGTGTCCTAAACATCAAGCCATGAGAAATAAGCACCTTTCATGTACAACAATGTATGATATAAAGAATGAAGGCAGTAACTTCAAGTCCAATACCTACCACTGTGTGACTTTAGGCAAGGCACTTAACCTTTCTGGTTTCTGTCTATTACAGAAACGAAAACAAGTTACATATTGGAGGACTGCTGTGAGGTTCAAATGGCACAATGTTTAAGTCCAGCACTCCAATATATATATTATATTATATCAGGTACCTTTCTACACCAACAGAAAAAAAAAATGCAGGATCCAGGAATTTTTTCATCTGACACATCTATGTATGCTACAAAGACCTTACAACTTTCTTTTTTCTTTCGCATTTTCATGCCAAGAAAAAAAAAATACAACTACCAATATGTCGGAAGAATACTTGAGAAACATGCACATCAGTTTGCATATAATTTCTTAAAATTATACAATCAATTCTTGGTTACCCGCCAGAGCAACTGCTTAGCTTAGTGTTCTAGCCTCCTCCTAACTCGAAGTCCTTGGTTCACCCCACACCTGCCTTTGTAGATGCTTTTCCCATCTTTTATCTCATTCAGTTTCTGTTACAACCTCATTCTATAGGCAGGAATCATTATTTTGTGGTACAGTTAAGGAATCGAAGCTCAAAGAAGGTTAACTGATGGCTAATTAGAATGGCAGGTAGGATGATAACTCGAACTGTTGGACTGCTGTTCCTTACCTTTGATTTTAGAGCCCCTGAAGTGCTTTATTTTATTTCCTTGTATCCGGATTGTTATGGTGTGGTTTTAAAGTATACTGAGACTAAAAATTCACTAAGGTCAGTTGTGACCATCCTTTGCCAATACTAGTTTGCTTGTGTATTTCTCAGATCCCATGTGCTTAAAATTATGTTGTACCAGCCCATTATTACTTTTCACGAGAGAACTGTTTGTTCTCCACCAGACAGTGGGACAGACTCCAGGTCAGTAACTACTTCTATAACACCTCAGCTGTATTAAGGCATCTTTAACTAACTTTTTCATATTCAACTATTAGTTCTGTTCATACACCAGCAGCTAGGTAACTCATTTGCCATCTCGAGCCTCAATTAGCAAGTAGTACAACTCTTGTGCCTCAAAGGCAAGGATGAGTCAGAAGAAGATACTGAGGAGAAATGCCAGTTAATTCCCAAACTGACTTGAGTGATTTAGAAATGCGAGGTTCTATCTGAGCTGGTCTCCACATCACTTTGTCTCAGTGGTAGGAAATTTTCAGCACTTAGAAATATGTACAGCAAGTAAAATATGTACTTCCCGGTCAAATATAAATGTCTTTTAAATTTCCCATGTAATTGTCTTTCTGAAATGCTACATCTCTTTCTTTGCAAATTTTCGTGACTTGCCTAAATTCCATCTCCTCTGAAAATACTAGTCTGACTAGTCAAAGCCATGGTGATTCTTCTTCCTTTGATTTGACATCTTTCCATTCAACTTTAAGGTCTTTGAAGAATATTTTATGTTTTGTCCTTTGGAGATATGACATCTCTATCTATAGATATATATGTGGTTTCCCAACAGCAGTTCATTGAGGCATTAATATTTAGGTCTCTGGCATCTACTATCAGTGATAATTAAACATTCACAATCTGTAGCTGTATGTTTCTGGCCTCAATAGGTTGTATCGACACAGCTAGGCCAGCGCATTTCCTTCCATGGTACCAGAGAGGGAACATCATTTACTCCACTACTCCAAGAAAAAGATTTTAAAATGTGGAGGCTCTTTCCCCAATGACCTATTCCTGCATAGCAGGAAAATGTTGACTGGCTTCAGAGGTATTCCAGATTTGTACTGTGGTAACAATATCAAGTCATTTTACTGGATTTCTGGATTGCAGGTATCAGGCAAAATGGTCAACCATATTTAAAGGTAGTGTTTCCTAGCAAGGATACTTGTCACAAGATTATGTGATAATCCCACCTTTCTGCCTTCTAGAAAGGAAACATAATGATACTTTGCTTTTTGCCTCTGTTAAATTATCCTAAATATTTCATTAGTGCTTTGGCTACATGATAGTTCTTTTGTAGGCCACAGATTCCTTTAAGATATATCCACCCAGCTATAATTTGCAACTAATTAGAGGATATCAAAGGGTTGTTGCTAATAGTAACTCAAAGTCCTTATAATGTATAGCTCTTGCCATTTAATACCAACCATAGCCTAAGAACTTAATTACCTCAGGCAGTTTACGTACACTCTTTTCCGATTCCTACATCACTACACTCAGTAACAGGTGTCAAACAGATGTTTATCTATGACTGTATTTGCCTTTTTAAGTGGCGAAAAATCTGAATGAACTTAGAACTAGACGTGGCCTGAAAACTAAAGAAGGACCAGTCATTAAACCATGGTTAAAGGATGTACACACAGATTGTCTGGGTATGAATTCTGGATCTGCCACTTATAGCTTTGTCATTTTGGCCTGTGGTGTCCCTTCTCTTGCCTCAGAGCTCTTACCTGAATTACAGGTATAATAGTAAAACTTATCTTATGGGGTTGTAGTGAGAATTAAATAAACGCCAAAGTACGTTCATCGGGGAATTCTATTCCAAAGTGCTGAGTATGCCATTTTCTCTGCCTTGATTGCCCCTGCCACTTTTAAAACTCTCTCTAAGAAGGAAAGATTTTTTTAAGAATTTAACTTTAAATAATGCAACATTGCCAAGGCAATCTAGCCTAAAGAAATCAATCAGAGATACACATAGAAATTATATATATAAGGATCAAAAAGGAACAACCTAAAAATAGAATACCAGGGAAATGGCTAAAGAAAATGCCATATATATTCTAATGTCACATGAAGGAAATCAGCACACAAAGGACTGGCATACTAATATATAATATTATCAAAGTTCTTGTGTCCATAAGAGATTTAAGTGCTTAATACAGAAACAAGTATATGGTTAGTAAAGATTACTCTGAATAGAGATTAGCCGTTTCCATTACACCAATGTTTATAAGTTCTAAGGCAATATGCCAAAATATTATGTTTTTTTGTTTCATTTACCTCTTAATATGTATCACTCAATTTCTCTATAAAATATGTACACTTCATCAGAAGATGTTTTTGGTCTCCATTTCCTTTACTCCTTCCCAATCCACCTTAATTTATGCCTCTACTCCAGTGGACAATTTACAATGAACATTTAACAATTTAGTAATTCACAACTGAATTAAATGTATAACACTGAAGCATTAAACCACTATCATTTATGAATGACAGATAGTACCTTCATGAGAGATTTCCTTCCAGGGATTTGGTGGATACATGAAAGCTGCGTTCTGGATTTGGTCGTGTATGTCTTCATCTTCATTAAAAGGGAAAGTGCCACTTAGGCTTACATAGATGATGACTCCAACAGACCACATGTCTAGAGAGCGGTTATAGCCTTTGTTCCTCAGAACCTCAGGAGCCAGGTAAGCTGGGGTCCCCACCACTGACCTCCGGAAAGATTTTTCTCCAATGATCCGGGCAAAACCAAAGTCACAAAGTTTCACCTGTTGGTAATAATGGTTTACAAAAATGGTAAGGTCACAGATTGTGTGTCTATGTGTGTCTTAGCCCAGGTCTACCAAAGACAATTAGAATACTTTGCATATCTCATATAGACTTCTCATGCATGACAGAAGTAACAGCTACTTTCCATTTTATATACTTGAAGACAGTGGCTGAAGTACTGGTACAAAAGTATATTTTCATTCATAAAAAAAAATCATCTAAACATTCACCCTTCCTTCCCCCCCAAAACCAAGAGATAAATGTGAAAATATGTATACTCAGAAGTGGGTAATACTCTTTTACCAGGCAGAAAGACATCACACAAATCTGGAAGTGACAGATTGAACACAAGGGCTTATTATAAATAAAGGTTGAGGGATCAGCACAGGGACCCGTCATGTTACCTACAATAATCCTCAAACTCAGGTCTGCATGGGAACATAGACAGGACCTGAAGATGTCAGGGAAGCAAGGTGGACAGTCGCCTTAGGTCATGTCAGATAGAAGATTCCCTGGGGAGATGTGCAGTAGTTTTCTATCCTCTGAGATGAGGAAAACCAGAAATGTTTGTCCTTGTCCCTCAGAACAACGTTGAACTTAAATAAGTCCCTGGGAAGTGTTCTCCACCCTCTCTGTCCCCAGCTTTCAGCACTGGCCTGGGGCTGCCCCTGCTGCAGGCTGTGCCTACACTGGCCGCTGAATGAGCACAGGAGAAGGCTCATTGTTGCACTCAGGGAGGCTGAAGCCAGAAGCCAGAGTAACAAAGCTGTAGTCCCCAAGATCTAAGAAGGAAGCAAGGGGATGAAAACGAACAGGTAAAACGTGAAAAAAATAAAGCTTTTGAGAAAAAAAATATTGCAGGGGAGCCAGTACTGGTGCTGCCGTCAGCTGGCTTTGCTGAGAGAGGCTTTCAGACTTGCCTGGGGGAAAGGATCTGCCGATGCCAGCAACACGTTTTCTGGTTTGAGGTCACAGTGAACGATATTTTTAAAGTGAAGATGCCGTAGAGCCACAAGTATCTAGAGAGAAGAAAATCATCAAGATAATCTTATTTTGGTCTATGAGTTTATTTCAAAATGTTTTTTACTAGGACATAAATTGGAGGGGCCACGAGAAAACCCACAGTGAACAGTTAAGCCTCTTTATACGCAAGACACGGAAATGAGCTAAATTCACATGGCAGGTTTCTAAGGAAACGTCAGTGGAAAGAGTGGCCTATTATGGTATTGATACAGCAACCAAGACAGGTGTAGATAACAGATGTCAGGACTAGCTTCCAGGGGTACCCATTCTTGAATCATTTCAAAGAACCAGGACTCAGCCACTGTGCAACTGAAAGTTTCATGAGTAGTTTTAATACAAGGGTTTGCACACGCATGACTCCCTTGGCACGCTGGATTCTGGAGACCACAGATAAAAATAAAATAATACAATAAACCCCCTGCCACCTTTCTGAGTGTAAGTCAGACTTGGGACTCGGGGACTAAACAAGGCTAGGAAGCTGCAGTAAAACAGTGGTAACATTTGATATTGAATATTATCTTTTTTTTTCTGCCTCTAATTGATTTCTTACCTGAGTAATTAAAAACTTCGTTATGTGCTCTGGCAACCTGCCCTTTTCACTTGACAAGATCATCTCCAGCATGTCTCCATGGAGTTTTTCCATAACAACAAACACTCTTTCAGGCGTCTCAAACATACACTCCAAATTTACAACACCGGGGTGATGAAGGTTCTATTAAAGATAAATAAAGCACTTGAAGAAAATGAGTTTTTTGATACTGTTTGGCAAGCTCACTGATTATATAAAACTGTTCAAGCTTAAAGCTATGGAGAAACCCACACTTTGGATTCTTAACATTTCTGAATTCCACATGTGCTGCCTTATATTTTTGAACTTCTAATGTCTCCAAAAAAATATATCTTTACTTTCTATGCAGAGTGAAATTATTTTTTTCTACGCTGAAAAACCTAAGTTCCAGCACAGTGAATTGCTAATTAGGTTTTAATTAGAATGCCATATTGAGAAATCCGAATTTCGCAGGATCATCTCCAATATTAAGCACACCACCCTAAATAAGCATACCAGGCCATCATTACACCCTTGATAGAAAGTTAACATCGACAAGATGAAATCTGTACTTGCAGCACATCTGACGGCACTAAAGAAGCACATTAGTCATAAACCTTTCGGAACCGCTCTGCTATCAATGCTCTTACACAGAGTGAAGACTGCCAGGAAAACCGTGAAAAAAAAAAAAATAATTGAGCTCACGTTCTATTTGGTACCCCGTGCTACGTAGTTGTCCTGTGTGGTTCTCAAGCACTCAATAAATATTTCCACAATAAAGTAATGGCTCATGAGAGGCTGCATTTGGCTTGACATGTTAATTGTCACATATATCAAGTAAAATTACTCTTAACATTAGATGGACCCTTAGGAGGATGCTTCAGTCTGAATGTGGCTGTGGGGTCATCAACAAAGCCTTCGATCCATCTGACCTTTATCTTATTTTTCTTCTGGGCACAACAACAACAAAATCCTAACATTAAAGAACTCTTATACATTCCACTTACAATTTGATGAGAAACAGAAAGAAAAAATCATCGTGAACATAAACTACCTGAAGAAAAAAATCAGGGACTCACTGAAATGCACTAACAGCTGAACAGAGAAAAAAATAAATAAATGATTTTAGAAAAAAAATTCTCCATCAGGGATAAAAGTCCACGTAAAATGAAATTCTCACAAACTTCTTGAAACCGGAGACACCTTGCTATTTAGACCTCACAGATGGATACTGGCTGGTGAGCAGCATAAGGGACCACAGGTGAGTCTGCACCATTGCCGTCCTCCTTCTGCCCATGGGCAAGGAGAGTATGGCGTGAACTGGATACGGAGGCTGGCAGAAGCTCCCATGATGATGACCCGTTTCTCAGGATGCCCTGCCCCTACTTGGGCCATGTTGATCTCTACCTCATACATCTGATGGGTCTTTTGGATTTTAATGCCTTGGTGCCCAATCCTGTCACCATTAATGTGGTCAGGGAATAACAAGTTTCTGAATGTGGTCTGAGCAGATGTCTATACCTCTACCCCAAAGCCTTTCACCTCCAGAGGGCTGGAGTCACTGTCCTTGAAACTGTCACACTGTTAACTGGTCAAAACTGGCTACTTCAGGATAGACTAGGCCTGCAGAGTCAGAGCTGAAGCACATGGGGGGTGGGGTGGGGAATGAGATGACCAAAACTGCTACTTTATTTGTCCTGACTGATTACAAATAAGACTGGACAGCTGCTGGGGCTTTGGCCAGCATGGGGGTGCCAGATCATTAAGTGGGAGATGCTAACAAATGATTCCATGGGTGCATTTGATACGCATTATGGAAGACCAATGATAGCACTGCTCGTACCTGAACCCATGCCCAGGCTGTCACATGGTCTTGAATCCACTTCCTGGATCCAGAAGCCACACCAGGTGGAAAGATCACTAGCCTCTGGGGTATCCGGGCATTTCAGCTATCCTCTTTTAAATCAATGATGACAGTAAAGGGTCTAAGAATGACATGAGAGGGGTGCCTGGGTGGCTCAGTTGTTAAGCATCTGCCTATGGCTCAGGTCATGATCCCAGGGTCCTAGGATCGAGCCCCGCATCAGGTTCCCTGCTCAGCGGGAAGTCTGCTTCTCCCTCTCCCACTCCCCTTGGTTGTGTTCCCTTTCTCACTGTGTTTCTCTCTCAAATAAATAAATAGAATCTTAAAAAAAAAAAAAAAAAAGAGTGACATGAGAGTCCTGCCTGGGTTACTCTTCTGGGGCAAGTCCACTGTGAAATGTGCTAAGTGTACCTTCCTCTGTGAATATCTTCTGAACTGCTGCTTTTTTCAATTTATTCTAACTTTAAGCATTTAAGCAGTATTCTGAAGAGTTTGGCTTTCTTTCTTCCTTTCTTTCTTTCTTTCTTTCTTTCTTTCTTTCTTTCTTTCTTTTTTTTTTAAAGATTATATTTATTCATTTGAGAGAGAGAGACAGAGAGAGCACAAGCAAGGGGAGTGGCAGGCAGAGGGAGAGGGAGAAGCAGACTTCCCGCTGAGCAGGGAGCCCGATTCGAGGCCCAGTTCCAGGACCTGAAGATCATGACCTGAGCCGAAGGCTGATGCTTAACCCACTGAGCCACCCATGCATCTCTGAGTTTTGCTTTCTTAAATGACCAAGGCCTTGTTGACTGAGTGAGGAGCAGGAAAAATGAATAGGAAAGCAAGAGACCGACAGAAGATAGCAAGGCAAGGGGTCTCCCGTGTAGACCCAGGAAAATTGGAGTGTGAAGATCAATGTAAAGGGGCACAGGAAGGACAGGGGAGAAGAGGGAGTCTTCTCCAGGAAGCTCTCCTACCAAATATTATCCAAATATAAATGCAATGTGGTTTCTCATGTGCTTCTACTTGCATTCCTCTAAGTAAGTGAGGTCTTAAAAGTACTAATGTCCTATGTCAGTATTTCTTTTTTCCTTTTCCCTATTCTACAACATAATTTAAGGAGCCCCTATATAGAGGTCAGGACTTAAATGGGCTTATCTCTTTGGCGTATTCCCAGAAGGTTTTAGGCCAAAAGTATGGAACAGACTAATGAGATTGTTCACTGTCAACTATCTTGTTAAGTTTACTTATCTATAAACTCTGAAGGACTCTGAAACGTCCCCTACTAACATCTTTATGAAAAGGATAAGGGAAAAATTTTTTATTTTTAATAAAGGACTTTATAGTTAGGTATATAGATTTATAAAAAATTCAGTAACACTGAACTAAAAGTCATGTATAAACAAGTGGTAAAGAGATGTTTTAGAAAAGTTTAGGCTAATACGTTTGCTGCACTTGGCCCTTACTCTTTTATAAAAACCTTTATGCTTTACAGGTTGGCTAAAGAGAAGATTGAGTGGTAGTTGAAAAATCTTTCCAAGAGGAAAATCACTTTTTTCCCCCCTGCAGAGCTGATATATAACAAGTTGACATTTTAAAAGATTATCATGTATAGCTGAGACAAGGCCATCATAGATGCTTACTCATAAGCTATATTTTTTGCATTGAACCAAATGACCAAACTTGTTTTTGTATTTGGCAGTAACAAAAGAAAAAAGAATAGAAAGAATCATGCCTTATTTATTCACATTCTCCATACTATACTGATGAATACTTCTCTACTCTAGAGAAGATAATATTTGGAGACTGGAAATAAAAAAAAAAATTCAAGGCATTATAGTCTATTATAATTCATATTACCTTTTTAATTCCTTAAGGGTAACTCTAAGATAAGCTTCAACCCAAGTAGTCCATGTCACTTGTTCACAATTTTACTCTTCTATATAAAATATGAAATAGCTTTTCAATTTTTCCTACTAATGTCCAAAGTAACTGAATTAACTTAAAAGTGGCTTGATGACCACAGCACTACGACAGACTGCTGTTCAGAACGAATTGTGCTAACTTCTCAGGCCTACCTTAGGAATTCAGATAATAAATTTCATGGCAAAATAATCTACTACGGGACTCTCTGGCCATCTGTTTGTTGTATTTAAGTAACTTAATTTTCAGGAAATGAAACATTTGGTCAAGTACAGGAAAGAATAGTGTCCATTCACACTTAACAGATTGATGACACATCCATGGGGTGAATATAAATTATTCTGAATTCTGGAGGAAATACCATTTGGAGATCGAGACAAAAACTTTCCTGATTCAAGTTGCCTAGAAAATTCTTATGTAATCAATGGAAACTCATCACTAAAAGTAAAAGTTTTTATAAAAGTTACAATATGTTATCTAAAAAAAAAAAAGAAGGATATAACTAACATTTTTAGTGTATGCATATATTCTATTCTATATTTTTTTGGATTCATGTTAAGCAATATTTCATTAGTACTTATATTCTTTAATTCTAATAGTGTTGCTTTATTTTGATATTCAACTCTGAAGTTGAGTATTCATTCCAAATATTTAGCTGTGATAAGTTAAAGGTGTCATGTTTTCCCCCTCTTTATCCTGCCTTCAGGATTATTATATTCAAACATATGAGAGGTAGGAAAAGGGAGAATTAGAATCAACTTATCTTTTTAACAGGTTATTTAGGAGCAATACAGCCTTAATATGGGGACTTCTGCCTACTTTCCTATCAAACATCTGAATGATTTAGTTCATAATGAGACAGAGAGACATAAACTTAACAGTGATGAGTCCAAGTTCTAAATTCTAAATGGCATGCCAAACAGAAGGAAGCATGTGCTATTACACAGTGGTATTGGTGGGGACGGGAAGTGCCTTTCTCAGAAGTAAAACACTGTGGCAATGGCTTTGTTAATCCTCATTACTGCCCGTCTGCCAGGGTTGAGAGAAGAGCACACTTTCTTATCCATTTTCCAATCACATTCTTTTTCAATTCACACTTCATTTAAGGCCCCTTGAAATCACCATCTTTTGATGTCTTATAAAGGGGAAATAGCATATAATTCTCAGAGAGATGCTATAAACGTGAACATAGAAAGCAGATGATTATAAGAAGACTCAGTAAACCTAGTAACAAAATGGTAAGTAAAGCTCAGCTTTCTCTCCTAAATTCCAGAATCTTTTATCCAAGTGTCTTTTAGATTTGTTCATGTAAATGAATGATGCCAACAATGGGATCAGTGTCTTTCCATCCAAACTTACTCTTCTGGTGTTTCGTCTCTTGGTAAATGGCCTGCCATCTAGGTCAGAAACCTGAGTCACGGGGCGCCTGGGTGGCTCAGTAGGTTAAAGCCTCTGCCTTCAGCTCGGGTCATGATCCTGGAGTCCTGGGATGGAGCCCTGCATCAGGCTCTCTGCTCAGCTGAGAGCCTGCTTCCCTTCCTCTCTCTCTGCCTGCTTGCCTGCCTACTTGTGATCTCTGTCTGTCTAATAAATAAATAAAAATATTAAAATAAAATAAAATGCTGTAGGTTTAAAAGAAAGAAAGAAAGAAAAAAAGAAAGAAAGAAAGAAAGAGAGAGAAAGAAAGAAACCTGAGTCACCCTAAACATTCCCTTCCCTCTCACTTCTAACAGCCACCTGGTCTCTGAAAGTTTTAGAGCTCATCCCCTTAATTTCTCTCACAGTGATGCCTCACCTTCATCCTAACCATCAATGCCTTGGTTTGAGCCTTATTTCTTTCCTCAAGATGGGCCACAGCCTCCCAAGCAATCTCGTCTTAGGTCTTGCTCTCCTCCAGCCCACTCTTCAAAGGGCTGCCACTGTGATTCTGATCGCTACATCTTACTTCCAGTTCAAAGGGAATCACCACCAACTTCAGGAGTAGATGTACCCCATTAGCGTGGCACAAGGACCCTTCACCATCAACTACTTATCCGCCCTCCACCCCAATATTTCCCCAGCTTCTTTTCTTCTTCTACATATCTACCCTTCTCTCTAGCCATAGTAAACTATATTCAAAACAAGTATCACTCTCTCTCTCCTTTCTACACTTTCATACATACTTTCTCTCAGCCTGAACCAGACCATTTTGGCTGGTCTGAATATTTAGTGGTCAGGCAGCTTTCATTGACTCCCACAGTTTGACTTGGATGTCTCTCTAATCCTCTTTCCTCAATCCTTGATAAATTCTCTTTCAGAACAGTTAACATACCATACTCGGTAACCAGTAAACTTGTGCATCTTACCTACAAGACTACAAGCTCCATAAGGCCTAGATTTTATCAGTTATATTCCTAGTATAACCCTAGTGCCTGGTATGTATTAAATGCCCAGTGCAAATCTGTAAATTTGACTGAAAGACAAGTTCCTAGATCTCCTTACTTTTTAGTATATAGCTAACATTCTTTAGGATTTAAATGATTTTATTGAAGAGATGATAATGCATGTCTGACATTTAATCAGCACATTTTGCATCAGATATGATATATGCTGATATCTTCTCTTCATATGGGAATACAGCACATGAATTTTTCATTGTAAGTTCCCCTGAATCTGCTAGTAAGCAATCTCAGGATTCTGATAATGACTAATATCAGAGATGCCACCACTGGTGTGAGTTGAAAAATGATTTTCTGAAGTCTCAAGGGAATGACAAAGACATTCACTCCTTCAAAATATACAAATTTTGGTCACTGCTCAGGTAAACACTACAGCATCTTTGGTAGGAAGAAACCCATAATTTTCCTTCTATTTGGGTGATTTGTATTTATTTTATATCTAATTCTCAATAAGGAAATATTCATAGTTTCAGCTAATTCTCAAAGGCCACTAGGCAAGAGTCATCAGCAAGAGAGAAGCAAAGGAGCAGCAGCTGAAGGCCACCATCATGACGTTCCTTTTAAATTATCCCTTTCCCTCCAAGCCAACCCCCACTCCCCCCGGGTACATGAGTTATGAAAACCAAATTTCCTAGGATTTCATTATTGTCCCGAGGATGAGAAATAATGCAATGAAAATGGACTTTTCAGATAATAAGGATCACTGCACTTCCGCCTTCTTGTGTAGTGAAGACTTTTGGACTCCCTTCTCTTTCTCCATTTTTGCTTTAGCCGGCAGCAGGCATGACTACAAGGAAAGTCTCAAGGTATGGAACATAATTTTAGGAGTACAGTCCTTGGAGACAGACTGCCAGAGTGTACTGGAGCTCTGATTTCCCAGCTCTTGACTTCCATTTCTTTGTATGTAAAATGGCATAATAATGTGCCTAAATCTGAAATGTGACTAGGACTTAATTATTTAATGTGTATAAAATCCTTGAAATCATGCCTGGTACATAGTAAAGGTTAACTGATATTATTAGGCAGATTTTCGGTGATTTTAAAAAGATCTGGATCACATTTTTCTCTCTAGTTTGATACCTGAGAGTTTATAGTAAGTGGCAGCAAAGAAGATTTCCTCTTGCTTTTCATCTAACAGAGGCTAAGGGTAAGTGTGAACTGCCACAAATTGCACCTTCTAGTGTATCCACCGCCATCTTTCCCTTCACTGTGTTCTTAGACCTCAGTGATGGCAGAGATGCATGTGCTCTGAGGTCAACTAAGTGAGGGCTGTGTCACACTAGGTGAAGGCCCTCCTGGCCTCAGGTGAGAATGAGATCACCTGGTTGTTGTGTGTAAATGTGTGGCCATTTCATGCTCAGCTGGCAGAAGGTCTACAGTTTAAATGAGCTCCTACTATAAGTAGTTATCTTTTAGCATTTTTGGCAAACTTCATCTGCAAACTTTTACAAAGGTACATTGATGATAACCTAGAACAAGATAAAACTAACATGTCAGAAGAATAAATGCACACAATATTACTTCAGCCGCAAGACCTGAGAGAACAATCCATACTCTTATATACAGATGTCACTGGCTGACATTTAGATCAATGGGGCCACAATCAAACGTAACCCACTGGATTCCCGGAACTCAGAGACCTTCATATAAGTTTTGGTAAGAGTTGTCGTCTGCTCATACCACCCATCACAACTGGAAAGCAATTTACTTTTGTTGTAGCAGTAGTTAGCACAGATTAATGCCAGTTTCATACAGTAAAATTTTGTGAGAAAAACACTAAGTTGAAGCCTCTTCATTAACTGCTAAAAACAAGAGATACACCTATATCATGCCTGGCTCTCAAAACAGTCAACTTGCAGGTGGCTAGCTTGTAATGAAGAGTTGACAACAACGTCTTAAAGAGCTTTAAGTCTTAGGGATTCTATTAAGTAACACTGGCCCAAGAAATAAAAAGAAAAGAAAAAGAAAAAGGACCAATTCAATATTTGCACAGCAAGAAAATCAGCTGAGGTCTGATGCACGATTTTGTATTCATGTACACCCATAAGCCTATCCACACATCTCTGAGTCATTCTTCTCTTTATCAAATCTGGAAAAGCTTCAGTCTAGCTTTGGATTCCAGGGTTGTTGCAAACACATGATAATAATGAGTCCTCTCCTTTCCCTATAATTGAAGAAGCTAAGGGGGGGGGGAGGGGACTGAGAGGGAGTATATATAAAACAATACTTAAAAAAAAAAAACAAACCCTCCTGTCATCTTCTCTTATACTGTTTCAAGCTTTTTTTGACTTCTTATCAGGTAGAAATAGTACAAAGATATGTGATATTTTCCATCCATCACCAGGAATCCTTCAAATTAGAGGTACATGGAAGATTTAAAAAAAACAACAACAACCAAATCTAGATGTTCTAAGTCTGTCTTCTGGACTGATACACTGAGGTTTCACTGAAATTAATGTTTATTTTGGGGGGAGGAAGAGTGATTTCTATCAGGAAAACTTGGGACAGGCCCTCAGTAGACAGAATCTTGTCCGTATTCCGGAGTCTACCCTTTGACCCCTAACTAAGTCCAGAATTTCAAGTTGACTAGGTAAAAAAGTGTTGATACTTGAGAGCCAACAGCAAAGAATTCAAAGACAGAAAATTAACGACTGATCAATACCTTCAAAAATAATCAGTGTTAGTAACATTTCACCCATAAAATATGACCCCCCTCTTCTTCCATGCTATTACTCAGTTTGTATGTAGGGGAAAGGCAAGATTTAAAGTATGGTTGTTAAAATAGAAAAATTGGAATTTGTAAATCAAGATGTGTTTATTGTATATCAAAGCTGAAAAACAGCTCAAATATCTGGATTTTTTTTTTTTCCAATCTGCTATCAAATGCATAGCAATGGAGACACATCTGGAATACTTTTTTTATTTCCTGTTAATCTATCTGGCTAGAGACATGAATGAATAAATCCCATCTAGTCTTGGTGTTAGATTTAAAGTGTAATTTTTAACAAATCATATCTCTGTAGCCCAGCTTCTATATTTAGATGCCAGCACTCCAGAAAGTATAACATTCTATTATGGCGTTAAGTGATCTGTGCAGATACATAATCCTTCTGATGTCTTATATATCAGATAATGGGAAGTGGAGCGAGTATATAGGGTCTACTGGACAGGAATAGAAGATAGAACGTTATGTGCAAAAAGGTCAATTGGTGATATTTCATATTTGTGTAAGCTTTCTAAGGCAAAAGGTGTTTAATTGGCATATTCTCAAAATTAAATAAGTTCTTAATTATGGGGCTTTTATAAGTGAAAAGACTGTATTCACCTTTAAGACATGGATATCATAAACAGCATTTTCTAAACTGTCTAATGAGGGAAACTTGACTCCCATTCCCTTCCATGAAGAAACTCAAAAGACTAGTGTTCTTCCAAAAATATGATGGGAAACACTGATTTAAAAAACACTTTATATATTATTTAATTTAGTTAGTTCTCCAAAGCATTCTTGCAAACCAAGTACAGCAAGTCAGATGAACTCCAACTCATAATTAAGGAAAGCAAAGTTTAAAACGATTTCCCCCCCACCCTCCAAAAGGGAATAGTTTTGACTTGGAACCTGGCTTTTTGACACTAAGTTTTCACTATGACTAACTTCTTACTGAAGAATATCTATTTGGAAAAATTTCTAAGTTCCTTTTCCTTTTCTTATAATAGATGTTTGTTTCTTTTTTGCCTCTATTTTAGATACGTATAAACCTTATCATTGGGCTTCATTTTTTGGAACATGCAGAAGATAACAAGATTACCTTAGAGCTGCAAAACATGTCTTATTTGAAGAAACAATTTCATGAAAATTCTTCATGCAATAAAATATGAGGAAATATTTGAAGAAATATAATAAACAAACATACTAAATGAATTGACAGTATAACTAATCGTTCCCTACACACTTAAAGAAAAAGTCAAATTTTGCAAATTGTTCTCTAGAGAAAGAAAAATTGGCTCCTTCATGATTTTTCTGAAAAAAATCACCAGTTTGCAAAACTTTTCATTTTCCCACTCATACTTAGCAATACTATTCTCTGCTTTTCTATCATGATCATTTCTTCTCCACCTCCTGATCATCTTTCTAGACTAAGAGAACAAAGCCACTTATTTATAAGATATATATTTCTGGGGCGCCTGGGTGGCTCAGTTGGTTAAGTGGCTGTCTTCGGCTCAAGTCATGATGCCAGGGTCCTGGGATCGAGCCCCGCATCAGGCTCCCTGCATAGCGGAGAGCCTGCTTCTCTCTCTCCCTCTGCCTGCTGTTCTGCTTACTTGTGCTCTCTCTCTATCCCTCTGTCAAATAAATAAATAAATAAAATCTTAAAATATATATATATATTTCATCTTGTTCAGTGAAGACAAATGATAAAGAATTGTTTATTATCTTATTGGCATGCTCTGCAATTCTGTATTCCCTGGGCTTCTTCAGGGTGATATAATTTGTTCAATAATTATTTACTAAGGCCTTTCAGGGGCCAGGCATATGTTAAGGTATGTTTCAGCCTGAGTCTAGACTTTGAGTCAACCATGTTCTTTGTTATGATGAAACAATGTGTTTCAAGGTTCCTTACTTAGGGAATTCACCAGCAAGTTATTGGAACCGGTTTCTAGAAGCTAGACTTTACAATCTAGTGTGGCAATGCTAATACTACTTTAGTAAGTATGGAATCTTTCTTATCTGCCAGGCACTGATAAGAGTTTCACAAAATTATCACATCTGAGTCTCACAACATCTCTACGAGGTTTTCCAGAGAAGGAAACTGAGGCTTAGACAGTGCAAGTAACTTATCCAAGTTCCTAAGAACTCTTAAATTAAAAGTCTGAGCTTTGAAACCAGGCATCTGATTCCAGAACTCATGTTCTTTAAATGCTGTATTACACATCGCTTTAATTTTTTCTGTGGACTCAAATCCATTTAGGACTGGGGTCCTAACAGGGATGCTTCAGGCACTGTGCCACTTAAGCCTCCTCACTGTGATTTCACAACCCATCTCTGCATATTGTCTGGTTTTCTGAATGCTGCCTGTGGTCAGTCTTCTCAGTGCTCCCTCTGCCTGTTACGACATCCATCTTGACAAGCTGCCTTGATGACTCCTTATTTTCCTGACTGGCAGGACTTCCCATACAGCTCCTTCTATTTCTATTTCTATTCTCATTTCTAAACCCATGTACCACCACCATATTGTAGTTCTATGTTACCAAATCCCCTCTCGATTCTGAGGTTCCTGTCTTTAAAGGTATTGCCTGACATATTCTCTGACTTCTTCTGCACCCAAAGCCCAATTTCCTCCCCAGGATCCAGCTTTTGAGACAGCCTGTAACATCTGGAATAATTAACAGCTATTCTACAAACTCTCCCCCCTCATCAAATACCACAATTTTCTAATTAGAGCCTAAAATTTAATGATTCATGCAAAAGGTTTTATAACAAAGGCCCTGAAAGTTTAGTACAGTATGTGATTTAAGACAATTTTGTCAAACGTTAACCTATTACTTGTAATGTTTTTACAACTATGGTAGGCATTGTGGAAACTGAAAATGAGGTGTTATTGAGAACTTCACATTTTTTTTATAATCTAATTATGAAATAAGAAGTATTTGATAAGTATTACTGCTTTATATGAAAACTAGAAACCATACGTAACAGGAGATATGGAAGAGAGCATAAGACAGTCAGAAAGGACTGATACATCTCAAAGATCAATCAAATGTGGATAAACAAAGGAAACCAAGATGGGCATCCAGGCTTGGAATTAAAAGCTGACCAATGGCCAGAGGTTAAGAGTATGAAAAGAATAGTAACTTGAAGAGAAATGAAGGACTCAGTTGAACAGGAGTGTTAAGGTCCAGCATGATTAATGCACAATGCTAAAAATGGATTTGATGAAATAAGAAAACTAAGCTAGGGAGGGACAGGATGGAAACCCACTAAAGACTCATCTGACTATGATCTTCAGGATGGACCAGGGGAAAAGGCAGGGTCAGCAAGATGATGAGAGAGTTAAGATAGTTTGGGGAACCAAACTATCAGAATATTACCCATGGCAGTAATCAAGTCATGAATTTAAAAGTCTGGTCAAGGGATGCCTGGGTGGGTCAGTTGGTGAAGTTTCTGCCTTTAGCTCAGGTCATGATCCCAGGATCCTGGGATTGAGTCCCACACTGGGTTCCTTTTTCAGTGAGGAGCCTGCTTCTCCCTCTGCCTGCCACTCCTCCTGTTTGTGCTCTCGCTCTCTCTCTCTCTCTGATAAATAAATAAATAAAATCTTAAAAAAGAAAAAAAAAATGTGGTCTAGACTAGTGCCAACAGAAATGTTAAGGATGAAGCCAATATAACAACATAGCAAGAAAGAAGAGGAACAGGGGTACTTTGTCACTACCAGCTGAAAATAGCAAATAGTCTCCAACAAGGTATTTTTTTTGCCTTTAGACATTTTTCTTTATAATATGCCATCTCCAAATGCTAATTTGATCATAACATTTTTTCAAAACATTTCAATAATTTACGATCACCCAAGCATAATACAATCCAATCAACTTGGCACAATATCTAAGGTTCTCCATGAACTCACATGAAAGCCATTTCCTGGTTTTACTGCACACTATGTCCCACCACAAGCAGTCTCCTAACCAAGTAGGCATACTCTTGGGGAACAGAAAGATTTTTAAGAGATATGTGAGCAGAGCATAGTTTTAGGAAAATCCGTTTTGTTTATATAGTTTCAAGAAAATCTGTTTTGTTTATATCCATACCTTACTGCCTGGAACATGGTGGGCACTCAATAATATACGAGGAATGAATGAATGAATCAGACCAGTCTACAAATAACTGCTAATACAGAGCTGAAAATATCTGTATAGTTCTCAAATTCTCCATCCCCATGTTTCCTTTCATAATAATTTTTCTTCCTTTCTACGGATGCTTCTTATTCACTCCAAATATTACTAGAGTGCCTTGCCATGGGGAGAAAAAGTAGAGAGAAAATTTGAAATACTGTGCCAGTCTGAAATGAATGATTCTACATGGAAATCATTTCATCTGCAACTTAGTTTCTAATTCATGCTTTCATCAAAATTAGAGATTTAATAGATTTATTAGCAGAGAGAGGGCTGAAATGAGTTTCTGAAGATAAATCACTGTTTTTGTTTGTTTGAGCTTTTAACTTGGCTCCTATAGTTTTAAAAAAAGAAAGAAAATGGTTGCTGAATTCTAATTCAAACAATAATATTCACATGCCAATTTATGAACTGAATTAAAAAATCAATCTCAATAGTGAACTTTTAGTAACATTGTACTTTTTACGTTTAACAAGTATAGATAAAATTTTATGGAATAAAGTTTTTACTAATAATTGTAATGATAACTGAACTCAAAAGAATGCTTTAAACACTTATTAAAGTGTTGTAATCCAGAAATTTAAAATATACACTTATTTTTACTGTAAATAAGTAGGAAAGGGGACCAATAAAAGGCTTTCAAGTATAAAAACACATTACATTAGAATACAATTTTGTGGGAAAAGTGTAATATATTCAAAGAAAACAAGGAATATTGTGAATCATATTGTTAAAGAAGAGTCCATTCATATATTTTCTTAAATGGCTGGTAAAGTATATCAAATGTCTACGACAATTAGATTCAAATGCATGCTTGGAAAGGAGTGATATAATGGCTTTATTTTAAAATATCAGTATTTTTAATATAGTACAAAATTAAAACTCTTTAAGTGATAAAATAGTTCTAGATGTCATCTTAAAAATATACAACCCAGGTACAAGGTACAAAGTTTTTCAGAATTCTTTTTGAAGATACATGCAGAAAACGTTTGAAAGCTACACTTCTAAAATGATCTAAATTTTCCTACTCATTTTTCATAGAATATTTATTTTACTAAGGTAGCCCCTCAGCCTAATAATTCTTTCCAACATTTCTTTGGTTATCAAAACCCATAAATCTTTCAAGACTTCACCAATGCCATATTTCTCTTGGAACTGACTCCAGCATCCTGGCCTCAGTCATAATCCATGATTCTTTTCACTATTCTTCCATAACTATCCTTCCTGACTTGTAGTTACTTGTACCTGACTGTCCAGATAGATGATAAACGTCTTGAAAGTTTCATTCATTTTTACGTGGCCCAGAGGCTCAGTATATCGCCTTGTATGAAGCAAGAAAGTACTTATTACTTAAAGCAGGTACTGTTGATAGACTTTATATTTTTCTTAATTGAGGAGGAGGGTTCTTGCCTTAGCAATTGGAAGAATGAAAGCAAAACAAAGTTAGGGAGAGAGTATCTTGCAGGGAAAGACATGAGGATTAAGTGTTTGGTTTTAGGTTGGCTGGTATGGGGTGAGAATTGCCCTGCAAAGTGGAGATGTCCTAATGTCAAAACTATGAGACTCAAGCGCCTGGGAATTAAGATAAATTAAGGAATGACCTGGGAAGGGATGACAGAAGATGCATTTAGAGTGGAAGACCTGGGGCGCCTGGGTGGCTCAGTGGGTTAAAGCCTCTGCCTTCGGAATGACCTGGGAAGGGATGACAGAAGATGCATTTAGAGTGGAAGACCTGGGGCGCCTGGGTGGTTCAGTGGGTTAAAGCCTCTGCCTTCGGCTCAGGTCATGATCCCAGGGTCCTGGGATCGAGCCCCGCATTGGGCTCTCTGCTCAGCGGGGAGCCTGCTTCTTCCTCTCTCTCTCTCAGCCTCTCTGCCTACTTGTGATCTCTGCCTGTCAAATAAATAAATTAAAAAAAAAAAATAAAGTGGAAGACCTCACTCCGGGAAGGAGTCCCACATTAACACAGGCCAGTTCACTGAAAGAAAGGAGAAATTCAGGAAGAAGACTGGAGGAACTAGCAGGGAAGGAGAAAAGGGATCTTGTAAATGCGGGAGGACCAAATGACCAGTGCCTCATGAGGACTGAGATTAGTCAAGTTGGATAAAAACTGAAAAAAGCCAAAGGGTGCTAGGTGGGCAGAAGGAGGAAACAAGGGGATGGCAAAAGGACCTTGCATTTTGTTTTAGAAAGGTGTGGAAACCAAAGACAAGGGAGTGTATGAACAAGAATGGAAAGAAGAGGAGAGCACACATCTAAAGTGTATGGAAGGGAGAATTGGATGCACCTGTGCAAGGCAGCCTGGACAAATCAAGACCATATTTGGTTGTTGCTACTGTTTTGCTTTTGAGTGAGGAGAGACTTGAATGGGAAGAGGAGTGCCTCACAACAGAAAAACCAGAATAATAGAGGAAATTTTGGAGGTAAGTGTAAGGGGATACATTTAGTTTATGGATTTTAAAATTCTTCTGTATTTTTTTCTATATTGTGTATTCTATATTCAGTCCTTTTTAAAATCCAAAATGCATTCACACATTGTATCATAAACAGAAATGCTTGTGTTGAAATTCTGAGCAAACAAATCCGTGTTAGGAAAGTATATTAAATCTACCAATATTATTTAAAGTTTAAGTTTCTAAGTTTTATAACATATAGTTGCCATCTCCTTGTAAAACGTCAGTTTTCTGTGATATCCCTAATCATAAAACAACAATCTTCTTATTCTTACTTTGCTGACATGAATAGAAAAAAAAATTCAAATTTGCTACCTTTTTTTAAAATCAAGACACAACTTTTAAAATAATAATACAAGTAGGATCCCTTGAGGATTTTATGAAATATTTACCATCTACTTTAATTAACATTCTACTGAAACATAATAATAATGAGGTATTTACATCTAATGAAAACAGGCTATTTTAAATGATATAAGCAATGACTATGCCATAAGATTCACACTTGCCTTAATTTTTCAACTACTCAAAAGTATCTGCAGAGCTTAGTTTTGTAATGATTGAATCAGATTTTGGAAAGCTCTGACCTAGGTTATATAGCAAAGAGAAAAGGGACAAAGAAAGAATTCTACTGTTTCACATATTCCTTATTTACACAATTCTGAAGCCTTCTATAAGCAAAGGTACTTTTCTACAAATAACAGAAACAAATCAGAATTTGACCAGAGGACTAGGAGAGTTTTATGAGCAAGGACTTCTGCCATTAGTCACTTCAGCCCATATGGCCGCTTCTGGAGAATCAGGAGGAAGGGGACAGGGCAAAACTCGTGAAACTCCAGGTACAGCCATAAACTAGGACTCCAGCTTTTGTAAGTAAGGGACCACAAGGCAGAGGATACCAAATGTTTCTAGGAATCACTTTTATATCTAGAGGGACAGAATTCTGTTCCTCAAGAGTAGTAAAAGAAAACCTTGCTCACCATCCAGTTGACTTCAATCATGGTATTTTTTCTGAACAAATAAGTTAGTGAGTCAGAATTCTAACCTCCACTCTCCATCCCTGTTACCACTTTTTCAGGTCCAAAAAGATGAATTCTTACTTTTGATAAGAAATAGAAAATGAGGCAATGAGTGCTTTCAAAGAACTAACCCCATTAACCATAGTTAATCCTTCTTAACTAACCAATCAACCAATTAACCATTAGTAGCAAATGCAGACTACACTTCTGCTACCTGGTTGGATACTAGTAGGCCATTTTATGTGACAGGATGGTGTTTCTGTACAATTTTAGTTCAACAAATATTCATTCAACAAATATTTGCTAAACATCTGATGTATGCCAGGAACAATTTCTGGTGTTTGGGATATATCAGTAAACAAAAGAATGATATCTACCACCCCCCGAAGTGTATATTCTTGGGAAGGGGCTGGGGCTGGGGGTGGGGAAACACACAACAAATACAATAAATGAAATTCTGTAATAGAGAACAAGGTGGTAAGTGCTATAGAAGAAAAAAACAAAGATCAGAGTAGGAAGGATAAGGGGTAGGGATGGGAGGGGGTTTGAGTGAACTGTAGCTTTCAAAAAGGTAAGAAGGGTATTATACAGTATATTTGAGCAAAGACTCAAAGGAAGTGAGCTTGAACTTCACTGTCTCTGGATATTGAATTATAATCTTTCCTGAGAGGCTGATAAATCAGACAATGGTTAAAGGGTTAAAGGGTGAAAACATTTTCTTTCATTAGTTTCAGTTGGGAGATAGGATGAGTCCCCTAATTTTGATGAACAAATTTTGAAACAATTGGCAATTTTATGACAAAGTATGAACCTCTGAATCCCGTATATATGCATATAATGAAGCCAAGCCTTAGTAATTTGAATCACTTAGCTATACCTTCAGTCAGATGTTTGCAACTTATTTTTCTGTTGAATTTTCAATCACGTGTTACGTTGCAAACATCTGACTGAAGGTATAGCTATGTGATTTGAATTAAGACCCATGGCAACGGGCAGCTCTTTCTGTCCATGCTTTCATAAAACCACCTTAAAAAAAAAAAATAAGACCCATGACAACAAGGATCTTTGTGTCTTGTCCCCACTGTATTCACTGGACCCATGACAGTGCGTAGCTCATGACAGGTACTCAATCAATATGAGTTTGATGAAGAAAGTGAATGGTTAGGGACAGGGGATGAGTGATAAGCAAAGACTTTTTTGAGATTCCAGGCCATAATATGAGAACTGGTCAAACTCTTTACATGCTCAAGGGGCAGAATTTGACTTTCAACCTAAACAAACTTTTTTTTTAAGACCATAATAAAAAATTTCCCAAATGTATGTTTATTGTACTGAGTTGCTGATTGCACCTATTCTTTTAGAAGAGGAACTGGGAGGCAGTTTAGGCTCAGGCATATCTTATTTTTCTACCTCACTATAGAGTTCTCAGCTGATACCAACTGACAGGCTTGGGAGAGCCAATTACAGGGCTTAGACACAGAGAATTAGACCTCCAACATCTATCCAATCACTCTATGCCACTGCAAAAACAGGTAGAATGACAGAGCCATGTTAACCAGGAAGCTTCTCTCTCTCACGTCTGGTTAGCAAGAACAAATGCCTCTGTACATATGGCAGTCTGGAGGTTGATATGCTGCAAAGGATCTGCCTTCAGGACACCACTTGGGAGTGGAGACTGGGAGAGCAGCGGCCAGGTTTGGCAAGATGTCATTTACTAAATTTTCAGATGTAATTTACAGCTCAATGTTGCCAAGTTAAGAATTTTCTAAAACATCTTTTTTGGTAACCGATTAGCAAGCACTACACTATGAATGTATGAAAGTGGCACCTTCAGAGCATGGTTATCATCTTTCCCAGGAAAACAGAGAACACTGTGGTAGCTCTCTGTGTTACACAGTTGTCCAAAAGCACAAAAACACCATCTTTAGAAATTCTGAGTCCCAGAAAATTCTGTGTTATTTTTCTATGTATAACAGGCATTATTTTTGGTAGTCTGTACACATGAGCTCCTTTAGGGCAGAAATTGCATCTTTCTCCATTTTTTATTGTATGAAACTCAATAAATGGCAGTTCAATGAAACAATAAGTGAAGAAATGCAATCTGTTTTGCTTTGTTGGCCATGTTCAAATGAAAATTACTCAATAAAGCTATGAATTAAAAATTATGACCAGCTTGCACAACAAGTAGAGAATTATGGTGGTTATATAAAATATGGGCATTTATCAATGGCCTAATTGTCTAGACTGAATAGCTAGGTCGACCACATTGAGCAAACAGTTGCTCAATTTCCGTTTAGTCTGTGGAAAAAGTTTTAATGGTTACAAAAATTATATATACCACATAATAACCTTGACTAACATATTCTGGCTTGAAAAGGGGATTACTGTTAATGAAAGGAGTTAAGTAACATGCTCAGTATTAAGGGAAAGGCTTACAGTGAGAGACAAAAAGGACATTAATAATACCAAGACGATCTGATTCTCAGGCATACACTACTCATTTACCTGATATGCTGACAGTTACATACTGAATTCATGTAATTATCACAGCATAAAGGAGGGATGTTTATGAAGGCAAGGTCATTTATAATGTAAAACAAAATGGTCTCAGCATGTCCCCCATGAGCAAATGCTGAAACATTACCAATTTAATGAGCATTAATAATATATTAAAACCCAGAATTAAGTACATAAAAAAGAACTCCTGCCCAGACTTAGGAGAGATACTACCCAGGCAATAGTTTGATGTTCGAGCTGCCTTTCCAGTTATTTTAAAGTGTACCCCAAAAATGTACACCACAGATATGTGGAGAACTTTTCTTTGTTCTGTGCAAGTTGAGGGAATGTTTTAGAGACTCCAAATGAAAAACAAAGAAGTACCTGTAATATTGCAACCTCATTACGAAGCTGGCTTTCTTGTTTGGTTGGAAATCTTAATTTGTCAATGATTTTAATAGCTACATCTCTTCCTGTTTTACGATGCTTTCCTTTAAAATAGAAAGGGAAAAATATTAGCATAATGTTATTAAATATCACCTATATTAAAGAACAACAGAATTTACAAGGACAATTTTGGGAAATACAAAAATGTTTCATTGAATACATTAGGATTTCTAACGAGCATTGACTTATATCCATCAAGATTTCATTTCTTAGCTCCATTATTCTAAATCAAATATGTACTATAAAATTAGCCACAGTTTAGAACACAAAAGTGGGACATTAAAAGCTATATATATCAACAGCCTGATATTTTCTCACAAAAATATATGTTTTAGAAATAGGATATCAAGCTACTTAATACACACAATCTTATACCTCCAGCAAAATGCTCTCCTTAAGAAATTATAATTTTAAAGTCCTGATAAACTAATGCATGTCATAAAGGAAAGAAGGAAAAGTCTTGGCTCTCACTTACTAGGGTGGTGACCCTGAGTTTTAGGTTCCTCATCTTCAGTGGTAGGGTTGTTGTGAGCATTAGGTGAGTTAAGATACTTGAGTGCACTCAGTGCCCAGATAATAACAGAAACTCAAAAAACCTTCATCATCATCACTGTCATCACAAAGACAGGTCTTTTAGATAAATTACATCCCACTGAAGTCTCACAACAAACCTTCAGGGAATCTATAAGGCACCCTCAAGCTCTTGACTCCTATACTACTACACTGTATTAGTATAAAATATAGCAATGTTGGGGCGCCTGGGTGGTTCAGTTGCTTAAGAGACTGCCTTTGGCTCAGGTCATGATCCTGGAATCCTGGGATTGAGTCCCGCATTGGGATTGAGTCCCCACATCAGTCTACTTGCTCTCTCTCTGTTTCTCTCTCTCAAATAAATAAATAAATAAAATCTTTATAATATAGTAGTGTTAAATAAGTATGAAAATGACCTAATTACTCAAGTTTTTTTTATATACAAACTAACCTGAAATTCCATTATATCAACATTTATTGTAAATCTAATTTCCCCCATTCTCCACTCTCTCTCTCTTCCTTCTGACTCCTTCCAGACTCTTGCTGACTTTCCTCTGACTCCTCTTTCCTTTACTACCAGATTGTCCTGTTTTCCCATTCTCTACTTCCTCAACATCACTTACTCTTTGACGCACTGCATGCCATCTCTATTCCTACACAGTCATTTTATTCTTTACTCTTTTCAAGGGTCAGAGCTTCTTTTGCCTCCACTCCTCTGTCGTGATATAGAGTACTTGACCTCTCTTTTGATGGCAGTTCTCATCTGCTTCATCCCTACCTGTCTGGTCTTCACTTTTCAGTTTCCTTGTGGAGGCCTTTTGCTGGGCCTGCTCCTTCAGTATTGGGTATTACAAATTATCTGGCAACTGCTGGTCCCTCTGACCTCATTTCTCAGCCCTACACGATGTGCAGTTATGTATATTTACTACATTCATTTTTTTTTTTTTAAGATTTTATTTGTCAGAGAGAGCATGAGAGCACAAGCAGGGGGAGCAGCAGCAGGCAGAGGGAGCAGCAGGCTCCCTGCTGAGCAGCAAGCCTGACATGGGGCTTGATCCTGGGACCCTGGGATCATGACCTGAGCCGAAGGTAGACACTTAACCGACTGAGCCACCCAGGTGTCCCTATTTACTATGTTCTATATATCGCATGACTTTTTTTTTTTTTTTGCAAACAGTTATTACACTGTACAGCATTGTTACACTGATATGCATTAACAAAAACCACAGTGTCTGCCGACTCATTGGTGGCTTTTCCATCAAAAAATATCATTTCAGCATTTTATAAGAATCAAAATTATTTTTTATTTTTTAATTTCTTTAATGTGAACTTCATACCCAGTGTGGGTCTCAGAGTCACCACCCCAAGATCAAGAGTTGCATGCTCAACTGACTGGGCCAGCCAAGTACAGCGCAAATCACTTTTTAGAACAGAATATAACTTAATCAGTTTTTAACTAAAAAAGCACATATTATACTAAGAGAAATAATATTGAGTGAGACACTGTGATTATTTCAGAAACCTCCCACCTCACAAAAAAGATAATTTTTTTAACTGGTTATACCCAGGAACTGAAAATTGTGGGATCAGTTTATAGTAGAGATAAAGCATTAAATATTAAATGTTTCTTAAAGACTTGAAAAATATAACTGAACTGGTTAGAATCTGTAATAGCAGAGGGTTAATAATAATTTCACCAGATAGCTTGACAATAAGGAAAAGGGTAAAAATCTATTATTTCATTTCAAAAATTTAAAAAATGACAAGCTTAATGAAATACATTCTCATGGATATTAGAATTAAAAGATTATTCTTCTAGTTATGTGAATGGATTTCTGTAGAGTTCTGATTATATAGGCTAAAAGAAAATGGAACTAATTTCTTTATGAATTATGACTTCTTTGCTTCTCAATATTTTGTCTAAATAAGCTAATATTTAATCAGTATTATGTGTGGACTTTGTCAGTAGTTAAGCAAAAGAAGTTTTTTAGGAGTAGAAAAACTTCTCTTACAAGACAGAAATACCGAGTTTTTCAGATAGTGACTATCTCAAGAGAAATTTCTGAAAAGGTAAAACATGGAAAGATATACATACAAAAATATATATACACAAGTCTTGTCTTTTTTTTCTTGGAGATATTACTGTTAAATACAAGTAGCTAAAATTCCAAGTTAATAAAAATACTAGTGAACTAACCTACCTCCATAAACAATCCCAAATTGTCCAGAACCCAGTACTTCATCAGGAAAAATCTGATATACTGTGCTGATGTCCTATAGGTGCAAGTCCAATGAAAAATAAAGATGAAGTGGAACAAAACATTAGCCCTGATAAGTTGCATAATTCTATTATATATATTACTAATATTACTAGATATTTTAAGGTAAACGATAAGATTGTAAATGCTAGATGAAATGTACAGCTTCACTACAGAAATCAAAGCACATTCTTCAATTAATTAAATAGTGTGATGTTTTTGCAAACTATTTGGTTCTTAAGCAGCAGAGGTTTTGTAATGTTCAGTCAAATATGTTTTAGTGGAGAGAAATAAGACTTGAAACTATACTAGGCTACTTACTCTAAGTATTCAAAAAAGGATTTGCTAGTGGGGATGTTTATTTAGAAATTTCAGGTGAAATAATCATAGGTCCCTGTCACATGTCTGTGTGAGTCCTGATTCCAATCACTTCACTCTTTATGGCTAGGATGGTAGGATGCTTCTTTATCAACCATTCATCCCCAGGTGAATTAAATGCAAGGGGCTGAATCACTGTGAGTTGGAGACACCACAAAGGAATGGCAATCCATTGTGACACTCTCATCCGTGAGGTAGCTATTTTTATTATTTTTTTACTACTTTTGGAGGCCAAAGGATCCAAATATCTAGTCTTTTCTCTTTGAAATAATAATTGCTAAAGAAAGCATTAGGTTTCAATGTCTCACAGCCTCTGATTTGATGATTACACTCATGAAAACACAAATAATACTTTTCACTTTATATATTCCTATTCTAGCATACTGAATTTTCTGCCCGTCCTCCATTCTTAGTCTTTGTCCTTTCAGAAAGCGAGTCCTTTAACATCAAATCCTACCCTCTTCATCTTCTACCCACTCTTATCTTTTCCTTTGTTCCCCTTCCTATAAAACAACTCCCAACTGTCTCTATTTTGTTACCCCTTCAGAGTAGCCAGGGGGTGAATTCAAGGTTGTCTGGAGACAAGAAAAAAAATTAATACTGTCCAGTATTTTGAGTACCAGCTGTTCCATATGAAAAATCATATGGCTCAATGGCCCACTCCAAATTTTGAGTGGATTAACAGGGGCTCAACAGGATGGAATGACCTGACAGGTATCTAGAATTTACCAAGAGGCTTACAGATTAAACTTCATTTCCCAAAGTCTTCTCTGGCTGAGCAAGAGCAATAGGAATGCAAGAGTTTACAAATATATTTCAAGATTAACAGCATAAGACCACAACTAACCTTCACTACGAGGTTTTCCTAATTCTCTTCATTTTGGCTTTGGTTTTCAGTTTACTTTATGCCATTAGCAAAGGATGCAAAGCTATAACTAGTGATGAATAGAGTTTCATGGATTTTAGTCTTTAAAAAGTAAACTCACATCAGGGAAAGTAAGTGTATAAACGTTTTGCTTTTGGTCATAGGAATAGCAGGGAAAATAGAGCAAAAGGTCTGAGTCAAAGGACAGGATAGGAAAGGCTCTATTATATTTTGGCTCCCTGCCATGACAAAATATAATACATTATCTCATGTCTATAATTTTCAAAAACTGAGTTGAAAGGATGGAGTTATGGGGCACAGCCGACTAGGGTTTTGGAATATGGACCCATAAAATCTGATGATTTATGCAGTTTTCGGAGGTCTTGGTATGCACGAGTGACTCTAAAAGCATTTGCAACTCCTTGTCATAAGACAGTACTCCTAGGTAGCAATCGAAGAACGAGAATAAGGGTATATTTAAGCTACTTGTGCAGCTCAAAGAATTTATTTTGTTTGGTATTGTGTTATATCAACCATTAAAATTCTAATATTGAGGTGGGCAAATGTGGGAAAAATCAGTCACTGCATTATAATTGTTTATCTGAGATGAATAATAGGTATTTAGCTCTCCACACTACATGATATAGAAAATCACTTAAAAAATCTACATAATGTAATGTTTCTAAAGTCTTATGGAAGAAAAATTTCCTAATAGACCCTACTTTCTAGAAAATACTGAAAATTAAAATGTTAGATAAATAAATATGTACTTTGGGATACTCTTATTTTCCAATAAAGAATCACATTACCAAGTTTTATATAAGTAGGTACATACTCACCACATTTTCTTGAATCTGGCAATTTGATACCGAAATACTCACAGAAATATCTCCTGGAAATATATGTTAAAAAATACACAAAAGAAGTAAGAGAAGTAGCAGCAAAACGACCAGATAGATGTTTACTAATCAAGTTGCAGGGCTATTTCTAAATCACAGCAATTAAATGTTTCTAGGAAAATGTTCATTGGAACCTTTCTTTCCTTTTATAATTACAGATTTACTCTGTGCTTGTCTTTGAAAAATAATATTTTGTCAGTTTAGAGTCTGGAGTCCTGAAGCTTTGGGTTAAATGCTGACTACTGCTTCACAACTCTGGTAAAGCTGAGACAACTTAATCTCTCTAGGTCCTGATTTCCTCACCTGTAACACAGGCAAAATCATTAACGTCCACCTGCCAGCGTTGTTTTAGGTATTAAAATAAAGACCTCACATAAAATGTTTAGCACCCAAATAAACATATATAACTTATTAATACATATATTGGTTTATACATCAATTAAAAAGTTGTAATCAATCACCAAATAACTTACTGATATGAAAAACAGGTTTTTCCCCTCATAGGCTTCATTATTAAGAGCCGTTATGAAATATAAAAATTAAACATTTTTACATAGATATTCCTTTAAAATACCTTTTTAAAATTCATCCTCAACACTTGATTACAGTTGCATTTTGGTAAAATCTGTCTCATTCTACTAATTTACTAACAGAGATTTCTTCCTAGGATACAATTATCAAGTATTTTCAAGTACTCTGCACAGAGTACCATGTTAGGGGGTTTTGAGGGAACATGTTAACTCAGATTTACAAAGAACAAGACTGGCATTCCAGATCAAACAAAAGCCGACTAGATTACTTGTTCTCTTATGACCAATAGCTCTAGGTTTCTGCTATCGCCTAATATATAGGGTCTACATGAATTTGTTCAATGTTCAAACATGAATTTGTTAAACTGTTCATATAAAATAAAGAAAACAAAAACCTACGATAATTTAATGAAATACCTTAGTAGGTGGGCAGCTTCTACATAAGAAACGCTATGTTCTCCAATAAACTAAGTCAGCCGCAAAGAGGCTCTCTTCAACTGTCCTACAGACATGAAACTAGAGCAGACTCACTGTGCGAGTTGGTTCCTGAACCTACAGTCGAGCCCTTGGGAATGACGGGCATGAGGGCATGCTGGATCGCCATCTCCCACATCCTGGCCACATCTGCACCAATGCCACTGGTGAGGACACTGCTATTTGGTGGTGGGCTGGAAGGATTGACCACATTTTCTCCCACATAATACACTACATTGGCTGTAGTGATCTCAAAACAATGAGGATTGGCCCCATTAGGAATTAAAGCTGAAGGTTTTGCTGGTTCCAGCGATAAAATTTCTGATAAAGGAATTTCCTGTGGAAGAAAGAGTGTACTAACTGCAGTTTATCAAAAGTCTATAAACATTCAAATAAAATTCATGCTAGGCACATGTGACAAATGACATTACAAATAGCCATCATTCTTATAAAACAGTTTTATTAAACACAGAATACTGTTAAGCAAATTTCAAAAATACCTTTACTAGGGGAAACTTTATCATCTCCTCTTGCCAGAAAAATTCAAGGGCCTTTTTTACTATTCATGTGGCAAGAAAAAATACAAATAGGAATGATGATTTTGAACCTGCATCAAGATCTAAGAATACAAATGATTAATTTTTATAACTTTGAGATAGAATCACAACACTTTTGAAATGCATTTGTATATGCATGGCTGCTGCTAAGCTTTAACTATCCTTTTAGGCCCTGAAAATGAATCATATAATTTGATTCAATAGATGCTAATATAATAATACAGCCAAATGAATGGTTTTAGTGAGGTAGACCACAGAGATTGGTTTTAAAAGCAGTTGCTTTTAAGACAATTTTGTTAATAAGAAAAATTAATCACCACATTGTCTACCCAGAGGTATGGAGTAACTAAGAAATAATAACTTTTAAAGTAAAGTTTTTCATTTAAAATTCAATGAGGTTTCCTTTTTCTGTTAGAGTTGTGTAGACAGTGTGAGTCACGTCAGCTATGGCTGAGGCTGCATTAATTGTGAAGGAGTGAGTATATACTGTTTTCACTATGAACTTCTTTTGGAACCGTGTTTTACTGGGTGATACATTATGTGACATCTGTATTATTTCACATAGAGAGACAAAATGGAAACTCCTGCCAAATTTTTCTCTAAAGGAAAGTGTTCCTTATGCATATTGGCAATGCATGGAGATATCATACCATGTTTCTTAACCCCCTGCGGAATGTGCTGCAAGACTACAGATGAACAAAAAAGCTGGATGTAGTAGATTTCAAGAATTTTCTTGTAGCTAATCTGCTGGACCTTGAATTTTCTAGTTAACATACACATATCTAACAAACTCTATTAAACTTCCTCTTCTCCACCACCATTCCATGGAGCCAGAAGCACTCCTCAGGGAAATTTGAAATTCACAGATGACTAACTTGGGGTCACAACTGGATTCCCCCCAAGTATATAAACTACAGAAAAAAAAATCTGCAACAAGCACAAAACAGTCACATCTGTTAGACGTATTTTGTATTCCTAACATCCTACATTCCCAAAAAGACAAGTGGAAGCAGGAGACTTCAGTCAAGGCAAAAGCCACCCTTACCTTGTAGTACCTACTTCCGGTGTCATTCTGAAAAAGGGTAATACATTTGCTATCCAATCTCCAATAGTGCCGTTTCCGCTAAAACAGAAGTGAGATTTAGGATCCTTTAAAATTTTTTTAAATACCCAGGATTAAAAAAAATACCCAAGAATGATAAAACCAAAATATTTCCCCAATGGAGACATATGATCTGATGGTGGGAAGCTCACGGGCTCTAGACCAGGAAGACTCACACTGAATTTTAGACTCTAGAAGATGACTATTTAGCAACTGTGTGATAAGTTTCTGCTTCCACTTCTACATCAGAGAGTTAGGAGTAATAAAGGAGGTAATATATTTGCACTCAGTGTAGTGCCTGGCACTTAGTGCATACATAGTAAATATTTCTGGTTTCTTTCTTTTTCTTTCTTTCTCTTTCTTTCTTTCTTTCTTTTTTTAAAGATTTTATTTATTTATTTGACAGAAATCATGAGGAGGCAGAGAGAGGGAGAAGCAGGCTCCCTGCTGAGCAGAGAGCCTGATGCGGGGCTCGATCCCAGGACCCTGAGATCATGACCTGAGCTGAAGGCAGAGGCTTTAACCTCTGAGCCATCCAGGCTCCCCCCAATATTTCTGGTTTCTTAAAGACGTATTTATTTGAGAGAGAGCAAGCATGCAGAGTGTAGGGGCAGAGAGAAACTGATGGAGAATGAAGAGCCCAAAGAGCTTGATCTCCTGACCCTGAGATCACCTAAGCCAAAACTCAGAATAGCATGCTTAACCTACTACACCACTCAGGTACATTTCTATTTTAAAATATTTCTATTTTAAAATTTATTTGACTGCATGCATAACTACAGGTGAACTTCTAGTTCTTAATATAATAAAAAAAGGTTAGATATAAGAGATGTAGAATTTATGTATACTCATTATTTCAGAACATAGGGAATACCATGTTTATCTAGTCAAGTATTCTGGCCTTCATTAGAAATGGAAGAATTCTGAATTTTAGAGAAGAACTAAAAAATATTTTGTTGGATGTCAAGTCTGACTCTATGACATCAACATAACAAAGTTAGGGGAAGGCATCAAGCTCTACGTTCTCTTAAGTCCACTACAGATCTAAACTTTCATGATTTGATGATGAGGTTTTTTCAGTCTAGGCATATGCTCCATAATTTTAGGGTGTGTGTGTGTATGTATGTGTGTGTCTGTCTGTGTCTATGTGTGTGTGTGTGTGTTTATGTGTACTCATCTTTTTAGAATAGGAAGCCCTAGCAGTATTCTTGGTCTCAACCACAACTAATCTTAGACCAGTCAAATATATTAGATATGCTTTAAATACTGTATGTATGCCATGTCTAGGAAGAACTAGAAGATGATATTCAACTGGATCCTATAGTAAGTCATGTAAATCTCTCTTCAGCAGAGAACACTGTTATTATAGATAGAGTAATTAGGTTATGGGTGTCTATGTTTCTAAAGAAATGTTGGGGATCCTATAGATAGGAGGTGAGGAGGAAAACAATACCAGTAACTGAGAAAGATGCTTATCACCAAATGTCAGTAAGTTCAACAAAAAGGATGATTTTTTTTTTCTCTCTTACACACATGCACAATCTCATTCATCACCTATTAGAAAAATCTAGAGTAGTGAACACCCCAGACTACATTTAAAAAATTAAAATATATGTCTTTTATCAAATAAAATACAGGACTACTGTATTCCCGAATAGGTCAGTTTTTAAGTGAACACTTAGGGATTTAAAAGTATATTAACAGTTATCATTGTTTTTTCTCTCCCTAAAATGTAGGTTTTTTTTTTTTTTTTAATTCTGAATCACAAAGGAGCATTCTGAAAGCACATGCTGTCATTTCCATGACTGCTATAAAATGACAGGCAGACATTCAAGTTGTTTGGAGATCATCTCAAGTAACAGAGGTAAATGACTGTTTCTCTGAGATTGCTGTCTACAATTTCTTCTAACTCAGTTGCTTGCTCAACGACATCGACACCTAGAGACTGTTAATGTGTTCTACCTGATCCTCCGCCATGCCCAAACAGAGCTTTGCTCCTGGTAACTCAAGTCTCCTGCAGTCTTGACAAGGCATTAGCAATTCTTCTAATGAAAGCTAGGGAGCCACGAGTCAGCTGTGGGCTGTAGATCTTACCAGGGTGTCCTTGCTGGTGTAGTGGACCATCCACCCTTCTTTCAATACTGTGCTGCTTTTCCTCTTCGTGTGTTTGACAGACTGCACGACTCTCATGAGCGGGATATTGTTGCTTGTTGATGGACTTGAAAAGTCAAAATATTTTGGGAGAGAAATGTTTTTAGATACAGATCCTTTGCTGCATAAAACCTTTTTTCAGCTATTTCAGAGTGAAAGTCAAAAAACATTCAGATCCCATTTTTGGTGAAATGCATTGTCAGAACACCATGGTTCAGAATCTGGATTACTCTAAGTGACAGGCACTTCACATGTACTCTTTAAAAATCCCAAGGGAGGATAATAATCACCTTAGTTTTTAGGTTGAACCACATGGTGTTCAGTTTGTAGGGAAACACCAGATAAATTACCGTCTTAGTGTACTGAGGCCACAGTATTCGGAATACACATAAAAAGTTTATTTGCTTATTATCACAGACTATAGGCAAAATATTAATCATGTGCATAATATCACAGAACATGAATTTGAGTCTGGATAGTTTCATAAAAAGTAGAATCTGCTATTTAAACTCTCTTAAATAACTATTGTTCATAGAATTATGCTGATCCTTTATCTCTTTGCCTTTCCCTTCTGTCTCTTCCTATTTTCTTCCCTAACCACTGTGCATATATGCAAGCGCCTTCTCTAATATTCCCCCACTTGGAAACTACAGAAATGTACACCTTCAAGAGACAGTTCTGTCATAAGACTAATATTTTCCAGTATATTTCTTATGCCATTAAATGGAAAAACTCCAACTACTTTATTGCTCTACCCATGAACAATTTCAGTTTGCCAATAAATATGGCATTTGTAAAATGGACACCAAAGTCTGAATACATTTTATAACATAAATCAGAGGCTGGGAAACTTTTTCTGCAAAGGACCAGGTGTAAACATTTTTAAGTTCTGCAGAAGACTTAACTCTGCCACTGAGGTGCACAAGCAGCCACAGACAATATGAATGGTCATGCCTATGTTTCAATAAACTTTATTACAAAGCAGGCAGCAGCCTCACTGGCCATAGTGTACTGATCCCTCATATCAAAAATGGGGTTCATCTAGTAATCAAGAAGGATAGATGATTAAATCCCAAGTATAAAATTTCACATACTTCTGAAATAAAATACAGAACAGTAAGATGTAGACACATGTGATATTTGTATAAGGGGCCAGCTATAAGATAGATAGTGTCCACTGAGGTTGGTCCCTGATCTTTGCAGGTCCACACAAAGAGCTATGACTGATCATTAATTTAGCAGTAAACCTGTGGCTGGCAGATATGAGTAACTTTCACATGCAAAAGAAAAGAAATCACAGAAAGAGGCAGCTAGGAAAGGATGCAAACCTATACCTCTCTAGGGCCATCCAGACCTCCTAACTCCACTGGCTTTCCTCTACAGTTCACAGCACATTCATAAACAAACCAAGCACACACTTTAAATTTCTTCTCCAACAGATAAAAATAGCAAAGACTCTTAAAGAGGAAATTCCCCTGCTGGAGTGAGACCAGGAGTGCAGTTCTCACCTGATGGTTCTGTTGGAGTCCTCTGGGTCCGGGTCTGGGTCCTGCATTTCCCCACTGTCATTCTGGCACTCTGCCATCACCACCTCAGCATCTTGAACCATTGCCTCTTCCATGTCATCCATGAGCCCACTGTTCCTTTCACTGTCATTGTCATCACTCCCTTCTTCCATGACCACATCAGACTCTGCCCCAGGGCTAAGCAAATCTAAAAAATTGTTTTGCATCCATGAAGATAAGCCTGGAATCCTAGAGTCAGGGCTTAAGAGGGTTAAGCAATCCTACAACATATCAATTGGAAGCCCTAAAAAATACTTATTTCAAGAATTTATCTTTCCTTTTTTTAAAAAATTTTAGTTCATAAATACCTGAAATTATCCGAGGATGAACAGATAATTTTACAACCAGATGTTTCTTTTTCATGCCCCTAAGCCTAAAAACATGAAAAGACATGGATAGCCATGGCAGGAAGCCAAGTGCAGGATAGAAGCAAAGTTCTAGGAAGCAAAGTGATATCAGGAATGAGTGAAGAGGAAACTGGTCTATTTCAGTAGCATAGCCTTGGTGGGAAAAAAGGGATACATGGGAAGATGAGAGAAACTTTCACATGCAAGAAAAGTCGGGGTCATTGATTCTTGCTATTCCAGTAACTTTTTAAGTCATGGATTCCAATATATCAAATTGGTCACATAAGCAGCAGTTTTTAAATACTTAAGATATTTGATATTTTAAGTAATATTGAATCTGTCATCAAGCATTTGGTGGTAATGCAATAAATTATAATTGCTGTTGGCCCTTGAACAACATAGATTTGAACCATGTGGGTCGACTTATACAAATATTTTTTTCAATCAATACAGTACTGTAAGTGTATATTTTCTTACTTACGATTTAAATAACTCTTTTCTCTAGCTTACTTTATTGTCAGAATATATTATAGAATACATGTAAATACAAAATGTGTGTTAATCATCTATGTTACTAATAGGCTTCTGGTCAATAGTCAGCTGTTAACAGTCAAGTTTTTGGGGACCCAAAAGCTAATAGTCAGATTTTCAGCTGCCTGGAGGGGAGGCACTGGGTAGCTAACCCCAAGCCCCAAGTTGTTCAAGTGTTGACTGTACTTACTAATGCAGAGTCCTTATTTTAAAACTGGAAAATGGATCAGGGACCTCAGCCTGCTAAGTCTGAGAAATTCACATTTTTACCAGATTTTTCTAACTGTGTGGGAAAATGCAATTTCAAAGTAATCAACAATATAAAAAACTGCACTGTTTCCCCTTAGTTCCAGTTATCAAGAACATACTGACATTTCCTGGGCCTGAACAAAGTCAATTCCACATGCCACAGAAAGTAGGAAAACTGCCAAGCTTTCCATTTTGGCAGCTAATCCATGAATCTCCAAGGCAGGAACTGGTAAAGAAATGCTTTCCTTGAGAGATTTCCCCTCTTCTTCTAGGTACATATTTCTTCTAGAGAAGAAAGTTCTAGAGTAAAAATAACCCTTTATTCTTCAGAGTTTTAGCAATAAAAATATTTGTTTCTCTGGCCTTCTGTCCACCATTTTTTTTTTCCCCTCAGAGGAATCACAAAACTGGTATTAAACTGAAGGTATAAAGCAGTCTACCATCTACAGAAAAAGTTAGCCTGGGGTACTAAATCAAATATTTTGCTAAAGACTCTATTAGGAATACTACTTGGGAAAAAAACATCAGTTGTTCCTTTAAGACATTGTATTTTTCTTACAAGTCATTCAGTGTTAATTTTTACAGTTTAGAGTTTTCCCAAAAGAATATTCCCAAGTATAAAAAACAATATGTATTTTTAATTGACTGAATTAAAGTTCTTTTTATTATTATTGAAGATTCAAATTAATAAGCATACATATAATGGAATTAACTGGGTAGAAGAAGGAAGTGGGTGATTATTTCTTGATGGGTCAGTCTCTGATTCTTCCCTACCTTGACAGGAAAGATAAATTAATCTTTATCCCAGTGCTTGGAATGAGAAGGATGGAGAAAAAGAGACCAAGAGCTATAACTTGCAGGCATTCCAACATTTTCCACACTTCTGAACAAACTAGGAAAGGAGTATTAAGAAGAAAGCTGAAAAAGAAATTCTGGACATCTAAGTCTTCAGTACAGGCTGTGCACTGCATAAAAATCAAGCAAAGCTCTTTGGTTTCTATCAAAACTCAATGACGAGCCCTTTTCTAATATAAAATAGGAAAAAACTGAGCCCATAATTTACTTTGGGCCGGGTCACACGTATATGAACAGGAAAAAAAAAAATCCCACCAAGTCATTATGGACACACTCTTGAACAGGGGAGAAGCACAGATGTGACGGTTGATCTTTCGCTTACCTCCATTAATGGTCACTTCACCAAGGCAGTTGTTGGGCACTTTAGAGGCACAACGTTTGTGACAGTTGAATCTGCAATCTGATTGTAATGATGTAGAAGGAAACAAAAACCAAGCACTTGTCAGAAGGAGAAGTTGTGGACTAAGTAAAAGAACAATGACTTCAAACGGATGAGGACTACTTTCTAGATCAATGTGTGGGTGGCGACAAATGTCAAGGGGGGACAAAATCCTCCTCACCTTTGCACTGGAGGCCCTGACGAAAGAGGCCCCTGAGCAGCTTCTTGCAGTACTGGCACACGGTGGGCCGGGTGTATGAGTGGATGACGAACGTGTGTGGCACTTTCACCTTAGACATCAAAATCTTGTCGAGCTGAATTGGTCGTCCAATGTATGACTGAGAATTCGACCTCTTCTCCCGACCAATAAAGGACTCAGATGGTGACTTTTGCTATGTTTGCAATACAATAAAGGATAATAAGATGTAAGAGGTGACTTGATTTATACATACATATAAACATACAGATATATATATATGTTTATTTTTTTAATTGTTTTGTTTTACTGCTTAGTGGTGGGGTCCATAAGGAAATAAGAGAAATAAACTAAAGCCGTGTTTCTGTTATTTAATATAATTTAATACCCCTTCTACTTCTCATCTGACTTACGTTATTTTTATAGTCTAAAAAGAAGAGAATTAGAGATCAGAATATTTGAACCTGATTTCCAGGACTTTCAAATTTGGGGCTTTTAAAAAGTAACAATTAGATGTAATATAGAAGTATAAAGTTGAAAACAAACACACAATGGTCCTTTACCCCACTGCACATGTTATTTCATTGATGTTTTCTGAGGTATGACATGCAGATGGTTAAAAAAAGGCAAGGAAGGGGCGCCTGGGTGGCTCAGTGGGTTAAGCCTCTGCCTTCGGCTCAGGTTATGATCTCAGGGTCCTGGGATCGAGCCCCGCGTTGGGCTCTCTGCTCGGCAGGGAGCCTGCTTCCTCCTCTCTCTCTCTCTGCCTGCCTCTCCGCCTACTTGTGATCTCTCTCTGTCAAATAAATAAGTAAAATCTTAAAAAAAAAAATACAGCAAAGGCAATTATGAATTAAATGATCAAGCCAAATTAAAAAAAAAAAAAGGCAAGGAATTCTGCATACGACCTCATTAGAAAAGTGCTTACAGTTCCTCTGAAGTTCCTCAAAGAAAAAATAAATGTGGTTTGGTAATATTCCTCAACAAAAGAAAGTTAAGGGTTGAAATTATACTATCATTTTATAATTAAAAACAAAGCAACAGTGGACTATACAAGACACACAAATATGGGTGTTTGGTTATAATTACACATCTGTGCACTCTTGTGTTTCGTTTTAAAATTATTTAATCAGCCCAGTACATAGGTTTTTTTTTTTCTTTTTTTTACTTAAATGAATTAAAATTAACTGTGTTTCTATGTTTTTGGGCAATTTCATGTAGCTGTTGATATCATGGAAATGTACTTAAGAATTATCAGAATAAAAGAGAAACTGAGTTAACTTTTTAATAATTATAAGACTTACAGATCTCATTTATTAAACTCCTACCCTCAGCTATCATTGTGCGAGGCACCTTACAAGATAGGCTTTATTATCTAAAGTCAAAGTATCTAAGCCCATAAAATTTAAATATATTCTTTTGAGTTAAATGCCAGAACATGAACTTCCATTTGTTTGCCTCCAGAGCCCTTATGTTATTACCTTACTCAGCTTCTGATTTGGAATGGTTACTGACAAGATGAGAAAAAAATCATATTTATGTAAAATTTCCACCCACTTCAATGCCTATCAGCACCAAAAGGTAGCACCATTTGTTACCAAATGGGGGTATTTTGATTTGCAGATTTACTAGCTGCAATAAAAAGAAATTTGAGATGAAGTTCTACATAGGGTTAATTTATAATTACAATCCTATAAAAGAAAACTATAAAGGATAATTACTCTGGAAAGGTTCCATTCTTACAGAGAAGTTTAAGGAGCTTATAATGATAGGCCAAAGGTTTGCCAGACCAGAATCATGAACACGAATATAATGAATAAATATCTTCAATGGAACTGAAAAATAATTAAATCCACAGGGTTAGGTCTCAGTTTTATGTGTCCTTCTTTAGTAACTGTAGTTAACGGGCCAGTTTTAAGTATAGACTAAAATGAAAATTGATATTTTTCCATCGTTGGAAAGTTTCAACACTCAGAATGAAAGTTGATCTGATGTCACATTTTAAAATGTTCTCAGATTTGGAAAATCCTATGAAAAGCTGACCAAATCACTCTTTAACTATTTTCCTTAATTTAAGACACCTAATTCTAGGCTATGGTAACAGAACCCATTTCACAAAGGACTATTTACCGTGGAGCAAAGTCACTCAGAAAAGCAAGACGCAATCTGATAGATTGAAATGTCTCCTTCTTAGCCAACACAGTAACATTCACATAAACACTGCCTTAAACTACAAGTCATTTCCTTTATCACCTTCAAGGCAGGATTGCATCCGGAATTTTAAAATGTTATGTGAGTTTACAGAAGAGAAGTTAGCTGTCACTGTAGCCCAGAGACTATATTATACACAGATTCAGGCAATGGTGAGATTCACACAGTTGCATGTGTGCTTGGCACAGAATAACAACTCAAAAATTCTGTAATTTATAGTGTCAGAAATTAAGACTTCAACAGCACTTAAAATTTAATAGCAATTTAAGGTTTTAATAGCATTAATAAAGAATGCCTCCTGGCATTCATGACATTTTAAAATTAAAATCAGCTAGCATCACAACCAGAAATATGTATCATTACCTTTCTTATAGTTCTAAACACATTACTTAATTTCAATGTGGCCTATTTTCTAAATTAAAAAGTAAAGCTTTAAAATCTTGAGTTGGGCTGCATGCATGGTGACTTATGTGGGAACTGATTTACTGCTGGAACGAGCTTGTGTTGTCTAATTTTACTAGACAACACACTCTCTGGGAATGGAAGAATGGGAAAGGCTTTGGAAATTTTGTTTGCAGAATTATAGTCTAGGTTTCTGGAGTACACACAAACACACATACACACAGACACGGGAATATGCTTTTGTTTATGAGGATGCAAATCTCAGAAGCTAAGACGAAGAAAAGACTGGGTCATTATTTGATAACTCTGTAAGTGCTTATATTTATCCATTCTTCAATCAAAATGCAAAACAAGGCCTTCACTGATATACAACAAACTGTAAAACAAACAAAAGTCTAAGAAATGAGGCAATGCCCTGTAATACACATTCACCATTGTTTATGTAAATGTTAAAGAACCAACTTTTCTGTAATACTGCCAATCATCCCTTTAAAACCGCTTCTAATGATGTGAACACAAACCAAATATTCCTAAGGATTTTCAGAATCAGTGATACATTTTCCCTTAATAATTAATATTCAGTTACCACTTTAAGCCAAAAAAAGTAATTTCAATTGTGTGAAGTTTTATTTGAAGGTATGTGCACCAGAAAGCCATAATTACACTGTTTTGTTTGTTGTATCAAGTTACAGAGTAGGCAAAATTTAGAAATTGGTAATGTTAAAAAAAAAACAGATCCTTAACAAAATCTCACTGATCTAAATCCAACTAGCTTAGTCTTTAAAATAACTTCAACATGAAATTAGACTTAGCGGTGAGTCAAAGAACCAGGCTTTTGTGCCTGCTGACACACTGTCATACAAAACAAACAGAAACAGTCTTGTCTCATTTCTTCCTTACTTCATTTATTTTTTTTTATTTATTTGTATAATTATCAAGTGCACAGTCCTTTAAGATCTTCCTTTTCTCTCTCTCTCTCTCTCTCTCTCTTTTTTTTTTTTTTTTTTAAAGTAGGCTCCATGCCCAGATGGGGCCAAACGCAGGGCTGGAACTCATGAAACTGAGATCAAGAGTCAGATGCTTAACGACAGAGCCTCCAGATCTGTCCCATAAGATCTTTCTTTAAAGTTAACTCTGATAAAGGGAAAAGTCTTCTTTACTCATCAACACTAGTGGAGGTTTTACTGGGTAACTAAATGCTGCTTCAATTATCTTCCAATGTTACTGCTGTTCCAGCTTGCCACCATGGATTGGGTGAACCTGAGCAACCTGAAGAATGATTGTTTTTTATGGGAATAGTCAGAAAAGTGGAAACGCTCTGGAAAGGGAAAAGCTACATTGTGTTTCATTCTGCTTCATTATTATGTTCCGAGCAAAAACTGGCTCAAAACTCACAGAGCAGATCTCAAATTCCCTTCTCTATAATTATGGCAAGCACATGCAGGAGAGAATGTACTTCTAAAAATTTCTACATTTCTACATTAGCCAGTGGTATTATGAATTGTTCTCTTCCTGTGAAGAGTTTAGATAAAGTTACAAGTGCACAACTTTTGGGAGATTTGACACAACTGTGAAGTATGGTATTGGGATGCCTGTGTATAAACGATGTGAATTGGCAAATTGTACCTGATGCAAAGTATAAAGACTTCTTCTCTGTTCTCAGTGTAAGATGTATCACATCACAGACCAGAGAGAATATGAAAACAGAAAAATTATGAAAGCTGATTTTTAAAGCCAGGATTAGAGATGAAATAAAGATTGCAGAGATTAATTTTTAAGTCTATAGTGTTGTAAAGTATCTGTAGTATTCTTATGCTAACAGTATTCATTTGCAATTACAGCCAAAGTTAAAACTACATGCACTGAACACCTACTCACATAGATAACATACCCCGCTTCTCTACAGACTGAACTTGTTTTTTAACCTGGTATGCTAAATTAATGACTCAGCAAGTTTGAAACCTTCCCAGGAAATGATTGCTTAGATTACATTATGGAAACTCCAACTGCCAGCCCGTCTTTAACATTTAACAGGACTCTGAAACCATTTCCCAACAAGGTATATTCCACTTCGCAGTTGAAAATGAATTCTCTGCATTAGTAAAGCTAGAAAACAGAGGGGGAAGAGTTGCCTTTCCATGTCGTTTGCTGATTGCCAATGATGTAAAAATTAGACATAAGATTTTGGAAGATAAACCTCACTTTACAAAATGCCTGGTTCAAATGAAAATTTCTGCAGTGTTAATATATTTATATTAAGTAAAATTCACTTCACAGCCTCATATTGGGAATAGATTTGGGGTGACATAAACACCCCTTGACTTAAAGAGAACAGAAAAGTAGAGAATGCTTTAGCATACATGGTGACATCCTTTTTGGACTTGTCTCAATCATTAGGCAATAGATCCTAATAGATCTTAGGAGAAGGACAGTGTCTTAATCATATTTGTCCTCTGTTAATGGAAGAAGTGCCCAGTACATGATAAACAAAAACACTGCTTGAACTGAATGGAAATAATGTTTTCAAGAAGTAACTGCATGGAAATAATAGATGTGACATTTCAATAGAGAAATTCAAGTACACACTATAAGACTCTTTTTAAAAAAAAGGTTTGTTTTTGTTTTTTTTTTTTTAATTTGAGAGAGAGAGAGAAAGAAAGAACAGGGGGACAGGCAGAAAGAGAGAGGGGGAGAGGGAGAAGCAGGCTCCCCACTGAGCAGGGAGCCCAATGTGGGGCTCGATCCTAGGACCCTTAGATTATAACCTAAGCCAGAGACAGATGCTTTAACTGACTGAGCCACCCAGGCACCCCTGGGTAGTAGTAGTAGTAATACTACTAAATGTAGTATTATATGGGTTGTAACTTTGACGTATTTGCTTTACAGGATTTCAATTTTAAGAGAATACAATTGGCTAAGGAATGTTTTTCATTGCAACTGCTCTCTGTACTTATCTGCCTGTTCCTCACTCCTACTTGCGTATCCAACACAAAGACAAAATATGTCAGAACTCTTCCGCTATAGAAAGAGAGGGACAGTAAGTTCAAATACTTGTAGGTTGCAATAGAGAATTTTATCAGTATCAGTATCAGGGATGCAATAGGGAGTAGTGGAGACTCTGGAAAATTGGAGGAAGGTTCAGAATAAAAGGAACGGCCACTGTTCATACACTGCTGATAGCTGCCATGTGAGCATGTGGTCTAGTGTTGTCAGGCCTCTCAGTTTTTCAAAACAAAACAAAAAAAAATCTAGTTGTTTTATGAAATAACTCTATTTCTAAATGTTGGCAACCCTGGAAAAATTTCACTGTGCCTGTCAATTCACTTGGGGAATAAACCTGGTCCATGGAGATTCCCCGATCTGTGAACTAGATAATGACATAAAACACTTTCTTTAAATTTTATATGTGCCAAGCTCTTTTCATAGCACTTCACATTCACTAATTTATTTAAACTTCATGCCCACTAGTGTTATGACCCCATTTTTTACAAATAGGAAAACTGAATCTCAGGGAGGTCACATCATCTGGCCCAGATCACACAGCCTGTTGGTAGCAGAACTCTGAATTCAGGTGGTCCCATGCCAGGTAATAACAGTGATTCCTCTTCCTTAGCCCCTCCCAGCTCTCACATCCCCTGGTTTTATGCCAATGTGAAAGCAGAAAGTATTTTCTTCCCTTCACTTAAGTCATGATGGAAGAATTCTTGGGGGGAGGGGAAGAGTGAGAATAATTAAGTAATAACATGTTCTACACACGCCAAAATGCAGTGTGAAAATATTGTGAATCTCTTAACCTTGACCTAGAGGAGAGACTTTCAACCAGCTTGTCTGTGCTCAGAGGAGAGCATCAGAGTCATTCATGTTTTCTAGAACAGAATGACTAGATGAATAAATAGCTTCTATTATATGAGCATCACTCAGTTGTCTGCCTACTTTCCTACTCAGGTGCTGTTATACTTAAAAGATATGAGCACAGCTGTGTGAAAACATCCAACCAAACATTAATCCTTTATTTCAAAAGTTTTAAGATCTAGAATTTTGGACTATCGTTCAAAGAACTGTGCGGAATAGTGCCTTATGATAGTTTTCTTCTCCTGCCAACACGATTGATCTATTTAATTGAACAAGTGTTTCCTAGGGCAAATCTTTTTTTTTTTTCTTAAGATGTTATTTATTTATTTGACAGAGAGAGATTACAAGTAGGCAGAGAGGCAGGCAGAGAGAGAGAGGGAAGCAGGTTCCCTGCTGAGAAGAGAGCCTGATGCGGGGCTCAATCCCAGGACCCTGAGATCATGATCTGAGCTGAAGGAAGCGGCTTAACCCACTGAGCCACCCAGGCGTCCTGGGGCAAATCTTACCTGAAAGCTGAATTCAGATGCTGCAGGACAGAGAAAGACCAGTAAATAAGTCTCTGTGCCCGATAACCTTAAATCCAGTAGAATTCTGGATACAAGATAACGTACTATCAACAATCACAATATGTGCTCTTCCCTTCTCTCTGCATACCGGGTTCTGCTTTATTCTTCAGATTTCAGCTCATATGTCACTTTCTCCAAGAGATCTCCAGACCACCCAGCCTACTGTTCACTCCGCATTCACACTCTTATTACTCTCTGGCATGCCATCCTGTAACTCCTTCAGATTTATTACTGCAGCCTACGACTGTCTTATTCACCCACTTGGATATTGGATTTTTACCGTTTCTTTTCAATATAATGTAAGAGCCATGAAGAGAGAATCTTGATGGTTTTGTTCATCACTGTATCACCAACTTCTGATATGCCATCTTGCATAGATTAAGTGCCCATATATACAAAGGTTCGAAGAAAAGAGAAACCACCCCCATGGTGAGGCAAAGGCAGTCATTCAGGAAAAAGGCTTCCCGAAGAATAAGCATTTCGTGTCGACCCTGACGTGACTCCTGCCATGAATGACTATGTTGAGACAACTTGGAGATTTCTTTTACATACTCTGATACCTCCTTAGTCTCTCTTTGAAATGATTATCTAACCTTACCCCTAGTTGCTGCCAGTAAAACATCACTGTGAAGGTGCAGTCTGAGGCTGACCACTTTCTTTCTTTTTTTTTTTTTTTTAAAGATTCTATTTATTTATTTGACAGAGACAGAGAGCACAAGTAGGCAGAGAGACAGGCAGAGAGAGAGGGGGAAGCAGGATACCCGCTGAATAGGGAGCCCGATGAGGGGCTTGATCCCAGGACCCTAAGATCATGACCTGAGTCGAAGGCAGAGGCTTAACCCACTGAGCCACCCAGGCGCCCCTGAGGCCGACCACTTTCTGAAGCAAAAAGAAATGATCAACTTCTCTCAACACCACTTAGATGAGCACACTACATCTCACACTAGGAGTGAGGGATTTTCCCGCACAGACCGGTTGCTGGGTAAATGATACACATCTGAAGACCTCTGGGAAATGGAATTCATAGAGGAACAATCATGTTTCCATGCCCTGTACTTCAGTGAGTACAGGGAGGTTAGGGTGTTGGGAGACTTGCTTGCTCAGTGCTGTTCTGCTACAGTTCTGATTCTACATCCCTTGAACTGCCTGCCAAGCGTGCCAAATAAATGAGTTTGCCTCCTCACTCAGCTGGATATCCTAAATATATATAGCATAAATAAAAGCTAATCAACACCTTTTCATAACAGTGAAAAGAGTTGCTATATGGCAGGGAAAAAAAAAGTGTGCCCTTGCTTAGTGGTGACCGAAGCCATATTTTACAGTGGAGAATGCATTTCTTAATGTTGGTTGCAATTTGTGAAAGCTTTCATGGTAATAACATATATATGTATAATCTTGTATTAAAAATACAAGGTGGTCTGGATTTCCTGAGTGCTAAAATAATCGTGAACGTTACATTAACTTTTTTATCGCATCACTCTATTTTGGGTAAACAGAAATGAAGGGTAAAGGAACTTTACTATCTGCTTAAGCAATCCACCCTTTGCAGGGAAAGCACCAGCACTGTTCAAGAATTGTTATATTACATGCACTTTTCTTTCAAAATGTCAGTTACCAACATCCTACAAATCATGGGCTCTTGGAGGAAAGGGGAAACATAACAGAAGATAACCTCTCTTTTTACTTGAAGGCAATGTGACCTTAATGCCAGGCACTCTAAATTTACACAATAAAAAAGGAGCACTTTCACTGAGGAAGAAAATAATTTGGCATGTCAACAGTTTCTTCTCTGGGGCTTCAAATATCAGAGTTGGTCTACACATAGAAAGTAGAGTAGAAGGTAAATAGATTATGTGGAAAAATCAAGAACAGTGATGTCAGGAACATCCATTCCCATAGCATCTGATCCTGCCTAAGTTGACAGGGGCCTGGTCTGGGTTTATGAACTCACAGGAAAGCTGAATGAAATGATCTGGAAAGAGGCTGTCACACTGACTACTGCCTTAGAGACACCAAGGAAAAGCTGGAAAAGCATGCCATAAACACAGTTCAAGGCTACAAAGGTTAGCCTCTCCCTTCAAAAATAAGTGTAACTTAAGGGCTCATAAGGATAATTTTATAGTGTTTTATAGACTCTTAACCTATAACAGTGAATGGTGAACACACCGCTATGTGTGTGTGTGTGTGTGTGTGTGTATGCACACTTGTGCTTCTGAAACGTGGTAGTACCAAAAGCTATATTTTAATAACTCATTTAAAAAACAGAGAAGAAGATGAGGCTTTTCCCCATCAATTTTGAGTTTAAAAAATACAAGAAAGCACAACCTCAATACGATTATACCACTCAGTAGTATTTTCAATGCCCAGCTACAGAAAAATAGTTAGCACCCAAAACACTGGGCTATTTGGAGAAAGAGTATATTAGTTCCTAACTTCTGGACATTGTTTCATCTTGCATTTCACTATATTTATTATCAAAATGGCAATATTTTCACTCTTCTTGAGAAGGAAGAGAGGAATTCATCTGATCAAATAGAACCAAATAGTAGAAAACCATGTCTAATGATTGAAGTAAAATCACGTATCTAAATATTTTTGAGAACACAGATAAATACGTTAGAATCTGAATTATTTCTCAAGTTTCTGGAAGTCTAATTCATAACACCAAATCTAATCTTCCGCTTTCCTCACACTTCATTATTATTTCTCTTAGACAAAACTTTAGTTCTTTTTTTTGAGTAGAAACATTCATGAAGACAAAAGCTCTCAAAGTTAACATTGAGTAATCTATCTTTCTTTTCTTTCCTTCCTTCCTTCCTTCCTTTTCTTTCCTTCCTTCTCTTTCTTTTCTTCCTTCTTTCCTTCTCTTTCTTTCTTTTCTTCCTTCTTTCCTTCCTTCTCTCTCTCTTTCTTTCTTTCTTCCTTTCTTTCTTTCTTTCTTTCTTTCTCCATAGTAGTCAGCTAAGAACCCACTAGGACCTCTGTAGTTGTGACTGGTCAGGAATTAAATGAGAAGGGACTGAAATCTGGCCAGGTCTGGAATGACAATAGACTAAACAAATGTCTCTTATTGATAAGAAGGGGTGGAGGCTGTTTTGCAGGGCAAGGTAGAGACCAGTGTTTTGTGTCTTAAGGCTTGGCTGTGGGAAGAGTTAGGAAAGCCATGGTCCCTTTTCTGAGGGGAACACAGGCCCTTCAGAGCCTGCTCTAAAGATCCATTAGTTCCCAAGACCTATATGCTTGTAAGTGTGGGCAGTGGTAAATGCCCCTCTCCCGGGGGGGGGGGGAGTTCATGAAGAACACTCCTGAGTGTTTACATTTAGAGTTACACATCTGGAAGTTTTTGTTCAGAGCATGAATTAATAATGTACATATACTTAATATTACAGAGCATGTAATTAATAATAAGGCAGACACGGTGAATGAAATCAGGGAACAGCTGGTTAATAACACATCAAGCAGACCACACACTCTTAATTTTACTGAAGGGCTCCTTCCTGACAAACCCACCACTGCACATACTCTCCTAACTCTTAAGGGATGGAGACGTGCTGGTTCAAGAATTCTTGGATGTCTTTCCTCACTGAACATATACACTACCCAGGTCTGAATCTGGAGAAATAGTTTACACAATCATCAAAAGAAACCTTGCAATATCTGGCAAATGTACTGCATGGATGTTATGGTGCATATTTCAATGGAAAAATGACTTTTTAATTCAGATGAATCATGAGGATTCCAGGAACCCCAGAACACAAGAGTAATAACAATTCAAGTCTCTGTTTCTAGATAGACTTTGCTACTTTGGAAAATATCCTGGAAAATATTTATTTGGTTAGAAATATCATCATAGTTTCATTCAGGATTAGAAATAGCTCCCCCCCACCACCCATTATTTGCTCCTTTGAAAAGAATCTACCTGGACTATGATTAAGTGTATCAGGATATCCAGTAACTGATAGATAATTCAATACTGGTATTTTCTTGTCTTTTTTTTTTTTTTTTTTTTTCAATGAGCAAAAACAGTAACTGAATGAATCATTTGTGGGGGAGATTTTTCTAGGAAAGTATTCAGGCATGAGTTCCTTTTAATACAATGCTTATGTAATTAAATGTGAGTCAGTAAATGTTATAAAATTAATAGCAGTTTGTGGCAAATTATTATTTAGAAAATATGCACCCTTAATAACAAGTTAAACTGAATATTATCTAACTTTCATAAAAACTAAAGGATGCAAAAGGTGAGGATATAAAACAGTCAAACACAGGGAAAACATTCGGAATTAGCAATTTATTTCCTAATAATTTCTGTAAGGCGGTCTGAATATTAGGAATTACCAAAAGGACTAGACTAGAAGCATTTAATTTTACCCAAAATAGATTCTCTGTAGAGCCCTTTAACCTCAAAGCAATAATAGCAAATGATTCCTGAAAGATATTTAAAAATAATTTAAAAACTTTAGTAAAATTCTTAAATTTCGAAAATTCCATAAGACCCAACTTATTTTTTAAAAAATGTATCATCACTTATATCTTGTGACTGCAAAGGACATCACTGTCTAAATTCTGCTTCATTCTACTAAAAGTGTGTGGGAAAAGACAGCAAAAGCACACAGGAAACTGAAAATATGCTTCTACCACAGATGAACAGAGGATTAATCATAAATAAAGATTCTCAGCAACCAATAAGCAGCTCAACAGAAAAAAGATAGGCAATTCACCACAGGTGAAATACAAATGGCCAATAAATATATGAAAAGCTGTTTATCCTCCAATAAGGAAATAATATTTAAGCACAGAAATTTTTCACCTATCAAATTAGTAAATAAAACAAAACAAAACAAAACCTTTTAAAATACTGATAAAATCGATTGTCAGGAAGAATGTAAGGCAGTAGAAACTTTCATACACTGTACTTCTCAAGGTTATAAAGTTAAACTTTTACAACTTTTTGAAAACCCCTTTGGCAAAAAATTGTATATATTCTTCAGTCCATTTGGCTTCTAAGAAGATAACTTATTAAATACATTCAACAAATGTTGACCGGAAAACCTACTAACACTTTTACAAATGAACAACAAAAACAAAAGTATGCTTATTTCAGCTATGTCTAAAATAAAAGAAATGAAAACAAACTAATCAATAGGAGAGATTAAGAAAATTAATATATATCACTGCACTATAACACCAGGAAACTTTTACAAAGACATATATACTATATCTATTTGTTTGTACATTGGCCATTTATGCAAGCTCCATAAAGGCAGAGAATTTATGTAATTTCGTATGCTTTCGCACTCCAGAGTTATAAACCTAAAAGCATTAATTGACCAGGACACGAGCGTGGAACCGTGACCAGGTTTTTATAACAATTCTGCAACTTACACTACTGTCACGAATTTTATGCATCATTTTCTTCCAAGGCAAGTATAAAGACAAAAGTCTGCTATCTTTTCAACAAACTGGGTATAAACAAGTTCAAGAACAACAGCTTGTGCTGAAAATGCATCTTATTTGCATCAGGAGCCATGCTGTGAAAGCCTAGTGGCCTTTAGGTTGTATAACTTTCACATAAAAGTAGACTATCTCCCTCAGTCCCTTAGATAATCTTTCCTGATTGCAATGTAGGAGAAAGAAGTGAAAAAATGGTTCTCGTTCTTCTTTGGCTTCATTCCCAAAGGACAGTCTCAAGGGAAAGATATTAATTCCCATTTCAAATTATGTCTGGAAGGCATTGTAAATTACATAATTTAAATTTGCAAGAATATAAAAAAAATTACCTAGCTTTCACCCTGGACTTTTCTAAGTAGGGCATGTTTTGAACTAGGATGATTTTTCCAAACACAGAAATTTACTATTATTGAAGTAGATCTCTTCACTTTATAATCCTCTGAATCAAGATATCTTGACTTCTCAATTCTATTTAACCTAGAACACATTCTAGTTGTGTTTTCATTAGCTTCCTTTGTTAGAGTTACTTTAACAAGACCATCTAAGAATGGACACTAATAATGGTATCTGAAATTTATAGTCTCTTGAGAAAAATAATATGTCAATTCTCAATTTGCCAGAAGTATGGAAATAAGGAAAACTAAATATTAACATGTCAATTGGTCAAAACAAGTTATCATAATAAAAGCACCCTTGTATACTCTGCTTTAACACTTGATCTAAATGCCTTTCCCCATATCCAGGCTATCAATTGCTTAAGATAAACAAAAGGCCAGTTTTGGAGGGGTAGGGGCTTAATTAAAACCTCAAGGAAGGAAATTTGCGAATTTTCTAGATATAATTTCTTCTTGGACTGAGACCTTGATATATCCACTTGCATACCATCCTTTTAAAAATAATTAAATAGAATGTAACAGATAATACATTAAGGATTAAAAGCTCCTTTCTTTAAAAAAAGTTAAGTTCATCTTCAGGCAGTTCTTGTTGTATACCTCACCATGCAATGCCAGCTAAAACCTGTGTGTGTGTGTGTGTGTGTGTGTGTGTGTGTGTGTGTGTGTCTGTGTTGGGATGGTGGCCTCACTCTGCATGGTTCTGTGGGACCTGTCTTCAGGATACAATTCTAATATGCACACATTTCAGTTAACATGCTACCGGTGAGGTGCGTGCTGACTGTATTCTGTTCTATTCTCAACCTGCCTTTTCAATTTCCTAGAAAAACCTATGGGCTTTCTGCAGTTCAACAGGTTGGATTCTGAGCTAAACTCTGACTTGATTATTCTCACAGAGTCAATGCAAATAATTTTCTGATGTCAACCTATTAGCATTATGCTGGTTTGTAAAAGATGGGGAAGCATATTCCTACTGTCAGATCGAATTAGTACCTACCTCAAAGCCAGGACTCACAGGAGACTGAAACATGAAGTTGGAAGAGCAAAAAACAGGCAAAGGTGCAGAATAAAGGGGAAAAAAGACAAGAAAATGATGTTATTTGAAGAAAGCAAGGCACGTTATCAGTAATGTTTTATATAGATGTATTTTTAAGCAAAATATTACACTAATTAGCCTTTAGGGCCACAGAGACATCTGAGTTGGAAACCACTTTTTAACATTTAAATGGAATTATGGACACTAAGCCAAGACTGCAGAAGCACAGTTTACAATTGTGAGTTGGGAGAGGTGAAAAAAAAAACCTACTTGTTAAGATGTCAGTGATGAAAGACAGCTCCTTCACCTTGTTGAAAATAAATTATAGTCAAAATGAAGCATTTTTGACCTTTACGGGAAAGATCAGATTTTCTTCACAATAATTCATCCTCTCAATGGGAAAAGAATGAAAAAGGTCATCAAAGTAATCAAATGTTATATAGTTGTTATCTGCCTGCTGGCGAGAATAACCTGATGAATAATTGGTATTAGTCAGTGGTTTACAAACCTGGAAAGTCCAAGAGTGGGTTAAAGTTTTAATGAGAGAAATGTGCCTACAGTGCATTCTTTGCTCATCTTAAAAGTCTTTGCTGCATATCATTGTTTTCTGTCTGATTTCATTCAAGGTTGAAGTATAATTCAAAAATAGAAAGGTTATTCTAAAAAATTGTTTTAAGAGGAATAGCAATGAAAAATAAAAGAAACTTGGTTAAGTAGACTTACATATCCTGTATTTACACTGAATATGTTGTTTTCATCCCAAATCAAAACTAAAATGCAGCTCTTTTTCTTAACAAAAAGACATGGCCATTGTTTTCTGAACCCCAATATCCTATTCAACAATCAGAGACATTGGGAAGTAGTGGACATTTAGATTGAGGTTCAGCTAAGATTTACTGTTACCCAGTAATATCTGCTATATTTCTAGATTGACATGAAGCAAGTGCAGAACTCAGGGTTAATAATTGCTTGTTTGAACAGATCCAAACAGACTTCTGGGGATGTTAGGGAAGAAGACCTTCCTCTGCTTTATGGTCCTTCTAGCTGGATTTAGAAGTGAATTGACATGAAGAGATTAACAGGAGAAAATCAAATTTAATAGGAATACATATGGAAAATCCACACAGACTTGAAATTTCAAAAACAGTGAGGAAACATGAAGCTTGTATGAGTTAATGAAGGGGGTAGAGTCTGAGGATATGTAAGGGAAGAAGGTCTTTAGGAAGAAGGTTTTAACAAGAAGGTGAAGGGAGATGTCTGGAAAAATAAAGCTGCCCTATTATGCAGATAAGTTCCTTAGGTAAAGGGGAGTCTCTATTAATAGCTCTCTTCCTGTTACAGGCTCTCTTTTCCAATGTAAATTTAGGCAGCTGTGGGGGAGGCCTAGAACTTTTCCTGCATCTGCTGGGTTTTGATTGCTTTTAACTCAAAATAATCTTTATGCCAAAGTGGCCCATCTTGGGACAGCCTGCCCTGTGTCTATACAAGATAAAATTATAACCCTGTTTGCGTGTACTTTTATGGAACGTTTTCCTACAGAGATGGCAAAGCTTTATTTTTGGGAGAGGAATTCAATCAATTTTCTTAATTTCCAAAATAAGGTATTATCCTTATGCTCATCAACATATCTGATATGTAAAGTTCATGATTTTCTTCTCATTTGTAAGCTCTGAATACCTTTACTCAGGGCTCTCATCAGCATTCAGTTTTGGCTGAATGCTATTCAGCTCATGATATTTGAAGATGATCTATGCAACATATGTTCACTTATTCCTCTAAGTTACCGTTTCTCAAGGTGCATTCTGCCCCCAAATAGGATATCCCTAGGTTTTATGAGAAAAAGGGATTCCATATTTGAGTTAATATAGGAACACTGATTTCATTATTCCAAGATTTCTGAGACCCATAATTGTTCTTAATAAATATTACAATGTCCAATACATGAATGAACTGAGAAGGACTTCCCAGTATTGTCTGATCAGGATTTTATTTTTTTATTTTTTTTTTTTGGCAGAGTATTTGATAGGACCATTACTTTAAAGAAAAAGTTGGGGGGAACACACAGCTCTTTCTACTTTGCTATCAAGGTAGAATCACCAGAAACATATGATGATAAAGACAAAAGATAAAGAGAGCTGCCTATTTCTTTAATAGTTGGCTGTAATATTATATATAGAACTAAATAATGGAGAAATATTCCATGTTCATGGATAGGAAAATTTAATATTGTAAAGATATCAGTTCTTCTCAACTTGATCTATAGATTTGATACAATCCCAATCAAAATCCTAGCAAGTTATTTTATGGACATCAACAAAGTAATTCTAAACTTTACAGGAAAGGAAAAAGATCCGGAATAGCCAACATAATATTAAAAGAGAAGAACATTATCGGAGGACTGAGGACTGATGTTACTTGACTTAAAGTCTTTCTATAAAACTAGAATTATCAAGACAGTGTGGTACTGGTGAAAGAAGAGACAAATAAGATCAATGGATCGGATTAATGACCCCCAAAATAGTCCTTTGTAAATAGAGTCACCTGATCTTGGACAAAAAAAAAAAAGGCAATACAATGTACAAAAATAGTTTCCTCAACAAATGGTGCTCAAACAACCAAACTTCACATGCAAAAAAAAAATAAAAATAATAAAAATAATGATAATAAAAAATCTAGACACATACCTTACACACTTCAGAAAAATTTAACTTTAAATGGATTATAGACCTTAATGTAAAACACAATACTATAACATTCTTAGGAAAAAACACAAGATAAAACCTACATGACTTTGGATATGGTGGTACCTTTTGAGATATAACACCGAAGGTACAATTAATGAAAGAAACAACTGATAAGTTGCACCTCATTAAAATTAAAAACTTGTGCTCTGCAAAAGACATTGTCAAGAGAAGTAAAAGACAAGTCACAGACTGGGAGAATATATTTGCAAAATGTTTGCAAAAGATACATCTAATAAAAGATCATTACCTAAAATATACAAAAAACTCTTAAAACTCAACAATAAGAAAACAAACAACTTAATTTTAAAAATGGGCTAAAAACCTTAACAGACACCTCACCAAAATAGATATAACCAGGGGTACCTGGCTGGCTCAGTCAGTAGAGCATAAGCCTCTTGATTGAGGGGTTGTAAGTTCGAAACCCATGCTGGGCATCAAGATTACTTAAAAATCTTCAAACAACAAAAAAAGAAGACACAAGCAGATAGCTTGTGTTCAGTGCATGGATAAATAAACTGTGGATACCTAGACAATAGAATATTATTCCATGCTAAAAGGAAAGAGTTGTGAGGCTAAAAAGACATGGAGGAAACTTTAATGCATATTACTAAGTAGAAGAACCCAATATGGAAAGGTACATACTACATGATTCCAGCTATATGACTTTCTGGAAAAGGCTAAACTATGGAGAAAATAAAAGGAACACTGGTTAGCAGAAATCAGGTGAACATGAAGAGGGAAGAACATGTGGAACACAGAGGACTTTCAGGGCAGTGAAAATACTTTATATAATATCATAATGATGAACAGACAATTACACATTTGCCCAAACTCAGAGAATGTACAGCAAGATCGAACACTGAGGTGGAACTTTGGGTGATTATGATGCGTTAGAGTAGACTTATCAGTATTAACAAAAGTACCACTCTGACAAGTGATGTTGATAATGGGAGGGGCAATGCATGTGTGGGGGCAGGTGGTATATGAGAAATCTCTGTATCTTCCTTTCAATTTTGCTGAGAACCTAAAACTGCTCTAAAAATGAAGTCTAAAAAATTAAAAAGCAAGAAACAAACAAAAAAATGCTTGGGGGCACCTGGGTGGCTCAGTGGGTTAAAGCCTCTGCCTTTGGCTCAGGTCATGATCTCAGGGTCCTGGGATCGAGCCCCACATCGGGCTCTCTGCTCAGCAGGGAGCCTGCTTCCCCCTCTCTCTCTCTGCCTCCCTCTCTGCCTACTTGTGATCTCTCTCTGTGTCAAATAAATAAATAAAATCTTTAAAAAAAAATGCTTGTACATATCTTTCTATAGAAAGACATAGAATCTTTCTATAGAAAGACACATATAGAAATATATGTGTCTATAAACTTTTCTGTTGAATATAAACCTAGGAGTAGAACTATGGAGTCACATGATACACATATGTCCAGCTTTAGAAGATAAAGGCCAACCATTGTCCAAAGCTGTTGAACCAATTTATACCCACACAGTAGTAGTACATGTGAGTTCCAGTTCCTCCGTATCTTCATCAATACTTGCTATTGTTGGTTTTTTTGGTTTTTTTTTTTCAGTGTTAGACATTCTGGTGTGGAACTATTTCACTGTTGATTTAACTTTATTTTATATTTTTAAAGATTTTTATCCACTTATTTGAGACAGAGACAGAGAGAGCGACAGACAGCACAGGAGTGGGTAGGAGAGAGAGAAGCAGGCTCTGCAGTGAGTAGGAAGCCTGACATGGGGCTTGATCCCAGGGCCCTGGGACCAGGACCCAAGCTGAAGGCAGATGCTTAGCCAGCTGAGCCACCCAGGTGCCCCGTGATTTAACTTTAGACTCCTTGATAACTAATGAAGTACATTATTGGCGGTGCTCTTTTATAAAGTGCTGTTCAAGTATTTTTTGCCTGTATCTTAAATGGAGTTGCCTATCTTCTAAATTTTTGTAGATGTTCTTTATATATTCTGGATAAGAGTCTTTTATAAGATAGGTAACTTGAAAAGATCTTTTCCCATTCAGTGACTTGCTTTCCACTCAATGGTACTTTTTGCTGCAAACAGTTTCTTAATTTTAATGATCTCCAATTTTTCACTCTTTCCCCTTTGACAACAGTGATTTGAGTCTTATTTAAAAGAGCTTTCCAACCCCAATTTCTTGTAGCTATTCTTCTATGTTATCTCCTTGAAGCTCCCAATCTACCTTGAATTAATCTTGTATATGGTGTAAGGTAGGGTCAAGATTCATGTATTCCATATAGATAACCAATTGGTCCCAGATATATGTGTTGAAAAGACCATCTTTACTCACAGCAGTGATATCCTTGTCAGAAATCAGTTGGCTAATATATACATACAGGTAGTTTCTAAACTCTCTTTATTCTATTTGATTGGTTTATTGTTCTGTTCTTGTATAATACCACCTTGTTTTTTAACACTCAAGCCTTGTGCAATACTACATTGTCTTAACTGTGACTTTATAATATGGAAATTCCCCAGCATGTTTCTACCTCAAGGGTTCTCAGCCTCAGTACAACCGACATTTGGGGCCAGATAGTTGTTTCTTGTGGGGACATGTCGGATGTATTGACCTCTCTGTGACTTCCTTCCTTCTGAGACATTGGTACCTCAAATCCTGATTGCTTTGGTAGCTCTTGGGTGCCTCCAAGTATTATTTTGTTCTCTTTTCTTCTGTTATATTTTATTTAGCTTTTATAATTGTCCCTTGTAGGACACTGATGAGATATAAATAAACTTCTTCATAGTTCTGAAAGAGATCAACTTTTTGTCTAAGACTAAGTCTTATAAAACATGGTTTCAATTGGTTTTGACTTTTCCCAAATACCACAAGAACATTTGTAAATTAAAACAAAAAAGATGAAAAAAAAATGAGTAAAACAGACAGAAATGACAAGATCATCTAATCCTGACTTCTACAATTTTCTTAAAAGCATATAAAATGGATATCATCTTAATAAGTATACTTATATATAATGGTAGAATATATTAATGTATCCTACTTAAGAACCTGTTGAGTTTTTCTCATTTCCTTCTAATACTGGTCTTTACTTTACTAAAAGGTATATACCCCTGTTGAGTTGTTAGGCCATAAACTGACTGCATTTTGGGTCTTCCTAAAAGATGGACTTATGACAGACAGAGCCTGTCATATGATCTATGTTGTTATACTTTTTTTTTTTAATCTTAGCAGTAATATGAAAATCTGAGATTCAATTCATGTGTCAAAAATTAATAAATTAATAGAATTACCAGTGTCTTCATCTGTATGTGAAATGATGATTTTATAGTCAAAATAACCCATCAACAATGGACAGGAAAAATCATTTTCTTATGTTTGAGAGAAAAATCTATACACTTGTCATGGCATAATTGCAACATGGATGAATAATGGAATTAATAATCAATGCTGCAATTTTTATCTTGGTCATTGTCTTTTTATCTTTTTATCTTGGTCATTGTCTTTTACAGAAATGGAAAAATATCTTTTATTGTATCTATAACTAAAAGGTTTTATTATTATTGCCATAATATTACTTTTGATTAGGCATTTACTATAAATTTTAAATTGCAATTACTGACCTTTCATGTCTTGCCCACGGATAAAGAAGGACATAATCACTGTACTCCAAAATGCTTGGGTAGGCCAAGGTGGTTTTGTCCCTACATAAAGTAGGTAAGGCATGACCATGACCCAAGACAACCAGAAAATATGTGCCCTCTCAAAGTGGGCCAGTGTTGGCTTCCTTTCTCAGGTATTGGATAAAAGGAGAGATAAATAGGTATACCATAAGGGCACAAAGAGCTTTGATACATGTAAAACATGACTTTTCAAATAGTGTCACAAATATTATTTCCAAAGGCATTTCTCATTTAAAGGTTACCTGTTGGGCATTTTATAGTACGTTATGAAAATTTATGATAATAATATCTTTCAAAGTATTTTATGGCTCCAATATTTTCTCACCTCACAAATTTCTGAGTTGGTCACAATCTTATAAGCCTCTTTGACAGACATGGTTAAAATCGGATTTTAAAAAATACATTAAAACATTTTAAGCATTCTACTATAAGAATTTCCATTCAGCAATAAAGCACTAATGAATTTCAAGATTTAGTGTAAAATATAGCTTGTAATCAAGTAATTCAAATGATGAAATAATTATTTAATTTGGTTAAATAAAGCAATTAAATAATTTGATTTGAAAATCCATGTTAAAGACTATAGTTATGTAACCTAAATTATATTTACATATAAATTATATATATTTATAAATATATACACGCATATAATTTAAATATGTAATTCAATTTATACTTATAAAATCTAAATTATGTATGTAATGTTCTATATTATTTATATGGCTGTATGTGTATGTATATGTATAAATGTGATAGATGTATATGTATATATTATAGAAAGTTAACATAGATCTAAAAGAAGGATCTTTAGCATTAATCATCTAGATTCTAATCTATTCCAAAAACGAATGGCTTTAGAGCTTTAGATTTCTTGTGGGATGTTTGATAAAATTTTAAGAACTTTTCTTGGTAAAACTAAAAATAATATACAATTAATTTACAATTTTGCTTCTTAAACTTATTTTTAAGTATTCTAAAAGCATTGTCTCAGCGACTGACTTAAAAGTGAGAGTAACTGCTATAACTTGAAAAATCACTACTTATAAAAATTAAAACTAAATCAAGGAACTTCAGAATTGGGAAGCTGACATGAATTATTTGAAAAAGTAAATAGCTTTTGATTTAAGCATCTTCCAATTAGACTATCACTAGTTTCCATTAATGCAACATTACAGGGTAATATCACACACATACATTTTGAATAGTTACCAAACATACGATATTCTTCTAGTTAATGGCAGGATTAAGTACTTGCCTTCCCTCAACAGGTTTCCTTCATGAGAGACAGACTGAAAACACAACAAGGTCTCAAAAGAAATTCTTGGGAAGACAGACTATAACATTTTCCTATTTACCAAAATGGGCATTCATTTGGGCTATATGTCTGGTTTATGCTGTAAAAAAATTTAAATGATATAAAGATCAAAATAAAAAATTTTCCAAACAAGGGACTCATTGATACACTTTTTTTAGAGATGTCTTCAAAATTTATCGTCTCTCTCCACTCCAAGAAGGATGAATTTAACCTTAATGTTGTAATAATTTTTAATGTTTTTCTTTAATTGATTTTTACAATAGCTAGATTATAAAAAGTCTTTGTAATATTCTTTGGGGCGCATGGAGTAAATATGGGAAATTTAATGTCTCACACTGTTAGCTTATGTTCTTATTTTAAATAATTTCACATGATTACCACAATTTTTACTTGGTTTTGAATGTTTGGGAAAATCCAATTTAACTGTCTTAAAAAAGAATATTTAAGTGATATCCACACGATAAGTATTTTTAGAGCTAATGGAAATATTTAAAGTATTCAAGTCCAATTTTTCTCTCAGCATTTGTCAATCAGTGTCACCTTGACAATATCCTAAAATGTATGCTAGTGATGCCAAGACATTAAAGACTTTCCTATTTTCATAAGAGCAAATTTAAAATTTTCTCCCAGAATAAATATTCAGCTACGTCACAAAGTACTCTAATCATCTTCGGAGAAGTACTTCTTTTATCTCTGGTTTCTAAATTCCAACAAACTATGTTTTGCAATAGTCACACATGAATTTGTGCTGCTCTGGCCTGATGGCCACGATGAAACCTCACATATCTCTAATTGCAGGAGGCTCATAGATAAAAGCAAACTCAAATCTGTTGGATATTCGATGAAGCACTGACCAACCTATAGCACAGGCCCTGAAGAAACCTAGTCATTAACACGCTGGCTGTATCCTCCCTCCCAGGGCCCTGTCTTGATTGACACTGTTATCACACTGTCCCACAGGTTCTCATGTAAAAGGATAAATGGATAAACAGGAGGCTGTACCAGGAGAGGCTCATCAGGGGCGCTGGTGGAGAGCTCAGCAGACGCTGTACGGACGGTGCTGAGCCCAGTGAGGGAAACGTTGGAGAGCCTTCTCCTCCTCACGCCACTGCAATTGTTGGGAATTTTAAATGCACATCTCTTATGGTAATTTAGACCGCATCCTGGAAAGATAAAGTAAAAAAATGATTTTTGTTCAACCATAAATTAAAAGCTCTTCTAGTATTAAATTATGCATTTTTAAAAATAGTACTGTTTCTTGAGGCTATTTGGAAATTCAAATTTTCTCTTGAGCTTTTTCTGATCTCTTTTCACATTTTGTAAATAGGGTGGGTTTTGAATTCTGATTCTATTGGACAAGCTCAGCATCTACTCTAGTTACCATTTTAAAACAAATGTTCTTTGATAGAATGGACTTGGGTTCTGAGGGATCTAGCAACAAAAACCCAGAGGGATCACCTGAGGTGCATTTTTAACTGCCACAAGTTTTAATGTGAGTGGATACATAAGGGAAAATTAATCAGAGTGCATCACACTTTTGAACTACATTGATTTGAATCCCGGGTTCACAATTTTTTGTCCACATGACCTTGCAAACCTCAGTTTTGCTATCTATAGAATTGGTCTAATAACCATGTAGAATTAAGAAAATATGTAGAATAACTTACATGGTAGTTTCCACAAGGTAGATAATTAGGAACACACCACTTTCTTTTCAATATTCCTACTATTCATTGTTCACATGAGAAACAGGGGGACAAGCTCATCTGCCACTCTTCAGCTGAATGACCTTGCATAGTCTGATGAGCCTCCTAAATCTCTGTTCATTTCAACAAACATTTATTGAATGTCTACTAATCCAAATTCTGACCGAAGATGCAGATATTATTTTTAGTTTGTTGCCAAAATAACACAAAAGAAACACAGCTACAAAATACGGGGGAAACGGTATGAATGTCAAGTATCCTGGATCAGAGTAAATATGCTGAAGACAGGAAATGTAAAGAAATGAACAGAACAGAATCCATGCACCCCAAAATCGCTGGAAGACATTTGAGGGAAAGAAGACATTATTGTAGAGTGCACAACATAAGCAGATAGCTCATATGTTCCCACATGTGATCGACTTGATTGGGGAAGGAAAGATCTTACCTTCACATTTAAGGCCTTGACGCACCAACCCCCACAGCATTTCTCCACAGTGATCACAGAAAGCTGGAGCTCTGTATGAATGAACAAAAAGAGCGTGGGGACGAATCTGAAAGTCTTCAAAGGTGGCAGAAGCTGTAGAAATAGTAAGATCGGGAAATAAGTCATATGGATACTCTGATCTGTAGGTAACTAGCATGCAGGATAATTAATATGCAAGTACGGATATAACGCTCTGGGCAAAGTCAGGAAAAATAAGATGCAACAGTGCTTGGTGTTAGCCGTGAGATTCCATTCTTCCCACCCACAGCTTTACCACTGGTGGCACGGCATAGCCTCTCTCCCCTCTTCCTACAAGTCAAAGTCTCAGGGCACTTTGAGAATAGGTAAAATGTGGAAGAAAGCATGAATCAAAGGACAGTTCAATCAGATTTACAAATACCAGATGTTACTTTAAAATATTTTGCTTTTTCTTCCCCAGAAAGGCAATCAGAAATACTAATGAAAAAAAAATTTGGTGGATTGAATTTGACAGATCAGAAGATGGGATAGTTGAATATGACCATGAAAAGCTACATCAGAAGAGTGGGGCCCCACTGGAAGACAGATGAGAAATCTGAGCATCTTCTTCTTGGGGAGATAGGGTTGTTTGAACTCTTAGGCAATATAAACAACCATTTATTATGACCTAAAAATAACTAAGCAGTTTCTTTAACAATATGTAAGAGGGACTTAAATACACACTCTGGTGAATTCCAATCCACTCCTTAAGAAATACACTTAAGCATCGTGTTGATGATGTGGGGTACTTTTTGTTATTGGATATTTCTACTTATCGTATATGGTACTCCTGCAAAGTACTAAATTTCATTACTCTTTTAAGTTTTATTTTTCCAAATGATATTTTTTATGGTGTTTCAAAAGTAGTTTATGGTTTTTATTGTTGTTCAAGTCAAGAAAGATACAGAGAATTGAAAGTTAAAGACCACCCACTTTCCCAAAATTCAAACGGGCAGGAGGTATATCTTTCTGGATTTATTTGCATATGGAGGTTAATGCTGAGCTTACCCACAACAGTCCATGGGAGGGAGAAGAGCTGGATGCAGCTTTGCTGTTATTCAAGTGACAGTTCACTTAATCATCAGGAGCATCAGTTTCCCAGACATAAAAAGAGATCTGGCTGATGGTAACTTCACCAAGCCCTAAAAGTTTACACTTCCATTAAAGCTAGGACCATGTGTACTTGATTTCATGAGGTTTTATTCGAAGAGAACTTGGGAGGAAAACTTAGGCCTTAAATATATTGTTCTACTCTGCACCTCTCTCTTCCTTCTGGTTGCCTTCTTGGTTGCCTTACTTTTTCAAGACACCTGTGTTAAGCACCTTCAGTGTTATCGATGGTACAAATGGGGATAAAGATCTAATGATGAGTAAGACATCTCTACAGAGCCTACCCAACTAGCAAGAAAGATAGGCTAAAAACAAACAATCCCCCTCCCCGATAATAAGTATAAAATGACTCCCAAGTTTCAGAGAAACAATAAAATGTGGCCCACAATACTAAAGAGAACTAAAACTACAACCCATAGATGTTCTGGCTCCCAAATCACTGTCCTCATCATGCCAGCGTTACATTTTGTCTTCCCTATCTCCACCCAAAGAGTTATGTCCAATAGCCCCATGCTGTGGGGAATAAATATTCGCAGTTTTCCCACTGCTGCCTCGGAGAGCAGGGTATAGGCTAACAAATCACTCACTGAGTGTACTTCGGAAGTGCTTACCTTGTTAACTCAGGTATGAAGTATCATAGAGTGCATACTGAAAATGTAGGCCATTCACCTCTGCTAGGTAGGTGTCCAAAATTATGAGGACAACTCTGAGGGTATCACGTCCCTCAGGGCAAGTGATAACAGAACATTCAGGAAAGTGAATCACTTCCAGCAGAAAGAATATTACTGATGGTTCACAGGACATACAACTGGACCGTAATAGAAGAGCAAAAAAATTTTAATGGGTTGATTGTTCTTTGAGCCTTGAATAAAAGCACTTTATTCTAAATTAATGTGCTTTATTGTTGAAAATCAGCTTATTAAAATTTTGACTTTTACTCAGTTGGAGAGATAATTAAAATAACAAGAATAATTAGGATTTCTTGAGCTCTTAATATATATTGAATATTATGCTAAGAGATTTAAGTATGGGAAGAAGAAGCTGACCAAAAAACCACCAACAACCACGTACCAACACTGTCTACATGAAGTTCTGACTAGTGTTAATATTCTTTATAAAAAGGATATCAACTGAAATAAGTTTGAGAAATTGCATACTATGTTTCTCACTTCAAGATTCACAATATTATAGTCAATGCCTATCAGTAAAGGAGCATGATTTGGGTACCAATCATCTACTTTTGTGGTTTGGTCATAACACATCTAATTTGGGGATGTAAATTCTCTTCGAAACTGAGCTCTCTTACTTACAGATAAAATTTGTTTTTAAAATATCAAAGAAAATACTCTGTGCAGATCATTAACTCTTTACCTCTTCTTTTCCCCTCCCCCTAAAAAAGTCACCCCTCAGGATCAAACAACTATGATGATACTATAATGCCAATTAGTTAATCATTATTGTGGTTTTCAAAATAAGGAACATTAGTATTTGAGAATACGAATACTAAGCTGTGTACTCAGATATTTTTGAATTAATCAGAAAAAATATAAATAATTTACCTGAAGATTTTCAATGACCACACTCCTCCACCCCCCACCCCATTTATGTCAGGTAAGTTTGTTTTTTCACTTCTTGAAGGGGATTAACATTCATAAGCAGTTAGCACCCTTGACTTATGTTTAAATGCCATTTTCTAAAGTTCAATTTTAATATTCTCCTGTTAATTTTAGAATAATTAAATACATTTTTAAAATAAAACTACCAAGTGTAGGGAGGTTTTACATCCATTTGAAATCAAAGCACAACATCCATTCATTATGAATTTACCTGTTCTGCACCCTGGGGGAAATCAGCATTAGCTGAGTGTATGCATGCCATCTCGCCTAATCACAAAATTGCACTTCAGAGATAATCACTTAGCACAGGAAAACAAAGTGAATACTGTAATTCCATTTCACTTAAGTTTTGGAATCAAAATGGACAGATAAGAGTACGAATATTAAAGTGTCTAGAGACTCCAAGAGAGGAACAATGTGCTATCTGTCAGTTTGTCATAATCAATCAACCAACCTAAATTAAAAGCATGTGACAGGGCTACAAACTAAGCACAATGGGCCCCTTATACTGGTATTTGTGTCTCTTTGATTTGCTCTATTCAAAGTCTATTGTTATACACCAGTGTGCAGGAGAGGAGAAAATGACATGCTTTCCTTAGTCACTGAGCATTTGAAACAGGTAATTGAGCCAAAAACTCTAAAATAATCAGTAGTTCTTTTAAGATTCATTATGAATTGTTGCACAAAATGGAATAAACTGTTTGGTTAGCGGTACAGAAGAAATGAGCCTTCTGAAGCAAAATAAATAATCTCTGGAGGTCAAAATTATTTGCATAATAAAATAAAATAATGTCAGCTCCTCCAAGATTTTCAGTAATTTTTTTTTAATTGATAATTTTGGCAATTTGGGAGAACCATTAACTTTTTTTTTTTTTAAAGATTTTATTTTATTTATTTGACAGAGAGAGAGAGAGAGAGACAACTAGAGAGGGAACATAAGCACAGGGAGTGTGAAAGGGAGAAGCCGGCTTCCAGCTGAGCAGGGAGCCCAATGCCATGTGGGGTTTGATCCCAGGGTCCTTGACCTGAGCCCAAGGCAGATGCTTAATGACTGAGCCACCCAGGCACCCCAGAAACATTAACCCTTCCTGGAATCAACAATTTGGGACAGATATAAGAGAAAAAGTTAACACATTGCAAGTATCATCTCTTTCCATTTTTCATGAACAATCTATGAAGTAGATATTATCATCCCTACTTTACAAATGAGAAAACTGAGTCTCAGAGAAATTAAGGAGCTGTCCTAGGTGAAATAGGATCTTGATTCAGTTTTCACACCTGAACCATACAAATTCTTTAAGCTGCTCTGGATCAAATTATCATATTTCTCTGACCATTAAAAACACTATGGATTATAAACTGCATCTTTATTTTATTAATCACTAGAAAAGATTTTTTTTAACCCACAATTAGATATAACACACTAACCTTGTATCATGCATCCTTATCTCAGAGATGCAAAAGATACTGGAAGAAAAGGAGTTCATGTAATAATCATAGAATGAAATTAATTCCAATTATGATCAACTATCTTTTTAATACACTTTCTGCATTGACTCCATTTTTTGAAAGCCTTCTGTCTCCAAACAAATAGGAATTAGTAACAATAACTCGTTTTTAAATTGTCACAAAATCAAAGGTAATACATCACTAATAGCCAATTGGAATTTTGTGTCCACGTGATAACCGGTGTTGCCGGTTACGGCCAAGAGCAAAACATTATGAAGTTTTTTAAATCTGTTAAGATTTGTTATAGATAAATTTGCCTTTCCTTAACCTCCAGAATATTGCAAAGAGCTTCTGGATACCATTCCCACGTAAAAACACATACTCATGAGTTTTAAGGCTAAGAAACCATTCTGTCCTTTAACATCCCATCATTTATCCAGACACACATAACAGATATACATAAATCATCCTCTGTTCTTTGAGAGCTTCCATTGGTGGAATGATAACTCCTTGCAAATCAGTTTATTCCATTTGTGAATATCTCAAATTAGTAGAAAGATTTTTTTTTTTTAATACTGAGACCCAAACACTCCTTTGTAACTTCGATATGGTCCACATCTTTCATAAATTAGCTTGCGGAGGCCAAGTGGTCCTAATATCTTCAAGCATGTAGTTGACGGACACTAGTTTTATTGATGTATCTACAATCTACTAAGTAATGTCGTACATGTTTGAAATAGAAACATGACAAGGAACTATCTGTTGTTGAGGGTTCAAAGTCAAAGTGAGGATGACAGATCCATAAAAACCATAATAGAAAATGCAGAGAAAAAACACAAAAGGGTGACTAGAACTGCCTGGATCTGTCAGGGAAAGCTTCCTCAAGGACAGACACAGAAGAGGACTGAAGGATGAAGTGTACTGTATTGTGAAAAGTAGAGAATGGGACTAAGAGGGAACTTTTTTTTTTAAGATTTTATTTATTTATTTGACAGCGAGATCACAAGGAGGCAGAGAGGCAGGCAGAGAGAGAAGGGGAAGCAGGCTCCCTGCTGAGCAGAGAGCCAGATGAGGGGCTCGATCCCAGGACCCTGAGATCATGACCTGACCCGAAGGTAGAAGCTTAATCCACTGAGCTACCCAGGTGCCCCAAGAGGGAACTTTTTTTTTTTTTTTAAGATTTTATTTATCTATTTGACAGAGAGAGACACAGCAAGAAAGGAACACAAATGGGGACAGTGGGAGAAGGAGAAGCACACTTGCTGGAGAGCGGGGAGCACAATGCGGGGCTCAATCCCAGGACCCTGGGATCTGGACCTTAGCCTAAGGCAGATGCTTAATGACTGAGCCAGCCAGGTGCCCCAAAAGGGAACATTTTTATATAGTCCGATTTTATTTAATTATAGACAATTTATAGGATTAACTACATATTTCTTTATAATTATAATTACTGTGAGTTCTTGACATTTCATCTTTGGTGAACTGTCAGGATGGTTAGCAAAGGGATTCCCAACAGTCCATGCGACAGTTACCTGAAGTTTGACAACAAATCATTTCGATGCTATTGTGGCCCACATATTTGACGGTGCTTGTAAAATTAAGTTTGCATATGTCTGTACTACCTCTGCCCCTCATACACACATATCTGGTCATTTCTTTCTGCTTCTTCATTTGTCCCAGTCTCTCCAAGCTATGTTTGTACCAGATTCTCCCTTTGAAGAAATGAGATGGGAATTTCCATTTTTGACTCATATGTGGCCAGAAAAACGTTAGTGAGGTACAATGATGGGAACTTGGGAGGCTATGAATATCCCAGAGATTAAAGCAGCCAAGAGGAAAAAAACCATAAAATGTATTTAGATATGTTTGATTAGGCAGTTCAGAAAGTTCTGGGAAAATATTTTATAAGTCCATGGCCAGAGACCCTTAAAAAAAAATACGGCTCTAAGAGGAATGGTCTCTCAAGCCAGATTGATAGCACAATACCAAGTTACCCTGTTTAGGAAGAAAAAGGGGTGGGAGCTAGAGAAACTGATGTAACCACCCAGGGAACTCTCTGACAAGCTCTTACTGAAAAAGAAAATGCATCAGCTGCAGAAGGGGTAGCACAGAGTCAGGTGAGGGCAAATGGTGGTTCCGGACAGTAAGAGCCACACCAAGAAGATTAACAGAAAGAAAACGCCAAAGCTTTGAAAAATCCTGAAACAGAACAAAAGGCCTTGTAGCCGTGTTATATGTGGAAAGGATGACCTGAGATAGCCCTTAACCATGAAAAACAAAACAAAACAAACACTTTAATGCTAGCAAACAAAATAGAAAAAGCTGAATTTTTCAGTTGTAATTCTTTCCCTATCTTTTCTAGGGGAAGACAACTATTTTCAAACAACAAAAAATTAGAAGAACAAAGACATTTGAGAAGAAAATAGTGTAGATGAACAAAGATTATCTAAGGGCTTTAAATGAACTATTTAAAATAGGTCATAATAAATTATACAAGAGGGCTCAAAATTCACTCTTCATCTTAAGAAAACATCTACTGCAATATCCCAACAGAATATTCTAACAAAATCTTATTGGGCTTAATGAAATTATTCTGAAGTCCTTCTATAAGAAAAACAGAAAATATTCTGATGCAAATGGAAGAGTTTATAAGGAGAATAAAGAAGAAATTAAGCGCTAGTTAATATCAGAATATTCTATAAAACTATGATATCTTAAAAATGTCCTGGCTGTGTGTAACACAAAAGAGAGATAAAAAGGACAGGTCTTGATTGCATAGTAATCCACTCTATGTATGAATTTAAAATATGATGGAGGAAATACCGTAAATTAGTGCAGCAGGAAAACATTTAACAAATGATTAACAATTAGCTATGTGGGGGAAAATATAATTTAGAAACTCATTTCCTATGTTATAAGACATATATTTTATATAATATTTATAAATTACAAATAATTTATAACATATTTATAGCTCATAAAAGTATTTTATATTTCCTATATTACAGGAAATAGTCCTATAATATAGTAATAAGGAAACACAGGAAATACATGTTTATATACATACACATATATATGTGTAATATTATAGTATATATGTTATACCTGATGAATAAGAAGTTCAAATAAAACACCAACATGAAGAAAACAGAAGTGAATGCTCATTAAATCTATGTAGAAAATGACTGTAGAAAGTAAGAGGAGCTCATAAATCTTAATAGTGATGGCATAAACTGAATGGGAAGGTTCATGAACATGAACATGTAGCAGGCACTACTGGCTGACTTGCCAAAGGGTAATAATAATAGTCTCTTTTTAAAGCATAGTTACAATAGGTTTATTTATGATAATTATATAAAGCCAGGTCACAGAAAGCTAGTTATGTTAATACTTTCCGGTATTCAGAATATAACTACTAACATGCAAAGGCAGCCCCCCATGCATTGTTAGACACCAGACGTACAGGTGACAAGGCCTATGTTCTATTATGAAAACTGGTAAGTCGGCTTGTATTCTTTCTTGCTCAGGAAGAAATAAATCCTTCTTATCCCCCCCCCCCCTCCCCCGTGTAACCAGAAGCAAGCAGCAAGACAGTAGCAGTGTTCGCTGGCAGGGCTACAACCCTGCTCAGGAAGCAGCCTTTGATCTGTTCATGAACCAGCAGAGTCAGAGTTAAGGCCTCAGTGACCGGCCCTTTGGTTCCCTCCCAGGCAAATACACTCTCTGGTTGTTGCAGAACATCTGCTTTGGAAGCAGCAAGGCCTCCCACCTGGAAGTGCTACCAGCATGAAATAGATACAAACTAAACTAGAACCCCATGTAACTAAAGGCTAGCTATAGGCAAAGTTACCGTATTCCATCCATCTTCCATACTGAGAAGCCTACCAGGAATACTCCCCTCAACATACTTTTTGCTCCAGCCGCTACTGATACATGCTTCCCTGTCTTCCACCCAAACCTTTGTTTTGTTCAGTATGTGGCTACTCCCAGGTAGCTAACTTCACTCATCCCCAAACTCAGGTGATGAGTAACACCTGCTCTGGGAAGCCTTTTGTGATATGACCTCTCCCCCACCCCCAAACATGATGTAAAACGTCCTCTTCTCTGTTCTCATAAGATCCTGGGCACCCTTGTGCTTTAAAATGTATCACTCTATACTGCAATCCCCTTCCTTACTCCTTTATCTGTTCACGTCTGACATAACATTGCTGGAGATAGAGATCATACCTTCTCTCTCACTTTATATGCACATATTTATGATCAATTAATATGATTCAACTACGGTTGAATAAATAAAGCAATGCCTTCAAAACTCATATGCTTGTCTGCAGATCCCAGGTTCCACATTTTAGGAAGTCCCAACAACCTGTAAATATAGTATTTGAAGTTTAAAAGCGAAGCCTGTCAAAATCATAATTTAGATCACATTTTAAAAAGTGTCTAGCAATGCTTTTCAGAGATGCCCTTGCTAGTTCTTTATTACTGTAAAGGCAATATGGTGTTGTAGTGATGAAAATCATGGACAGAGCATCAGAGCAGACCGGGCTACTAATCCCAGTCATAGCAAATGAGTGGGTAAGTCACAGTTTACCTCTCCGAACCTCAGTCTCCCTGTCTATTAAACTGGCTTAGTAAAGCTCACCTGACTGGGTTATGAGGAAGTCACAAAGAAACCAGCCCAGTTCCAGTGGTGGTTATCACAAAAATGTCTTAGCATAATTTAGATTAACAGTATGGTGGCTTTGTGATCCAGAAGACCTGGGTTTGAATACCAGTTATTATTAATATTATTTATAATATTATGGTCACCATCAATATTAATAGAAGGCAATACTGCTTTTAAATCTATTACCAATCCATAGCACTTAAAAAATTCAAGGGGTTTAAAAACTATTACTCTTTGTTCCCTCTATTACCTCATAAAGAATAAGTTTCCACTCCAAAGGAAATTGCTTTTCTATCTACTGTTCTGGTTAACACTAATTAAATGGAGCTAAGCCCACAGGACTGTGTCTAGTTCCTTCTCTAAAAGGAATCAATTAACAGTTAGGAATTGCCATGGGGAAAGAAGGGTCACCATATCCTGATGTGACTGAATGACAAATGCCACAGCTGGAAAGAGATTAGAGAGCATCTCAGGTCAAGAAAGAACATAAATGGTTGCCCCATGTGTCCAACGTAGAGGAAAAAGAAAATTAAGTAAAAATGTCATGGAGTCAAATTCTAGCTAATGAGGGCAGGCTCTGCGGGCACCCTGAATGAGGGAAAAAAGGTCAAGTCTATTTCTTCGAAAGCTCCAGCGCATACAGGAAACGTTATACCTTTAAGAGGATAATGACCTCATTTACATGAGGAACAACCGCACACAAACCGCCCTTTAGACTGCTTACAAAAGGCTGGTGGTACACAAGGCGAGGTACAGTACTCTCTGAAATGCTCTGATAGACCGTGGGGTTTCTGGCAACAAATGGCATCACTGTTGACAAGTACAGTTGCACACAGAGACACCAGACTGAGGTCCTAGATGCTTGCTTTGAGTTGAAGTTTCACTGTACCTTTCATAAAAACAGATGCTTACTTTGGACTCATAAACAACAGAACCCTTAAAAGCTGTGAAATCTGCTGGGTATTCCCACTGCAGAAGAAGCAAGAATTCAGTGCAGGCTGAACTGAATCCAGGGCTTGCTGCAGGCAGGAATAGTTCTCGCTACTGCTGAGGGGACCCAGAGAAGGGGACATGCTTTTAAGAACTGGGCTGACTCATACATTGTGCTACCTGGCTCACCAGAATAAGAGCTTGATCCATTGAAAATCTAAGGTGATGCTTTTTAGTCAGGTGCAGTGAGGTACAACATACATTAAGTAAAATCCATGCTTTTTTTGTGTACGGTTTTGATAAATAAATCATCATGTAACTAACACCATAATGGGCCAATTTTATCAACTCCTCTCAAATTCTCCCATGCCACTGTGTAGACAATCCCCTCCTCTCCCCCCAACCCCCCTGCCCTGGCAACCCCTGATTTATTTTCTGTCTCTTTTTCAAAATGTCACATCAATGTAGACTTTTGAGTATATCTCTGTCAGCATAATGTGTTTCAAATTCATGCATGTTGTATGTGAATCCGTAGTTCACTCTTGTGTATGGCTGAATTGTAGTCCACTGGTTGATATGAAACAGCCTGCTTTCCAACTCCCCAGGGGGATGCTTTCCATAGACCATCAGTTTATCCATCTAGCAGGGCATTAGGGCATATAGTCATTCTGAGATTGAGGCTGGTAAGGTTGTAGGATCCAGGGCCCAGGTTCCAGTGGGACGGCAGAGGCAAAAGGAATGTTTGTGATCAGTCCAGGACAACCGTAATACACGGACTTTACTGTTGAAAACAATATATATATATATATATTTTTTTTTTACAACACTGGACAGCAAATGACTTTGGGAGGAGATAAGATGGCTTCACTGCTGTTTCCACCTACCACTTATAAGCTGCAGGATCTCTCTGTACCTCATTTCCCTCATCTTTTGAAACAGGTATAATTATAAACTCAAATAACAGTTTCACAATCATTTTAATGAGAAAACATTTAAAAATAACAGTATTATATTTGGCACTACGCTGTGGTAGTACACAAAATAGGGTGAAACACAGTAGACATGTAGATTTATAATAATCTTATTTTTTTTGTCATTAGCAAAAATAAATCCAAAATAGATCATAGACTTAAACATAAAACCTAAACCATAAAACTTCTAGAAGACAACCTTAGAGAAAATGTTTACAACCCTGGGCTAAGCAAAGATTTCTTAGATACAACCAACACTTTCATTAATTTTCAAAAATTGGTAGACTTCATCAAAATTAAAAACTTCTGATCTTCAAAAGATCTCTTAAGAAAATAAAGAGACAAGCTACAGTCTGGGAGAAAGTATTTGCAAATTACATTTCTGATAAAGGACTTGTAGCTAGACTATGTTAAAAACTCTCAACAATATTAAAAACAAAAAAATAGGTTTGAAAGACAGTTGATCAAAGAATCTAATGTAGATGGTAAATAAGCACATGAAACCTAGTTCACTGCGGGTACATTGTAGTTTCAGTGGGCTTTGGTAAATTAGTTAGGAACTATTATCTCTATTTATGATAATCTTTCAGGTGTAAAATTATTCTTTTTTTTTTTTTTAAAGATTTTATTTATTTATTTGACAGAGATCACAAGTAGGCAGAGAAGCAGGCAGAGAGAGAGAGAGAGAAGAGGAAGCAGGCTCCCCGTGGAGCAGACAGCCTGATGTGGGGCTTGATCCCCAGACCCTGGGATCATGACCTGAGCTGAAGGCAGAGGCTTTAACCCACTGAGCCACCCAGGTGCCCTGGTGTAAAATTATTCTTGTTCTAAATATTTAATTTACAAATTAACATGTTTGGGGACATAACCCATATACAGGTCTGTCTATACTTATTATAGGATCTTATATCACATTCCACCTTTATAATTGAAATCACAAACTTTGGTCCTACTTAAGAAAATATTTTGGGAGATCATCATTACCAATTTTTAGAAAACACCACGAGTACTTGCAGATTATGATTTTTAATCTAAATTAACTATGTTTGGGCAAGCTTTAATTAATTTTGTGCAGCAACATTCATGTTTTGAATATCAAAATGCTTTGCATGTGTATGGTAAGTGAAATATTATTGCAACTTTGTTCATTTCTTCATTCAATATACATTTTATTCTCATACAGAATAGTCATATCTGAAATTTAGCATTTAATTCCACTTTCCTGTTTCAAATTGCAAATCCCAATGTCATTATTATTTAAAGCAACAAAGGGTTTATTTTATCAGCGTCTAAATTCTAAACAAGCTACCTAGTGATTTCAGGACAAAAAAGGATAAATAGCATAGGAAAAAAACGTTTAAAAGAAGATAGATGTAAATTTTTATGTAAATTTGGTTATTTCCTGTTCCAGTTTTAGGTAGTAATGCTCTTCCCATGAGATATACCAAACACTGAGAGGGAGGGGAACAAAGTAGTTCTCAAATTATATATGTAATCCTTGAAATTCAGATAGTAGCTCCTTTCCTAGTCTACAGGAATATTCTCCTATGGTCGAGTATCATTTCATGTGATGGCAGAGTTCACTGTACACTGGCATGTAGATAACACAGAGGCAGAAAGGACTGTGTTATTTAATACAGTGTAACCGGTTAGGAAGGCCAGTTGTGGAGCAAGACAGCCTGGTTTGAAACCCAGCTTCACCACTTATGAGGTGTCTAAGCCTGGCCATGATTCCTGATTCTGTAGGAGTTGGTGACCGCATCTGCACAATGAGAGTGATAACAGTAACAGTAATTCAGGTTTTGAATGTGGACAAATTAGGCTAAAACTCATGACACTTTTGAGAGGGGATTTCTGGAGAATAATTTAGATCATCCTGAATCCAGACCTACATATGGGTTTTCCAAATTATCATATCTGCTACAAATTTAGTATCACTTTGCCTGTTCCTTTCCAATATTTCTACTTCATTTCTTTTTTGTAGCATTATTCCATTTTCTAAGAATTTCCTGAACAATGTTGAAATATGCTCTTTTCTTCTTAAACTTAATTGGAATGTGCTTTGCATATTCTTGTTAAAAATGATGTGGATTTAACTATTTCTTATTAAAATTTATGAAAGATTATAAAAATTGACTTACTAATAATGTCAAATCAACTTTTTATTCCTAAAGTAACTTGGTTATTTTGTATTATTCTTTTGTATTCTTACGGATTCTATTTTTCTCAATACTTTATTTAGGACTTTTATATCCAGAAAGAAAAAATATTTCATTAATTGCTTATAGGTTCTGATTTCAGGTATTCCTGGGTTGTAAGTACCATTTTACTACTAAGTAACTGACTGATTTCTGGCAAATTATGTAATTTTTCTACACTTCTGAAAAAGGCTTATCATAGTGCCTAGTGAATGGTTAAGTGTTTAAAAACACTCATCATCCCATTAGTGGACACAGTCTATTCTTTCTTAGTTTCCTTTCTGTCTTAGTCAGAGTGGGCTGCTGTAACAAAATATTACAGACTGGAGAGCTTATAAACCAACAGTTCTGGGGGTTGGGAAGTCCAAGATCAAGGCAGTAGCAGATTCAGTGTCTGGTGAGTCTGTTTCCTGGTTCACAGACAGAGGTCTTTCCCTGTCACTAATTGTAGATGGCAGAAGGGGGGACAGAGCTCTCTGGGGTACCTTTTTTATTTTTTAAGATTTTATTTATTTATTTGACAGAGATCACAAGCAGGCAGAGAGGCAAGCAGAGAGAGAGGAAGAAGCAGGCTCCCCACCGAGCAGAGAGCCTGATGCGGGGCTCGATCCCAGGATCCTGGGATCATGACCTGAGCCAAAGGCAGAGGCTTTAACCCACTGAGCCACCCAGGCGCCCCTGGGGTATTTTTTTTTTTTTTTAAGATTTTATTTATTTATTTGATAGACAGAGATCACAAGTAGGCAGAGAGGCAGGCAGAGAGAGAGGAGGAAGCAGGCTCCTTGCTGAGCAGAGAGCCCAATGCGGGGCTCGATCCCAGGACCGGGGATCATGACCTGAGCCGAAGGCAGAGGCTTTAACCCACTGAGCCACCCAGGCGCCCCTGGGGTATCTTTTATAAGGGCACTAATCCCATTCATGAGGATCTACCCTCATGACCTAATCACCACCTAAGACCAATCACTTCGGAGTAGGGATTTCAATGCGAAGTTCAGGGATGTAAACGTTCAATCCGTGGCATTTCCTTTTCCTTCTTAAACTGTCTTTCCCACGTTTTAGTATTAAAATTTTGCTGGGTTAGGGTAAGGTATTTGACAAGATTTTCAACTTTCATGTGTTCTGAAATAGTCTGTACTTAGGTGTTTGATAGAAATTCTACCAAAATTGCCGACACAATTCTCTTTCTTTGAGTGTGCGGGGAAAAAGTTAATACTTCTTAAAGAAATTGTAATTTTTTTTTCTATCAGTAAGTGTGTGTATGTGTGTGTGACTATATATTCCAGAGAGTAAAGAGAACATTCCAATGAATTATTACAACCCAAATCATATGACAGTGAATAAATCTTACTGTTAAAATATATTTCAGTACTCAATTGATTTTAATTGTATCTCTAATGAAAATAATGGACTTTAACATAAATGTGCAGTTTTAAATTAATAAACTGTGAATACCTGAATCACAACATGATTAGCATACATTTAACATGATAATCCTTATCTTAAATCATAAAATATTATTTGTAATGATAAGTAAGCATTAAAATAAACATTAAAAACAAAGGACAATTTGTACATCAACTTCCAGCTTTGGCAAGTTAAAAGCTCCAGCCATTATTAAATGCTGCGTTCTATCAGAAGGCCATATGGCAGAAGAGAGTGTAATCATTTTCCTGGACTCTTTTTTAGTAATTTTCCTAGATCAAAATGATAAAGAAAAAAAAACAGAAACCAAGCCATGTGCCACATTTATCTAAAAAGCTGATGAAAATAAACCCTAAAAGTGGAAATTTTAATGGAAGAAAATTGATTTGATAATAAGCAGAGAATAGTTTCAACATGTACCATGTGTCAATTTTAGCCCATCTTCCTAAAGGGTGCTATAAACATAATATTAGCACAAGGGATTCTAAGCAAAATGATCCAAAAGGTGATTTTTGCCTGTAGGATTATTACATTTGGTAGAGCTTTGAAGTCTTTTCAAAGGTCATTGTTCTTGGCACTCAAAGATGGTATCTGGCCTTCAGCATTTCTTGGCTCACTCTACATTTACAGTAACACTCTCTGGATTATTTCTACACTCAACATGATTAAAGCAAACAGATACAGCCTCCTCTAACATATTCCAAAGTAGCAAAAGATTCATGGTCATTCCTCTAGGATTTTATATTCTAGCTGAGGAAAGATGGTAAATATACTAAAAACAAACAAAATAGGTCAAGTAGACCATAACACAGTATGTAACCAAACATGGATTTGGAGATTGTAAAGGTCAGAAAGAGTTCCTGGGAAGGAGAAGGGAGACTGCACAGAACGATATGCTATAAAAGTTGAAGGCAAGTATTAATCTTGGATTGAAGAAGAAAAAGAATTTCTCAGATAGAAACACAGTGGGAATAAGGTTCAGGAGAGGAAATAAATGTGAGAAATTTGGGGTATTGAAGGAATCAAATGTGAGAAAATTTGGGGTATTGATGGGAAGGTTATTACCGTCAAAAAGTGGGAAAGACAGTGGACAGTTTATTTGAGGTCAGCTGATGGCCAACATTGGAATTTCAAGTTGAGACTCTAGAATGTAGTAAGACATCATTTAAAGTCTTTAAAAAAAAAAAAAAAAGACAGGAATTTATTTTAGTTAAAAGTATCACATATAGAAAAGAGCATTAAGAACTAATGGGTAGGGTAAAGAATAATAACAAACTTTCTATGCAAATGAAGAAAATTACCATTACCTTAGAAACTGCCTTGTGATCCCCTCCCCAGCAAGGTGGATTACATAAAAAAGGGTTTTGGTGAGATTAGCTGACTCATGTTTAGAGCATGTAAAGGGAAAACACAGAAAATACAGAGACACTTGAGAAAGCAACAAGAACCCAGGAGGCCTTGAGCTAGGAAAGAAGCATGGGAACAGAATACAGAAGAAAGGAACAAGCTATGGAAGAATGGGAAGGCAAATATGACTCCACTTGTTTGTTCTCCTTGTTTATTTTTGGAGTTATTTTAGTTTGGCTTGTTTTTGGATGCATGAAACAAAATATTGGCACCACAAAAAAAAAAAAAAAAAAGGAAAGAAAGGAAGATTTGAAGGAAAGTCCCATGTTTTAGACCCATAATTGAGAGAATGAAACATTTAATTGTAAAAACTACATCAGTCCAGTAGAGACTACACAGACCTTTGAGAAGTAAGAAGTAGAGCAAGACTTAGGATTTGAGGCCTGAGGGCTAAGAAAGAACCAGGTGGTAGGATTGTTAGAGGAGGAAGCACAGAGCAGGGGGACCCAGGAGCACGTGGTCACAGATGAAGGAGGAAGAAAGCCTCTGGAGAAGGATAAATTGTGTGGCCTGAGAAAGTAGCTCCATACTTTAAATATCAGGTCAGTTAGAGACCTTTGCAAGAGTAAGGGAAGAGTAAATGAAGCAAGATGGGATTGGGAGGGAGATAAACCATAAGTGACTCTTAATCTCACAAAACAAACTGAGGGTTGCTGGGGGGAGGGGGGTTGGGGGGGATGGGGTTATTATGGACATTGGGGAGGGTATGTGCTATGATGAGTGTGGGGAAGTGTGTAAACCTGGCGATTCACAGACCTGTACCCCTGGGGAAAAAAATATATGTTTATAAAAAATAAAATTAAAAAAAAAAAAGAGTAAGGGAAGCAGCAGAACGCAGCCTGCTGGAAGCTAAGGAAGAGAAAGAAAACAGAGGAAAGCAGTTATGTTAAGTACTTCTTTCCTCATTTAGAAAACCAAATGAATCTCCTGTACATAGACCAATGGGACAGAATAGAGCCGAGATAAGGACTCTCAACTCTTTGATCAACTAATCTTCAACAAAAGCAGGAAAAAATATCCAATGGAAGAAAGACAGTCTCTTCAATAAATGGTGCTAGGAAAATTGGACAGCCACCTGCAGAAGGATGAAACTGGACCATTCTCTTACATCACACACAAAGATAAACTCTAAATGGATAAAAGACCTCAATGTGAGACAGGAATCCATCAAAATCCTAGAGGAGAATGTAGGCAGTAATATCTTCGCCATCAGCCACAGCAACTTCTTTTTTTTTTTTTTAAGATTTTTTTATTTATTTGACAGACAGAGATCACAAGTAGGCAGAGAGGCAGGCAGAGACAGAGGGGGAAGAAGGCTCCCTGCTGAGCAGAGAGCCTGATGCGGGGCTCGATCCCAGGACCCTGAGACCATGACCTGAGCAGAAGGCAGAGGCTTTAACCCACTGAGCCACCCAGGCACCCCGGCCACAGCAACTTCTTTTAAGACATGTCTCCAAAGGCAAGGGAAACAAAAACGAAAATGAACTTTCAGGACCATCAAGATAAAGCTTCTGGGAGTGCCTGGGTTCCTCAAAAAATTAAAAATAGAGGTACTCTATGACCTAGCAATTGTACTAGGTATTTACCCCCAAATATACAGATGTAGTGAAAAGAAGGGCCATATGCACCCCAATGTTCATAGCAGCAATATCCACAATAGTCAAACTGTGGAAAGAGCCAAGATGCTCTTCAACAGATGAATGGATAAGAGAAGAAGATGTGGTCCATATATCTAACGGAATATTACTCAGCCATCAGAAAGGATGAATACCCAACTTTTGTATCAACATAGATGGGACTGGAGGAGATTATGCTGAGTGAAATAAGTCAAGCAGAGAAAGTCAATTATCATATGGTTTCACTTACTTGTGGAACATAAGAAATTACATGGAAGACATTAGGAGAATGTCTTTAGAAGGGAGGGGGTGGGGGAATGGGTGAACCTGTGATGGGTATTAAGGAGGGCATGGATTGCATGGAGCACTGGCTGTTATACGCAAACAATGAATCATGGAACACTACATCAAAAACTAATGATGTACTGTATGGTAATTAATAAAACACAATTTTAAAAAAGAGCTTCTCTTATGCAAAGCAACTGGCATTATAAGTTAGCAGAGGTTCAGAGAGATGCCTTTAGGTCTGCAGCAAGAGCAAAATGTCCTTGGATTGTAGCTGTATCATGATAATCCTGCCGATGCATCCCATAACTAGCCCTCTGGCTCCTTTAATAAGCCCAAGGCGGAGCTGAGATTTTCATCACCTCTCTCCTCTTTCATTACTTCTTTTCCTCTTTATGCTTAAGAAGGAGAAACAAGACACATACATATTTCCTATTCAGTGTCAAAACAGTTGGACTTTCCTAAACCTCCCTGTGCTTTCTTCTCACAAATGGCATTCATCTACTGCAGAAGTTCTTGACCTTGGTTGTGCACTAGAATTACCTAGAAAGCTTTAAACCCATGGAAAGTTCTGGTTCTGACCTCTAGAGGATCCAATTTAATTATTCTGGTTTGGAGCACAGACGTGAATTTTTTTTAAACTCTCGTGAGTCAACAAGGTTGAGAATTACTGCCCAAGGCTGACCTCACTGATTTTCATGGGTCGCCAGAAGCCAATCACTTAAAAAGGACTTAGAACCTAGCATCAGTTTATTGTTTTTCAAGCTATTGAGGGACATATTTGAAGTAAGATGTGATCACCATCCATAATTTTGCTAAGCAAGGAAATAAAAAAAAAACTACTATATATAAAAATTTTAAGAATATCAAATGTCATATGTGACTCTGAACTCTATAATGACAATCAGTGAGGACTAACACAGTCAAAAATACATGCCTGATGCCATGCTTCAAAGCACAGGAGCAAATATGTCAGTTTAACACGAGTCTACTAAAATCAGAAACCTATGAGAAAGACAGTCTATTACTTCAGTAAGAAGTAATAAAATTCTTCCATCTTCCAAACATCCTTTACCACTGATCAGTGTTTGCCTGCAGGTTCAATAACTCTCCGCAGGCAATGCTGTGAACATCTCCCATAAGAACAGGGAGTGACGGTAGCAAAACAGGGGCCATACAGATGCCATCCCTTGCCTAGCATCTCTACCTTCATTAGTTGCTAGGATAAACAAGGGAGAGAAGCTACGTGTTTCCCCTCTGGGGACTCTAAAATACACATGTATATTTGGACTTGGCCACTGTGGCATGAAAGATTACATAAGACTCAGAGCTATGGTACCATTCTATTAAAAATGCCACTTATGGAGATCTGATGGTCCACCCTGGACCTTGGTGAAACTGATTCTAAGCAGCAAGAAGCAGGCTTACTGAGTCTTACTGAGTTTACTTTCTAGATGAGAATAATTCACCTCTAATCCAGGAAGCTCACTTGGTATCTACTTCCAGTCTAGTCCTTCATCAGAAATTCTCATCTGAATTCAGCTTGGCCTGGAGACATCCATACCTAAAGAAGCAGACCCCCCGATGGGGGGGACCAAGGTGACCATTTCTGGATTACCACAGTACCTGGTCCATTCTCAAGGAGGAGTTATATTGTAATTAATCAGTCAGATTGCAAGAAACTATGTAGACTTCAGTCCTACAAATGGGTGGAACACTCAGAAGAATAAAGTCGGCTGGAGGTAGGAAAGGTGTGGTCTCTTCTCTTCAGTCTTCCTAGCAGCCTACAAGGTGGGAGGTAAGGCTAGCCTTTTATGGTGTTTTCTCTAATTGGCTCTGGCCATCCACAGCTGAAGCAACTGGCCTCATCAACTTGACATATAGGTGAAGCAAGAATAGCCACTGCAGTAGAACAATATGACAGTTCTAAGTCATGGCCAAAAGTACAACACTGGGGTCAAAGCCCTAGGCATAAGCCCTTGGCCTCCTCCTTCCCTCCCACTTTTGTGTGTGTGTGTGTGTCCACTAGATAGCATTGTATTAAAGTCTGTCAAAGACCTGCCCTGTGTATTCGATCCAAAAGTCTAAATCCAAATCTCACGGAAGATTTTCCAACAATACCCACTAAAGCTTTTGGGAAAAAAGTTAAATTCTTGCTATTTAAAATGTGATCCAGGGACCTGAAGCATCAATATCTGAGAGGTTCACTTAGAAAGGCAATCTCAGATGACCATACCTCATACTCCTACCCACCACCCTGCCAGGCCCACTGAATTAGAATCTACATTTTAACAAGATACCCAGGATATTCAAATGCACATAATGAGATCTGGGACTTTTGAACTGATGAGCTTTTGGACTTTGAGTTGATTCTACCATGACTGGGTGATCTTGGGATGTGGTCCATGTATTTTGGAAATGGGCTGGATGTGTATTTTTTCAGGCCAGAGGGAAGACTGTGATAGGCAGAACAGTCACTCCCTCCCCTCCTAAAGATGTCTACATCTAAATCCCCCACACCTGTAAATATGTTATGACAAAAATAAATTAGAGTACCAGTTGGAATTAAGGCTGTTAATCAGCTGACTTTAGACAGGGAGATGACCTTGGATTATCTGGGTCAGCACAATGTAATCACAATGGTCCTTACATGTGGAAGAGGGAAGCAGAGGAGTCGAAGGCGGAGTGATACAAGATGAGGAGGACGGACTTGGTCGTTGCTGACTTTAAAGATGGCAGAAGGCCAAGGGCCAAGGTGTGTGGGCCCCTAGAAACTGGAAAAGGCAAAGGAACATGTTCTCTTAGGCCAGTGAAACCCATTTGGATTTCTCACCTCCAGAACTAATAAGATACATTTGTGCTGTTTGGAGACAATAAAATTGTTGTAATTTGTTAAAGCAAAAAAAAGAAAACTAAACAGGGAAGAGCTGCTCCATTTGTTTCAACTTTCCTCTGTAGAGTTCTCTACCAGTATTTGGGACAAATATCTTGCTACCAAGAAAGTATTACTGCTGCTTCTTTACCTGCTCCCTTTCATATTTTTTTGAAAAAACTGGGAGACTACTGCATTTTAAAAAAATCCCCAAACTTTATTTAGTTACTGCCTCCAGTGTTTTCTCACAGTAAAACTTCAAAGTTTTCTTGCATAGTTTCTTATGTACTTTCTCTCCCTGACCTTTGCCTTTTCACGATAATGAGAATAGGTGATGAATTAAAAGCTTAAGAATAAAAAGGGAAAAGAGAAGGGAACTAGTATCCTGGCAAATTTGTTCTGTGTCTGAGTAAACACAAGCCAGTAATATTTATACGTGTCCGAAACAGAGATGAGTAATATTTTCACACTCGGTGAAGGGAAAGGTGAATAAGTTGTCTGTGTCACTGTTACACAGTGTCCACATGGGACCAAACCTGCCTCCCTCACGTCAACAGTCAATGTGTATTTGGAAAGCCATTATGACAGGCATCATTTCCCATTGTATTCTGAGTAATATGAGCCACATGGAGACTTCTACTATGTTGAAATTATTAGATGGGCAAGTAGACAACAAGTCAAGCAATTACACACTTGAATATCTTTAAATTAAGGAAAAATATCTTTGAGAAATGTTTCTCTTTTGCCAGAGTTACATTTTATTGTCCTTGGTGTATAAGTAAAACCTGCCCTCATGGATCATAGTTTCAGTTCTGGGCTTTTTATTCAAATATGCAGCATGACACAATTTGTATTCCAGAATTCACATACTTAATGGTGAAATGCTTTTAGAAGGATCAGTAGAAGCCAAAAACACTACAAGAATGCTGAGAAAATGAGCAGTTAAGCTTTTGAAATTGCTGAGTATAGATGTAATTCTCAATTATACTACCAATGACATTTGCCAGAGCAAAAAAAACTACACTGAACCTAAACAGAATGAACAAATGGGAAAGCAGAAACTAGCAAAATGGCCATGGATCATTGTACATAACTTGGAATCCACTGAAGCATAAAGTCCACGTGTCTGCTTATGTGACTGTTCATGTAATTAAGGGCACAGGTATGCAATTTGGCTTGTGGTTCTTTATCATACTAGTTCATATATAAATGTGAATGTCATATCTGGGACTATCAACAAGATTTGGTAATTATTATGCACTTATTTATCTAGCATCTACAAAGTGAGGATACTGAACTTTGCATATTGGTAGGGAAGAAGATATACATTAGAAGAATTTCTTTTGACCTCTACCTCAAGAGCTTTTTGTAGACCCTCCTTATGATTGAAAGGATACGCTGGGTTCAAGGTCTTGTTTAAATAACTTTACTTTCCCTTGTATGTTTCAAATATTTTGTAAAATTAGCTCAGATCCTTCATGTAATCAGTGTTGGACCAATATTCCTGAAATACCACTTTCATCAATATTCCTCCCTTGCTTGAAATTAAATGATTTTGTTATTCACTGCATTATTCATTCAAGAAATACCTGCCAAACAGTAATTGCATGGAAGACACAGTGCTAGGAAGGGAACAGGCAAGGGGCGGGTGGGGATGCTAAGAGAAAAAGTAAAATATGGTTGGGGTGCTTATGGAGTTTATGGTCTAGTGGAAGAGATCCAATACATATAAACACTACATAAATGTGACAAGTACTATTAACAGTGGAGGGGAAACTTCATGCAGAACTTGGGATCTCACCTGGATCTTGAAGAGTAAATGTAAACCTTAAGAGGCAAAGCTGGGAAGAGGCTGGTATTCTCAGCAGAAAGAAATGCCCAGAAAAGCAAAGGACAATGCAAGAAGGACAGCTGATCAGTTTGGCTGAATCACAGAATACCCAAAAAGCAAGTACAGAAGTGTGCCAAAAGGTGAGTCAGGGCTCGTATAGAAAGGGCTGGATGCTTAGGGAAATGGTATTCAGCACATGGTGAGATGGAAGGCATTGGGGGCTTCAGGCCAGATTACGGTCAGGTCTTTGGAAGAGTAACACGCAGAATGGTCGCAGAAAGAATGGACTGCAGAGGGGCAAGGACACTAGCTAGAAAGAGCTACAGGGGTTCTGACGGTAAAAACAAAGGAGAGAAGAAGAAAGGCAAGTTATCAACTTGATAACAGATGCAATGAGACATTATTGGGAAAAGCAGTCAACTGAGCCCTTACAACTGACTGGTAACCAAATGCTACTACCATCAAGGATAACAGATCACCAGCAGGAGGTGAGAGCTGAGCCAGAGGATCAATGAATTCTGTTCTGGATATGTTGAGCTAGGAGTGCCACTAGGATATCCAAGTGGTTATGTCCACCAAATGGTTAGAAATGTGCTTTGGGAAAGAGGGTTTCAGACAGAGACTGAGAATGGGAAATTCACCCACCCCACAAACACAGGAGTGACAAGGTCACCAACAGAAGGAGTAAAGAAGCCTAGTGGAGGTCTTTGGAGGGACGGAAGAGCTACAGTCAGAGAGGAGGCAGGAGTTCAATGGAAGCTAAGGGAGATGCAATGTCCAAATAAAAGGATAATTAAACCAGTATCAATCACTGAACAGATGACTATGGAGTAGAATATGGAATGAGAAACAGTAATAACCAACATTTATTATGCAAGTAGCATGTATCAGGCACTATGCTTAACACTGTATCCATGATCTCGTTCACTCCTGACCCCAAACCACAACAAGGTAGACAAGATTACAGCTTTTCGAGTTTAAGGAACTTGTCCAAGGACATAATGCTGGTTGGTATTGGTTGAACATGGATGTACCCAGGGCTATATCGAACCCTAATGACCATTTTCTCACAGTTAACAAATTCCTTGTGTCCACAGGTTCACACGCCTCAAAACCAGCCCTTAGGGCCCAGTTCAAGAATGATCATTTCCAGAAAGTCTTCCCGGGCTCTCCAAATATCCTCTCTTTATAATGTTGACAGCATTTGCTTTTTAAGACATAGACCATCATTTAGTTCTATGTACTGTCCTGTATTATACATCAATAATTTAAGTGTATTTCTCTCCCCTCCATTAAGGAGCTCGAAGAGGGAAGGAAACGTTCTTTTTCGGCCCCTGAGACCTGTTTATCACATTTTACATTTCGCTGTACCCTACAAAGCAACTTGTCAGTGAGAGGTATGGTGTACCCGGTGAGGAAATATTTGTTATAAATGAAACCATATCCCAGGACGTTTAAAGAAATTAGAATTGGATGAGGGTTAAGGGAGCAGAAATGTTCTCAGTTAGATGAGTTTAACAGGATGATTCTAAGATAGCAGGAGGACGTTCCCAGCCCACTAAAAAGCCTGTGCAAGCTTGAACGGACAATGACGAGGAAGGCAAGACCCTGCTCACTGGGTGGGGCTATGCAGGATTATTCTGAGCTAAAAGCTCTGAAAATACACTTGGCTTCTCAGGCAGTTATCACACCCCTGAGATTGTTAACAAATTAGGGCATACAGTTTTTCCAGTGGACTAACAGTTTAAGCTTATTTTAGAAGACCTGATTTCTGAATTCTGGAAGAATTTTTTTTCCCCCCTACTCAGGGAGTATTCTACAAAAACTGTCTCTGAAACAAAGCTTTACTTTGATGGAATCCTTCTTTAGAGTAAGATTTAGACAAACTCCAAAATAAAAGGCCCTCAAATTTCCTGGTTCATCACCATGCAGCGGTACTTCTCAGGCCACAGGCCCAAGGTGACTTCTCACAATTTCTCACTTGAAATGCACAAGTGCAGAAGCTTGACTGCCCTTGGGATTTGGGACACCGTATCTGAACCCAGTACATCTAACTTGATGACCGCTAGAAAGTATGCCTTTGCCCTGCTTTGAGCGCCTGTTTTCAGCTCGTTTAAATATGCTCCTCAACGTCAGTCTAAATAATTTTGAGAAAGTGAATGCCAAACAAAATGCGTTTGAAAGCACCGTTCCTTTTATCGTCTGCAATGGAACTTGACTCTGACAGAAATGACAGAGCAGATCCAAACATCTAAAAAGTTTCATTTTGGTGAAAGAAGACCATAGTGCTGAAGCTCTCTACAAATGAACTTTCTGCATATACCATAAGTGTATATGATTATATTTCTTCCGTAAGTTATCATCATTTATCTCTCTGAAATATTAAACTGAATAACGTTCTTAACTAAACGCAGTTTTTCATCATCTGCAAGGAAAAAAAAGTAAAGTACTCCTTTAATCTCACAGAAATGCATTAGGTAACACAAATTCTGTTACAAGGGGAGCATTTAATTCAACTTTGGCTACATCTTGTTCAAGATACTTTCAGCCTATTGAACAAAAAGTGTAGATGGTTAAAAAGCCCAATCCTGTCATAAATACTGTGACATATTTTCCAGTAAAGGTGATACATTTTTGGAGGCAAATAGCATCCTTTGAGGATTTTTCATACTTAAGAAAGATGAATAGTTGTAATTCACAGAATGAGCAAAGATGTATCTTTATCCTCACTCTTTGTGTATGTGTTAACAGTATTTTCTATGCAATACTGGACCAGCTAACTATAACTCAAATTTCAGATGTTTATGCTTAGAAAAAAAAAATTCTATTTTGGACTGTATAGCTCTCATCAGCATTTAGTTTTAGAAATAGAAACTTTTTAAACTCAGAATTTCTAACACTAAGACAGATTCTCATTTTGATGATGACAGCTGATTTAGGGAAAATGTTTATTTCCATTTAAAGTCTTCAAAGACACACACATAATAACTTTCCATAGTAACCATATTATAAGGGGGGAAGACACGATGCGGTTTTGGATTTGGTTTGAACAATACTTACAAAGGGCTTGCTACTTTCTTTAACAGTTTTGTGAAATGGGATACAAAGCTCCTGTCCCACCAATAGCTCAAAACCTTTTCTCTTCACCTTCCTCCTCTTAATTGGAATGCTTTTTGGTTCTTTCTTGTTTGAGTGGAGAGTGCTCCATTATTCAGGGGGTGACCCACTTGCCCGATGTATCTGACTCGGACTGGATGGACTGGGAAGCACCGGGGATCTCCTCCTAAGTCTCTGGGTGGAGGGATTTAGGGAAATAATTATATAGTGTTGTCAACTGGGAGAGATTTGGGGGCTTTACGCTGATACTTTGCCACTGACATATTATCCAGTCACCTTGTTAATCAACTGTGACAACTGTGCTCTTCAGCCTTCCTCTCCACACTCGGGGTGCTCCAAGTACCCAGTTCGGATGAATGATTTTCTCCATAATTTATGCTGGGATCCATGCCTAGGTCATCCTCTCTATATCTGTTACCCCATCTTGATTTTGCCAGTTGTTATCCCAGAGGTTCAGCCACCGACACTACATCAGGGGCTGTCATTATCTCACAGATGTTCTGGATTCCCCAGCAAGGGCTCTGATATAGACCCTGTAACTCTATTTGCCAATTACCGGCTGTGTGATCTTGGCCGAATTCCTATACTTCTCTACGCTTCAATTTTTTCATCTGCAAACTGGGAATGACAATCGCATTGCTTATCTAACAAAACATTTTGAAGATTCCCTGTGACCTGATTAAGTTAGTACTTGGTACTCTGTCAAATATTCAAGAAGGAAATCTATTATCATTACCATTCTTTCTACCTGAGGTGAGACAGGGCTGATGCTGATCAGTGAAGAACTTACCACTAGCTGACCATTAGCGACATGTCACCATTTTGTTGTCAGAGCCTTCTTTGGCCCAGTTCCTGAAGCGTGGTCTGTTTGACTCAATCCCTGAACACCAAAATATTGAGCATCCCTTTCCTGTCCCAAGTTCTGTGATCTGCTAGCTCACGCCCTCCTGGGACAGAGGTCATGCCCCGTCAGTCAACCCTAATCTTTCTTTGCACACCCCTTAAGTCCTCTTCACCATTTGCAACACATTTCTTTCCATGATATGGGCTTTAAAAAAACAAATATCAGGGGTGCCTGGGTGGCTCAGTGGGTTAAAGCCTCTGTCTTCGGCTCCGGTCATGATCCCAGGGTCCTGGGACAGAGCCCCACAGCAGGCTCTCTGCTCAGCAGGGAGCCTGCTTCCCTTCCTCTCTCTCTGCCTGCCTCTCTGTCTACTTGTGATCTCTGTCTGTCAAATAAATAAATAAAATCTTTGGAAAAAAAATAAAAAATATAAAAACATATGTCAGAGCTGAGAAATTTCTGTCTATCTTTAAAAAACAGACTTTAATCTCTTAAGGAGAAGTAAAGCACTTGAAGTTATTTTACTAGCTGTACAAAAGCCCGATTGAAACTGTGTCTTTAGATTTTTGGTGGAGGGAGAAATTGGTTGAGATTAGGGATGGAGAAGACAGAAGCAGGGGAAAGGGGTTAATTATGTATATACTTAACTTTTCAAGAAGCTCTACAATGACCTATCACCAGGGACTAAAAAGTTCTGCTAACTTCTTCAAGGTCAGCAGTGTGCATTCGCAGCTCTTCTAAGACTCCAGCGGGTCGCTGCAGGTACAGTCAAGCCTCTGCCACATGGAAAGGGAGCCCCGAATGTGCATAGTCTTTGCTTGGGGTAGAGATGCTGCCTTTAGTTATCATAACCACTCTGACATACTACTCAGCATTCCACAGATATATAAATACCCCTCATTGTTAACTGTGTTTTGGGGTGCCATTTGTCTCCGAATCATTTTCCCCGTTACTTCCTACCTACTTAGTGAGTCTAATATTAAAATTGCTCACATCTGGTGCAATTCAGCCACCCCTAGTGCTCAACATTTATCACTGAAATTAGCAGAGGCACACATAAACATGCTATCAGAAGCACATACATTTGTATATCCATTTGCTATATTTGAACCTATTTCATATCCACATCTAATTTTATTCACCCAACACCTGAATTAGTTTCTACTGGTGCCATATCGCAAACTGAGTGGTTTAGAATCACGTACACTTATTATCTTACAATTCTGGAAGTGAGAAGTCTGAAAGGGATCTCAGAGGGCTGAAATCAAGGTGTCAGCCGACTGCATATCTGCTGGAGCCCACAGGGGACAACTGATCCTGCCTTTGCAGCTTCTGGAGGCGACAGGCATTCCTTGGCTCATGGCCCCTTCATTCCACCATCTGCAAAGCCAGTAATGTAAGGCCAAGTTCTTTTCATGCTGCTATCTCTCTGCTTCTCTCTCTTTTGTTTCTCTCATCTACACCTAAGGCTTAAGGACTCTTTTGATTATACTGGGCCAAGGAGGATAATGTCCTTATTTTAAAGCCAGCTCATTAGTAACTTTAATTCCATCTGCAACCTTAATTTTCATTTGCCATGCAGCTAACATCTTCCCAGGTGCTAGAGTTTAGGACATGGGCATCTTAGGTGGGGCACAATTCTGCCCACCACATAACCCTACGATTTAGGTGGAGGCAGGAATTTCTCATGGTATGGATTTAGGAAAATGAAATGAGAACAATTAAGCCACTTGCCCATGGCATAGTTAAAAGCACTGGCAAAGCCAGAACTAAAACCTAGTTATACCTACATCCGGTGTCCTAGACAGGTCCTCCCACTACAGACTCCTTGTTCTTTAAACTTTGAAATATAAGCTCCCTTCTCACTTTCTGAATGAGGTCATCCATTCTCCTGGTTTGACTATCCTGTGAATGTTTATATCCCCAAGTCTTTCTCTAGTCCCACTATCTGGTAATGCATACCTAAAGCTCATGACAGATACTGGGACCATGGATAGGCTTGGGGAATATGTTCTGTTCATGGGAGCTTTAGATGTAATTTATTCTAAAACAATTCATCAACTTCTCCCTGAAACCTGTTTCTCCTCCTAAGGTTCTTAATCTGGTCAACCTGCCCACACTCAAACCATGGATGCTTTCATCCTCTTTTCTGTCTCCAAATACCCAATAACTCACTCCTGTTCTTCTCGCAGGCTTTCTACTTCTTTCCATTTCTATTGCTGTGACAGAAGCCACCATCAACTCTTACCTAGATTTCTGCTTCAGTGTCCCTTCTTTCTGGCTTCATTCTTGCCTCCTTGCTCAACCTATTCTCAGTGCCACAGCAAGACAGTCAAAACCATGGCTTGTATGAAAAATGACATGACTCTATAATCCTTAGATCTGTTTATCTGCTTGACCTTCTTGAACTCCTAACCTTGGGTCCCCCACTCCAGCATCACTGAAATGCTTTCATTTTGTGACAGGCACACACACTTTCCTGGCCTTTGAGTTCCTATTTTCCTCAGAATGCTCCCCATTCCTACCTACCCTCTCATCTGAGTCCAACCATCCTTCAGTTTTTAGCATAAACTTCATTTGTCTGCCCTTGACTTCCCATTCCCCACCATATGGGTAGACACCTTCACCACCTGTTGGTCTTTATTGAGCTCCTGTATGAAAACAGTCTAGTAACTTGTTTACACTCCAAAAGGGCTCCAAGTCCCGTAACGGCAGTTGCATGGCTATTCTGAGCAACCATTCTATCCTCAAATTGGCACAGTGTCTGGCACATAGTAGATGCTCAAGACACCATTGTAACATGAAGAAATGACAGGCTAAATTATATTAAAGACCAAACTTAAATGGGAGTTGAGAAGTAGCCCAATTCTTTTCATTAAAATTCTATTGGGAAAAAAATAAATAAAACTACATGATAAGTAGCTGGAAAAAAAATTCTATTGGGGTCCAAAGAAATAGAACAAATAATCCTAAAATTTATATGGAACCAGAAAAGACCCCAAATAGCCAGAGGAATATTGAAAAAGAAAACCAACGTTGGTGGCATCACAATTTCAGACTTCAAGCTCTATTACAAAACTGTAACCATCAAGACAGTATGGTACTGGCACAAAAACAGACACACAGATCAATGGAACAGAATAGAGAGCCCAGAAATGGACCCTCAACTCTATGATCAAATAATCTTCAACAAATCAGAAAAGAATGTCCAATGGAAAAAACACAGTCTCTTCAACAAATGGTGTTGGGAAAATTGGACAGCCACATGCAGAAGAATAAAACTGGACCATTTCCTTACACCACACACAAAAATAGACTCAAAATGGATGAAAGACCTCAATGTGAGACAGGAAGCCATCAAAATCCCTTAAACACAGGCAGCAACCTCTTTGACCTCAGCCACAGCAAGTTCTTCCTAGAAACATCATCAAAGGCAAGGGAAGCAAGGGCAAAAATGAACTATTGGGACTTCATCAAGATAAAGAGCTTTTGCACAGCAAAGGAAACAGTCAACAAAACCAAAAGACAACTGGCAGAATGGGAGAAGATATTTGCAAATGGCATATCAGATAAAGGGCTAGTGTCCAGAATCTATAAAGAACTTAGCCAACTCAACACCCAAAGAACAAATAATCCAATCAAGAAATGGGCAGAAGACATGAACAGACATTTCTGCAAAGAAGACATCCAAATGGCCAACAGACACATGAAAAAGTGCTCCACATCACTTGGCATCAGAAAAAAACAAATCAAAACCACAATGAGATACCACCCTACACTAGTCAGAATGGCTAAAATTAACAAGTCAGGAAACGATAGATATTGGCAAGCGGATGACCCCTTTTGCACTGTTGGTGGGAATGAAAGCTGGTGCAGCCACTCTGGAAAACAGCATTGAGGTTCATTAATAAGGTGAAAACAGAGCTATCCTACGAGCCAGCAATTGCACTACTGGGTATTTACTCTAAAGATACAAATGTAGTGATCCAAAGGGCACATGCACCCAAATGTTTATGACAGCAATGTCCACAATAGCCAAACTATGGAAAGAGCCTAGATGTCCATCAACAGATGAATGGATAAAGAAGATGTGGTATACATACACAATGGAATATTATGCAGCCATCAAAAGAAACAAAATCTTGCCATTTGCAACGACGTGGATGGAACTAGAGGGTATCATGCTAAGTGAAATAAGTCAATCAGAGAAAGACAATTATCATATGATTTCTCTGATATGAGGAATTTGAGAGGCAGGGTGGAGGGTCATCATGGGTAGGTAGGGAGACAAACCATAAGAGACTCTTAATCTCATGAAACAAACTGAAGGTTGCTGGGGGAGGTGGGGAGGTACAAATAGGGTGGCTGGGTTATGGATATTGGGGAGGGTATATGCTATGGTGACTGCTGTGAATTGTGTAAGCCTGATGATTCACAGACCTGTACCACTGGGGCAAATAATACATTATATGTTTATTAAAAAAAATTCTATTGGGGTCCTTTATACAGGTGCTGGATTATACCAACAAAAAGTGAGTAAGTCTGGGGACAGTGAAGAATAGGTATTTTAAAAAATATCCCCCATGTGATTTTAATAAGCAGTCACAGTTTAAAACCACTGATGTGGTCTACTTTTAAATTACTGGTGGTGGGTACTAAGGAGGGCTTGTATTGCAAGGAGCACTGGGTGTGGCACATAAACAATGAATCTTGGAACACTGAAAAAAATAAAATAAAATTAAGATGTTAAAAAAAATATTATTGCCATGACCATAAGGGCTTTTGAGATCATATGGTCCATACAGACCTAAGCAGCTTGAGGCCCACAATGCCCAGCAGAAGTTGTCAAAACAACAGCAACAAGAGGACAGTTTTATTCCATAGAGACAACACCTTATCCTGGGGCTGTACTTGGAGGGGTAGAATTAGTTGGATTAGCAGTGTACAAAGGGTTAAATATGACTGTTGATCACTTCTTCAGCATTTAATATTTATAAAGTTAAAACGAAAATTCCCTCAATTTGTCACTATATGTCACAAAACAAAGTATATATTTCCATCAGACTTTGAAGGTGTATTTAGAATGCTCTGAGCTAAGGTACAGCTATGGGAGCTTAAGAAAAGAGTTTTCTCCTTCTCCTGCCTACCTTAACAAAGAGGCACCCTTCCTCCAGGGCTTCATCAAGATGTACACATAAGGGGCGCCCGGGTGGCTCAGTGGGTTAGGGCCTCTGCCTTCGGCTCAGGTCGTGATCCCAGGGTCCTGGGATGGAGCCCCACATCGGGCTCTCAGCTCAGCAGGGAGCCTGCTTCCTCCCTCTCTCTCTGCCTGCCTCTCTGCCTACTTGTGATCTCTGTCTGTCAAATAAATAAAATCTTTAAAAAAAAAAAAGATGTACACATAAGATTCTAGGTGTTCAAGACGTACACATAAGATTCTAGCTCCATCAGAATAAGTAGCATAAACAACTTTCATGGAGGTATTCAAATGCAATATTTTAAATGACACTTAAACCACACAGCCAAGCACTAAGTAAACTTAAATCTTCCCATGATGGTACTGTGTGCTGGAGATAATTAATTTATAAGTCAGTCTCCTCACGATAATCATGGCGGTCTTTTACAAATGTAAAAATGTCTTTAAACAAAGTTCACAACAGAATTCTCATTCATTTTTTTTAAAAATTCTGCTCAAAACAAAAGTGTTCCAATACTCTTTAGTCTAAATGTACCTGTTGGATGATTCAATTCTTGCTTTATATCTTTCTATGTGCACAGTGCCCTAGAGTTTCTGGTTGTCTTGGCACTTGACCTCATTTTTATTTTGAAAGCAAGAGAGCACTATGACTTAAGGACTGGGTTTTAACCAAGGAGAACCACAGAATGACTGTTCTTGGGTAGCTTTTAGGTAAAGGATTATTTTTATTTACATGTAGGAAACATGATGGCCCCCAGAGAAAGGGACTTAAAAATGTTTTGGAAGAGGAGAAAAAAAAAGAATATTTTCCTTTAGTAATTAGTTTAGTTTGAATGTAATTACTGGAATCATTATGTATCCAAAGTTAAAATAATTTTTTAACAAAATGACAGTGGCCTGATTTAACACTTATTCCCCATCCTCAACTTCCCCTAATTCAGGTTACTCTAAATGCTACTATACAATTGATTCACCCGTCCTTCCCTTTCAAGAAATTGTCATGTCCTCATAGGGAGCCTGATTAATACAAGATTTATATGACTCTGGAAGTTATCTGAGATACAAGTTTGCCAAATATCTATAGTAGTTTTCTCTACATTGGCTAATTTTGATTCATCCCACAGTAACTAAATTGTACATGACAACAAATATCCTCATATAAAGAAGTAAAGTGCAGGCCAAATGTAATAAAGCAATTATTTCAAGGTCCTATTATTTCTTAAACTATTGCTCAGTAATATATTGCACATGATATATTTTGAAATCTTCTGTTATTTGACAATGAACTTGTGTGTTTTTTCAACGCAAATTACAAACATCTGTCTTATACTTAGAAACAGTGTCTGGAAAGCATTTGAGTTAAACATGCAGTGCAGTTCTGGTGCCCCTACTACTGGTTAAACTCTAAAGATGTTGTACTCATGTTGTCACTATTTAATGTTGATAGAAAATACCTCTTCTATGTCAGAAATTTGGAGCTTCAAGTCCTTTGTATTCTACAGACCATCAAGATTGAATTTTGAAGGCCAAGAGCGTGTTGAAGATGCAGTTAAATCTGATACTCTGTGCTGCAAATTTGGGGAAAATAATTTCATTTATTTACCCATAGTTGTAACAAATATATAGTTTCCATATTGTAATTAACACCAATTGCAGGAAATCCAGAAATCCATGCAAGAAAATAGCAACGTGATCATTTTATGCCAATGCAACTGGGTCATGGGGCGCCCACATATTTGGTTAAATATCATTGCTGGGTATGTCTGCGAGGATATTTCCAAAGTAGATTAGCATTTGAGTTAGTAGACTGGGTAAAGCAGACTGCCTTCCCCAGTGTGGGTTGACATCATTCGATCCATCAAGGACCTGAATAGAACAAAAAGTTTGATGAGAGGAGAATTCATCCTGTCTGATGGTTGAGTTGGGACTTTGGTCTTCTCCTGCTCTCAAACTGGGGTTAATGGCACTGGCACTCCTAGTTCTCAAGAGCTGAGACTTGGATCACAACTTACACAATTAGCTCTTTGGTTTTCAGAACTTTGGACTTGGACTAGAACGTATACCATCAGTTTTCCTGGTTCTCAACCCATCAGACTTGGAGTAGAACTACACCACTAGCTTTTCTGGTTTTACAGCTTATAGGATGGCACATCACGAGACTTCTCAGCCTCCAAAATCATGTGATCATATATATCATATATCTACACACAAATTATTATATAGTTATATAGTTATAATTACATGTAACTGCATAATACATAATAATGTATATATAAAAGGACATTTATTATTTATTATGGGGAATAATTATATAAAATATAGGATTAAGATGATAACTATAACATAGAAATTAAAATATAGATTACAAAGAAGAGATTATTAGGAGGTATACATATATATATATGTATATATATATATACATATATATATATATAATACTGTAGTGTATGGATTATATATAAGGATACTATCTTGACCCTTGAGTAACATGGGTTTGAACTATGTGGGTCCAGTTTTACACAGATATTTGACAGTACAGTACTCTAAATGTAGTTTCTTTTCCTTATGATCTTTAAAACATCATCTTTTCCCTAGCTTACTTTATCCCAAGAATACAGAATATAATACATACAGTATACAAAATATGTGTTCCTTGACTGTTAATATTATCAGTAAGGCTTCCAGTCAACAGTAGGTTATTGGTAGTTAAGTCTGAAGGGTCAAAAATTATACGTAAATTTTTGACTGCACAGGGAGTTGAGATCCCTAACCTTTGTATTATTTAAGAATCAACTTTATATGATAAGAATTATTAGGCAGAAAAATTTAAATACTGTGGCTAAGGAACTCATTGAGAAGATACCATCTGAGCGAGAGTGGAGGAAATGACTAAATGAACTGCATTGATATCTGAGGCAAGAGCATTCAAGGCTGACAGCCCAGCACGTACGAACACCAGAAGTGGGAGTGGACTTGGGATGTTCAAGGAACAGGAAAAAGACCAACTCAGAATTCAATTAGATCAGCTAGCTGCTATATTTTGAATAAACTGTGTGGGGGCAAGGACAGAAGCAGGTGAGAGATGATGTCTTGAACTAGGGTGGACACAGTAGAGAAAGAGTGAAGCGATCAGCATCTGCAGGTATGCTGAAGGCAGAATAGATATGATTTAACAACTGAGCACAAGGAGAGTATGAAGAGAGAAAGAAAGGATGGCTCTACGAATCCATAGTCTGAGCAAGAGAAAGCATGGCCTTTCACCACGAAGGGAAGAGCATGGGCACAGCCAGTCTAGAAGAAACAAAGGAGTCCAGCTTTGGACATGATGCCTTTGTAAAACTGAGAAGACATTCCAAACAGAGATGCTGAGTAGGCAGATGGATATGAGAGTCTAGAGTTCAGGGGATACATCTTCAAACTCTAAGAATTTAGAGCAAATCATTAGGGTAATATCAAAAAGGAGGGGGACTGCCAGCCCATGGAAACTGGCACACGTTAGCCTAGATTAAAAAAAAAAAAGAAAAAAAAAAAAAAAAAAAGAGAAGCGCCTGGGTGGCTCAGTTGGTTGTCTGCCTTTGGTTCACACTGTAATCCTGAAGTCCTGGGATTGAATCCTGCATGGATTCAGTGGGGAGTCTGCTTCTCCCTCTCCTTACCCCCACTCATGCTCTCTTGCACACACATGTGCATGCTCTCTCTCTCTCTCTCTCTCTAATAAATAAATAAATAAAATCTTTAAAAAGAGAGAGAAGAAAGCGGAAAAATGATAGCTCAGTGAACTTAAAATATAAATTTCATATTGGATTAATAGATGAATTGAGAACACTGAAGGAAAAAGAGTACTGATTAGTTGATTGATTTGAGCCAAATAAAGTCACTTTGTCTTAGGAGTTAGTCTTTTATACAGGTTCATTTTTGTTATATATTCAAAGACAAGGGAATAGCCACAGCATAAAGCTTCTTTTTTTCTACAAAGCATGTGTCAGAATTGCTCAGGTTAGTCCAATAAAGTAAAAAAATCCAAGAGCTGAACATTAAGTGTACAAACTACTGATTAATGGATTCATGTCCATCACTAGGAAAGCATCTGGTGATACTCCACAGAGCCACATACTTGCCTACATATGTGCATATGTATATGTTTTGGGGGTTTTCTCTTTTCAAATAATTGTTTCAGATAAAGACACAAGAGACTTGGTTATAAAATTTGAAGTATACAAAAATCTCAGAAAGGCCAGATGTTTATGAGACATGAAAACCATGTTTCCCAACTTTTGGAAAAGAATCTGGATAACAGACTAAGGCTGATTCCTTTGTTTCATGTCTCCTATCACTTTCATACTTTTTTTTAAAAAATTATTTATTTATTTGAGAGAGAGAGATTGAGCATGAGTGGGGCGGGGGGGGGGCAGAGGGAGAGAATCTTAAGCAGACTCCGTGCTGAGTCCGATATGGTGTTTGATCTCACAACCCTGAGATCACAACCTGAGCCAAAATCAAGGGTCAGACCCTTAACTGACTGAGCCACCCAGGTACCCCCCATACTTCTGAATGTCTATAAGACTGCTAATGGTTATGAGGTTTCTTTTGGGGGTGATGACAATTATTTTTTTAAAGCAAGAGAACAAGCTTGATAGGGGGGAGGTAGGGGCAGAGCAAGAAGGAGAAGCAGATTCCCCCCGAGCAGAGAGTCCAACGCGGGACACAAGCCCAGGACCCTGGGATCATGATCTGAGCTGAAGGCAAACATTTAACTGACTGAGCTACCCACCCGCCCCAACAATTTCTAAAACTAGATGATAATGGCTACACAGTGCTGTGACTATACTGAAAACCAGTGAACTATAAATCTTCAAAGACTGATTTTTATGACCTATGAATTTTATGCCAATAAAAGATATTTTATAAGTGTTCATAAGACCTGGCAAAAAGTAAGCAAAAATGAGTGAAGTGAGGCACTTTATATCACTTGAACATTTTATACTTGAAACATGCAGCCATTTCAATTTTTTTTGTTCTCTGTCATTGGCTAGTGACACAGTTCCATTATATGTATTTTTTTCCCATTATATGTTAATAAAAATAATTTAAAAAATAAAAAATAATAAAATAATAAATATTTCTAAACTATTAGGGACACTTCACAATTGCAAAGATAAGTAGTGAGTGGTATTGGGCCTCAGCGACGGAAGACCACGAAGCATGGCAGTGACTGCAGCAAACAACAGTGTTCAAGTTCCATTGTTCCATTGGCGGGGAGACTCCCCATGGCAGGGATAGGGGGTGGTGGGGTGAGTAGTGGCTGTTGTGGAACACTGAGCCTGAGTGCCAGTTCCTCTGAATTTTCAAGACAACCCTGGAGTTCAGAGTTTATTTCAAATCTCCCTATTTTTAAATGCGTGTTCTAATTTTCCAGGAAAAAAAAAAAACAAAAAAAAAACAGACACCATTTTAGGGCACCTGGGTGGCTCAGTCCTTAAGTGCCTGCCTTGGGCTCAGGTCATGATCTTAGAGGCTGGGATCAAGCCCTGCATCAGGCTCCCTCCTCACTGGGGAGCCTGCTTCTCCCTCTCCCTCTTTCACTCCCCACAATTGTGTTCTCTCTCTCACTGTCTCTATCAAATAAAAAAATAAAATCTTCCAAAAAAAAAAAAAGAGTTAAATCAAACCCCACACCATTTTTTTGACTCTTAATGCACATCTGCAGGTTGTATCTGACCCACGAACTGCCCATCTGTTGCCATATTTTGATACACAAGAAGGAAAGAAAAAAGTCCACTCATGCTCTGACAGGACAATTTAAAATCTCGGCAGTAGGAGCTGAAACATACAGCTGCATATTTTGAAAAGTGTTCTTAACACTTACAACTCAGATGGCAAGTGATAACACCAACACAACTCCTGGTGTTCCTATTGCCTAAGTGAGTGAGTGTATGCACACAAGATTAGACATTTAGAAAAAGTTCAAACTTCACCTGAATTGCTATCTTCTAAAATAAGGATGGTCTGTATCATCAGATCAATGAAATTGATAATCAAATGAAATTTTAAATTTCATGAAACCATTTCAGGGCAGCCGCTGATTTACAATACAATATCCCAACATCTATTGTATTAAAATACATGTGCAAAACAACTTTGGGGGAATAATGTTTTAATATAAAATTGTGTTTCATGAATTGGACTAAAGAAATTTTAGGTAATCACACTTCACTTCTTTTTCATTTTTTTGACATGATTGTGCTTGAATTTCTCCAGCAATTTCAGCAAATGTATTTTTAACTTTAACAAACAGTAAGCTTTAATGTATTCCTGTTTGACATAATGAAATTGTATAACTCCCACAGCTTTCTACTTTTTTGATATTATATAAGAACCTTGTAATTTTATATGCCAGAGAAGACAGAGCACCTGAGAATAACTGCCTATTCAAACTTGTAAAGCAGCATCTGAAGGTGTGTTAGGCATTTCTAAAGTAACCTGAGGTCACAATTCACATGAAAACAAGAGATGTTCAAAAAATTTACGGAAATACATCTTTCTGATTACATCTTATATTTCTAATTTTTCTTAAAAACTGTTACCATTTGTCATATGAGATCTGTCAAAGTGTCAATATTTGGAGCATTAACCTGGAGTTTCCTCACTACAAAGATTTGGATATTTGAAATGAAGTTTTAGAAAAATTGAAAAATGACATCTGAAACATAAATACATGTTTCTAGTGACTGCTATCTGGATCATGAGATATTATGTAAAACACAATTCCTAAAACTGTGAGAAGTAGATGCAGTTCTTTTGGATGCCATTTTTCAATGAAGACAGCAAAGTAACAAGCTTAACAGTGTTATTTACAAGGAAAGCTATTTATAGTTTCAAAATTTCATGAAGTAAGCTTTAATCCAGCTCTGTCAAACTTGACAGGGAAGAAATGAAATATTAAATAATGGTCTATTAAGGAAAAATCCTGAATGGTAGATATACTTTGATCTCCTAAATTAATTGCTGCCATTCTGTGTTCTCACTGAAATTTAACCGAGTGAGCCACCTAGGCTCACTATCACTGAAATTTAAGTGCTGCAGAAAATTCGAGCCTTTCCAGTTCTCTAATAATAAAAATCACTTATTATAGCAGATTTCTAATGTGTTGCTAATAACCTTGTAAGAGTATTTTATTAAATCCAAGAGCATATCTAAAGAACTGAGAGCTAGAAGGAGAACTGCTTGGTCAACAAGTTTTTGTTTTTGTTTTTTTTGAAAGAACTAATCAAGTTGCCCATCAAAAGAACTTTACCACTTTGTTTTCCAACTAACAGTAGTGAGGCAGCACATTTCCCTATACCCTCATTAGTACTGGATATTACCCAGGGTTTTCATTTTTGACAATCTGCTAGGTGAAAACCCTATTCTATTAATTTGCATTTCTTAGATTACAAATGATGTTGACCATCTTTTCAAGTTTTTATTAATAGTCTCTTATTTGTCTTCACATGTTTTTAGTTCTTTTGTAAACTAACTCTCCAGATCTTTACACATTTTCCCTTTAATTTCATTTGTTCACATTTCTGCAAGAGCTGCACACACATCTATACTCTTAATTCTTTGTCTTTCATGGCAAGACAGTCTCAAATTCTTGTGTCAGTGCTTTAAATTTATGATATTTTTAATTGTTCAGAAATTTAAACACTCTAATAACTTTGAATCTGGCAATAACCTCCCTTATGGATTTAGAGTTCTGTGTCATACTTCAGAAACCTACAATTTATAGATTGGCTTCCTATCTCTTGACTGTTTAGAATTTATTTTTCTAAGTGGATATCCAATTGTTCCAATATCACATGGCATAATGCATTCTTTTTTCTATTGACTCAAAATGAAACTAAATGTTTATGTACAAATATGTCTCTTTCTTGACTATATTTTTCTACTGAGCTGCCTGTCTCTCGGTCAAAACCATACTGTTTTTATTATGTAGATGTATAGGATATTTTGATATCTGGAAGGGTAAGTTACCCCCCCCATTATTCTTTTCAGAAGTTTTTTTAAAAAATTACTATGAAAATTTTCAAGTCTGGAAAAAAGGTAAGTACAGCAATTCCCATTCTCAACACCAGATTCAAAAATTGTCAAACTTGCCTTATTTGCTTGCCTTATTTGCCTTTTAATTTTCTCCTTTGTTGATGTATTTGAAAGCAGATTCCAAACATTTTGTCATTATACCCCTACATATTTCAGAATGCACTTCTTAAAAGATATTTCCATATGTAATCAGAAATGCCATGACAATATCTTTTGAAACTAACGAAAGACTTTTTTTGATAATTTCTGCTCCATAAACAAATGTCTCCAATAGTTTAAAAACTTTTTATGATTGACTTGTGAGAATAAGGTCCTAACAAGTGCAATACATCGCATCTGGTTATTATGTCTCTTAAATCTCTCTTGGTCAAGGACAGTCTCCAATCCTTTTTCTCTCCTTTTTTCCCCTTTCCTTCCTCCTGCCCTCTCTCCCTTCCTTCCTTCTTTCAGTACCACTGACATGTCAAAGAAGTCTACTCACTTCTATTCCTTGTTTTATCATTTACCTTGCTCCTCTTTCTCCCATTTAAAAAAAAAAAAAAGTTAGCTCTAAAGCCTTGCCTAGATTCAGGTTTTTGGATTCAACATTTTGGCAAGAACATTTTATGTTCAAATGTTACTTTTAAGTGTCAACCTGGCCAAGGCACAGTACCCAGATATTTGATCAAACATTATTCTAAATATTTCTGTAAAAGTATTCCTAAGGTGAGATTAATATTAAAATCAGTAGACTCTGAGTAAAGCAGATTACCCTCCATCATGTGAATGGGCCTCATCTAATCAGTTGAAGGTCTTAACAGGAAAAAAACCTGACCTCCCTCAAGGAGAGGGAATTCTGCCAGCAGACTGCCTTTGGACTTAAGTTGAAATATCAAACTTCCCTGCATCTCCAGCTTCCTGATCTAACCTGCAGGTTTTGGATTTGCCTGTATCTACAAGCACATGAGCCAATTCCTTAAAATCTCTCTCTCTCTCTCTCTACACACACACACACACACACACACACACACACACACACCTGACTTCTCTATTGGTTCTGTTTCTCTGAAGAACCCTATCTAATGCAACTCGGTACTATGTACTTCATTTTACATAACATCTGGATGTCCATGGTATCTAGTTGCCCAAGTATAGTAATGCTTACTGGTGAGTCGATTCAGGGTATAACAGCCTGATTTTTCCATTCTGAAGTTCCCCACCAAAATTCCCTTTAATGCAGAGGCTCTCTAAGTGTGTCAGACCAGCAGCATTAACATCACCTGAAAACTTATCAGAAGTGTATATTCTTGGCCATACCTAAACATACTGAATCAGAAACTCTGGGGATGATGTCCAACAATCTGTTTTTAACAATTTTCCCAGGAGATTCTGATGCTCACTAAAATTTGAGAATCCAATCAAATTTTAGTTCATCCTGAAACAATTTCATTATTGGCTGCAAAATAGTGATTTTCTGATTCTATTATTCATACCATATTGTTAGGTGGGATGATTCTATAAAGCATATCTCTTCCTCTTAAACTGGTATTACTGGTTATCCTGAAATACAGTTAGTATAGAAAAGGCAAGATAAACTCCTATTTTTTCCCTTTTACTTGGTATTATTTTAAAAAATTAGTTGGTGCCCTAATAATTTCCAATATAAGTATTTTTCTTCTTTTTCACTCTTTGTCTTATATGTCATGAGATTATAAATTTTTATATCTCAAATATGTTTCCATCAATTGAACTTATTTTCCTTTTGATGCTTAAATTGCACCATATTTACTCAATGGGAAACCCTTCATGTTGATTCCTATATCCCTTCAACAAGATTTGTTAATCCTCTTTTTTCCTTGGACTAAAGAAATGGTTATTATTGCTGTTTTTCCAGTTTCACTGAGAATTGGCATGCATCACTGTATAAATTTAAGGCATACAGCATGATAATTTGATTCACATATATTGCAAAATTCTTGCCACAACAGGTTCAGCTAATATTTATCTTCTCATATAGATACAACAAAAAGGAAAAAAAAAAGGAAAAAGGAAAAATTTCTCATTGTAATGAAGAATCATAGATTTACTCTTTAACAGCTTTTCTGTATATCATACAATAGTGTTAGCCACCATTATCATCATGTTGTACATTACATTCCTAATAGTTATCTTATAACTGGAAGTTCACACTTTTTGAACACCACCTTCCAGTTTTGCTTCCACCCTACACCTCTGTAAACACAAGTCTGATTTCTTTTTCTATGCATTTGTTTCTTTGTTTAGATTTCACATGTAAGTGAGATCATACAGTATTTGTCCTTCTCCATCTGACTTATTTCACTTAGCATAATGCCTTCAAGGTCCATCCATGTTGTTGTAAATGGTAGGATTTCCTTGTGTGTTTTTTTTAATGGCTGAGTAATATTTCATTGTGTGTGTATACGTGTTTTAACAACTTCTTTATCCATTCATCCATCAATGCACACTTAGGTGGTTTCCATGTCTTGGCTATTATAAATAAAGCTATTATGAACAAGGTGGTATAGATATCTTTTTGAATTAGGTCTTTTCATGTTCTTTAGATATGTCCCTCTGAAATTCCCTCTTAAAACTGCTTTTGCTGTTTCCCATAAGTTTCAGTATGTTGTGTTTCTATTTTTGTTTTTTTCTGGAAAATTTATTTCCCCTTTAATTTCTTCTTTGAGCCATTGGTTGTTCGGGAGAGGGCTGTTTAATTTCCATGTGTTCATGAATTTTCCAGTTTTCCTCTTGTTATTGATTTCTAGTTTCATGCCATTATGGTCAGAGAAGATACTTGGTATGCTTTCAATCTTCTTGAATTTACGAAGACTTGTTTTGGCCTAACATATGGTCCAACCTAGAAAATGCTTCATGCGAGCTTGAGATCAATGTGTACTCTGCTGTTGTTGGATAGAATGTTCTGTATGTGTCTGTTGTCCATTTGATCTATTGTACTATTCAAGTCTGCTGTTTCCTTATGATTCTGTGGCTGGATTAGGCAACCACAGTTGAAAGTGCAGCATTTAAGTCCTCATCCATTATTATATTATTGTTTATTGCTCCTTTTGTTCTGCTAGTTTTTACTTTATATATTTAGGTGTTCCAATGCTGAGCACATAAATACTTACAACTGTTATACCTTCTTTACATATAAACCTCTTTATCACTGTATGCCCTTTGTCTCTGAATATATTCTGTTTTAAAGCTAAGTATAGCTACCCTGCATTTTTTCTTTTTTTTTTTGGGGGGGGGATACTGTTTGAAATGTCTTTTTCTATCCCTTCACCTCAGTGTATGTGTCTTTATGGCTAACATGAGTCTCTTATAGGCAGCATACTGTTGGACCTTGAGTTTTCTTTTCAATTTAGTCATTCCATTTCTTCTAATTGGAGAATTTAACCCATTTATATTGAAGTAATTTTGATAGGCAAGGACTTCCTATTGCTATTTTGTTTAATTTTTTTCTGGTTGTTTTGAAGATCTATTGTTCTTTGTTTCCTATCTTGCTGTCATTTCTGTGTTTTGATGTCTTTGGTATCAGTATGATTTGACTTTTTCATCATGTTGTTTTGCATAATTACTATAGGATTTTTCCCTTGTGGTTACCATGAGGATTACATAAAATATCTTAAACTTCTAATACTCTATTGTAAATTGATAGCAATTTAACTTCAAATAGAATTCATAAACTACACTTTTGCTTCTCTCCACAATTTACATTATTGCTGTTACAATTTATATTTGTTTTATATTATGCAATGAGTAATAGATGATCATTATGGTTATTTTACCATTTTTTCTTTACTTTTAAATGACAGTTTAAATGAATTATATCCCACAATTACCATATTTTGGAAGCTAACTATAACTATATATTTAGCATTGTAAGTGAGATTTACACTACATTATTATGTTTTTATGACGTTAACTAGTGAGTTTTTTGCATCCACTCAAAGAACTTCCTTTAGCATTTCTTGCAAAGCAGGTCTGGTGGTAATGAATTCCTGCAGTATTTATTTGTTTCAGAAAATCTTTATCCCTCCTTTGTTTCTGAAGAACAGCTTTGCCAGGTATAGAATTCTTCACTGAAAGTTACTTTCTTTCAATATTTCAAATCCATAGATTTGCCAGGTATAGAATTCTTCTTTGACAGTTACTTTCTTTCAGAATTTCAAATGTGTCATCCCATTCTCCCCTGGCCTCAATATCCTGCCAATATTCTTATGGGGCTTTCCTTGTATGTAACTTATCTTTTTTCTCCTGTTGCTCTTAAAAGTCTTTGTCTTTGATTTTTGGTAAGTTAATTATAATGTGTCTCAGTGTAGTCATATTCAGGTTCAACCTACTTGAGGTCCTTAGGCCTCATGGATCTGGATATCTACTTCTCTCCCCAGCTTCAGGGAGTTTTCACCCATTACTGCTGTGACTATATACTTTCTGTCCGTTTCTCTTTCTCTTTTCCTTCTAGAATTTCCATAATGCAATTATTATTTATTTTCATTGGGTCACATAATCCTATAGGCTTTCTTCACTCAATTTTGTTCCTTTTTCTTTTTCCTCCTCTGGCAGGGCAATTTCTCATGTCTTATCTTTCAGGCCACTGATTCTTTCTTCTGGATGGTCAAGTTTACTTTGAAACTCCCTACTGAATTCTTCACTTCAGTTATTATATTTAAGTCTAGAATTTTTGTATGGGTATTTTTTGGTGATCACTATTTCCTTGTTGACCTCATTTTATTCAAGCATGTTTTTCTAATTTCACTTAGTTGTCTGTGTTTTCTAATAGTTTCCTAAATTCCTAAAGAGAAATATTCTGAATTCAGTGTCTGAGAGTTCTGAAATCTCCATTTCTTTATGGTCAGTTAATGGAGCTTAACTAGTTTCCTTTGGCAATGTCCTATCTACCTGATTTTTCATCTCCTTGATTCCTTATGTAGGTATCTGTGCATTTGAATAATCAAGCTCTTCTTCCAAACTTTAGAGGTTTGCTTTGGCAGAGATAGTTCTTCACCAGTCAGTTACGTTGGGTTTCTGGGTATGTCTGCTGGTAATGTCCTTGAACAGGGGTCTATGAATATGGTCTATTTTGGGGCAAGGAAATTATTTGAGCTCTGAGATTGGAGATGAGGATTGTGCCAGTGGTTGAGAACAGTTAGGGCATTTGGCTTGGCTTCCTACGCATGTGAGGGTGTAGATGGGCTCTGCAGTTGCATGGATTCCCTTGTTGGGCTTACTAGATGGTTGGGACTAGCTATTATATATAGTAGTTGTTAAGGCTATGAGCTTCCCTGTCCTGGCAGGGCAGCAAAATGAGACCCAAAGTATACCTCATTGGGAACCCAAATCAGTCCAAAGGCTGCACTGAATTCCACAGGCATATGAGGTCACTGGTTTTGCTCTACAGATAGGGGAAACCACAGGCTGTACTCTCTGTTCAAATGCTCCATACAAAGTACTGAGCTCTGCGGCTTCACATGTGCTCTGGTTAGGTTCCCTGGTCAGACAGGCTGAAGACTATATTCAGCAATGAACAGGGATAAAAATTAGCTTCCCTATCCACTCACAGCAGGAGAAGAAACTCTAAAGCTGGTAAAGTTCTTTGTTTTCTTGACTCAAGCCAACCCATGTTCCACGTTGAATAAAGCTGCTGATTGAGATCACTCTTTGCACAATGCAGAGATGAGGTCAGTCTGACAAGATCCTGTTACAAACTACACCCTCCTCCATCAAGGTCAGATTCCCAGTGGTTGAGCCCCACAGATTGCCATACAACCCCTCTAGTGCAAGATAAGAGTAGGCGCTTCCACAAAGTGACCCACAATGTTGGAGAGGGGCTGGTGTCCCCCTGGGCTCTCTTTCCCCACCGAAGGAACCTTAGGATCGGGGAGACCTGTCTGCATGGTTCTGCGTTGGTCTGGGGAAGGAACAGTTTGTTAACCACTTCTCTTAAACTTCTAATGCAGTCTGTCTTGGTCGGTGTGGTGCTGTTGGTACTTTAGCTTCACCCTTGTGTTCTAGAACTCTCTCAGTGGTGTCCTGTTCTTGAATAGTTGTTAGTTCTTCTTCTTGTGAGATAGAGAGAGGTCAGGAACAACTCATGTTTATCATTTTGGTGACATTATTCTCAACTCATTAGTTCTTGATAGCTTTTTTTTTCCTGGCACAATTAAATACTGCAGGCTCATCTTGCATTATTTCCTGTCTCAGGTCTAACTCCTCCACCTTTCTAAGAATTGCAAGATGATAATCTGGATAACCCAAATAGTCTTATTCTTGGACATTTTCCCTTCAAAATCAGCTTTTCATTTTAAATAAAACTCTTTTCAAACTTTACTAAGGGGTGCCCCAGTGGCTCTTGGTTAAGCATCTGCCTTCAGCTCAGGTCATGATCCCAGGGTCCTGGGATTGGGCCCTGCATCAGGCTCCTTGCTCAGCAAGAGTGTCTGCTTCTCCCTTTCCCTCTGCCCCTCTGCTCATGTGCACCTTCTCTCTCTCTCAAATTAAAAAAAAAAAATCTTTAAACTTTATTAAGATTGCAGTAAACACATGATTAATCTGGGAGGCACTGAAATATTAAATTTATTGAATCTTCCAATGTAGGAAAATGGAACTATCTTCTTTGCTCTTCTTTGAATGTCTTCCAGGAATGTATCATAATTTTGTTTTAGAGGCATCAACATTTCTAAGGTTTATAATTAAGTATTTTATAAATTTCTCTCATGAGTTTTGATTTATTATTACTTTAGTCTAACCCTCTAATCAATCTTGAGAGCTTTTCAGTTAAATTCCTTAGATTTTAACTATTAGACAATCAAATTGATGAAAAAAAAATAGTTGGCTTTGCTCTTAATACTTATATAAAATTTCTTTTTCATATTTCATTAAGAACTCTTGTAAATATTTAATAATGGTGCATGAGACCAGACTACTGTGTTTTATTCTAGACTTTTATGAGAATGATTCTTTTTTTTTAAAAATTATTTATTTATTTGACAGAGAGAGAAAGATAGAACGCACAAGTGGGGGAAGCTGCAGGCAGAGAGAAAAGGAGAAGCAGACTCTCCACTAAGAAGGGAGCCCAGTTGGGGGCTTGATTCCAGGATCCTAGGATCATGACTTGAGCCAAAGGCAAACACTTAACCTATTGAGCCACCCAGATGTCCTTAGAATGATTCTTTCTCACTTCACTGTTACAAGAGATGCTTGATACGGGTTTCTTAAAATATGCTTTATAAAGTTAAGGAAGTTTATCTTTATTCCTAACTTGCTATAGATTTATCTCAGAAAAAAATACAAAACTTCTCCAATACATGCTGCCTTAATCATATCATTTTCTCATTTAATCCATTCATGTAGTTTAATGTGTAAATTACATTAATAAATTTCTAAAAAGTGTGCAATCCTTCACTTGTAGAATAAACCCAAATTCTATTTTCAAGTGTATTAGTAAAAATTATGCATAGCATACTCTTTGATCATATGAAATTCACTTATTTTAGTGTTCTCTTTACATGTTTTGAGTGAAATGATAAATTATTTCCAAACATTCTTGTGTTCTAATAAATGCATTTAAGAAATGTATACTTTCTTTCTTTTTATTTTGATTAAACAATTTTGTGGCTTTTAGTTATTTTTTTTATTTAGTGCTTCATCACTTACACCTAACAACCAGTGCTCAGCATAACAAGTGCCCTCCTTAATACCTATCACCCATTTAGCACATCCCTCATCCACTTTCCTCTATTAACCCTAAGTTTGTTCCCTATCATTAAGAATCTCTTATGGCTTGCTTCTCTCTCTCTCTCTCTTTTTTTTCCTTCCCAAATGTTCATCTGTTTTGTTTCTCAAATTCTACGTATGAATGAAATCATATGGTATTTGTCTTTTTCTGATGGACTGATTTCACTTAGCATAATATACTCCAGTTCCATCCACATCATGGCAAATAGCAAGATTTCATTCTTTTTGATGGCTGAGTATATATATTCTTTTTCCATTCATCAGTCAATGGACAGTTGGGCTCTTTCCATAGTTTGGCTATTGTTAATAATGCTGCTATAAACATCAGGGTGCATGTACCCCTCCCTCTGAATATATATTTTTCTATCCTTCAGTAAATACCTAGCAGTGCAATTGGTGGATCATATGTTTGTTCTGTGTTTAGCTTTTTGAGAAACATGCATATTGTTTTCCAGAGTGGCTGCCACAGTTTGCATTCTTACCAATGGTGTAAGAGGGTTCCCCTTTCTCTGTATCCTCACCAACAGTTGTTGTTTCCTGTACTGTTAATTTTACCATTTCTGGTAGGTGTGAAGTGGCATCTCATTGTGCTTTTGATTGATATTTCCCTGATGACAAGTGATGTTGAGCATCTTTTTATGTGTCTATTAACCACCCCCTGGATATCTTCTTTGGAAAAATGTCGTTTCATGTCTTCTGCCCATTTCTTAACTGGATTATTCATTTTTTGGGTATTGAGTTTGGTAAGTTCTTTATAGACTTTGGATACTAACCTTTTAACATATACGTCATTTGCAAATATCTACTTCCATTCCATAGGCTATCTTTTAGTTTTGTTGATTGTCTCCTTTACTGTACACAAGGTTTTATTTTGATGGAGTCTCAGTAGTTCATTTTTGCCTTTTTTTCCCTTGCCTCAGGGACATGTATTGTAATGCTATGTTCAAGTTCAAAGAAGTTGCTCCCTGTGTCCTCCCAAAGGATTTTGAAGATTTCCTGTCTCACATCCATTTTGAGTTTATTTTTGTGCATGGTGTAAGAACGTGGTCCAGTTTCATTCTTCTGCATGATGGTACCCAGTTTTCCCAACACCACTTGTTGAAGAGACTGTCTTTTTTCCATTGAATATTTTTTCCTGCTTTGTCAAAGATTAGTTGACCATATAGTTTTGGGACCATTTCTGGTTTTGATTCTGTTCCACTGATCTATGTGTCTTTGTTTTACTGCCACTACCATACGGTCTCAATGACTACAGCTTTGTAATATAGCTTGAAGTCTGGAATCATGATGACTCCGGGTTTGCTTTTCTTTTTCAGGACTGCTTTGGATATTTGGCTATCTGGTTACCTTCTGTGGTTCCATATAAATTTTAGGATTCTTTGTTTTAGCCCTGTGAAAAATGCTGGTAGTAATTTGACAGGAATTGCATTAAAAGTGTAGAATGCTTTGGGTAGTATAGATCTTAACAATGTTTGCTTTTTCAATCCATAAGGATGGAATGTTTTTCCATTTCTTCGTGTCCTCTTCAGTTTCGTTCATAAAGGTTCTACAGTTTTCAGTGTACAGGTCTTTTACCTCTTTGGTTAGGTTTACTCCTAGGTTAGGTTTTACTCCTTATTGTTTTTGGTACAATTGTAAATAGGATCAATTCCTTGATTTCTTTTTCTGTTACTTCATTATTGGTGTATAGAAATGCAACAGATTTCTGTATGTTTATTTTATATTCTGCAACTTTGCTGAATTCCTTTATTACTTCTAGCAATTTTTTGGTGGAGTCTGTCAGGTTTTCTACATAAAGTATCACTTCATCTGCAAAGAGTGTAAGTTTGACTTCTTTCTTGCCCATTTGGATACCTTTTATTTCTTTTTGTTGTCTGTTTGCTGAAGCTAAGACTTCCAGTACTATGCTAAATAATAACAATGAGAGTGGACATCCTTGTCTTGTTCCTTATCATAGAGGAAAAGGTCTCCATTTTTCCCCATTGAGGATGATATTAGCTGTGGGTCTTTCATATATGGCCTTTATGATGTTGAGGTATTTTCCATCTATCCCTACTTTGTTGAGGATTTTTGTCAGGAATGGATGCTGTATTTTGTCAAATGCTTTTTTTTCTTTTCTTCTTCTTCTTTTTTTTTTTTTTTTTTTTTTTTGCATCTGTTGACAGGATCATATTGACAGGATCAAATTATTAATGTGGTTTATCATGCTGATTGATTTGCAAATATTGAACCACTCCTGCAGCCCAGGAATAAATCCCACTTGCTCATGGTGAGTAATTCTTTTAATATACTGTTGGATTTGATTGATAGTATCTTTTCGAAAATTTTTGCATCCATGTTCATCCAGAATATTGGTCTGTAATTCTCCTTTTTCGTAGGGTTTTTGTCTGGTTTTGGAATCAGGGTGATGCTGGCTTCATAGAATGAGTTTGGAAGTTTTCCTTCCATTTCTATGTTCTGGAACAATTTGAGAAGAAAGGTATTCAGTGCCTGGTAGAATTCCCCTGGGGAGCCATCTGGCCCTGGACTTTTGTTTACTGGGAGATTTTTTGATTATTGATTCAATTTTTTTGCTTATTATGGATCTGTTCAAATTTTAAATTTCCTCATGTTTCCATTTTGGTGGTTTGTATGTTTCTAGGAATTTTCCCAGTGTTCCAGATTGCCCTGTTTTTTTGGCTTACAATTTTTCAGCATATTCTCATAATTTCTATCTCTGTGGTGTTGGTTGTGATCTCTAGTCTTTCATTTGTGATTTTATTTATTTGGGTCCTTTCTCTTTTCTTTTTGGTAAGTCTAACTAGGGTTTTATCAATTTTATTAATTCTTTCAAAGAACAAGCTCTTCGTCTCCTTGGTCTGTTCTACTATTTTTTTTTCTTATTTATCGTTTATTTCTTCTCTAATCTTTATTATTTCCCATCTCCTGCTGGTTTGAGGCTTTGTTTGCTGCTCCTTTTCTAGCTACTTTAAGTGTAAGGTTAGGCTGTGTATTTGAGACTTTTCCTGCTTCTTGAGGTAGGCCTGTATTGTAATATACTTCCCTCTTAGGACCACCCTTGCTGCATCCCAAAAGTTGTAGACTGTCATGTTTTCATTTTTATTTGTTTCCATGTATTTTTTATTCCTTCTTTAATTTCCTGGCTAACCTATTCATTCTTTAGTAGGCTGTTCTTTAACCTCCATGTGTTCATGGTCTTTCCAAGTTTTTTTCTTATAATTGACTACCCGTTTCATAACATATTCTGAAAATATGCATGGTATGATCTCAATCTTTTCGTACTTATAAGGGCTGATTTGTGACCCAGTATGTAATCTATTCTGGAGAATGTTACATGTGCACTTGAAAAGAATGTGCATTCTGCTGCTTTAGCATGAAAAGTTCTAAATATACCTATTAAGTCCATCTGCTCAATGTGTCATTCAAAGCCATTGTTTCCTTGTTGATTTTCTGCTTAGATGATCTGTCTTTGGCTGTAAGTGAGGATGTTAAAGTCCCCTATTATTATTGTATTATTATCAATGAGTCTCTTTACATTTGTTATTAACTGATTTATATATTTGGGTGCTCTCAAGTTGAAGGCATAAATATTTACAGCTGTTAGATCTTCTTGATGGATAGACCCCTCATTTATGATACAATGACCTTCTTCATCTCTTGTTATAGTCTATGGCCTAAAATCTAGTTTGTCAGATTTTGACAAACTCTGGCTTTTTTTTGACACCCATTAGCATGATAGAGGTTCTCCATCCCCTCATTTTCAATCTGCAGAGTCTTTAGGTCTAAAATGAGTCTCTTGTAGGCAGCATACAGATGGGTCTTTTTTTTGGGGGGGGGGTGCATTCTGATACCCTTATACCCTATGTCTTTTCATTGGGAATACTTAGTCCATTTAAGTTCAGAGTAATTATTGATAGATATGAATTTAGTGCCCTTGTGTTACCTGTAAACTCAGTGTTTCTAGTGATATTCTCTGTTCCTTTCTAGTCTGTTGCTTTTGGTGTTTTTCCCCCCACTCAGAGTCCCCTTTAATATTTCTTGCATAGCTGGTTTAGTGGTCATCAACTTCTTTAGTTTTTGTTTGGGAAAACTCTTTATCTCTCCTTTTCTTCTGAATGACAGCCTTGTTGGATGAAGTATACTTGGTTACACATTTTCCCATTCAGCAGGTTGAATATATCAAGCCATTCTCCTCTGGCTTGTCAAGTTTCTGTGGACAGATCTGCTGAGAACCCGCTCTTTCTTCTTTTTAGGCTAATGACTTTTTTCCCTGCTGCTTTCAGGATTCTTTCCTTATCTGTGTATTTTGTGAATGTCTTGGCAATGTTCAGCTTTTGTTGAATTTAATGGGAATTCTCTCTGCTTCTTGGATTTAGAGGTCTGTTTCTTTCCCCAGAGCAGGGAAGTTTTCAACTATAATTTCCTCAAATAAGCCATTTGTCCCTTTTTTTTTTTTTTCCCTCTCTCCTCTTCTTCTTCTGGGATTTCTATATTACAAATGTTATTACACTTGAAGGAGTTGCTGAGTTCCTTAAGTCTGCATTTGTAATTCAATATCTTTCTTTCCCTCTTCTTTTCAGCTTCATTATGTTCCTTAATTTTATCTCCTATATCACTGATTCATTCCTCTCCTTTGTCCATTCTCACTGTCATTGTATCCAGTCAGTTTTGCATCTTGGTTATAGAATTTTTTTTTTTTTTATTTTGGCCTGATAAGTTTTTAGTTCTTTTATCTCTTAGTAAGGGATTCTCTAGTGTCTCCTATGCTCTTCTCAAGTCCAGCTACTATCCTTATAATTGTTTTAAATTCTGGTTCAGGCATCTCGCTTATATCTGTATAGATTAAATCCTGGCCATTACTTCTTCCTATTCTTTCTTTTGGGGTGAATTCCTCTGTCTTGTCATTTTGTCTAGGTCACTATTTCATGTCTGTCATTGTTAGGAAAGCCTGTTATATTCCTGCTCCTAAGAGTAATGTCTATATTAAGAAGAGTTCGTATACTGTCATGTGCCTGGTTTTTCAGGAGGTATTTCAGAAAGTGCACTCTGCTGTTGTGTTTGGGCTGCTCCTTCCCTTAGGTCAGTCCTCTGCAGAGTTTCTCCTTGCCTGCAGTGGGGAGGTGCTTGGATCTTGTCCACTGTGTGGCAGGTTTTAACTAAGTGTGTTAGGGTCTGCTTGTTAAAAGAAGATAGATCTAGAAGGAGAAGGAGAAGGAGAAGGAGAAAGAAGAAGAAGAAGAAGAGGAAGAAGAAGAAGAAGAAGAAGCAGCAGCAGCAGCAGCAGCTAGATCTTATTTCCTCTAGATCTAAAGCTTTGTAGCACTCTATGATCAGTAGACTTGGTGTGTCTGAGGGGTATGTGCTTCTAGGGGAAGGTCTTCTGGAGGGGTGGGGGGCTGCTGTGCTGATTCTCAGGCTGACTTGCCCTAGTGGAGATGCACCTGTGGGGTTTGGTGTAACCAGCTCCAGCCTCCGCTGGGGTGTGCTGTGCTCCTCACCAAAGTTAGTTAGTGCTCATGGGAGATGGAGGAGAAATGGTGTTGCTGGCTCTCTCATCCCCAGAGCAGAGCATTCATGCCCATCATTCTTCAGGAAGTTCTCAGAGAAGAGCAATCAATCACTCTCTTGTGTTCCCGGCTCCTGTCAGATTTCTGCATTCACTCTGTCTGTATCTAAGCTGTCTTCCTGCCAGGTGGCACAGTACTCCTGTGTTTTCTTAGGCATGTGGCCGGATTTCAAAACTCCCAACTTTTGGGACTCAGGTGCCAAGGACCTGTGCTTATCCTCTGGGGTTGAGTCTCAGTGGGCTGTGGCCAGTATTGATTTGTCCCAGAAAAGCAGTCCTATGACTACACAGCAGTTCAGACTCTATGTTAAAGCACAGCCACAAGCCTGCACCAAGGCTTGTTGCTGTCAACTGGTGTCTTTGTTCCTATGGTAGGGCATGGGCAGCGTGCTGGTGCTGCCAGTTCCTCTGTCTCCAAAGAGACCATGCCACCCCTCTCAAATCCACTCCAAGAAAGGGAACTGTCTCCCTGTGTGATCCAGGGGATCCTCAGACTATGCTGTCTGATTCCAGGTCTCTGCCCTCCGTCCCCACTGGAGTACCACCAAACTCACAGGTGTGACCCCAGCGATGGTGTGGACTTCTTAAACTTCACACTTTGAGCTCTATGACTTATAAAAACTTGTGGTAGTCAACCCCTCTCCTTTTCCCAGTCAATTCTCTTTCAGAGAAGAGTTTTTCTTGTGCAATCCCCTGCCTGCTGCATTCTCTCCACCACCCCCAACCTCTGCAATCAGGGTTCCCTCCCCTTCACACCACCTACAGTTCTTTTCTCCCCCAAACCAACTTTCTGTAGCCCCTACTGTCCATGAGGCAGTTGTTTTTCTACTTGTAGATGTGCAGTTTTGTTCTCTCAGTCCCCGGATTGATTTCTTGGGTGTTCAGAATGATTTGATATTTATCTAGCCGTGTTTAAAGAACAAGGCAAGCCCACAGTCCCCTTACATCCCTCAATATACTTTCTTCTTAAGACTATTTTGGCAATATCCTAAAGTACAGGATGTACAGTATTCTCAATATTATTTGTTTCCAAATAGTCCATAATTTAACTGTTTGTTTTTATTCTGTAATCTGAATTTTTAGAAGGGTAGTTTCAAATTTCCTAGTTGATCTATTACTTGCCCTTTATTTTTTTAAGATTTTATTTATTTATTTGACAGAGAGACATAGAGACAGTGAGAGAGGGAATACAAGCAGGGAGAGTGAGAGAAGGAGAAGCAGGCTTCCTGGTAAGCAGGGAGCCCATCACAGGGCTTGATCCCAGGACCCTGGGATTATGACCTGAGCTGAAGGCAAACGCTTCAATGACTGAGCCACCCAGGCGCCCCTTGTTTGTCCCTTATTTTATCTTACTTTATTGCATTCATGTTAAGAAACATACTGTGGGTGGTTTCTACTTTGAGGAATTTATTAGGATTTTTTTCATGATGTGATCAATGTGGTAAAAAAAAAAATCCATGATTTTTTTCCCCATGGGTTTTTGGTTAACCTTTTCCTATGCTTTCATTTCAGTTACCTCATCTCCATTTACTGATCTCCAGCTCACAAAGTTTTCCCTTTTAAATAGGGAGGTTTCCTACCACCTTCCATGCAAAAACCATGATAATATTTAGGAATCTATCTACCCGATTGTGAAAGGCAGAAAGTGAAAAGGAGTACTGACTCCTCTTCACTTTCTGCCTTTCATTCCTCAAGAAATCTGCTTCACCTTTGCTAACCCCCCACCACACCAGGTGTGACAATTAAATTCCAGGGCTATGGTTCTGGTATGTAGATGATGCAGAGTTCTACATCATACTGCACTGGGTTTGGGCTTGTTTCTAGTGCCCTTAACTCAAATGAATACATAAAAATCTATGAGCTCATCAAATGTAAGAGTGAACGAGAGAATAACTAAATATTTATTGAGCACCACTGAAAATAGGGCAGCAGTTAATTATTTTACTCTATTTTATTTATTTATTCGGGAGACAGAGAGAGAGAGAGAGAGAACGAGAACAAGCAGGGGGAGGGGCAGGCAGAGAGAGAGATTCAGGCCTCCATTCTAGGCCCCTGGAATTATGACCTGAGCTAAAGGCAGACGCCTTACCAACTGATCCAAGCAGGTACCCCACACCAGCTAATTAATGAACACACACATGTGTGCGTACACACACACACACACACACACACACACACAATTCATTCTATGCAATTTTTGGTCTGTCAAAGCTAAAGATGTAGTATTGCTCTATCAAGAATATCATATCATTGCATAAACAGGTATCAGATAAGGAGAAGAGATTACTCTGCATTGGCAAGAACAGAAAAATCTCTGAAGCAAAAGCATCAAAAGCATATTACACATCAATACTGCAATGTGCTAAAGCCAAATCCTTTGAATTACTCACATTGACAGGTTATCCTAAGAAGATAATTTGAATAATAATCCTTCCTTAAATAAGTCCCCCAAATAAAGCTTATATTCAGCTTCTTGACTCTGTAATCCTTATATTCTACTGATCTTCAGGAATTAAAAGTTCTTAAATAAGCAACTGAATTTGTGTATAAAAGACCTCCATGGTATTTTTGATATAATATCTTCCTTTGTCCTGCCTCTGTGAAACCTTTATCCTCTAGGTGAACAGAAAAGCCAAATTCTTATTTATTTTCTCCTTTATTTTCCATCTATTTTCTGTCTTTATGGTTATGCCTATTCTGGTTATGCCTATTATTTCACTGAAATGAAATTATAGAGTAATTCACCACTTGTATCAGATTTCTTTCATTTAGGATAATATTTTTAAGGTTCATCTGTGATGTAGCATGTATCAGTATTTGATTCATTTTTATGGCTAAATAACATTCATTGAATGGATATACCACATTTTGTTTATGTATATACCAGTCAAAGGAGTTTTGTTCTTTTCCTGCTTTTTGGCTACCATGAATAATTCTGTGACTACTTATGTACAAGTTTTTGTGTGAACATGTTTTCTCTTGGGTATATACCTAGGAGTTAATTATTGGGAAATTGTGAGGAACTGTCCCTCTCTTTTCCAAAACAGCTGTATTACTTTACATTCTAATCAGCAATATAGGGTCCTAATTTTTTCACATCTTTGCCAAAAAACTTGTTACTGCCTTTCTGTTTGATTTTTGGGTATAAAGTGGTAACTCATGTGACTTTGATTTGCATTTCCCCAGTAACTAATGAAGTTGAGCATCTTCACATGTGCTTATTGGTCATGTCTGCAACTTCTGTGGAGAAATTTCTATTCAAATCCTTTGCTCATTTTTTTTTTCAAATTCTTCATCCTTTTTAAAAATTTGGTTTCTTCATTACTTTTTAAGCCTTTGAACTTCAGTGGAAATTCATTCCATGTATATACTGATGAGAGATTTTCAGTAACATTGTTGTTAGATGTTATTCAAGTCATGAATTTTTTAAAAAGCCACACAAAAAATCATTAAACATTTTTTCTTTTGATTGATATGTAATAATGATCATGTTCTAAACTGATTATCACCCACATCATATTTTTTTAGAGATTTTATTCATTTGACAGAGAGAGTGAGAGAACATAAGCAGGGGAACAGCAGAGGGAGAGGGAGAAGCAGGCTCCCTGCCAGGCAGGAAGCCCTATGCGGAGCTCGATCCCAGGACCCTGGGATCACAACCTGAGCTGAAGGCAGACGCTTAACCATCTGAGCTACCCGGGTGCTCCCATATCATATTTAAATCGAAATCTGACTTTAGCACCCATGCTTATTCATAGTCATAAAATGACCCCTAGGATCCATCTTTCAAGTGGACAGATCACTGACCCCGTCATGACTTCGGGAAATATCTGACTCTGACATTTCAGTCTCAACTACCCATTACTTCTGACTGTAGTGCCAGCTGACCGTTAAAGGTAAGTTTATCAATCTTACTTTTGGGGGGCTCCTCTATAATCCAAAACACAGATGTTGCTTAGTAAATACATATTGTCATTCTAGTATTCTTATCATTCCTTCCTAATAGAGTAATGCATAGTGATGTCTTTATCAAGCAAATAAAATTTGAACAATTTAATGAGATGGACAACTTAATGGGATTAGGAAGGACAATTTAATGGGATGACCAATTAAATGATCTTTAGGCAAGTGAAGCAACTATAAAAACATATCCTGGTTATAAGATGATTAAGGCCTGAGGCTCTAATATATAACATGTGACTATAGTTGATAACACTGTATTGCATAATTTAAATTTACTGAAAGTAGAAAATAAATGTTTTTACACACAAAAAAGTAAATTTGTGAGGTGATGGAAGTTATGTAATTCAATGGAGGGAATCCTTTCACAGTATATACATGTATCACTCATCATGTTGTACAGTTGAAATATTTTACAATTTTACTTGTCAATTATATCTTAATAAAGCTGAAAAAAATACCAAATGGAAAAACAGAAGAAAACAGACCTAGAAAAGAGGAGATTTTATGGCATTAAATATTTAAAGGATGGCATAAAGAAGTGAGAATAGCATTGGCTTTGGATGTGGTCAGTGGGCAAACTTAAATGACTCAGAAAAATGAGTTAACTATTGGGGCTTGAAGCTTGCGAGTCTTTGTTTAAGGGATTGTATAACTATTGTTGTAAGTGCATAAACATTTGACATTTTTAAAAATTTAATTTCAAAATATATACAGTGGCCATCATGTAAAATAAGAGATTTGTCTAAATATTTTCTCCTTACCTATTAGTCTCAGTGAAGACACCAAATGTCTTTACAACTTAAAATATTTATTTTAAAAATTAAAAATAAGTATAGGTCTTTAAATTGAAACAAAGCTATAATCATTCCTTCCACAGCAAGACAGTAAAATATTGTGTAACTGCTCCAAGATATATTTTATATGACATAGCTTTTATTATAGTACTAATATGTCAAGCTTCTACAATTTTCACTACAATACTTGAAAATTGTTATTAAGCAAATCTCCTATTTTTATGGCAAATGAGAACTAAATATAAGAGGATCCTTATCCATTGATTAGCACCTGCTTCAGAAGCAGATTATTTATGGAATGAGGAAACTCCTTAAGAGTTAGTTTATTCAGAGTATGCTTTATCATTGTAGCTACTAAAGAATTAAGGAAGACATGCATTTTATTCTCCTAAACAAAAGGAGAATATGTAAAAGTAGAAAAGAACTATTTTAGAGACTTTGCTAGCTCAGATTCATAACTATTCAGTAGAAGAATATCTTAGAAGAATTTTTAACTTATAAGTTCTAAATCTCATCACATAAAACAATAATTGCAAAGAGGTGATTAACATAAATCTCAACAGAAAGAGACAAAGTCAGGGAAGGGGCACAGAGAAGGTTTTCAGGCTTACGGTATTTCTCGAATTCTTCAGTGGGATGACTGGGGTATTAGTCAGAATTCTCCAGAAAAAAAAACAGCCAATAGGATGAGACTGGCTCTCACAATTATGGAGGCTAACAAGTCCCAAGATCAGCAGTCAGCAAACCCTAGAGCCAATGAAACAGTCCCAATCCCAATCCCAGTCTGAAGGCAGGAGAAGAGCAATGTTCTAGCTCAGGGACAGTCAAGCAGATTTTGTTCCCTTGCTCTGCCTTTTTGCTGGTCAAGACTACAAGAGATTGGGTGAGGAGGCCCACCCACACTGGGGAGGGCTCTCTGCTTCACTCATTCTATTGATTCAAATGTTAATCTTATCCAGAAATATCCTCAAAGGCATAACCAGAATGTTCAGCCAAAAATGTGGGCACCCATGGCCCAGTCAAACTAACAGAAAATTAACCATCACAGTTGACCATACTGGTATTCATTGGTATTCACAATTATCTCCTTAAATTATACATACATGTGTGTACTCTTTTACATGTACAGTAAGAAAAGCTGTACTCAAAAATATTGCTGACAAGTGGCATTAAAACTTGTGTTGCCAAATGTAGTAAAAAAAAAAAAACAAAAAAACACAAACAAAAAAACCAAAACAAACCCAAAACAAAAAAAGCCCTAAAGTTGTGTTTTGAATAAATAAATGGAGAAGAGACAAATTCTCCTTCCCAAAGAATTAAACTTAATATATATAGGTAGTTCCCTTTCCAGAGGTGAAACTTATTCTCACCTCTTCCATTAAAGGCTAAACTTAGTCACAGAGTAGGGGAAGAATGACAGTAAGATTACAGTGGAGAAACCTGGCCAATACCACCCTAACCCGGTGATGGAAGACTCACATCATCAGTGAGGTTGTGTTGACATCTGAGAAGTATATAGCACTTCCCTGGTACTTTATACAAAACATCCATAACCCAGTTTATTCATGAGAAATCCATCAGGTAAACCCAAATAGGAGACATGCTACAGACTATCTGGTCTGTGTCCCTCAATACTGTCAAAGTCAAGAGAAAAACAAGGAAAGTCTGAGAAATTGTCACTGACCAGTGGACACTGGAAAAACATAACTAAATGCAATGATGTACTATGACTGGGTCCTGGATCAGAAATAGGACTTTATGTGGGGGGGGGGGAGACCACAAAACTGTTAAGTTCAAATCATGGACCAATGTTGATTTCTTAGTTTTCACAAATGTACCATGACAGTGTAAGATGATATAACATTAGAGGAAAGCAAATCTGGGTGAGGTGAACTCTCTGTACTATCTTTACAACTTTTCTGTAAATCTAAAACTATTCAAAAATTTAAAAGTTTGTTAAAAAGCATTTGGGTTTTGACTGTTGATTCACTTGCTAGACTGGTATCCTCTATGGAGGCTACTCTGGTTTTAAAGCTGGAAAGATGCATTTGGGCTTGTCTCACTTGTTATGCATGTTAAGTACTCCAGGAGACCAAAAATAGATTTCAATCATTACAGATAGCAAACCAAGACCTATGCTCAGCACTAAATGTTTTTAAAAGCATAAAACCAGCAAGAACAGAGATTTACACAGGAGATAATCCTGAAATTGCTATTAAGCTTGAAGGACAAGATGAATCTATTTGGCTCAATATATAAACATTACACATTTTTTCTACATGGAAAAGGTAGTATAATAAGACTATAGATTAAACATATTTTTTATTAAAATTTTACAACATTTTTTACAAAAAAAAGCATGATAACCATTAGAATAACATATCATAAGGAATAATGTCTCTTTTAGCTTGGAAATTTTCAAATATTTTAACTCCCTAAAATCAAACTTAAATTTTTCGTTTCATGTTGAGAACCATATACAAAGTCTTAAATTAGAAAGTAAAGTATATCAATCATGAACAAGTATTTCTGGACTGTCTACTATGTATCTAGCACTGAGCTAATTGTTACAAGCTTTTTTTCTACAAATAATAACCTACTGTTCTGTCCTTCAGGATTATTAATCTTGTTGAATATGTGAGATAAATGCAAATCAAGTACATCCATTTCAGCAAACTTGTGTCTTGCTTTGTCATTGCTCTTCATGACCTTATTCCATAGGAAGTAATTTTTTATAGGTCAGTTCTCACAAATACAAATGACCTTAAGTGCTCAAAATTCACATGGTGTAAGATCTCATATGGAAGAAATATTATCACCAAATGAATTCAACTTAGACCTTTAAACCTATATGAATATCAAAGTGTAAAGGTTGGAGCAAACCAATTTCAAACTTTAGTTTCAGAAGGGTTATGTCTAATCACTGTGAAAAAAAGGTGTCTCTAGATGGTTTGCCCCATACCAAATCTTCATGGTTTCCTAATATCTATCATCCCTAGATAAACATTGCTTGTGGATAACATAGTGAAGCAAGGGGTAGTTTTTGCTTTGCTTTTTTGTTTTTGTTTTTCAACATCAAGGGATTACTGTGCGGGGAGAAAAATCTTTTTTCTCTTGATTTTTTTTTTTTTTTTAATAGAGGATCAATGGTTTGGACTCATTGAGAATTCTCTACACAGCTTTATATTACCATGCTCTCAGGATTAACAAGCTGTAACAATCAGAACCTCAAAAAACTTCTGAGGAAAATAAAAATAGAGTAAGATGAGACCCAGAGTTAGCCAAAAAAAATTGTCATTTTCTAGAAACTGAAAAGCTGAAATTGCCTCACAACATGAAAAAAAAAAAATATGAGCTCAGAGCTCGATTCAAATCTCAATTCTTGTATTAAAATACATGTAGGAAAAGAAATATTTGGTATATTTATTTATGTGGCAACTTCACTTGAAGCCTGATGTCAACACTGGTAACAGGCTATAGCTGTCTTAAAAATAACTAAGAAAAGTGGAGGTACAAATCCATTCTGGTGTAGTACTGCTCTTTTCAAATACATCTTTCTATTTTATTCCTCCATACTGCATAATGAATAGTGCTATTGCTGTTGAAGACTTAAAACAGCTGCATTTCTAATTTTGGCAGATTATGAGGGATTTTTACATGGGTTGCATGTTAAAAGCAAAGAAACGACACGCCACCCGGCAGAATGAAAGTGCTGGGCAGATGGCGGCACGGCGGAGCTATTAACTAGAAGTGCTACGAGTCACCACCCATCGTGGGACATCCAAAAGGGGCATGTGGCCGCTTTTCAAGTGAAGCCCAATCCTTTGCCTCAAACAAAAATAATCCATGTCCATGAGGTCTCCAGAGGGCCATGCAGTTGCCATTCTCCAATTGGCCTTTGTTAACAGAGGAAGCCTTCCATGCCTTCATTTAGCTGATTTTGATGGTATATACAATTCTGACTTTCCTTCCTTCCTTTCCTCCTCCAAACTCTCCTGTCACGTGGTGTGTGTGTGTGTGTGTGTGTGTGTGTGTGTGTGTTGGAGAGAGAAGGAGAGGAAAAGAGAGAGATATATAGGGAAACAATGTGTATGTCATAATTCTTCCCATTACTAAGGGAATTATCTCTGCAGAAGACAAGAAAGCATTCCAATGTCTTCACAGTGAAAAAGGAAAAAGATATAAGATCATAAATAGTCTTGATCAGTATCAATTTTTACTGACAAATCTTGACCAAAACATTTTAAAAACCGCATTCAGAATGCTGCTATGTCAATTTCCCCAAAACCTAGAGAGGTGATTTTCCTGAGAATAAACAGATGGGCACTATACCAACCAAAGGTTTGGCCTTCAAAACCAGGCTTTCCTTGAATTCAAAGCAGCTTATGAAGTAGGATAAAGTGATATGACTGCTTCTTAATAAATATTCTAGAATTTACATTAACTAAATGGTATCTTTTCTGGGCACCTGGGTGGCTCAGTTGGTTAGGCATCTGCCTTCAGCTCAGGTCATGATCCCAGGGTCCTGGGATCAAGTCCTATGTTCAGCTCACTGCTTATCAGGGAATTCGCTTCTCCCTCTCCCTCTGCCGCTGATCACTGCTTGTGCTCTCTCTCCCTCTCTCAAAGAAAAAAAGGAAAAAGAATGTTGTCTTTTTAAACTCAGACAACGTCCACTGTCAATTAATGACATTTTTATTATATTTATGTTTTTGTAAGCCAGCAAAAATTTATGTTGGAAAAAATGTGAGGTAAAACAAAGAAAGAAAGCCATTCATCAATTGTACAATTAGTCTATGTATTACACCATGATGCTGTGCTCTTCTTCCTGACCTTTTTTTTCTCCTAACAACACTTCCCATTTCCTTCATTTCTATTATGATTTTACAAGATCCTTATGTCCTAGGGAGTGTGTTAGATACTATACATTATTATCATGTGTTTCCTCAGTTTGAAGGTGAGGAAACTGACACCCAGACCCTAACTAGCCTTCCCAGTGCCACAGAGCTAATAAATGCAGTGCTGGGAACTGAATTCAGGGAGTTCATTTCCAGAGTCTATGCTTTTAAGCACTAAGGTATTTTGTGTAGCATGCAATGAAACAAGATAAAGAAATTAAGAAACTTGGGGAAATGGAATCTTGTTGCAATTACAAAGAATTAGTACAGGGAAAGTAACATAGCATTGACTTGTGCCATATCAAAGATGGCCCATGAATTCCAGTCTCAGAGGGTGAGGTCAAAGCAAGAAGAAAAACCAGACATCATGTAAGAGTAACATTACTCATAAAATAAAGCTGTTTAGGAGTACTAGAGTCTTAGGAATTTGTCCTATAAGGAAGTCACAGGGTAATAATATAGTGGACAATTTCTCCCCTGCGATTTTGGTAATAAATATACTACCAAAGCATTCAGGTGTGTTATTTCTAATATTCCTCTAAATGTCATATCAAAGAACATTTCAGTAGAGGCATTTCTGCAGCATGTGTGGGGGTGTGTGTATGTGTGTGAGCAAACAATGTGTTTTAGATCTTTAGGAGTAAATTTGGTTTATCTCCCTGCTCTAACAGAAAATTTTTTTTTATAGTGAAATGTTTATATCAATATGGCAGCTACTAGTTAATGTGTCTATTAAACACTTGAAATAGAGTGTGACTAAGGATCTCAGCTTTAATTTTACCTATTTTTAGTTAAATTTAGTATAGCGACTCATAGTGTGGACAGGACGAAACTAGAGAAATGGTTGGGTTGCCTATCTCTCAGCCAATTCTCATGAACAGAATTTCATGTTTTTATAACAGATGGACAAAACAAAAACTGAACAGTTTTATTCTCCAATTTAAGCCTAGAACACAAGAATTTTGTGCTCACTCAATACTAATAATTTTTTCAAAGACTATGACAAAAACCATATTCATATCACCTCTATATAGAAGTTAGCCAAGGAAATACCTGTTTACCAGATACTATGATTGCCTAAAACATTTTTAATATTAGGATCTGGTTCTGTAATCACCTATTTCGTTACCTCTGATGTGAAAAATCTTCAATTTTGAGTTGGAGTGTAATTTCTTAAATAAGTCCCACATAATTTAGACTCAAATCTGATAAATGAGGTAAATTAATAAGACTTTTGTGTGTGTTGTGTATTTTATACACCAATTCATGTAAAAAGGCAAAAAGAATGAACTAGTATCTTAGTATAGTTTCTAGAATGATTCTGAATAGGCAAAGATCTCTGAGATCCTGTTACACATTGAGGTGCTAACATGGTAAGATTTACATACATGAGATGGTTAAATCTCCAACCTAATAAGCAAATATAAAGAATTTTTGGTCACACAGAGATCAGAAAATACAGAGAAAAGGTTCCTTTTGTGTGGTTTTCATTATTCCTGTGTTCTTTTCCTGTTTATCTGAATGAGTTATAATACTGGCTTCAATTAGAGAAGTAATAGATGAAAAAAGAAGAGAGGGAAAAACTCTGATTTCTGGCTGGATATCCACTCACCAGATGGTGAAGAATTAGGCCTTAGGCTAATTCTGTGTGAACAGAGGGGCTTGATATGTCGGTCTCTGAAAACCACGGTATGTACATGGAGAGATCTATGGAGATTTAGACTCTGGTTTTGGAGCACATGACTCAGCTTTTCCTATAGATGGTGCCAGCTGACCCTTGGGCACAGACAGCTGTTCTGTTAGGTGGATAAAAGCAATGGTGCTCCAATGGGAGGACTTAGGGGTGGCGGGTGCGGGGGGGAGGAGGAGGAAAAGGAAAGGTCAGCCAGCATCCCAGGATATCAGTCCTTGTTCTTTCCAGACATGGAAATAGAGAAGTCAGGGCCTGAGGCCAGCTCCAGTGTCACTCCTAAGAGCTAACACAGGTATGGAGCACTGAGGTTCCAGATGAGGAAATGACACAAAACTGATGAAAGCAGGTGAGATATGCATGGGGGACGAGGGGAGGTGCATCCAAAAGGAGTGATTACTGAATACATTTAAGAAAAAGAGCAAGAATATTTGAAAGAAAAGAGCAATGGCTAGGAAAACTAGTTGAAGGAAGAATGAACTGAGGTAGGTAACAAAGGAGTTACTTTGGCATGGTGAAGAGCATAACCTAGGAGTTGTGGGAATCAGATGGGAAAACAACTGGTGTTTTATGAATTGGGTCTCATTTTACATAAGAAATGTGAAATACACAGAAATATTTTGAAAGCAGAACTGGATTTCTAAAAATAAGTAATTTCTAAAAAGTAATAAGTTTTTGACAACATGTAGAAGATCGCAAGAATCTGGAAAAGGATTAGTCAAGTGATAATAATATTGATATTACTAATAGATTAGGCCAAGGAGAGCCAACAGTAAGCAATGAAATTCAATTCCTACGGAACAGCAGTAACTTTTGGAGTACCAATTTAATAATGTGCTTATTAGTTTGTTCATTTTGTTACTTCAAGTATCCATTCATTCACTAAACAAACAGACGTTGATTGCATGTGACATGCCAGGTCCTGAGGATTCAGTATAAAAATAAATGGTTCTTGTGGTACACAAAAAATGAATTTTGGAACACTGAAAAAAAATTAAATTAAATTTTAAAAAAATCTGTAGTCCATTGGGGTGGCAGTGGAACAAGAAGGCAGAGTACCTCTTGTGAAATGCTATATATTTACCCTCATGAAATCTACAGCCCAACGACACTACTATTGCTATAAGGACTCAGGGAAAGGAGGTGACTAGCCCATCATTACGAAAGACATAAATGGCAGATCTAGGACTTATTCCAGTCTTTGACTAGAAGTCCACTAGTTATCAAACTGAATTTATATGGATATATGCCATAAAATAATTGTGATGTGTATTTCTAAGTTAATATACGTAAAGCACTTAAAACAGTGCCTAACACATAATGAATGCTATACATCCTTGTATCATCATGTTGTTTCTCTTAAAGAACAACATGGGGGGGATATTATTTATTCAAAATTAAACAAGAGAAATTGAACATAGCAGGATGCAAAATGTGTATAAAGTTTTCAAATGAAATAAGATTCTTCAAACAACTTTTCCCTTTAGGGTTTGTCTTATGCCCCATGTTACCTGGGGAGAATGTTTTCACTTTGCCTTGACAATTAGGGTTATTTGGGTGTAAAAAGACAGAGAAGCAATGCACTATTGTGCCACATCTCCCTAGAGACTCCACTACACAAAGAGACAAATAATAGAGAAAACTATCAAATTAAGGAAGGAGTCCTCTGAGCCACCACATCCTGGTTGAGGTCACAAGTTGGGAAAGGTGGAAAGTCTATGGAAACATTCCAATAGCCTCCTCTTTGTATTCACTTTTCTATGAAAACAAGTAAAGGTAGTGCAAAGAATCTAAAATGAGGTTTACTTGCAAGATAAAGATGGAAAGAGGATTAATATTAACAATAATAAAAAGGAAACACTGAAGACACACTTAACATAAACCATAGATCGAAGAAAAGAGTAATGACCTGTAATCTTACATTGCAGTTTTCCATTATTACAATACTGCCAGCACAGATAATTGCAACTTAGGTTGGATAGAAATCGGCACCACCAAGCCTGGAACACTTACATGTCCAAAACAACTACAAAAAAATACAAATTGAGTACTCAAGGCCAGGTCTTTTACAGCCTTAATTACTTAACCAGTATGAAGACTGGGGAGGTGCTTCCCATGATTAATTCTCCCTTCTTAAAAACAAACAAACAAAACTATGTCTATTTAATGTATTCCTGGGGAAATAATAATACAGTTATCTAATGTATCACTCTCATGGTTTTCCTCCTCCACTCAAATTTCAGAGGAGTAGAGAACACTGCTAAGCAATGTCCTACATCTGAGAAAAATGGATATAACTGGGACAGTACCATATAAATCAATAATTTGCATTTTCTATAAAAATAAAAGGACCTTGCTAGAATTTTGCTTTGTTTTGTTTTATCTTGCTTTTGGCTCGTGGTTTAGGTACAGAATCCTAGTAATAGCAAAACATGGTCATAAGGATTCCTTAAATACAGTGATGCTAAGACGCTACTTCAATTTCGATCAGAGTTGTAAAATTATATGATGGGATCCTGTTTAAGCAGGGGCATGGTTACTTTTTTTCTTATTTTGTACTGTAACTGTATGAAGAAGAGCCTCGGTTTTCTTAACCTGATCACAGTTTATATATTTATTAAATATTTATTCTTCTTAATAAAGAAGAGGGAATAAGGGTTCTATGATAAAAATGTCAGGGGAACCCGTAGCTCATTACTGGTTTTGTTGTTACAAATACCATCAATATTTTGCGGACATATCAATGGACCATAGTAGGAATTCTTTTCAGAGATTCTCAAGAAATCCCATTTTTACTGGTCCAAGTTCAAAGGGTTAACCTGAAGTTGAGGTAATGTTAACAGCGACTAAACACTTAGATTCAAGCTCTGGTACTACCTCTACTACTCCCTGCAGGATATGGGCAAGTTAAAATGTATATTTTATAGCTTTAAGGTATCTGATTTTACTACCTCCCAGAGTCTTTGTGAAGAAAACCTTACTTATGTAAACTGATTGAAAAGCTTGTACTATAATGTAAACAGTACTATAATGTAAACAAAGTTCTCTTTCTTCTTAACTCCTGTTTTTCCGTGATTCAAATATTCCCCTCTGTGAGAGAAAAGTGGCCTCTGTGTAGACAGAACAGATACACCCTCTCAGACCATTGATTCATGGGCTTGACCCAGAGAGGGTAGTATCGCCAGTGTAGATTGCTGAGGCCAAGACTCACCATATACTTGGAGGGGAAAAAAAATGTGTCTGTGTTAAAGTGAATTTGGGAAGTGAACTTAGAGACTCCTGCTTCATATTAGCACGCACCAACGTTCTGAAGAGTCCTGCAATAAATAACTCTTTTAACATTGTTTGACCCAACGCTTCTCAAAGTCATCAGGCCAGGACTTCCTAACAACCATGAACATTGAGGAGAAAGGCTGCTTAGAGTGTGAAGAGGAGAAGCAACCGGAATAGCTAAAATTTATTGTGTAGTTGCCTGTGTGTAGAAATTTCTGAAGTGCTTTACACGCATTAACTTACTTTTAATGTTTGTGGTAACCTTACAATGTAAGGGCCAGTGTTGTCTCCGTTTCACAGGTGAGGAAACTAGGGCACATAATGACTAAATGTCTTTGCAAAGATGTGAATAGTGAGGAATAGAAAAAGGATATGAAGCCAGATGATCTGGCCCTGGAAACTGTTTAATTGTTAATGCATAGCACTGAACCTGCAGATTGAGGAAAATATGGAACCCGTACACTATTAGCCCTTTTCAACACTTTCATCCAGTTCTAAGGTTCTTTTTTGACTGAAAAACAAACAAAAGCCTCTGAATCTCGGAGAATATACAACTTGTTCAAAGGAAATCAATGATATTATATGCCCAAGAAATTAGTTCTCCAGCATCTTGGAACAGGAGCCAAACCACTCAACAAACACATCAAACAACATGTGAGAGCAAGACTTGGTGTGAGGGAAAGAGTATGTGATCACTCTTAGGTGGCTGTAGCTCTCCTTGGAGTCCTCTTCATATTCTCATTTTTCTTCATCAGTTATATCCAAATGGGTATACATCTCTTCACTTCTACTGCTAAAATACTTCTTAACCTCTCTCTAGTTCCAGCTCTTGAATCACTGCCTGAACATAGGCCCACAGCCCCCTCTGCCTGGACTATAGCACTAGCTTTCTCATGAGGCTCTCATCCCTAGATGGTGTGGAATAACTAACCAGCCACATGTGGTAACAATGCTTTGCAAAAGTTGTAAGTAATACTGCATAATCTATTGTAAAAAACTGGTGAAAAATATCTGGAAAAAAATGGATTTTTACAATCAATGAAAGAAGAAAAATTCAACATTTAGCTCTAAGACTTTAAAATTGTAATTTTACCACAGAAATTCTTATAGTCTTTGTCTATTTTTCATTTAACATCTATTAGATACACACACACACACACACACACACACAATTATTAGAGATCAAGCCCCCAAAAAACAAAAAAACAAAGAGTTGAGTCATGGGAATGCCGTTCTGTTATTAATTTGCTTTGCTTCGCTTCGGCTGAATTATTAGGCTTTGATGGAGACCCATCATGAAGAAGGCTTTAGATAAATTCCATGAACTTTATTTATAATCTAGTACTATACACTTGAACTTGACTTTGGCCCTAGTAAGAGAAATTTCCACTTGCAGTGTTTTCCTACTCAATAACAATAGTAACAATGCTAATCCTTTGCTTAACAGACAAAAAAAATTTGCCAGTGGTGGGAGTGTGCATGGTGGGGAACTTCCATGGAGTTATTTCTTTTTTTTTCTCCAGAACCCAACCCATCCACCCATGAGCAATGTTTTCCTGGCTTACTGGGTCTAAATACACTAGGCTCACATAAGCCCTGTTTTTCAAAAAGAAAAGGAGAGAGAAAATCAGCAAATTAGCCAGGAGCAGCCTGGTTAGTACTAACAGATGATGAAAGGTCTCAGCATAAAATGACATAAGCAAGAGAAAATTCTTGATGTTGCCTGAAGAGACAAGAGTATTTCACCTTCTTTAAAATTAATTTTTTCCATATTTTCTCATATTCTACTGTATTCCTATGTCAGAACATGTTGCTATTAGAAGAACAGTGGTTAAACATTAAAAGAACCAGATTATGTTCATGCTGAACTACAGATTAAAATTTATTTTTTCATGGGGAAAAACAGAAAATTTGGATAAATGAATTTTAACAATAAAATTATAGTCGTTAAGACGAAAATCTCCATCGCATTATGGTCTGAAACAGGTTGAAAGGCAACAGAGAGGATACCCAGTGTTTTGTTCCCCAGCCATAGCATGTTGAATGAGGTTGATCCTTAATCACACCTTCAGGAAATGCATATTTCTCAAGTACAGCACTTCATATTCTTCCGGGACTGGGTCAGGAATTTGTAAGTGATATGAGCTCCCTTGCATCCATGCTTGAAGTGCCTTCATTAGCAATCATTTGTCCTGCCTCCAATTATAATGCAATGCAACCCTGCCCACATTATAGGCACTAATTTCTGGTAAGGGCTGAGTCAGAGCACAGAAAGGAGACGTGAACTTTCTATTTCTTACTATTGAGGACATCCTTAGAAATAATAGTTTTACAACAAATCAGTATTTTTTTCAAAATGTTATAAATGTGATAACTTCTAATGTGAAAGCCACTCATACATATTTATTGAGAATCTCATCTATGGTAACAAAAGGATGTGGGGGCAGGGGGAAGAAGAGATTGCTGAACAGTAGTTAAGGCCGGTAAAGACGAGTCTGCATTGAGACACAGAGGCAGGGGACTGTGTCTAGAAGCCACGTGTAGCTCAGGACCAGGAATGGCAAAAATGGATGGTAAAGTCATTCAGATTACAGACCTATGTAACAGGCCCCGTGAGGGTGTAAGGGAACACGAGATAGTTGGGACTGCATCCAAGTGACATAAGACATGCCCATGGTGGCCTATATGCTGCGGGGAGAGAAAAAGAAAGGTAAAAATACAGTCCGAAGATGGTAGGGGGGGTAAGGGACTGAAAACTATAGTCAAACAACAGGGCCCAGGATGTGGATTTGGTAGCAGCAAGCAAGATGGAGGAGGAGTGGCCCAAGTGAGCACCTCGGAACTGGACCAGGCCTTTGTGGTGAGCTCAGGCACAGGCAACTTATGACAAGCAGAAAGGAAAGGGGTGTGGGGAAAACAGAGTTATAATGAGGGGAGGGGTGGTTAAGGAAAAACCATTTTTAACATTTACTGAGAAAATCACAATGTGAAGCATAACAGTGGGAGAGGAGGGATGAGAATCCAGCCGCCAAAGAAGCTAACGGCGAAATGCAGGAGATCATCAATTAAATATAATTGAATGTGTGTATATATAAAAAACACATATTACTCACATATTATATATAATTAATTATAAATACATATATTTAATTAAACATATATGCTTGTATATTTAAGGGTTAAATGACACTGAGGAAGTGAGACTACATGGGCTGAAAAAGTTGAAAGCCTCCAGGGTTCAAATATGAAACCAGTCTGTTACAGAATGGCTCATTTTAAATACCGACAAGACGGCTGATAAGAGTAGAAGAGGGCTTCCTGAGCCTGGCATTGGGACAATAGGTAAGAAAAAAAGGCTACCTTTAAGAGCCCTCTCAGCAACTGTGGCCAGGGAAACAGGAGAGGCAGAACATGGAACAGAAAGGGTGGCTGGCAAAAGAAGTGGAGTATAAGCACAATGAGGGTCTTGGTTTGCAGAGATGGCGAGGAGAAGCATCGTGCTGTTCACTGGGCGGTGGGGCAATGCAGAGGGCTGTGTGCTGAAGAGCAGGTCTCACTCACTGAGGTAACATACAAACAGACAGCCCTCTTCCCTCTCCCACAAGCACAAGCACACCCACACACAGCTTGCATTCAATCTGTCTGGTATCACTATAAAACGCTTGACAACAAAACTAAAATGGCAAGAAAAATAAATCAAATTTTGAAATGCAATTAAAAAATTCTCATATATTTCTTGGGGCGCCTGGGTGGCTCAGTAGGTTGGAACCTCTGCCTTCAGCTCGGGTCATGATCCTGGGTCCTGGGATCGAGCCCCGCATCAGGCTCTCTGCTCAGCAGAGAGTCTATTTCCTCCTATCTCTCTCTGCCTGCTTCTCTGCCTACTTGTGATCTCTGTCTGTCAAATAAATAAATAAAATCTTTAAAATAAATAAATAAATAAATAAATAAATAAAAATAAAAAAATAAAAAATTCTCATATATTTCTGGACATTGCCAGAGGCAAAAAAAAAAAAAAAGATTCGTAAAACATATTACATTATTTGCAAAGCAGTCTGGCTATGAGTTTAATATGAATTATAGAGAGAATGGATCCAGGGCATGATTTCTCTGAATCATTTATTTCAGGCAGCCCCTCTGATTCAGAAATAGGAAACTTAAAAAACAACATGTCTAAGGCACTAGTTTTTTAAGGCCAGGTGCGCGAGTTTTGTAAAAGAGCCAATGAGAGGTAACAGCATACAGGTTTCTTAAAAAATTGAAAATACAGCTATCACATGATCCAGTAAGATTCCACTACTGGGTATTTACCCAAAGAAAATAAAAACACTAAATCAAAAAGATATATGCACCTCTATGTTTATTGCAGCATTATTCACAATAGCCAAGATATGGAAGCAACTCAAGTGTCCATCAACAGAGGATGTGGTATATGCGTACAATGGAATATTACTCAGCCATAAAAAAGAATGAAATCCTCCTTTGTAACAACATAGACATCTAGAGGGTATAATGATAAGTCAAACAAGTCAGTCAGAGGGAGACAAATACCATATGATTTCACTCATGCAGAATTTAAGAAACAGAACCAATGAACAAAGGAAAAAGAAACAAACAAAAAACCAGACTCTTAACTTTAGAGGATAAACTGATGTTTGCTGGAGGGGAGGTGAATGGGAATTATGGGTAAAACAGATGAAGAGGATAAAGAATACACTCATAACAAGCATGGAATAATGTAAATAATTGCTGAATCACTATATTGTACACCTGAAACTAATATAACACTCTATGTTAATTATACTTGAATAAAAGATATATATGAAAAAATAATAAAGTGGTTGGTATTGTCTACAAAAAACACATGAAAGCTTTTGCTTTTTTGATTTAGCAAGTGGCAACCCTATATACAAGGACTTTATAACTTCTATCTAGCAAAACAAGTTGTTTTACAGGATCTAGCTATACAGTGAAAATGTGGTAATCCCAGGACCTCCCACAGTGATAGGTGATCAACAAAGACAAAGACAAATTGGAGTGAATCAAAGCAAACTCCAACTGAATTATAAACAGGGCAAGCAAGGTCGGGGCTCTGAACAAGTTGAGGAACTTGAGGAAGTGAAATCTAAAATCACTAAAGCTAGTGGATTTCCTTTAGTCAAAGAGATAACATGCAAAGATGGCAAGAGGGGAGAAAGGAGCAATACAATCGGAGTTTCTCAATAATTCCTCAATTTGCACAAAAATCAACATTAAAAATCTGGATCTCTTTGTATTAGTATTGCACTGATCACTGTTGTAAGGATCCCCACTACAGCTGTTCTCTGGCACTTTTTTTTTTTTTAAGTATGCCTATTTTTTTCTGCATTGATACGCACAGTCTGATCAGTAAATTCTAAAACCTAAATAAGAAATATAAATCTGGGCAGAGGGAAACACAGCCGCTCCTTAGATCTGGCTGGTATCACATGACATGGCTTGACCTGCTATAACTCCTGAACTCAGGTTTCCAAGTTGGTCCTGGCTTAGAGTAGACATCTGACTTAACTAAAGCTACGGATTCCTAGCCCTGTTGCTATCTCTTGGCTTCCAGACCCTCCATGCATTTGGGGCCCTAACATCTGTCTTTCACAATGGGTAGGGTTTTTTTTTTTTTTTTTTTGCTTTTGCTGCTGCCCAAACGATTCAAGATGATGAACGGAAAGTATGCTTGTGTGTTGCTGGGAGGTCGGGGAGATGGTAAAGTTGAGGAAAGTGACTGGGACAGCACTGAGGGCAGAATCAGCCAACTCAAGACAAACTGTTTGCTTTTTCCAAAAAATAATTTGAAAGTTCCTATAGACAGAGGCCTAACATTTTCTTTTAGGGCAGAGTTTGATGTAGGTTTTCTATGTTGCCTTAAAAATTATGCCGAAGATTTCTTCAATTACAAACTATTAATCTATGGATAGAGAAATAAGTGTACTACCTGACAGGACAACTTCAATAAGATCACCTTCCTGGATATCACTAGCCGTTTTCACCAGCTGAAGGATGTTTTCGGAGGTAGGGTCATGGCGAAAAAGCAGGATCTTATCATACATTCCATAGAAACCACACTCAGGGAACTGTAAATACAAATACCACAATAGGTTACATGTCAAAATCTTCCTAAATTTAGAATAGAAACCAAAAAAAAAAAAAAAAAAAAGTGTCAGGACACAAATACAAGTTAATTGATACTTTTATGCTACGTCAAATAGTTAAGGTAAAATTGACACTCAGTAAAATTCACCCTTTTCAGTGTGTTGTTCTGCAAGTTTTGACAAATGTATAGGAGAACTACATTCCATATATGTGGTATACACAAAACAGTCAAGATACAGAACAGTTTCCATTACCCCTAAAATTTCTCCATGCCCATTTTATTGTAAACTTCTCCCCTGACACCCAGCCCCTAGAAAACACTTATCTTTCTGCGTCCATAATTTGGTCTTCTCAAGAAGGTCATATGAATGGTATTGTACCATTTACATTGTATAATTTAAAATCTGACGTTTTTCTTTTTCTTTTAAGATTTCTTATTTATTTGAGAGAGAAAGACAGCACGAGTGGGGAGGAGGGGCAGAGGGAGAAGCAGACCCCCAGGGAACAGGAAGCCGGATGCCAGACTTGATCTCAGGACCCTGAGATCATGACCTGAGTTGAAGGCAGCCATTTAACCTAGTGAGACATTCAGGTGCCTGAATCTGATGTTTTTCACGTAGTATAATGGATGTAAGGTTGTCCATTCTGCTACATGTATCAGTAATCTTTTCATTTTCATTCCTGAGGAATGCTCCATTATATTGCATGGATATACCACAGTGCATGTATCCATTCCTCAGTTGAAGGGCATTTTATTTCCAATTTTTGACTACTACAAATAAAGCTGTTATAAATGTTTACTTAGAGGTTTTTATGTGAACACAAGTTCTTGACTGTGGTGTATGGGAGTATCTGGGTAATTTTATAAAAAATTTCTACTAAGATTTAGCATTTAGATAGCATTACTTAGATTTCCATTTCCTCTTAAGTGAGGTTTGGTAGTTTTCTTTCAAGGAATCTATTGATTTCATCTAAATTGTTGATTTTCTGGTCAAAAGGTTTTTTAAAAAGTATATTTTTTTTTAATCACACTTTTAATGCTGTAGGGTCCATAGTGATGTCTCTTTATTACTTTTTCATAATTTGTGTCTTCTCTTTTTGTTTGATCAGTTTCTGACCATCAGTCTATTTATCTGTTTTTAAGTCAGTTCCATTTTGTTTTTGATTACTGTAACATATTTTGAAATGAGGAAGTATCATGCTTCTAGCTTTATTCTTCTTGCTCAAAATCACCTGAGCTATTTGGAGTCTTTTGTGGTTCTTTACGAATTTTAGAATTGTTTTTTCTACTTCTATAAAAAATGCCATTGGTATTTTGATTGGCGTTTCACTGAATCTGCAGATTGCTTTGGGTAGCACAGACATTATAACAACATTAATTCTTCCAATACATGAATGTGCAATGTCTTTCTATTTATTTGTGTTTGTTTCCTTTCTTTTAGTAATGTTTTATAGTTTTCATTGTATAAGTCTTTCATCTCATATTTTCTTTTTTTTTTTTTTAAGATTTTATTTATTTATTTGACAGAGAGAGAACACAAGTAGGCAGAGAGGCAGGCAGAGAAAGAGGAGGAAGCAGGCTCCCTGCTGAGCAGAGAGCCCGATGCGGGGCTCGATCCCAGGACCCCGGGATCATGACCCGAGCCGAAGGCAGAGGCTTTAACCCACTGAGCCACCCGGACGCCCCTCATCTCATATTTTCATTAAAATACTTGAAAGTTCTTTTCTACTAAGTCCATTACCTCTACCATTCTGGTCTATTTTCATCAATTCTTTTGATTCTTACGGGTTACATTTCCTCCTCCATTTCCTGCTTTTTCATATGTATACTTTCTAAAAATTGAAGTATGGTTAATATACAATGTTTCATTAGTTTCAGGTGTACAACATAGTGGTTCAACAATTCTATTTGTTATGCTATGCTCACCAAAAGTATAACTACCATCTGTTACCATAGAATGCTATGAAAATACTTTGACTACATTCCCTGTGTTGTACATTTCATCCCTGTGATTTATTCATCCCATAACCAGAAGCCTCTACCTCCCACTCCCCTTCACCATTTTGTCCAACCCCTTACTCTCTAGAAACCACCAGTTTGTTCTCTGTATTTATGGATCTCTGTTTTTTTTTGTTTATTTGTTTGTTTGATTGTTCATTTGTTTCTTAGATTCCACATATTAGTGAAATCATATGGTATTTGTCTTTCTCTACCTGACTTATTTCACTAAGTATAAAAATAGAAATGCCATATGATCCAGTAATTCCACTACTGGGTATTTACCCAAAGAAAATAAAAACACCAATTTGAAAAGATATAGGAATGCCCCTAATTACTGCAGCATTATTTACAACAGCAAAGATATGGAAGCAACCTAAATGCCCATTGACGAATGATTAAAGAAAATATGGTTTCTATATAATGGAATGTTATTATACGTATAAAAGAATGAGATCTTGCCATTTGCAACAACACAGATGGACCTACAGGGTATCATGCTAAGAGAAATAAGCAGAGAAAGACAAATACCATGTGATTTCTTTTATACGTGGAACATACGTCTACTTTTTAAATTAGATGCCAGATTTTACGAATTAATGTGAGCAGTTGCCTTTGCTGCCTTCCCTTAGAGAATGTTGATATTTGTCTTGGCAAAATATGAAGAAAATTGCAGATCAGTTTTATCTTTTCAAGGCTTATTTTTAAGCTTTATTAGGTTAGCTTTAGAGTAGTATTTCCTATAGGAATAGTTTAACCCTACTACTAATACATAACTCTTTGAACATCTCCATGGAATACCTCAAGTGTTCAGTGAAATTTCTCCCATTTGCCTGATAGAAACTCAACGTCTCTCAGTGCTATGTGAGCTCTGGAAAGTATTCATTTCAGAGCTTCCAGGCATCTGCTCTTTCCTCTGCCTTACTAATTTTCATCATACACATACACAGATTTGTATTCAGCCTAATACTCAAGCGGGCCTTTAAGCAGATTTCTGAAGCTCTATTTCTGTATAGGTCCCACCTTTCCAGTATTTCTTCCCTAAAAATCCTTTCAGCCGGGTCACCTTGAGCTCTATTCCGTGTGTCTTCCCCACAGCCAGACAACTAGGCTCCTCTTAGGTTCTTTCTCCCCACACTACACTTTGGATCCTGCCTCCAGGCAGAAAACTCACATGACTGTAGTGCTCACCTTGTTTGTTTCTCTTCTCAGGGATGACAGTTCTGCACTGCCTGTTGGACAATGTCCAAAAACAGGCATTCTACACATTTTGTAGTGTTTTCTATTTGTTTGGAGCAGGTGAGCATGTCTGATACCAGATACTCCTTGTAAATAGACCTCAAAGTTTCATGTGCTTTTAAAATATAGATTGCTAATCTTTTCTATCTAACCTTTTGACTACCCAATTCTATGTAAGTAGCATTTGCAAGAAAAGTCAAAGACAAATAAAATGTCCACAATTGGTTAGAGTACATTTTAAGATTATGTAGAAATAAATATACAAAATACATTAATGAAGTAAAATTTAAAAATTTAATAATCATAAAACTCTTAAACCTCAGTTTGAGAGTTTGAATTATACTTTAACTTAAAGAATCTTCCATGATTTGATCACAAATGTTCTTCAAAATACAATACATTAATTAATGCACAGATCACCTTAGCATATCCTTTCCAAAACCATGGGTAGCTGATTCTGACTCAAGATAGGGGAAAGAAAATTCAAGGGATTTAGTGTCTGAGGTGGGGTGAGTAGACAATAATAGCTGGAGAGGAAGAGAGATGAAACAGCAATTGTCTTCCCAAAGATGAGCCAAACTTTACAGTGTCTTCTAACTAATGTCTTAAGGATGTGCTATATAGAGGAGACCTCAGGTGGCAATACTGAAGAGGGGCTCAGGAGGCAAGGATTCTGCCACCTCATCACAATTTCTGTCAACATGTCCACATACCTCTTGCTTTCTTCAATAAGGAATTTGCCCTTTCTTCAAGGACATTTCTAAATTCTATTTCTCTATGGTCTTAGATTGCTGACATTTGAGTATCCCAGTCTATACTGTGCCTCTTCGTAAAACCATGGGTATATGGAATGGATGATTTTGTACTCAAGTAAGGCTTGGGTGCCTCACATCCTAATTATTATATTTCTTTCTGAGGGTGACTCACAAAACACTTTTAAAAATAAGAATAGATAGAATAATACCAAGATATACAACCCATATTAAAACTATTATTTTAAAAGCTGAATTTAAAAAATAAAGATAGCATTATAAATATTCATAGAAGTTATTTGTCCAAGATATAGAGCAATGAGGTGTGGATATCCTCTCTTCCACATTCCATTTTACTGGGTCATAAACAAGACTTTTTCTCTTCATTAACAAGCCATTCAAAATCAGGTTGTAGAGCCCTGTGAAGCAGGGCATAGGGGTGAACATGAAGGCCTTGCCTCATGGGACAGTTGTCATGGCAGCAGAAGAAACTGAGGATTCGATTTTTTTTTTTTTCCAAATTGTACCTTTTCTTATTGGCCAGAAAAAAAATATATGCACATTTGCTTTTTACTGTTAAGAGAAAAAAAAAATCTTTTCTTTGATGTAACATAACATTCTGCTTGAACAGAAACTATACAATAAGACTTCCAAAAATTATATTTAAAAATGATGTCAGGAAGGTGGAAAGTATAATGAAACAATGCCTGACAACTGAGAGAGAACATATTGGGGGAAAAATATTCATGGAACAACATTCCCTAATTGGGTCATAATCATCTGTTTTTATGTGAAGGTGTGTGAGCTTTGAAATCTGAAAACCCTCATTAAACTAAACAGGCTTTCAGAAAGGCTCAGAGGCTTGTAAACTCAGCTGGAGCTTATTACCAGATCAGTTCTGTGTTTCTCAGAGGCTTTGTGGTTGTGAGCGCAAACATCTGAGATAAGTGATTTCAAGCTCTCTCCAAGTTCGACTGTAACAAAACTGGCCACTGTGAAAATACGGCCAACAATTACGGCACTGGTCCTAAGCTCTTTAATTCTACCCTATGCTGGAAACCTCTGTGCTGCTGTGTGTATCATTTGGCATTTTTGACCACAGAGCACAATTTACTGTTACATTTCACTATAAATTCATGGCTGGCCAGACAATGTGCTCCAGAGTAGAATAAATACATGTTTTAATGAGTTGCTGAAATGTGACCTGGCCAACGGGAACTCTGAGGAACAAAGGGTGCTTTTTCACAGTTGAGGCCAATCACAAAGGGCAAGAACAAGCAATACCAGAAACAAATTAATCCATGATTCAGTCAAGTAGAAAAAAAAAAAGAGAGCAAGAGAGATGGCCTGATTAGGAAATGAAAATACACTGCCAGTTTACTTCTGCTAAAAGGTGATGGAAATCCTGGGATTAAATTATTCTGCTCAATAACGGAACACATCAGGCAGGTGAATATTGCACTCTTCTCATCAAAGGCGCTTTCCAAATTATTTTCCAAGAACTCTCTCTCGTTGCTAACAAGTGGTGCCATGACTGGCCACCCTTAATGAGCAGAGAGATAAAAAAGGTGCTACCACTTACTAGTTGAGCCAAAATACTCCCTAAGTACTGTTCCGGGAGTACTGGGACAACAAGGATGAGCAACTATCTTAAGAGAATAGCTAAAGAGCTGGGTGAAACTGTCTCTGGTGTCCCTTGTTGGAGTTGCCCCTGAATGGCGTTAGCACTGAGCTGTGAAAAGCAGAAACGATTAGGCGGCTGATAATGGTTCTGAAAGCAGATCCTGGATCCTGCTGACAGATGTGGTGAGTGAGACCTAAGACAACAGTGGTAAATTCGTATTCTTAACTTTGCCCAGGCAACTAAGGCATCCCCCTTTTAATAACCTCACAATCTAAATTAAAAAAAAAAAAGTCTAATGACATTGAAAATTTAAGTATATAAGAAAGTTAAGTGTGTGAAAAAAAACCAACAAATACTTAGTGAATAACCACTGGTGATTATCATGTACCCAGTGCTACAGCTGTAGCAATAAAATTATGAGCTGGTTCAAGCCCACCAAAAGCATGAACACTAAATTGTCACTTAGAAACACAAGTTATGAAGTGTAAATGAAGGGGAAAAGAAAAAGTGAATACTCTATATTATCCGGAGGCATATTTCTGAAATGCATTCAAATTTGGGCACAGGCTCTTTGATTTGGTGATTTCATATCCTCAAAAAGGCACACACGAAAAGAATTCCACCCTATGACCACATAGCTATGTGACTAGTTTCTGAATCTAATCTTAGGAAACAGAAACCAGAGAAAAAATTTTAACTTTTTCTTTTTAACTCCCTTCCTCCTCTACCCAACCACCCCTCCAAGCCAGGCAGGACACTGAATAGTGTTCCATCACAGTCACTAAGAATCACTGTCAAAGGCAGACCTTTGCTATCTCTCCTAGTGGCAACTGTTGGTATAGATTCTTGGTTGAATCATGGATCTCTCAGTCCAAAATATATGATTCATGAAAATAAATCTTTTTTGCCTATTTTCAAGAAATGCCTATTTTCAAGAAATATTTTAAAAAGTCTTTGCAGAATTTCAGTTTCTGAAACGACGACTAAATGATAGTAATAGCACTGACACAAGAAGATGCACTATATACTGCCCAAGCCATGAAAAACAGCATAACTGTCCCCTGCAGAGCCAGGAGTGCAGGCATTCTCCATTTTACTTTGCTATTTTCTGGGCCACGGGCATGCCGTCCAAATGCCAAGAACCCTGGTGAACAATCATAGCCCTTGCTCCCTCTGTAGTTCTTTCTCTCACCAGCAGCCGCAACAATCATATGACTCTCTGCTCTACTAACCCAATGCTTCCTTTGAAACTGGATGCCTAACACCAAGGGTCTATCAACTTCAGAAGTCTTCAAGGTCTGAATTTACAAACACAGAAGTCACTGTGGCTAGTCCTCCTCTCTCAGCTCTAGTGCCAAAACACTTCCTTTTCTCATTCAAGACAGGGCTTTAATTTATTCCACTTTTGCTTTCCTAAAGGCAGATGACCCACGCACTTTCTTCTGCTTAGATTTTCTTTTTTTAGCCACTCTCCTTTCCATTAAGTTCAAAATCCCAGGTTTAAACAATCATTTTCGTTCACAATTTTACATTTCGACTTTAAACTTACTTTCCATTTGCATTACAGCAAAGAAAAATAAAGAGAAAAAGATATCTGAGGGGAAAAAAGGAATATACTTCATCAAGGAGAGGTCTGCTTGGAATCTTTAGATTAAAGTGAAATGGTAGATTTGGGTTATGAGATTTAAAAGTTGGCTGTACTACCAGACACAGAAGCATATAACTTGAATTTGCAACACCTTTGGGAAATAAAGCTAGACTAGAAATTCTTCTCCCTAGAGCATATAAATATATTGACGTTATATACCAAATATTGCTAAAGAAGTCTGTTTAATAAATTACACGCTTATCTTTAAGACAACAGATGTGACTCAGTGTGATGCTTAATTGTTAGTAGAAACTTTTCTTCTACGTTAATTTGAATAATATGTCATCTATTAAAAAGACAAAAGCAGTAAGAAATGACTTAACACATCATTAACTCTAATGCCGCAACTTCTATGTATAGACTTCCTGGAGATATTTTAAATCATTATTTTGTTGTCTATAATTTTTAAGGTTTAAAATAAATGTTCATATCTAGGCAATTATAGGTGGTAATAATTAATGAGAGCCTCACCACTGTTGTGTAAAAACACATTATACTGCATTATACCTTGACAGATTACTAGTCAGTAATAGCTACTACAAGTCTTAGTAGGCACTCTGAAATTACACAACAGTAATTAGGTGTGTAGATGTGCAGCTTGGAAATGGAAAAAAATATACTTTGTACTCTTTGCCTTATTCTGAATTCAACTGTCATTATAGAATACTGTATATTTTTTGCATTTCTTAATAAGGCTACATGGTTGTTCATTACTTAATGAATTGGTGATGATGGGAGCATGTATTGGATAAAATGAAGACTATGACAGCCATTAAAAGGTTTTACCAAAATTTAAAAATCATTAATTTTGGAGAAGAAAAATACCCAGAGGTAATTTATTTTCTTTTCATTTAGAGATGATTGGATTGACCCAGAATTTACTAAGGAATCTATCCAAGGTCACAATACTAGGTAATGTCAGAACAGGGATGAAAAGCCTAGTCTCCTAACTCATACTGCTTGATCGTCCCTCTCAGTCCATTTCTCCTAGGAAGGAAACAGAGGAAGAGTGGCCAAATGTCCAGCCAACAGTGATTCAGAACTGAAGACCCTGAGCACTTTTTTTGGCCAGAAAGTGCTGGACCCAGGCATATAGATTTTGGATTTTGAACAAAACTAAGGTAAATGACTTAATGAACTTTAAAACAGCTATTCCATGGCAATCTTCAGTTCTTACTAGATAGATAAGTCATTAAAAGGGTAGTGGCACTGAGGGACCCCACTGAAGGCTAGATGACAGCAGAATGGACAGCTTATAGCAGAAGAAAACCTGGTTGGGGTCATTTAAGACAAGGGCAGGCAGTCTTCCACATCCTATCCTCAAAGGAGAGGTTTATTTTAAGAGAACCATAATTAATATTTATAGAATTTTTGGTCCTTTAGAGAAAACGAAACATAAGCATATTGTTGAGTAATATGTTTGAAAAGATTTCCACTAAATTACCTAGGATAAAATTGGAAAAAAAAATGTACTATTATTTGGAAAATTTGTACATATGTCTATCATGTTCTTTGATGATAATAAATGGGAGATAATTAGTGTATTACAATCTGAGTTTGTATTTCAGATGCAAGAGGAGTAACTTTTCATTAAATTAAAACTAAATTTTAATATTAAATATACATAGACCAATGACCAGAAAATGCTAATTTAATTACACACATTTACAACGAAGTATTTATGTAAACTTTAATATGTCATTAATCCTCCAATTGTTGTGGACTATATAAACAGTTGGCCAATTTATGAAACTCAGTTAAAAAAAATCAATCTTTAGTAGAATACCTAAATGAGTGAACCATCTCCTTTTTAACTGTTTTACTCTTATGTTCTAAAATGTCTGATTCTGACCAAATTAATTTTATTCCAGGCAATTTTCTTTTACACAATAATTGGATAGATCTAAGTATGTATAATCATCAGGGATATAATGCACGGGAGAGAGGCGAACTGCCTGGATTATGCCCCAGATCATAAATCTAGAAATGGAGGTTAGGAAGAAGTATTTAGTGGTAAAATACTTTTCTTATGAAAGCTCTTTGAATGGTGTACATAAAGGAACAAGAAATGGGTATGGGACACAGACCTTCTAAGTCAAGCGGAAAAGCTGATGCCACAAATGTAATGGTCCTGCTGAGCATCCACCTGGATCACTACAGCACACGTGACACATAGAACAACTCTATTAAGAGGTCGGGAGACGTGTCATGGCATACCACAAGTTCATGCCCCGAAACTTTTAGGTACTGTGTATCTAGCTAGAGAAGCAATGATAAATCAAAACAGATACAGTCCCTTCTTCTCAGAAGCTAAGGAAGGGGAGACTGTCTAAAGCAGGAGAGCACAAGGTGGGGCAGGCAGCAAACATCAGACAGCTAATCCCACAAATGAAGGTATAACAGCACAGTGAGATAAGGATAACGAAGAAATGGGCACCTTCTGAAGAAAGCATACAACAAAGGACCAGATGGAATGAGGAAAGGATTCCCTGAAGAAATGGTGTTGCAGCTCAGATCCAATGCTCAAAAGCAGTTAACTTCAGAAGGAGGGTGGTAAAGGGTCAGAGGGGCTGGCAGTGCAAGCAACTGTGCAAAAATTTTACATGTTCTTTAACAGTCGTGGTGATAAGTCTCCTTTGATCAAGGGTAGAAAAAAGTATTTCAGGTTCCCACATCATTACCCCTTCATATCGCCTGGTGATCCACATTGGGACCAATGCCTGTGTCAGGATCTACCGTATAGCTCTGATACCATAGGAGACCCCACAAACTGCTTCTTCATTAAGAATCCCCTGGACCTAGATCAAGATCTGAATTCAGTGATAAAATTAACATTTCCTAAAGCCTATATATTTACTCCATGAGAAGCTCTATGACAAGAAGGTCTGAAATAAGTTTGGAAAATGTGGTATGTACTATAACCTTCCTGAAAATTCACCATGCATTTTATCATAATATTTATAAAGAAACTTGCTTCTGAGTCATACTTCCATATTTGACACATATATGTGTATATATGTGACATATATCATGTGTATGATAGGTATATATATCCTTTTTCCTGATTGCTTCCCAGAACCACTGTAGAGATTAAATAAACTAACTCTACAATATTTATAATAGACACATGGAAAATGATAATGTTTGTTGCTGTTATTACTTAGTTATAAGTAAGTTAGTTATAAGAAAACCAAGATTTTTTAGTCCACTCTGTTCTTCATCAAAAACTCCAGATGAGGGACCACTTGGATGCACAGGAAGGCATGCTTACTGTCCTCCAGTTTCTGCTTAGTTCCTGTAGCTTCAACACAGCTCACATGATTTCTACTTTGCTCTAGCCAGACCCTGAAGCTGGAAACCTACACTAAGGCTTTCTTCACTTCCAGTGTTGTGCATTTTCTGATACAAATATTCATTACACCTAAGATACCTATTATTTTCCTTCAAAACTAACCAATATTTGGTGAAAGTTTTAAAATTAACTAGTTTTTTAAACAACTCCCTTGTATATATTCATACTATGACATTTTTGTGTTAATTTCACATACTGTACTAGAAAAAAAGCAAAGACCACAGATTTGGATGTTGGCATTGATATTGCGGAATGCCATTGTTCTGATTGTGCTGCTAATGATCCTTTGGTTCCATGGATAGAAATCTCATTTCCTGAAAACCAAATCCCCAAGGAGCTGCTGTATTTTTTTTCTTCTTTGTACTGATAAGCAGGCAGTGCATCTGATTTAAAGGATCAAAATGAAAACAATTTCTCTCAATTACTTTGATGTTCCTCATGATAGGAAAGAATTTCTTCACCCCCTGTAAAATGCCATACAGCTTCTGGAAAGAATGCTGTAGCTTGTGGAAGAGTTAGTAGGGGCCAAAGATAATAAAACCACCTGCCACCCCTACCAGAAGTAACATTTAATAAACTGGCCTTTCAGTTAACTCTCAAGGGGCCAGATGTCCTCAGCTGGGCTTTCAGGCAAGAGCAGCTTTGGTCTCTCCTACAGAGACCTCTTTATGGTTATGTTAAAACGGTATCTGCAAAAGCTCTTAAGGATATCTGTGATGCCTTATAACCTTGATTCAGGTTATTGGGTCATAGAGAAATGTTTTCTATTTCCAGCAAAACTGACTAATGGTCTATTGCTGTCTCTCATAAAGGCAGGTGTAGATAATTTACAAAGATGAAATATGAAAAATGGTGAGAGAGAACAAGTTCAGCTGATCCCAAGAGAGAAAGAATTAAAGAGTGAGATGTTGAGAAAAAAAAAAAAAAAAGAAAAAATCTATAGACATTTGTGTTCTTTGATGAAGGGAACAGAAAAAATGAGTAAGTCTCCCCCAACTATCCAAAAGTAGGACATTCCTAGAAAACCTTTCTTAAGCTGAAATGTTGGTAAAGGGAAGAAGCAATTACCATTAATTTACATGGGAGAATTGTTGAGCATTCTCAGACACAAAAAATAACCTTTCTTAGGCTCTTCTGATGCAGGAGGACACATCTTGCCAAGGGATGCACAAAATAAATCGAGATAAAGCACAGATGCTCACAGGTACAGTTCAAAGCTGTAGAGACCGGGTGCTAACACACTCAGAGTGTAGCCCAGGGGAAGGTTATTTGCGGGGCCCCTCTCACTGACTGGGGTGCACACTGCCTCTTTATCTGCCCCTGCAAAGCCAATGTTCAACACTATTTTTGCTTTTCGCCTTTCTTTTGGTAAAAGCAAGAAGGCTCTTCAAATTCCTTTCAGGTAGCTAAAACAAGTCCTAATGTAGGTCTTTCATAAAAGCAAAGTGGCTTGACAAGAACTTTCAAAAAGTGGGAGAGGAATACCTATATGTAAGTAAAATCTTATACTCTGACAGCATTAAGTAGGTTAATTGCTTTCATTTATTATACATATCACAAGTGATCTATAAATATATATGCTAATATAAAATAACGATTTTTTAAGAAGAAAAGCAATGACACTATACTAATACCTTGTGACATAAATGATTCCAATACAAGTTTATATTTTTGTTTTGGCTGCTTGGAGAACGGTGGTGAACAATATAAACAAAGATCCCCCAACTTCAAGAAGATCTGAGATGCCCTTCTCCATTATCTCTGCAGGAACTTCAAGAATTTCTTAGAGTTGCCAGAGGCAATCCCCCAAGAGTTAACTTCCTATTCCCTTTGCACCTGTATGATCCAATCTGCCAATAATCACAAGACAGTAAAGATGGAAGAAGTCATTGTAGGAAATGTTTTAAGTTAGACCTTGTGAGAGAAGTTCCTACTTATTATTTTTTTCAGAGATTTATTTATTTTGAGGGAGGTGGGGAGGAGCAGAGGAAGAGAGAGAGAATCTACAGCAGACTCCTCATGAGAGCAGAGCCCAACAGGGGTCTCACCACCCCGAGATCATGACCCGAGCCAAAATCAAGAGTCTGATGCTTAACTGACTGAGCCACCCAGGCGCTCCTTCTTTTTGACTTTGAAAGGGGACACAACAAAACCCTCTAGAGAAGAACCTGGTTTATTACACTGTAATAGCTGAGAAATCTGGGCCATCTCAATAGCCGAGCAAATGCAAGTTGTCAAAGCCGCCTATTGTATTCTTGAGGCAACTGGGAGTTAATAAGAGGGAGGTCTGTGACTACGTTATCTCATCTGGGTCCTATCATTGCATTAACTCATATTCCTTTCCACAGGGAGGGAATGGGAGCATACAAAAATCAGAACTGAGACATTTGAATTGAACATAATATTTTAAAGTTCACCAAATGTATGTGTATATAAATATATATATATATATATATATATCTCACTCTAAATTCATAGAAAATAAAATTCATTAGTTGAGACTGAAACACATTAAGAATCAAAACACTATCCTTCACAAAACTTCAAAAATATTTGTCAGAATTCACATCAGCAGCAAAATACTCAAGATGTATTGCACTCCAAATTGCACCCCATTTCCCTCAGCTGTTTACAGAAATTGTCCTCAGCCCTCCTTGCATACATTCTTACTGGAATGGCCTCCAGGCGAGCTGTTCTTCACATTGCCAGGTTCTGCGGGTAACCCTCCATCCTCTTGGGCAACATGTCGGAAGCATTTGCCCCAGGGGATCACTCCCTCCTTCTAACACTCCCTTTGATTCCAGAATAGTGCATTCTCTTGGTTTTCCTTCTACTTGAAAGGCTATAACTTTTCAGTCACTACTACTGAATCTTTCTCTTTTTTCCAACCTATCAGATAAATGCTGGAATGGTCTGGGCTCATTCTGCAGTAAGTCGATTTTCTCTATTTATAATCACCCCAGAGGATCTCATCCAGTCCACTGGCTTTAGATACCACATATACTCAGATGGCACAAATGTCTATCTCTAGCAATGAGCATTTCCCTAAAACACAGACCCATTTATCTAACACTAATCAACATCTCTGTGTGGCTACATCTACGAGATTTACAACAGAACTCTTGATTACTCATCCCTGATTTTTTCCCCTTCACTGTCCTTATCTTGAGAAATAGCCCCAACATCCAGTTGTTTGGGTCAAAAAGCTTGGAATCATCTTTAAATTTTCTCTTTCTCTCTCATTTCACATGGAACCCATCAACAAATCCTATTGGCTCTACAATAAAAGCATGATATACTCCAAATCTAAAATCTGTCACCATTTCCTCTGCTATCTCCCAAGTCCAAGCCACCATGTCTTGCCCATACTGCCATAACTGCTCAAGCCACCTGCTCCTCCTCTTGGCTGCACAATCTATTCTACACACAGGAACTGGATTCGCCCTTTAAAATCGTCTATGAGATCAGAGCCTTCCAATGGCTTCCCTTCACATTTAGAATTATCCTTCAGTCATAACCAGTCTCTGCCCTCATCTTCTGCCACCCTTCCTCCACTCTGGTCCCATTATTGTTTTTCAAGTTAATCAGAGATTGTTCCTCCTGAAGGCTTCTACACCTGCTCTTTTCCTCCTGCTTGATATTTATATGGCTAATTCCCTAATTCCTTCATGTTGCTCAAGTGTTACCTCCTCAGCAAGGCTTTCCCTGACCACCCTAAGTAAACAGCAAGGCTTTCCATGACTACCCTAAGTAAAATACAGCTTCTCTAATGCCTTTCTTTTATCCAGTTTCCTTTCATATCAGAGAAATCATCACAACCCAAAGTTAGAGATCTATCTTCACTTTAAAAAATTATCTGTTTCTCAACCACAACAAAAACTCCATTAAAGCAGGAACTTATTCCGTCTGATTCACTATTCCAACTCAACAGCCTAGAATAGTGTCTGGTACATAGTATGTGCTCGTCAATATATAGTGTTGAATGCATGAATAAATAACATGACAAAGCAAGCTATTTTACCTCATGAAAGTATTAGAGGAATTGGTTACTTCACTTTTCTTTAACATTATCAACCCAACCGAAAGTTGGGTAAGTACTGAAGTACCTAAAACTAATTCATGACTTCTCAGTAAAGGTTTTAAAATCTATCTGGAGATGTTTTTAAAAATGGGTACCTAGCTGTCCATATATTTAAAGAGATGATCTCTCTTCATACTCTAAATCCACAACTAAAACATGTCAATGACCTGTATTTATTGGGACGATCTGTTCCCCTTTGACTCTTAAAATAAAAACAGTCTTTATTTTTAGAAACCAGGATTTCCTTTCCCTGCAGAGGTTACAGCCCAGACACATTGAAACACTCAAATGTTTACAATGACTTTGGCAGACTGCTCACACCAAAGCAGCATGTTTCCCCAATTTAGAAAGTCCAGATCTCTGAGGGTCTAATTCTCATATTCTGTGCCACTGTGGGTATTTCCTCAGTTGGCTTATCAGAGTATCTTATCACCTCTAGAAACTTTAGATTAAGCAAAGAAAAGTGAATATGCTGATTCACCAAGTCAACAGACAACCACCAATCTTGGTTCAGTTTACCTCTCTCCCTTACCAACTACCAATTTCTACTCTCCTCTCAGCCACTCTTTTTGTGAAGCTTCAGCCATGAAGCACAGCTAACTCATGGTCTCGTTCTTGCTGTTCCTTTTGTCTGGAACACTTTTCCACCTAACAGTCTACTAGCACACCCTCACTTAATTCAGGTCTCTGATCAAACACCTTTATATCATTTACCTCGCTGTGTATATGTATAGTATCTCTCTAATCAGTAAAATGTGACCTCACTTGAACAGGGACAATGTGTTTGATTCATTGTTGTATCCCAACACCCAGGACAAGGCCAGGCACAGAGTAGTAGTCAATTAACGGTTGTCAAATGAATATTCTATAAACAGCATATCTTCATCATCCCTTTCCTATTCCCCCCATTATTCACTGAATGAATTTTCACTTACTTTGGCACTAGCAGCCTATTTTGACACACTTAAAGTATAATTTCTTCTCTTAGTTATGAAACAACTCACTTTATTGATTTGGAGAATATCATTGGAATGTAAACAAATATTATTCACAGCTAACGATTATTAATATAGTTTGCTAATTTGTGAAATGTCATATTTTAGGAATCCATGATTTTGTTTCACTACTTCTCTGGAATAATTTCCCCAGTTTCATTCTATATGTTCCTACTGCCAATGTACTGTAAATAATTTTAGCTTAGGTAGCTTCAAAGAACTAGAATTTTAAAAATAGAATTCTTAAACTCATATATCAAAACCACACCAAATACTTTATGTACATGTCTATGGGTACTGTATAATTTGGCTATAGAACTACTATCTTCAGGATTTCCCGATAAAAAATATCAATACAATATACTAATTCCATTAATAATTAGAGTCACAGTTGAGGTCCCTCAGTAGTACAGTCAGTTGGGCATTTGTCTCAGATCGTGGTCTCAGGGTTGTGGGATCGAGCCCCATGTTGGGCTCCACACACAGCAAGGAGTCTGCTTCGGACTGTCTCTCCCTCTCCTTCTGCCCCTTCCCCCACTCAAGTAAATGAATAAATCTTAAAAAAAAAAAAAAACAGAGAAAGCTATAATTATTGAATACCTATAATGTGCTATGATTTTGGATTTTAAAATATTGGAGAAAAATAAACTGAAATTGCTACAACCAATTGTAGCTAAAGGAATTAAATATAAAACAAATAGTTAAATAAATAAATCAGAAAGAAATATAAAAGTGTATCTGTCTGATTGGGGAGAGTCTTTTCTAATCATTTAACCCAATAAGCCTTCTGGTCCAGGGTGGCAGATGAAGCATACACATTAAACTTTCATATCTAAAAGAAATTAAAAAATAAAATTTCATTTCTACAAATTCTACTGAAACAATAGTAAAGTACAAAGGGAATTTAATCCGTATTACCCCAAACTTGGAAGTGGAGAGACCAACAGAAGCACCAAAACTTCTAACAAGTATCAAGAAGGTGGAAATCTGATGGAAACCAATCACATACAGGTTGTCACCTTTCCCATGCATATGTTACATGGAGACTCTGACTGGGTTTCCCTGAGTATCAGCTCAGGGAGTAGGAGTCTCTTCTGCATCATTCCCTTCTACATCCTCAGCACCTAGTACACTCCAAGTACATAAGAGGTGCTCAATGTATATTCATCTATTGAATGAATGAACAGCCATCAACAGAAAATTAAAGAAACAAAGATGAGTCATCCTAATGTATTCCTACACCACCTTTAAAATTCAATGCCAATCACAAAAGAAGTTCTCAATAAATATGTTCTGAACAAATAAACAAATGGTGGAAATAAAATCTTTAATATTGTGAAAAATTTGCCATGATGTTCCAGCAAGTGAAAAAGATCATAAAATAGTATAGACAATGAACCCATTTGTTGTTAAAAATAAATGCATTCATAGAAAAAGAACTTGAGGAGAATCCAAAATTACCAACTGAAGATATATCTAGCAAAGGGATTATGAAAGACTGTATTATCTTTTGTGCTTTTTTGCATTTTTCAAGTTTCTCACTACATATGTATAATCCCTTTGTAATTAAGGAGGGGGGGAAGCTATTGTATAACAGAAGGCTTTAGTTCTGCCATTCTCTTGGAAGTACTATGCTATATCTTTTCTCCCACTCTGAAGCCAGCCAGCTCATACCATGTTATGTGCCAGACTGTAGTCCCACTCTTCACACAGGAAAGGAAGGAAAAAATGGAGGTGTGACAAGGATGCAGTTTCATAGACAGGCAAGAACCAGGCTATGGGGTGTGCTCTGCATTCTAGGATAGAATTTCATAGCCTATCCAGGTTAGAATATAGGCCAGATACATCTGTATGTATGTATATATGTCTATGTTGGAATGGTATACAGGTATAGGTGCTTCCCCCACCACGGTACAGTCACAAGCACCAAGATAAGATCTTGGAAAGAACACCACCAAGGTCAGCCACACTTTGCTCAAGTTCCTGCTTATTGATCATTACTGATCCATGCTTGCTGTCAGCTTCCTTACTTATGTGCAAAAAATCATGTGGCTATCTGCGTTGCTGGGTGATATATGCAAGTGTCAAATCACCATACTGTTAAATCACCACCTGAAGCTAGTATTACCCTGTATATTAACTAACTGGAATTGAATTAAAGCTTAAAAAGAGGATGAGGCATGCCAATTAAGCTTCTCACAGCCTTGATCCCTCAGATATCTTCTGCTTTTAATCAAGGTTTGTGAGGCCATGAAGTCTAGGAAGATGGGTAACAATCTCATGACCAAGGGGATAAAGTCAAAGGAATCACAGAGATACTATCCCTGCAACCTGACATTGTGGAGCAGCAGAGGAGACCCTAGAGTCCCCTACCCACAACACAAACTCCATGTTAAATACACTACATGCCTTATTGTTCAGGATTATTCTGAGGGTTTTCTGTGATGTGGGGCTGAAGGTATCTATGATGGATGAAACATAAAAATGACCACTAATTATTTCCTTCCCTGTCTCCATGTCTATTTAGCTATCCTGTAGTCTTTAGTGCCTTCCCACTCTGGTGCTGTGATCGACCACGTGACTTGCTTTAGCCAATAGGATATAAGTGAGCACAATTCAAGTTGTGTAGATTAGCATTTGTGTTCTCTTGCTGCCCGGGAAACCTGCCACTGCCATGTGACCAGCACACACATGCATACACACACACATACACACACACATACACACACAAACTGAGAAACTTTTCTTCCAGTATTCAAAACTATTATTTGGTTCAGCAAAGAACTCATTCCTGTCATTGATGACCATGTGAAGTTCTGCCATCCACCTTTGTTTCATTTTCATCTTAGTCACATAAAATTATAAACCAACTGTCATGTCAGAACTACAACTGCTTATCATTTGCAACCACAGATTGCCACCATAAGATACAAGAGTTTGGAAAAAAATAGACACAATTATTCTATGAGATATAATTGGCTATATGGAATTTATAATAAAGGGTACTGAACATTTCATTATTATTTGTAAATTATATGCTATACTACCTTTTATATCATTAACAATAAATTATTTTTTCAGCATTTGTTAAACATTTACCAACATACTACTGAGTATGATAATATGCGCCATCTTGCCCCATAAATCCCAAAGGAAGAGACAAAGTAGATTCTTCCAGTTCTCCATCATAAAAATATATAATATATATAATAATAAATTAAATTATCTTCCTCAAGGAAATGGTGCTCAACTTTTTAGGAAAGGATGACATAGTAAAAGTGGGCTGCAACTTCCTTATAAACCTGAAGGAAAAGCTAGAATAATGCTTGGAGGTGAGGTGGGGAGCTGGATTTCTAAAAACAAGATCTTTTTATTTGCATTCCTCCCTATGAATGAACAATTTTTTCTTATTATTATATCCAGGCTCTCTCAAATGTTTGCACCAATTAGAAATAGGAATCAGGTAACAACTTCTTATATGGGACCATTTCTGAGGACCTATGAGGGCATCACCAGCTTAACATAAGGCCAAAGGTCAATATACGATATTAATTGATAACAGTGATTCAATTTAATTTTTCCATCTGTGAAATCATCAAAGAACAACCTAGAGTGCTTAAAAAAAAAAAAAAGTAAAAGAAATGTATTTAGAAAAAATCTTTCCTGATTTCCTAATTTTTTTCATAAACTTTACTTACTATTGCCAAAATACGTGCATGAAAATAAGATCAAGTAACCTAGTAGTTTATTCCTTCCCACCATTTTCCTCCCAAAGTCATATTAGGAATAGAGTGTGGGAGGTGTGCAAGACAGATCTCCAGGCTGAGGAAAATCAACCTCTTAGTAGAAAGAAATGGGAGAGACCTTGTGTAACTGTTTGGAACAGGAAAAATTTTAGAAAGAGAAATAAGACAGTAGGATTTTTTTTAAATTTTGTTTTGTTTTTAATAGAGAAAGGAAAAAAAACAAATTGGAAAAGACAAGTTGATGTGGTGAAAAAAAAACTTGTGAAAGGACAGGGCCAAGAAATGTAAATAGCGTTCTAGAAAAAATAAGGTGGCATATGAAAGAAACAGGAAGAGGGGAAAAAAAAAAAAAAGAGCCAGAGAGAATAATTAGTTTCCAATTTACTGTGCCATGATGAGTATTTCAAAATCCATTCTGCTAATGCTTCTCCTTAAATTTCTCCTTACCTTCTCCTAAAATTTAAGTAGCTGGCCATCTCCCACCACATTTTAGGGGTATGGGTCTTTGAGTGGCTCTTAGTTTGATAGTAGCTGTAAATGAAGTCACAGTATTACATATTCTGTCTATTAGTCTACTTTTGATATCCTGACTTCTTGAGACATTCCTGAGACAGTAGACACTTGCTATTTTTGGCAGATAGGATTCATTTTTCCTTCTTTTGGAAATGATATCTATGCTTCCTTGCTTCCTTTGGCATGTCTTTCTCTCTCTCTCTCTCTTTTATTCCTACAACTTACTTCCTTTTCTCTTTCCACCCCAGGGAAAGCCAAGCCATTGTAATATGTTTCATGTGTATCTTTGGTGTGTATATGCATGCGTATATTTGATTTATAAAATAACATTATGCAACATTTCATTTTAGTCCTTTTTTTTGCTTTTGAGATGCAGCCATGTTGCTATATGCACATCAAATTCATAGTTTCTACCAGCTTCATTCTATTCCCTGGTGTCCACTATAAACTACTTACCAACTTTTCTAGTGATGACCCAGATTTCTACCAATTCACTGCCCCTTCAAACAATGCGACAATAAATAGATTGATCCCTGCTCTTCGTGTATCTGCGTAAGAAATTTCTTGGGGTGCCTGGGTGGCTCAGGTTAAGCCTTGCCTTCAGCTCGGGTCATGATCCCAGGGTCCTGGGATAGAGCCCCATATCGGCTCTCTGCTCAGCAGGAAGCCTCCCTCCCCCTCTCTCTGCCTGCCTCTCTGCCTACTTGTGATCTCTGTCTGTCAAATAAATAAATAAAACCTTAAAAAAAAAAAAAAAGAAAGAAAAATTTCTTGAGGCCATATGTACCCAAACTGCTGAGTTATATTTGTATAGTTTGATTCAATGAAATAGTATCGGAATGCTCCCTAGGTTGGCTACAACAGTCTACACTTTCACCAGAAAACCTGAGGCTTCCTAAATATACAAATCCTTCCCAACTCTTGGCATTATCCAGCTTTAACATTTTTGCATTTTAATAGGTGAAAGGTGACATCTCAAAATTCTTTTAGTTTGCCTTTACCTAATTACAAAATGATTTAAGATTGTGGGCATTAGGAGTTTCTTCCTCTGTAAGTTAGCTCTTCATATTCTTTGTTTATTTTTCATTTGGTGTTGCTTTCTTTCTGCTGTTGATTGTTTGGAACTCCTTGTATTCTATATATTGGGTTTTAGATATGAGGACTATCTTCACCCATTTAGACACACATTTATTAATGTCCCTGATGGGGTCTTTTAGTGAGTAGAAATCCTGAAAGTGATGTCACCAATTTCATCAGTTTTTCATTTTATGATTTGTTTTGAAATTTTGTTTAAGATAGCTTTCTTCCTTCTCTCCACTACAAGTCAGTCTCCTAAATTTTCTTGGATCAATTTATAATTTTAGCTTTTACACTTAGGTCATTCATCTATTTGGAATACACCTTTGTGTATGAGATTATAAATGCATGTTTTATTTTTTCCATATTATAAGCCAATTTTCCCCAATATCATCTACTAACTAATCCATCTACTCCTAATTGATTTGTGTTGCAAGTCTTTATCATATATAAAAATTTTCCATATATATCAGTTTAGTTCTGAGCCCTTCATTCAAACTTTTCAGTCTATCTCTCTGTTCTTATACCAATAAAACTTAAAAAAAAATTACTATGACTTGGTATCATCTTAATATTTGATGGCTGCATCTGTTTTCTTCTTCTTGAGGTTGTTTATTTACTTCTGAATTTGTACTTTTCCTTAAAAAACTGTAATAAAATTAGTATTTTTTAAACGAACTGAAATGGTGATCAATGTTAATTTAGCGAGGTTTGACATCTTTATATTGAATAATATCATCCAAAGAGCATGGACTGTCTCTTTTTATACACATCATCTATTATGCTATTTACTAAATTTTAATATTCCCCATGGAAGACTTATACAAACTCAACTATGTTAATTTTTAGATATTTAATACTTCATATTGCTTTTTTTCCCATTGTAATATCTAGTTGATGTCTCCTAGTATAGAAAAATATTATTGATTTATGAAAGCCGATTTTGCAACCAGGACCTTAGCTGACTCTGTTAATGGTTCTAGAAGTATGCCTGTAAATTCTTCAGGGTTTTTTCTTTTAAGATAGATGGTCATTTCATCTACAAATAGTGAGAGCTTTCTCTCTCTCATTCCAATCCTCCCATTTCTTTTTTTTTTTCTAAAGCATTGTTCTTTACCTACTCATTTTTTAATGTTCCAAAATATGTACTAAACTTTTCTATGAAATATAATTATTTGTTTTTTGTACATGATATTTCCTATATTAAGAAATGCCATTCTAATCCTTTATTCCCAAGATATATTTTTCATAAACAGGTATTGAACCTTATCAATTGCTTTCCTGGAATTAATCAAGATAATCATTTGGGCTTTTTTCCCCCTTTGATCTAATAGTAGATGAATTATTCTGACTTTTTACTTTTTTATTTTTTTTAAAGATTTTATTTATTTATTTGACAGACAGAGATCACAAGTAGGCAGAGAAGCAGGCAGAGGGGGTGGGGGGAGCAAGCTCCTCGCTGAGCAGGGAGCCTGATGTGGGGCTCGATCCCAGGACCCCAAGATCATGACCAGAGCCGAAGGCAGAGGCTTAACCCACTGAGTCACCCAGGTGCCCCTCTTCTGACTTAAAAAAAAAATATATATATATATAGGGGCGCCTGGGTGGCTCAGTGGGTTAAGGCCTCTGCCTTCGGCTCAGGTTGTGATCTCAGGGCCCTGGGATCGAGCCCCACGTGAGGCTCTCTGCTCGCAGGAGCATGCTTCCCTCTCTCTCTCTCCCTGCCTGCCTCTCTGCCCACTTCTGGTCTCTGTCAAATAAATAAATAAAATCTTAAAAAAAAAAAATATATATATATATATATATATCAAATATCAAGTTCTACTTTATCATGAGGCATTATTTGTAATACACTATAGGATCTGCTTAGCTATTGGTTTACTTTGGGTTGTGCTGTCTATATCACATGAGAAACATAATGATCTTTTCTTTCCTCTGTTGTGCTCATCAGGCTTTAAAGTTAAGATTACACTAGTGTCATTTAGTGAGCTGGACAATTTTTGCTCATTTCAATTTTCTGGAACAATTTTCAGCAACAGGAATTAGAGTTCCTTAAAAGTTTGGTATGTTTGACTTATAAAGCGAACAAGGCATAGATTATGTGTTTTTAATAGTTTTTAGTTAATTGGTTAATTCAACCCATCACTGCAGTGAGTATACCCCTCAGCTCTCCAGGTGGGGCATGTATTTTAAACCTACCAGTCTGCAAAATCTGTTACCTTTGTTACAGTGAGTGATTCAGGGATTGGGTATATCACCTTAACGGCTCAGATAAAATAAAACCCAGATTTTTTGTGGGTTTGTGAAGGGTTGGAAAAATGAAGCTCTTCATTGTCTGGCCTAGTGGTATAAGAATATGAACCTTGAAATCATAAGAGGAGAGATTGGAATTTAGGGGTTCACTGTGTAGGACTGGAGGCAACTGTAAGGTCAACTAAGCCAGGAGATAAACCCTGGTAGTACTGTTTGAGTTCTGGATAAAACCAAATCCACCCCTCTCAATATGGTTTGGTGTACCAAGTTCCTCAAGAAAAAGTTTTTCAACTAGCTTCTGCATTTGTAATCACACAGTTCTAAAAATTTGGTCTTAAAGCCTTAGCCTGGAAACTTGGATCCTCCCTGGTTCTGTGTGGATTACTGACCTCCTGCTCCCTAAAACACTGCCTGAGGGAAGCTGACAACTCTGTGGCCCTTGTTCTCAAATGTGCTGGGACAGAGCCTTCTTACTCAATAGCCTTGATCTCACTTTCAGACCACGGCTTGCTTTTGACCCCGTGAACAATCAGCTTTCTCTTTAGCTCCCCACTCAATCAGCATAGCCTCACAATGCCCAGGTCACAGAGTCACCGATTTGCAGATAAAGTGGAGATTTACCAATTACCACTCACATTCTTCACTCAGTTTTCACAGTTAGTGTGGACATAGTATAACATTACAGTTTCACAATCTAATGAGAGAAAAAAAACAGGAAAAATATCTTGATATATAGTCATATCTTTATCTATATCTATAATGGTAATACATATATATTTTTTCCTCTAGTAAGTTCTGGCACTCACAATACCCCCACTGAGCTTCTAGAACATATGATATCATTTCAAAGACATATGACAGAGAAACAATGTTTAGATTTCTAAAAGTGACACAAACTGAATTTTAACTGTAACAAACTGTTGTACCAAGCTATGTTTAAAAACTTTACATTTAGAAACAATGACACATGCTGCCAAAGTCTGTTTGAAGTGTTCTTTCTCCGTACTATGCATAAAGACTTTCTATGTTTTTAAATCAAAATCTAAATCAAAAATTGATCAGTGATGAAGGTATATTCAAGATTTTGAGGATTTCTTCTTGTACATTTTGAAAACATACACATGGTAGTTCCTCTTTTACAAATTAAACTTTCAAGAATAAAAGCAACATTACAAAGGAAAAAAAAACTAATATTCTTTGGCTATTACTTTAAAGCAAGATAAAACTTTCACCAAAATTGCCCAGTGTCTGTCCTTTATTCTATCCTTGATGGACGAAAATAGGACCAGTGTGGATATGGAGTACTCATGTGATTTAAGGAACTATGACACTATTTCTTCCTAAACCTCACTGCAGGCTGGAGTTTTCACCATGTTATCAGAAAGTCTGAGGTTCTGTAGACAAAGCTCTGTGAGCCTGCCTAGTGGCAAAACCGCAGTAGTAGTCCCAGACTTAAGAGATGTGTTCTTTCAGAAATTATGTGACAGTCTCAGGACTCACCGAAACTACTGCCCTTTGAGATAGTTGTTTATGAATTTTATGAAAAGGGTAGAGTGGCCAAGGAGAAATCTCTATGCTACTTTTAACTTAAATATATTATCTGGTAGAACAGACTTTTTGACTTTGAAGCCCCTGGGTCTTAGTCCGTTCAGGTGGGGCAGCGTATAAACAACAGAATTTACTCTCACAGTTCTAGAGGCTGGTCGTCAAGATGAGAGTGCCAGTATGGTTGGGTAAGGGCCCTCTTCTGGATGGCTGGATGGCAAAATTCTATTTCTTCACAGGGAGGAAGGAGATAGGGAGCTCCATGGGGTCTCTTTTTATAAGAAAACTAATCCAAAAAATAAAACAAATGAATAAACAAGCAAAAAAAAAAAAGAATCAGATCCATAAATACAGAGAACAAACTGATGGTTGTCAGACAGGATGGAGATGGGGGAGACGGGCAAAATGGGTGAAGGGGAGTGAAAGTTACAGTCTTCCAGTTATGGAATGAATATATGTCAGGAATAAAAGGTAGAGCATAGGGAAAACAGTCAATGATATTTTAATAGTGACGTATAATGACAGATGGGAGCTACACTTGTGGTGGGCATTGCATAATGTATAAAGCGGTCAAGTCACTGCGCCGTATACCTGAAATTAATGTAACAGTACGTGTCAAGTATATTCAATTTTTTTTTTCTTTTGAAAGAACACTTATCCCATTCAGGAGGGTTCTACTCTAGTGACTTAAGCACCTCCCAAAGGCCACATTTCCTAATACCATCCCACTGGGCATTAGGATTTTAGCATATGAAACTTCAGGACGTAAACATTCAGACCACAGCACCCTTATACCATATGAATTTCATCTTTTTAATTTTTGATTCATTTGTCTGTGTAGTCAAAAGACTAAAAATCATGTAATTATAACCCAGAGTTTTCAATTATATAAAAAATAATAATTGTAGGATATTGTATATGAGGATGAACAAGGATCAGCAGAGTCAATATCATATTGCTAGGAGATTGGAAGAGCTCCATACCCCAGTATGGAGCAACTGAAGCTGGCTAGGTGTTCCACCATTCTCAGGATCTAGCACGGTGTCTGGGCATATAGACAAGCATCATATTAAAGCCTAAGGATTCTGGAATGAAAGCTCTTTCTTGCTTTCAAGGAGCTCCCAATCTAGTAAGAGAGCTTAAGAGCCATGCAGTATTTACATAATGATGCAGGGTGCCAAGGGAGCGTGGTTGGGGGGTACCCAGCTCCACCTGAAAGCTACATGGAGAAAGTGTCATCTCACCTGAGTTTTGAAGCATGAGGTGAAGCTGCACAAACAGGGAGGGACATGTGCAAATATATACTCCCCACGCGAATGACTAAGGATTGAGTACAGCCGTATCAAATCGAATTTAAGGAAAACGGCAGGAGAGCTAGGCAGGGAACAGTCCTTGATTGCTACAACAAGGACTCTCTGTCTTATTGTGGACACAAAAGAGTTTGATTGTTTTTTATTTTTAACTAGAAACATGGCCTGATCACGAACGAGGTTTCCCACAGACTGGCTTACAGCGAGTGAGAGTAGGAGCAGCAGTGATCCACACAGGAAATGCTAAAGGGCCTCCCCAAGGGCAGAGCAGTGAGGGCACAGTGAAGGGCAGCAGACCGGATAAGGAGGGTGAGGTGTGCCCAGGGAAATGGCAGAGTCGAGACAACGCTCAGAAATGGGGATTCAATCACCAGACGGTTGATGTTGAAATACTTTGAAATTAGGAATCTATGGGCAGAACAGACTGGCGAGGAGATGAGGAATTGTTCTAGGAGCGATGAAATGCCAGGACACAAGGTCTGTTTTCTGGGTGTGCCTCACTTTCTGAATGCACTGCTCAAAAGCCAGTAATTTTCTGCCAAAATTATAGTTTCTTATGGGATAAATGAAAAGCTCTTCTCACCAAGAAAGGAGGATAAAAGCACGGAAAGAAAAAAAAAAAGAAGAAGAAGAAAAAAAAAAAGATACATCAATGAACAGAGTGAAGAATGTGAAAGAAGGGAAAAGTGAAAGCGGTTGTCAGAGCAGAGGGGTGGGGGAAATGCACAAAATAGGGGAAGGGGATTACGAGGTACAAGCTTCTAGATATAAAAATAAATAAGTCACAGTGATGTACAGCATAGGCATGTAGTTAATCATATCACAATAACTTCGGATGGTGAGAGATGGTTACTAGACTTAGCATGGTGAGCACTGAGTAATGTACAGAACTGTCGAATGGCTGTGTTGTACATCTGAAAGTAACAGAATGTCGTATGTCAACTATACTTCAATAAAAAAAGTAAATTATTTCTTTTGGTTCAAAACAGAGGGAGAGAAGGAAGGAAGGAAGGAAGGAAAGGAGGGAGGAAGGGAAGAAGGTGGAAGTGCTAACCACAGAGAGTAGAAAGACAATAGAGTGTGAGCCAAACCTGAGCAGTTGCCCAGATGTGACTCCAAGGTGGCTACAAGTGAGTCTTCAAAGTCTGGCGGCCCAGCAAACCATGACAATCAAACTTCCAGACATAGCTGGTGGTTCAGCAGGAGGTCAGACAACTCAGACATCTCTTTTAGTAAAAGCCTGTTCTCTCTCTGAGGAAGCCAAGGAGGGAAGGGATTGAACTGTGTATTTTACTTCTTTTTCCATACTTGCAGACAGCTGGCAAATATATTACTATAGAAGTTTAATTGCAAGGTCAGGACTTATTTACATTCTATTTATAAAAAGTCAATTCCTCAACAAGCTTTAGAGCACATGAGGTTCAAATTCCACCAAGGTGTTGGGTGTAGTTCATACTTTATTTTGTTAGCCAATATGTTAAAACTGGGAGATTTCGTATCATTTCTGATTTCTCCAAAGTTGGGACCAAGAGAGGCCTTCATATGCAAAAACAGGTTGATTTTTGAAACCTTAATCTATCACTCTTGAAGGAAAGAGTATTTTTGTCACATCAATTATTTTTCATACTGCAGTTATATTCTTTGATAGAAGCACATTCTCTTCCAGTAGAGAGAAGTTTTTAAATACAAGAGTTCCTATCCTCAAGAATTCTCAATTTATAAATTTTATATATAAGACTAAAGCTGTGACCCAGAGCGACAGCATGTCAACATTGTTCAGGTGGTGTCCCTCAGTCATATGTGGCCATTTTGGTCTTAATCGTCACATGGTTCTAACGTCTAAGGAGGCTTGTAATGGTGTTGGGTGTTAAAGGTTCCACAACTGTCGTCAGCACACACAACTGAGATTAGGTGCATAGGCAGTAAGAGTGGAAGGTGGTACTGAGCAGCACTTCCTTACACTAGTAGGAAGCAAACTAAAGAAGAGAAAAAAATGAAAACCAGTAATTGAGACAATGCCAAGTACACATGGAATTTGCCTCAAAGGGCATGTGGATCACCTGGTGTGTGGAAGGCACAGGGCTCATATAACGGACTCTAATTTAAAAATAGCAATCTTTCTATTAGTATGAAAGTAAGCTCCATGATGAAACTGATCACATTCAAAAACATGGGTTAACACGGCTCCGCACTTTAGGTAACTTTAACCACTGTCCTAACACTAATCTGAAAATATAATAATCTCAGAAGCCACCACAGATGGGGAAGAGACGATGTCACCAGTCCTCCTCATTTCGGCAGGGGTTTGGAGCTTGTGCAATTTAGTGATCCTCAGAATACGTCTGGGATTAGAACTAATCCTAGCTGGATTCTTGGCCCCACAGCTGCATCACTTAATTTCCACATATATGAAGGACCAGCCCCATCTCATATACTCTTTCTAATCAGGGAAAATCCATGGAGTCCTGGACCCATAGCACACAGCTCAGCATTGAGTCAGCCTTGTCTTCTTCCCGATAGATCCCTCCCATGCTTAAGTGCCTATCCTGGTGTGGCTGTGCTCTTGTCTTGTGCTAACCTGTCCTCCCAGGCATTAGATGCTTACATCTTGATTCCAGGCCCAATGATAGGATCCTTGTTAAGTTCTGCTTTACTTCTCCTACACAATGCCCTGCCTGCCACCCTCTCATTCCTCCATCACTGCTAGACTTCCCTGATGTCAATTGCCTATTGTCCAACTGTTCCTCTGTCAATTTCTTGGTGTTTTTCCCCTTCAGGACAGAAATTTTCCTGGTATCTACATCAGCATTATATAGCAGTTAAGGGTACTGATGGTAAATTGTTATGTGACCTGTGGCAAATTACTGAACATTTCTGTACCTCATTTTTTATGTCTCAGCTTTAAATGATAATAAAAGTACCTACGTGTTGTAAAGAGTGCTAAAAAAAAAAAAAAGAATACGTCTGGGAGTTATTTTAGCACAAAAGGGAGGCTTCTATTGAGATGCACAATGCTGTACTTCCACGTAAGATGTACGAGAACTCACCAAACACACAGGAACTAGAAGAGCCTCCACAGGCTGGGTGACTGAAGTTGGGATGGTGCGTCAAAGGTGCCAGCCTTACGCGTACGCAAAACTGGTACTCTGTGGCAACATTCGCTGAGTGAAAATTCTTAAAAGAGAGTACTCTTATTCTTAAAAGAGCACTCTTACAGAAATTTCATACATATATTTTTCTTCATGACTAAGAAACTGCATGTTAGTCACTGGCAAATACTTCTTATTTATAAAAATGAATTTCAACTTTTTTCACATTCAGAGGCTTATGGTCAAAAGTTAAAATAATCTGGCTGACCTACACTTGATTGTAAACACATACAAAGGCTTGGGAAATACAGACAGACCTCCCTAATGTTATTAAATCAGAGACTATTGTGTCCAGTGAATGGGCAAGCAGCACGGTTTACTATTTTTGCATGATGGCAGTTTTCAATAGCTCTCTTATTTTCTTTTTAATAGGCAGCATTCCATTCAGCCAACCCCAAATTCCCTCTTTCCTCATATTGGAGAAATTGTTCTGCATTCTACTGAGTTATGCCAATGAGAGAGCTCACACAGTTCCATCCTGCTTGCACCAGTGGTTCATTAGAACAGCTTCTGCATTTCAAATCCACTTTAAGGGGCACTTTTATTTCACCAACTGGAATTTTTTCACCGTCAACTAACATTCAACATATTAACTAAAATACATATTGGGAAATTATTTTTTGATTACTACCCAGAAGCTCCATTCTATCGAGCCTTACAACACAACTCATTCCACTCAGTCTTTCTTTCTAGATCCTTTGTGATAAAATACACACACATGCGCGCGTGCACACACACACACACACACACACACACCCTAATAATAGTTTCTTATTAGTTTTTGTGGCTTATATTTATGTAACAGTAGACAGCTATTCTATAATAGATATACAGTAATAGCTATATAATACTAGATACTTCGTTAGTTTTTGTTTTGGTAGCTTATATTTATATAGTTACAGTGTAAAAGTTAATCCTAAATAAGATTTTTTTTTTTAATTTTTAAAGCTATTTTTTATTTACTTGACAGAGAGAGAGAGGAGTCACAAGTAGGCAGAGAGAGAGGGGGAAGCAGGTTCCCTGCTGAGCAGAGAGCCCGATGCGGGGCTCGATCCCAGGACCCCGGGATCATGACCCGAGCGGAAGGCAGAGGCCCCAACCCACTGAGCCACCCAGGCGCCCCAATCCTAAATAAAATTCTTATAGAACTGGTGGCCCGAGACACACCCTTGTTCTCTAGATTTTATAATGTTTTAATTTTAATTATTATTCTAACCTCTTATTTTAAGTAACCAGTATTGAAATTCCTTTAAAGTAGAAAATGTTTCCTTGCCTCCTTAAGTATAACTTGTTAAACATAACTTGAAATTTTAAACATTAGCTGAAGTCACCATAATAAACATCAATAATTACTGAAAGGAACAGAGTGGGCCATCAAAAGCAGAGGTATTTTAAAGCCCTGGGCTCAATGCTCAAATTCATCAACTAAATTGGGATTCTCGGAGCCTTGGATTGCTTATCCACCAAGTGGGAATACGAACACATTTCTCATCTGGCTGTTGGGATGACTGAGTTAGATAATTAACAGTACTCAAAAAACAAGTCTTCATCATTTCTCTAGAAGGCTGGAGTATACTCAGAATCTGCTGAGATAGGTGAAATGTTTGCTTCTAGTCTAAATAGCACCACACTACTGCACTTTTAGAGTGTTCAGGCTTGATTTTATTACTTTTGACTATCTGTCATGCTATCATAAGCTCATGCTGTTACTGGTATCATTATATTAGTCAGTGGTCTAACGGGTAAAATAAAAAGGGGGCAAAGGATACAATAAATAAAAGAAGCTTCCTATACACACACAAGAGTTCTCCTTCCTCTTGTGAGCAAGACAAGTGAGTTCCCCTAAATAAAGAGATTCCTGTGGGAAAATGGGAGAAGAGGTGTTTGAAACTGATCTACACCAACTGGGCCAGTCACAGCTGCCCAATTCTTTTGGTAAACATATGAGTAGCCTCGGATAATCAGCAAGATGTGTTTTAATGAAAACAAGTCCTCGATTGAACCAGACCACAAGTTCAAACAAGAATTGGCAAGCAGGCATAAACCATCATACCACCTGTTACTACACACTCTTCAACTCCCCTCTTAGTCTTCTCTCTCTCTCTCTCTCTCTCTCTGTCTTTTTAAAGATTTATTTATTTATTAGAGGAAGAGGAAGAGAGGAGAGAGGGAGGAGGTGGACAGAGGGAGAGGGACAGAGAATCCCGAGCGGACTCCATGCTGAGCGTGGAGCCCAATGCAGGGCTCAATCTCACAGGCTTGAAATCAGGACCTGAGTGGAAACTAAGAGTCAGAGTCTTAATCAATTGCACCACACGTAGGTGCCCCTCCCCTCTCTCAGTCTTTTTAGGCACTCCATATACCACTCTGCTTGAAACACGTGCCATTTCACAAGAATCAGCTAGCCTCTAAGCAAATCAGAAGACAGAATGCTTCGGGGCACCTGAGTGACTCAGTGGGTTAAGCCTCTGCCTTTGGCTCAGGTCATGATCTCAGGGTCCTGGGATGGAGCCCCGAATCGGGCTCTCCACTCAGCGGGGAGCCTGCTTCCCCCTCTCTCTCGGCCTGCCTCTCTACCGGTGATCTCTCTCTCTGTCAAATAAATAAATAAAATCTTAAAAAAAAAAAAAAGAAGACAGAATGCTCCTTTGAGTGAACCCATTAGAATTCTCAATCAAGGGGCTTTACTCTGAAGGGTTACCAGTTCCACTTGCAAGATTCCTATACACCTTTCATTCCAAGGATGGAGGTACCTATAAAACTCCCAAAAAATCTTGTCTCATCATTGAAGAATTCTAGCATACATTTTACTAATTAGAATTCTGTGGTTCGTATTTATATGTAGTTCATATACATTTATACATTTGTATATATTATATAAGTTTTGTGGTTCAATATTGAAGTATTCTTAGTGACCATTTTTTTAACTTTTATGTTGGAATAATTATATTAACATATAATATATTATTTGTTTCAGGGATACAGATCAGTCTTATACAATTCACAGTACTCACCATAGCACATACCCTCCCCAACGTCCATCCTCCAGCCACCCCATCCCTCTCATCCCCGCTCCCCTCCAGCAACCCTCAGTTTGTTTCCTGAGATTAATGGTCTCTTACGGTTTGTCTCCCTCCCCCGTCCCATCTTGTTTCATTTTAGTAGTGACTATTTTATAGATTGCAGACTCCCCTTAAAAGTCCTTCTTATATAACTACCCACGACTACCATGGAGAGTCAACTTCTATACATATATGACCGTCCATACTGAAGTATTTTAAAAGTAAATTATAGATTAGTAATCAGGAGGGGTGGTTGTGATTATTGTTAATTTTGTGTTCCTTGTGGTAGGGAGAACAAAAGGCAGAAGCTTCACATCCAGGAAACATAGCTCCCATGGCCTTGGATGGTGTCCCAGGGTCTTCCATAGGTGTTCAAAGTACTCAGGACATGGTTTGCTCCTCACAGGAGCCATAAAATGGACAAAGGGCTGAGCACCTAAGACCTCATTTTTCCCCTGTGATTCTCTCTGCTGTGGAATCTGCATAGAGAACTGGCTACACTAGCTCCTCATCTAGTTAATACACATTGTCTTGTGACTTTTGGCTCATTCTGGATCTAAATGCAATCTAAGCAATTACCCCTCTCTTTCTCTTATTTGTTAATTATAATCTGCTTTAAATTTATAAATTAGAATACTCTTTTTATTTTTTTGCAGATAGATTGATTTTGTTTTCACAATGATAACTTATCTGCAGAACAGAATCATCTAGGGAAACTTATCTTATTCCACAAACATAATGAATCGGAATGTCCATGGTGAGACCCAAGAATGCATAGTTGAAGGGTTAAAAAGGGGAAGAGCCTATTCGGCTCTGATGTACACTCTTGATAAAGAATTACTGGAAACTGCCAGTTTGAGATAATGACAAGCTAGAGTTTCAAACCAATCTTCCTCCACTGGGGATAGATGGAGATAGATATAAATATATATATATAAATATATATATATATATATATATATGGTGGGTAGTTTCTTTTTTAAGATAAATCACTTTAAATATATCAAAGAACTGACAAGATAATAAGGAATCATTAGCTCAATACTGCAGGAACCCAGAGAGATAAGCTAGAGATGGAAGTTTTCTTTCCACAAGTCTATTAGCCAGTTCTTACTTTAAAGTTCCTGCAGATTTGACCTCTGTTTTCATGGTCTCACTAGCAAAAGGTGACTGAATCAAAGCCCCAAACTGACAAAGGGTGGAGGATTTAACAGATCACCCTGGTAGAAGCAAAGTTTTTCCTTTTGGGATCCCAACTTAAATTCAGTGCACAGGTGAAATAGAATGGATTTGCAGCCCAAATTGGCATTATGAAGATCTTCCAAAGAAATTCAAGCCTTAAATATGGGTGGTGCTAGACTCAAAGTATCGCCTCATGCCCAGCAGAAGCAAACACAGATTCTTTCCAGAAGAAGATAGCTTAATTCCAGAACTCAGCTAAATGTGACTATGTTCAAATAAACTACTTCTGTTCACCAAAAGACATCATAAAGATAGGAAAAAAAGGAAGACAGTGGATGGGAAAAGAATTTGTAACCCATGTAAGAGACAAAGAACTAGTATCCAGAATATAGAGTTTATACAGATGGTTCACAAAGAGTAAATCTAAATTGGTGAAAATACATGAGAAGGTGCTCTACCTTATTAATAATCAGGGAAATTTTTTTTAAAAAGCCACAATTAAAGACACTACATACACTCCTGATTGCTTGATGATGAAGCCTGGGAATGGGACATGTTTCTGAGAATTAAGAAACAGAACCTCTCGTGCCCTTCCAATATGAATATAAATTGATTTTTAAAAATGCTTCAGAAGGCATTTGGCCTTTTCTAGTAAAGCTGAAGAAATTCACATGCTATAGAAATTCCACTCTGGGGTATACATCCTAGGGAAACTCGTGAACTGGGAATATCAAGAGATATATCTGTATAATAATGTTCTTTGCAGCACTGTTCTTGAAAGCCAGAACTAGAAACAAACCAAAAGTCCACTAACAGCATAACAGATAAATAAATTGTAGTATAGACATGCAATAGAATATTGTATAGCAATAAGAATAAACAAACTACAACTATACACAATAACATAAATCATAATAGTAAATGAAAAAAGGCAAGTATGATTAAATTTGTATGAAAGTCTAAATCAGGTAAGACCAACCAATATTGTTTAGCTGTGCATTTGCAGTGGTAAAATTTTATTTTTTCTTTTACTTTTTTAAGATTTTATTTTTAAATAAACTCTACACCCAGAGTGGGGCCCGAACTCAGAAGCCCAAGATCAAGAGTCACACACTCCACCAACTGAGCCAGCCAGGTGCCCCACAGTGGTAAAATTTAAAGGAAAAGGAAAGGAATTAGGGAGTGGGAGAGGTTATCAATGGAAGAGCTGTCAATGTTCTTTTCCTTGACCTGGTGATAACTGCATGAATTTGTGCTTTATAATATTCATTAAACCATATTTTCAGCTTACAATATGAAATTCTCCTGGTTTCATATTATATCTCATAATGAAAGCAAAATTTAAAAAAAAAGAAGAAGAAAGAGGAGTAATAGGAAGAGGGAAGAAGAGAAAGAAAAGAGAAGAAAGGAGGGGAGGGGGGAGGGAAGAAGGAGGAGAACAGGAGAAGCAAGACTGATTAAATCCCAAGTTCCATAAGACCCATGACTGTATCTTCTCTCTACAGTGTACAGTGTCAGATCAGCTTATCATATAGTGCCTTCAGTATACCCTCTCCACTGACCCAATGAGTTCACTGTAAACTCTAATTTGATCATTGATCTGACTTCTGGTTCTCTTTGACAGCTTTCTCAATCAGCTAAAAATGGTAACACAACACAGCCTAAAATAAGTATTCAAGGAGCAGGGGAAATAGGCAGGATATCACAGGATGACCCTTGCTCAATACAATTTTAGCCTTATTTAATCTTACAGTCATCATTCTGACAGGTATGATAAGAACCTCAGCTGTGGCTTCCTTTCCCTGGGTATTGTCCATGAATCTCATCAATGCTAACAGTGCTGACAATATGGTAATCGATGTCACGCTCTCCAGATACAAAGAAATATGTGACTTGTTTCTCAGGCTCAGCAGGAATAGAAGTACTACCTATAATTTATATATGTATACACTCATGGACTTGTTTTTGAGCACCTTAAAAAAATTTAAGTTAGAAAAATGTGGCTGGTCAACATAATTCATGAATTCTAACAGATTTTGAAACAAATAATAAATAAGTGAATAATTGAAATAAATAATAAATTTTAGGGACCAAAGTATGTGATTCCTTAAAATGTAAAACTTTAATTCAGGATTTGGGATTATAGATGTTTGGGGAAAGGGGAAGAAAACAAACATATAAACAAACTTTTATTGTCAACATTTGCTCAACATACTGCACATTCTTTGGGATTACTTTGGTATCACTGGCTGCCCTCAACTTAAAAAAAAAATTAGTTGGCTGCCTCAACTAATCAATTCCTGACTGTTTTGAGGGAGAAAGTCTCCATAAGAGTAGGAATTTGTTCCTTCTCCCAGTTGAATCATGTTTTACTCCAAACACACTCTCCAAAGAGGAATGGTTTGTATTCCATGTTTTCTTATTTAAATTTTTTGAAGTTATGTGATTAATCTTATATTATTCTTAATATAATCCCCAGCCCTCACCCCTAACATCCTCATTTTCATGCTACCAGATCTTTCTGAATCTTTTCTGTCCCTGAAACAAAAAAAGTCCCCAGATTTTCTGCTCTATTTGAACAATCTATTCAAATTCTAGAGGTCTTGTTCAATTGGTCCGTGGAACTCCAATTCCGAGACAAAAGAGTTTCCAAAAATCCCATGCAATAATCCCACCCAATTCAACTCTGTTGAGTGCTTATCCAGTTTGAAAACCTTCAGCAATGGCGGCTCAACCTCCCTCCCATGAGACAGGATCCATCATATGAGTAGCTTAAATTATAAGGAAGTTCTAACTAATGCTTGTAAATGGTACCAGTTGGACTTTGTTGTGCATTTTGGAGCCACATAAAATATCTCTATTCTCTCAACCTTAGGCAGGTCTATCAAAAATACCTCAAGGGAGTTCTATTTTCTTATTTCTGGGTTAAACATATTCGGTTTTGTCAACTGTTCTTCAAAAGATAGGGTTTCAAGACCCATTACTGGACTGAACTCCCGTTTTGTCAATGTTCTCTCCAAAACAAAGTGCTCAAACTGAACATGGTACTTTGTACTTAATACATGTTATTATTAAATATGCAGCCTAGAAGAAAGTCTATTTTTGTCAGCAATAGAATACTGTCAACTGAAAATCAGTAAGCAAACCCTTCAGAATCTCTTTTGTTCTCATGCACGTTATATGACGTGTAAGTGATTAATTTCAATGGTTATGTTTAGTTTTATACCAGTATATAATAAATATCACCCTGTTAATTACAGAACAACTTCTGAATTGCTTGAAATATTTACCTTTATTCTTTCAACTAAGAAATTGAAATCAGTTAACATTCAGTGAGTATCTACCGTTTTGTAAGAGAAAATTGGTTGTTATTTTAAGGATAAGGAAACAGAAGTCCAAAACTTGAAAGTGACTTGCCTTGGAATCAGCATTCTTATCTAGTCTGTGTGACTCCAAAGTGTGTGCTATACCTCCCTGTCCTTTACTAACCATCCCACTACTTTAGATATACACAGAATTAACAACAGGCCTTCTAGTCTTTATGTAAGTCGATGATACACTTCTGAATGGAGCAAGGCCCAAGGAGGGAACTTTGCAACACATAACTAGAAACACCCCACAGGGAGACATACTGATCCACTAAACACCAGTCCTTGATGGGTTAATTTCACAGCTAAGAACTAAGCTAACTGTCTCCATCAAGCCCATACATTTCCCTCTACTCCATAAGACCATCAAAAGTAATTTTGTAAAAATAAAGAAATAAAAAGTCCAAATTTACCACATACACAAAGTTCCATGCATGCCCTTGAATCAAGTAATTATTTTAAAAGAGATACCAAGTGTTAAACTGAGGCATATTAAAATTTTAAGTTTATTTGAGCAAAAATGCCTTGGAATAGGACAGTGCCAAACCAGATGTGGTTAGAAGCATTCCACCAACAGGAGCTAGGGGCAAGACATTTATAAGAAAAGACCCAAAAGGAAATTATTTGATTAAGTGGTTGCCTTGTTTAAGAAAGCTTGGTTGGCTGTTTGTGACTGGTTGTCCTTTAGGTTTTGATTTCTTAGCCTTGAGGAATTACAGGCTTACATTTTGGTTTGTTTATGTAGGTTACTAAATCATTAGAACCTCCTGTGTCTAATGGCCTCCTTATTTAATTAAGTTAGCATACGTTAGTAAAGCACAATTTCTTCTTGGATTCCGGAAGCCATGCCATCATCTACTGTAATAATCACTGCTACTTTTCTGAAGGCTCACACAGTTTCATGATCTATTTTGAAATTTGATTGAAGAGTTTGAGGTTAAATTTACTAACTGGGAATTTACAAATTCTTCTATTACCCTTTCTGGAAAATTGTTTTTAATCTCTTAGAGCTCTTCAGTTCTTTGAATGTGTGAAGATTCCAACATCCCTCCATGGTGAGTCTGGGCTCAAAAGAAAATCCCTTCATTACCTAAGGGCTCATTCACTATTTCCACATATTTTCAGGCATCAAGTTCCTGTTAGCCAGCTTTGTTCTACCTTTTTTTTTTTTTTTTTTGTTCTACCTCTTGAGTTGGAAGCTCCTTCTCTTTGATTAAAAAAAAAAAAAATCAAACAAAACAATTACTAAGTGCTTTTGTTACCTTGTTGTCATCTAGAAATACCACATAACAGGACTCAAACTTAAGCCTATTTCTCTCATGGTCTTCTTATTCTGAAAGTAGTTTCAAATTCTTTCTTTTTGGCAGGATGCTGCATACTTTAAATTACTCCATGCATTAAACTTCCTCAAAGCAGTTTTAAAAGATGTTCCCCCTGTTATAAATATCTTTGGTTATGTATCTCTCAAGCCCAGAATGATACCCACTGTGCTGAATCTGGGAGACCAAGTCACTCTTTCTTCTCTTTCAAGATTTTATTTAAACTCAAGTTAGTTAACATATAGTGCAGTATTAGTTTCAGGGGTAGAATTTAGTGATTCGTTCAGTTGCATATAATACCCAGTGCTCATTACATCACATGCCCTCCTTAATACCCATCACCCAGTTATCTCATCCCCCAATGCATCTCCCCTCCAGCAACCCTCAGTTTGTTCCCTACAGTTAAGAGTCTCTTACAGTTTGCCTCCCTCCCTGTTTTTATCTTATTTTACTTTTCCTTCACTTCTCCTATGTTCATCTGTTTTATTTCCTAAATTCCACATATGAGTGAAATGATATGGTATTTGTCTTTCTCTGACGTATTTTGCCTACCATTATACACTCTAGCTCCATCCACATCATTGCAAATGGCAAGCTTTCATTTTTTGGATGGCTGAGTAACAGTCCATCATATATACATATGTTTCATATATTCATATAAACATACATATCATGTATCATTCCATCACATATATATAAAAAGCACATCTTCTTTATCTATTCAACAGCTGATGGACATTTGGGTTCTTTCCATAGTTTGACTATTGTGGATAGTGCTTCTATATACACTGGGGTGCATGTGCCCCTTTGAATCAGACAGGACACAAAAATAGTGAGACCGAGTCACTTCTAATCCCTGAACTCCACATTTCCTCTGTTCCCCCACTTCCCAAAACACTGAGCCTGGGCCAAATATTAGCCAATAAGAAGGAAATTAAAAGTATTACAGCGACTTATACAAATAGCAGGAAATAACCGAAGTGTCAACAGATAAGAGTCCTGAAAAAAAAAAAAGAAACAGGGGTCATGGGAGCTCCACATATCACCAAAAGGAGAAAACCTAAGCACCACAGACAGGTCTACCCTTCAGGGACACACCTAGAAAGAAATTCCTCCATACCCAGGAATTTTCCCACCTATTTTTCCTTCTAATATGGTTATCTCTGTTCCTCGGAATTCATGTAAAAATCTCTTGAAAAAGAGTCCATGCCAATATTTTCTTTTATGTGGAAAAAAGCAGCAGTTTGCTATGTCAAACCCCAGCCCAAATGTATAGTAATGTATAGTAAAGAAACAAAGAAACTAGACACCACGTATGCATACATACAAAGGTGTAAGAAAATAGTGCTGTGGACTGTTATATAGTGAAATTTATTTATATAAATGAATACAAACATTATTAAACACTGTAATTATAGGGGTGCCTGGGTGGCTCAGTTGGTTAAGCAATTGCCTTCAGCTCAGGTCATTATCCCAGGATTCTGGGATCAAGCCCTTGCTCGGCAAGGAGCCTGCTTCTCCCTCTCCCTCTGCCTACTAGTACTCTCTCTCTCTGTGTCAAATAAATAAATAAAATCTTAAAAAAAACTGTATATTATATAAAATAATACACAATGATATTATATATTATGTATTATATACATTACATATTGTGTCATATATCCTCTATTATACATTACATATTACATACTTCATACTGACTTTTGTGTATAAGTACATATATTTTTCTTCTATTATCACCCAAAATGTTCTTGACACTCACTTAATACCAATACAACTCGACAATTGCACAGAGGGTGCAAAGCTCTGCCTAAAATACAATGCGTGCTCATGTCCATCTGATTCCAAAACTTCACAACATTTAGAAGATACTATGGAAGTACTTTGGGGCTCCACAGGAAAGCAGTAGATAGCAGTTGTGTTTTAAAGAGATGCCTATAAAAAATAAATCATGGGAGAACACTGAAAAGACTTTACCAAGAAGCTACAGTTATCATGCCAATAGAGATGAGAAACTGGGTATGACAGAGGCCAATTCGAAGCATGAAATGATAAGATCTGATGAAAGTTTAGATAGAAAAGTCTGTATCATTGAATGTTCTTAGGTAGAAGCAGCAGAAGCAAATTCTAATTTATGAACCTAAGGAATTTACTTAGAGAGATCTGAATAGCTTGCAGAGTCTTGAGAGGACCAGAGAGCCTGAGGAAGTTCATCCGTTATGAAATACCTCAAGTTACAAGACAGAGGCCTCACCACTGGACAGTGACCATAGCTTGCGAGCCCATGGCAAGACACCATTAGACACTGTCATCAGTCAGCTGCCACTGCCTTCTCCTGTAGCCACCAACTGACAGAAGCATCAGGGAGGACACCATACACAGGCCCGAAGTGGATCTGGTTGTGATAAGTAACAAAGAAGACTGGGAAGGGGTTTTCAGCCTCGGTAATGGCAGAGGACTCTGCCTCAAAATACTAGAGAGCTCCTCAAATACAGGAAGATCTAAAAAAAAAAAAAAAAGTCTACCACCAGCTGAGAGTAGGAACATTTTTAAAATACTTTTCAATTTTTTTTTGGGGGGGGGAGACAGAGTGAAATAAGTGGGGGTGGAGGGGCAGAGGGAGAAAGAAAATCTCAAGCAGGCTCCACGCCCAGCTTGGAGTCTGACACAGCACTCAGTCTCACCACGCTGAGATCAAGAGTCAGAGACCTAACCAACTGAGCCACCCAAGAACCCCTGACACATATTTTAAGTTCACTTTGCGTATTGCATATCCAGAGATTATAGTCTATAGGAACACTTCCAAAACAATCAGAGAACACAATTTTATCAAACTAACTTGACAGGGGAAAGAAGAGCAGTCAGCATATTCTTCCTTAAAAGTATTTAAAAGGAGGGGCACCTGGGTGGCTCAGTCAGTTTTAAGGGTCTGACTTCGGCTCAGCTCATGATACCACAGTCCTGGGATTGAGGCCCGCATCGGGCTCCCTGCTCAGTGGAGAGCCTGCTTCTCCCTCTGCCTGCTGCTCTGCCTACTTGTCTTCTCTCTTTCTCTCTGTCAAATAAATAAATAAAATCCTTAAAAAAAAAAAAAAAAAAGAGTATTTAAAAGGAGACCATTGTATCATTTGTGAAAATTCTTGGAAAATGCAAGTATATGATTCACTTTACTGCTACGTCTATGAAGTTGCTGTTGTATGTTCTTCTTTTATTAAATAACTCTTTCTTTTGTCTAGAATATCCATATGGTTTGTGTATCCAGAAATAGGTCTATGCCTGTATTCCTCTAGGATCTGAAAATATTTGTTTTCCTAAGATACCATATCATGATGCTTTCTAGTTGAAGACTGAAATCCTACTTCTTTTGAGAAGGTTCTGGATAAGCAAGAGATGTCATCAATGATAATCTAAACAGCAACATATATTTGTTTGAATTAGTGGAATTACTGGATTATATAGTAGTTCTATTTTTTTTTATTTTTTTTTATTTTTTTTATTTTTTTTTTAAAGATTTTATTTATTTATTTGAGAGCAAGACAGTGAGAGAGAGCATGAGCGAGGAGAAGGTCAAAGGGAGAAGCAGACTTCCCATGGAGCTGGGAGCCCGATGTGGGACTCGATCCCGGGACACCAGGATCATGACCTGAGCTGAAGGCAGTCGTCCAACCAACTGAGCCACCCAGGCGTCCCAGTAGTTCTATTTTTAATTCTTTGAGGAACCTCTTTACTACTTTCCACAGTGGTTGTACCAATTTGCATTCCTGCCAACAGCAAATGAATATTCCCTTTTCTCCACATCCTCAACACCACTTGCCATGTCTTGACATTTTTGATACTCAACATTCTGATTGATTTGAGGTGATATCTCACTGTGGTTTTGATTTACATTTCCTTTATGATTAGTGATACTATCTTTTCATATGTCTGTTGGCCATGTGTTTATATTTGGAAAAATGTCTATTCAGGTCTTTTGTCCACTTTTTAATCTTTTTTTTTTTGCCTTTTTTGTTGTTAATTTATACAAGGTTTTAAATATATTTTGGATATAGATACAATATCACCAAAGTGCTCATTACATCACATGCCCTCCTTAATACCCATCACCCAGTTATCTCATCCTAGTAATTCTAGATTTCTAGATTTCTAAATTTCCTACTGGAAATTTACTCTAAGAAAAAGAAAACACTAATTTGAAAAGACATATGCACCCATATATTCACTGCAGCCTTACTTACAATAGCCAAGATATGGAAGCAACCCTAGTGTCCATCCATGGATGAATAGATAAAAAAGATGTGGTATATATGAACAATGGAATATTACTCAGCCATAAAAAAGAATGAGATCTTGCCATTTGCTACAACATGAATGGACCTACAGAGTATTATGCTAAGGGAACTAAATCAGAGAAAGATGAATACCAATGATTTCACTTATATGTATAATCAAAAAAACCCAAAACAAATGAACAAACAAAAACAAAAAGACTCTTAAATACAGAGAACAAACTCATGGCTGCCAGAAGGGAGGTGGGTAGGAGATTGGTGAAATGGGAGAGGTACAAACTTCTAGTTCCAAAACAAATAAGACATGGAGATGAAAAGTACAGCATAGGGAATATAGTCAATAATACTATAATAACACTGGATGGTGACAGATAGATGGTGATTATACTTGTCATCGTAAGAACTGAATAATGTATACAATTGTCTAATTTCTATATTGTATATCTGAACTAATAAAATATTATATGTGAACTATAATAATAATTGTTTTAATTAAAAAATAAAATACTAGTGAACATTTCTGAACATTAGCAGTGCTTCCCTTCAATCAGTCAAGTGTTTTGCTTACAAGAATACTTGAAGAATTCACAAATACATTTTGGGGAATTTGCCTTATCTTGAGGACTATTTTACTTTAGTGATTTCTCCTGAGTTTTGAGTATTACTAACAACAACAACAAACTTCTAAAACAAAATGCAAAATATGATTTTATTTTAGGTAGGGGAAATGAATTATAACTATAATCTTTCCTTTGAACAATTTTAATATTTAAATTATATTCTATTGTATTTTGTTTGGGAACTCTTCACTGTTTATTTAATAATAAGGGTGAAAACTAGTAGAAGCATTATCTAAGTATGTTACATTTAAAGATGTGTATCATAAAAGTCATACTTGCTAATGATGTGTGTTTGGCTGAGTGAGCAACTTACAATAAAGAGATATATATTATGGATAAAGTCCAATTATTACTCAGTTTTTATCATGCCAGCTGTAATGCAACGTAAGATTCATAATTTATTCAACAGCATGCTGATCGTATGCCATAAATACCACTAGGTCTTAACTTTTGCTTTTTAAAAAAAAAGGAGTTGATGCCTCTCATTAACAAAAGTATTCATCAATTGATTGAGTTTAACAATCCCTGGAATAGCCAGACTCAGAGAATTTTCCTCTATCTGATTTGACTGATCTACAACATAGAAAACAAACAAACACAGAAATTGTTTTCTATCTCATTGCTCATATTTCTGTTGTGTTTTCTTTTCATTTGTTTAAAATTAAAATTATCTCTAACCATCTTTATACAGAATGTGGAATCACTGTATTACAGGGCTTTTACTGCTGTATCATAAAATTTATGTTACATATGTTACGATGATACTTTATTCATTCACTCACTCAACAAATAGTATTAAGTTTTAAGTATGTACACGATGTTATGAATAAGACACATCTAGTTTCACATTTTAAAGGAAATATAGATATTAATCAACCAATTATGCAATCCATTATGTGACCGCAATAGCCACAAGCATTAGAGAGATGTACAGGGTCCTATGAGACCACATAAAATCAAGGTCTGACTTAAACTGGGCAAGAGGGATAGGAGAAAAGTCTTTCAGGAAAGTCTTCTCTGAAGGGTACTGTGAAAATTAAATGCTTGAAAAGCACTCAGCGAAAAGGCCACAGCGTGAAGTAATGGTGATGATGAGGATGAGGATAAAGATGATGATGATGACAATGACAACACAGTTAAATCATTCAGCTCAACCTCTTTCCTACCCCTGCAGACCAGGCATATCTAGTATATACTATGAATAGAAGCAGATATGCTAGGAGTAACTACAGGTCATCTATTGTTTCAGGAATAACAACAAAGGACCGGAGAATTTGTTGCTGTCTCACTGTTGTTATCATGACTTTGTCACAAAATCTGCTCATCAGAGGCTTAAAGTGTATGCTTAAACCCACTTCTGGTTCTCCTACTCTAATACATTATTTGAGATCTGAATGGATGTTGCCATGCTCCTTGCAAGACACAGAAGGGGTAGTGGTGAGTACAGCAACTCCAGTCATAATTGGGTCTCTTGTTTCTCCAGTTTGCATGAAGTCATTAAAACTGTCTAGTTCTACCCTTCTGCTTCTCTCCACAGTCCTCAGTCAGCTCCTCTTCAGTCCGGGCCATCTCAGTGACCCCCAGATTCAGCGGTCACTTGGAGATCCCATGACCTGCTACTGTATTTACTTCTTATTATTATTTATTTACTTACTTGATTTACATACCTCATGAATGGGATAGGTGCCCTTATAAGAAAAGACATAAGAGAGATGGTATTTCTCTGTCTCTGTCTCTCTCTCTCTGTACCATATGTTGGATACAGTGAAAAGGTGGTATCTCCAAGCCAGGAAAAGGGCCCTCACCAGAACCTGAACAAGCTGACACCATGATCTCAAATTTTCAAGCCCCCAGAACTATATGAAATAAATTTCTAAGGCTTTTAGCCACCCAGTCTATGGTATTCTGTTAGAGCAGCCCAAACTGACCAAAATAGATAAAAACACATCACTTCCCAACGGCTCCTTTGTTGTCCCTCTCTCAGGTCCTTCTCACCCTCTGATTCCAGGCAATCACTGATCTGTTCTTCTGCACTATGGGTTAGATTGCACTTTCTGGGAATTTCCATAAATGGGATCATACATTATGTATTTTTTGGGTGTATCACCTTTCAATCAGTATAATTACTTTGAGATCCTTTCATGTTGTACCATATATGAATACTCCACTCCTTTTTCTTGCTAAGTATTATTCCATCATATGGATATGGATATACAATAGTTTGTTGATACATTCACATGTTGAACAGTTGGGTTATTTTTAGTTTGAGGCTACTGCAAACAAAGCTACTATTGGTATTTGCACATAATTCTTGGTACGACACACCATACCAAGGTACAGTAAATTTTTCTTAGGTAAATACCCAGGAATGGAATACTAGAATATATGCTAAGTATTTGCTTAGCTTTTTAAGAAACTGCTAAACTGTTTTCCAAGGTGATTATACCATTTGATATTTCCAATAGCAGTGTTCCAGTTCCTTCACATCCTCACCAACACTGAGCACAATAAATCATGTTAATTTTTGCCATTCCAAAACTGTACCTGGTTTAAGTCTATGAAACATACATATCATCTTCATGTCATAAATCAGAAAAGTGAAGCTCTGCCTATATTTTTCTCCCAATTAGATAAGTTATAAAAAGTCCCTTCAGGGGTGCCTGAGTGGCTCAGTTGTTACGTGTCTGCCTTTGGCTCAGGTCATGATCCCAGGGTCCTGGGATCCAGCCCCGCATCGGGTTGCCTGCTTCTCCCTCTCCCACTTCCCCTGCTTGTGTTTCCTCTCTTGCTGTGTCTCGCTTTGTCAAATAAATAAATAAAATCTTAAAAAAAAAAAGTCCCTTCAAAGAACACAAAATTGTGTTCTAATATAGAAAAATAAAATTTTTAAAATGTCAAAATTCTTATGCTATTTAATATTATAATTGAGGTTTTATAATACAGATTTAAGTCACAGTAAAATTAGCAAACAAATGAGTTTTAATACCAAGCATACACTAGAATTTGAAATAGCATAAAAATAAAGTACTTTTACAAGGTCAGAAGGTCCATATTTTGTACCGTAATCACACGGAGTTAGGCAGGTTGAGATAGAGACCTTCTTAGTATACTGAGTTATCAAATATTAATAATGTTACAAATGTCTCACATATCAATTTATCTCAAATGTTCTCAGGAGCGATTCCTTTGTAGAGAAGAATTTTATTCAATGTTTAAAGTTTCCAAGGTCAACCCTTGGAACAGCTTGGCTTTGTGAAATTTCAACCAGAATGCTAAAATGTGATGACCATTATAAGTAAGTCAAAAAATGGGGAGGAAATAATTTTGCCATCCAATGACAGCAGCAGCCAGGAAAACTGCTCAGATGTCCTAAGTGCCAGAACCTAGAACCATGAAGAACTCAGGCAAAAAGAAAAGGTTTATTATCTCTATGGAAACTTGCTACCAACTCCCAAATGCCTGGATGCAGCAATCCTTGTGAAGAAAGCAATGACATGATGGAAACCAGACAAGAAAAATAATTCACTTAGCAAGGTTTGAGTAAAGCAGCCAATATTAAAGTGCTACCAATCTGAAGCCACTGCTTTCAAAAGCCAAACATTCCCCTAATGTTCACTGGATCAAAAGTGATCTAATTGCAAAATACAATGCATTTAAAAAACATACAGGAGAACAGAATGGCAATACACAGACACCTGCAAATCAGATTCCTTTTAGAAGACCTCACACTTGCATCATGGGAAAGAAATGACAACCTGCACATTATTAGTGCTGCCAAAACTGAAAAAAGTTCTCGTGGCTAAAATAAAAGCAAAATATGCATAAATATACAAGGGTAACAAAAGACTATTTTTTGCTTGTAGGAGCACTGTAATTTTATCTAAATGGTAGGTGTTTCTACAGAATAGAAAATGGAATTGCACTTAAAAAGACACACAATTCCATATCATATATAGTAGTCATCTTTAAAATGCGGGCAGGAAAAAAGGCCTTCAGGAAAAATAAAAGAAGCGAACTATTTTAAAGCCATCCATACCATAATAACTCAAGAAACACTTCATCTAATCACCTTTCCCCCCGTCCAGGTAAATCTGAGATATGTTCTCCTTAAAGAAAACAAAAGCCTCTATCGAGCATCAGTTTGTTCTAAGATACTTATGAACCTAAATCCTACAACTATCTTTACAACGATATGTTCCACGGGAAGTTGGGAGGTAAAAACAGTATTTTCTTTGAACAATTTGTGGTTTCTTACACTTAAATAGGAGCAATCTTCAAAATCATATTCATGAACAATAGGTATTTTTTTTTTTTTTTATTAAATAGGTGTACTCTTCATTTATTTGAGAGAGAGAGTGCACACAGAGCAAGAGAGAGCACACGAAGGGCCAGGGGCAGAGGGAGAAGCAGACTCCCCACCGAGCGGGGAGCCCAACATAGAGCGTGACGTGGGGCTCCATCCCAGGATGCTAGGATCTTGACCTGAGCCAAAGGCAGACATTTGACTGCCATGCAGGTGCCCCGAACAGTGGGTATATCTGATTCAGATAGGAAAAAACAAGTACAAGTGTGGTCTTTTGCTCTGTTTCTGGGTTTTGTTTGTTTCTTTAATTTCTTAAGCTTTAAAAAATGAACTTGGGGGCACCTGGGTGGCTCAGTGGGTTAAAGCCTCTGCTTTAACAGAGGCACCGGTCATGATCCTTCAACTCAGGTCATGATCCCAGTGTCCTGGGATTGAGCCCCACATTGGGCTCTCTGCTCTGCAGGGAGCCTGCTTCCTCCTCTCTCTCTCTCTCTCTCTGCCTGCCTCTCTGCTACTTGTGATCTCTGTCAAATAAATAAATAAAATCTTAAAAAGAAAAAAAAAATGAACTTGGGTCTCCAGAACTCCTATGCAACACTACTAAAGCAGCGGATTTTAAATCACCCACAGCTACTATCTCACCACAGAAAATGAGATGTAAAATCTGATTAGATTTTTTTCTAAAACATATAACATTATGTTTATTCCATGTATAGATATCTTTTGCATTAATGGAAGAGCTAAAGAGAGACAATGAAATAAGGAAGCTACATTCCTTTTTTCTTTTTCTATTAACAGTACCTTTTCTAAACACAGCAATTCAGGGGCTCTGTTCTGAATTTACTAACATCAAATGTTCTTCTCAAGACAGATTTTTTACTGTGGCCACTTTAAGTCAAGCTTATTAACAGTTTGCAAATTTCTGCTGTGCATAGTGATGAAGTTTGTTTTATTGGCATAAAATGTAGATATATTAACAGATGTTTTAGGTTCAAATCCAACTTGTAATTCAAGGTTAACTCGCCGATTTTATAAAAAGTGGCTCAGAATTTCAAAAAGTGATTTTAGGCTATTTTCAAGTTTTAATTTTATTCACACAGAATAATAAAATCATGTATTATGATTTATAATACACACTATGCTATACAGTAGAATATACTTTAGTATACAAAATTATTGTATTCCTTTTTATTTTTTTTAAGATTTTATTTATTTATTTGACAGACAGAGATCACAATTAGGCAGAGAGGCCAGCAGAGAGACAGGAAGGGAAGCAGGCTTTCTGCTCAGCAGAGAGCCCGATGCGGGGCTCGATCCCAGGACCCTGGGATCATTACCTGAGCTGAAGGCAGAGGCTTTAACCCACTGAGCCACCCAGGCACCCCTGTATTCCTTTTTAAAGCATGGATATGCAACAATTATTACTACTTCATGTTTAAATTAGTAAAGAAGTAAACAAAGCTATAAAATTCCTCTTACACTAAATAAAATCTATCAATTATCAATTACTAGGGAGTTTTTTTGTTTGCATTTGGGGTTTTTTTGCCTATTCCTTTCCTTCCCCTTCTACATATAAAGAGGTAGGTATTTATAATCACCATGGAGAAAAAAATGCTGCACCCTGATTTACTTATTTATTTCAAACATAGTTCTTCATCATCAATATAAAAAAAAAATGCAGACACTTCCCTCTCTGTCTGCCTCCACCACTGTATTTTATTTTGGAATCATTTTCTCAAGCAAAAGTCTCAGAAAGAGAAGACAAATGATAGAACCAAAGGAATGACCACAGTTTTTGCCCTCTAACATAAGGATAAACTTTTCCAATGTATCACTGTGTGAATTCACACATGTTCTATAGACTCAACTGAAATGATTTATAATTTTTAGTTATTTAGTAATTTAGTAGTTGGACAGTATTATGTATACTTAATTTGTATTTCTATAATATTACTAAGTTGAACATTTTTCCTTTCAACTTTGATAACTGTTTTCATTTATATGAAAATTTATTTTCATTCTCAGAATATCTTCTTTTGCATATCACTCTTATACATTTTCATTAATTCTGTAAATGACATCAATATTAATTTTCTAGTCACCAAATGTATCCAATAGTTCATCATATCATTAAATTTACAGAGAATCTGAAGTAATATCTGCTGAGGATGTGGAGAGAAGGGAACAAACCCTCATGCACCATTGGTGGGAATGTTAATAGGTATAGCTACTATGGAAAGCAGTATGGAGGTTCCTAGAAAAATTAAAAATAAAACTACCATATGATGCAGTAATTCTACTACAGAGTATTTACCCAAAGAAAACAAAAGCACTAAGTCAAGGAGATACACGCAGTCCTATATTCTGTGCAACAGTATTTACAATAGCCAAGATATAGTAGCAACCCACGTAACCAATGATGAATGAACGGAGAAAGTTGTGGTATATATAATAATGGAATACTACCCAGCCAGAAAAAAAGAATGAAATCTTGCCATTTGTGACAACATGGTTGGACCTAGGGAGTTTAGGCTAAGTGACATAAGTCAGACATAGGCAAATACTATATGATCTCACTTATATTTGGAATCTAAAAAACAAAACAAACAAAGGGAAACAGTCACAGATTCAGAGAACAAACAGATAGCTCAGAGGGGAGTTAGATGGGTAGGTGGGCAAAACAGGTGAAGCAGATTAAGAGCTCTAAGTGTTCAAGTATGAAAAATAAGTCACAGGGGCATAAAGTACAGAATAATATAAAAAACTTTGTATGGTGACAAATGGTAACTAAACTTACTGGGGTGACAATGCTATATAAACATTAATATACAATAATAAAAGTATAATATAAAATATAAATAATATAAAAACTTTATATGGTAACAAATGGTAACTAAACTTATTGGGGTGGCTATTCTATAAATGATTATAAACATCAAATCATTAGGTTGTATACCTGAAACTAATATAATATTATATATGTCAATTATTATTCAATAAAATTTTTAAAAAACTTATTGAGTATCTTTATAAAGCCTGAAAAATGTCACCCCTAAGCCATTTTGCTTTTGTCTATTTTTGTTTTTCTTCTATTTTTATTTTAAATGTTTATGTATATATATTTAATTACTTTTAATCTATTTTACATAGTAAATATGTCTTCCTGGTTTTGAATCACATGAGATATAGAAAAAAGTTTATCTACCTCCATATTCTTATATCAGTTTTGCAACATTGTGTGTTAAATAACTCATGTTCCCATTATATTCTCACCCAAGTTTCATATAATAAATTCTAATAAATATTTCTGGAATCTTTGTCCTTTCTTCAACATGAATTGCAGTGTAACTTAGTAATGGGTATACATTTTGGTGACTTTATGGGTGAAATGAAACTGTCCGAAATTGCTTTCAAATCAGAGTTCTTTTCCAGTAGGAAATTACAGTAAAATAGACCAACAAGGTAAGAATGATAAATATAATGATTTGGAATATTTCCAAACTCTAGGTGTTAATCATTCAAGACACTTAGCAGAACACAAAATGTTCTAGGATGCTCATTATTATCATTTGGGACATTTTAAAGCCTAACAATATATGACATATGCTGTGAACTGCATATTTAAGTAAAATTAAACTTTGAGCTTGGTTAAAACAGTCAACTTTTTAATGGTAGATTGTCTTCTTACAAAAGAAGACAAGCAAAATAAACATAATTTACTAAGATCGTTTTAAATGTTTTAGCTGGTCATATTAGTATGTGTGTTTCCTACTTAATTATAAATGTTACACTCTTCTTTCATCTATTGATATATAAATAACAGTGATATGCATATTTGTAACACTTCTAAGCAAGCAAATGATTTCTCTGGCTAAATGATATCTCCCAATAGGTTTACATGATATATTATGTTGGCATGAATTAGTTTGTTAGGTAAATAACCTTAAATATGAAATAGCAATCAACAAATATGCATAAAAATCACTTAAACGTGTATGATGTGCTTTCCTGAATTGAGTTATTCTAGTTTGTATATCTGAAGTAAATTCCCCAACTCCTGGATAGGGAAATTAAAATGAATGTTTAATTACAACAATATCAAAGTTTTTAAATTGCATCTTTATTTATCATCTTATAGATGGCTTTTTTTTTTTTGGTGGAAGATACAAAACTGGTCTATTAAAATTTCTGGATGTAGAACCAGAAATTCCTATAACTTGTGAAATAGGAAAATCAAATGTTTGGGAGAAAGTTATGGTAAAAAGATATCAATCTAGTAGTCATCAGCCCATAAATGCTATTTAATGTCATGAGACTGAATGAGATCTCCAATAATAAAGTACAAATAGAGAAGAGAACCAAGTACTGATCCCTAGGGTACTCTGACCCAAAGAGGTCTAGAGAAAGGGAAGCAAGGAACAAGTGAGTTACGGGCATCTGGGTAGATGTGCTGTCTCTGCTGCTCTAAGGTAAGTCAGGTAATGTGAAGAACAAACAATGACTAATGGATATAGGAACTTAGAGGTCACTCTTGAACCTAATCAGATTGCTGGTGGAGTGGTGGGGACAACAGTGTTAAATTGATTGAAGTATGTTTAAGAGATACCTAAAGGAGAAGTACAAGTATAGACTTGTTAAGGTTCAATGCCAAGGGCAACAAAGAATGGCTAGAGAAAGGTGAAGAGGCAAGAGGGGTTTCTTGGTTGTTATAAAGACAAATGAAAATTTGTAACAATTAATTCTTTCTAAAGTTCCTAAATAACACATTCCCCTAATCCAATCAAAAGCTCTCATGAGGAAGATCCATTGAGAAATGATGACCTGTGAGCTAAGTGGTAAGAAATATTTTTGTCTAGAAAACTTAGTCCTCAATTAGGATAGTCCTATTTTCAAAATGATTAAAATGTACAGTAATTCTAACTACATATAAAAAGCAAGAGTCAATTGTTCTTCTGCCTTTCATAAATGATAGTAGGGTAATGGGTAATCCCCTGATCATTAGTATTCCCAGAACAGGTTAAAAAAAAAAAAAAAAAAAAAAAAAAAAAAGCAAAGCTGGACAAGGTGGTCTTTCAGAAGGCTATTCGTATGACTTATAAACAAAATTTTATGTAAGTGATGAATTAAAATTCCTTTGGTATTTATTCACTGGTCAAATGTAGTAAGCTTAATTCAATAAAATAAAGCCAGAGAGGTGAAGTTACTATCACCAGTTTAATGTTCAAAATGTACTCTGAAAGAAAGTGTTTAATGTCTGAAAGTATCAGAATTGTACTATTAGAGCATATAAATATAATCTAATCCTGCTTTAGTCACATGAAGTAACAAGGTTTCTCGAACACCTGAAACTTTTATGGAAGAGGCCACTTTGCAAGAACCATAGTGGGTACTTAATTCAAACTACCCATGGGGGCACACACAAATGGTGCAGACCCTTTGTCCCACTGAGCCCAGGAATCTCAAGCCATGCTCCAGACCACTCCAGGAGCAACTATTCATCTTAGCCTTCCCGTTCTCCCTCCCCACTCTACCTGGGTACTGTGACCGAGGCCTGGGGACCATAGAGTGGAAGAGATTACAATTGCACTACCATTTACTTTGCATTTCTTTGCTAAAATGAACACAGTTTTGGGGTAATCACTGGTTAATATAAAAATCCATGGGACATACAGAAACTAACCCTTACACTGAAATTTAAGCTGAACTCAACCAAATCATACCAGTAATAGAGCCATTTAATCAGGATCAGTTATAACTACAGAACTAAATATCACCCAGATCTCACCTAGTATTAATACTTAAGGCATTCCAGAAACCATCGTGAAGATGTATGCACACTTAAATACACAGGCTTGTCCTCAAAACATTTTCAAGTTGTTATGTTATGAAAATGCCAACAGAAATTTTAATTTAATTAAAATGGACAAATATCAGCTTTTCTCTCTTGGAAAATTTTGTCTCTGAAGACATGTCTGAAATGAAAATTTGCCCCTATAATTTTTTTTCTTTGAGAACTGCACTTTCCTGACAGCAATATGCAGTTCCACGCAGTTACACCCACTTCCCACTGCTTTTCAGACTTCTGTAGCAGAAGCGCCACCAAAATACACATACATATTCATAAGCTGTCTGAAGCATTAATTCCACACATGGCAATGTACACTTGCATCTGTGGTTGGAGCTTCTAATTTGCAAAAGCAAATATAATGTGTCTAAAAATCTTGATGAGTGAGTCTTTCAAATTCAAGCCCAGAACATTAAGGATCCACATATACATAATTTCAAGCAGCAATAGGCTTAAGTTTTCTGACTACCTAATATAATTCTCTCCAAGTCAGAGTGTCACTATATGAATATAATTATTGCCAATGCTAATTTCTCTAATTTACTTCTTATATGTATTTCAAGTTATAAATATTCATAACCAAAGTCCTCCGGTAGGGTCTCCTTCCACCAATAAAAACTAAATTCTTCTTGCTATAATATAAATCTATTTTCCCCCGTTCTAATTTATGATATGGCTAAGAAAAGTGGCTTGCAATATCTTCTCAAAATAAAGAAATAACAACCCGCCCTTTCTTTTTTCTTTTTTTTCTTTTCAGGGTACAATGGTCTAGTGGTGGAAACACTGACAATAAAATGTTCAAATCATCTTCCACATTTCTGATTCATTTTCATTTTTTTCTTTTGTTCTTTTTTTGGTAATAATTTCACCAGTAGTTGAGCCGATCTATTGCCTCTGCCCTTGAGTTCTAATTTTGCTTCAGTACCTATAAATGGCATCTCCTTTACTCTCCTCTTTCTTGGGTCGGGGTATCTCCATGATGTGGCAGCTGGTGAGGCCAAGAAAAGCCCTGGGTTGCTAATTCATGACTTTTAAACACAGAAATTTGCACATAAGTGCTTCACAAATAAAGAACTGAAGGATTGGCATCAACCTAAACGTACATAAACAGTTGCAAGATTCAAAGTTGTAGACTTGCTAATTTCTTGGCAAATTTCAATATGATAAAAATCATCAAAAGGTGAAAACCTCAATTAAAGAAGTAATTGTTTTAACATGGTTAAACACGTGACATGTTAATGAATTGACTTCATAAATCTTGGTGAAAGAAAACAAACTGCTTCTCCACTAATATTTTGGAAAAGATGACAAACTACTTTGCTTGGATTTTGATTTCTTGTTTATTTGTGTGGATTTTATTACACAGGCTAGTGGTTCAAAACAAACACCTGAAACTGCTCAGGGTTTCCTAAGGAAAGCCTACTGCCATATTTGGAGATCTGTTTACTTACAGAACTTATTTTCTCTTCCTAAAATACTGTAGTAGCAAAGATTAAAAATGTTTATTAAAGAATCTTGCAAATGAACATAAAATGTTTGGTAGCCCAAGGACTTGGACAGCGCTGCACTCTCACAGAGTGGCTTCTCACGAGACTGTTTACTCACAAATATATGCATCTTCCAGAAAGATCCAAGCTGTTTAAAGTAGATTCTCATTATTTGTAGATTCTGTATCTGTGAATTCGCCTACTGGCTAATATGTATTTGTAACCCCAAAATCAATATTCACGGTGTTTTCAGGGTCTCTTCAGACATTTCTGGGTCATTCACAGAGTGGCAAAATTTCTGAGTCGCCCAATGTGCACATTCCCAGCTGACACTCAGCATCCTCGTTTTAGCTCTCATACGGTAAACAAGTGTACTTTTCTCAGTCTAGTAAGTGCCACCTTTTTTGTACTTTGTGCTTCTCATTGGTGATTTTGTTATTTAAAATGGCCCCCAAGCATAACAGTGAAGTGCCGTCTAGTGTTCCAAGTGGAAGAACGCTGTGATGAGCCTTACGGAGAATGTGGGTTAGATTAGGCATGAGTTATAGTACTGTTGGCTATGAATATATTAAACAAGGTGTCTTTAAAACGAAACACACACATAAGCAGGAATATGTATCCATTGGTAAACAAAAATATGACCAGAGGCTCATAGGAATTAACACTGTATTTCCCTAGGCGCAATGAATGGTTCAGTATTTGCTAATTCAGTGTTTGAAGTGACTTTGTAGAACATCACTACCACTAACTGTATTCCCAATCAATTTCACTGTGGTTTACCATTCCGAGGGGAGGGGGCAGAAGAAATAAAGCAGAGTATTCACATTAGTTTAAAACTTTGTTTCTAGATTTGGTCCAATTTTTATTTAATTAAAGTCTTTATTTTGGACTTTGAGCTTTATTAGTGTTATTTTTGATTTATAGCAAACAAAGAAACAGAAAACACAACGTCTATAGGCTGACCATATGACTTTGAATCTAACAATGAAATTACTTTTCTACTGCAATCCTAAAAATCACTATTCTTCTTCCTTTTCAATGCCTTCTTATTTGGGAAGACCATGTCTCAAGAGAATATATGACTTGCTGCACCGTGTAAAACCCAAACGTAAAACTGTGAACACTATAAACTCTGCATATAGCCAAATGTCAACTTCAAATAGAAAAGAAAAAAACAAGTTTGTCTTTGCTGTTGTCACTGATAGATTTTCTTGAAAGAAAGTCTTTGCCAAATGTATAAATCTTTCTCTGCAGATATCACTTGACTATCTTCAGATTGTTTCAACTCTCTGTTTTAGTCACTTTAGGAAAACAATCCAATCCCTCACTCCTCTCCTTCCTTCTCCACATTTGCTCCCTACCTAATTAGGACCACTGGTACCAACTGTACCTATTTTTAAAATGTTACTGTATGCCATACAGATCTTAAATTTAAAACATTATTTTAATTTGGAAATACAAGATAATGCAATAAGCACTTTTTTGTATGATACTTCTGTCAATTTAATTATCAGAAACCATATTAGTTAGCCAATCAATCTTTGTTTCCAGAGAAACAAAACCCAATAGTGTGTATACATGTATGTGTGTATGTGTGTGTATGTGTGTATTTATATATACATATATGTATATGTATATATACATACTGAAATGGCTCACATGAGTGCAGAGGCTGGCAAGTCCAAAATTACAGGGCCAAGAGGCAAGCTGGAAACCCAGGCAGGAATTGATGCTGCATTTTTAATTTTTTTAAAGATTTATTTTTAAGAATTCTCTACACCCAACATGCGATTTCAACTCACAACCCCAAGATCAAGAGTTGTATGCTCTATTGACTGAGGCAGCCATGCACCCTAAGGCTGTATTCTTGACATTTCTTCTCAGTTTTGTTTTTTAAGCCTTCAACTGATTGGATAAGGCCCACCCACATTATTATTTAAAAACAATTGGTTATGGATATAACTACTACAAAATACCTTCACAGCAATATTTAGATTAGTGTTGAACCAACAAATGGACAGGACAGCCTAGCCAAGTTGGCATATATAACTAACACACATAGTACCTTAAGCCATAAAGGTGCCTCCAGTGAAAAACAATAAAAAATAAGAAACAAGAATAAATTGAGGCAACAGTCCTAAGCTCAAATCTCAGCTATTTCACAAACTTGTGTATTTTTTCTCTTAACTTCAACCTATCTGCAAAAATGGGGAGCCAGTGTATTCATAGGTAACTTTTGGTAGTATTGTATGGATTTGATGAAGAACTTAGGGTAGTCAATGAGTGGTAGTACTATACTATTAGTGTCTATGTGTTTTAAAACTGATTGGCAGACATTGATATATTCCTGGCAAGTAGTAGGAGTTTCATAAGGCCAGTTTGTAAATAACCATAATACAAACATATTAAGAAAGAGATGCAGAAGTGACTGCATCTAATGCATAAAACAATTTAAGAATTCTGGTGTAAATTTAACAAAAGGCACATTCTGAAACCATGAAAGGTCAAACCCAAACATATGACATATGAGATCTGCCATCCAAAGACACCACTGTAGATAGATCTAAATGTGGTTGTGTAGACCTGGATTACCTTACAAATCAATTGATAAAGACAGAGTGTTGTTAAATTTAAAACAAGGTCACAAAGCAGCATCTTCCAAATGACACTATTGGAACATGTAAAGGAGAACTGTAATTCAGTCAGCTGGGATGACGGATAAGGGATCAGAACCTGAAGATCCATTTATTGTTTATATCAAAGTATCCAAGGAAAAGAGCCTATCAGGTGACCCAATAAGGCAATGAGGTTTTTACACAACCTAGATGGAATATCCTTCAGGACCAACCAATTCCTCATGTTTCAACACTGGGCCAATTCAGCAACTTTCCAGTTTCTGATTTGCAGGTGTCTTGCTATGGAGAGGCAACACCTTCTCCACCATTAAAGCACATCACTCACTGTGAATTGGTAAACAGCCATTCTAAGTCATAAAAATTTTTTATAAGTTTTATTAGCAGGGGTTTGTCTTTTAGGAACTACAGCAACTCCTGCTGGAAGGAAAAAATAAAATTTCTGGAGTTTAAAATTTGAGAATGGGAAACTGCACCTCAATGAACAGTCAGGTGACAGGCCATGCAGGACTGCCCTCTCTGTACTCCTCCCCAGTGTTGGCCTCTGAGCCCTATCTGTATACTGGAGGCCTAAAAGGACCCAGTAGCTTCAACAAAAAGATGGTAGGAAGTATTTTAATGGGAAGAAATTGTGAGTAGACCATTCCAGATAGAGAGAAAAGCACAGCTAAGGTTGAAAGATGGGGAAACACAATGTACATACTGACTAAAACAGTCCCAATTTGATGTTCGTACATAGGAAGGTTGAATAAGAATACTGTAAAGGTGACCTGGCCATTTGGAGCACTGTAAAAATGACAAGATTGGAAAACATTTGTTTTTATTTTACTGGCAATGGGAAGCTACCAAGTTTTGATTTTTTTTTTTTTTGAGCTGGTAAATATCAAAATAGTAACTATATTAGCAAAATTAACTTGTTAAGAGCATAGGAGATATCTTTGAGTAGGGAGTGACTGGCCAGTAAAATTTACTGCAAAAATCTACATAGAAGGTTATAACAATCCAAGCTGGAAAGACAACTGTTGAAATAAAAACTGAGGATGCGAAGGTGAAACACTCAGGAAAAGACAATTATTGGAATTCACCAAACATCTGATTGGATGGGAAAGATGGAGAACCTGGAAAGGCTGATATGTACTCCAAGGTTAGTGATTCAGATTTCAACAAGAGCCACTAGGAGAAACACACATGGCAAGGAAAAAAGTGGATATAGAGTAGCAGGAAAGACAAAGAGGCTGAGTTAGACAATTGGAATTTGGCCTTAAATAATGAACCCAAGTATAGGTGTTAAATAGGATATTAAGAGATACAAACGATTAGTGTAAAATGATGATTGAAAGTTATGTAACAGCATAACATTATTTTTTTTAAGAAGAGCAAATGTAAGCACATATACAAATACGAAGAAGAAAAAAGGAACATCAAAATATACTAAATAATCCTGAAAGGTTTGATAGAAAAGAGTTTTGAGTTATATTTTCAAAAACTTATAAAGATAAGATCAAAATAAGGGAACTGTCTTTTCAGTGGTGACACAAGATGGAAAAAAACCTGACACTAAACACTTACTAAGCAAATGTATTTAGTATTATATATACTTAGGATTTTTCTGAGTGAAAATAAAAATAGCATATATTTACATAAATGATACAGAGCTCTTGTTTTTAAAACAAGTTGAATCTCAATTCTTCCACAGATCTTTTCCTCTCATTGTTAAAACCGTATTTTGCAAGTTTAATAATAAGGCATATAATGAATTTCTACCAATATATAATGTATAAATTATTGCTAATAAATATACTACTTCCTTTGTTTCCTTTCATTTAAAACTATTAGCAAAGTGTCAATGGAGAACTTCATTATAAGTCATGAGCAAACTGACTTAAGTTTCTAAGGAGTAATACATCTAAATGCTAGAAATACTGGGGCACCTGGGTGGCTCAGTTAGTTAAATATTCCACTATTGATTTTGGCTCAGGTCATGATCTCAGGGCCCGAAATGGCACCCCTTGTCAGGCTCCGTGCTCAGTGGGGAGTCTGCTTAAGCTTCTCCCTCTCCCTCCACTCCTCCCCTCACTCATGTACGCTCACTCTCTCTTTAAAATAAATAAATAAATCTTTAAAATAATAATCAATGGGGCGCCTGGGTGGTTCAGCTGGCTGTGTGTCTGCCAACTCATGTCATGATTCCAGGGTCCTGGGATCGAGCCCTGCATTGGCTCCCTGCCCAGTGGAGAGTCTTCTTCTCTCTCTCCCTCTGCAACTCTCTTGCTCTCTCTCTCAAATAAATAAATTTAAAAAATCCTTTTTAAAAATTTAAAAAATGAAACTTTAGTTAAAAAAATTTAAAAATAGTAGAAATAGTATTTTTTTTATTTCACAATTTAAGCAATCTATAAAATAATGTTTAGGTACTTAAAGGTAATGTTTGTTTATGACTGAGGGAGCTCAGGGTCCTAAGGTGGAACTACAGGTACATAAATAACCACAGTATGCTGTGTATCATGAATAGTTTTGTGTGTCCACCTGGCTAGGCTGCAGTACCCAGTTATTTAAATCAAACACTAATATATATGTTACTGTAAAGGTATTTTACAAATGTGACTAATGTCTACAATCAGTTGACTTGAAGTAAGGAGATCACCCTCAATAATCTGGGTGGTTCTCGTCCAATAAGTTAAAAGACCTTAAGAGCAAAATAAGTTTCCCTGAAAACAACAATCTCCCTCATGATTGTAGTACCCTTTCCTGCCAGAGAATTTCCATCCTGACAGTATGCCCTTCAGATTCCAGACTTAAGAGCTGCTACAATCAAATAAGCCATTTTTTTGAAAGAAACTTTTTTTTTTTTTTACATGCCCCCACACATCCCCACCCACACCCACACCCATATTTTACTGGTTTTGTTTTTCTGGAAAACCCTGACTAATACAACATGATAAATCTCATGGCAGAAGGGGCGCCTGGGTGGCTCAGTGGTTTAAGCCACTGCCTTCGGCTCAGGTCATGATCTCAGAGTCCTGGGATCGAGCCCCGCATCGGGCTCTCTGCTCAGCAGGGAGCCTGCTTCCTCCTCTCTCTCTGCCTGCCTCTCTGCCTGCTTGTGATCTCTCTCTGTCAAATAAATAAATAAAATCTTAAAAAAAAAAAAAAAAAAATCTCATGGCAGAAGTACAAACATGCAAGATAAACAACCTGTGGGGTTAGGGAAGCTTCCACAGAGGTGATATGGTTGGGTTGAGTCTTAAAGCCACGACACCAGGCAGAGAAGGGAGGCTATAATGTCATGCAAGTTAGAAGGGGCTATAATGTCATGTAAGTCAGAAGAACCAGGATGATCAGAGTCCATAGGTTTTAGAAATCATAAAGTGTTCAGGAAAATGCAAGTATTTCTCCAGGTACAACGGAGAACTCCAGGTACACACAGGAAGCTGCCTTCATGAGTCATGCTCTGTTCAGGGGTTGATGGGAAGCATCAGGGAATTTTAAGTAACAGACAGATTTAAATTACATTTTAGTAAAAAAAAAAAAAAAAAAATTAAGTAGGCTTCCATACCCAGCACAGAGCCCAATGCAGGGCTTGAACTTATAATCCTGAGATCAAGACCTTAACTGAGATCAAGGGTTGGACTGCTTAACCAACTGAGCCACGCAAGCACCCCAGGGAAGATTACTTTTGTAGTAAGGCAAAGTAGGGGTGACAAGTAATACCAGTATTATATTTCTGCTGTCTCTCCTTACAGAGAGGCAGCAAATGTTATGGAAACTCAAGTAAATTCTATTTTAAATTAATACTTATCATTGCAATTATAAAGAATTATAAAGAATTTTTTCTTTATAATTTATAAATTCTTTATATTTATAAATTTATATATTTGTAAATTTATATATTTATAAATATATAAATTTATAAATTCTTTGCAAAGAATTAGTAAGGTAGGTGAGGGAGCTGAATGAGTAAATACACTCCATTTAGAGGTCTGTAAATCAAAATTCCACCTAGCAAGCTGAGTCTTCACTCCCCACTACCACAGAAATCTTGAGATTTTCCAAATGTTCCACCCACCCGTAAAGACAGAGGTATGTGAAAGTCAAGGTAACAACCTAACAACACACAGTTTATAGAACTAATAAACTGTTCAAAAAGCAAAGTTCTCCATCTAATAATCTAGCACTTAGGTCCTTTCTCCATACCTGGCAGAGATAGCAAGAATCATAATACTAGCTTGACCCTTCTGTATGTTGTCTATCCCTTAAACATATTCAATGCCTCCTCTCACCAGAACCTTGTTTTATCAAAGAAATATTCAGAAAACATCAAGAACACTAGACTGTCAGCAAGTATCTAACCAGTAGTAGAAGTCCAAATGTGCTTCTTTGTGCTACCCTCCCCACACTCAATCCCAGCTAAGAAAATGCATCCTAATTTTTAAAACAGAGTTACCACAGCAACAAAGTGAACAGTTAAAAAGCAATGAACTTAATCAATGCAAGTCATTGTTGGAAAGATTATCCCTTGAGACAAATCTCTCACTGCTAAGATTATTGCTATTTATCTGAAGTGTTTTCTGAAAAGGTAAGAATGACTGACTGAGGGCTTCAAATCAATGAGGTAGGTTTTTTTTTTTTTTCCTTTCAATGAGCTAAAGCTCCCAGTAGACCTAAGCTACACTTTTAATCATGACATTAATCAATAACAATTACACCCAAGAGAATGCCAATATAGGTTTTCCAGGAAATCACATAGGGTTTAAAGTGCTATACTTGTAGAAGTAGTCAATATGATGTATTGTAAAACAGAATTTGGGTTGATGTCTTCCTATTTCCCTAGAGCAGAATTTTGGTGCTCCAGACCCAGAAATTTTAGCCTACTGTTTCTCAAACATTAATGTACTTATGAATTACCTGGGGATCTTGCTAAAATGCAGATTCTGATTCAGCTGATCTAGGGTGGGGCCTGAGACCTACTTTTTTACAAGCTCCAAGTGACGTCCTCACTGCTGGTCAATAGACTGCACCTGAGGCAGCAAGGTGTCAGCATATCAGGAGAAAGGGCACACAAAAGGCATGCATACTGGTGGAGAGATGCTCACAAAAGAAGGATTGGACCATAAGATTCTACTTCTAGAATTTTCACCTCAAACACCTCACCTTCCTTGGGGAATAGTTGAGAAAAATGGTACACTAAACATATCCTGAGGAGTAGCATTTTCCAAATGTATTCCAAGGAACCCCAGTTATCTAGCATATTAATAGGTGATGCCAGAAAAATAAGGCACTAACAGGTGACTCAAGAGTCACATAACTCGGTTAACCAAATGTTAAGTAATAATAATGGCTAACATGTGTTAAGCACTTACTACGTACCAGGCCTGTTCTAAATATGTGATATGGAATAACTCATTTAATCTCCCCAGCACCTTTACGAGGGAGAAACTATATAATCATCCCCATTTACCAGATGTGGAGAAGGAAGCAAGGGAAGTCAAGTAAGCCAAGAGTCACAAGGCTGGTGCATGCTGGAATCCAGGGTGAAGCCACTCAAGGGTCCTTCCAGAGCCCTGCCTCCACTCTGTGGAACATGAGTACGCTTCAGTGTTGATGAGAAGTCTGACTCAATACAAGGACTTGTAAGTGGCCAAGGAAGGGGGGATATGTAACAGGGAGGAGAAAGGAAAATCTAGAAGTTAGGGCAAGATCAGAAATGAGAACAAGCTAGAGAAGAGAAAAATTAGAAAATGAAACTAACATTTGGAGAAAAACAAGATTTAGAGAGTGTACTATGAAAACAGAGGCATCATCCACTCATACCTGAATGAAGACCAGTCTGCTTGGCAAATAAATGCCCAGGAGAGGAAAGCAGGTCAAGTGGTGGACCTCACCAACCCAACCGCAGGAAGACTTGAAAGGTTTACTTGACCAAATACATGAAAAAGCACTTAAAGATGACAGTCATGATTATTCTTATACTAGTTACCTAATTTAAAGATTATCTGTGTCCCCTGCTGGGTCTCTTTCTTCTTCCTACAGGATTGTTTGGATATTTTGCTTCCAATTAGCAACTCTGTAAGACTGAGTTAGGAGAAGAGAAGACTATTAAATGGGGGGGAGGGTTGCTTGTTGAGTTTGTTGCTCTTATTTTGGGATCTAGCAATAGGGTTGGGAGAGGGCAGGGCATAAGATACGAAACTAATATTGAAAGTACATTCTTTTTAATCCTAGATTTCAAGGAACCCTCTCTGCCTCGACTTCATGTTGCTAGACCCAGTCTGAATTATGTAGTCTGAGCTAGAAAACAGCCGGGGCATTACACAGAGTATACCTCAGGTCAGGCAGAACTATAAACAAAGTAGTTGTTTGGTTAAATGAACACTGGGATACAGTTCAGACTGTTCAGACAAGCATTAAAACAAAAACTGACCTCGGAAACTTCTGACACTCACTGATCCCCAATGCAATATATATACAGAGATGCTCATGGAAAATTCTAGCACTAGCTTTAAGGAAACGAAAAACCGGGAGACAAGGAACTGCCTCTCGGCATCCAGAAACGATGTGATGAGTAAATGTATTTACAAGTACAGAAATGAGGCTAATTCTTTCAAATCAGACAAGAGGGGTCCCTTGGCCTCTGAGACTGAACTGTGTCCCAACAACTGTACTTACTCTGCACCATCCCCTCACCCTCGTTACCGCTGCCCCCGATAGGTACCGGGCCCCTCCGTGTGTAGGGTTCTAAGGTGAAGCGATCTAATTTTGTTATGCTGGTACTTCAACCCACATTTACAAACTTTTCAAATATTTTAATTTTATCTAAATGTTTTCCATCAGCATGTTCCTTTTTACAAGAATCCTTTATTGTTCCAAGACAGAAATCATATCCCTTTGAATTCCAGATGAAAACATTTTAGGCCTATTTATGATTGTATTTCAACAGACATGTATACACATGTAAAGCAGCTTCAGTGTTATTTAAAAATACACTTGAATAGTTCTCATTGTGTTGATATTAGCAAGGCACTTAAGAAAACGCTTCCAGGTGGCAGGCACCTGCTCTGGCTTTGAAACACCAACCTCAAAACCTATAGTCAAGCACCAAAATAGGGAAGAGCAACAAACTGTATACTTCAGCACCTAGCAGTTTTGGCAGCTCATTTGGAACTGGTTATTGCCAGCTGGGCATTTTGCCATTTCCTTGAGGCAAAATTAAAGTGGAAGATGCAAGGGTTTTATTGTAATTTTCCACCACATATTTATATCATTATGGGTTTTGTGCTGCTCTAGTCCCCACACAGTCTCACTGAATATCTTCTTATTATGTCACTGAAATGTGAAGCAAATATAGGATAATGCAGGGAAAACAAGTGGGCACTGTGTATAGTAAATGATTGCTGAAGATAACACTATGCCTATCAGAATGGGCTACATAATTTGCAGGCCCTCTGCAAGATGAAAATGCAGGGCCCTATGTTCAAAAGGCAGAAGAGAAGTTCTATTAAAGGTACTAAAATACCAAGATTTTTCCTTTCCTCTGAAGTCTCTCTCTCAACCTGCCATGGTATTGTTTATCTGTGGTCTGTGTTATGACCCCTCAGGCGCAGGGTTACCTGCAGAGTGTGTGCACACTTGAGGTACCGGCATGCATTTGCCGCCAGGTGCACATAAACTGCCACCTCCCCATTGGGTATTGAGTCTCTTCTCCCTCGATCGGCAGACCAGTGCTCCAGCGGGGGTAGGGGAAGTCAAGTCAGGGACCTCCCTTCCGCAGGGCACACCACCCCAACCCATCCCCAGGAGCACGGAAAATCTCTTTACAATGATATATCAGGCACCTGAATTGGGATAGGTGAGAAGTTCACCCCATTGAGGCATCGTTGTGACACTCTGGGATGGGGACAACTGTATCAATGTCCAGTCCTGATATGTCCTCGGCTCTTGCTCTAGAGCCCACCCCATCCCTGCCAGGTACTGAAAGGCAGCAGCAGTTGTGGGACAGGAATGTGAAGGAAGAGGCCAGGTCTTTGAGGTCCTAAGAGGTGGGGGTGCAAGCAGTGGAAAGCAGAAGAGAACCGGAAGGTCCGGAAAGCAGAAGAGAACCGGAAGGTCCCGGACCAGAGGCAGCCTCCATTATCCCATCAGACTTCACTTAGGAAACACAAATGCAAACATAAAACTAAGGATTTCAAGACAGCAAAGCCAGAGCATTAAACCTGAACCAAATCCTCTGGTCACAGGCCTATAGGCCAGCCCTGATCCATTTAAAAAAACAAAACAAAACAAAAACAAAAACCCAAGGCCCGTGGGCCTCTACTTACTTCTGCAGCATATGTCCTAAAATTGGACAAAAAACATTAGTGTGACTCCCGCACAAGGATGACACATATTCATTGTGTTCCATATTTTTATTTTATAGACCTAAATACAAATACACAATGGAGTACACACAAAACTGGGAAAACCTAAGTAAAACAGGGGAAAGGTGGATTGCATCAATGTTAGTACCCTAGTCATGATATTATACCACGGTTTTGCAAAATGTTACCACTGGGAGAACCCAAGTAAACTATATAGGAATTTCTCTGTATTATTTCTTACAACTGTATATTGTAATTATCTCACTTTTTAAAGAGATCCAAGGCCTATTAAATGGACAAAAAAACAGCATACAGGCCTCATTACCAAAACTACCTATACCTGGATATATTCAGAATATTAAACTGAATATAATTTGACTTTGATATGATACAAAAGAACAATTCTTAAATAACTAGGTCAAATACAAAATCTATAATCAGCATGTTAACCATACTGTATGCTACCAAGAGAAATGTGCTCAGCTCTATTTCTTGTTAAAACTTCTCTTACCTACTTAAAATAAAATGAAAACACACAATCTAGAAACTATAAAAATACTCTAGAAGCCAAAGTGGTCTTTGCAAAAGCATGCCTTTATTCACAAAAGGGGGATAAGTGTGTATTAAGCAGCACAAAAATCAACTTTAAAATGTTAGGTTATTGTACCCAGAAAGTTGGCTTGGGTGCCATTTACAACTGAAAGTACATATATGATGCTGGTACAGTTACTTAATTTTTATGTACATAAGACAAAACATCTTGCCTGTCGAATGCTAAAAAAACCCCTAAAGTATAACAGGGAAAATCCGAATTCTCCAGACTGAGTTCCCAAGGACCTGAGCCAAGTGAGAATTCTTTGTTGCTTTTTAAGACTGTGTATGTGAACAAATGCCCAAAGGGGATCAATCTTGTCACAGTCCTGGGGGGGAAGGGCGTGGCCATGTCTGTGGGGCCCCAGAGATGAAGAGTACTCAAAGGCCACCTAATTCTACTCAAACAGCATTAAGTAAAATAGTAGAAGGGAGGCCCTCAACACCACACAGCCGAACACATTAGCAATTTCTATCAACTATGGCAGCCGGTTCCCATTCTGACCTCTCAAGTGCTTAGCACCAGCTCAGTATAAATTATGCATCCCATTACTATTTCTTGCTCAGTCAGACAGCATTCAAAGCCAAGATAAACCCACCTTTGGTTCAAGCCAGGACTTTACAGAGACCTGAAGAACTGATTACACAAAGCAAGAGGCTTGGGATCCAAATTAATTTTGCCGCTGCTAACTCTGTACCTCTGGGTAAAACACTGAGCTGTTCATTAGTAAAATGGAATTTGAATTTCAAAGATAAATGAATATTCACTCACGTTGGGGAATTACATACTAAGCCATTCAAAAAAAAAATCTGTTGAATGAAAGACTGAATTAATGAATGGATATGTACAGACTTTCCTCCAACCTGGCTTTTTCCTCTCCACTAGCTAAATTCCCTTTCAGCTTTATTTCAGAGTTAAAATATCGAAGGAGAAGGGAAAGAACCACAAAGAAGACAGCACTTTGCTCGTGACCTCGCTTGACTGGATCGTGCTGCACCGCGACATAATTCATCACTGTCAGCCCCAGTCAGATGTGGACATGCCGGCAACTCCAAGTAAGTGTTTGCCAGGTGTGGCAAATTACCCAGTCTTCATCGAGCCAAGCTTTGAGCCTGGGAGTCTAACAAAAAGCACTTAAGAAACCTCCCGAGGCAGGAGAGCAGCGCTGGCTGCCTATCAATGCCTCCTTGCTCTCGGTGCCCTAGTTTTGCCCCAGCTGGCTCAGGTTCCTGTGGACGGATTCTGAGGCTCCTGATCGGGCCAGTGTACTGAGGAACTGGGCTTCTCCCTGTCCCATCCTGGCTTACCCCTGATGTCTGCACACCTGACTTTGATACACTTTCTCAAAGGCATATTCAAACCCCTCTCCGCTTGGTGTAGGCTTGGGTCCCAGGCTGGCGGGGCGCCCTCTCGGCAATTCCCTGCCGCCTCCATCGAGGGCACCGACACAAATACTGCTTTGTATCTACTCTCCACAAAAACCGTGACTGTTCTAGTCCATCACTGATTCCTTAGCACTCAAAACTAAGCCAGTTTCGTTTAATGAACTGTAGTTCATTTAATGAACTATGATGCAAAAATATTAAGGACTAAGCAAAATACAGGTTAAGAGCCAACCTGAACTGTGTGACTGTGTAAGTAGTGGAGAGGATGGTCTAATATTTTAAAAAACACCAATCTAAAAGATGACAAAACGTGTGGTTGAACATAGATGAACAATGCAAAATGTTTTGTGTTGTTTCTTAAAAACTAGTTTTCTAAAATGTGTCATTCAAATCCCCGGCCACTCTAACTCCCAGCTTTTCTTCCAAGCTCTATTTCAGAGGTTTCTTACCACCTTTAAAGTTAAAATGCTACTAAAAATGTGCATCAAATGACCTTTTAATCATCAAAGAGAAATTATCACAGTCAACTGCACAGTGCTGTCACATTAAATAATTAATCATGACATGGCAAAACTACCATTAGAACTATATAAATTATTTAAAGCTAAATCAAACATATGGTAGTTAGCTATTTCTTTCCAATCCACTAGAACATCCTAGTTAACATGAATACCATTGAGGGTCCCATGATTTATATCCTTCCAACATATTTTCACCTCTCCATTCCAGAAATTCCGTTTCAAAATGTCCCTAGAGGGAAATGGTTGCGAACAAGAGGTGAAACATAAGAGAGAGGAAAATCCAAGTACATAATACAAGCCTGCGGTACAAAATGAGGTCTGAATATGAAAAGAGGAAATGTGGAGAAATTTATTGATAACAACCTAACCATTAATCCAAGTTGTACTTCACTGGAAAGCCTGAAACCATTTACAGAACTATGCAATGGAACATTCACTAAGAACTCAACCTGACGTATCATGGAACATCCTCGTATCTGGAGAGTCTCCTCATCTCAGGGTTCTTCCCAGATTATTAACAATACATGTACTTTAGAAGTCTTTAAAGTGGACTCCTAGTTCACTGACCACTCTGACTGTGATTCTCATACAGCACAACTTCAGATCTCATTTTTATTTCCAGGTAAACTAAAGAAATTATAAAAGCTCCTATGTCTACCAGTTTCGGTGTAGTGCCAGTGTTCTACACATTAATAATACTCATTTCTCCATTAACTTAAAAAAAATATTTCTACCTTCAATGTAGGTACAGGCAAAGGGAAGAATTTAATGAATGGAACACAGCCAAGTCAGTAGTTAATCAGAACTCCCCTTGGAAGCTTTTCCTCTGCAGTTTATAGAAATTAGCACAGAAAGAAGAAAGAAAGGCAGAGACCCTGAGCTAACACCACAGCCTACTCAAAATAAACAAACAAACAAACAAAAACGCACCAAAAACAAAAACTATGTGCCACAATAGAACCATAGTGGTATGGAGTTGATTTTCGTTTTTTAAAAATATGGTTTACTGGGGTGACTGGGTGGCTCAGTCTCTTAAGTGTCTGCTTCAACTCAGATCATGATCCCAGGGTCCTGGGATCAAGCCCAGCTTCGGGCTTCCTGCTCAGAGGGGAGCCTTCATCTCCCTCTCTACCCTGTTCATGCTCTATCTCTCACCATCTCTCTCTCTCAAATAGATAAATAATAAAATCTTTAAAAAATATATGGTTCACTGTTGCTTACATCTATTGTTATGAAACTTGTAAAACATAATGATAGAAAAATTGTTAGCCATGAACACATTTAAATAATCTGGAAAGTTATCCACTTTTTAAATTCTCATCATTCACTATCCAATACATAAACTTCTTTTATGTTATCTACTGTAACTGTTTGGGTGATTTCTTTTTCTATTAAATATATATATATATATATATATATATATATATATATACACACATATATATATATCTCCAAGCCATATCATTAATAATCTTGTAGAAGTTTACATTTACTCGGACTTTCTCCTTGTGTTAAAAAGGTTGCTTAGGGATTCTTTAGCTTTGCTAGCAGTTTTATGTTTCAGTGGACTGTAAAAGCTGTTGCTACGGACTGAATGTTTGTGTCCCCACCTCCCACCCCCAAAATTCATATATTAAAACTCAAATCCCCAGTGTAAAAGATGGGGCCTCTGAGAGGTAATTAGGTCATGAGGGTGGAGCCTTCGATTAGTGCCCTTAGAAGAGAGACAAGAGAACTTACCTTTGCTTGCTCTCATCTGGCAAGATAACAACATGGCCATCTGCAAACCAGGAAGTGGGCTCTCACCAGACACCGGATCTGTTGCCACCTTGATTATGGACTTACCAACCTCCAGAACAGTGAAACATCAATGTCTGTTGTTTAAACCACCCACTCCATGGTAACTTGTTATAGCAACCAGAACTAAGACAGTTGTCATTCAGGATATTATGTCCTCAGTAAAGTAAATAATCTATTTCATGTAATGCTATGATTATTAAAAATGGTCTCCACATACCAAAATGTCCCCAAAGTCCTGGCAGTCCAAGAGATTGTATTTTCTCTATGGCTACTTTCAGAATAAAATAAACGTGACCTACTAGGCTTCAAAAATTACTCAATTTAACCACACTTAGATAAAAAAAGACATTTTAAGGATTGAAGGCTTCAATTAATTTTTCTAAACATACATTTACATACCCTACTTTTATGCCAGCTGGGTGTGTGGAATGTGTGGGGTGTGCGCACACGCGTGTGTGTGTGTATGTGTGTGTGTGTCTTAAGAATGAGCCTATATCTCTTAGAAACAGCTTGGGAAATGTGTTTTCTTACAAGTTTATATACCTGACATCTGTGAAATTTTAAACTAAATGTTCTCCACAAAAAGCGATAGAGTAGGGTTCCTTCTAAATCAAAATAAAGTCATATTATGAGTACGAAGAAGTCCAGAAGTGAACAAATATAGTTAGCCTTTTAATGATGCCTTCTCTCAATGAAGCCGAAGCACAAAAATGAGTGACAAACTGATGCACTGCAACTTTTGAAAAGATTAAATTGCAGAAATGTTCAGTTAGGGTTCCCCGACTTCTCTGAAGAGGACTCTGAAGAGAGAGCTATGGACTGTCTTTCACTAACATACCACGAGGAAAAGAGAAAGTATAGTTAAGATTGCGAGTGGGGTGGATATTTGTTTTTATTAAACAAGCATATACCATTTACTATATTCTAGGCATTATTTTAAGTATTTTACAAACATCTACTCAATAAATCCTCATAACAACTGTATGAGTAGGTACAGTTATATAATTCCCATTTTACAGATGAGAATACAGAGAGACAAGGAGATGGAATAAACTTGGTTGGTATAAACTGCTTGACCCAACATTTGAGCCCAAGTTCTAAGACTTTGGAGTCCATGCTCTTAATAATTACCTTACTCTGTTTCTCCTGGCCACTGCCTCCTTAGATCTTCTTTTCAAAAATTCCACCCAAAAATCCAATAAGACAGAAAAGACAACATCTTATTACAGAGTAAAGTAAAAGTGTATAGCTTTGGAGATTTTTCCCTTTCAGTAAAAGGCAACATAACTATTTTTCATTGGGGGGAAAAAAAAAAAAAAAGGACTTCCAAACACAAATGACAAAAACAGCAGGGAAGGAAATTCTATTTTCAAGTTTCTAGAAGGTTATCATAAACAACAAAAAGAGAAAAACAAATTAAAGTTTTCAAAAATGGCATTTGACAGTATCTCTTCTCCCTTGCTGCCCATAACAAGTTGCCCGCACTGTGGGTGGTGACTGTGCAGAGCGCCCTAAGGTGTGAACATTAAAGATGACCATGCTTGGAAAGAAAAAAGAAGCATATTGTAAGCTAATGTAAATGCACAGTAAGGTCTGAATGTTGTGGAAATAAGCCCAGTCTGCTTCTCAATTCATGAGTTTAGCTGAGATGTCAGAACAGATGACAAACAACAACAAACAGAAACACCATACCACACAATTCTCTCCAATAGTGGGGATAAAGATCCATAGCAGCTTATTTAATTTGATGCTAATTTACTTCCTTGTTTAAACATTCTAAATATTTGTTATCTACTAAATATTCATGTATTATGTTTTACCTTGAGGGTTTTATTCTCCAATGAATTAATTTATAAGCACCTGTAGTATAAAGTACTTTCCTCAAAAGAACAGCAAAAACTTTTATTTGAACACTTAATATCAATTAATTGGTCAACATATGGAACTGGAGATGAACTCAATCTTCTTGGCGTTTAAAATTTAAAATGCTGAGAGAGATATTTCATTTGAAATAAATACTGCATTTTATTTCAAGACAAATCAAAGTTTTATCTGTTCTCCAATACAATTATTTTTGTTTGGTTTTAGTATCAATGAAAACCTAATAGTAGACTTTTTTTTCTCACAGTACCAGACATTGCTTATTTATTTACCAAAAATTGGATTATTTAATCTGCTTCTTTTGAACATAAACATTTTTGAAGGATCTGCTTTATTTCTGTGTAAAGTTTCATAAGTGATATTAATTTACTCAAAGAAAATTAAATAATATGTTTTATACAGTAATTATTTCTATTAGATGTAGTAATAGACTATTAACACAAATCCAGTGATTAGGTAAAGAAAAAAATAATAAAGCAAAACCTACCAATATATCAAACTTCCAAATAAGGAATATTCTAGTAGGGAAATAGGGTAGAGTACACTGTATTCTTCAAAAGTCAATGTCATAAAATATAAAGAAAAGCTATGGGAATGTTCACATTAAAGGAGAGTAAAGACATAAACCCACCAAATGCAATACCTGATCCTAGGTTGGTTCCTATGAGAGGGGGAAGATGCTCTAAGGGAAGTCACTAAATCAGTTGATAAAACTATAATACAAATGACAGATTAAAATATTTATCCATGATAAATTTATTGAGGCTAATAATTATACTTTAGTTGTATAAAGGAATACCCCATTCTTGGTAAATACACACTAGAGAGGATGGATGCAAAGGCTCATGGTATGTACCACACTCAAATGGTGCAGGGGGTAAAAAAGCATGAGAATGAGGGGAAGACAAATGGGGTACAATTATTTAGGTGAACCTGTGTAAAAGCCAGAAGACCAATCTTTGTATTATTTTTATTTTGCAAATTCTCTGTGAATTTAAAATAATTTCCAAACAAAAAGTTTAAAATGGGGGTAGGGAGAACAACAATGAAAAATTATTGATCTGAACCAGAAGTATGTAAACCACTCTTTACAGCACACAGAAACAGAGTCTCTGAAACTTGCCCTCAAGGTACTGATATTATGTTGTTAGACTATCACTGATATTCAAGTCTCAAAAGATTTTGGTCCACATGGAGTGCCAGTTATTTCTAAAACTAAGGTCTCCCAAACGGCACTCCTAAATACACTCCAGTTTCTCAGCCACTATAAACTCACAATGTTCACAATGAGAAGGTGAGGAACATTCATCCACCTTAAACACAATGGTTGTAGGATCACAGAGCCACCCCAGATCAGCCTTGGAAATAAGGTTCAACCACACCACCAAGGCTACAACTCTAGTAGTCTGACTCAGTGAATATTTACTTAGTGCCTACTATGTGCAGGCACTGGACTGTATGCCAGGAAGAGAAAATGGATAAGCTTTAGCACTCATCTTAAGGAACGTACAATCTAAGGAGAAAAAGACATATAATTCCGTAATTACAATATCATCTATGAAATGTTGCTGTAATAAAGGTGTATATAGAATGTTCTGAGAAGGTCTAGTGAATAGGTGAGCTTCATTCGGTTTTTCAATAAACATTTACTCTGTGTCTGGGAAAGGAACCTTAAGATGAGTAAGTGCCTCCCCAACTGACAGGAAAAGAAGAAAGAAAGAAATTCCGGGTGAAAGCAATTAATAAGACCTAAGACAAAAGCATAGAATAACGGAAGTGTAAGCTGTTTTTATTGACTAGTAAGATCAGAATGGCTGGGAGCACAGGATCTCCTGGAGTGTGGATAATGGGTGAGATAAACCCAAACAGAACCAAATCCTGACTGGCCTTGTATAGCATGCTAAGAAACTACAAAGTTATTCTATGGAGGAAATGGTAGAATATTTGCAGCAGGAAAATTTAAGTGATGAAATTTTTATTTTAGAAAGACAATTCTCATTGAAACGTCAAGAACGTATTACCAGGAAAAGATGGGAGTCAGGAAAAAGAGTTCACACGTAATTACAACAGTCTTCAAGTGTTGTGATCAGAGGAAAGAGACATTTAAGGAAGCAGAGTGAGCAGGGCTCAGCAACCAGATGACTGCATACAACGCAGTATGGTGGGGATGGGGGGTCATTAACAGTGACTGAGTTTAAAATGCCAGTGTAGTATGCTTAGAGATGCTCATTATGGAATTTAGCATTATGGCAAATACACTGAAGTTCAGAAGAAAATTTAGAGTAAATGTAAAGATGCTAGGGTCATACTGATGATGATTAAATATAAGATAGTTTTCTTATATTCTCCAAGAAAGATTGTGTAGATTGAGAAGACAGTTAAGAATAAACATTTAAAGATGATCAGAAAGGAAATAAGCTAAGAGAAGGAAGAATAACGAGAGGACAGAATTATATGGTAGCCAGCATTACACGGTACTTGTATAGGAGTTAGACACCCAGTGACCACAATTCAACCAACATGCAATACACATTCCCTGCAGTGTTCAGGTACCAGATGGCTTTGCTACATCCGATTATTATAATGGCACCAATTTTTCCACTACATCTGAATAAGACAGTGACTTTTAAGTGTGGATACAGTTCAAGTTAAGTTCTCATTCTACCCATTCTTGCTTAACACTGAACTACAAAATTAAACAAGAGATTTCATTTTAAAAGGAAGCATAATCATGGACACACTAGAGCCTTTATATCCCTTTAGGGCTTATAAAGCAACACAAAGAAAAAAAGGTTCACAAACTCACTCTTGAACACTAATTCTTCAACCCTTCTTTTAAAAATTAGGGATAAAGGAGCACCTGGGTGGCTCAGTGGGTTAAGCCTCTGCCTTCGACTTGGGTCATGATCTCAGGGTCCTGGGATCCAGCCCCGCACTGGGCTCTCTGCTCAGCAGGGAGCCTGCTTCCCCCTCTCTCTCTGCCTACTTGTGATCTCTCTTTGTCAAATAAATAAATAAAATCTTTAAAATAAAAATTAGGGATGAAAAAATATTAAACCATGGTTCAAATAATGCAAACTTCTGATTTCAACACAACAATGCCAAGTGCTTCTGGATTAAACAATGAGCCTCCTCCGCAGGGAATGCCTGCAGATCTCATGTGAGAGCATGTGTGCATGCACACACACACACCCACACACAGCCTTCTCAAACACAGACTTTATAGTCATAGCAGCCTTTTAAACATGTTGCATTTACCCCCCACGGCGGCCACAGACTCATGCAATCATCTATCCTCTCATAGAAATGGTGATACCCATAATAGTAACTCAGCATAGCAACCAGGTTTTATAACTAACTCCATAAGCCAATTTATTCTCTATACAATTTTTTTCCTTTTTAAATTTCATGATTAATGTACTACCCAGATCTTCGATGTCTTTGGCCTCCCAGGTCACCACAGAAAGCAATCTGTTTTTCCTGTACAATCTTTTGAATAAATAATACCCAGTCATCTGACTGCAAGTATTCATTACACATGAGCTATAGAAAATAATCGGTCACAGATCAAGTTTAGTAGCTTCAAAACAAATGACGTAGGTATGATTTATACAAAATTCTTCAAGTGGTTCACCAGAAATGATCTGAATTTTGTTCTATGCACATTATACAACCTTCTCTTACATTTTGTGACTATTTCTCTTGGGCCGATATTCACTTTATGCCTTTCTAACTCAGCAAATAAAGGCTCAGATCCAAAATGGTTTTGCCATTGTCTAGCATGTTAATAGAGCAATAATTATTTTAGTGCTTCAGTCTGGTCAAAAGATGACCTTATGATGAACCGCCTGTAAGAGAAACAGCATTGTTTATAAATAAAATCTCATGCAGAGAGCTCCTTAGCTTCCAAAGGAAGAAAGCAATCACTATGTTTGCAGGTAGTTAATGTTCTGCCCTTTACTTTAGGTACATAATATCTACATTTTCATCAACATTTTTTAAAATGTTCTCTAAGTACAGAATCCTGGGTTTTGTTCATGCATATCTGGAAACTATTCTGTTTAGGGAATATCCCACAAGCAGCTAGGATGCAAAAAGGACATTCTTTAAAGATTCTTGCTACTAAGAAAATACTCCCACAGTTCTTGGTTCGGTCCCATCACTGTCTTAAAGGGACATCTAACCAAAGAAGAGATGCAAATTTCTGCGAAGAATAAAGATATCTACACAAACCTAAGGAAAATGTAAAGTTAAGTCAAAAGTAAATTATACAAAAGTCTAATTCAAGATTGCAAATAGTGCAGTCCAGGTTTAAAAATCACATTTGAATTCAAACAGACTTGAATTCCTGAATTTACAGGCTGGATAACTTTGGACAAGTTACTTGACTTTGCCAAGAATCCACATGGAAATAATTGAATATAATATGTGAAAAAACTGAGCCTAGCACTTGTTAACACATAGACACCCACTAAATATTACCTTCCATCTTGACTTTCCATTTTGATAACTGTCAGTGATAATACCATTAGGGAATTCCATAATTTTTCATTATGCAAGTTTGTGGTTTGCATTTCAATGATTATCTGCCATTCTCTAAACCAAGAATATCACAAATAGCCCATTTTGATACCTGGTAATTATCAAAAGTGGACTCATAAGTTATTTTTAATGTTAATTATTTCCATAGCCTATGTGTTCATAGAAAAATGCAAGAGAAAAACTACTCAAATGTGAACATATTTTATTTATTTATTTACTTGTGAGAGTGAAAGAGAGAGAGTGCGCGTGCGTGCGCGAGCCTTTACTCCAAGTGGGGAGGCCAGTAGAGGGAAGCAGACTTGCCTGGCTGAATCCTGAGACTCCAGGATCAATACCTGAGCTGAAGGCAGATGCTTAACTGACTGAGCCACGCAGGTATCTCTCAAAGGCGAGCATATTAAAGTATTCATGTGATTAAAAAATATAAACAAGGCTCATAATTTTAAAATACCCAGGGTCTTCATCCCATCAGACTGATACAAATGACAAAATCATTGCGTGAATACCACATTACCACTCCCTTTGTACCACCCTAGTAAACTGGGTCAAATACAAACACTCTTTAGTGGGACACTGTCCTTATTATATAACCCAAGAGCTGACTGTAAAAAGAACCTGAGAGCTGACAAGTCCACCTTTGTAAAGTTCTTCAGTAATAGGTCAGAGGACAGAAATAATAGGATGAGACCATTATAAAATTGTTGATGGGGGCTTGGGGGGGAAGATTTATAGTTTTTGATTCCCAATTGTAAGTATCCCCAAAAAATATCATATTCACATTAATAAACATTTTTATCTAAATGAAGAATAGCCACCTGCTGAAGTAAACAAACAAACAAACAAACAAAAAACAGGAGCCCACCTCTAATTGGAAACAGCAAGATTATGTGTATTTTCCATTGTGTATTTTGGCTTTCCAAATGTTCAATTTGAGAACTCTGAGGTTAAGCCTTAGAAACTCCCCCAGTTCTTCATAAACTGACACATTCCTCAAACACACACTGCATGCATTCAGTATAATCAGAATATGCACAGTTGGAATGCCATGCTTGAGGCCTTTGCATTTTTTAATCACTTTGTGTGAATTTTAAGTGAGTTATCAGCTATGCTGATAGTGCAGCAATTCTGTATTTGGAAAGTTTTTAAATGGAAGTAATAGGATCTGAATGTTTTAATGTTCCTTTATTCATTTCAGAGAAACAGCCTCTGTCACACTTGCTACCTTCTGCCAAAGTCTACAAGGATCAAACTTAGTGGCAGCAGACTAAGCTAAATAATGTTTTGTCCAAGTTTCCAAAACAAGCTTTCACAATTTTCCATTTATGAAAATTAAAGGTAGGAGCTATACTGTATCATTTTGAACAACGAAAATAATTTAAAAAATAAGCTTGATTCTTAAATCTTCTATCCCCCTCCAAAACTCTAACCGCCATTATTTCAAGTAGCACCAACACATGGTGGTCCCCTTTCCTTCCCTGCTAAATGAGCTCTATCAAGGGGAAATCAATTTAGTAGAGTCAATTATCATTTTCTGTTCAGGGTCCTACACAAATAATCAGGCACAATGTTAGTCTTTCCAGTTATGATCCATATATTGTCAAAATGTTACTTGAAAAACAAACAACATGACTAACCCAACAGACCACATTCCCATTCAAGAGATGTATTCACCATACTATGAAATTATTCTGTCAAAAACTGTTGAGTATCTTCTTTAACTGGTTGCCATTCTAGGAGACTTGGGGATAGTTATACAATCAGCCATATAAAATCACTAGGTAGATACTTTAGGATATATCTTGCCTTTTTGTTTGTTTTAATTTGTGAGCCTTGAGGCTACAAACATCCCAGCATACGTCAGTATTGATGACAACATACCATTTAGTCCAAATGGACACTAACTCAGTAATCAATTCAGTATGTCAGTACATACTAAAAAGTCAGAGAATTAATCCTCTTGACAGGAGACCCTTTCAGATTAATGGTGTATCCCATGGGAGGACTGGAATATTCACGTTTTAAAATTTTATGGAGTATGAGAATTTTCCAAAAAGAGATAATATTTTTCATTCTAGAATCTAGTGAGTCTCCAGTTTTCTTTAATGAAGAATCAAAGATAAATTTTATTTTCTGGATTTCAGAAGAGAATTTTTCTCAGATTACACGTGCCAATAAAAGTCATAGGTACTTCCTGGTGAAATGAAAATGAAGACCTAACATATCCAAAGGGGAATATAATTTATAAAAGGATCAACCTAAGTATTTTAAACAAATCTTCTAATTTGGAGGGAGAAAGAAAAGGTTTGTTTGTATGTCCCTTTGTTGTTTCTAGCTACTCTTGATACCACGAAAAGCCTTTTAAGGAATTACCCTTAGGCTCAAAGCCTATCGTAACATATTTCTCTACTAACACAGAAACCTCACATTTAAGAAAAATAGAAACTTGTTCAAGTTCAGACGATTTCCTCACTTAAATCCTAGCATTATGCCTACTTTGAACCAGATGTTGTTCCTAGTCAAATGCTACTTTTCTTTTTTATTTCACTGAGGTCATATTTACTGCTAAAACATTTCTTTTAAACTTGCGTTTGCATATCAGAGAAAATAAACAAAACACAAAAATGAAAGACAACTGATTCACTTATTTCCTTTAAGGCTGACAGATTTCATAGAAAGTGCTTTTGTAATAAAAAAATATTAATGAAGTAGTAATGTTTTGTGCAGACATTTGCTCCTCTGTCTACTTCATTTATAAATACATTTTAATGAGGTAATAGAGACTACACAGATCTGCAAGTGTTCCTTTTTCTAACATTTGTTCTGAATTCAAAGATTAGAAACAGCTAATCTCCCACATTTTGGGGGCTGGTTTATGAATACAGCATTTAAAGCACATTGTTCGAGCATCTGGAAAGCTAACATCTCATAAATAGCCCATCCTCCCAAACATATGATTAGACAATAAGGGTAATCTGAAATTGTTTAAAATCAGTAGCCATAAAGTAGATACAGCATACTACAAATTGTCCCTCCCTCCCTCCCCACTCTCCACCCCAGAGCGTGTACTGAAACATGCCTTAATGGGCCTTCGTTTGCCAAAAAGACATTCAGACTGGAGTTTGGCTTTGTACAATTAAATTATGCACTTTGTCAAATCTTCTCATTTAAGAAATCTATATTTTACTGAATTATATCTGAGAATTAAGTCAGTTCTACCCTGGAAGTACTCTATGTCTCCATTCTCATGTTACATGATTAAATACTGTTTTCTAAATAAAATATTTTTTCACTCTTCTCAAGTCAGTATATATTTAAACATAACAATCAGCAGACTTAATAAAGGACATGGTTCAAATATAGTCTCCCTTCTGATAGACCTTCTGATAGAAAAAAAAATCCCATAAAACACATTTAAAATTTTTCCTTATTTCACATATATAGGTATATATATATTTTTTTTTTCTTTCCAGATTAAAAACTACAGTATAAGTGATATTTAGAAAGAGTATAACCATCTTATTTTATACATAACATGAGTCCCTGGGAGTCACAAATATACCAAGTCCATTGTAATATCCTGGAGTAACTTATGTAAAAGAAGTCTCTAAAGAGGAAAATAATCTTTATGATTAAAGTATCCATTCCATAATTGATCTGTCATGAATTTCAACTTTAAAGTCATGTTTGTAGTAACTTACATTTATTGAGCAATGATATCTGTCAGGCAGAGAGTTAAGTGTTCTACATGAATTACTGCATATATTCTTCAAAATAACCCTGTTAAGTAGGTACTACTACTCATTCCATTTTAAGATGAGTAAACTAAGACAAAAAATGTTTCCAAAATAGGCCCAGTGTCACAGAGCTACAATGCTCATAAAATTTTTTAAGTTTGGACAAAACATTTAAGATGGCCTAACAATATCATCTTGTTTTGGAGATAAGCCAGACAGTTTAAGTTATGCTAGTAGCAGAACAAAACTTAAACCTAGTTTTTTTTCCTCATTCACAGTCCAGTAGTCATTCACATTTTTTAAAATTTCTTATTCTATAAAGAGGTTTGTGATTTTTTATTCTTTTGTTTTCCCCATTTGTGACCATCCCTTCCTTAATCTGCCATGTGTTCTTCCAGCCCATGCTTCGATCAATCCCTGACTACTTCATAATCATTCATTGTAAATGTTTATAACTGACACAGAAGAACTATTTTTTATTTATGCACACCTTCTACACTATCAGTATGTTGCTTTGTTGCTCAAAATTATGCTTAGGGGAATCTGTCCTTGTGACAGATATATGTATATCTAGGCCATCATCTTTCATTTCTAGTTATATACATCCTATGAACATATCATATTATCATGTAAGTTATTCCTGTTTTTCATCATAACAATGTTATAGTGAACATATTTGAATGTGTCTCTTTGGGCTTATGTGCAGAAATTTCTGACTCAGTGTCTATGTCCAGCATCACTAGACATGGCCAAATTCTCTGAAAGAACTGTACCAATGCACACTTTTACCCACTACATAGACATACAGCCCCTTCCAACTCCCCTGCCAAATATTCTCTAATGCATAATATTGTCTAAACTCTTAAATTTTGTTGATGGACTTAAGTGGTTTTCTCTTTCTTGTTTGATGCATTTTCTTGAATACTAGTGCATTAATATTGTTTAGATTTCCTTACCTTTAAATTGATTTATCATTCACCCATTCCTCCATTGGCTTATTTCCATTTTTCTCATTGATTTTGTAAAATACCAAACAAATATTGACTTGTTATATCTGTTGTTTTCTCTCAGACTAACTTGGCTTTTAGTTTTTTCATAGTTTCCATTATTATATAAAAATTTTAGGGCACCTGGCTGGCTCAGTGGGTTAAGCCTCTGCCTTGGGCTCGGGTCATGATCTCAGGGTCTTGGGATCAAGTCCCGCATCGGGCTCTCTGCTCAGCAGGGAGCCTGCTTCCTCCTCTCTCTGCCTGCCTCTCTGCCTACTGGTGATTTCTCCCTCTGTCAAATAAGTAAATATAATCTTTAAAAAAATTTAACTTGGGGATAGTAAAGTTTATTTTTTCTTGATTATTACAATACAGTCTAATTGATTATAATAAACATGTATAGTTTTCATCTGAAATTTTTAGAAATGGCACTCTTATTCTTTGCTCAAAGAAAATTAAGAGAACAAGAACTGAACTTTCCTTCTCTGAACTGAACAAAATGACCCTCAAAGTGACTATTTAATTCCTTGGTTACTATCAATAAAACTCAGAATTTATCACCTCATTTTTAAGTGGAATTATCTTTTCATTTTATATCACTTCATTTTAAGTAAAAATATTTAAATATTTATATTTTTGTTAAAGTAACATCATCCATCTTATCAAGGATCCCAGAACTTATATGATTGTACATTTTATCAACTGGCCAATCTATGGTATTTTATTTTAGCACCTGTTTGTACCTGGGTATTATATTTTGCATATGCTTTCTTCTTCCTTTGGAGTCAATTTTTCTGATCACTGAGGTAACCTACACTTTTAAACTTTTGGAGAATTTGGAAACACAAAATTACATACAACTGAGGATTATTATACAAGAAAGAGATTACAAGGACAAAGTCTATTTTTCCCTATAATTCATCATAAAATATTTATTTTGAAAAATACATCTCAAAAGTATAGAGTTTGTAAATAATCCGTTTTTGAAAGGCAGCCCCTAATGAATGCCTTCCCTATCTTGCATTATTCTTGTGGAAATCATGTGGATGAGTAAACAGTACTTTAAGTTGTTCTACTTATCTAACGCCTTGCCATTAGTTATATAACAACAGGTAAGTCACTATATCTCATTTTGCTTTTATGTAAATTAATATATTAGGCAAAATGATCTCTAAAATTCTACTCCTTTAAAGTCTGCTACTCATACCTCTACTCACAATTCTTAAGGGCCTAAACAGCAGCTATGAAACTAGAATTTCATTTTAACATGCAGCTGCCCAAAGTGGGATGGGCAACTTCCTTTCTTCAATACAGCTACTGAAATAAAAAGCATTACTCACAAACCAGAGGCAGTGTGCCTCAGAGGAAATGGATTCTGATGATGTCAGGTATTTATTGTTTCTTCCAGAGCAGACAGAATTGAACACCCTTTCTTTCCCCAGCAAGTAGGAAACACTTCAGTATAAGAAATGTATAATATAGGATTCTACTTTACAACTGACCACATACCCATTTTCTGAATTATCTCTGAAAGAACTTTAGTTGATTTCCTATACATTGAAATTGCTATTTGTTGAATTCTACCAATTTCAATTTCATATATAAAAAAGCAATCCCTTTTACTCCTCTATTTTGTACCCATCAGCCCCATTATTGAATAGATGGTAGTGAGTTTGAAAAAAAGAAAAAGAAAAACTCTCGAGAGAGCAGCTATTCAAACCTCTCAAGGCGAAATACAGAGGAAAGCGAGACAGCTCTCTTCTACAGAGCCTGCCCTTCTCAGTCTTCCCTTGAGAGAGCCTCTCTATAGATTTCCTACAGCAGTAGACATATTTTTTTCCTTTGAAAAGTAATTATATGGGTTTTAATATTAAATTGCATGTGTTCATAAAACTTTAATTTGTTTTAAACTACACAAATATGTTTAAGTAGAGTTTCTCAGTTTAAAAAAAAAAAAAACGTAATGAGTTTCATCAAACTGGATCTGCTTTAGACAGAAGCTGTCAGCTGTTCATTGTTCTGGTTGGGAGAACTCATAAATCCGAGTTGTGATTTGGGCAAAAATATAGCTGTACCATTTATCTAGTTTGTTTGTGTTGACATACTGTTGTCTAACTTTTCTTGTTTTGTTTGAAGTAGAGGCCTGATTTTTTTAAGTGATTTTTTTTTCCTTTTAAAATAATTCTGTCTGGTTTCTTTCACACAGCAAAAACGTCACTGGAATTTCAATAAAATATTTCTCTTTCTTTAACATTAATCCTCACATATAACCAAGTTCTTGGTTTTGCTTGCCCTAAATCTTAGAACAAAGCAGAATAATGAAAGCATGCTCTTAATTATTTAATGTTTGGTTTTCTCAGTTTACTGATAATCACAAAGAATAAATTTTCTCCCAGTGCTTTTGTTTTCAATTTCACTAAATATTAGTGGCATTATCTTGTAACATATTTATTAAAAGAGTAGCAACAATAATAAGTTACTAACATTATGAAGCAATTATTATGTGCTATGTACTTCCCTAACCATTTTACAAGGATTATCTCATTAATGTTCATACATCCTATGAAGTAAATATCTCCATTTTAGGGAAGAAGGAAACTGACTCACATCTGTTAAGTAATTAGACAAAGGTCATACAACTAAAGGTGGAGGAGCTAAGACCCACATTCAGGCAGTGGACTCCAAAGGCAATGCTTTTAAATGCTATTCATTACTACCTTCTATTACATAATGCTGCACTAACACTGATTTTTTTTCCCCTCTGAAGAACTAGCTTATCCTTCTCATTTATGAGTTTACAATCTGATAAGTTGAAATGAACATGTAAATAAATATAAACAAATATAGAAACACCAACAAACAAGTACATTTAATTGGAAATGTGTTGTGTATTCATGCTGTGAGTGATATCCCAGTGCACTGGGGAAAAAAATTATTTTATACAAATACCAGAGCAGTTAAAGAAAATGAAAAGATCAAAACTATTCATTGCTATGACTTACCAACTTGGTTGTACTGATGACCATAATAATATTTTCCATCACATACTCTATTTCCTGCTTTCATTGGCTTGAATAATTGAAAACTGGATAACATATTCTGCTTTTGCCTTTTTTACTGGGTGAAAAATCTTAGAATTATATAGTACAGTATACCTTTATGGATAAAACAGTGTAAATTAATTAGTTATCTTAGACCAACTTTGATCAAAAATTGGCTGTTTCTCCTTCCAAGACTCATTCCCTCAATGGCACTGACCAGACTCTATAATTTGTCTTCTCTAGGCTTTGCATTTGAACAAATTATTTAAAAACCTACGTAAAACCAATAACAGGGGTGCCTGGATGGCTCAGTTGGGTAAGCAATCGCCTGAAGCTCAGATCATGATCCCAAGGTTCTGGGATTGAGTCCAGCATGGGCATCCGGCTCCTTGCTCAGCAGGAAGCCTACTTCTCCCTCTCCCTCTGCTGTTACCCCTGCTTTTGTGTGCGCTTGCTCTCTCTGACAAGTAAATAAATAAATAAAATCTTTTTTAAAGAAACAGGAATATATCCTTCCTAGGCCCAGGACCCCTTTTCATATCTCATGCAATCATAAATCCTACAAACCATTAAAATGTGTAATAAATGTCACTTAAAAAATGTATGAAGTAAGTACCATGAGAGAACAGGAGAAAGGACTTCTCCAATGACACAGTCAAGACAGGCTTCATTGAGAAGGTGGCAATTATGCCAAGTTTTCACTACAGCATGGTTAAAAGGAAACAGACCAGTGGGAAGCAGACATTTCAGAAAAGGGGGAGCATGCTTGGAAACATCAAGCCCACCTAGCCACCTGGGAAATAAAGGTGTTTGGAAATAAACTGGGGCTGGTTTAGGGGGCTGAGGCAGGACTGTCAGACTGAGGTTTTGACTCTATTTGCTAAACTTTGAGGAATCACTGACAATTTTAAATCAGAGACATGAACTAGGAAAATTACCATGGTAATTGAGAGTAGGATGGAACCCAGAGAGGTTCATTACAAGGTTAGAGGCTGAAAAACCCAGTCACAGTATTGAAAACCCTGAAGAACTACAAAGTGATGTTGTAGACATAGAACTCAAGAATGACGAAAGGCAAGAGGTTAATCCACAGGGATGAAGGTGAGCAGTGGCCACTGGCGTGAAGTAGAAAGCTGAACTGCAGAGAGGAAATGCTGAGAAGTCACATGACCAAAGTCTGGATGTGGCTGTTGGCTGTCAGGTTTGCTAATGCCTCCTTCTTTTCCTTATTCAGAAGCAGCAAGGAAAGCAGCCTCCCTGGAGAGAATGCTGAGAAAGAGACTAGGGTCATCAACTAGAGGAGCAAGCTGGAATTGCGAAGGCCCTGTGGGGTGAGCAATGGAACGTGCATTCCTTATGGACAATGTAAAGGTGGCAAGGCCGGAGTGATCCTAGGTTAGGAAGAAGCTTAAGAGAAAGGAAAATCAGAGGAAACAATGGCAAGCCCCATAATTCCACGAAGTATTCCTAAAAAATCAAAATGAATTATAACCATAAACATATCACCAGGATGGTTAGCTTAGCTTCTGGTTCTAAGTGTTTAAAATGATTCCATCTTGTGCTTTACCCAATAAAAAGTCTTCATGTCCATGGGGATTTAGACCGACGTGGCCCTAAAAACTGAAGGGAAAAAAAAATCGTGCACTTCCTCAGCATAGTAATTCCAATAAATACACAAACTGTAAAAGAAGGGAACGGCAACTAAGCACCTTTTATTCTTATGGTGACTGAAGTGTTCTTTCTCTTTTTTAAGACTTCAAAATTAAATTACTTCCAAAACTAAAAGAACAAAAATAAACAAAAACTGCTGTTTTTAGGTCTCCCTGCTTTACTGTAGCCCGAAGGACAGGATTGGTCTACCTTTAAAAAAAATGTAATTTGGTTCACAACACATAAACCATTACACTTTCAATCAACTGCTTCTCATAAGTATCAGCCATTAGCATTAAGGATATTTATTCAAATTTCTTTCTATGTATTTAGAAGAGCTTAATACTTAACATTATAAAAATGAATCCAATTCATTTGTATGAACCTTTAAGCAACTAAAAACCTACTTTCAAGAAAAACAAATTATGGGTCGCCTGGGTGGCTCAGTTGGTTAAGCAGCTGCCTTCGGCTCAGGTCATGATCCCAGCGTCCTGGGATCGAGTCCCACATCAGGCTCCTTGCTCATCAGGGAGCCTGCTTCTCCCTCTGCCTCTGCCTGCCATTCTGTCTGCCTGTGCTCGCTCTCTCTCCTCTCTCTCTCTGGCAAATAAATAAATAAAATCTTAAAAAAAAAAAAAGAAAAACCAATTATGATGAAATACAGTGACATAAAATATTTAATGTAAATGGGCACTTGCAACCTATGGCTTTGTCAGGTATAAATTTAGCACAAGATTTACATTTTGTACCTAAAACTTACATAAGTAAAATAAAATGTATTGTCATTAATTACAGTAATAGCTAGAGTAATAGTAATCGGCATATATAATCATAACTAAAACACTGACTCTCAATCACCAATAAGATTCATTTAGGTTTGCTAACCATATTGTGATACACACAAAACTATATATAAATATGTAAAAAACTGTTCACCTGTGTTTTAGGAAAATTTGATTCAATTTCAAGCAATATAGTAAAAAAGCTTTTTAAATAATTTTGGGTACGCCAGATTCACTTCATCATTACATCCATTTTTCAAAACCTCAATTAGTAAATGTCATACTACATTAGAAAATACTGTTACTTCATTAGTGCTTGACTTTGGAAGTTACACGAATTTCTTGGTAGAGCACAAAATTCACTGGTGAATTTTCTGTGCTGTTAAGTCTGAGAAAAAGCTTCTATTTTGCCCTTGCACATAAAATTCATGTATTTGGGTACAAGTTACTAAATCTCTTTTATTTATTTATTTTTTAATTAGAAATATTTAGAGGGATGCCTGGGTGGCACCTAGACAGTTAAGCGTCCGACTCTTGATCTCAGCTCAGGTCTTGATCTCGGGGTCATGAGTTCAAGCCCCACACTAGGTACGGAGCCTACTTAACAAGAATAAAAGAAAAAAAAGAAATACTTAAAACAAAGAAAAAACTTCAGAGTAGAATAAAACAAACATCATCTCAATTTGTCCACTCTTAGCATTGTGCCATATATTCTTCAACCCTCTTTATTAATAAAAATAAATTATAGGTAGAATTGAGATATCTTATATAAGCTTATCAAGAAATTACTTAAAGTAGGGGCACCTGAGTGGCTCAGTGGGTTAAAGCCTCTGCCTTCAGCTCGGGTCATGATTCCAGGGTCCTGGGATTGAGCCCCGCATCAGGCTCTCTGCTCTGTGGGGAGCCTGCTTCCACCTCTCTCTCTCTCTCTGCCTGCCTCTCTGCCTACTTGTGAACTCACTGTCAAATAAATTAAAAAAAAAAAAATTAAAAAAAAAAAGAAATTACTTAAAATAATTTAACTAGTAATTAAGTAAATTAAGTGACTTAAGTACTTAGAAGTATAAAGCTTTACAACAATACTTTTCAGATACCTGGGGGTTTTTTAGTTAGCTTTTTATTGCTGATATTTAATTATACAGTGATCAGAAAAGTTATCTGTATTATATCAACATTTGGTGCTTATTGAGTTGGCTTTCTGTCATAGTATTTGATCCACTTTGTAAATATTCACTGTATGACTGAAATACAGTTTATTTCCTAATTACTGGGTGTAGGATTCTAATATGCCCATTAGACCAAGCTTGCTAATTGTTATCAAGGTCTTCCAAATCCTTACTAATTTTTCATTGCTAGTTGTCTGATCCAGTGGTTCTTAAATTATGATCCCCAGACCAGCAGCATCAGATTACCTGGGAAATCACTGAGAACAGAAATCCTTAGAAGCTCCACCCCGGACCTACTAAATCAGAAACCCTGGGGATGCGGAGTGGGGTCCTGTGATCTATTTCAACAAGTCCTCCAAGTGATTCTACTGTGTGCTAAACTAGGAAAAACACTGGTTTGATCTACAAATATCAGAGCAAAATATGTGAAAACCCATCCATTCCCATCATGGATTTGTTGATTCCTCCTTGTAATTCTGTTTGTTCTGCTTTCAATATTAAGGGCTATGTTATTTGTTGTTTTTGTTTGTTTTATTTAAAGTCAAGTTAGTTAACATAGAGTATATTATTAATTTCAGGGTAGAATTTAGTGATTCATCAGTGGCATATAACACCCAGTACTCATTACAACAAGTGGCCTCCTTAATGCCCACCACCCAATTACTCTATCCCCCCATCCACCTCCCCTCCAGCAACCCTCAACCTGTTCTCTATAGTTTAGAGTCTTTTATAGTTTATCTCCCTCTCTGTTTTTATCCTATTTTATTTTTCCTTCCTTTCCCCTCTGTTCATCAGTTTTATTTCTCAAATTCTACATCAGACTAAAATCATACGGTATTTGTCTTTCTCTGACTGACCTATTTCACTTAGCATCATACACTCTAGTTCCACCCACATGATCGCAAATGGCAAGATTTCATTCTTTTTGATGGCTGAATCATATTCCATTGTGTGTGTATGTATATAGATAGATACATACATACACCCCACATCTTCTTTATCCATTCATCTACTGATGGACATCTGGACTTTTTGAATAGTTTGGCTATTGTGGACATTGCTACTATAAATATAAATATTGCTACTATAAATAAAAATTAATATTATGAAGTCTTAATCCCTAGTACTTCAGAATGTGACTATATTTGGAGATAGAACCTTTAAAGAGGTAATTAAAGAAAAAAGAGGTCATATGGGTGGGCCCAAATCTGGAATGACTAATGTCCTTGTAAAAGGTTAGGACACAGAAGGGCAGAGAAAGGACCACATGACAACACAAACAGAAGATGGCATCTGCAAACCCAGGAAAAGGTCTCAGAAGAAACCTTCAGTACTATGAAAAGATAAATTTCTATTTTTTAAGCCACTCGGTCTAAAGTACTTTGGTATGGCAGACCTAGAAAATTAACACAGAAGGTAAGTACAGAAAAGAAACTGGAAGGTACAGACCAAAACATGCTACAGACCAAACAGAAGTAGGTGCTGATGAAGAGCAGGATATGGAGCTTGAAACCTGCTCACTGAGTCTCTAAACCAGAAAAAAAGAGAAAATTTTAAATTGTTCCTTAAACATTTTTGTTCATTCAATATATGCTAATACCACCATTATTCAACAAATATTTATGGACCCCCTTCTATGTGCCAGGCACTGTTCTATGGGACACTGCAGTAAGCAAAAACAGATTAACACTCTTGCCTTCACTGAAATGTCCCGTCTGGTGGGAGACAGTAGACAGTGAACAACAGACAGGATAAGAAAATAGATGCACTATACAGTATTTTTGAAATAATAAATGATATAAAGAAAACAGAGTAAGAGAAATTGAGAGGATGTGGGTAGGGTTTTTTACGATTAAAACACAGCTATAGAACAGGCTTCCTTGAAAAGATGACATTTGAGCAAAGACTTGAATGCGACAGGGTGTTTATTAAGGATTGATCTTGGGTCTGATATTATATGAAGCAATGTATAGGCATTATTTCCTTTATCCTCAAGATGCTCACCGTGAAAATATACATTGTACCAATTTTACGGATAAGCAGACACAAAGTTAAGAGAAGCTAAAAGCTACTACATGGAGAGACTGGGATAACCGAGTGACCCAAATAATCAGCAAGTAACCAAACCCAGCTCCAGCCCTTCCTCAGAGGCAAGTGAGGGAAACAGAAGAAAATAAATAAGTAGAATAGGCTAGCAGGAAGGCCAAGTGCTATACCAGAAGTAAGTACAGAAGAAAATAAATAAGTAGAATAGGCTAGCAGGAAGGCCAAGTGCTATACCAGAAGAAGTAAATTATAGGAGAATGGAGGTTTAGCAAAGCCAGGGCATCTTTCTCAGAAGGAAGGGATCTGAGAAAAATGAAAGTGAATTACATGTACTCTGTTTAAATAGGGTTTTTGATACAACATATACTCACTTAAAATATAAATCAAAATATTCCTAGGATAAAAAAGACTGCTATATAGTAAAAATAATTACCTCAAAACAGTAAACCAATTAAACAAATTATGGTATACAGACATGTTAAATAGATATAAAAAAAATGTTTAAAGCTAATCTAATGATATGAGAAAATGAGGATCTAACATTGAGACAAAAATATTTAAATTCAATAAAGTGCACTATAAGCAGCTTAGCCTCAGCTCTGTGTGGGTTTGTATATGTAGAATGTGCCTGTATGTGTATCAGATACAGAGACATAGGTAAAGACTGGAAGAAGGAAAGCAATTTTTGGCAGGGTAACAGAGGGTCACCTGCAAATGACAACAGTTTAAACAAGAGAGAAGTTTATTTTTTTTGCACTTTTAAAAAGAAGTCTGGAGGTTGGCATTCCAGAGTTGGTATGAAGGTTCCACAAATTATCAATAACTCAGGCTCATGCTAGTACATCACTGGCCATCCTGATGATATGACCCTCATCCTCACAGTGAGGCAACTGAGCTTTATCCATCAGATACCTATTCCGGTCAGCAAGGTGATCTTAGAGGAAAAAGGGAAGAGGGGCACACTTTTGCTGGTAAGATGACTTCTTATAAAGACCACATAACACTTCCACCTAGAACATAGGATATGCAATCTTCACATGAATAGCAGCATGGCAGTCTAACTGCTGTTGTTGCTATTTTTCCCATTTAATAAAAAAGGGTGAAGAGATTAGGAAGGGAGGTAGCCTCTGCCATGAAACTTTTCTACAATGTATAGGTAATACAGTTGACCCTTCAACAATACAATTTTAAACTGCACAAGTTCACATATATGTGGATTTTTTCCTTATTATTTTTTCTATATAATACAGTACTATAAATGTATTTTCTCTTCCGTATGATCTTAATAATGTTTTCTTTTCTCTAGATTAATAATCCCATTTACAACTGCATTGAAAAGAACAAAACACCAAGGAATAAATTTAACCAAGGAGTTAAAAGAACTATACACCGAAAACTATATGACACTGATGAAAGAAACTGAAGAATACTGAGGATTACACAAGTGGAAAGATATTCCAACCTTATATATTGGAAGAATTAATATTGTTAAAATGTTCTTACTACCAACACAATCTACAGATTCAATGCAACCCCCATCAAAATCCCATTGGTATTTTTTACAGAACTAGAACAAGGAATCCTAAAAAAAAAATTTTTTTTTTAGATTTTATTTATTTGAGAGAGAGAGAAAGACAGAGACAGAGCGAGGGAGCATGAGAGAGGAGGTCAGAGGGAGAAGCAGACTCCCCATGGAGCTGGGAGCCTGATGTGGGACTCAATCCCAGGACTCCAGGATCATGACCTGAGCTGAAGGCAGTCACTTAACCAACTGAGTCACCCAGGCGCCCCAGGAATCCTAAAATTTGAAGGAACCACAAGATTATGAATACCCAAAGCAAACTTGGGAAAGAATAACAAAGCTAGAGGGAGCATGTCTCTGAATTTCAAACTACATTTCAAAGTTAAAGTAATCAAGGGGTATGATACTGGAAGGAAAACAGACACATAGATCAATAAAACAGAATAGGTCAGAAATAAACTCACCCACATATATAGTAAACTAGTCTACAATAAAGAGGAATATTCAATCGGGAAAAGACAGTCTCTTTAATCAATGGGGATGGAAAAACTGAACAACATTCAAAAGAACAAAGGTAGACCACTAGCTTACAGGATATAAAAAAAAAATCAAAATGAGTTATAGATTTGGATATTAAAATATGAAACATAAAACTCCTAGAAGAAAACATGGCAGTATGCTCTCTGAATCTGATCTTAGGAATAGTTTTTTGGACTAATCTGCTTGGACAAGGGCAGCAAAATCTAAGAAAAACAAGAAGGATTAAATCAGACTAAAAAGCTTTTGCACAGAAAAGGAAACCATCAAAAAAAATGAAAAGGCACCTACTGAATGGTGAAAATATCTGCAAATCATACATCTGATAAGGGGTTAATATCCAAAAATATATGAAGAACAGCTTAATATGTAAAAAAAAACCTAACTAAAATATGAGCAGAGAATTTGACCAGACACTTTTCCAAAGAGACATACTGATGACCAACAGGTACAGAAAAAGATGTTCAGCATCACTAACTATGAGGGAAACGAAAATTAAAACCAAAGTGAGGCATCACCTCATACCTGTCAAGATCGGCTAGTTTTTAAAAGACAAGAAATTACAAGTGCTGGCAAGAGTATGGAGAAAAGGGACCCTTCACACACTGCTGGCAAGAATGTAAATTGGTGCAGCCACTATGGAAAACAGTATGGAGGTCCCACAAAAAATTATAAATAAAATTAACGTAAGATCTGATCATTCCTCTTCCAGGTATTTATCCACAGAAAATAAAACTAATTTGAAAAGATATATGCATCATTATGTTCATTGCAGCATTATGTACAATAGCGAAAATACAGAAGCAAACTGGGAGTGTCCACGGACAGATGAACGGATAAGGAAGACATGCCATACACACACACACACACACACACACACACACACACAGGAAGATTACTCAACCATTAAAAAAAAAAAGAATATAATCTTGTCATGTGTAACAACAAAGATGAAACTTTAGGTATTATGCTAAGTGAAATAAGTCAGATAGAGAAAAGCAAATACTGTATGATTTCACTTACATATAGATCTAAAAAACAAAATAGATACACATACAAAACAGAAACAGACTCATAGACATAGGAAGCAAACTGTGGTTACCAGAGAAGGGAGTAGTTAGACAGGGAAAGGACAAAATAGTTGAAGGGGATTACGAGGTATAAATTTCCACTTATAAGTTAAGTCATGGGGATGCAATGTACAGCATAGGGTATTTAGTTAATAATGTAATAATTTTGTATGGTTATAGATGGCAACTAGACTAATTGTGGAGATCATTTCATAATGTATACAAACACTGAATGACTATGATATACACCTGAAACTGGTAAGATATTGTAGATCAATATTTTAATTTTTAAAAAAGAAATTATTGAGAGCTGAGTTGATAGAAAAAGATATCATCACTGAGTCAGTGTTGGCAGAGAAGAAGCCAATAAAAACATAGAGATTTTCTTAAACATAAACCCAGGTCATATCCTACCGCTGAGCTTCCGTTATCCACTAAACTCTAACACTGTAGCTCCTCAAACAGTGAAAACAATCAACAGGACTCTTACTGAAGAATCTTGAGAGACAAGAGATCTATGAAATTGCTTCTCAAATTTGAAAAGTGTTGTTAAGATGTGGGAAAGTCAAAATATGTGGGGCTGCCCTCATCCTTGAGTTTTAATGTATTCAATTATTTTGGACATAGATGTTCTCTTTTATTTTTTTGTTAATAATTTACTACAGTTTCACCTTTCCTAAGAAATGAAAATTATAATGTTGAATAAACAACTTGTAAAGCTAAACACACACACACACACACACACACACAAGCCCAAAAACATACTTTTAAAAAGAGCTGCAAAATTACATGATACCACTGAAGTTCAACATTTGGAAAATATTTAGATGGACTTTGAACATAAGACAATGTGATCAAGGGGCACCTGGGTGGCTCAGTCAATTAAGCATCTACTCTTGACTTCAGCTCGGGTCATGATCTCAGGGTCATGGGATTGAGTCTCATGTCAGGCTCTGCACTCAGTGGGAGTCTGCTTGAGATTCTCTCTCTCCCTCTCCCCCAGGTCCTTTCCCCGCTTGTGCTATAAATAAATAAATAAATAAGTAAATAAATCTTTAAAAAAAAAAAAAGTGTGATCAACATCACTGCAGAATTCCAAAAATATGAGTAAATGAAAGACAGTATATGATTTTGATAGTATGTGATTCAGAAAGTGTCACATTTTACACAGAAGCATATTTTGTTAAATTGATAAATTCAATTGCAAAAAACAATCAAAATCAAAAAAGAATCAAAAACACCATCTATAAGGTACCTATAGTATGACTTATAGGGCATAATGCAACGGAAATACACATATATATATTGGAATATATAATGGAACATTATTCAGCCATAAAAAAGAATGAAAACTTGCCATTTGCAACAAGATGGATGGAGCTAGGGAATATAATGCTGAGTGAACTAAGTCAGTCAGAGAAAGACAAAGACCCTATGATTTCACTCTTAGGTGGAATTTAAGAAACAAAACAAGCAAGAGGAAAAAAATAAGAAAGAGACACACACATAAGAAACAGACTCTTAATTACAAAGAGCAAACTAATGGTTGATAGAGGGGAGGTTGAGGAGGCGGCTGAAACAGGTGCTGGGGATTAAGGAGTAGACTTGCCGTGATGACCACCAGTTGATGTATAGAAGTGCTGAATTACTACATTGTATACCTAAAACTAATATAACACAGTATGTTAACTAATTGGAATTAAAATAAAAACTTAAAATTAAAAAATATTCCCAAACAAGCTATGCATCTATTGTTATTAATGTTTGATAAGGACCAGACCAGTATCTTGCTTAAAATTTATCATCTAGAATAAGCTGTTGATAAAATCTATTTAATAACAGATCAGAATGTTGTATTAGAATACTAAATACAAATGACACCAATTGTAAGATGAAACTAGATTTCAAGTAATAAAATATGAAATAAAATCTTAATTTTAAGGAAATATGATATAAATGTTTTCTGTAACTAAGCAATAAAGTTTCATATTTTTCAACAGTTAAGTAGTGAGAGTTGTTGGTAGGATTTATTCATTCATTAGCAAACTCAATCAGTATTTACTGATGTCAGGCTTTCTTCCAAGCTCTGAGGATACAGGTGTCAACAAGACAAATCCCTGACTTACGGAGCTTACATTTTGCTGTGGGGCACAACTGACAAATAGATATAAAAACAAACCGCCGGTGGTGTTAAGAGCAACAAGGAAAAATAAAACTGGTGTGGAAAAAAAAAAAAAAAAAAAAAAAACCAAGCAAGAGAGGAAGATGAGTATAGTTTGAACTTGGTCAAGCCAAGTCCCTCGGAGGAAGTGACACCTAGGCAAAGCACCACATGAATATCCAGGGGCAGGTAGAGAGAAGAAGATGCCAACAACAGAACCCTGCGGGATTTCAGCATTTGGAGGTTGGGGAGAGAAGGGGAAATCAGCAAAGGCAACTGGGAAAGAGTCACTTCTGTTGTAGGGAGAAAACCAGGAGCCTGCAGTGTCATGGTATCCAAGAGAAAGTATTTTAAGAAAGGGGAAGACAATGACTATGAATCAAATGCTACCAACAGCTTGAAAAAGATGGGACTAACTTTACTCTGTAACATTGAAAATGGAGCAGTTTGGAGTTTTTGTTTTGTTTTAGTTTTGTTATAACTAACAGAAACTAACCAGAACTAACCCAGGTTATTTTTATTTATTTTATTTTATCTATTAGATAGACATGGAAGTCTCTCTTGCATCTAGGACAGAAATGGAGTTGAACCTCAAAATGGAGAAAGGTGACCACCCTGCAGCTCCCCAATTTAAACACCTGACACAGCTCCAGCTGTACTTGGAGACCAATTGCAGGGTCAGCCGCCAAATCCCAGAGAAAGACCATCTAACTGGTCCAGTTTGGACCAAGCATTTACCCTAGTAGTTTATGTGACTCCTGCTAGGCAGAGGAACTGTGTCTAATCCCACTGGCTTCATCCAGGACCTGGTCAAGCACAAACGTGCTGGGCAATCCTAACTACGACCAAACCCCACCTTCATCCTGGCCATTGTTTCAAGAGCTGTGCCAAGGATAGCGCATAATATTATCTCAGCAATCCCCATCACCAGCTGAAGTAGTGTAAAGATGAAAAACCCAAGACTCATGAATGCTAAATAATGCATCATTTTAAGTGGGAGAGTTGAGATTTTTCTGACTTTCATGAAAACCTATCTAAGCTAATTAGGTCATGCTCAACTAGGAAGGTCTCTTTGACAGCTACCAATAGTCAGAAGTCAGTGAAGGGTCTGGATTTCTTTCCCTACACATCACATGCAGGTATAAAAGCAAGTCTTAGAACAAACTGTGACCCACAATTTGGAACATTAGTTAGCTATCAGGTACAAAAAAAGCAAATAAAACAGTTCTTTAAACTAAAACTTGTTTATACACTCAGTGAGGTTCCAGGTTTCTATTCTTTTTTAGGGGTTCTGATCATATATTCCATGCAACAATGTACAGAGAGGATTCAGTCATCCTTAAACGGATATACAGCAACCCCAATCCTCTAAATTACCAGCTGGCTAGTTAGGATGCAGCCTTCGACTGCCATTCCTGGTCTTGCTAGATCCTGATGCCATGTTCTTGCAAGGGCAGGATGTGTCTCTAAGATATTATAGCCAATCCATGAATTCTGAACACCACTTTTTATTTCAAAAAAGTAAAAACTCATTTTAGCATCCCTTATGCTAATAAGCCAAAAATTTTACAATGAAAATCCACTGGTAAAATTGAAATGAAAATGGCTTCCCGGTAAAACTTCTCATGGTTGACCAGAGATAAAGACAGCCAGTAGTATATATCTCTTCAGACTGGCCTTTTGATTAAATGCTTAGTTCTCAGTGATGTATATTCCCAATTAGGCCAATGGCCACCCTACAATACAGCTTGAACTAACACAAACACATTATAATACTGTCATGATGAAATGTTTTAACGTTGTTAAAGTAGTAGATTCCAAAACCCATAACCTTTCTACCACATCTCCATACAACCTGAGATTTACATATGAAATTTTATATTTTGCTGTTGCTTCCATAGTTCATCATATAGTTTTCATTTTTCAGGCTTATGTATGTTCTTCATTCCTAGAATGCATTTCTCTGCACTCTATTTTATTTCTGGCCTTAAATTATAGCCTGAGACCTGAATGAAATGCCCATCTTAATAACAGCTTTAACTTATAAACTAGGAAATTAAGACCTACAAAATAAAGGAATTAACGAAAGGTTACATTTCTAGTCAGTACCAGAGATGGGACCATACACATACCACCTAGATTCCTAGTCTTTCCATTCATCCTACCATCTTCACTGGTGATGAAGTTTCTGACACAAAAGTACACTTGATACCAACTTCGCTAATGGAAGCTACATCGCTACCTGTCTGCACACCCATCACAATGGGATCATTCTGTTCCTTCAGCTTTGGGCTTCACTAAAACATGTGCATCTGGATGAAGGATGGCACAGTACAAAGACCAGTGCATCCAATATCTCACATCATAGAATAAAGGAAGTTCTAATTGGCTGACTAGAAAATACTAGAAAACCAAAAAGCGGCTGCCAGACTATACAAAGACAAATCCTTTTGCCAAAGTCTACAAGGAGTTTTTCACTTGAGCCAAGCATATCATTTTACATTCCAAATATAGCTACCCAGGCATCAGTGTCCGCTCCTCAGCCCCTCAAAAAGAAAGAAAGAAAGAAAGAGAGAGAGAAAGAAAGAAAGAAAGAAAGAAAGAAAGAAAGAAAGGAAGGAAGGAAGAAAGAAAGAAGGAAAGAAAGAAAGAAAGAAAGGAAAAAGAAAGAAAATTAATGCAGCCAGTTGTTGAAATACCTGAATAACTGCTAATACAACCACAACCAAAACTCTGTCAGGGGCACCAAGCAGAACAACAGAGGCAGGAAAACAACAGATTTCTCATTAGAGTTTTGGGGAATAAAAGTAAACAACCAGTAAAAGTGTCCATGGAGGAAGAAATACAAACAGATTACAGGTGTGAATAATAGAGAAAACTTTCTCTAAAATCTGCAGCAGGAGGCCCTGTCGATAGTGAGCATGAGAAGGACCAACAGGGCTGTCAGCTCAAGGTACTAATGAGCTGATCCATGTCTCACCTTTATATCCTCCAAAGAGAAGGGAAAGAGGAAATTCAGGACCAAACTGAGCACAGAGGCCTCAGAGGCCTGTTGGGGAGTGACTCTCTGAGGTAGGAACCCCCTTGCAGCCTGGGGAGCTGACAGGAGAAAAAACCAAAAGGAACTCTGGAAAGACTGTTAGTCTTTCCAGAGCTCACCCAGCTGCCTCAGCATCTAGGACATGGGAGCTGCTTGTTGGTCCTGAGTGAACAGAGCTTAAGTCTACCAAGGGACTAATTTCTCTGGAATCATCACTGGCTTATTTCTGGGATAATGGGGCTGAGGAGAAAAGAGACTTCAGAATCAAACCAAACTGAATCTGAACCCCAACTCCACTACTAACTATGTTGCACTGGGCAGATTACACAGCCTCTCAGTGTCTTTCCCTGTGGATGGTCAAGTTACACACCCTGAGGACTGTGGTCAGGACTGAACAAAATCATGAATGCATGTGAAGTATCTGGCATATTGGGCAATCAGAAAACACAGTCTCTGATAGAATCACTGTTATGGTCACTTTTCCTGGCTCCCCAGTTGCACCTGGTGGCAGACCAGACTACCTACCCTGAAAGAACAAATCTACCCGAACCACCTCTGACCTACAAACGTCTAACTTATAAAGGCAGAGAGTAAAATTGCCTTCTGTACCTGTTCTCTCTTCCCTGACCATTAGGGGAGCCCTCAGAGGAGAATACTCCAGTTTATTCATAGGAGGGAAAGAAAAACAGTGAAAGGCAAGACTGTACACCTTATCTCATAGTAGACAAAAAGGAAGCAATGGCCTTTGTGACCTGGTGGCCCCTGCCTGACAGTAGTTCCACTACATTTTGAGTATTTCATCTAATTTTGATAGCTTACAAATCCAGCAATTAGTAATTCAAGTATCCTCTTTAGAAATGCAAATCCCTGGGGCACTTGGGTTGACTCAGTCAGTTAAGTGGTCAGCTCAGGTCATGATCTCAGGGGCCAGGCATTGAGGCCTACATCGGGCTCCCTGTTGTGTAGAGCCTGCTTGAGATTCTCTCTCTCGCTGCTCTTCCCCCACACTCTCAAATAAATAAATACATAAACAAAATCTTTTAAAAAAAGAAAATACAAATTCCTTTATTCGGATTCGGGTTATGCTCACATCATACCTCATTCATACATTTATGGGAAGTAGTAAGATCAAACTTCTCTCCTCCTATGGTACCTGAGGAAGAACCAAAGATAAAATACTAAAATGCCATGGAATACTTTCTAAGAGCGGAACAGGGTTAGTAGGACTGCAAAGTGCAGCATGAAGGAAATAAAAAAAAAGTCTGGGGGGAGGGGCTGAAAATCTGACAGAATAATGGGAAACCCAAACTAGCCAATTTAAAAATCTGCCTGCAAGATGTTTGCCTGGTGTCCAGGAAAGAGGAGCAAGTCCTCTCCTTCTTTCCCTTCCAAAGTCTTTGTTTCCTCCTCCTCCCAAGAACCAGAATGCAGAAGTCCCTCATTAGGACCGCAGTGAAGTTTTAACATGAATTAGGGGGATTTTTGCAAAACAGTGAGGAAACGAAACTTCATCTGTTTAACATTATTTGGTACAGGAAAATGAGTTCTAAGTTCTACAGAACTCACTCACATGACTCCCTGAAGCAGAAACTATAAACGTCTCTTCCAGATCAATAGCGCAGTTCATGAAGTGAATTGATGAGCAGACACATGACTGAACAAATACATGGAGGGAAGGCCTCCCTGACCAGCAGGGTCAGGCAGCCACCTCATCGATCTCTCTCCCCTGATCTTGGTTTTCTCCTAAACATATATTATTATTAGATGTTATAATACATAATGCATTATCAGACCTTACAATAAATATAGTATTTATTGTTGATTCAATGTCTGCCTTCCTCATTTGACTATAAACTCCATGAGGGTATACATTGTTTCTCACACTAAGTCTTCACCTAAAACTGTGTGGCCAATCACAGATGCTCAGTACATATTTGCTGAATGAGTGAATAACTGAACTGCACAGGAAATGCTTCCATGTGACACTGTAAGGGTGAACACTAAGCCCTGAGGAGCAGTACTCCAGATCCTTCCCCCACTCAGTCTCTCCTTGTTGTTTCACCCCACAAGAACCGGACTACACCTGAGCTTGTGATCATGTCCTTTTAAATCATGCCCTACCAATCCCTTTGAAACACTAGAGACCGTGTCTCATGAAACTGGGGTTTGTCCTTGGCATCAGTCCTCCCTGAGAACATTTTTGTGTAGAAAAAGGGCAGGTTTTCGAGAAGAGTTTCCACCTGCGCCAAAAGGAGAAAATTCTACCTATGTAATGACTTTCCCTGCTTGTTTACAGTGCCAGCAACTTCTTATTCTCTCTTTGAAAAGACCTCTGAAGCCAAATCACATAAATGGAACTTAAGAAATGGAACTTCCCATTTCATTTTCTGGAGGGGAAAAAAAAAAAATACTGATATTTAGAAAAGTAAAGGGTGAGGACACTACAAGGTGCTTTACATTTGGTGCCTGAAAGCCACTTCCTCAGAAACCATCTGCTTCCAATATTGGAGAAGTCTCCCCTATTTTAACAATGGCACAATACCACCCATGTGTTTTCTCCCTTTTAAGTTTTTTGAGTATAGGTGACATACAATCTTATATGAGTTTCAGGTGTACAACACAGTGATTCTACTTCTCTATACATTATGCCACGCTCACCAGAGGCACAGCTACCATCTGTCACCACACAACACTATTAAGATATCACTAACTATGCTGTACCCTCTATTCCTGTGACTTACTCATTCCATAAGTGGAAGCCTTTATCTCCCATTCCCCTTCCTGAATTTTATCCGTTCCCACCATGCCCCTCCACTCTGGCAGCCATCAGTTTGCTCTCTATACTTACTGGTCTGATTCTGCTTCTTGTTTGTTTATTCATTTGTTTCATTTTTCAGAGTCCACATATGAGTGTAAACAAATGACAATATTGTTTATTTCTAATAATTTACCTTAATTATAAAAAGACCGTGACTATTACATCGATGGCAAAAGGCAAGCCAAATCTATGTTGTTAGAACAATATATTCATTATTTATACTAACTAATAAAATAGAAGACCATTTCTCTACTTGGAGAGACTCACACATTACATGCTTGATAAATCTCAAAATAAATCAGACCATCAGAGCACTTGGGTGGCTCAGTTGTTTAAGTGTCTGACTCTTGGTTTTGGCTCAGCTCATGATCTCATGGGTAGTGAGATCCAGCCCTTTGTGGGCGCCACGTTTGGCCGGGAGTATGCTGGAAGATTCCCTCTGCCCCTCCCCTAACTCATGCTCTCTCTCCCCTTCTCTCTGTCTCTCTCTCTCAAATAAATAAGTTAATCTGTAAAAGCCTGATAATAATGTCTCTTTTATAGTCAGTCACCCAGCTTCCCCATTAAATAAATGGGTGAAATAAAATAAACTTCATTTTATAACCCTGATGTCATTGTAAGAATTCAAACATGGAAAGGAGAATTTAGTAACTAATTAATTACTAATATTCATAAAATTACATGACTTAGGTATAAGCATTCAAAGCCTAGAAAAAGACTTGTAATTCAACAGGTGAAAACAATGCTCAGGAAATAACATATTTTTTTAAAATAATAAGCTCAATCTAAGACATTTCTGTAAAACCATATACAATTAATATTTTTCATAATCTGAATGAGTAAACTGATCTTTGAACTAAATGTACTAAAGGGTTCTTGTAGACTCTTCAAACATTTCTTCTATCATTGAGTAGCACTAGTCAAATCAACCGTTCATTCCTAGAAAGTTATGGGCAACAAGGGAGAGACAAGAAGTGGCTTCAGAAAATAAACACTACACTCAGAATACACATGAGTATACCACATTTGCGGTCTCCAAACAAGTATACTTCTTTCTGCTGTGAGTGCTCGTCCTAAAAATAATCATGATTATAAGACAAATGCATTGATTTTAGGCATGACCCACTGTGTCATGCTGAAGGCTGTGGAGAACAGAAGGTCTACTGTAGAAAATATTTCTGGCTATTGCTGAAAAAATTTTGGAAGAATGAAATCCAATCTAAATTGCATAGGCAATGTGTAACCCAAAAGGGGGCACAGTGATACTCTTCTTAACGTAAGGCAAGACAGATGATAACAGTGCTCTTAATAGTAGTGACTACAAAACCAATGGTCTAACTAGGCTTCTCAGACTTGTTGCAACCATGTCAAGAAACAATATAGGGAGGTTTCATGGTAGCCCTAATTTAAGGTCCTTTAGTTCAAATATCATCTGAGATGTTGTCTAGAATTGATACACAGAGTTATTTCTTCTACAGCTATAACTCTAGAAATTAAGATCATTTTAGCCATTGCTTACTGATGTCACTGTAAGATTTTCATGCATCACAAATGCCTTTTTCATTGCACAGTCATACCCTATATGTGTTCAATCATTTGCAATTTAGAAAGTGCTTTTATAAATATTATCTCCTATCCTTTGAAGTAAATGTTTAAGTTCTCTCTCTATAAATAAAGCAATTGAGGCTTAAATAATTTAAATGATATTCCTAAAGCCACTCGATAAGAAAAACTTGGACTCAAATTTAGATCGTTTGACACCAGGGCCAATAGACTTTCCACTACATCAACTTCCCAGCTTTCCTCAGATCTTTATCTTACCCACTTATGTTTTAATTCTGTAATCAGACAGGTTACATTTTCCACACTGACCAAGAAAACAGACTAGTCTAATTTTTAAGCCGAGATGAAACAGGCCCTCCCTCCCATCTTTTACTTTTTAATATTCATTAAAAATTACTTGACAATATATGAAACAAGCCAAATTAAACTCATTTTTCAGTTAGGAAGAAATAACAAAAGAAGTCCAAATAAACTATAACTTCTACCTCCTAAACCAAGCAGAATTTCAACTGCGTAATAGCTGTGGGGTAAAAATGCAAAGCAAAAAGGGAGTCTCCACTTGATTGATGCCACTTCTCATGAAGTGAGTTGGTTTTAGTTTACCTCCAGTAAGAGGTGCCCCAACTTGCAAACTACATCCTGACACACCATTTCTCGAAGCTTCTATACCAAAAATAATTCTATCTATGTCTTCACCAACTGTTTTTATCTTTGGTAGTTTCATAGAACAAAACTCTGGCTTTGACAAACAATGACATTCTACTAGTTGGACTAAGCTGCCACTCTTCACTGAGAATTTTACTGAACAGCTGTAGCAGAGGCTCATGGGTTTCCTTTCACTGACCTCTCAAGTGGGAAAAACAACGTATTAAGTAAAACTGGCAGAAGAGAGTCTGTTTTGGAGTAAAAAAATCAGAGGTTTTCTAATTTCCTACCCTGGACATTTTGGAAGGTTCCCTAATTATCTTTTCAGAATCATTCCTTTTGTGTTTTAATCAATAAGGCAAGTATAAAACCTACTCACACCCCCTCAGAGGAAGAAAAAAAACAGAAAATCAGATATAAAAGTATTTTGGAAACAGTGGAATCCAAAACAAAGTGTTTTCAACTGAATGCTTCACCCATATGAAGAAAATATACCACTTCCCTGGAGCCGAGACCAAGCCATCTTATTTTTCGGTTCTATTGTCCGTTTTTCATCTGGGGGACCATAAGAAAAGTTGCATTCTGTTGTTGTCACATGACAACATTCACACCATTTATTTTTCATATTCTTCTGTCTTCCCAACATTTTAATCCTGTTGTATTTTTAATGCACTGAGCCCACATGCTATACTCCATGCTGCTTACTGGGATTACCAGAGAGAGACAGAGTATCATTTAATAATTACGTTTACTACTGCAAATGCTGCCAGGAGGGAAAAGGTACCTAGCACTAGGAAAAAGGAGAAGAGTCACATCTGACCTAGTGAAAAGGACAGGGAAAGTTCTCATGAGGAAACAATATTTAAACATACAGTCTCTTCTCCCCAACTTTCACTTCCAAGTATAAGAACCATGGTTTCAGTTCATTAGTGTTCTTAAAATGCTCTTGTTTTCCTCTCTTCCAATTCTAATCTGATGCTACTGAATTAATCTTTACATTTTAAAAATCTTCAACTCATGTTTTTCGCTTCTCTTCAGATTTGTTTTCATATTTGGATATTATCCATTACCCTAGAGAACAGTGGCTTGAAATGCACACTTTTCCCCAAGAAAAACCAGAAAACATATAGTTTCCCAGAGAACCTAGGGTAAGATGGTATCTCAAAAACCACAAAAGAATAACAGCAGTTTTAGCTACTTTTAAGAAACAGAGGAACTATATGAACCAAAATATTTTTAAGGTAAACTTAAATATGATACAATTTTGCAGTAAAAAATACTCATTTTAAAAATATGAATGAATAGTATCAGTTGTAAAGCAATGAATCCATCTTTAAAGCAAGATACTCAACAATATTTATTTTATGAGTTAAAAAGCAGAACTAAATCACATTAATTGGGACACCTGGTCACTACTGGGCAATGACCAAATGGGAATTCAACTAATAACATACTAATATTCCTGCCAATGTAACTTGGTCAGAAGTTATCCTCATAAATATACAGAAAGAATCAAAGACAATAATATGGAGAGTTTCACCTAATATCTAAACAGTAAAGCCCATACTTAAAAGTCTTTAAGGGTACCTGAATATGGAATCTCAACTTATCTACCAGTTAATCTAATTCTCCCTTTTAAATGTAGACCCTGACCCTCAAAAGAAGGCACATTCTATCTGACTTACAAGCATATGCAAACTACATCTCAGGCAGTCCAATGCTAGGGGTCCAATACCTATTCTTCCCCATAAGCCTTCATACAGGCAGCATGAAGAAAAGAAAAAAAGCTAATTTTTCTCCTAAGAATACCACTCCTTTTTACCAAAGGTATGTTGTCATTTTTGCATTGCAAAGGCTCAGAAGAGACATTTCAATGTTCCATACCACACACACAAGGCAAAGGGAGAGTGTGAGTATGTAGATAAATTGAGGGACATTTTGGCACCCAAAACAAATTACTCTGAAAATAACTTTAAGGGGAAGCAATTTAGGAGTGCCTAGATGGTTCCGTTGGTAAAGCAACAGACTCTTGATTTCAGTTCAAGATCTCAGGGTCATGAGACGGAGCTCCATGCCAGGCTTTGTGTTCAGCTCAGTCTGCTTGTCCCTCTTTCCCCCTCCCTACTCCCCCCATACTTGCTCTCACCCTCTCTCTCTCCCAAATAAATAAATCTTTGGAAAAAAAAGAGCAATTTACTTAAAATCCCAAGACCTTGGAATTAAGGTAGAAAGGCCAGAGAAATAAAGGAACAAGAGGACTATAGTTAACGACCCATGTGAATAAACTTACCACTAGATTTCTCATAGTTTGCTGGAGGATTCTCTTGAATTGTCCCTAAATTTGATCTTTCAGCCAAAGTTCAAGTTATTTTATCAGGTTTTTCCTCAAATAGCTGTATCTTAAACGAACTAAGAAATTACAGTAGTCTTTTCAGATCTTCAACGATTTTCTATATTTTTCAGGAACACAAGTCATGTGTGCAAGCAACATCTAATTATAAAAATATACACAAAACTGCTACCATATATTTATGATAATATCAATCAATCTGGAAGTACTTAGTGATCATATGAAATTAATATACAAAATGCAAGGGAAGTAGGAGCCAAAAATTGCATGCTCAATTGCATACTGAAGATAATGTAAGCATCATGAGGGTGGATGACTGTGCTTGTATTATTCTCTTTGTAATTATCCTTACCCTCCAACACAATGAAACAAGCATTAAATAAACATTTGCTGAATGAGTAAGTTTTCAAAAATTCTACAATGAGGAAATCAAAAGAGCCATCAAAATGTTTTGGTTATCTATGTCTTGCCATTTGCCCTATCTCTGTTATTTCTGGTACTGGCAGGAAATCCCAAATTCCACTCACCTGGCTATTTTCCATATTACCTATTACAACAAATCCTCTGCTAACCCTGTATTTTATTAAGAAAACTGTCCATTAACTTCCATACATCTGAGATACAATAATACTTGTTAATAATTACAACTTATATGAGACCTTAGAAAGTATCTTTTAATCAATGAACATTACCTTGTGCTCAATAATCTTTAAATGTAATTTAATTTTTAAAAAAGATTTTATTTATTTGAGAGAGAGAGCACAAGCAGTGGGAATGGCAGAGAGAGAGGGAGAAGCAGGCTCCCCGCTGAGCAGGGAACCCAACTTGGTGCTTGATCCCAGGACCCCAGGATCATGACCTGGGCCTGAAGGCAGATGCTTAACTGACTGAGCCACTCAGGAGCCCCAGTGTAATCTGTTCTTTCTTTCTTTTTTTTTTTTAATCTAGGATGTTGCATTATCCAAAAACTAAAATGAACAAAAATACTATTATTCAACCATGCTGAATGATGAAATTCATTATACATTAGTCATTGTGAAAGTTTACATAAGATAAAGTGATAGAAAACAATGCACGGAAATTTAGAAAGTATATTGCCATTATTCTAGAACTGCCCCAAAGAAAGAAAGAAAGAAAGATTGATTAGCCTTGAATATGGCAACTATGTCATTTAGAGGTCTAGTCTGTTTCTCTCAGTCAGTCTTCTACTGAAATAATAGGCAATACAAACATTTTATAAACAAAATAGTCAAATGGTTAATTTCTTAATTATTCTATTAACACCATATAACACTTTGGCAGCTGCTATATATGACAAGAAATTCTGACTTAATTTTCCACCATCAAATGTTTGTCCCACGTCTTCCCTAGCACACTTCACTGGGACATGATATTACAGAGATATATGAGGAAACTGTTATGTGCTGTAGGTGTTTATGTCTAACTAGGAAAACAAGATCTATGGGAGGAAGGATAAAATACAATGGTAGCAGAGACATAAAATGATACAACCAACTCTCTGCATGTTCAGGGGAGAGACAGATGTCACATACCAATGGAAGGATGGGGGCAATTAGGAAGGAGGTAATTGGAAAGTACTTCTCAAAGTTGAGATATACAGGATGAACAGGATTCAAACAGTTAAAAAGGAAAAGCAAACAGTAGCCCTAAACAGGATTTAAAGACAAGAATGTGGCAGAGGTAGGAGGTTAATAAAATCACTGGGCAAAGAAGTTAGAAATAATAATAAAACTGCTATAGTGCCTTTTGAGTTTTGGATTTTATTTTTGTTTTTTAATTGAGGTATAATTGACATACAACACTATGCCAATTTCAGGTGTGCAACATAATGATTCAGTATTTGTATACACTATGAAATGATCACCAAAATAAGCCTAGTTACTATCCCTTACCACACAAAAAAAGTGTACAAAAAGAACAAAAAATTGTTTTCGTGTGAAAAGAAATTTTAGGACTTACTTTCTTGGCAATCTTCAAGTATTCACTAAATACTATTGACTATAGTCAACATGCTGTACTACCCACAACTTATTTATTTTAATTAAAAGTTTATAACTGAAAGTTTTTATAATTGAAACCTCTTGGCTCTCTTCACCTATTTCATCCACCCTTGATCCTCCCCTCTAGTAACTACCATTCTGTTCTCTGTATGGTTTTGTTTTGTTTTTTAGATTCCATATATAAGTGAAATCATACAGTATTTGTCTTTCTCTTATTTCACTTAGCATAATTTCCTTAAGGCCCAATAATATTATTGCAATCAGCATGATTTCATGCTTTTTATGGCTGAGTGGAGATAGATAGACAGATAGATAGACAGATATGCCACACTTTTAGCCATTCATCCATTAATAAAGTCTTAGGTTGTTTTCAAATATTGGCTATTATAAATAATGCCACAATGAACATAGGAGTGCATATATATTTTCAAATTAGTGGGTTTTTTTCTTCAGATAAGTACCCAGAAATGGAATTGCTATATTATATGGTAGTTCTATTTTTAATTTTTTGAGGAATCTCAATACTATTTTCCACTGAGGATGCACCAAATTACATTCCCACCAGCAGTGCACAGGGTTCCCTTTCCTCCACATCCTCAACAACATGTTATTTCTTGTCTTTCTGACAAGACCCATTCTAATACATGTGAGGTGGTATCTCTTTACAGTTTTGATTTGTATTTCCCTGATGATTAGTCATGGTAAGAATTTTTCATGTGTCTGTTGGCCATCTGTATTCCTTCTCTGAAGAAATATCTCTGCTCATTTTTTTTTTAATGAGATTTTTTATGTTTTTGCTATCGGATTGTGTTCTTTATATATTTTGGACAGTGACCCTTTACCAAATATATGACTTGCCAGTATTTTTTCCCATTTGGTAGGTTGCCTTTCATTTATTTTTTGTTGTTGTTGTTGTTTTGGGGGGGGGGGTTTGTGGGTTTTTTGTTTTGTTTGTGTGGGTTTTGTTGTTTTTTTTTTTTAAGATTTTATGTATTTATTTGTCAGAGAGAGTGAGCACAGACAGACAGAGTGGCAGGCAGAGGCAGAGGGAGAAGCAGGCTCCCTGCCGAGCAGGGAGCCCGATGCGGGACTGGATCCCAGGACGCTGGGATCATGACCCGAGCCGAAGGCAGCCACTTAACCAACTGAGCCACCCAGGCGTCTTTCATTTAATTGATAGTTTTCTTTGTTGTACAGAAGCTCTTTAGTTTGAGGTAGTCCCCCTTGTTTATATTTTTGCTTCTGTTGCCCTCTTTTTTGGAGTCAGGTCCAAAAAATCATCACCAAGTCAAATGTCAAGGAGCTTGTTACCTATGTTTTCTTTCAGGAGTTTCAGATCTTAATTAAAGTTTTTAATCTACTGAGTTAATTTTTTTTTTTTTTTTTTTTTTTTTTTTTACTGAGTTAATTTTTGTGTATGGTGTAAGATAGTAGTCTAGTTTCCTTCTTTTGCATGGTGTTTTCCCAACACTATTTATAAAGGAGACTGTCCTTTCCCCATTGTATATTCTTGCCTTTGTCACCAGAAAATTACACGTTAATATCCCTGATGAACACAGATATAAAAATCCTCAACAAATATTAGTAAACCAAATTCAACAATATATTAAAAGGATTATACATAACAATCAAGTGAGATTTATTCCAGGGATACAAGGATGGTTCAACACTTTCAAACCAATCAGCATATGAACAAAATAAAAGATAAATATAATCCTCTCAAAAGATGCAGAAAAACCATTTGACAAAATTCAACATTCATTTGTGATAAAAACTCAACAAAATGGATATAGAGGGAATGTACCTCAACATAAGGAATACCATATATAATAAACCCACAGCTACCATCATATTCAATAAAATACTGGAAACTCTTCCACTAAGACAAGGAATGGCAAGGAAAGGCCTGGGCAACGATGGCCACTACCCCCACCTTTTATTCAAGGTAGTATTAGAAGTCTTAGCTACAACAATTAAGCAAGGAAAGAAGTAAAGGGCTTCCAAACTGGAAAGGAAGATGTAAAACTATCATTATTTGCAGATGACATGATACTATATATAGAAAACCCTAAAGACTCCTATAAAAAATTACCAAAACTAATAAATTAAGTAAAGTTGCAGGGCATAAAATTAATGTACAAAAATCTATTATTTCAATCAGAAAGATAAATTAGGAAAATAATCCATATATAATTGCATCAAAATAATAAAATACCTAAGAGTACATTTAACCAAGAAGGTGAAAGACCTGTACCCTAAGAATTATAAGATATTGATGCAAGAAACTGAAAAAGATACAAATAAATGAAAAGATATTCCATGCTCATGGATTGGAAGAATAATATTGTTAAAATGTTCATATTACTCAAAGCATAGTACAGTTTCAATACAATGCTTATCAAAATTCCATTTGTATTTTTCACAAAAATGAAATAATCTTAAAATCTGAATGGAACCATAGAAGACCCCAAATAGCGGGGCACCTGGGTGGCTCAGTCAATTAAGTGTTGGACTCTTGGTTTTGGCTCAGGTCATGATCTCAGGGTCATAAGACCAAGCCCTGTATCAAGTTCTACACTCAGCATGGATTCTGCTTGAGATTCTCTCTTCCGCCCTCTAAGACCCTCCCTCAGGGTACATGCACATACATGCACACATGCTCTCTCTTTTTCTAGAATAAATGAAAAAATAAATTTTTTTTAAAAAAAGATCCCAAATAGCCAAAGCAATTTTGAGAAAGAAAAACAAAGCCAGAGGTATCAGTCTCCCTGATTTCAAACCATATTATAAAGATATAATAATAAAAACAGTATGGTACTAGCATAAAAACAGACACAGAGATCAACCAAACAGAAAAATCCCAGAAATAACATGCATATATGGCCAATTAATTTATAACAAAGGGGGTAAGAATATACAATTTGTATTTTGTTTTGAGGTTTATATACCCAATGCTCAGAGAAGTTTGGCTTGCAGTAGACACTCAAATCTAGGAACCCTCATTTTATCTCCACTTGACATTGGCCTCCTACACCCACAGCTTCACCCCAAAAGCTGTACTGATAACTGATGCTCATTTAAGATCTTAGAAATCGGGGGCCTGGGTGGCTCAGTCCGGTTAAGCAACTGCCTTCAGCTCAGGTCACGATCCCTAAATCCCAGGATGGAGTCCCACATTGGGCTCCCTGCTTAGCAAGGAGTCTGCTTCTCCCTCTGGTCCTCCCCCTTCTCACACACACACTCTCTCTCACGCTCTCAAATAAACAAGTAAGATCTTTTAAAAAAATAAAATCTTAGAAGTCAATCTTCTCACAGTGTTTCTTTAATCTTTCTGGCTCTCTCAAAACTTCCCTCCTACTACACGTTCTCTTCAACCTGATAGAAACTCTACTCTCACAGTCTATAAACTCCCTCCTGATATCATTTTTTATAGAAAGCAGCAGAAATTAAAGAAAGCAAATGAATATAAACTTAGAACTTTGAAGATGCTGTAAGATAAACAGAGTATAACAAAAGAGAGTTATGGGAAGGCCTATTTACATAGCATGGTCAGAGGAAAAGTCTCTGGGAGTGACATTTAAGATAAGACATGAAGGAGGAGAAGGAGCCATCTCTGGGAAGAAGGGAATAGGGTGTTCCAGTCAGAGGGAACAGCACGTACAAAGGCTTGTAGGCGAGAAAATCCTGGCCTCTTCGAAGCACAGAAAGGTGGTCAGTGTGGCTGGAACACTGGTCAAGGGACAGAATAAATGCAAAGGTCAGACAGGTGGCAGGGGGCATGATAAGGAGTTTGAATCTTAGGCCAATTGTAACTGGACTTTACTGAAATGTTTTAAACAGGAGGGTAACACGGTCAAATCGGTGTTGTTAAAAGATGACTGTGACCGTGGTTCACGGAGGTGGCACTAGCCGTGGCACTCAGAACAGAACCGGTGTGGGGCTATATAAAGGAGGTTTCTGACACTCTGTCTAGTATAGCACCTGGCCCGTGCTAAATGTCCGAAAAATAAATGGCAGAAGTAATGGATAAGTGAGCTAACAACCCTTGAAGCTGGAAGGGGCCATTGCAAATCAGTCTCAGAGTGATTAGTCTGGCAAATGCGTTTTAGACTAGAGAGAATCTATGTGGGGAGAACGTTAGTCATAGACCCTGAATATCCGGACCACTCAAAAACATTCTACGGTTGACTATGCCTTCCGAAATTTAGAGTCAAGCTTTATAGGCTTTGCATATTCCAAAACAGCATAGCAGAGTAGGAATCTTATTTATATGCAAAAAGGATTAAATGTCTCTATGTAAGCTGTTCCTGGAGTTTAATAAGAGTCTTTGTTTGTTTATCTTGTGTCTGGCCAAGTGTATGTCTGTGTGTCTGTGTGTGTGTGTGTGTGTGTGTGTGTGTGTAATATATATGTTTAGAGATGCTGAAGACTGATGGTCAATCAAGAGAAACCCACACTGACAATGTTAAGAGCTGGGAAGTGAGCCAGTTTGCAATCACTATAGGAACTGCTTGAGCAGAGTTCCTTGTTGCCACTCTGGTAATGAGCATTCCTCAAAGGATGCCACTTTGCATAGTTTAGTCCTCTCTGATGCAAAATATGTCACTTCTGAAATCAGGCTGAATTGTTTTAAAAAGAAGTGTCAATAAAATTAAGCTCAACCTATTCACTGATTACAAGAACAATAAAAATAAATGTTGGCCTTTATGCTGTAAAAAACGTCCACCAGAAATATATGAAAGGAAATACACTTTGAGAAATTTAGCTCTGAATCTGATCTTCACTATATATTTTTTTTTCCATCTGCTTTTCATGGAATCATATAAGAGGGGGGAAAGGGCTGTCAAACTCATCAATTCATGGTAGGAATTTTTCTTCAGAAGTAATGAAGAAGAGAAAGATATTTTCTTGGAGTAAAGTGGAACTTTTCGAAAATATATAATATTATAAAAAGCCAAATGAACAGACTTCCTAGATAAATTCACATTTTCTTGCTTAGGAAATGTCCTCACAGAACAATGAAACTCTAGGCATAGTCATATCAATTTATTATTTCTAGTTCCTATGGAAACACGCATTCAACTTAATGTCCTTAAAGAGGACAACCAACATGGACACAAGTGCAAAGCAAATAAACTTAGGGAGAAATCATGTAATTTTTATCTCTAAGAAAATAAGCTCTGATATATCAGAAACAATCACCAAGAAGGGTGCATAAGTCACTGTGAAATGTTCTCTGAAGCTACTAGCCACTAATGCCATTAGGAAAACAAAAGCAAAAACACAAACCTACACTTTGTAGTCCCACAGGTAGAAATGCCATATGTTAATAAACATCACACACAGCAGTAAGAAGGCTGAGACAAGATTAGGCCAAACTCAAAGAAAGAAGACAGACAGAAAGACTGATTTACATATGAATAGTGCCTTGTTCAAGGAATCTCAGTATTTAAAAATGAATCTCCTAAACAAGGTCATATAAATGAGAGTACATACAGTTCTTGTTTACAAAGCTGTTAGCAGAACCCATGACCTCAAGAGAGAGAATTAGGTAAAAGTATAAATATGTTTAAATCAATCAGTAAATATTTATTGGGACTCTATGCTAAGCACTATGGTAAGGCCTAAAAGGGAAAAAACGAATTTTAATTCATTTGACAAGAATTTATTGTGCATTATGGTTGTGCCACGTACTAATACAACCATCAGGGAACAAAAAATAGATAAGATACTACTCTACCACACCGGAAATTGTTTGCAGTATAATTTATGGGCAACACACACTACTGGAATGGCTTTATAAGATGAAAAATGGACCAAATGAACATAACAGACATGTGTGCTAATAGTTTTCAGAAAAGAGAGATCGTGACAGTTTATTGGTGAGAGAGGTTTTCCCCAAAGACATGAGCGTTGACCTGGGTTTGAATAATGGATGAAAGGAAATGGACAGTGAATATAATTGACAAAGGTGACAGAGCAGGAATTCACAAGGTTGGTCTGGGCACTGGGAAAAAAGCCTGAGGAGGGGAGACAATGATGGAGGGCTAGGCTGGGGCCAGAAAGAGAAATGTCCCTTACTAGATAAGGTGTTTTACTCTAGAGTAAAGCAAATGCTCTGGAAATAGAGACAGGTGATGGACGTACAACACCATGATTATTAGGAGAATTTCACCTCAATAAATTTTTTTAATGTCCATGATGATGATAAAAGTATTACTATTGTTAATTGCAAAATATTGGAAATATCTAAACAACCAACCATGCAGAGACTGGATGTTGGAAATCCATAGGATAACACTGGAAATTCCACTGACTAAAAAAAAAAAAATTTAAAAAGCCTGAATATTTTCTAAATATAATTATCACAGGAGAATATTTAATGACACAGAATTTGTTTCATAGTGTATTGTGTAACAAAGCAAATCCCAGTTTACCATATCAAATCTATAATAAAAAGAGTGGAATGATATAGTCTTGAGTGTTAGAATCATGAATGATTTCAATTTTCCTTTTCCTGATTTTTCATTGTAAATATTTGAAAAGTTGTTAAGATAATATATTTTTTTAAGATTTTATTTATTTGACACAGAGAGAGAGATCACAAGTAGGCAGAGAGGCAGGCAGAGAGAGGAGGGGAAGCAGGCTCCCCGCCAAGCAGAGAGCCCGATGCGGGACCCAGGACCCTGAGATCATGACCTGAGCCGAAGGCAGAGGCTTAGCCCGCTGAGCCACCCAGGCGCCCCTAAGATAATTTTTATTAAAAATGAGTTTCCATGTAAAATACAGAATTTTATCAGAGTAGAGTCATTGCAGATCTAGAATTTAGCCAGATTCAGTTTCCTTTTCTAGATAGAGCCAGGCATAAAGTAGAAGAACTGCACACAACATGGGAGTTTTAAGTACAACTTATAACATTTGCTGGAATTAAGATGAGCTTCAGGTGACTAGCTTACTCCATAGCACATGTAAATTTTCAAGGATTTTCTTTCTCTTTTTTTTTTAATCTGATGATTTTTTTTTTCTCCACTCTGCCTGAGAGTGACAACATGAAGACTAGCCTATTTCTACACTGTTTTTTCTATTCTTGAAAGTAGGTTGAATAACACTGATTTCCATGTAGTCCATGGTCTTCCTCCTTTTCCTTTGGCTTACAATCCTTGTTCTTCTCTGAAGGTGTTGCCACAAAAAGGGCTCTTCCTCTCAAAATATGAAATTCACCAACACTGCTCACTTCTTCCTTTCCTCATTCTTAACAACACCCCTTGAATATGGTTAACTTACGTCACTAGAGTCATCAACTCCAGGTTATTTTCATTTCTTCTCCTTAGTATTATCAAGGTGGGGTAAAAATAAAGGCAATCAGATGAAACTCTTACCCTTACTTCAGATTTCCTCCATATTTCATGAAATCCATCAAACAAATGCCCAGATTATATTTCATAGTAAGATGAGCAAAAGCACACCTCTTCAGCTGCAGGCCCCTTTCCTTGTACATTCATGGATGCCAAAATCAGAACCTACAGTTCGGGAGCTGCACACAGTTGCATCTTGTTTTGAGTTTTTGTTTGCAAACTGTCAGTAAGATCAGAATAAATTGCATGATATGCAGTCCAATATGTATATTCTTGAGCACATCTCAATGTATCCACCAAAAAATATTCATAGCTGCAGGTGTACAAAAAAAAAGGCAGAATTATGGCTTGATTTGCCTTGATAAGCATGGCAATTTTCTGTACACTTTTCATAAAGTGCTAATCAATTTCAGCTCAAAATAGATTGAAACACCCAACAGATTGCTGCCATAGTCCACAAATGTTTGTCATTCGTAGGATGTGGCAATAATGTGAATTCTGAGGAAGAAAACTGCAACTGAACTATACCTTGTAAAAATCCCTTCCATTTGTCTTAATAACCCCTGAAGCAATGCGAGGAATTATTTTGAAATCACACAAGTCTGAATTTTATATTTCTTTCTTGTTACATCTAAGTATTTCTTGTCACATAGTAATATCTGTAAGTATGGTTATAGTTGGATTATATTTAGACTCAGTGTAATGATTATATTTAAGAATCAGATATCGCATCCATATTGTTTAATATCCTTCTAAAATATAATTACAGACATCACATTCAATTTGGAACTGAATCACTGCAGACTTGTGCGATAAATTACTTTATATCTTTATCTGCTAAATACAGAATAATTTTTTGATAATGTTTTGTCAATATTCTAGTCCTTCCATTAAGGTTATTTCACAAACACTCAGAGGTGTTAATATTCATATTAACGCACCTTTCCGAGTAGCAGTGTTCCTGCCATATGAATCATTCATCTGCCTGGGACGTTTTGCCAAACACAAGTGCCAAAACTTTGCTGTTACACTCCTACAAGGGAGCCTCTGCTTAAAACTGAGCAGATACTTTCTCTTTCTTTAAGTATGAGAACCAAATGGTAATGACATTTAGATCTGGGTACAATATGTTCTCCACGTAAAGTAGGAAATTAAATGAGAATAGATAACATTTCAAATTTTCACACCTTCCTCTTTAAAACTACAAAAGTGATAATATAATTTGGGGGTCGGGGGATAAAAGCTACACAGTTTGGCCTTAGAGAAAAAGGGTACTTGAAAGTTGTGACTTAAAGTAACTTCTGTGATCACCATCTGCCAAACAATTCGTCACCAAAAGCACAGGCAGTAGAGTGTCACAGATTCAGTCTCTGTGGTCAGAAAGCCTGAGTTTTTAAGTTGACTTGGCCATTAAATATGTGATCCTGAACAACTCAACTATATCTGTCTCCCCATCTATAAAAAGGGGGTTATGAGTAACTCATGGTAAGTGAGATAATACATGCAAAGTTCTGAGGATTAAATGAGATAATACATACCAAGTTCTTAGCAAAGTAGGTTCCAGTCAATTCTCAGTAAACATTAGCTGTTCATATCAGCAACATCACCAACATCATCATCATTTGAAAGAGTAGTTCTAGTCCCACAGTCTGAGTATGATGGTAACTGTTCTTACCTGCTTTACATCAACTGTCTGCCAAAGTGTTTGTTTCTAAGTCTGGGTCCTCATGACTCACACATATTAACCTATTTTCTAAAAGAGATGATAACGTCTTGGAAATCCAGTCAGCTCCCCATGAAATGCTAAACCTTCAGGTGACTAGCTTACTCCATAGCACATGTAAATTTACCACCCACTAATTACCACCCACTAATCTTGTTAAAATAACGGTGAAAATGGTATGTAAAAAAATGGGAAACACATTTAGAAAGTGTTCTTGACTCTCCTATACAAATAGAAAACTGTCATCTTTTCCTTATTCCAGATCTAGTGTAATAGTAGCTGTATTCATTGATCAGCTGTTCCCATAATGTCACTCTTCTCACTCATTAGTGTCATCTGAATTTATCTAGACAATCACCTGCATAAAGCCATGTGAGTTTCAAGAGCCACTGAACAAAAAGTTGATGCATTCTGACCCTGAGAAATTGAATCTGATGTTACCAGAGAAGAAATTCATTTATTTACCCAATGAAAAAACAGATACACACCATTCAGGAAAAACTTACTAATGTACTTAAAATGTAACCAGGAAAAACTTACTAATGTACTTAAAATGTAACCACAAAAATACATTTTAAATCTTCTTAAACAATTACAAGAGTCAAAAGGAAAACAGCTGACTGCTCTGACTCAAAAGCCATTTAAAATCTCCACACCAAATACCTTCCTTTTCTTTCCTCCCCTTTAGAATAGCTCTGTTTGGTAGTTGCTATGGAGCAAATGGAGGCACAAAAGCAGTCAAAGCAGAAGCACATTCAAGTAAATTCAGGTTATTAAAAAATATATATGTATTTTAGACATTGTTTTCCTGAGATCACAGAGTGCTTTGCCAGTTTCCCCTCCACAGTGTATTAGATTTTATGTACTCGTGTTTTTCTTCAAAATGCCAAAACATCAGCACAAACAACTTCATGTGATAAACTATTGCCTAGTTCACTTTTCCAAAGACAATTTAAATACAAATTATAGATGAAGGTTGCAAACACGGCTTTATAAGTAAATCTGGTACAGCTTGTACTCCTTTTCTCCTACAGTTAGAGGCACTTCCTCAAGGGCACGCTTTTGGAACCTTAGCTAGATACAGTTACAATTAAACTTTATTGCATATTTTGCAGAGAGCAAAGCAAGATCACAATATGTACAAAAATGCTTTGTATGTAGTAAATATTCAACATGCAGTTGTGAATTCATTTGTGTAACTATCCTTCACATGCAGAGAATGTTTTAATATTTGTTTTTAAAAGTGCCTGAACATATCACACAAGATAGCCATTTTTTTAATCAGTAATTCACCCAAGTAGAGGTGCACCCAACCCAAAATTAGCAAGAAAAGCCACTGTATAAAGAAAATAGAGATTATGTTCATACTCATTACTTTCGTATTGCTATTCCTACCATTATAAAATATACTGTTTTTATTTTATAATTTGTAAGTTTATCACTGCAACATCATTTATTAATACAGATCACATATATAGGAATATATGATCAACTTGATTTTCACCAGTGGTGTGGATGTTCAAAAGAGTTTGAAGAACTATACAAAATGGAAAACTCTTCATTCATGCATCAAATTCATGCAGTTATTTTATGTTTTTGAGATCTATCCTCTAACAATTTTATCAAATGTAGCTGTCAAGTGTATTAATATAGGTTTTCACTGCTTGCTAGTCCCCACAGCTAAAGCCGCATGTGTCTTGAATAGCAGGTTACACATTTCAGCTTCGGGTTTTAGCTCCTATTTTAGTTTTAGTTTCAGTTTTAGTTTAGTTTGGTTTTGGTTTTAATTCAATGACAGGAAAAATAAAGACCAAGGATGAATATGTGTATATTGTCTTTATAGCTGTACAGATTTCACCCTGAGAAATACAATGCACTTATCTTAGGCAAACTCCTAAGCCTCAGTTATTACATGCATAAAATGGAGATAATGCCTCATAGACAGAAAAAACTGGCAATAATATTATCATTATTAAAGTTCAAAAATTGTACGTACATAAAACAGAAAGCAAGTGTTTGCAATAATGTGGGGGAAATGGAACCATGATCCATCGCTGGTAGAGGATGTAAAATGTCGCAGTGTTTGTGACAAACAGTCTGGGGTTCCTCAAAATGATTAACCTAGAATCACCACATAACCCAGTAATTCCATCCCCCAGTATATATCCAAAAAAATGGGAAACACGTACTCAAAGAGATACTTGTACACCCACATTCTTAGCAGTATTATTCACAATAGCCTAAAGGCTGAAATAATCCAGGGGTCCGAGAGGAATCTATAAACAATTTACAGTATATACATATAATAGAGTATTATTCAACCATAAAAAGGAGTGAAGTTCTGATACATGCTTCAACACACAGGAACCTTTAAAACATTATGTTAAGTGAAACAATCCAGTCACAAAAGGACAAATACTGGGTGATTCCACTTATATGAAATGTCTACGATAGGCAAGTTCAGAGAGACAGAGAGAAGATTAGAAGTTACCAAGGGTTAGAGGAAGGAAGGATTAGAGGGTTACTGCCTAATGGGTATAGAGTTGTTATTGGGGTGTTGAAAAAGTTTGGGAACTATACAGTTGACTGCACAACACCATGAGTATACTTAATGCCACTGAATTGTACACTTAAAATGAATAAAGTGGTAAATTTATGTTGCATGTATTTTATCACAATAAAAAAAATTTAATAAATAAAAATAAAATTATATTATAATATCCTCTTTAGTATAATTCTTTCTACTCTACTCTCCTCCTCTTTACAGTAAAAATTCTTGAAATGGTTGTCTTGGCTCCTAGCCTCCACTTCTGATGTCACTCAGCAACCCACTTCAACCTGCCCTGGGCCCCACAGCACTCCTGGAATGCCTTCCACCAAGCACACCCTGCGGCCAAATCTTTCCCTGACAGTCTATTGACTACCATCTCATTCCAAAAACACTCTGCTCCCTGGGTTTCTTGAAAGGACCCTCTAGGTTTTCCGCTCCCTCTCTGACCCATCCCTGCTCAGCTTTGCTTTGTTTGCTGTTTTGGTTTTTTTGTTTGTTTTGTGTTTTGTTGGTTTGCCTATGTTTGGTTGTGGGCTGTTCACCCTCTGTTCATTCTTCCATTCTTTTCCCCTCAGGTTCCCTATTTGGGACCTCTTTTCATCCCATTCCATGCACCCTCACTAGGCTTATCCATCCCCTCCCAAGGTTTCAGTGAAAACGGTTGTTTTCCCAAACCCTCTCCTTCCTTTTCTGTCTTTACCTTGGTGAACTGTTCCACCATTCACTTAATAGTCCAAGCTATAATATCATCCTTTTCCCACCCCCACAAATTCAAACACACACACACACACACACACACACACACACACACACTCAATATTCTTAAATCTTGGGTCTAGCTTTAAAAAAAAAAAATCCAAATCAATACAGCTTTAATTGCATCTTTAAAACACAAATATTTACTCTGGCTTCTCTTCAGAGTGAATAAATCTTTCACCTTTTAGTAAAATAACACAAATAAGTCTGAAAAATCATCCGACATCTTGCTGTTTCTATAGCTGGGCAACTTAGATCTTATTCATCAGCCTGCTCAACTATTCTTTTTTCAGAAACATATATACCTTCCAAAAAACTTTCTGATATCCTTGTTTTTAAATGCTGTGGCTTGCTGAATGAATCAAAGCAGCTGAGTTTGATACAAGGTCAATGTCATTTCCTTCAAGAATTAACATCAGTTTTCTTGAGATACCAAACAAGCAACACCTAGTCTCATCCAAACCCTGCAGATATATTTTTCACCCAAGAAATTTATGATTTCAACAAGAGAACCATTCTCCTCAATAACAATATTGATGGGGAAGTGAGTATGCATAGACCTCATCTTGTAGGGGAAGCCCAGTGTAATGCCATTGATCATGTTCTATACTTGGCTACATTTAGGGAGAATAGTAGCCAGATCTTTCCTAGTTCCCCAGCACTTGTCAATCCAGAACATCCTCCTTCCAAGCAGATTGGGTACTATACTGATATGACTGAAGTCCCTTCACAGGGTTCCTCTGAGGTCCTTCATTGTAACAGTACATCCCTTCAGAGTGATGCTGACATTTTCTGGAACATCAACAATCTGAATGCTGAGAATGGTTTTCAGTCTCACAAGAGATGTGGGAAAGAGCAAGTCTAGCTTTTTAATAGCTCTGGAATTCACTCACTCCTTTCTATCCCTGCAACCCATGTCAGTTATTGTCCCTACGAGACTGCTACCTTATTAAGTGATGGCCTTGCCTCTTGTCCCAATTCAATCTCTTCTCCTTAGTGAATTTTCCAGAATCAAATTTCTTAAGTACCAATCTGTCTATACTACTCTCCTTTATAAAAATCTTGCACAGCTCGTCACTGCCAGAATAGCACTACGAGGTGGCATATATCTTCATAATGCTGCCTCACCTTACATGTGGCATCTCTCCTCTCCCCCATCCCAAACTCAATGTTCCAAGCACAGTAAACTACTCTCAGTTACTAAGCCATGTTTTCTGACCCCTACAGGCATGCCACCAAACCTGGACTTAGGACAGTCAAAGACAAACCATGTACTTCAGGATAACAGACATAAAGAACTATCCTAGCAAAGTTGCAATGGAAGCTGTCTCAACCTATAGGTCTCTGTATTTATTGTTTCCTCCATTTTCTCTTTCAACCATTTCACCAATTGAACTTACATTTTTCATTGAACAAAGCCACTGGTTCTTCCACAAACTGTTTCCTGAAGCCTAAAAATAGAAAGCTTGAGCTCCTCCCAAAACTCTGTATTTTTCCATTACTCTTAATTTACCCCTTTCATAATCTTTATGGTATTTTACTGTAATTTTCTGTTTGTTACTCACCTCCTGCTGCACTGCAAATGACTTCAGATTCCTTGAGGACAAGACTTAACTTACTCATCATTATATATCTGAACTCAGCTCAGTGTCTTAATATAATAGTAAGCTGTCAATAAATACATGAATAAATCAATGTTTCTAGATTATGAATTAATAATCATTAAAAAAACAAAGCTCTTTTAAATACATATTTGAACATGGTGACTTTAATACTTTAGTTAGCTTTTAATTATCCTACAAATAATAATTTACACTGTCCAGTGTTTTCTACCAAAAATAAATAAAATACACAATTTAGGGACAAGTGACTTGCCACCAAGCTTTTGGTTTTCTAGGTTTTCTTATGTATCTGCATTTGATTAGTAATCATGTATTATATAGTAACCCTGTTAAAGGTACAAGACCAATCCTAGTTATCTACTCTCTAGAAACAATTATGGTTAAAAATAAATAAGCTCCAGTCTAAAATATTATAGTCTCCAGTTTCTCTTTCTCTCTCTCTCTTTTTTGGTGGCAAAATAAACATAATATAAAATTTGCTATCTTAACCATTTTCAGCTCTATAGTTTAAAGGGGGTAAATATATTCCTTTTTATGCAACCAATGTCCAGAACTTTTTTCTCTCACAAAACTGAAAATCTATACCCATTAAACAACTCCCCATTTCTCCCTCTCCCCAGATCCTGGCACCTACCATTCTACTTTCTGTTTCTATAAATTTGACAACTCGAGATACCTCATATTAGTGGATTCATACGTGCTTGTCTTTTTGTGACTGGCTTATTTAAACTTATCGTGTCCTTAAGGTTCGTCCATGTTACACCATGTGTCAGAACTTCCTTCCTTTTTAAAATTGAATAATATTTCATTGTATGTATATACCATGCTTTGTTTATCCATCTATCCATGGATAGGACATCTGGGTTGCCTCTACCTCTTAGCCACTGTGAATTATGCTATTTTGAACACGGCCACCATTCCTTTTAATAACAGAAAATAAATACACAACCATTAAAAATAGAAAAGTAAAAGTTTACAGAAAAAAAGAAGAATTTTTCCATGTGTGTATTTATTACTTTTTTCTATAGATATTATTTTTAGATGAAATTTTCTTTGTGACTCACACTTTCACTAACAGACATATGTTTAACACAATCCAAACATCATGTCTGTTCTAAAAATGAATATTCATTCACTTTAATGACAAAGTAGCTCTTTTTAGCTACATTTAGAAGGAACTTACTTTGGGAAAAAAAAAACTTGTCTTCTGATTTCTGGGTATATTTGATTGACATATCATACAATACTTTATTTCATGCATGAATATGTAAATGGCTACCAGCCCTTTGGGGGCACATCTGAGATTTTCCATCTAAAATTGCACAGTCCAAAGACCCCAAGACAGGGAACAAACATAAGTAAAACTGAATAAATTGAGAACACAATTCACAATTATGAAACTTCTGCAATCTGTCTTTACTCACTGCTCTCAGATGCATCATTGTCAGTATCTGACCCCGTTAGGTGCCTGATAAGAGAATTTTGAAGGCCAGCAGATTTTATTTTTAACCTCTCCATATGGGTGACCTTCTAGTTTCAATGTGAGCATCATCTGCAGAGATGATCATCAAATGGCAACTCCTACCCTAAAATGTTTTGGGTAATTTTGTCAACTCAAAAATGATGCTCAGTTAAAGAACAATATGTACAGTGTGATCTCTCTTTTACTTAAAAGTTTGTACATAAATACATTTTTAAAAGGTCCGCAGGAATATAGACAAAAATATCATGAGTAATTTACTGACATTAGGACTAAAAGAATTTTTCAAAATGTATGCAATGTTCTGCTTGCACAATGAATAAAAGTTTAAAACTGACTTTTGCTATCGGGATTTTCAGTGAGCTAACTTCTTTTTTAATATGAAACATATACAACAAATACTATTTCAGGAGGAGGAGCAAGATGGCAGAGAAGTAGAAGACCTAAATTTGGTCTGGTTCCAGCAATTCAGCTACATAGTTATCAAGCCATTCTGAATACCTACAAACTCAACAGGAAATCAAAGAAAAGAATAACAGCAATTCTATGAACAGAAAAGCAACCACTTTCTGGAAGGAAGGACATGAAGAGAAGTGAATCCAAGGTGATATTTGAGATAGATTGCAGCAGGGAGGAGCCTCTGTCAGCTGGCTACCAGCAAGTGGTAGAGCAGCAGAGCACAAAATTGGAATGCTTAGAAATCTGTTCCACTGACCGACTTTGCTCCAGTGGCTCAGAGAGGTATGGAGCCCTCACTGGGACAGTGTGGTCTCAGGAACGTCTGTGTCACAGAAAGACCAGGGGTACCCGAGTGTGGCAGAGCTCCCAGGTATTGGAATGGGAAATCCAGCTGCAAAGATGGAGCCAAGGAGGGCACTGTTAGCTCAGGATTGCCATAAAGCGCGATCCCCAGCACAGCTGGACCACTAGTCTTTGAGCAGGGTCCCCACAAGTGGCAGATCCAGAGAGACCCTCCCCTTCCTCCACCAGGAAGAGCAGTGTGGGAGCACGTTTCAGGAATCTGATGGGTTTGGAAACGCCAAATGGGGTTGTGTGCCACAGATAGAAAAGCTCTGTCACAGAGCTCAGAGTATGGCCAGAGACCAGGAAGACAGAAGTGATGGACTGCTTTTCTCTGAAGGCGCACTGAGGAGTGGAGCCCCGAGCTCTCGACTCCTATGGGGCTAGAGATTGAGAGGCTGCCGTTTTCATTCTTGACCTCCAGAGTTGTACAGAAAGCTTCAGGGAACAAAAGCTCCTGAGAGGAAACCCAAGCAGATTACATAGCCTGGCCCCTGGCAAGGGTGGTGTAACTCCACCTCAGGAAAAGACATTTGACAATCACTGCAACAGGCCCCTCCCCTAGAAGATCAGCAAAAACATACAGCCAAGACTGAGTTTACCAAACAATGAGAACTCCAAAACTCCAGTGCTAGGGTAACACAGCAAATGGAATTCACGGCTTTTTCCCCATGATTCTTTAGTCTTTCGAGGTTAATTTTTTTTTAATTTTCTTTATTTTTATCTTTTTGTTTCTTTTTTATTTTTTGAATTTTTCCTTTTCTATTTTAACCAACATTTTACCTTATCAATACCTTTTTAAAAATCTTTTAATTTTCATTTTTACAGCCATATTCTATCCCTTCATTGTATTTAACCTTACTCTTTATATATATATAAGGTTTTCTTTCTTTAAAATTTTGGGATACAGTTTCTTCTAACAGACCAAAATATATCCTAAATCTAGTATATGGCTTTGTTCTAGTCTCCCACCTGACCACATTCTTTTCTTTTTTTTTTTTTTCTTTCTTTTTTCAACAAACTTCTTATCAATTCCTTTCTTAAAATTTTGTTTCATTTTCATCTTTAGAGTCATAATCCATCCCTTCATCGTATTTACCTTTATTTTTGTGTGTGTATATATATATATTTTACTTTCTTTAAAAATTTGGGAAGTAGTTTTTTCTAACAGACCAAAATCCCAACATCTAGAGTGTGGCTCTGTTCTATTCATCAGCCTTTTCATATTCTTTTTCCCTTTTGTTTTTTTCCTTTCTTTTCTCCCCAGTTGCGGGTATCTTCTGATTTGTTTAGCATATATTTTTCTGGGGTCGTTGTTACCCTTTTAGCATTTTATTCTCTCAATTATCTATTCTTCTCTAGACAAAATGACAAAACAGAAAAACTAACCTCAAAAAAAAAAAAAAAAAAAACAAGAGGCAATACTGACTGCCAGGGACCTAATCAATATAGACATTAGGAAGATGTCAGAACTGGAGTTCAGAATGATGATTATGAAGATACTAGCTGGCTTGTAAAAAGCACAGAAGATTGGGGCACCTGGTGGCTCAGTGGGTTAAAGCCTCTGCCTTCAGCTCAGGTCATGATCCCAGGGTCCTGGGATCGATCCCACATCAGGATCTCTGTTCAGCAGGGAGCCTGCTTCCCTTCCTCTCTCTCTCTACCTACCTCTCTGCCTACTTGTGATCTCTGTCTGTCAAATAAATAAATAAAATCTTAAAAAAAAAAGAAAAGAAAAAAGCATTGAAGATACTAGAGAATCTCTTTCTAGAGAAATAAAAAACTAAAATCTAACCAAGTTGAAATCAAAAAAGCTATTAATGAGGTACAATAAAAAATGAGGGCCCTTAAAGCTAGGATAAATGAAGTAGAAGAGAGAATTAGTGATATAGAAGACCAAATGATGGAGAAAAAGAGAAAAAGAGAGATCAACATATACTGGATCACAAGGGGAGAACTAGAGAGATAAGTGATACCATAAGATGAAACAGTATAGAATAATTGGGATCCCAGAAGAAGAAAGAGAGAGAGGGGCAGACGGTATATTGGAGCAAATTATAGCAGAGAACTTCCCTAATTTGGGGAAGCAAACGGGCATCAAAATCGAGGAGGCAGAGAGAACCCTCCTCAAAATCAATAAAAATAGGTCAACACCCAGTCATCCAATAGTAAAACTTACAAATCTCAAAGACAAAGAGAAAATCCTGAAAGCAGCTCTACAATGGTAGAAATATTAGACGAGCAGCAGACCTGTCTACAGAGACCTGGCAAGCCAGAAAGGACTGGCATAATATATTCAGAGCACTAAATGAGAAAAATATGCAGCCAAGAATACTATATCCAGGTAGGCTGTCATTGAAAATAGAAGGGAGAGATAAAAAGTTTCCTGAACAAACGAAAACTAAAAGAATTTGCAAACACCAAATCAGCCCTACAGGACCCTACCTTAGAGGTCCTCTAAGCAAAGAGTGAGCCTAAAAGTAACATAGACCAGAAGGAACAGAGACAATATACAGTAACAGTGACCTTAGAGGCAATACAGTTGCACTAAATTCATATCTTTTAATAGTTACCCTGAATGTAAATGGGTTAAATGCCCCAATCATACACAAAGGGTATCAAAATGGATTTAAAAAAAGACATCAATATGCTGTCTGCAAGAGACTCATTTTAGACCCAAAGACACCTCCAAATTTAAAGTGAGGGGGTGAAAAACCATTTACCATGCTAATGGACATCAAAAGAAAGCTAGGGTAGCAATCTTTATATCAGACAAATTAGATTTTAAACCAAAGATTATAATAAGATATGAGGAAGGACACTATATTATACTTAGAGGGTCTGTCCAACAAGATCTAACAATTTTAAGTATCTATGCCCCTAACATAGGAGCAGCCAATTATATAAGCCAATTAATTATAAAATCAAAGAAACACACTGATAATAATAGAGTAATAGTAGGGGACTTTAACACCCCCCCTCACTGAATTGGACAGATCATCTAAGCAAAAGATCAAAAAGGAAATAAGGGCTTTAAAACACACTGGACCAGATGGACACCACAGATATATTCAGAACATTCATCCCAAAGTAACAGAATACACATTCTTCTCTAGTGCACAAGGAACATTCTCCAGAATAGATCACATCCTGGGTCACAAGTCAGGTCTCAGCTGGTACCAAAATACTGGGATCATTCCCTGCATTTTTCAGGCCACAGTGCTTTGAAACTAGTAGAACTCAATCACAAGAGGAAAGCTAGAAAGAACTCAAATGTGTGGAGGCTAAAGGGCATCCAACTAAAGAATGAATGGGTCAACCAGGAAATTAAAGAAGAATTAAATAATTCAAGGAAAGAAATGAAAATGAAAACACAACTGTTCAAAATCTTTGAGATGCAACAAAGATGGTCCTAAGAGGAAAGTATATAGCAATATAAGCCTTTCTCAAGAAACAAGAACGGTCTCAAATATACAACCTAACCCTACACCTAAAGGAGCTGGAAAAAGAACAGCAAATAAAGTCTAAATCCAGCAGGAGAAGACAAATAATAAAGATCAGAGCAAAAATCAATGACAAAGTAACCAAAAGAACAACAGAACAGATCAACAAAACTAGGAGCTGGTTCTTTGAAAGAATTAATAAGATTGATAAACCCCTGGCCAGACCTATCAAAAAGAAAAGAGAAAGGACCCAAATAAATAAAATCATAAATGAAAGAGGAGAGATCACGACCAACACCAAAGAAATACAAACAATTATAAGAACATATTATGAGCAACTCTATGCCAGCAAATTAGACAATCTGGAAGAAATGGATGCATTCCTAGAGACATATATACTATCAAAACTGAACCAGGAAGAAATAGAATACCTGAACCGACCCATAATCAGCAAAGAATTTGAAACAGTCATCAAAGATCTCCCAACAAATAAGAGCCCAGAGCCAGATGGCTTCCTAGGAGAATTCTACCAAATATTTAAAGAAGAATTAATACCTATTTTCCTGAAATTGTTCCAAAAATTAGAAATGGAAGGAAAACTTCCAAATTCATTTTATGAGGCTAGCACTACCTTGATCCCAAAACCAGACAAACACCCCATCAAAAAAGAGAATTAGAGAACAATATCCCTCATGAACATGGATGCAAAAATTCTCACCAAAATACTAGCCAATAGGATCCAAAAGCACGTTAAAATGATTAGTCACCACAACAAAGTGGGATTTATTCCTGGGCTGCATGGTTGATTCAACATCTGCAAATCAATCAGTGTGATACAATACATTAATAAAGGAAAGAACAAGAACCATGTGATCCTCTCAATAGATGCAGAAAAAGCATTTGACACAGTACAGCATCCTTTCTTGATCAAAGCTCTTCACAATGTAGGGACAGGAGGGTACATACCTTAATATCATCAAAGCCATCTATGAAAAATGCACAGCAACTATCATTCCTCCTTACACCATGCAAGAAAATAGACTTAAAATCGTTGAAAAAACCTCAATATGAAACAGGAATCCGTCAAAATCCTTGAGGAGAACACAGGCAGCCACTTCTTTGACCGCAGCCACAGGAACTTCTTCATAGAAACATCGCCAAAGGCAAGGGAAGCAAGGGCAAAAATGAATTATTGGGACTTCATCAAGATAAAGAGCTTTTGCACAGCAAAGGAAACAGTCAACAAAACCAAAAGACAACTGAAAGAATGGGAGAAGATATCTGCAAATGACCTATTAGATAAAGGGCTAGTATCCAAAATCTATAAAGAACTTATCCAACTCAACATCCAAAGAATAATCCAATCAAGAAATGGGCAGAAGACATGAACGGACATTTCTCGAAAGAAGACATTCAAATGGCCAACAGACATATGAAAAAGCGCTGAACATCACTCAGTATCAGGGAAATACAAATCAAAACCACAGTGAGATAACACCTCAAGCCAATCAAAATGGCTAAAATTAGTAAGTCAGGAAACAACAGTTGGCGAGGATGAGGAGAAAGGGGAAACGTCCTACAATGTTGGTGGGAATGCAAACTGGAGCAGCCACTCTGGAAAACAGTATGGAGTTTCCTCAAAAAGTTGAAAACAGAGCTATCCTACAACCCAGCAATTGCACTACTGGGTATTTACCCCAAAAATATACATGTAGTGATATGAAGGGGCACATGCACCCCAATGTTTATAGCAGCAATGTCCACAACAGCCAAACTATGGAAAGAGCCTAGATGTCCATCAACAGATGAATGGATAAAGAAGATGCAGTGTGTATATATATACAATGGAATATTATGCAGCCATAAAAAATGAAATCTTGCCATTTGCAATGACATGGATGGAACTAGAGGGTATTATGCTAGCGAAATAAGTCAATCAGAGAGGGACAATTATCATATGATCTCACTGATAGGAGGAATTTGAGAAACAAGACAGAGGATCACAGAGGAAGACAGGGAAAAATGAAACAAGAGGAAGACAAACCTTAAGAGACTCTTGGTCTCAGGAAACAAACTGAGGGCTGTTGGGGTGGGTGGGTGATGGACATGGGGAGGGTATGTGCTATGGTGAGTGTTGTGAATTAAGACTGATGGGTCACAGACCTGTACCCCTGAAACAAATAATACATTATATGTTAATTTAAAAAAAAAAAAAAAGATTAACCATATGTGAACTGAAGAGTGTTTTGAAATTGAGTCCAGTACCACAGTCTTTACATACCATAGGTTTATATGAGCCATGGATTTCTCTTTCTCATGAAATTTCACAGTGAAGTTCCAACATGGGTAATAACTCAAATGATAGTTGCTTATGTAATTTACACTGTCTGGATTAACTTTGTAAGGAAAACACCTTTTCCTAAGTTTCTGCATAATAAAGGTTTAAATACCAAGAAATAAATAAATATTTCAAATGTAAAACTGGACTGAAACACAGGTAGTAAGATTTTATAAAAATATACAAATATACCTCAAAGTATTAATATTTCAAGTCTAATGTTAGCAATACCAATGATAACAGAACATATTATAGAACATATTTCAAAATTAAAAGAGACACAAATTAGTTTATCTGCAATTTATAGTCCAAAATGTTATATGCTCATGACCCTTAAAGATACTAAAGATGATTCTCCATATGGGAAACTTTTGCATACAAGAATAATATTATTCACCCATCTCTTTGTTCATCAAATATGTAATAGATGCTGTAGCATTCCAGAAACAGATTCAAAGATGTATCTAATAAAACAAAAAAGAGAGCAGTCTCAACATCTCAAGGACTCCAGTCAGGTGACAAAGACCGATGCTGGCTTATTACTAGAGCATGAGAGCAATTCACTCAGAGTAGAAGAGAAAGAGGCTGGGGGTTCGGAATGAAGCAGGCACAGAATTCTTCAGTGAAAGGTTAAAAAAAGGGACTCCACAAAGAAGATGAGGAAATTAAGCCTTGAGAATGAGTAAAAATTTACCTGGGGCTGAGCCCAGGTTTACATAGGTAAAACATCAAGTCTCTAGGGAGCGAGAACAAGTAGAGCAAAGGTACAGAGATTGGGCAAAAATTGCCTAAATACTTTCCTTTGTAGGCTCTATTCCTCAGTCCTGAGAAAATAAAACACAGTTTTATTTATCTTTGAGATGAACTTTCAGTGGGCACTATAGTTCAGAAAGACAAAACAGTGTAATTCTTTAAACATTCATGATCTCTACTCCTCCAGAGGTCCCCTTATTTTTTCGACTATGCGGACTCTTCCTTCATACTCTTTAATAAATGCCCATTTACTCAGGATTTAAGAACCCCACCATATACCAATATAGGACAAAAGGGTGACTTCAGATACTTAACAATTATCTAAAAAATGCCCCCATTTCCTGACAAAACTTGAATAAGAACAGCATTTAGCAGGGTTAAGGGGGAATTCCCCATTTCCTAAGAAGTGTAATTTAAATAAAAATATACTTTTTTCTTTTCAGATACAATGGTTAGAACGAGTTTATAGAACACCTAAACTATGAGAAAATACTTTCTGATACCTCTTGAGGCAACAGCACGACGTGGCTGGCAGGAACCTGAGCAAGGAATGAGGGAAAGGAGAGGAAGGCATGTGCTCCCCACTCTGACACATTCTTGAACAAGGAAGGCTCACGGTAAGGTCCAGCCACTGGCAGACACTGTTATTCATTAATATTCTAGAAATCAGTGGAATTTTAGGGTGTACCTGGTATGTTCAATGTGCTTCTGTGCCCTGGCATTCTTGTAGTGCTTAGCAGTAGCTGCCAAAATGAAAAAGGTATGAAACCAGTACACAAAGGATTCCTAATATGTCTAAATGCAGATACAGCCAGACCCCGGTAAAACATGGAATGATTTTTTTAAAAAAGTCAATTGTCACCATTTCTTACTCTCTCTTGTTCTCTCCCTCCCAACCAAAAGGAACAAAATCATCGTTTCAGTAAATTGATGGCCATGTCTTTTATGATATAAGAATCTCGGGGGAGAACCTGTCAGTGTGTTCAAATGAACAAGTTTATTTTCAAAAATCATATTTAGGAGAGAGTTCCTGGAAGCATACTAAACCATGCAATGATAAAACTTACTCTGTGCCTAGCACCATCTGCTGACACCCTTCTAGCCAATTCTCTTAATATAATAACCCATGCAAGCCAAGAAATGTAATGCAGTCAGCAGAATGTAACCACACCCACTGTGCATGTATATTCAATGAGATAGTCTTTAACAGATTCCATAGCTATTTTGCAACAGAACAAAAGATGGACTGAGCAACTACATTTGTTAGTTTTCCTCTGTCAGCTACATTTATCACAGTATTAATCATCCAGATTTGTATGTGATGGTAAAGAAAAAACATGAATTGTAGTTGTCCTCCTTCCTCTGATGGTAGGTGCTGTCATTTTAACTGTAATGATTGACATTCGACATCGAGCAGTTTTCTGGAAAGGAACTTGTGCACCTCTCAATGGCACATCTGGTAGCTGCAGATGGTGAGGATTAGCATAATTTTCCCAGCAACGATGCGCCAAAAGCATAACGCAAATTAAGACTTATGCCTGATGTCAATTGTTTGTTTCTTGCCAATGTTAATATAAAATCTTCTAGAGATGGTTTTAATGCTTATTCTCAGCTCAAACTCCAGGAAAAAACCCAGAAAGCAATCCTAACTGCCCTGCGGGTGGACATGAATACTTTTAACACGGCCTGATGCCACTACTGCTCTCCCTTCCTCTTGTACAAAGATGCTTAGGTCTCCTGCCAGGGGTGTAACCCATCATACACGATATGGAGTCAACAAAATGCATGCCCTCTATGATGCATGAAGATTTGATCTGTATCATATCTGCATGTATAGTATATTTACTATGTCCATATCATTGATGCAGTAGGAGCAATATTTCAAATAAGCATTAAATAAGGTATCTGTTCTGTGAAGACAAGAATGAGAAAATTGAGCACCTAATCTATGCAAGGAACAGCACTAGGCTCCCTGAGAGACATGACAGTATACAAGGTATACTGCTTTTTCTCACAGACTGCAAAATGAAGAAGAAAAGCTTAAGTTATAAATATACAATGTAATATGTTGTAAGTGATATGAGCCCCAGTGAATAAGACTTGAGGCAATGTATAAATGCCCAGATGAGTGGACCAACATAATCATGCAGGAAGACCTAGAGAAAGATAGATCAACTTTTACATGAATTAGCCTAGAGAGGCATCCCATGAAGGGATCCTTGAGAACTGGAATATAGGGTATATTTTAATAATCTATTAGTAAGCAAATATATTCAAGAGAAGAAAATAAAAATCAGACCTAAATGGTACAATTCAAGGTTAACAGGACAATAAATCACAGTGGTATTTGAGGGAATCTGTAACATCCGTATTGACCCACAGGGTTAACGTAAGTGAGTAATAGCAAGGAAATGGGGAAAAAAGTGGAAGAGTCACAGAAAGAACAAGTACACCACACAAACCAGAGATTCAGTTCTTAGGTAAGGCATAAGTTATTATTATTACAATCCTAAGTTACTTACTGTATTCGATACATACTCAACATTGTTTCTAAAACAGTTAAAAAAGAGTTCATAGAAAAAGCATACAATGCACAAGATGAAATAAGGTAAAAATAACATGGTGGGTAAAGCAGAACAGAGCTCTAGCCCTTTATTATTCAAGTAGAGATACTGACCTAACCTCTGAAGAGATGTCTTCCATCCCCTGACCTGCTGTGTTCCCAATTTGTGCAAACACCCTACAACCCTAACATGCTTGGGTTCTCCTCTGAGTAACATTACCAAAGTCAGCAGCATTAGACCTCTAGTTCTTGATAACTCTTTTCTTAACTTATCTTAATTGTAATGCAATTTAAAATTATAAGTACTGCTAGCCTAATATGAATGAAATTATTTTAAAGGCAATTATGTTTCAGATATAAATTAGAAAAACTATTTTGAAACCAAAATTCTGATTAAGATTTGTAGTTGCAATGATCTCTACCAGTGCTCCTTTAATACTAATAGATGTTTATACTATTATCTACTAGTATTAGGGATTAAAAAAATTTCCATTTACATGAAAAAAAAACTAAATGAAGTAACTAATATCATTACCTAATAATGAAGCACTGGGAGTATTCTTCTAGAAATACTGTTGCTCACATTTTAAATTTACTTTCTGAAGTGTTGACCAATGCCATGGACATTTGAAAAAGGAATAAAAGAGTTATCTATTGAAAATGAATTAACAATATCATCAGTTGAGTATAACTGCACACCTAAGTAGAGAGAGAAGCACCTGAAAAACTAACTATACAAAGTGGTTATTTTCTTCTTTGCAAAAAAAAAAAAAAAGAGAGAGAGAGAGAGAGAGAGAGAGAAAGATTAAAAAAAAAATACAATTCTAGGGGCGCCTGGGTGGCTCAGTGGATTAAGCCGTTGCCTTGGCTCAGGTCATGATCTCAGTGTCCTGGGATCGAGCCCCGCATCAGGCTCTTTGCTCAGCGGGGAGCCTGTTTCTCTCTCTCTCTCTCTCTCTCTCTCTGCCTGACTCTCTGCCTACTTATGATCTCTCTCTCTGTCAAATAAATAAATAAAATCTTTTAAAAAAATACAATTCTATCTTCCTTTTAATTATTAACTAAGTGATCATAAGAAAATGACTTCACCCCAATTTTCTCATGCACAAATATAAGCAAGTATCTAATATACCTTGTTACTTTCTTCAAGGTAAAAAAAGTTTTGGGGAAAATCAGACAAGAAGTCAATATATCCAGGTGTTTTTAGTTATGAATACATCCAAATAAATCAAAGAAGGATTTTCAAATCATTTAAAAGCTATAGGGGGTGCCTGGGTGGCTCAGTGGGTTAAAGCCTCTGCCTTTGGCTCAGGTCATGATCCCAGGGTGCTGGGATCAAGCCCCACATTGGGCTCTCTGCTCAGTGGCGAGCCTGCTTCCCCCTCTCTCTCTCTGCCTGCCTCTCTGCCTACTTGTGATCTCTGCCTGTCAAATAAATAAAATCTTAAAAAAAATAAAAAATAAAATCTATAGGTTGGGGCACCTGGGTGGCTGAGTCAGTTAAGTGTCTGCCTTGGATTCAGCTTAGCAGGGAGTTTGCTTCTCCCTCTGCTCTTTACCCCACTCATGCTTACTCTCTCTCTCACAAATAAATAAAAAAGATCTTTTTTTAAAAAATTAAAATTAAGTAAAAGCTACAGGCTGCTAAAGGCAATTCCATCTTTAATAGGTTTTTTGAGCATTTAGAAAATAATGCAGACAGGGATGGCATAAAATGAGTTCTTATCTAGCCTGGTCTAAATAAAAGTCTGTCAGAGGTCCTTTTCTTTATCTAACAAGAGTTTACAGAGCATGTGTGTGTGTGTGTGTGTGTGTGTGTGTGTGTGTGTACATACACACATATATCCTAGGCTCTAAGGCTACAGGAGAAAGCAGAAAAGTGTCTTTGGGGAAACTGGAGTCCAACAGAGGAGACAGCAGTTACAGAATCACACAAGGGAATGTGAAGTTACATTGTGGTAAGACAATAATGTGATAAGTACTAATAAGGAAAAAAAAAGAAGTATAGAGACAAAGTCAAAGGTCTATGCTATGCTATCCTAGCATAAAATCTCTAAGATCTTTTCACTATAAAAACTATTCACATTGGAGCTGAAATAAAATGACATAGTTATACCCTCCAAATTATGAGAAGCATAAAGGTATAAGCTAAGCTGTAGATTGAGAATATTGGAGATAATAGCTGGCAGTACACCAGGCATTTTGGGAATCTAATTTGAAGACGCTCATACATAGACTTCGATCCTATGCATTCTCCTTGACTCCAAAAGAGAAACTCTTGAAAAACAGAGGAAATCACTTGAGCAAAAAAATCTTTCCTTGGTTATTCTCTAACAAGGTTCTCAAATCATTTCTATCATTTTCTGTATGCATATGAATGTCTTAAATCCCTGGATGATTGCATTATTGATACTACCACAGTATTCTTTTAGTATTTTTGCCAATCTTTTATCAAATGGAATTCTCTCTAGACACCATTCTGTTCTCCTAAGATAAAGCAAAGAACTGCTAGTTTCTGACATGCTCAGATATTTCAAATGTTTATTTTTTTCTCACTGTTAAGAATTTTTGTTAGGTGTCCGAATCTGTGATAAATCCCTCAGTGGCATCTTTTGAAAGTGAAAGCCGCATCAAACAAAGAATCTTTCAAAACTCAATTTTTGCTCATACTTACTAATTGAGTAAGAGAGCTAAGCCCCCTAATTCTTAATTCTTCATCTATAAAACAAATATGCTGAAAGGAATAATAAATGTGACCTAGCACCTGATGTAATATATGGTATCTTAAAATAAATACATATGTGTTTGTGTGTGTGTGTGTGTGCATGTGTGTTTGTGTGTGTGTGTCTGTGTGTAGGTAGGAGTAGATGACAGATGGACAGATAGGTGAATAGACACACAGATGGGCAGATAGATAATAGGCAGAAGTAGACAGACAGATGATAGACACGATAGATACAACAGATACAACAGAGATGATACACAGATGAATAGGTAGATACATGGATACACAGATGACAGAGAGACAGACAGAAAGATAAGAGTTGCAGCGATGGTTGGATGAATTGACAGGTGAGAAAAATGACAACATAACAAATAAAGGTGAGTTAGGCAATAACCTTAGAAATACTCTTAGATACTCTTAAAGGACAATCAACAGGACTGAAAGCAGCCCCTTGACCTGCTCCCCCCTCTTTTTTTTCTTTCAATAAAATGGCTAAAGATAAAATATTCAAAGTATCTTCCAAGGGAATGAAATCTTCTGATCCAAGAACTCTTCCAAGAGAAGACATTGCCTAACCAGTACACAGATAGATGAGAAGGCAAATATTGAAACCAATTACTCATAAAAAGCCTAATTGCTGTCTGACACTGCATACTCTGATAAGCAAAGATATGTAATTTTTTATGAAACTGATCAATTGTTGTGAAATTAAATGCTTCATATTTCTGAAAATTGGATCTAACACCATGGTCATAATTTCTTGTGCTAAGTTTCATCTGCCTTTCACATAAAATATACCTGGTATTAAACAGTAAGCAAGTATCCCTACCAAAACCACTAACCAAATATTTAACAAATGCCTGCTTATATCCAGGCACTGTTCTAGACACTCAGAACTTATTAAAGAAGAAATGCCCCAACATACAACGGCTCTTCTCACATCACATGAATACGGTAAATGGATGCTAGCAGGATGCCCAAAAGACAGCTATGTAATAAGCTACAAAGATAAAACGAATGAGCAGAGAAAATCTTTTGCAAGAGCATAAATATCAGTAGTGTGGCAGAGATACTGGCTGCTTAGAGACTCAGGCAATAATCAGAAATACAGTGGAATTTAATCATATAAAGCAGAGCCACCCTGGATGGCAAAACCCTCTGTCCAACTGTGTGCTGTAACCAAAAACCACATGTGAAATGCTTAGTTAAGATATCAGTTTTCCTTTTCCTCTCCTTCTCTCATGCACATACGCATGGGCTATTACACTATTACAGTACATCACTGACAGTCATAATGTCTCTCCCTTCTCCACCTTCATATACACAAATGAGCTGCTCCTCTGTAAGGTCTATTCCAGTGCACACCTCTTCTGCAAGCATCCCTCTAACTGAATAGGATCTGACCCTCTTCTCCGAGGCACTGTCTCTCTGCTTTTACTACTGAATGGTACACTTTTGGTATTTTTTAACCCCCCTTTGAGATTTAAAAAGTAAGATAAAACAAAGCAAAACAAAAAAACACTTTATTTTAGCCCTTGTAAAAAATACATATTCTCTGAAAAATATCTAGAGAGATATTCATGGAATTAAATTCAGAAAGAGAATTTACACATAGCTAACTATTTTAAAATATATACATATATAAACATGCCAAAATAACCTAAATTTATTTTTTATAAACATTTTTTAAAAGAGTTATTTTAGAGAGGAAGGGAGGGAAGGTGTGTGCATGTGAGCAGGGGGGAAAGTTGGAGGGGGGAGAGAGAAGAGAATCTCAAGCAGAGTCTTCACAGAGTGCAGAGCCCGATGTGGGGCTCAATCCCAGAACCCTGAGATCATGACCTGAGCCAAAATTAAGATACCTAATTGACTGATCCATCCAGGCACCCCTATTTTTTTATAAAAACCTCTAAAGGACTATCTATTCACCTCTCAAAAAAATTTTTTTTAAGTTTAATTTATTGGACAGAGAGAGATCACAAGTAGAGAGAGAGGCAGACGGGGGTGGGGGGGGGAAGCAGGCTCCCCGCTGAGCAGAGAGCCCAATGCGGGGCTCTATCCCAGGACCCTGAGATCATGACGTGAGCTGAAGGCAGAGGCTTAACCCACTGAGCCACCCAGGTGCCCCTCTCAAAATTTTTTGTCAACATTTTTCAGAACTGATGCTGACAGATAAGTCACTTAATTCATTTCCTTGATATTAATAGTAATGACTTCACTTGGGCATAAATTAAGAGTTATTTAGTTTCACCAAATTTCATGTCCTCTTCATATATGGCAGATGTTTTATCACACGCTCCTTAGAGGTCACACGTTCTTCAGGTATTTTTTTCCACACACAGCTCTTTGGCACCTTACTTTCTTTCATTTCAACACACAACCATTCCTTCATTTAAAAACACACCAACGTATTAAGTATACTACCTTGATAAGAACACAGTAGGTCCTAGATAAATAATTATTAATTGAGTTTTCTCTTTTCATTTAAGTATTCAAATTTTGACACACCTTAGCCAAATGATGGAGGAAGTTTCTCTTTGTATCAAGAACAATCTTTTGTGCCTTGTTCTACCAAATTTCTAGTCATCATACCAGAAAGAAAGCAAGCAAGCAAGCAAGCAAGCAAGAAAGAAAGAAAGAGTGGGAAGAAGGAAGGAAGGAAAGAAGGAAGGAAAGATGGAAGGAAGGAAGGAAGGGAGGGAGGGAGGGAAAGGCAAGAGTATTTGGCATTTTCTCTTTCAGGAGTTTGTTTTGCAGTTTCCATGCTGACAGACTGCACAATAAAAAAAGTTTTACACAGATTACCCTCCTTTGCAATGCCAAGAATGACTTAATGCTCAAAGGTCTGTTGCATATATGCCCTGACCTCCTATCATATTATTAATCTTTGGAAAAGGCACAGGCTCAAGGCTGAATCTTAGGTGTGCTTTCACTTTTGTATACTGAATAATAGTATTTTAGAAGTGGATTCATTAGACAGAGATCACATCAAATGTTCTACAGTGCCCAGCTGGCATTCTAAAACTGATTATTATTAGAATTGATAATAATAAATATGAATGGCCATTCATTGGAAGGGAAGTCACTAAAATTCTAGGTGGCTTCATTCACTGCTTACAAATAAGAATCTGTCAAAATTTCCATCAAATACATCTATTTCTAGAATGTCACAGCCGCAAAAGTTATTTTGAAATAGAAGCACCATTAAAAATGTCCATGAAAGACTATTTCTTTATAAAGCTAAAAATAAATTCCATTCAGCTCTATGAATTTGAAATACTTAGAACACCGTATGTATTTAAATAACATATCTGTTTATTTGCTTCTGAAATGGCTATTGATAAACCTTCTCAGAGTACAATTTGAACTTTTTAAAATGAAAAAAAACAATCCATGAAATAAAAAGTTATACTACTCTGATAGTTTGATACATTTCCATTTTCTAGTATAAAGAGTAGAATAAGTAAAGTTTCATAAAAGAAAATGTAAAATATCAGATTTCAATACATTTAATGCATATAACAGAGCAGTTTTTTATTGCCAAGACCAAATACTCCTGTTTCAAGTTATACTTTATTGAGAGTGTTAATGACCAAAGTTATCATTTTAGAATAAATGGAATTGTTTTGTTTTTTAAATAACTAGTTTTTAGCTTTAGTTTTGTTTTCCAAGTCTTATAAGTGTCACTCTTTTGTCTTCACACAGGTATTGGGTGCTGAAGTTTTCCCCCTTTCTCATTTCTATTTGTTGAATGTAACTTTGTTCTTGAAGTTACCCCCCAAAATGTCAATAATTCCAGTTACAAAAGTGACAATAAACATACGAAATGAAAAAAAAATTATATACTCTTTCAACTTCAAAACTGAAAGATAAGAAATGCCTAGCAGATATTATTTTTTTTAGCGTGTGGTTTTTAGGCTTCTACATAGATAGTCCTGCTGGGTTCATGAAGATCAGTTCCAGCATAAGAATGCACAGACACCTGGCTTCTAATTCTAGTTCTCACTGTAATGTGAAATTCTAGTTCTGCTCCTCGGTCTGACTCTACGCTGACACATTCAAATTTCCTTGATAATTACTGAAAACAACCCGTGAAGCTATCTTCACTTTCAGGATGCATTTTCTGGGCAGTTTGTGAGTTAGTGAGTACTTCATATGGCTCAAGTATTTCTGAGGCAGAGATTTAAAAGATAAACAAAAACTTGCATATCTTTGACCTCACAAAGCCTGGAAACTAGCAGAGAAGAGAAACATTATGCAAATAGTTATATGAATATTTATGTAGAGTCATGCCACCTGCTACAAAGGAAACATTTAGTGAGAAATGGAGTGTATAACCATGTAAGGTTTCTCTGAGAAAACAACACTAAAGCTGAGACATTCGGGATGGCCAAGGGTGAGACAAGTGAAGGAGAAGGGAAGTAGAGGAAAAGTGGTCTAGTCAGAAGGAATGAAGAGTACCAACTCAAGGAGGTAGGAGGGGCTCAGAGTCTTTAAAAACTGAAAGACAACTGTCAGGGCCAAAGATGGAAAAAGAGGCCGGCTTCATCTCCTGAGTGGATGGGTGGATCAAATGCTGGAGGCCTTCTTTGCAGATTTTTATCCATGTCATAGATTGTGAACTTCATCTTAGGTGCAGAAAAAAGTGTAACATCTTCAGTGGGAAGCTAGAAGTCAAAGGATTTCTGGTGATGTGGTCTGCACCTCTTGGGATACAGAGCAGGACAGAGTCAGGTGAAGAATGGTCAGGAGCCTGCAGCAAATAATCTACAGAAGTCACTGAAGGTTTTTTTTATGCAGGGGAGTGATTTGATGACACTTGCATCTGTAGAAAATTCTGTTTGCTAAGTAGAAAATGGAAGAGGATACTTGTAATACAAGCAAAACTGAGAATGGTCTAGGACTGTGGGGTTAACAGTGGAAATGGAAAGAAATAATCAAATATCACTCAAAAACACAATGGATGGGGCACCCGGGTGGCTGTTGGTTAAGCATCTGCCTTTGGCTGAGGTTTTGATCCCAAGGACCCGGGACCAAGCTGTGAGTTGTCGGGTTACCTGCTCAGCAGGGAGTTTGCTTCTCCCTCTCCCTGTGTGTGTATGCTCTCTCTCTCTCCCTCCCTCCCTCCCAAATAACAACATATATTTAAATTCTAAGCCCTTAAGAAAATATAGGAGAACTGGATACTCTTTATCTCAACACCATGTTTATAAGAATAAACACACCTGGGGCACCTGGGTGGCTCAGTTAAGCGTCTGCCTACAGCTCAGGTCATGATCACAGCGTCCTGGGATCGAGCCCTGTGTCGAGCTCCCTGCTTGGCGGGACCCTGTTTCTCCCTCTCCCTCTGCCGCTCCCCTTGCTTGTGCTCCCTCTCTCTCAATAAAATCTTTTCAAAAAATAAAAAGAAAAATAAAAAAAGAATAAACACACCTTCATTTCTATGTGCTTCCAGAATGACTCTCCCTACCCAAACTGCTCACTCTCACCCAACCCATCACCTCTCATCTAATTTCCTGTAAAAGCTTCTAACCAGGCCCTCTATTCCCACTCTTACTCCCACAATCTAGTCACCACACATCAGCCAGAAGTAATCCTTTAAGAACTTAAATCAGGTCACAACATCTCTCCTCATTGCGATCTGACCTTACCTAGCTCCCTTCATCTCATTCACTCCATTTCAGCCTAAGTGGTCTTACTGCTGTCCCTCGAACACTACAGGATTTTGGCCCTCGCTGTTGTCTCAGTCTGGTATATTCTTCTCCCACAGTTCCACATATCTACATGGCTACTCATTCTTCTAATTTCAGTCTTTACTCAAATGTCACCTTCTCAAGAAGGTCCACTCTGACACCCTATTAAAAGCTGCAACCTGCTCCCTTGTCCACCACTCTATTCTGTTCCACCTATAGCACTCTCAGTTCTCCCTACCCACATCTTTTACTCTTATCCATAGCACTAATCATGCTTTATATAATTTACTGTTTATTATGCTTCTTTTTCATTATCTCCACCTGCTAGAACACAAGCTCTAAGGAAGTAGGGCTTTTGTCTGTTTCATGCACTGATAGATTATGCGCCTAGAATAATGCTTAGTATACAGTAGGTACTCGATATATATTTGGAGAACAAATAAAGGAAGGAAGAACAAAGTATCATCTCATTGAATCATGTCCAAACCCTGTGAAGTAATATGGACACAATTACCTCTATTTCATAGATGAGAAAACAGAACCTATAAGAATTTAAATAATTCAACTATGTAGTTAATATAAGCCAGAACTTAAATCCGATTTCTTGACTTTTAAGTTCAGTAAATTCATTTATCCTTAATGCTACCCAGGCAACAGATTGTGAACTTTTTTTTTTTTTTAGTATAGTTGATACACAATGTTACATTAGTTTCAGGTGTACAATATAGTGATTCAAGATCTCTATATGCTATGCTATGCTACACAAAGTATAACTACCATCAGTCTCCATACCACCCTATTACAATATCATTGACTATATTTCCTATACTGTACCTTTTATTCCCATGACTTATCCACTTCATAAATGGAAGTCTATATCACCCACTCCCCTTCAGCCATTTTGCCATGCCTTAGCCCTACACCCACTTCCCTCTGGCAGCCACCAGTTTATTCTTTCCATAGCTGCATAATATTCTATTATATGTATATACACCACATCTTCTTTTTCCATTCATCTATGGATGAACACTTAGGTTGCTTCCATATTTGGATAGTGTAAATAATGCCCCAATAAACGTAGGGGTGCACATATCTTTCTGAATTAGTGGTTTCATTTTCTTTAGGTAGATATTCAATAATGCAGTTATTGGATCAAATGACATTTCTATTTTTAATTTTTTGAGGAACTTCCACACTGTTTTCCACAATGGCTTTACCAATTTGCATTCCCATCAACAGTGCACAGGAGTTTCTTTTTCTCTACATCCTCAACAATACTTGTTATTTCATGTATTTTTTATTTTAGCCATTCCCTGTCATTAGGATTACAGCCTCTCTGTGCCAGGTGCAGACATACACACATGTTCATGCACACATGCACACACATATTCCCCATCCAGACTGTTAGCCTACCTTAAGTTTGTTTATCCCTCCTATGAGCAGTATTTGCTTAAGTAACAGGAGAGGAAGTTGCTATCAGTGGTTTTCTCTCCCTGAAAATCAGTAAGCTATCAGGAAAATAAAAAGAAAGAATTTATTTCTCCTACCATCAGCAAAATCCTCAGATATGGTTATAAAGCTGGGCAAACACAATACAAAACAAGATAGCGTGGCAACCAAGTTAAAGTTCATTATATTATGGTGACTAGCCCTTAGTCACACAAAATTCTCTAAAAAGGCTGAGCTTTAAGGTGTTCCAATTACAATGAGAATTAAAGATACAGAAATCATGGAAGGGGTAAGAACCTCCTTGGCTTCTATCACCCCAACTAGCATGCAAGTGAGTCTTCTTTTAAGAGCCTTAGAAAAAAAAAATAAATAAGTAACTAGAATGGGGGAAAGAAAGAGGTTACAGATACAAAGTCTGAGAAAATAATGACGTTTATCAATAATGTAAGTTCCCCTCTCCAGAAAGGTGATTCCAAGTTTATACTCATGTCAACGACATAAAATAGTCATTTCTCCACACCAAGTACTACTCTTTTCATCTTTACTGATTTAATAGGTGAAAATTACTCCCTGAGAGATGTTTTATGTGCATTTTTATTATAAAATTTCACATACTTATTAGCACAATCTTCTACTTCTACTTTTTTTTTTTTTTTTATAATTGCCTGTTTGTAATCCCCAAATCCACAGAAGTAGAATCACTGGGAGTGAATCCCAGGACTCTGCACTCAGCACTCACACAATCACTAGCTCATATGTTAAGCATTTATAAAGCTGAAAAGCTTACAAAAGGTTTGGTTTACTCTGTTTCAATAGATATTCAATAAGCAGGTAGAACGTGAAGATCTAGAAATATTTCCAGATGTTTAAAAAGAAAAAGGCTCAGAGAGGCTTAGTAATTTATCCAAGGTCACACAACTAACCAAAGAAAGAACTCTTCATAATGCTACAAAAAAGAGATAAGACACAATCCAATTTCAGAAATAGTCAAAGTTGGAGCCTATTTGATAGTAAACAGTGTGACTCAGGCAACTCACATTTAAACTTAGAGTTAAAACTCACTACATACGGAAGAACTATATAATATTTTTACGTTTCAAACTGATACTTTAAGAAAGTAATTAAAAACAAACACTCTTATGGAAGAAACAAAGAGGAAGTACGTATTGAAGGATGGTGTATTCCAAAGCTCTTGTGAACTCTCTACACTGATGGAACCACACAAAAACAGCTGTAATGTTCCCAATTCACTTTGAAAAAGGGAGTGTTTTCCATGGCCAGATGACAAATGCCATACTTAAGGCAACCCTGTGCATTGCATTGTAATGATTTCTCGTGTGGAACTACAATCCAATGGGAAAACAAGAGTTTTGGAGCGGACTTTTGCCATTTACTAACTATGCAGCCTTGTTATTAAATTCTTTGTGTCACAGTTTCCTAATCTGTAAGATGAAAATACAATTCCAACCTCAGAGCATTTTTTATAAAGATAAAAAGAAAACAGATAAAGTGCTGTGTACCTAGTAGGTACCTACTTTATTCTGTTTTTTCCTAAAGATATGATTAAGAATCAGAGCTCTGAAAGACTGACTTACTACCTTGGCGGAAACTGACTGCTTCCATATGATCTCCTAGTATTTTGACAGCTAGCTAACTGTTCAGTGTACAATAGCTGTAGTAAGCTATCAAGCAAAATAGGGCCCACCGAAAGCCCATTAAGCCGTACCAAAAAAAGTTCAGTTATTGCTAAAGAGATAATGACGTACAGTTATCAGGAAAAAAAAAAAACCTCTGCAATGCTCAAAACATTATCTGCATATGAAGTTGGATTTGGAGGGCATTTTACATAAAAACAGAAAACCAATAATGTTTTCTCTTCTTGAGATGAGCTCGAACATTAAAGAAATGAGGACACGCCCAAGATGGAGGCTTAAGAGGATCCTGAACTCTATCTACAGCCACACCAAATCTACAGCCACGGATAAAACAATTCCTTCTGAAGAAGACCTGAAAACAGCTAAACAGCTCCTTCCTAACAAACAGTAATAGGGCCACTTCAAGGTGGGTAGAAGAAGCAGATATATTGCCTTGCCAAAAATACCAGCCCCCAGTGCCACAACCCATCACTGAGAGGGATGTCACAAAACCGGAACTGCTCCAAGGAGCAAGGGGTTCATGCCCACATCAGGTACCCCAAACCTTGGGACCTTCAATGAAAACATGAGCCTCACAAAACATCTGGCTTTGAAAATCAAAGAAGAGGGGCACCTGGGTGGCTCAGTGGGCTAAAGCCTCTGCTTTCAGCTCAGGTCATGATCCCAGAGTCCTGGGATCGAGTCCCGCATCGGGCTCTCTGCTTCGGCAGGGAGCCTGCTTCCTTCTCTCTCTCTCTCTCTGCCTGCATCTCTCCTACTTGTGATCTCTGTCTGTCAAATAAATAAATAAATAAATAATCTTTAAAAAAAAAAGAAAGAAAGAAAATCAAAGAAGATTGTATGAGAAGACCCAAAGGATTATACAGAACAGAGATACTTCTCTTAAAGGGCTTGCATGCAGACTCAATCCAGGGACCAGCAAGGAAGTAGAAGTTTGAAAAGTACCAAGACTGTATGTGAAGGTAATTCATTTGCTAATCTTAAAGCATCTGCCGGGGGGCAGGGGCCTAATAAGACTCTCTCAGGAGATGGGAGGTGATGGGGAACACCATCTTTTTGCTCTATTACCCTACTAAAGATGACAGGACACCCTGGCCCTGTGCTCTCCTACAAACCCACAAAACCTGGCAGGCATGTCCTAGCCCAGCCTTCCTAAGTCTTCCTAAGCCAGGGGCCAATGCACTACACACAGAGGACACCCCTTGACCATCTGGTGGCCAAGGGCTTCTGTTGGTGGGCCTCAAGGGACTATAACATTAAAGAGAAAGTTCTTGGTAGCCTACCACCCCCACAGCACTACACAGACAACAGACTGAAGCACACCCCACCCCCACAACTGTCCACATCCCCAGCCTTGGGCTTTCAGTTTCACCCTGAAGGGTGGACTTTAAGATTGCCACACATGTAAAAGCTACTGAGCTGCTCTCAAGGAACATAAGCTGGGTTGCCATGTTTACACTCTCCCTTAGTTTCACTATAGCTCTCCATTACCTCCCAGAAAGAGGCTTATATACTTGTCTGAAGCTCCAGTTTTTATAGCTTGGCCCAGAGGATACCTCCAGATCTCCTGGTCTGTAGGCCAGTAGGGTTTACAAATGCAGTACCACAGAACAGTATATATTTGCAAACCTTAAAAGCTGCTACCCGAGGGTCTAGCTTCCAATCAGCCTGACACTAGGTGCTGATGGAAGTCCTTCCTTTTGGAACACTGGCAGATCTTAAAACACCCTCAACGACTGGGACCTGTCAGGAATAAATCCAGGGTGCTTAGACAATCACAAAGGTTTGAAAGACAAACAAGAGCTAGAGCAAAGTTGAAAATAAGATCTATAGCCTACAAAAAGCCACTCTTCCAAGACTGGAAGAAGTAACTGTTTCACCTAATACATGGAAACAAACACAGAAAGTCATGCAAAATGAGGAAACAGAACAATATGTTGCCCCAAAAAAGAACAAAATAAAAGCTTCAAGAAAAAAAAAGAAATGGAATGAAATGGAAATAAATCATATACCTGATAAAGAGTTCAAAGAAATTGTTACAAAGATGCTCACTGAACTCGGGAGAACAACAGAAGAGAGAGATAAGGTGAACACAGTGAGAAAAAAATAGAAAACATAAAAAGGTACCAAACAAAAGTCACAGATTAAAGAATACAATAACTGAATTGAAAATAGACTAGAGAGTTCAACAACAGACGAGATGAAGCAGAAGAAAGGATCGCTGAACTTAAAGACAGGGCAGTGAAACGCACCCACAGCAGCAAAAAATAAAAAAGGATTTTTAAAAGTGAAGACAGTTTAAGGGACCTACTGTACAACATCAGGCAGAATAACATTTACATTATAGAGAGAAGAGAAAGAGAATTATAGAGAGAAAGGGACAGAAGACTTATTTGAAGAAATAATGGCTGAAGAAGCATGTAACAAAATTCAACATCCATTTATGAAAAAAAAAGTTCTCAACAAAGTAGATATAGAAGAAACACACATTAACATAGTAAAGGCCATATATGAAAGCCCACGGCTAAAATCATACTCAATAATGAAAAGCTAAAATATTTTTCTCTAAAAGCAGGAAAAAGACAAGGATACCCACTCTCACCACTTTTATTCTATGTAGTATTAAAAGTCCTAGCCACAGCAAATAGGAAAGAAAGAGAAACAAAACCATCCAAATTGGAAAGGAAGAAGTAAAGCCATCACTATTTGACATTTGCAGATGACATGATTTTATATTATAACGAACCTAAAGACTCTCAAAAAAAACTGTTAGAGGGGTGCCTGGGTGGCTCAGTGGGTTAAGCCTCTGCCTTCAGCTCAGGTCATGATCTCAAGGTCCTGGGATCAAGACCCGCATCAGGCTCTCTGCTCAGCGGGGAGCCTGATTCCCCCCCACTCTCTGTCTGCCTCTCTGCCTACTTGTGATCTCTGTCGAATAAATAAATAAAACCTAAAAAAAAAAAAAAAACTGTTGGAAGTAATAAGTGAATTCAGTCCAATTGCATCAAAAAGAATAAAATACTACTTAATTTAACCAAAAAGATAAAAGGGCTGTACACTGAAAACAGACACTGATGAAAGAAATTGAAGAAGACACAAATAAATGGGAAAATATTCCATGTTCATGGATTGGAAGAATTAATACTGTTAAAATGTCCCATGTTACCTAAAACAATCTATAGACTCAATGAATTCCCATCAAAGTCCCAATGGCATTCTTCAAAGAAAAGGACAACAATTCTAAAATTTGTATGGAACCACAAAATACTCAAAGTCAATAGCCAAGACCACACATAGTCAAGGCAATCTTGAGAAAGAACAAAGCTGGGGATATCAAGCTCTCTGGTTTCAAACTATATAATAAAGCTACAGTAATCAAAACACTACAGCACTGGCATAAAAACAGACACACGGATCAATGAAATAGACTAGAGAGCCCAGAAAAAAACACATATACATGGTCAGTTAATTTACAATAAAGAAGGCAAGAACACACAATGGGGAAAGGACAGCCTCTTTAATAAATGGTGCTGGCATCAAAAGAAATGAAATCTTCCCATTTGCAATGACATGTGTGGAACTAGAGGGTATTATGCTGACCACAATAAGTCAAGCAGAGAAAGACAATTATCATATGATCTCTCTGATATGAGGAATTTGAGAGGCAGAGTAGGAGGTAGGGAAGGAAAAAAATGAAACAAGATGGGATCAGGAGGGAAACAAGCCGTAAAAGACTCTTAATCTCACAGAACAAACTGAGGGTTGCTGGGAGTTGGGGGGGTAGGAATAGGGTGGCTGGGTTATGGACATTGGGGAGGGTACGTGCTATGGTGAGTACTATGAAATGTGTAAGCCTGATGATTCACAGACCTGTACCCCTGGAGCAAATAATACATTATATGCTAATAAAAATTTTAAAACTAATTAATTAATTAATTAAATGGTGCTGGGAAAACTTCATAGCCACACGCAAAAGAACTAAACTACTATCTTACATCTTACACAGAAATTAACTCAAAATAGTTTAAAGACTTGAACATAAGACCTGAAGCCATAAAACTCCTAGAAGAAAGTATAGCCAGTGAGCTGCCATAAAACTCCTAGAAGAAAGTATAGCCAGTGAGCTGCCTGACACCTATCTTGGCAATGATTTTTTGGATCTAACTCTAAAAGCAAAGGTAACAAAAGGAGAAATAAACAAATGAAACTACATCAAACTAAAAACCTCTGGACAACAAAGGAAACCATCAATAAAATGAAAAGGCAGCCTACAAAATGGAAGAAAATATTTGCAAATCATAAATGCACTAAGGGGCTAAGATCTTATACACATACACATGCACACACACACACACACACACACACACAACTGACTAGCAAAAAAACAATCTGATTACAAAATGGGCAGAGGATCTGAACAGACAATTTTCCAAAGACATACAGATGGACAACAGACACATAAAAAGATGCTCAATATCACTAATCATCAGTTAAATGCAAATCAAACAATAATGAGGAATCATCTCACACCTGTGAGAATGACGAGTATCAAAAAGATAAGAAATGACAAGGGTTGAAAGGGATGTGGAGCAAAGGGAACTTCCAGGCACTATAGTTAGGAATGTACATTAGTGCAGCCATTCTGGAAAACAGTATTGAGGTTCCACAAAAAATTAAAAATAGAACTACCACATGGTCCAGCAATTCCATGTCTGGGTATTCATCTGGGTGTTAAAACCCAAACAGTAATTTGAAAAGAGCTATGTACCCACCATGTTCACTGCAGCATTATCTATACTAGTCAAGATACAGAAACAATCTAAGAATCTGTCAGTGAACGAATGGCTAAAGGTGTGAAATAAAAGGAAACACTACACAGCCATAAAAAAAAATTATGAAATCTTGCCATTTATGACAACATGGATGGACCCTGAGGTATTACAGTAAGTGAAATAAGAAAAAGCCAATTGCCATAAGATACTATTTATATGTGGAATATAAAACAAAACAAAACAAAACAAAAATCCAAAGCAATCAATCAAACAAAACAAAACAGAACTCATAGATACAGAGAATAAAATGATAGTTTCCATGGGGCAGGGAGACTGAGGAATGAGTTAAATGGGTAAAGGGGGTAAAGAGGTACAAAATTCCAGTTATAACATAAATAAGCATGGGGATATAATGTACAACATGGTCAATATACTCAATAATATTGTAGTACATTTTTTAAAATAGAGTAAATCTTAAAAGTTCTCATCACAAGAAAAAAATATTTTTGTAACTTTGTATGGTGATGGATGGTAACTAGACTTATTGTGGTTGTTTTGCACTGTATACAAATATTTCATATACAAATATTGAATCATGATGTTGTACACCTGAAACTAATGTTAAATATCAATTATTCCACAACTTTAAAAATATTAAGGAATGAAACATACATTGGTCACCTATGCTTATCACTCAAACCAGATATGGAATTTTCAAAGCTTGTGAAAAAATCAAGAGTTTTTAAATAATTTGGTAAGTTCTTTTCCTCAGCAGTACTCAATGCTTTTTGGTAAAAAAATAAATTCTGAGTACTAATTTTCAAGAAATGGTGGTTAGTATTTCTTATATACAGAGACGTTTCCTCAAAAATAATCCTATATACTAATATAGAGCTGCCTATGTTTCTTGAAATGTAAAGGAAAATACAATGTATGTCATATGTTATTTTATCCCTTAAAATGTAAAACAAGTTAAAAACTGAAATGAATTTATCCTAAAATAACTATTAGTTTCTTAATTTCACAAATTTAAAAATTAAGGTTTTTTTGTTATTCACTAGATCTCCAAAGTTAGTAGTATATCCAATATTCCAATTCGGGATTTTGCAGATCTACACTTATGTGTAGATTTGCAGATTAAGACAAGAAAATCAGGGACTCTTTATAACATTTATGCAGGGACTCTCTGTATAATGTTTATTTAATATATGTAATTTATAATTAATAATATATAATAAATACATAATAATATACATTATTTACTATAACCTAAACTTAAAATAGCAAAAAAAGGCTACTTCTCTAAGAGTCAGATTTCACTACCTTTTAGCTAATAGGACTAAGGAAGCCCTAAAATGGTCTGGGAGCTCTTCAGGGAGGGGCATGGTCTGTCTCTCTTCATTTTACATCAACAAGTCTAGGTGTGCCTGGGGCAATAAAGTACATTACAAAATGTATACTGCATAAATGAATCCCATATTATTCAAATACTGGTGCTTCTGATGTGTAAGTGTAAAATGCTTCACATTTCATCACTTCACTTGGCTATTAGATTTCTTAATTTAAGGTGAAGCCCATCATCAGTTCATCCACATCATTATATCTTCAATGACTAGATTGATAATTCTGATCAAATTAGAAGTCACATTATGACTATTCATGTTGGTCTTGTTTTTAATTAAGGTGGCTGAGAATTTGACTAAGTAAGCTCTGATGTCCAATTGATTATATCAATTGTGTTCACAAACTGTGTTATCCTTCCTTTGCTATTTAGCACAGACATTTTTAAATATTTCTTTGAAAACAAAAAGAAAGTGAGTTACCTTTTAAAGAACAAATAAATACTACAGACTCTTTATCTGGATGGTAGTTTAGAGGACAGAAGGCAAAGAATATCTTTGTGGGCTGGCAAATTTCAATACTCATCCAGAAGGCTGATTTACAATATCTTGATCACTGGAGTGTTCTGAAGTTTAATTGATTAATATTTATGAAAAGTTCAAAGTGCAAATTCTCATACTTGTGATGCAAATATGAAAATATTTATATCAAGGTTAGCACTTGCTATTTTTAATTCAATCTACAATTCACTAAGAATCAGTACAAGCACACACCAGTAGAATGCAGTTTACATCAAATAAATAAAGTATTTTCATAACACTGAATTTAGATATATTTGTAAATAAAATTTAAACCTCTCTTCCTGAGAGTTACTATTATGTAAATCATTTGCCAGTTTTCAATTGTCAGAAAACTGTAGAATCAATTGCTTTTGTACAATTCACCCTTCAACACAGAGAGGTTGTTTACATAAAATAAGAATTTACCATTTAGTATTTTGCCCATACAGGCCTGAAATGATGACCTTCATAATGAATGCGATACAGGAGTATGTAGGAGCTAGCATGGACTGACTGCTTAGCATGTGTAAAGCATTGTGTGGTATAGATTTTATCAACCCACATGCTAAACTTAGAAAATAATTATTATGATGCACAGATACTTATTAGCCCATCTTACAGAAAAGACAATTAGGATCTTAAGCAAACTGCCCAAAATTCCTCAGAAAGCAAGTAACCCAGGCTTGTCCTCTAAATCGTTCCCTGATAGTGTTCATAGCAAAAGCCAGTGTTAATAAAAACCCTTGGCTTTGGAAAGAGAAAAAGAAAAATCATTATAATAACCCTACTATAGAGCAGTTCAAAAGGTAAAGCATTAAAAGTCCATTAATTCCATGTGTTTTCAGCTCCAGATTTATCATTTAATCAACTTACATTTGCATCTGATCCATAGTAACACAAAAATGTTAATATTTCGCTCAATCATACTACCTTCTAATCATTAACATTGCTGGGCCCTTTCCAAAAAACACTCCCTCAAACTATTTTTCTTTTGATCTTTGCAACAACGCCTGGTGGTGTCAACAGCAGGGACTGCTACCCCTGTTAGATGAGATAGAGGTAAAGATGTGGAAGCACAAAATTCAGAAGTTGGGAGACTATGGAGACTCCCAAAGCTGGGGGAGCTTCTCTCTCCAGTGCTTAGAACAGAGCTTAACACACAGTAAGTACTGGATTTACATCTATATAAGATCATGAGCTGGGTCTTCCACTCATAAGCCAATGTCCTCATTTCATATTGTGCTGTTGTTAATCTCCTTACGGTGTACTGGGCTCAAAGCATGACCTGGAGCAAGGTGCACTGGAATTATGATTTAATCATTTTCAAGAAACTCATTCAAAATACATTATGCTATTGGAAGAAATGGGTAAAGTTATTTTTATCAGTAATATGGCTTATCGAAAGAATACAATGCCTTCTATTGTCAAAAGAATACAATGCCAATACAGTAAAGCTAATGCACCAAATTCACAGTTGTTTAACTGAAGCTGTTATTTCCTTTAAAAGATACTTTGTGAGAATGGATCATTACATTTTTTAATTGACCCAAAGAGGAGGGGTTGAAAATTTCTCTCCCACAGGGATGCTCCAAGGAGGGAATGAGATACTGTTCAGAAAGTGCTTAGCATACAGCCTAATCCATAAAGGTTTACTTGGTAAATTCAAATAAGTTTAATTCAAAATGACAAAATAAAAAACTGTACCCACAGATCCCGTCAAATCTCACATGACCTTGGCTTTTATTACTGGTTCATTATTCAGTTTCAATTTTTTTTTTTTAAGATATTATTGGACAGAGAGAGAGAGCACAACCAGGGCGGCAGGAGAGAGAAAAGCAGACTCCCCGCTCAGCAGGGAACCCTATGTCGGCTTTATCCCAGGACCCTGGGATCCTGACCTGAGCCAAAGGCACACACTTAACCTACTGAGCCACCCAGGCACCCAGTATTCACTTTCAATTTCTACAAGTGTTCACATCTTTTCCTTATTACGTTTATAATCATGCATACTATAAGAAATTTAGAAAAATAAAAAAGAAAATAATAACATCATCTGCCTTATCCCAAACCAAAGATAGCTCCTATCAGGGCTTTTGCTAATTTGTTTATATTCTGTTTTACCTAAAAAAGCAAAAAGACACAATAAGGGTGAGGATAAAGGGGAAGTAGGAACAAATTTAAAATCCATTCCATAATGTCCTATAATACCTACTCCTGAAGCCCCAAATTTGGCCCTGACCTTTAGGACAATCAACACAAGATGGAAAAATGTTAATTTCACACTTCACACTACCAATCAGATTAAAAGCATAGGAATGGCTCAGAAGGGAAACAAGTATTCTTGGAATTAAAATTTAACAGGGAATTTTTCTACAGGTTCTTCATAAAGAAAACTGAACATTATAATGACCATGTATCAGTCCTTACCCCAGACCTGGGTTTCATAGAATCATCCTGTCTTATAAACCTAGAAATGAGTACTGGGGCACCTGGGTGGCTCAGTGGGTTAAGCCTCTGCCTTCGGCTCAGGTCATGATCTCAGGGTCCTGGGATCCAGCCCCGCATCGGGCTCTCTGCTTAGCAGGGAGCCTGCTTCCCCCTTTCTCTCTCTCCCTGCCTCTCTGCCTACTTTGATCTCTCTGTGTCTGTCAAATAAATAAATAAAATCTTTAAAAAAAAAAAAAAAAACCTAGAAATGGATGAGTAGCGTCACCACAATAATGCAATGCCTTTTAACACACAACTTTTGCATATAACTTGATTCAGGAATGTACTTGAAAAGATCTAGACTAAATGGAGGGATAGACGTCCTTCAAGCAATTTCTATTGACAGCTGTCTCTCATATGTGATACTACTAAGTAGCAAGCATCAGTAAAATGCCTGGAATACAGTTTTTCTTTGTTGCCAGCTGAACAGAGAACTACATGTCCTATCAGATAATAAAATGTAAATACAAGGACACCTTCAAAGCCAAACACCTAGAAATGCAAGGTATCTAGCCTCAGAGAGAGTACTGACATACCACAAGGACTCTCTCCAAAATTCATTCCAGAGACTCTTCAGAAATTGGATTAAAATAAATCTTAATACTTAGCTTTAAAATAATCCAGGGAGAAGAGGCTAAAGGAGTAATGACTGGGGAACAAAAAAAATTAGTTATTAATGAAAAAGGATTGCTATATTTTAGTAATTACTAAAGCTGAGTGATGGATATATGGAGTTCATAATTAAAATGTGAAAATGAAAATTTAATAAAGTATTCATGGTACAGCACTAGTTGTTGTTGTTGTTTTAAGGTTTTATTTATTTGACAGAGATAGAGAGCACAAGTAAGCAGAGCAGCAGGCAGAGGGGGAGACAGAAACAGGCCTTCCGCCGAGTAGGGAGCCCGATGTGGGGCTTGATCCCAGGAGCCCAGAATCATGACCTGAGCTGAAGGTAGCCGCCTAACCAACTGAGCCACCCAGGAGCCCCTGTACAGCACTAGTCTTAATGTACTCTTTAAGATAAACTATGAGGATACCAAGAAACTTAAAATAAATATACATATATATTTCACATATATGTTTTTAAAAATACATGTTTTATATAACACAAATATATACACGCATAAATAATAAGATTTATGGGGCACCTGGGTAGCTCAGTGGGTTAAGCCACTGCCATCAGCTGAAGTTATGATCTCAAGGTCCTGGGACTGAGCCTCACATCAGGCTCTCTGCTTAGCAGGAAGCCTGCATCTCCCTGCCTTCTGCCTGCCTCTCTGATACTTGTGATCTCTGTCAAATAAATAAATGAAATTTTAAAATAATAATAATAATAATATGATTGCTTCTTTTAAACAAATTATGAGCTTGGAAACATTGACCAATGTAATAAAGTTAGATTTAGAAAAGTTTATAGGTACCTGTCTTTATGGCAATAATTAATTAACAGGGTCAGTCCCCAGTCTGGGCTCCTCGTAATTCCAAATAATAAAATATATCAATTTATAAAAGAATAGCTTCTTTGTATTCTCTAAAACAGGCATCTAACCCATTCAGAAGAACTATCAAATAATTAAGAAACAAGTTAAAGAGAAAAGTAGGTAAGTTTTCTCCATTGGATTTGTTAATCCATCCAGAAATATTTAAGACATTCTATACATACAGTCTAGTAGTTAAGTACATAAACTTTCGAGCCTAGATGCCTAAATCGAAATCCCAACTCTGTCACTGTCTATGTAATCTTGGACAGTCTATGCCCCAATTTTCTCCCCTGTAAAATGAGGGTAAAAAGTAGTTATCTACCTCTTAGGTAAATGAGTTAGTCTAGGTAGGCCCTTTGAAAGACTGGTATAGTAACGGCTGATAAATGTTAGCTATATTAAAGATAAAAATCATTATTATAATAATGACTGCTATTACTATTTTAACTGGCCTATCAGAAGTTGATTCCTACTAATGTTTATGCCAGTGGTCCCTTACTGGGCAGATTCTGATGGAGCTTAAATGATCAGGGTTATATGCGGAGTTCAAGCAGATTAGCTCACAATTGGTTCTTGATCATGGATTCAAAGGCCAAAGTAAAATTAATAAAACTTGAAAGCAATTTGTTATTATTCCTAATGTTAAAAGGTGGCACTAAAGTATTTCTAAATCCTGACCATATCCAGTATAAAATCATTGGCCTAAAATACCCAGACTTAGATTTTTAGCTGGAAATCAGTTTGGACAAAAGGTCAATAAATCAATAATATGTGGAGAACAAACACATGGTCACTTTTCTTGAAGACAGTTTAATTGTATTCTGGATCTGCCAGATGAGTGATGTCACTTCCTAAGCTGATTTTCAGGTGCACAACTACAGTGACTGTGTGAGAAGGACCCCCCCCCCCGCAAAAGATAAAAGAGCACACCTTCAAGAAAGTCAGAAAAATTCTTGGAGTGGAAAGGCAGAACGGTCACACTACACCAGCAAGAGCTGTAATTTGGCCCAATTCCTAAAATTTGACCAAGTTTCCCTCCAGGGACTCCAGTCTTCCACATCCCTGTACCCCAAGGAATTGGAGGGGGGACAGCTATGGTCAATAATCCAAAAATAAACAGGATAAATGGTTTTTGTTTTTTGGGGGGAGCAAGTTGTTTTGTTTTGTATATCAAGTAGCCTACTCTTAAAATGTCTGGATAAAAGGTGCTATTTGCCAATGGAGGAAACACACTGCATTGTGCAAATCCAAGCTGAGATAACTCCTGTTCTCACCAGCTGCTTAGTTCTTTATAAACTCTTAACAGGAAAGGTGGAGACCATCCTTGGAAAGCATAATACTTTAAAATTTAAAAAAAAAAAAAAAAGGTTACAAAATTACTACCATTCTACCTCCTATGAATGAGTGACATGGGGGCTTCATCTCCCCTGGTTTAGCACCAAGGTCTGGGAGAAGCCCTCCCCAGGAATGATTGTAGAGATTATATATAACTTCTGGCTTACAGCATGCAACTGCTCAAAATACAGTGGCTATGTACTTGGGAGTGACAAATTCTTCATCCAAGAACTGGATGTTATGCTAAAAAACAATAGGGTTCCAGAAAATCAAATATGATATCCACCAGTGGGGTTTATGACTCTGGAGAAAATCAACTCATGAGGATCTATCAGACATTTAAGAATGTCCTAGGAGGTTTAAAACTGCATGAGAAAATAAATTATAAAGAAAAAAAAAAAAAAAAACCAGCAGGGCAGAGAATTTAAAACAGATGAGGTGTAAATCTCAGTTGTCAAGAGCTAGAATTCCAAGAGGAGAAAATTAAAAGAATTAGGAAAAGATTTTTTAAAAAAATCCCAGAAAATAAGATAAGAAACTCAAATAGAAATGTACATATAGATGGATAAACATAATTTAACACCTGTCATCTAGTATACAATAAAGAAGTATTGAAAGTATGAATAAAATGATTTTCAAAAAGAAGCACAATTTTAAGTCATTTAAAAAACTAAAATATGACTTAAGAAATACAAAACACAGTAATTGAGGCTTAAAAAAGTGCAAAATTAAAGTAAGGTTAAGAATTGGTAGGACACAAAGATAAATGTTTTTAAATTATAATCCTAGTAACTCACATGAAAGCAGCCAAACTAGAGACTATTAACTATGAAAAAGTTCCTCACTGGGGGCCAGTCTGCTGAACGTTCCCTGTCAGCCCATCGGAGTTTCTCAAATTCATTTCACAAGCCTGTGGAAATGAAACAACAGCAAAGGCACTTCCAGCTAACATTGGTTGAGTTTGTCGTTTCCTGAATTTCCCCCCAAAGACACTGTTCTTCTCCACCACCATCTCTTCTGCCATTATTTTTCATATGTGAGGTTTTCATTATTTCCATAATTATGTTCTTTAAATCTACAGGAAAAGTAGGCTGAGATTTGACAAGTAAAACACTGAAGTGTAGTTCATCTTTCAACTAACAACCACAAAAGACTCCTGTTTCAAAGACTCAATTCAATACAACAAATATTTATTCAGGCTCTATCATAAAATGTTTTCAGGAAGGAAGGCTTTCTCTGGCTTTAAATCCTTGGCCCAGTTAAATGAGAAGAATATCAACTCCTCTGAAGAGACTCAAATCCCAGAGTTTTTTGTGTTTGTTACCTCAAATACAAGTCCAACGTTCTCCCCTAAGTACCTCTTATCTCCCAAAACACTTCTAATCCACTTTTTAAAAACATTGATTTGAATAATAATTACTGATCAAAGGTAGAAACAGCACTTCCTAGAAAACAAATAGCAAGGATAAAACAAAAAAGTTAATTTACATACAGATTGACCACACAGCTTTGCTTCTGGGGGGACTTAACAGTAAATAATGGGACAAATCATTCTTTCCTATCATTCAACGCCAGGCACTGTTCTAGACACCTGGGATATAAGAGTTGGTGGGGTTGGGGGAGAGACAAAGATTATGGACCAAAGGGTGTTTATGCTTTTAGGTGATTTACTCAAATTTATTGACTTCACCTAATAAAAGATGTTCTGAAACTTTCTGTGTAAATCAAAGTTGTCTCAATCAAAACATATGTTAAATTAACAAAGACAGCTCTACAGTGTTTAATAAGCAATGTAAAGGCTTCTTTTGCAAAAGAAAGGGCAATGGGTGAAAAATGGACATATTAGGGACGCCTGGGTGGCTCAGTTGGTTAAGCGGCTGCCTTCAGCTCAGGTCATGATCCCAGCGTCCTGGGATCGAGTCCCACATCGGGCTCCTTGCTCGGCGGGGAGCCTGCTTCTCTCTCTGCCTCTGCCTGCCATTCTGTCTGCCTGTGCTCGCTCTCTTTCCCTCTCTCTCTGACAAATAAATAAAATCTTAAAAAAAAAAAAAAAATGGACATATTAAAGATGACAGCCACACTTACATACTTTTAAAAAATCAGTTTTTTATATTTCAGGTTTCTAAAGAACACTATCAAGAACTGACAAACAAAGTAGAGTGAAATTTTACTCTTAAGAAATTATGCTATGGAATTTTCTTAAATATTTATAGAAATGTGTATTTCTCCTCTCCCACCGCCCATTAAAGAGATTATTTTCTAAAAAAAGAAAGAAAGAAATGTGTATTTCTCAAACTGTTTTCTAAAATATGAAAATGAATTTGGTTATACAGAGAAACTATCAGGCCAGTGCTTATTGAAAAAAAAGCAGGAAAATGGGAATTGTTAATTTTTTAAAAATTGTGTTATTTGTTCATTGAGAATTTGCTAGATATATTTCATATGCAGTCAACCCAATACTGGATTTAAGTGTTGGTTATTAAATATAACAGTTTATTCTGTACCTTGTCAGTTGCTTCTTCTCATTTTTCTCTTTAAATACAGAAAAACAACAACAAAAATCTATGCATTTGCTTTTCAAACTAAAAAAAGCAAAGAGTCACTATAAAAACTATAATCTAAATATTAATCTTAAGAATATTACTGATAAAAAATTTTTTTAAATATTACTGATGATATCAAAATATTAAAAGATAATAGTAATCTTAGGAAAATTAACAGACAAGTTCAAATACAAATATATATATAAGTAGAAAAAAATTTGCCAAGGTATATGCATAAAGATGTTTAGAAACAAAAATAAAACTGACTCTTAAATATCCAGGAGTAGGGAACAAGCAAAACATGTTGTGATAAATCCATACACCAGTTCTTTTTTTTTTTTTTTTAAGATTTTATTTATTTATTTGACAGACAGAGATCACAAGTAGACAGAGAGGCAGGCAGAGAGAGGGGGAAGCAGGCTCCCTGCTGAAGAGAGAGAGCAGGATGCCGGGCTTGATCTCAGGACCCTGGGATCATGACCTGAACTGAAGACAGAGGCTCTAACCCACTGAGCCACCCAGGCGCCCCTCCATATACCAGTTCAGTGCAAATATTGAAAACTAGTCCTGGGGCACTTTGGTGACTCAGGCAGTTGGGCATTTGACTCTTGATTTGGGCTCAGGTGATGATCTCAGGGTCAGGCAGCCATCAGGGAGTTGCCTGGGATTCTCTCTCTCCCTCTCTCTCTGCCCCCTCCCCCCCAGCACACACTCTCTAAATAAATAAACAAAATCTTTTTTTTTTTTAATGGTGTCTTAAGCATTCTTTCTTATACTTACAGAGGAAGATATTAAAGTAAAAGAACAATTTTTTGAGTTGTGACTAGGAGATAGGCAAAACCCCAGAGGCTGCCAATAGTCAATTACACATATTTAATATCTGTAAGAATTATGTAGTCTTATGAGAAAAAAAAATATAAAAATTCAGTAATCCATTAGGTGCAAAGTTCTTTAGTGTAGATACAAAAGGGATTCACTTATCTTAGGGGCTAAAGAAATCCAAAATCCAATCAAATGATCATTTTGGGTAGGAATGTAAGACTTTTTGGCATACAGAAGTAATATTTGAATCCAGGGATGTAAGTTACATGATTACCCTCCCTCCTCTTCTTGAAGTTACAGAAGCCCACAGAAATAGAGTTCTATAAAACTGATCTACATTGTCCACAAGAATCCAATCTCTGTTCCAGCAAAAAGCACCAAGGTTTATACAACCTTAATGAAGCCAGGAAGATAACAGGAAAACTTATATAAGAAGAGAACTCCACAAATTGTGTGGGATCAAATAATTACTTCACAAGTAAAAAACATCTTTTAAACACAGGAATATCTGAAATTAAATTCAGAAAAGTCTGAGAATTAAAACTATAATATCAATATTTTGTGCATATTATATACACATAATTAAGCAATCAATTTTGGCTTATGTGTATAACACTGGAACATTTAGGAACTTAAACTTTATCATATTTGCATATTTATGAGTTTCATTTACTAGATGTATAAAGCTTTATCAGGCATGTGATTACAATATATAAAGGAAATCAAACATTAAATTTATAAATTAAATTTAAAATGTTCAAAAGTATCGAAATAATTGGGTTTGTAAAGGATACTAATGATTCTTCAAAGGTTCTTAAGTGTAACTGTTAAAATCTGCTAGACTTAAAAAGAAGTATAAGTTGCCTTAGAAAAATTAAGACTCATATCTTAACCTGTAACTTTAACTACTTGAATATTAAATTCTAGAGCCAAAATAAATATCTGAAGAGCATTTCCTTCATATAAAAATTACCCCCAAAACACTGGACATTTTATATTTTAAAAATGACATGGAAAGATAAAGTAACAGATTGTCAAGATATGGAAACAACCTAAATGTCTATCCATGAATGAATGGATAAAGATGTGGAATGTATACAAAATGGAATATTCCTCAGCCAAAAAAGGAAATCCTGCCATTTGCAACAATATGCAGGGACCTTGAGGGCATTAAGCTAAGTGAAATAAGTCAGAAAGACCAATTCCATAGGATTTCACTTACATGTGGTATCCAAACAACCAACCAAACAAACAAAACTCAATGATACGGAGAACAGATGTGGGAGATTACCACAGGAGAAGGGATTGGAAGGTGAATAAAATGGGTAAAAGGGGTCAATTGTATGGTGGCAAGTGGCCTAAACTTACAATGGTGATCACTTTGTAATGAATGATAATATCTAATTATTATATTGTACACCTGAAACTAATACAAGATTAATTAGTAAGAGACATCCAAGAAAATGAAATAACTATCTGAAAGAGGTATCTGCACTCCCATGTTCACTGCAGCATCTTCATAATAGCCAAGACATGGGAACAACCTAAGTACCCATCAGTGGAAAAATGAATAAAGAAAATGGGATAGATACACATGCATATATGCATATATACAAAGAGGAATATTTTTTTCAGCCATAAAAAAAGAAGGAAATCCTACCATTTGCAACAACATGGATGGTTCCTGAGGGCATTATGGTAAGTGAAATAAGTCAGAGGAAGACAAGAACTGGATGATTTCACTCACAAAAGGAATCTAAAAAAGCTGAACTTATAGAAACAGAAAATAGAGTGACAGCTGCCAAGAGTTGTGGGGTAACCACAAATGGAGAGATGGTGGTCAAAAGGCACAAACTTCCAGTTATAAGATGAATAAGTTCTGGGAATACAATGTAAAACATGGTAATTATAGTTAACAATCATAGTATTATATACTTGAAAGTTGCTATAAAAGATCTTAAATGCTCTCATTATTTAAAAAATTGCAATTATGTGAGGTGATGGATGTGTTAAGTAATCTTTTTTTTTTTTTAAAGATTTTATTTATTTGACAGATAGAGATCACAAGTAGGGCAGAGAAGCAGGCAGAGAGAGAGGAGGAGGCAGGCTCCCTGCTGAGCAGAGAGCGCGATGCAGGGCTCGATCCCAGGACCCTGGGATCATGACCTGAGCTGAAGGCAGAGGCTTTAACCCACTGAGCCACCCAGGCGCCCCAATGTGTTAAGTAATCTTATGGTGGTAATCATTTTGCAATATATACAGGAATCAAATTATATATTGTTTACCTCAAACTTATACAATGTTATGTGTTAATTTTATTTCAATAAAGTTGGGGGGAAAACTAGAAAAAAAAATATTATCAAAAGAAAAGAGTAAAAAAACCATATAGAAGTTATGATGAGCATATTCACTTGTAGAAAAAAAACTGATACTTACTAAAATACTTTAAATCCGTGTAATATCCATTTGGGAGCTTACATGTATTTCTCACTTTTTTTTCCAATGAATGTGGCATATTAAATTTTCAGTTACTGCTGTAACAAACAACCACAAACCTAGCAACTTTTAAAAACATAAACTTACTCTCTTCCAGTTCTGGAAATCAGAAGTCCAAAATCAGTCTCCCTAGGCTAAAGCCAAGGAATGGTTCCCTCTGAGGTTCTATAGGAAGATCACTTTTCTTGCCTTTTTGAGCTCTGAGCTCTCAGCTTTGACTGTATTACTTGCTTCCTGCTCTCTTCCTTGCATCACTCCAACCTTCTGTTTCTGTTGTCACATCTCCTATCACTACTGTCCTCTAACTCCCTCTGCTTCCCTCATACTCAGACCCCAGCATTCCTTGGCTCTTGTCCATTTCTTCCATCTTCGAAGTCAGCAAAAGAGGAGAGAGTCCCTCTCATGGTTAGAATCTCTCCTCAGTCTCATCTGTCTGATCTAACCTGGAAGATTCACCACTTTTAAGGCCTTCATGTGATGGGATTGGGTCACCCAGTTAATCCAGGATAATTTCCCTGTCTCAAAGTCTTGCCTTAATCACACATGCCAAGTCCCTTTTACCTTAACATTCACAAATTCCAGGGATTCGAATGTAGACATCTTTCAGGGTCATTATTCAGCCTATTACACATGGTAATTTTGTAATTTTCAAAATAAAAGAAAAATAATGAAGTAATTGAAGTATAAAAGTTATAATTTTTCATGTGGGGAAATCTAAACAGAAAAGATTACACAAAATCAAGTTCCTTTTCAAGTGGCTTTAGACCCACTGACTTGCATTATTTTTCAGGAGCCAGAACCTTCAACATTATAATTTATGAACCTATAATCATTAATATTATTTCAACAACATATTTATCAACAGAAATCAAGTGAAGAGTGATAGGTATAACATGTATTTGCTTGATTCAGTCTATGCCTCTGAACGTCTTAAGAAAATATGAGCTACAGCCTACACATTGTGATTGTGGGACACTATAATTTCCAAAATTTTACCTTACTTATTTGCCTATTTTTTTTAAATAGAAAAAGAGTTTTCTAAATAATTAGGAGGATTTGTGTGAAAACTCTCTCTCTCTCTCTCTCTCTCTCTTTCTCTGTCTCTCTCTCTCTCTCTCTCTCTCTCTCTTTTTGGCTAACCATGTTATTTTCTCCAGCACACAGAATATAATAAAGTACAGCTTGAAACTATGAGGTTATCCTTCTGCATGTAAGTCAGAGTATTTTGTCTTTGTGATGGTTGCCATAGGTGCTGAAGCTTCAAGGCAGGCCTTTCCTCTTTACCTATTTGAAATAATAAAGGTAGTATGAACTACCAAAATAAATAAAATTATTTGCTGTTTGACACAATAAACATGTACAAACCTATCAAAGTATCTGGATTTACACTGATTGGAGAAAGTGGACTTGAAACTACTTCAGATTCTACATTCAGAGTGAGATCTAATAAACTAGTTAATGAAACCATTTCTAAATGTTCGTTGTCTGTTCATCTTTTAAGTTATACAAAAACTTTTGATCACAGGGTTAAGTTTTGTTTTTAATGTTTTAATATACAAGGATTTTTGGCCAGAAGACCATAAAATGTCTTCCCTAAGGAAGGTTTTTCTTTCTGGTTTGGCTTGTTGTTTATTTTTAACTTAAAACTCCATAGTTTTTAATTGTTGAACATACACTCAAAAGGAATTCTAAGATAACACACATAAACGGAGGGTTCTGGACAAGTGGTTATACAGTCATTCTATTTAGCATAGCGTATTAGCTCAGATCCCAAAGAACTGAATAAAAGCAAAAATCATGCAAGACCTAGTCTTTTATTCTTTGAAAATCTATTCAAGCTCTTGGCTGTATTTAATTATTCTAAAGATGTACATCCCAGGGTGACCACATCTCTTTCCATATCAATAGATGAAATTACTATCCATCACAGGGAAGGGCATAGAGCCTTCCAGTTTAAGAGCTACTCTGAAGCTAATCAATTATTTCTCAGTACTAGTCATTTAGTAGAGAAGAGCTAGGCATGAGTGACGCATCTAACTACTCCTCAAACAATAATTGATGCCCTGTGTCCCACTAGTTAGATGAACTGTCTCGAGATAGGGCTTACAAGGCACAGTACTTGACGAACAGATATCTAGAAAAGTCAGACTTCTAGTGCAGCTGGAGAGGTCTGCTGCCTTTCTGTCAGCCAAGAGACTACCAGAAGTCATATCAAAAGAGAATTCTTTCTGTAACCCATCCATTCTGCAAAAGTTCTAAATTTATCAAAAAGAGGCAACATTTTTAGTCACCCATCTCATCTGTTATGAACAAATAACTACTACATACTTCCCAGGAGTCATGCAGCGCAGGAATCCTTAGGATTTAATTGAATTACCAATATACTTTAGATTATATCATGTCTATCTATATATAAAGCTACATTTTTGTAAAGCCTCAAGATTGTACAATTAGTCTACAAGGGAAGAACTGGCCTTAGACCTGTACACAAGCAATACAAATGAATGCAAGGCAAGTCACAATCTGGAATAGCCAGTAGTACTTAAGTGGAAAGAAAACCTCCACAAAGCTATAATTAATCATGCACAACAAGAGGAAGAAAGTTTAATTTAGGGAGTGTTCATTCACAAACTGACCAAAAATAAGCAAACACATAAAATTTATAAAAAGTGAAAATGTATCTGCAAAGCGTGATCCTTAGCATATGGGCAACCTAAATACCAAATTCTGCTATCCCACTTTAATTAAAAAAAGGCTTATTAATTCATGGGTGAGATATGGTTGCAAAATACTTTGGGCAATCAGCTATCTGTCATGACCCCAATATTCCCAGGAATAGTCCACCTTTAATGTTCCTTACATTAATTATCAGTACTTGGATGGGGGGTGGTGGTGGAAGCAGTATCTTGCCACCAATAAGAGACACATTGTTGTGGTGGCCACCAGAGTGGCTATACATTTAGCTGACCATGAAGGGCGATGTGAATTCCAGACAAGGGAAGCCTTCCAGACTAAGGAATTATTTAAACACACACATAAATAATACACTGTCAAAGCTTCAGTGCCTTTAAGTAAATTTCAGCCAACACAATAAGAAATTTAACATTTCCCCCTCTCCCATACTCTGATTAACTCCAAAATCTCTATTCAGATCTATGGGCAGCCCAGCACACTCTGTTCTTAGGAATAGCTACAGTGAAATTAATCAGATACTGGGGGGGTTGCTTTCTATTTATTAGCCATGTGGGGGGTAAACAACTGAACTTCCCTCAGTTTCCTTATCCTTAAATTGGAGGGAAAATGTCCATCACAAAGGGCTACTATGAAAATCAGAGATGACAAATGAAAAGAAGCCAAGATACAGGCAGGCACACAGAGTACATGCCAGGAAGGTTTTGTTTCTGGAGGCTTCCCTGTGCCAGCCATTGTTAGCATGAGGCCCAGAACCTTACAGAGCATGACCCAATGTTCCCAAGACAAGCTCTTCCTAAAACTCTCCCATCATATCATCCTGGAATTGCTCCTTGAATGTCTCATCTGTGACACTGTGAAAACTTCCAAGGAGAACTACTCAGCTTGTAAAAAGCCAACTCTAAACCTCTCCCCACTGCTATCCATGAGTTATGTGGTGGCGCCATTCCCACCAACTCAATCCACAGGAGGTCAGAGCTTCCCTGTCCTCTTCTGCCCTCTGGTGCCACTAGTCTCATAATCCCAGAGGCCTTGCCAACTGTAGCCTGCTCAGGTCTGTTCACCACCACTGATCTGAAGCCAATACCAAAGTTTAACTTCCACCCCTCCAACCCCACTGTTTGCCGGAGACTCTTTTCAGCTTTGGGTGAGAGCAAAAGCTACAGCTGTTTGCCCTAGAACACTGCTTTTGGTCAAGCAGCCTAGAGCCCTACTGTTATTGTTCTGAGTGTCTAAATGGACCAACCAACTAAATAATTTTAACTCTTCAAGTCACACATGTTCCTAGTTGCAGTTTTTCATATCCAGGATGCACAACAAACCTTTCAAAGACACTGAGTGCAAAGACGATATAGATGGTTCCTCATGGTCAGGAGACTTGACTTTCACATAAAATGAGAAATATCCTCTTGTCCCACCCTAATAATCTATTTTCTTTGATAAAGAAATCACCCTTAGGTGTTTTCAGATTCCTCCAACTCCGCATACCAGATGCCCTAGAGCTCTTATGTCCCTCCCTGAAAGTAGGTCATGATATTTCAGCATTATGAGAAGGATGGAGCCAATGTGAGGTTTGTAAGAACTCCTGGTCCCAGCTGAGATGCCCTGCCAGACCATGAGCCTACCACCATTTCTCAAAACCTAAAAGGAGTTAAAAAATGGGGAAAAATGTTTGTGTTTAATTGATAAAAAGGTTGAGACAATGTCATGAATAAATATTTGACCTGGCCTCATTCAATCAATTAAGTTCCCTGGAACTTACTTAATTCAAGCACCTGGTAGCTCTACTCTGACTGTAGTTAACCCTATAAAAGCCAGTGATGGTTCCATAATTATCTGCTAGTTATTATATCATTAGTATGACTTATTTAGACAACCTAGGAAAAGGTTCAAATTTCTTTTTTTTTTTGTATTTTCAACATTGACACTTTAAAAATCTTTATTAACACTTTAGTTAATTGTTGGTTTAATCTTAACTAATGATTCCTGGAAAATATTTTGCTTCTTAAGAAAATCTGAAATTTACATCAATATAAATCAAGCTGAATAAGTTTCCAGCAAAAAATTTTTACTTTAAATAAGTCAAATTAAAACATTTATGAAAAACAGACAAAAAGCAAACTGATTTAATGGTATATGGATTTCACATTTGAATAGATTGTTGTCTTATTTGATATGCAAATATTTTTTTGTCTATGACATATCTTAGCAAATCAGGCTTTGATTATATTCAGATTCTTATCTCATTGTTAATGAAAAAGGAAAGAGGTTCAGATCTTTACTTCACATATTTAATACTCTTTTAACTGGATCTTAACTGTATTATTATTTTTTTTTAAAGATTTTATTTATTTATTTGACAGAGAGATCACAAGTAGGCAGAGAGGCAGGCAGGAGAGAGAGAGGGAAGCAGGTTCCCCGCCCAGCAGAAAGCCCGATGTGGGGCTCCATCCCAGGACCCTGGGATCATTACCTGAGCCGAAGACAGAGGCTTTAACCCACTGAGCCACCCAGGCGCCCCTAACTGTATTATTTTTGAAACAGAACTTGTATACTGAAGCAAACTTCAATTGCTCGAAGTATGGCATTTCTCCAACAACTGAACAAACAAAAGGTACATACAATTTTTTTTTTACCAAAATAAGTTAGAAAAGTTTCCTGCTTATAAAAATTATATTTCTTTTACTAATAAGACAATGTACTATTCTACAGACCTTAGATTATCAATAATACAATTTGTTAGGTGCATTGATACCTTTTGCTCAAAATTTTCATTGTCACATTCATATTTTTCATTTATTTGATGATACATATGTGAAAAAAAGTGGCTGCTGACAATTAGGGAGAGTAGAAATCAGATTTTTTTTCAAATTATGCCTAAATACAAGCAATAAATTCAACAAATTCCTCATCCATCAGTGGCTTAGTCAGACTAAAGCCAATGAACCAGTGAAGGGTACATATTTTTCCCCCTTTCACCAAAATAAGTGGAACAAAATTCCTTAATGATTGCATATTTAAAAATCTAATCTTCGTATTTGCCAACATTGCTAAGCTGCTGTATCAACTGTTTAGCTTTAGCCAAATAAAACCTTTTTTGCAACTTTGGAAGAAACTTCTACACAGGAAACTATAAATTTTGACAGGCAAAATTGTGTCTTAATATGTGGTACTTTTACACCAATTCTTACCTTTCTATCTAAAATATGTGATATTCCATAACAGCTACAGTGGTCAGGTAATCAAAAGCTTTGTTTATTTAATTATCTCTTTTCTGTGTGAGACTAGAAAGAGAGAGTAAGAGACAGCAAAATGTGGGTTTCTCAGCTGCCAAGTAGCTTCAAGTGGTGCTGTCATTATTGGTTTTTAATGGTACAAAAATACTTGGTTGACAGTATCAAAGAAATTCCTGGGGGAAACTTCACATATTCTTGCAGATGGAAAAAAATTGTGAATACATGTGAACAAAATAACCATTTTCTCTGTATCTAATTTCTATCAACACAGAAAAATTGAGGCACTTTTATCTTGTTCTTTTGTGTTCTAACATATGCCAACATTAAGAAAAGTTTTAAAAAACCAAATTCTCATTTTCAAAGCCTCTCTAGAATAATGCTGAGGAAATTAAAAGTTAAGCACAATCTTTAAAAAGACCCCCCCACACACACCTCTTTATTTAACCTCTATTTCCACATTTGGGCTTAGATCTTTCAGATGAATCAAGGTGACTCTAGAAGGTCAAAGGTCAAAAATATTAGTTATGTCCAACTCAGAAAAGCAAAGGAAACAAATATAAAAATAAAACAAAGAACGCTCATGTTATGATCAACTCCTAACAAATGCATTTTACCCACCTCCACTCTAAATCTGGGTCAAGCCCTGCTATCTGGATCATACTAGTTTCTTGGTATAGCTTGAGCTTATTCAGTGATTCCAGTCTAAATCACATACACACATTTCATGTAATTATCTCTTCTACTCTTCTTTAAAAGATGGATGGATACTTATTGATTGTGGTTGTTTAAAGGTTTCATAATGGGGAATGGACTTCAATAAGATGTAAGTGGTAATTAGTGAAAAGATCTGAAATAGATTTGTGATTGGCTCAGCGAACTGCTAACTCAGTTTTTTCCCAGTAAAACTGCCTCTCATCCCAATATCACACTTCGGTATGTGTGTGAACAACTATGTTATATGAGCTATTCATCAGATGTAAGAACTTAGCAAACAACCCCTAGATGCTAGTATAATAGCAAAATATGATCTCCCAAAGTCATTTCCAAGTGCCTTCCTCTTCATACCAAGGGTAGATTTGGAAAGGAACTTTTGATTTCGGTCTTCAGGACCAGATCTGAAAATCATTATGTTACCAAATACTGTATCCTTATCTATTTTATTTCTCTTTTTTATCAAATGAAGAATCATTGAAATTACACTTGCAACTGAAAAAGAATTAAATCAACTTCTTGTCAAAACTAATAAAATGTAATGAAGATGTGCTGTACTTTTATCAGCATATGTGTCTTACATCTAGCAATAATCAAATTACTTCTTGAGGAAATCTTGAGAGGTTGAATTTGAGAAGCAGTTTCAAACACCAACTCCTAAGATTTGCCCTGTTATAGAAGGCAGAGAAAACATGTTATCTAGGCCATAGAGTCATACTGTTTTTTAATACCACAACTTTATTCATATGTCGATATAAGAATAAAATAATAAAGTACACATTTCTTTTGCTAACAATACAGCATACTAGTTCATAAAGCCCTGGAATATCAATAATCCTATTTATTATATATCTATTTGCCAAGCACTATACTTAATCCTTCATATATACGTGTGTGTGTGTGTTTGTGTGTGTGTGTGTGTATATATACATATATATATATAAAATCCATAATACTCAAAGTAATCTTAGATAAGTCAAAACTATATATTCATAGGCTTACAAATTTGCTTACACTGTCCAGTAAGGTCATTAAAAGTCATTCATGCATAAACTGGTAAAGATTTATATACAATCACCTCACCAAAAACAAAAACAAAAAAAGAGTAATAACAATTGTTAAATAAAGTTCTAAATTTCCCTTAATAGCTGTGATAGGAGTCTGCTGATACAGACCAACACGATTATCAAGTATGGGGCAAATTTTCAGACTTTACTAATAATTTTCCAGCCCCACACCTACCCTTCAACTCCCACTCCCACATACACATACACTATAGATTTTACAGAAAATTCTTTCAAACTTATCTCAGTCCCAGATCTAAGACCCAAATTAATATCTATATTTGTCAAAAGAGCCAATCATCTAATTCTTCGCATATTTTCTAGAATATTCTAGAGAATTCTCCTTGTGGGGTGCCTGGCTGGCTCAGTCAGAAGAACATAGGACTCTTGATCTTGGGGTTATGAGTTGAGCCTCATGTTGGGATAGAGATTACTTAAATATTTTTTTTAAAAGAATATTCTTTTTATGAAAATTATTAAATAGCATATAGCTATAAGAAAATGTTTTCTGGGGTGCCTGGGTGGTTCAGTGGTTAAGTGTCTGCCTTGGGCTCAGATTATGATCCCAGGGTCCTGCGATTGAGTGGCCCCTCTCCCCCCACCGACATCAGGCTCCCTGCTCCGGGGTAAGACTGCTTCTCCCTCTCCCACTCCCCCTGCTTCTGTTCCCTCTCTCTGTCTGTCAAATAAATAAATAAAATCTTAAAAAAAAAAAAAAAAGAAAGAAAAGGTTTTCAGTTCTGCATATTGATAGAAAATACAAAGCAAAGTTTCTCTTTGGATTATGAGCGATACATGAGGCTCCACTTTTTGCAACATAAAAAACAATACTTCAGCACCTGGAGGCTATACATGACAAAGTAGGCTTTTATAAAAATATGTTCCAAAACACACTTATATACTTTAATAACAAACCACTATGTAAATATGTAAATTTTGCATATATATAGTACATGAGCTTTACATATATATCAAAATATATTCCTACTATACTAAGCTTAAAATCATAATTATAAACATACAGTATTGAATTACATTAAGAAATCACTTAATGAGAGGTGCTTGGGTGGCTCAGAGGGTTAATCCTCCACCTTTTGTTCAGGTCATGATCTTAGGCTCCTGGGATTGAGCCCCACATGGGGCTCTTTGCTCGGCAGGGAGTCTGCTCCCCCCCCGCCACTCTCTGCCTGCCTCTCTGCCTACTTGTGATCTCTCTCTCTGTGTCAAATAAATTAAAAAAAAAATCTTTAAGGAAATCATTTAAAGAAATGACTTCTGTATTGTTGTATAGAATGATACTACAACTGTTAAGAGAACAATTTTACAATTCAGAAAGTAAAACAATTACTAGCATAGCAAAGCTGCTCTCAAACCAAGGCACTAACCTTTATTATTCCTTTAGTGAGTTATCTTCTATAAAATCTCACTCTTTAGTTTCTCCGGTCAGATACATGACTGTGTAAACTGAAACTATACGCCAGAGTCTAACTGATGCTACTACTTCATTTTAATAAATTCAAAAGGGAAATATGAGTCATCTTTCTAATAAGATAACAACCAAAATGAATGGACAGATAGTCATATTAATTGCATCTCACATCCCTAAATTAATATTGCTTGTTTAAAAAAAGTGTGTGTGTGCATGTGTATGTGTAGAGAAACAAAGATAGATAATGCACTATGAAATTAAACTAATTCCTCCTTTGGAATACTGTTCCTTGCCTCAAAACAATTCCTTCTTCCTATATATTCAAGGTTCTTTTGATAATGAAAAGTAACAGTGTTTCAAACGGAAGTCAATTACTGTTTTGTTTTTTTAAGATTTTATTTTTATTTATTTGCCAGAGATCACAAGCAGGCAGAGAGGCAGGCAGAGAGAGAGGAGAAAACAGGCTCCCCTCGGAGCAGAGAGCCTGATGTGGGACTCGATCCCAGGACCCTGGGATCATGACCTGAGCTGAAGGCAAAGGCTTTAACCCACTGAGCCACCCAGGTGTCCCTACTGTTATTTTTTTTTACCTTCCAGAAAACAATCATGTATACTAACAGAATGCATGTCTTTATACACAACCAGCCTTCAAGGTTATATGCCTGCAAAGTAAAGAAATAAGCATAAGTAAACCTTTAGGCTAATACTTCCAAAAAAGAAGGTATAACATATTGTATATCTAAACATTGTTACATACAGAAGAGCAGGACTAGATTTTTGACCCAAACTAAAAGATAAAAGAAATAATTCTTTAGTCATATAATTCAGTACATACTTGGAGTATATTTATCTTAAAATACTGAATTACCATTAAAATTTTTCAAGTACAATCAAATGTCTGCCACTTTCCAAACCTACACAATCAAAGACAAACTATACTCTAAATTCTAAATAACAACAGTAATAACTTGAAAATGAGTTTCTCAGGGACAGGATCTCTCTTATTCAGCCCTATACACCTCAGTTGCACGCCCCACAAATACTGCCGAAATAAACTGAACTGTCAGCTAATACTTCCAAAGATTTAATTAAGCTAGTCTGATCTCTTTCAGTATGAGTACTTAGGGAATCCTCAAATCCTATGAAACTCCTTTTCAAAAAGTTAATGAAACAATGAAAGTAGAGAGCTCAGAAAATCAGGAGAACCTTCTGCTGTAAGCTCAACATGACCCATGTCTACATGATAAATTGTAAGTGACTTCAAACTCAGTTCTCACCTAAAACATTCATTTCCCTCCCTCTCTCTTTTTCGCTCCTATCATGGTTGGTATCTTCAGCCAATATTTAAGAGAACCTGAAATAAGGGACAAAGGATCTCCTCCCATTTCCTTAATTCAGCACTGACCCTATCTGCCATTCCCCTTGTCACAAAGCAGAGAGATCTCCGCTGTCCTGTGATGGATATTCAGCCCTCTTAGTCTTGTTTCTGCCTCAGGTGATAATGTATCTCAAGAGAGATGATAGAAGACAGATGGAAGTTTTTCTGTCCAGACTCACCAATGCATATTTATTTACAGTATTCTGTATATAAAAAACCCTCAAATCCATACCTCTAAATGGAACTCTTTGCCATAACCTTTAAAAAAAAAAGTACAAGGGAGTTTTTACCATGGCTAATCCAAGCCATTAAACTTCTCAAACTCTTCTTTCAGAAAACAGAAGAACTATAAGAGGAAATACAAAAGGAAGAGGGTCCCCTTATAAATCAGCCACCAAGGCTGATGAGTTTCCCTTTCCAGTACCTTTCCAGGTCTCTCCCCAGAGTGTTGACTCAGGTCCCAAGTAACTCATGACTAAACCTCAGTTTTCTTTCTACCATAACATTGTTAGCATTCTAAAACATCTTCCACACAGCAAATCCATCTTTCAGATGTCCTTGGTTTGATATCTCTATGTGGAAGATTACTGAGGCTTCTAATAATTTGAGTTCACTTTAATTTTAAGGCCTTTTCACAATTGTACTTTCTCTAAATACCCTAGTCACTACCCTCAGGCCCGCTGTAGTCTGTAGGTGCTTGGAGCTCTCTCCCTTCGCACTCATATTATATTGTTCCCTCCATATAACCCCCCTCTTGGTAGCTACTGACACTACTGGAGTTCACTCTCCATTTAAAATCCCAATCCCCAAACCTCTTAAACCATTAATGTTTCTCTCCATCCTAAACTCCATGAAGGGTGTGTGTGTGTTTTAAAGCTGGTCGAAAATAGTCTGACCATATTAATCTGACTCAATCTGAATATTCCTTGTGACTCTATCACTTGTTTTAAATTTAGGTAAATTAGTGCCTGGGTGGCTTAGTGGGTTAAAGCCTCTGCCTTCAGCTCAGGTGGTGATCCCAGAGTCCTGGGATAGAGCCCCACATCTGGCTCTCTTCTTCTCGGGGAGCCTGCTTCCCCTTCTCTCTCTCTCTGCCTGCCTCTCTGCCTACTTGTGATCTCTGCCTGTCAAATAAATAAAGGAAATCTTAAAAAAAAAAATTAAATTTAGGTAAATTAAAATTCTATAAAATTGCATTGGCTTTTTGAGAAATTTTATTACATTGTTTTTATGCTTATCCAGTAATGCTCTTAAATCAACTGGTTTGTACTCTAATGGAGACTGCTGTAGACTACACCTTCCACTAAGGAAAGGCTTTCAGTGCCTAGAGAATTCTCCTGTTCATCTGCAACAAATATTCCATAATATTGATGAGAAGGCACGTGACACGACTTGTACTAGAATTAGAATTTGTCATTCACATGGAAGTTGAAAGATTGAGTCATACGCAATATAAAATGTCACTACATTCAATAACCAAAAATTCTTGACACTCATTGTTGTCTTAGTCTAGCCTTCAGAACTTTTACAAACTTCCTAGATTACTGTTTTTTTTTTTCCTTCCTGAGGCTTTTTCCTAACATCCCTGTGCCTGATGCCACAATTAACAACACTTGGATTTAGCAAACTCTGTTCCAAATACTTTAAAGAAAACAGTCATGATTATTCAAGTGACCTTTATAAGGCAAGTACTAGCCAGTCCTCCACGGTTGAAATTCAGCACCTTTAAAGACTCCTGTCCCCACTCCCTAAACCCTGCCTGTTTATACTGAGAAGACTGGCGCCAGGGCCCCCTCTCCTTCACACTCTTATCACCCCTTTCCCATGCAGCATCACTCCGATGGCTACAGAAACAACCTGAAATTCAGAATTGCACTATAAACAGTGGTGGGCAGGGTGGGTCTCCTCCCTGGGTGGCCTGGCCCAGAATAATGGCCCTTTTTCCAAGCTGCCTTTGTGACTGCTGTCCAGAGTCCCAAAGCCTCAAACTTAAGGGCACAGACAGCCTTGGGGTGCCCCTGGGAGTACCCCCACCTTTTATATGTCTGTGCCTCCACTTCAATGCCCCACTATCAGTATCTCGGGGTTGAAAAATTCCCTTTCACGTTCACACAAAGGTAGGACTAAAAAACTACCACGGAGGTGAGTAGTTGCGTTCTGATCAGTTGTTTTCACAGCTGGCTGAGTCAATCATCCCCTCTTAAAAGCTTATTTGACAGGTGAGAAATTCCTCATCTCTAGATCATTCCCGCAACTCCTTAGCATCAGTGTGAGCTGGGAGAGGGGCCTGAAGAGGAAGGGAGTGGTGCTGAAATCGTGTTGAGCGAGTCCCGGGGGAGGCGGGGCGGGGGGGGGAAACCTCTCGTACGGGAAGGAGGAATCTGGCGCCAGGAACGTGCCGGTCCGGGGTCCAGCGGGAAGAGTTGGGGGAACCGGGAAGTCTTAAGGGGAGGGAGAGGCGCTAAAAGAAATGGGCAAGCGACATACCTGGAAAAGTCCCGAGAGGGATGGAAATGGGTGAGGAGGATGCGGACTGCAGAGAAATCGGGAATGCAAGAAGATGGGGCAAGGGGAGAACCAGACAACAGGGAATGCAGTGCCTCAGATGAAGGCGTCCAACCCTGGCCGGTGCCAGACCCTTCCAGAGCGCCGGCGAGGCTGGCTCCCGGCCGAGCCCCCAGAGCCGGAAAGTTGGCGCGGCGAGGGGCGACCGGACAGGCAGCGCCCCCTTTACGGCGCCTTACCTTCTGGTCGACGATGGAGCAAGCCATCTCGCGGACGTGCGCCAGGCTGTAGTCCCCGGACGAGTCCTGCAGCAGCAGCACCGGCTCGCGGCTCAGGCCGATCTGCAGATGGAACGAGATGCCCCCGGCCGGGGCCGCGACGGAAGCCAAGAACGGCGCGGGCCCCGGCCCCGACCCCGGGACCAGCGCGGCGGCGGCCGCCGCTGCCGCCGCCGCCACTGGCAGCAGCGGGCTGGGCGGCCGCAGGACCGGAGGGGCGCTCATCGCTCCGCGGGGCGCACCAAGGGCCGCGGGGCCGGGCAGCCGAGGGCGGGGGCCGGCGGAGCGGCAGCCGAAAAGTTTTGCTGCCGCGGAGCCGGGAGCTTCTTTCTCCAAGAGCCGAGGCGGAAAATAAAAACTTTCCGGAAAAGTCCCCGCGCGGGGGGAGGGCGAGAGGATGAGGATCGGGAGGGGAGTGGGGGGAGGGAAAATGGCTGAGGCGGGAGGGCTGCGCCGCCGGGAGCGCGGGCGCCGCACGGGGGAGGCGCTGCCGCCGCCGTGGAGCAGCCGCCGCGGCGCGCTCCGAGGGACGGGGCGGCGGGTCAGCGCAGCCCGGGCGCCGGGCGCCGGACGGGGGCGGGGAAGGGGGCGCGAGGGGCGGGGAAGGGGAGCTTGGAGGCGGGCACTGCGGAGACACCACCCGGCGGGCGCCGGAGCCGCAAGAGCCGCGGCCGCGCGGCCGCAGTAGCCGCAGGTTGCCGGGTCGCCGCCCCCTCCGCCCTGGGCTCCCGGGGCCTGAGCCTCCCCGAGCCGGGGCAGGACTGAACGGCGGGGCTTGAGGCCGTCTCCGCGGGCGTGGTCCATCCCTCTCCGTCCGGACTCCGATGTCCGCTGGCCGGGTTGCCCGGCCGCAGACGGAGGGGACAGGGCGCATCTCCTCCGACCCACTTCCTAGCGCCGCCAGTTTCCAAGTCCCCAGTCCCCGCCACCAGTTCCAAATGCCCGAGGACAACGCACTTCTACCCGTGAGGTGACCTGTGATGGACGGAAGAACGCCGAGCCCTGTGGTTTTCCGTGGGTCTTACCTTCGAGGCTTCGAAGGAGGATGAAAATAGAGGGTCCTCGGAAATCCAGTTACATCCCGCCTCCTTCTGGGAGCCCTTGGGTTTCTTGCCAAAGAGGGTAGGAAGCCTGTCCACGGAAATGTATTTAAACCTGTCCCTACCTTTTTGTCTCTGACACACCCAGATACCCAACTCCACCTACTCCACCGCAGCTCCCAAAGGCACCAGACTTACACAAGTGGCTGAATTCGGGAGATGGTCTCTTGAAAGAACAGACATTGTCTGCATAAAGACAGGAGGAAGGTCTGATGTGGCCTCTTTCCCTTTACCTTATTCTCTATCCGACACCTTTACTTCTGCAGCCTCACAAACCCTGGTTTCTTTCCTCTCCCATCATTCTAAAGTCTGCTCTGTAAGACTGGTACTCCCAGCCTCACCCAGCGCCACCAGCACCACCATCAAGGTTGTGCACTATCTTCTCCAATTCCGGTAGTTGTTTTTTGTTGCTTTTGCTGTTTTGACAGGGGTGGGGATATGGGTACTTTCTAATCTGTGGAGACGAATTCTAATCCTATCCTCTCCCCAGGATGGGCTTCAGGTGTGTGACTGTGCAGGTGCTTACGGCCCTGACCTCAGAAGGGCCCTGCTGGGTGTAAAGCCCTGACACAATGCTTTGCTGTCTGTCACCATCTTGGAATGTTTAATAATTTTTCCTTTTGCAGTGGGCTGGGCAAATTATGTAGCCCATTCCTCCAGTCCTTCCCCTTACACTGCACAAGAGCGCATACCACGTACCCAAGCAAGCCAGTATGTATGTTGTCTCTTGTATTCAGTTGCATTTTATTCTATTTTGTTCTATGTATTTATGTATGTATGTAGGTGTTGATGTCTGCTTGTGACCCAGGACATCAAAAGTTAGTTTCCTGTTAGAGCCCTGTTCTCAGGGTTAGCAAGGGAGCCTTGAACGTCTCCAGTGACACTATGTCATTCGTTGCTCTAGAAGAGATTTAAATTTACTCTCTCTGATCTGATGGTGTGATAAGCTCTAGCTGAATGCACTGGCATTTTCCAGGCTTACTTACTCATGCAGTAGTTCTCTCCATCCATGGTACAGTATAGTTTTCCTGATATGTCAGATCCAGGTAAAGTAGGAGATCAGTGGGTTTATTCTAGACACAATGTTGTTATGAATTCTCTGGGAAGCTTTTTTTTTAATATATATCAGAAAACGTGTTTCATTTTCTTTTAACATTTGGATAAGGTAGTCCCACAATTTTCTGTTGCCAGAAAAAAAGTTTGCTGGTCGGTTTACAAGGTACTTACAAAAAAAGTTAGTTTAGCTAAAGACATTCGTGTTTAATAGATAATGCAACAAAGTACTGAGGCCTTCCCTGTGTCAGGCATGATATGGGCACCAGGTATACAGCTGTGAAGACAGACTAGGGCCCCACCATAACAAATCACATTTAAAAAAGAAAGAAAAAAAAAAAAAGACACAGCAACTAAGATTCTTTCTGATCATCATAATTGCAATGAACAAAAATAATGCAATAGTAATAAGAATGACTTGTGGGGAGGATAGTAGAGAAAGGAACACTGTTTTGAACTAGGGATAAGGGAAGGTTTCACTGACTTTACACGTGAGCCAAAACCTAGATAATTGAAAAGGGCCAGCCTTAAGAAGATCTGGGTTAATTACACTCGAGGCATGGGGACCAGTTAGCATAAAGTGTAACAAAGGAATGTACTTGAGGTTTTCAAGGCACAAGAAAAGGGAAGAATATATAAAATGAGGTCAGATAGCTGGCAGAAGCCAGATCACAAAGAGTCTTGAAAACCATAGTAAAGAGTTTTTATTCTGCAGCACTGCCAAACCACTGGAAGGTTTTTTAAACCGGAGAGTAAGATTTAATTAGCATTTTTAAAATCACACTCTAGCTACTATGTATAAGAGAAAAGAATCAAAGCAGAGACACCAGGTAGGAGACTTGCTGTTGTGCAGCCTAGAGACGTTTGTGGTTTGGACAACTACAGTTGTAGTAGAGATATTAAGAAACAGAAAGATGCAGGCTCTATTTGGGGGCAGAACTAAAGGTCTTGCTGATGAAAGAGGTTTATAGGGAGAGAGAGAAGAGGGGAGTTATGACAGACTCATGAGTTTCTTAGCAATTAGCTTATTGGTGGTGCTGATGATTGAAACAGAAAAGATAGGGAAGAAGCAAGTTTTGAGAGAAATAAGATTTCTTCTTTGACCATGTGGAGTTTGGGATGCCACCAGATAGTCAACCTGCAAATAACATCTACAACTGAACAGTTGAGCCCAGAGTTCAAGAAAGAGAATAGGGCCAAAAATTTGGAAATCATCAGGGTGGAGAGGTTAGATGAGAAATCTAGAGAGAAAGGGCTTCGGGCATTCATCAGTTACATACAACTTACAGGCACTTAGATGTCCAACTTAGGGAGAAAGTAAGCTATGTAAATAACTGCTTCTTGTATTCTGGTTTCTCAATAGTCTGAAAGATTCTTGTAGGGTACTGGAAATCATTGAGAAGGAAACAGGGGCAGGGGAGAAAATTCTAAGGAAGCCTTGAAGAATTAAGATTACTCTCAAGAAGTTGATTAATTACTAAATGGAAAAGAATGAATAAGGAGAAAGTACTTATTTTCTTGAAAGTACTTGAGAAAGAAGAAGAAAACTCAAACCAGGGGAGGTCCCTATAAGAAGCAGAAAATTCCCGTTGAGTTGGTTATTACAATTTCAGTGGCAGGCACCTGAGATCTGACCGTTTGCCAACGACTACCCACTTTTGCTGAATGACAAGAGAATGAGTGATAGATAATACCTGAAAGAAACCTGATGTGTATCTCCAGTGACTTCAAAATTATACATAGAACACATGAAAGGTTTTAGAGAATTCAGTGGTTTTAATGCCTTCTGGATGTTTGAACTTTGAAAAAGAGGATATAGAAAGTGAATAGCTGTTTATACAAGTTATATTCATGAAATTGGATTTCTTTTTTTTTAATTGTGGATATCTTAGAAAGGAGGTTCAATACCCTAATGAAGACTCCATGTAAAAGTGATTTGAGTGTGCAAAAGCATATGAAGGTACTTAAAACAATTTCCAAAGATAAATGCTAACTAATGCTGTAGGATAGTCTCTAAAAGAGTTCTGAATATTGAAATAATTTTTAAAATAACTGAATAAATTTCATTTTTTGTTATAGCTTATAAATTAAATTAACATTTAAATTCTCAATGTAAATTAGCAGCGTAAAGGCACTGAGAAGTCCTACAAGGTTTATTTCACTTAAGCCAATACTTTCTAGACATTCTTCACCTCAGAATCCCTCCTCGCTTGTTGCTATTATTGTTGTTTTTACCACATAGCATATCCTAACATTTCACATAGCTAGAGTTCCACAGAACACACTTCGGGAAACAGAGTACTATACAACAAATGCAAAAGAATTTAGCTTAAAAGTTGAAGGTAAAAAAAATTGCTCAGATAATTAAAAGCAGATACTTTAAAGAAGAGCATGAATGGTAAAAACAGATGCATAATATTGGGATGTCCACTAGTTCATAATTAATAATCAGAAAGAGGATAAAGAATAATCTGATTTGAGGGCGCCTGGGTGGCTCAGTTGGTTAAGCATCTTCCTTCTGCTCAGGTCATGATCCCAGGGTCTTGGGATTCAGTCCTCTGTCTGGCTCCTTCCTCAGCACAGTGGGGAGTCTGCTCCTTCCCCTTTTCCCCACTCATGCTCCTTACTCTCTTTTGCTCTCTCTTTCTCAAATAAATTAATAAAATCTTAAAAAAAAATGATTTGAACAGAAGTCAGTCTGGAAGCACTGTATGCTTTGTTCAGATGAAATGGACAACAGAGAAAGAAAAGTGAGTAGAAAAGATATGCAATTCTATAGCTGAAAACATCCTATCCTCTAGAACAACCATTTTACAGCCCAAAAAACTAAGGGTCAGAGAAATTATATACCAATGTGGAAATGAGAAATTGGAAAGAGGAAGTATGGTCCCGGGATGTCCTTCTTTTTATATAATTGAACACTGGAAATTGTAAGCATGAGGATAAAGATGATGATGGATAGATCATAGATGATTAATATATATGATAAAAACATTTTATACTGTTGTTTACATTTCATAAATTATAGTTTGTAAGATCAGGTTAAATAAGGACAATGTGACAAAACTGGTACAACAGAAAAATAAGGTCCTAAGGGAGATGTAAACCATAGAGACATATGCCAAAAACCTACTAAAACCTGGGTGTGTGATAAAATATTGCCTATCTTGCTGATGTGTTTATGAGAAATAAAAAAGAAGCAAGCTTGTTTAGTTCACCAAGAAGAAAAGAAAATTGATATGTTCTTTAAGAAAGCAGATTTTTTAAATCTGAGGGCGGGGGGAGAAAGACAAGTAAGATTGTAGAGTTAGAGACCCCAAAAAGGACAAGAGGCCTTGGAAGACAAGCTTTCAACTATATAATCATCATGATCCAGGTGAAGAATAAACTGACTCCAGTGTGAGCACATGTCAACTTCTAGATGAGTACAGATCTGCAAAGAGAATGAACGAAAATAGATACAAGCTATATGAACAAGAGTAAATACAAATAAAAGTTATTTTAAGCTAAAACCAGTAAGTAATAGGTGTACATAAGAATGCTTAGTGTTGGGGGCCACGTGGCTGGTTCCATTGGTACAGCCTGTGTTCTTGATCTTGGGGTTGTGAGTTCAAATGCCATGTTGGGTGTAGAGCCTACTTAAAAAAAAAAAAAGAGTGGTAAATTTTTTTTTTTAAATTTTATTTTTTATGAACATATATTTTTTTCCCCAGGGGTACAGGTCTGTGAATCGCCAGGTTTACACACTTCACCACACTCACCATAGCACATACCCTCCCCAATGTCCATAACCCCACCCCCCCCAATCCCCCTCCCCCCAGCAACCCTCAGTTTGTTTTGTGAGATTAAGAGTCACTTATGGTTTATCTCCCTCCCAATCCCATCTTGCTTCATTTACTCTTCTCCTAACCCCTTAACCCCCATGTTGCATCTCCTCTCCCTCATATCAGGGAGATCATGTGATAGTTGTCTTTCTCCAATTGACTTATTTCGCTAAGCATGATACCCTCTAGTTCCATCCACGTCGTCGCAAATGGCAAGATTTCATTTCTTTTGATGGCTGCATAGTATTCCATTGTGTATATATACCACGTCTTCTTTATCCATTCGTCTGTTGATGGACATCTAGGTTCTTTCCATAGTTTGGCTATTGTAGACATTGCTGCTATAAACATTCGGGTGCATGTGCTTCTTCGGATCACTACGTTTGTATCTTTAGGGTAAATACCCAGCAGTGCAATTGCTGGGTCATAGGGTAGTTCTATTTTCAACATTTTGAGGAACCTCCATGCTGTTTTCCAGAGCGGTTGCTCCAGCTTGCATTGCCACCAACAGTGTAGGAGGGTTCCCCTTTCTCCGCATCCTCGCCAGCATCTGTCATTTCCTGACTTGTTAATTTTAGCCATTCTGACTGGTGTGAGGTGGTATCTCATTGTGGTTTTGATTTGTATTTCCCTGATGCCGAGTGATATGGAGCACTTTTTCATGTGTCTGTTGGCCATCTGGATGTCTTCTTTGCAGAAATGTCTGTTCATGTCTTCTGCCCATTTCTTGATTGGATTATTTGTTCTTTGGGTGTTGAGTTTGCTAAGTTCTTTATAGATTCTGGACACTAGCCCTTTATCTGATATGTCGTTTGCAAATATCTTCTCCCATTCTGTCAGTTGTCTTTTGGTTTTGTGAACTGTTTCCTTTGCTGTGCAAAAGCTTTTGATCTTGATAAAATCCCAATAGTTCATTTTTGCCCTTGCTTCCCTTGCCTTTGGCGATGTTCCTAGGAAGATGTTGCTGCGGCTGAGGTCGAAGAGGTTGCTGCCTGTGTTCTCCTCAAGGATTTTGATGGATTCCTTTCTCACATTGAGGTCCTTCATCCATTTTGAGTCTATTTTCGTGTGTGGTGTAAGGAAATGATCCAATTTCATTTTTCTGCATGTGGCTGTCCAATTTTCCCAACACCATTTATTGAAGAGGCTGTCTTTTTTCCATTGGACATTCTTTCCTGCTTTGTCGAAGATTAGTTGACCATAGAGTTGAGGGTCTATTTCTGGGCTCTCTATTCTGTTCCATTGATCTATGTGTCTGTTTTTGTGCCAGTACCATGCTGTCTTGATGATGACAGCTTTGTAATAGAGCTTGAAGTCCGGAATTGTGATGCCACCAACTTTGGCTTTCTTTTTCAATATTCCATTGGCTATTCAAGGTCTTTTCTGGTTCCATATAAATTTTAGGATTATTTGTTCCATTTCCTTGAAAAAAATGGATGGTACTTTGATAGGAATTGCATTAAATGTGTAGATTGCTTTAGGTAGCATAGACATTTTCACAATATTTATTCTTCCAATCCAGGAGCATGGAACATTTTTCCATTTCTTTGTGTCTTCCTCAATTTCTTTTATGAGTACTTTATAGTTTTCTGAGTATAGATTCTTAGTCTCTTTGGTTAGGTTTATTCCTAGGTATCTTATAGTTTTGGGTGCAATTGTAAATGGGATGGAGTCCTTAATTTCTCTTTCTTCTGTCTTGTTGTTGGTGTAGAGAAATGCGACTGATTTCTGTGCATTGATTTTATATCCTGACACTTTACTGAATTCCTGTACCAGTTCTAGCAGTTTTGGAGTGGAGTCTTTTGGGTTTTCCACATATAGTATCATATCATCTGCGAAGAGTGATAGTTTGACTTCTTCTTTGCTGACTTGGATGCCTTTAATTTCTTTTTGTTGTCTGATTGCTGAGGCTAGAACTTCTAGTACTATGTTGAATAGCAGTGGTGATAACGGACATCCCTGCCGTGTTCCTGACCTTAGCAGAAATACTTTCAGTTTTTCTCCATTGAGAATGATATTTGTGATGGGTTTTTCATAGATGGCTTTGATAATATTGAGGTATGTGCCCTCTATCCCTACACTTTGAAGAGTTTTGATCAGGAAGGGATGCTGTACTTTGTCAAATGCTTTTTCAGCATCTATGGAGAGTATCATATGGTTCTTGTTCTTTCTTTTATTAATGTGTTGTATCACATTGATTGATTTGCAGATGTTGAACGAACCTTGCAGCCCTGGAATAAATCCCACTTGGTCATGGTGAATAATCCTTTTAATGTACTGTTGAATCCTATTGGCTAGTATTTTGGTGAGAATTTTTGCATCTGTGTTCATCAAGGATATTGGTCTGAAGTTCTCTTTTTTGATGGGATCCTTGTCTGGTTTTGGGATCAAGGTGATGCTGGCCTCATAAAATGAGTTTGGAAGTTTTCCTTCCATTTCTATTTTTTGGAACAGTCTCAGGAGAATAGGAATTAGTTCTTCCTTAAATGTTTGGTAGAATTCCCCCAGGAAGCCGTCTGGCCCTGGGCTTTTGTTTGTTTGGAGATTTTTGATGACTGTTTCAATCTCCTTACTGGATATGGGTCTGTTCAGGCTTTCTATTTCTTCCTGGTTCAATTGTGGTAGTTTATATGTCTCTAGGAATGCATCCATTTCTTCCAGATTGTCAAATTTGTTGGCATAGAGTTGCTCATAATATGTTCTTATAATTGTCTGTATTTCTTTGGTGTTAGTTGTGATCTCTCCTCTTTCATTCATGATTTTATTTATTTGGGTCCTTTCTCTTTTCTTTTTGATAAGTCTGGCCAGGGGTTTATCAATCTTATTAATTCTTTCAAAGAACCAGCTCCTAGTTTCGTTGATTTGTTCTATTGTTTTTTTGGTTTCTATTTCATTGATTTCTGCTCTGATCTTTATGATTTCTCTTCTCCTGCTGGGTTTAGGGTTTTTTTCTTGTTCTTTCTCCAGCTCCTTTAGGTATAGGGTTAGGTTGTGTACCTGAGACCTTTCTTGTTTCTTGAGAAAGGCTTGTACCGCTATATATTTTCCTCTCAGGACTGCCTTTGTTGTGTCCCACAGATTTTGAACCGTTGTATTTTCATTATCATTTGTTTCCATGAATTTTTTCAATTCTTCTTTAATTTCCTGGTTGACCCATTCATTCTTTAGAAGGATGCTGTTTAGTCTCCATGTATTTGGGTTCTTTCCAAATTTCCTCTTGTGATTGAGTTCTAGCTTCAGAGCATTGTGGTCTGAAAATATGCAGGGAATGATCCCAATCTTTTGATAGCGGTTGAGACCTGATTTAGGACCGAGGATGTGATCTATTCTGGAGAACGTTCCATGGGCACTAGAGAAGAATGTGTATTCTGTTGCTTTGGGATGAAATGTTCTGAATATATCTGTGATGTCCATCTGGTCCAGTGTGTCATTTAAGGCCTTTATTTCCTTGTTGATCTTTTGCTTGGATGATCTGTCCATTTCAGTGAGGGGAGTGTTAAAGTCCCCTACTATTATTGTATGATTGTCGATGTGTTTCTTTGATTTTGTTATTAATTGGTTTATATAGTTGGCTGCTCCCACGTTAGGGGCATAGATATTTAAAATTGTTAGATCTTCTTATTGGACAGATCCTTTGAGTATAATATAGTGTCCTTCCTCATCTCTTATTATAGTCTTTGGCTTAAAATCTAATTGATCTGATATAAGGATTGCCACTCCTGCTTTCTTCTGATGTCCATTAGCATGGTAAATTCTTTTCCACCCCCTCACTTTAAATCTGAAGGTGTCTTCGGGTTTAAAATGAGTTTCTTGTAGGCAACATATAGATGGGTTTTGTTTTTTTATCCATTCTGATACCCTGTGTCTTTTGATTGGGGCATTTAGCCCATTAACATTCAGGGTAACTATTGAGAGATATGAATTTAGTGCCATTGTATTGCCTGTAAGGTGACTGTTACTGTATATTGTTTCTGTTCCTTTCTGATCTACTAGTTTTAGGGTCCCTCTTTGCTTAGAGGACCACTTTCAATATTTCCTGTAGAGCTGGTTTGGTGTTTGCAAATTCTTTCAGTTTTTGTTTGTCTTGGAAGCTTTTAATCTCTCCTTCTATTTTCAATGATAGCCTAGCTGGATATAGTATTCTTGGCTGCATGTTTTTCTCGTTTAGTACTCTGAATATATCATGCCAGCTCTTTCTGGCCTGCCAGGTCTCTGTGGATAAGTCTGCTGCCAATCTAATATTTTTACCATTGTATGTTACAGACTTCTTTTCCCAGGCTGCTTTCAGGATTTTCTCTTTGTCACTAAGACTTGTAAATTTGACTATTAGGTGACGGGGTGTGGACCTATTCTTATTGATTTTGAGTGGGGTTCTCTGAACCTCCTGGATTTTGATGCTTGTTCCCTTTGCCATATTGGGGAAATTCTCTCCAATAATTCTCTCCAATATACCTTCTGCTCCACTCTCTCTTTCTTCTTCTTCTGGAATCCCAATTATTCTAATGTTGTTTCGTCTTATGGTGTCACTTATCTCTCGAATTCTGCCCTCGTGGTCCTGTAGCTGTTTGTCCCTCTTTTGCTCAGCTTCTTTATTCTCTGTCATTTGGTCTTCTATATCGCTAATTCTTTCTTCTGACTCATTTATCCTAGCAGTGAGAGCCTCCATTTTTGATTACACCTCATTAATAGCTTTTTTTATTTCAACTTGGTTAGATTTTAGTTCTTTTATTTCTCCAGAAAGGGCTTTTATATCTCCCTAGAGGGTTTCTCTACTATCTTCCATGCCTTTTTCGAGCCCGGCTAGAACCTTGAGAATCGTCATTCTGAACTCTAGATCTGACATATTACCAATGTCTGTATTGATTAGGTCCCTAGCCTTTGGTACTGCCTCTTGTTCTTTTTTTTGTGGTGAATTTTTCCGCCTTGTCATTTTGTCCAGATAAGAGTATATGAAGGAACAAGTAAAATACTAAAAGGGTGGCAACAACCCCAGGAAAATATGCTTTAGCCAAATCAGAAGAGATCCCAAATCGTGAGGGGGGGGAAGGGGATATAAAGAGGTTCAGAAAGAAAAAAAAAAGAAGAAAAAAGAAACAAATAAAAAAAGAAAACCAATAATGAAAAAATATAAAACGGAATATATATATATATATATATATATATATATATATATATTAGATAAACTAGTTAAAAAAGTTAAAAAAGAAAAGGGTAAAAGTTAAAAAAATATAGCAGAAGAAGAGAAAAAAAATGAAAAAGAAAAAAAAATTAAATTAACTGCAAGGCTAAAGAATCATGGGGAGAAAGCCATGAGTTCCGTGCTTTGCTTTCTCCTCCTCTGGAATTCCGCTGCTCTCCTTGGTATTGAAACTGCACTCCTTGGTAGGTGAACTTGGTCCTGGCTGGGTTTCTTGTTGATCTTCTGGGGGAGGGGCCTGTTGTAGTGATTCTCAAGTGTCTTTGCCCCAGGCGGAATTGCACTGCCCTTACCAGGGGCCGGGCTGAGTAATCCACTCGGGTTTGCTTTCGGGAGCTTTTGTTCCCTGAGCGCTTTCCGTAGAGTTCCGGAGGACGGGAATGAAGATGGCGGCCTCCCAGTCTCCGGCCCGGAGGAGCCAAGAGTCTGGGGCCCCACTCCTCAGTGCGCCCTCACAGAACAGCGCCCATTGCTCCCTTCACTCTGGCCTCCGGCCGCGCTCCGAGCTGACCGAGCCTGCGAGCAGTTCAAAGTAAACCCGAGCTTAGAGCTCACTCCTCGGCTCTGTCTCTGTAGCCGGCTTCCCCGTTCTAATACCTGTAAGCTCTGCGACACTCAGACACCCCCGATCCTTCTGTGACCCTGCGGGACCTGAGGCCACGCTGACCCCGCTTGCGCTTCACCCTGGTTAAGCCTCTGGAGCGATGTCCCTCAGCGGAACAAACTTTTAAAAGTCCTGATTTTGTGCTCCGTTGCTCCGCCGCTTGCCGGGAGCCGGCCCCTCCCCCCGCGGTCTATCTTCCCGTCGCTTTGGATTCACTTCTCCGCCAGTCCTACCTTTCAGAAAGTGGTTGATTTTCTGTTTCTAGAATTGCTGTTCTTCTTCTCTTCGCTCTCCCGTTGGATTTGTAGGTGTTTGCAATCTTTAGATAAGCTATCTAGCTGATCTCCCGCTACCTGAAGTAGTCTCAGCCGGCTACTTCTCCGCCATCTTGACTCCTCCCCGCAAGAGTGGTAAATTTTTAAACACTCTCCCACCCCTGAATAATTAAGTTGTAGGCAAAAATTGAATTTTTCATTTTAATTTTTACTTACATGAGGTTAAATATTTTAATGTGCTTATTGGTCACTTGTATGTCTTCTTGTTTAAATATTATACTCTGAATTCCTTATATGTTTTTATATTGGACTATTCCTTTTCTACACATTAATAAATGAGAGATTGTTATAGGTAAGGAATGTCATTTCTTTGTTATATATAAAAGCAATTGCGTTTTTGTCACTCATCTTTTAATTTTTTTATGGGGTTGTATTTTTCAAGCTGCCTTATAAATATCTTTTTCTGCCTTTATTTATATTGCTTAGAATGCCATTCCCTAATCTAATCAGAAAAATATCCACCTATAGTTTTTATTGTACATTACTTTTAAGGTTTTTTTTTAAGTACTTTAATCAATCTGGGAGCTATCGATTTCTAGACGTGATTTTCTTAAAAAGTCAATAGTCTCAGCTACTGGAGGACATTTTTATTTACTTTTATTTTCATCAGTGTGTTGAAAGAAATGAATCCAGCTTCCAGGGTTTACATTTAAATTCCTTCAAGTATGCTTTAACCTATATTTCTCTAATTTTTGAAGTCATGAGTGAACTTTAAAATTTATTCTCCCAAACATTAAAATTTTACCTTTGCACACATACATTTACATTTTTGTTATACCAGTTTTTGTTGTTGTTGAACTGGATTCCCTAAGCGTCATTCCTTCCTGGACAGTAATAACTGACTCTGCTATTCAAGTAAGAACTAAAATCTGTTGGCCCTAAGGTATAAAATTTGCTCAGGTTCCCTATAGAAAACAGAATGAAACACTCTTTCCTTGAATTTCAGTATACTCACAGGCTATTTTTTATAGTTGCCAACTCTAATTGTGAATATCAGCTTTTATTAAGTCAATCCAACATTCAAATTCAGAAACCATTAACAGCAGCCCAGTTCTTTTCATAAAGATGCAATTCTTCTAATCCTGTTTTCAAGGCCCTTTGGTTTCAGGGATACAAACTTTTCTTCCCTTCTTATTCGATTTTATTTGTTGTCATAGCCTAACACTTTCCAGCTATGACTATCAAATACATTCCATTTTGATAATATTCCATAACGTAATTTATTCTTAGTACATGTCATTTTGTGAGATCCAATATTATTTGGTACATTTTATAAAACACTGACTACATTTTGAAAAATTAATAAGGAAGAATAAATGAGGTACAATTAATCCAAAGTTACTTTTTGGGTTCCTTCCTGGAAAAAAATTTTTTTGACCTGAAATTTCTTGTGTGTGGTTTCTGATGCTTGATTTGGAAAATGAAATTTTTAAGGGAAAGAATCTGGCAGATTTACTTCTTAGTGACATAACCAGGAAAAATAGTTTTAATAGTTTAAGAAAAAATAATTTGCTTTTCTTGGCTTAGAAAAATTTTAAATGGCATTATTTCTGAAATTCATTTATTATTATAAAATTCATATGACACTAGGTTGAAAGGATACATAATTAAAATGAAGTCATTTATATGGCATTGAAACCCTATTTTATCTAATCATCATGCTGCATTTTCTTTATAAATTCTTATCCTCAAACATACAATCCTGGAAAGTCATATTTTTGCAACAATAGTAAACTTTCTTTCCCATAGTTTACTATTTTTCAATTGAATTATTTACACATATGATCTCACATGCATTCAAACTAAAAATCTCTGCCTTAGCATTAAGTAGAATATTTACTTCTTGATTAAATATTAATCTTTATTTAGTTTAAATGTATAAATTACTTATATTTATATGATATTATATGTACTGTTCATAAATATATTTTGTGTTATTCAGTCAACCAGACTATCTAGGAAAACTGAAGTCCTCATAAACTGAAAAAGAAAAAAAATCATTAGATTTTTAGACTTATTTTAGAATGTATTTAGGAATTATGCACATACCCTTTTAGATGAAAGAACATTCTAGAATACCTGAACCTTTGTGCTTTGTTTCTCTGGTTAATGCCGACTTGAAGTTGACAAGTGTAGATAATGGGATTTAAATGCTTTCTAGTTTGTCCATGCAACAGCTGTCCTATGACTGTCCGATACATCTTTGTCCTCTCTTTATTTCGATACATGTTCATCGACATCTGACCTTACAAGTTGAACTTTTTTTTAAAGATGTATTTATTTGAAAGACAACGTGCCTGTGGGCAGGGGTGGGGGGAGAGACCGCCTATTTGACTCCCTGTAGAGCACACAGCTCCTGAGCCAAAATCAGGGGTCTGACGCTCAATTGATTGAGCCACAGGAGCCCTTTTACAGGGTGAAATTTTAAAAATGTAGTTATTGAAATAAATTTTACTTGCTTCGGAGAAATAAACAATTTAAATAATCAATGAGGAAGATTTATTTTAACCTTTATTTCCTTTACCAAACATGTTTTCTTTGTTTTTACATAGAATATTAAAATACTTCATAAGTGAATGATAAAAAGCAAATATGTGGTTTTAATTAATGATTTATCACCTGTGTTCTTTCAAAAAACAAACCATTTTAAAGAATAGAAAAATCTTATTACCAGAATTAATAAGTAGCATAAATACTTTAGCTAATATCCATGATTTCTGCTGTAACATTTAGCTTTAACTTTCTTTACAGGCAAAACAAAAGAAGGAAAACAATTAATTCCTAATTCTTATTGTCTGATTTTAAACAAAAATTTTAGATTAAATTTATCACAGGTGTCCATATTACACAAGACATGGAAAAACTCTTGATTTACACTCTGAACTCTCTGAAAGCTAGACTCTTGTCTTACTTACCTTTCTATACCTTAGTACCAGTACAGAGCAAATGCTTATTACTGTGCTTTTTGAATAAACTGTTCAACTCCACTTTGAAGATTAAAAATTTGCAAATTTTTTTTTTCAAGGTAGTAGTCATTTATATCCACTCTGTTCAAAAGCTCAAGTCAGAAACCAGCTCTGTCAAACAGACATTTCCTTGTGGTACTCAGTGAATGAGGTGATTTAGTCAGATCCAGACTGACATAGTTAGCTACACTGTCCAGATATACTTACAGCACTTTCTTAGAGCTATTTCCCTAGCACCCATCACATAGTATTGATTTTACTTGCATCCTATACCCTGTGTGAGCCATTTTATAACCATCTCCACATACCCCTGTTCACATGTCTCCAGAACCATACCTGGCATAGACTAGGTGCTGATACTTGGTAATAGTTCAATAATTGTTTACTCTGAATGATTCAATAACATGAGTTTAAAATGTCTCCCAAAAAATGGACAGCATAATCTAATGGCCTAGCTTCCCACAGTAACGTGGCTGTGGAATAACATGTACTATTATTTTTCTGATTATAAATGTAATACATATTAATTTTAAAAATTAAGAAAGAATTAAATGTAAATTTAAAAAATTATAATCTCCTAACTCATAGTTACTATTAATCTTCTATTTTTTCTATGTAAGTGTGTGTATGGGATCATACTAAAAATATTGTATGTTAATCTGATTTTTAAATTTAATATACCAAGCATTTTTCTGAAGGCATTAAATATTCTTCAGAAACATTTGGAATGGCTGAAGAATATTCTAGAATGTGGTTTGTGACTCCCTATAGTTGAACATTCACTTTATTTCATTTTTTTGCTGACACATTTTTTTTTAAATGTGAGTAATAGCACTATTACTTAGGCAGAAAATATATTCATAAATTGTAATAAAGATTTAGAAACATAGTTACAAGAAAAAATAAGACAAATTGCAGGAGGGATTGACTCTGCTAACAAGGATTGTATGTAGAAGGTTTTCAAATAGAATAATATAACAATGCACAAAATTTTCAAAGAATTAATGATGGTGAAATACATTAAGCTGACATAAAACCTAAAAACCTGTTTTTTTAACTAGTAAGACATTTTATAGATTTTTTTAATTGAATATTCAAATCAAATTTGACATCTCAGGAGAACATCAGCTCTGCTGTCAGAAATCAAAACAGTGATGTATGCTATATTTAGGGAGTAAGTAATAGAATATAAATATATATACAATTTTCACTGTATTTTATTATGACAGAAATTAACTTCATGAAAAATCACTGACAAGGAAAATTGTAAAGTATTTGCTTTGCTACTTCCCAACCAGATTTTTTGTTAATTGGCTAGAAATATAAGTGCCAATCTAATTTTCTTAATGCTAAAGAATAGTCCTTTAAAAATGATAAGCACATGGTTCAAAAGCAGATGGAATAAAGGATGTTTAAAATTAATTTTTAAAACCTTGCAAAATACGTTAAAAAAAGTCTGCTTTCATAAACTAACCCCAGCTTCCAAACTTAGAAAGTTACAGATTACTTTTATTTTTATTTTTTGTATTTTCTTTTTTGTTAAGGTCTAGTTGACACACAACATTACATTAGTTTCAGGAATACAACATGATTCCACAACTACAAAGTCATAGATTACTGAGTAATGACACAATTGATTAAACAATCCAGTTTTTAGTTTAAAAATTAATTAAACAACATTCTATTTGGCCCAGAAAATTTGCCTGGTTCATCCCCAGATTATGTCAGTGTAATATCTCTAAGTGATCCATACTCATAGGTACTATTAAACTGCATAGCTGTGAAGCACTTTACCAGTCAACAGCCTTGAAGCAACCGAGAGACGCCTAGCTTCTTCTGAACAAATACCAAACACACACACACTCTAGTGCACTGTATTAGCCAAACTAAAGCTATGGTCATTGTAAAACAGTCCTTCTGAGACTCATCTCAAAATCTTAACTTATAGAATTCTTTTTTTTTTTTTTAAAGATTTTATTTATTTATTTGACAGAGAGAGATCACAAGTAGGCAGAGAGGTAGCAGAGAGAGAGGCTCTGCTGAGCAGAGAGCCCGATGTGGGGCTAGATCCCAGGACCCTGAGATCATGACATGAGCTGAAGGCAGAGGCTTAACCCACTGAGCCACCCAGGCGCCCCTAGAATTCATTTTTTTAATGGCAGAATGATAAATGTGGTTGTTAGGGGCTAAATTATGTCCCCCTATAATTCATATGTTGAAGCCCTAACCCTCAGTACCCTGAAGGTGACTATATTTGGAGATAGGGCTATTAAGTTAAAAAGAGCTGTTAGGGTGGGCCCTAATCCAATCTGCCTGGTGTCCTAATGAGAGGAAATTAAAACAACGTGGAAAGAGGTTAGGAGCATGAATGCCCAGAGGGATGACCATGTGAAAAGGCAGCAAGGGCACAGGCATCTGCTAGCCAAGGAGGGCTTAAAAGAAACCAGTCCTGCCAGCATGTTGATGGTGGACTTCCAGTCTCTAGAAATGTGAGAAAATAAACTTCTGGTTGCTTAAGCTGTCTGGTCTGCGGTGTTTTGCTATGGCAAACCAAGACAGTAGCATGTAATATGTTAGGGTAGAGTGAATGTATTTTATGTACACATACAGAGCACAAAAGACAATGGTCTATTTTTCTGGACCACTAGGCATAGAGTACAACAGCGTCTCTTTCCAATTTTTGACCTTTTGGGTTCCACCCGAAAAGTGTGGGAGGGGAGTATATTTCTGAAAAATGTCAAGGAAAAATACTAAATTACTTCATAAGATAATACAACCCTGAACTTAACAATTCACAGAAAATTAGAATAATAGACTCTTTTTAATCAAATCCATTTTGCTGTTTTTGAGTAACAATTACATTTATGAGATCAATCTTGATTAAGTTATTATAATACAAAGTGGATTAAATTTTATCCTTGAGGGAATGAATATTTTTCAGGATTTAAAAAATGCTTTAAAGAAACCACAAATAAGGAAAACAATTTTCATGTGGTATTTTATATCTTTTGGAAGGAATACTAGCTGTTATTATCTGTAGAATACCAGAGGTAGAAATGGTATTAAAGACCATCTTACCAAATTGCTTCATTTTAGAGGTGAAAAAAAGAAATGCTTCAAATCACACAAGTTAGTAAAAGTGCCAAGCCAAGAATGAGTCAACACTGTTTTGATTACACCAGTGGTCTGCAATCTGCATTGGCTATGCACCCCACTGTAAAAAAAAAAAAGAGAGAGAGAGAGAGCGAGCATGTACTTCTGATATTTGTACATTTATTTGTAATTTAATGTATGTATAATTACATGAATGTTATATGACTGGTATAAAATAGATACAGAAATAGAAATTCAAAATGGCATTTAAAGGGCTTCCAGTTCTGGATAACACGAAGTAGATATAATTTTCCCTACACCTACTGCTCAGTACAACTAATAACCCTGGACATTGTATGTTTAAAAAAAAACATGGGGAGACTGGAAAGTAAAAAGAGGATGGATCAACTAGAGACATCGAGACCCATGGAATAACATGGAAGAAAGTTCTCTATGTTTTCTTTTTGCCTCACATGCCTACACTGGGCCCTAGAGAAGCCCACAACCTAGAAACACCAATAAGTGCCAACAAAAAGCCCTAAAAAAACGTCTGCTTTCTCTGGCTACAGGAGCAGGAGAGGGGAAACCTAGTAAGAACAGAAAACTGAGACAATAACTGCCCTACTTCAGCCTAACACCATGGGAAAAACTGGACCCCCACACATAATCAAAGGCTAAAAGAGAAACCTAGACTTTGCTTCTCATCACCCCACTATAATTGGCACCCCCCCACACACACACACACCACCCCACCACTCTCCCCTGGAATGATATCAGAATAAGCCAAGCAGACTTTCAGTCCTTCCCGGTGTCAACAATCTCCAACCAGTAGAGAGAACATGATAAACCTAGATTCCCATTCCTCTCAGTGGTAATGAAGTGTCTCCCTTCCCCTACTGCTAGAGTGTTCTCAGCGGAAGAGTAGTGGGGAGCCTGAAATTGCACACCCACCCAGCAATGAGGTGATTTTCCTCATTGGAACAACAACAGAGACTGACAGAGCAGTTAGATTTCCATCTCCACCTGGCATTAATTAGGTGGCACCTCCCTTTCACTCCTTGCACAGTATCAGAGAAGACCTGATGAAACAGAAGATTTAAATGAGATCCAGAGTTTCATAACACAGGATCCAAAATGTCCATATTATAATTTTAAAAATTACTGTCAAAACCAGAAACAGGAAATCCTTACTTGAATAAGAAAAGAGAATCAGGGAGCCCAGGTGGCTCAGATGGTTAAGCGTCTGCCTTTGGCTCAGGTCATGATCCCGGGGTCCTGGGATTGAGGCCCGCATCAGGGAGCCTGCTTCTCCCTCTGCTTTTCTCTCTCTCTGTCTCTCGTGAATAAATAAATAAAATCTTTAATAAAAAAAAAAAAAAGAAAATCAACAGATACCACCTCATCTCTAGGAGAAAAACAGTTCAAATGACAGTGGATTTCTTTTTTTTTTTTTTTAAGATTTTATTTATTTATTTGACAGGCAGAGATCACAAGTAGGCAGAGAGGCAGGCAGAGAGAGAGAGAGAGGTGGAAGCAGGCTCCCCGCTGAGCAGAGCCAGACACGGGGCTCCGGCATCATGACCCCAGCCGAAGGCAGAGGCTTTAACCCACTGAGCCACTCACGCACCCCGACAGTGGATTTCTCATTAGAAACTGTGGTGGTTAGAAGAAAGAGCCACAATATTGTTTAAGTGTTGAAGGAAAAGACTCTATATCCAATGAAAATATCCTTTAGAAACAACAGATAATTTAAGACATTTTCAGATAAAAGGGGACTTAATGTGTTGTCAGCAGACCTACTCTGAAAGAATGGCTGAGGAAGTTGTTGAAACTGAAAGGAAATGATAAAAGAAGGAAACTTGGAGCATAAACAAGGAAGAAAGAACTATGAGAAAATAAATACATAATAAATACAATACACTTTCCTTCTTTTGAGTTTTTAAAATTAGATTTTCTAGTTGAAAGAAAAATTATAACATTGTATGATGTCACTCTTGGTCTATATAGAGGAAATAGTTAAGACAATTATAATAATGATAGGCAAAGGGACTTAAAGAGAAATAAGGTTACTACACTTTACTCCAATAGGTAAAATACTGATGCCAGTATACTATAAGTTATGTATATCTAATGTAAAACATAACACAACCACTAAAAAAAAAAAAAAAACTATACAAAGATATATACTCAAACATACTACAGATAAATCAAAATAAATTTATAAAAAAATGTTCAAGTAACACACAGGAAGGCAGAAATAAAAAATAGAAGAGAAAACAGGATAAACCAAAAACAAATAAAATAGCAGATATAAACCCTAATACATCAATAATTACATTAAATGTAGATGTTCTAAATATAGTTATTAAAAAGCAAAGATTGGTGGGGTGGATTAAAAATCACAACCCAATATAGGCTGTCTATAAAAACTCACTTCAAATATAACACTATAGAAAGACTGAAAATCAAAGGATGGAAAAGATATACCATATAAACACTAATGAAAACAAAGTGCATGTATTAATATTAAAGAGTCTTCAGTGAAGAAAACTGCTAGGGACAGAAAGGGAAGAAAGGGCCAATGTGCCAAGAAATCACTGCAATCCTAAATGGATTGCCCTATGCCCCAAACATCACAACTGCAAAGTGAGTGCGGGGGTGGGGGACAACTGATAGCAGTGAAATGAGAAACAGACAAATGCACACTTAGAGTTGGAGATGTCAACACCCCACTTTTAACAAAGGATAAAACAACTAGACAGAAAATCAGCAAGTATATAGGTGAAATTAACACCACCATCAACCAAAAACATTGGATTTACAATCTTAGGACACTCGCCACAACATGAGCAGGATACACTTTCTTTTTAAACATGCATTGGGCATTTATCAAAATATTATCAAAATACAGCATACTCTGGGACAATTAAATCTCTACAAATTAGAAGGATTTAAATCATACAGAATGTGTTCTCTGATGTAATGAAATTAAACTCGAAATCAATTACAGAACAATAATGGGAGAATTTTAAAACACTTGGAAACTAAGCAGCACACTTCTAAGTAAACAATGGACTGAGGAGGAAGTCTTGAGGGAAATAAAAAAATACATTGAACTAAATGAAAATAAAAATACAACATATAAAAATTTGTGGGAGGCAGCTAAAGCAATGCTGAAAGAGAAATTTATTGTACTAAAGGCATATAATAGAAAAGAGGAAAATCTTAAATCGTTGATCTAAGCTCCCATCTCAAGAGCCCAGAAAACAAAGAAAACAAACCCAAAGCAAGCAGAAGGAAGGAAATAGCAAAGAACAGAAATTAAGAAAATTGAAAACAGAAAAATAGAGAAAATCAATGAAACAAAAATTCAGCTCTTTAAAAACATCAGTAAAAATGAAAAGAAAACTCTAGGAAAACTGACAGAGTAGAGAGAAGCCACAAATTTCTGATATCAGGAATGAAGCAGGATATGTCACTACAGACCCTGCAGACATCGAAATGGTAAGGGAATACCATAAAGAACTCTACACACATAAACTTGACAACTTAGATGAAATGGAGCAATTTTTCAAAAAGAACAAATACCACAACTCACTCAATAGAATGAGTAAATGAATCACTCTTTAACTATTAAGGAAATTAAACCCATAATTTTAAAAAGTTCTTAGACATGACATCAAAAGCATGATTGTCTCAGTCAGTCCAGAATGCTATAGCAGGATACCCTAGACTGGGTGGCTTGAGCAACAGATTTATTACTCACAGTTCTGGATGCAGAGAAATCCAAGGTCAAGGTCAAGCATTGTCAGCTTCTGGTGAGGGCCAGTTTCCTAATTTGCAGATGGTCATTTTCTCCTTGTACCCCATTTGGGGGGAATCAGACAGAGAGAGAGAAAGAGAGGAGAGACAGAAAGGGTGAAAGTTGGCTCTCTGGGGATTCTTCTTAGGAAGACACTAATCTCATTCATCAGGGCTCCACTCTTACAACGTTAATTACCACCTAGAGGCCCCACCTCCAAATATCATCACCTTGGAGATGAGGCTTCAAAATCTGAATTTAGGACCTGGGGGCACAATATTTAGTCCATAGCAATGATCCATAACAGAAAAATCAATAAATAGGACTTCATCAAAATTTAAAATGCTGTTAAGCAAAAACCCCTATTGAGAGGATGAAAAGACAAATTACAGGGGCACCTAGGTGGTGCAGTTGGTTAAGCACTGGACTCTTGGTTTCAGCGCAGGTCGTATCTTGGGGTTGTGCCATTGAGGCCTGCACTGGGCTTGGGCTCAGTGCAGAGTCTGCTTGTGACTCTCCTTCCCTCTCCCTCTGCCCATCTCCCTCAGGCTTTCTCTCTCTCTCTCTCTCAGAGAAATAAATAAATAAATTTTTTTTTAAAAAGAGAGAAAAGACAAATTACAGACTGGGAAAAAATATTGGCAAATGATCTAACTGATAAAGGACTAAAATCTAGGATATCTATTAAAAAAAAAATATTTGGGGCGCCTGGGTGGCTCAGTGGTAACAGCCTCTGCCTTCAGCTCAGGCCATGATCTCAGGGTCCTGGGATCGAGTCCTGCATTCTCTGCTTGGAAGGGAGCCTGCTTCCTCCTCTCCCTCTCTGCCTACTTGTGATCTCTCTCTCTCTGTCAAATAAATAAACAAAACCTTAAAAAAAAAAAAACTTTGAAAATCTTTGAAATTAACTGAAATTAACTTTTGAAATTTTTGATCTAAAAATGTAAGAACTAGGGTATATTAAAGAGTGAAAAATTTAATGTATTTGTCACATTTTGCCAACTTCAAGTCTAAAGCATAAACGGTTTTTACATCAGATCTGAAAATCTCAGACCTTTACTGTAAGTTTTTATGAACTTCTGTCCTCTAATGGAGGTTTCCTCTACAAGGTAACAAAGCTCACTGCTAGCTATTACATTCTCTTTTTTTTCTGAGAAGATATTCTATTTATTTATTCATATTTAAAATTAATGATTGTGGACTGATGGATTTAACTGAAGTGCTGAAATCTTTTGTTATTCTTTATTCTGATGCTCAAATTTTCCTATACTTAGCCAGTAAGCCCCTTCCAGCTGATACCTGTGTCATTTCAATGTGTCCTTATCATAGATTATCTTAATTTTTGGCAAAAAAGATATTCCAGGCTCATTTTGTCCTCCATCCTCAACCCTAGAGTCAGTCATTTCCCCAGGAAGTTCTGGTTCTGTTTCTTTGCAGTGGAAGGTAGTTACTGAGATCAGGACCTTGCCAAGGCCTGTTGCTTTTTCTGGGTTGTACTTTCCAGGCCTTCTTAGTAGACAAAGTTAGGAAATATACATATACATACATAGACGTATACACATTCATACTTCTAGAACCATTTTATATCCATTTGCATAAATAGATTATAAAAATATTGAGTTCATGTTGATATCCTCAATTGTAATCCAATACCTCAGGGCTTTCTTTCTCCTCTTCTGAGCTTGTTAATATGTTCTTAAACATGAGAAATGGTTCCCACCATCCTCAACATATCTATGTATTTACTCAATTGGCTTACTTATTTTTGCAGTGTAACCAATATCTCAATAACACTAGTTCACCCTCCACCATTACAGCACCCCAGTGCCACTCTGTGTCCTTGACCACAAAACCTGCTGCCTTGTATCTCTGTGCAGTTCTCCACCATTCTTCAGGGCCTACATTCTTAGCTGGAAAGCCAAGTGGCTCATACCCCAAGTCTATTCCCCTTTCTCATAGTTCCACAGCCTTAACTTCTAGATCACTGGCCTATGCTTCTATGGAGCTCAACTCTCTCTCACTGTACCATACCCCAGCTACTGTGTAACTCCTCCATGGATTTAATTATTCTCCCTTCATTGCAAATATTTAATACTTCCTTCTATGTGAAGAGCTTCCTTTGGTACTTCTTTTAGAGCAAATCTGTCAGCTACATTTGAATTCTCTTAGTCTTCTTTCATTAGAGACTATCTTTATTTTCCTTTAATTCTGGAAGGATATTTTCACTAGACACAGAAATCTGGCTGGACAGATGAGGTCATGTCAGTCAGGGCTCCACAGTTGCCTAGCTGCTATCAGTGAAGCCCAGCAAGATGCTGAACATACACTCCTACCAAGCCCTTGGGCTACACCTCACTAGGTGATTGCCTTCTAAAAGAAGATTAAATAGGATCCAGAGTTTCAGAATATCCCAAATGGGCAGGATGCAATAGAATATCACTCATCATACTAGGAAAATCTTGTGACTGAGAACAAAAAAATCAACAGATTCCAACACTGAGAAGAATTAGATGTTGGAATTATCAGAAAAAGAATTTTAAAGAAACTATTATAAAAATGTTTCAACAAGCCATTATAAATTTTGTTAGAACAAATGAAAAGGTGGAACATTTCAGCAAAGAAATACAGGTTAGAAAAAAGTAGCCAAATGGAGATTATCGAACTGAAAAAATACATTATCCAAAACAAAAACATGCTTTATGAGCTCTGTAGTAGGGATGACAGAGGACAGAATCAGTGGACTTAAGCACAGAGCAATAAAATTTATGTAATCAGGACAACAAAGAGAAGACAGACTACAAAGGAAAGAAGGAAGGAAGGAAGGAAGCAAAGAAGGAAGGAAGGAAGGTTAGTTTCGGAGACAGATGGAACAATCCAATATAGCTACCATTTGTATCACCAAAGTTCCAAAAAAACAAGAAAGAGACAGTGAGACCGAAAAAGTATGCAAAGAAATAATAGCTGAAAATTTCTAAAATTTGGCAAAAGACATATAAACCTACATATTCAAGAGGCTGAGTGAAACCCAGGTTAGATAAAACTGAAGAATTTCATAACGACATAATATAATTAAACTTCTGAAAAATAAAGGTGAAGAAAATATCTTGAAAGCATCTAGAGAGCAATGACACTTTAGAGGAAAAACAATTCAAATGACAGTGGACTTTTCATCAGAAACCAGAGAGGCCAAAAGAAAACGGTACAATATTTTTAAAGTACTGGAAGTTTTCTTTCAGTTGAGAATTGTAGCTGACTTGTGGAAATTCGTTCACAATGTACACATCTATCAAATCATTATGTTGTTTGCTTTAAATATATTACAATTTTCTGTGTCAATTATACCTCAGTAAAGCTAATAAAAGTTTACTTTTATTATAAAGACATTCTCAGAAAAAAAAAGGAAGAATAGAATTTGTTTCCAAGAAATCTAGCCTTAAAAAACAGTGAAAGGAAATGTTCCAAAAGGAAATGACTTTATAACAGAAGAAAACTTGAAACTTCAGAACAGAAAGAATACTAGAATGGGTAAAAATAAGGATCAATATAATAAACTACATTACTCCACATGAGCTTCTCAAATCATATTTGATGATTTAAGCAAAAATTGTAACACCATCTGATGTGGTATGTGATGATTATAGAGGTAATAGTTGAGGCAATTATATTTTAAAAGGGACATAAATGGAAGTCTACACTCAAAATGTTTTTTGAGTCAATAAGGGTCAATAAGAATATTATAAGAATCATTTCTGTATTATAAATATATGAGACAAAATAAGTATAATTACCTGAAGTAATTTCACAAATTTTACTGAAGTATGTTAAACACAGTAGTCATGCACAGTGTACATTTGTCACTTTTGGTTGCACAACATACTTTGAAACCTCACCTGTTTTTTGATATATTTGAATTCTGCTTTCCCAAATAGAATTTAAAATCTGTATTTTCTAACTTCCCTTTGGGCCTAGGATTGCATCCAAGGGACCGGTTTCTATCAATCATTTGCACCCCCCTGAGTCTTCAACTTGGGAGTGATTAAGAATAGGCTCTGGAGAACTTTTTTTTTTTTTTCTTTTTTTTCCCCCTAGTAGTTGTACAGTTGGTAATGTCAAAGGCAGCTTCTCCCTTGGGACTGCTGTTAAAGCAGTTCAGAAGTTGGCAAAAGACTATGGGTGATGTTCTGGTAAGGTCAGTGTATTTCTTCCCACAGTCTTCTCAGTGACTGGATAAACTCTCCAGTATCTTTAATAAAGCCTTTTTTGCTCAAACTAAACAGAATGAATGTTGTTTGCAACTAAGACTCTTAACAATAGAATAATTGATATCAGAACTGTAAGAAGCCCTCAAGGAAATGGATATCTGGGTATTCACTATTCGGCAAGTTGGGTGTGAAAGCTGAGAATCCAGTTAGTTGTAGATAGCATGCCCAGAGCATCCTGTAAGGAAACAGTTGCTTATTTTATCATCTGTGTCCTTGGTCACCTATTTAAGTCAAGGAGTTGGGGAAATGAATGGTTGCTGCCTTAGAACAGTGTAATGGGGGGCACCTAGGAGGCTCAGTCGGTTAAGCGTCTGCCTTCTGCTTGGGTCATGATACCAGGGTCCCATGATGGAGCCTCACATCAGGCTTCCCGCTTGGTGAGGAGCCTGCTTTTCCCTCACCATCTCCCTGCCACTCCCTCTACTTGTTCTCTCTCTCTCTACCGAATAAATAAATAAAATTTTGAAGAAAAAAAAAAAAAGAGCAGTATAATGGGCACGAAGAATGCCAGATCTTTAGGGTGAGTCAACTACTAAATGTGCTGAGCATAGAAAGAAAGGAAATGACAAGCTTAAAGTTTTAAATTCTCAGTTCAAGAGAGTCAAAAAGCCAGGGCGATAAAATGATTACCCTAAAATTAGCTCTCATCTCTGCAGGGCTGATGAAACTGAAAATTAAATGCACAGTCTAATCCTGCGGTTTCTGAATTACGTCAGTTGAATTCAAATGGTACAATGTCTTTTATTTAAAGCTAAGAACTCTGGAATCTCAATTGTAATCGGGATAAATGGAAAAACCCTGAAAACTCAGAGCACTTTGGGTACTCTCGGTCATTAAACACCCCTTGCTAGAAGAAATAGTTTTTCCTCCAGCATTTGATGAGCTGCTTCTGCCTTCATTGAAAATTATGTAAGCACCTTGCCTGAGGCAGTTACTTTGCAACGTGGAATAAATTTCCTCACAACCTCTTCCTGATACCCTTCAATGCCTCAGACTTGTAACTTGGGTCTGAGTACAGTATGCTCCATGAAGCCACCACAAAATCAAACCCAGAGCTCATACACCAAAAAGAACGCAGTATTTCACCAAGTTACATTGGCAAATACCTGCAGGAGTACATGTGGGAATGGATTCTAAGGTTCAGAACAAGAACAAATGGAATATAATTACATATTGAGGCAAAGTTTTAGATAGAGGTTTAGAAAAAAAGGAAATGTGTAATAAAAGTAAGACAAATAGACACAAGCATCTTTGCAAAGGGTGCCAAAAACAACGATGGGAGATGCTGCCATTAATATAGCCTTCATTAACAACACTTAACCCACGTAGTCATAATCAGAGTCGTTTGACACACGGCACTTTGCCTTGCTGATGGATTAGGAGACTCCTGGGTTTAAAAAAGTTGTATGACCACTAAGGTCCCATTTTATCTGTATAAGCAAAACAAAACAAATCAACCAACAACAGCAACAACTCCACCTGGGAAACAGATTCTAGGATTGGGCCTCCATGCCATGGCTCCCCAACTCAATTCACAGCACAGGATTTCTTGAATGAAGAGGAGGCTGAGAATTCTTGAGAATGAACACTATGATGACGTTGTCTTAGACTGGGTTCCCTCAGAAGAAGACTCAGAAGTGAAGGTTCCTGTGAAAGTGGCATATTTTAAAAGGGCTGCCAAGAAGAGCCGGGAGAGGAGTGGGGGAGGCTAGACTGGGAAAAGGAAAAGCCAAACCAGGTATGATTTCAGGCAACATCCTAGCCTCAGCCTGACTCCGAGGGATCTCTGGAGCACAAATTGGACCTCAGAGTCTGTCCCAGCTCGGGGCAAGGAGGCAAGGGAGCTGAGCTTTCATATTTTTATACCCACAACCATTGGCTCATGTTTACCTGAGGGGTCCAGGATTTTACTTCCAGGTACTTTGATTCTCTGTACCTGCAGGCTCAGAGTGACTCCATTAGTCCACGGGGAGTTTCTGAAAGAAGAATTGCAGATCCAGGACATTCACAGAAAATGGTAAGAAATCTGAGTAGATTTGTATGGAGCATGTACAATGCCCATTACAGATATTACATAGATCACTATAAATATTACTGTTAGCCTTCCTCCAAAGGACCTGAAACAAATAACTATGCCCTGAGGCTTTAGTGATCAGGTAATCTGACCTAATGCTAATCCCTGGGGCCCAGAATAGGATAATGTTCCTGTGGACAAAAATCTTTATGGGGGAAGGAGGGGTCAAAAGATAAATAGAGCTTGGGCTTGAATTCATAGCATCATGGGATCAGGGTCTATGAACACATCTTGTGGGTATTCTCCCCATTCTTTAATTTATTGTTAGAATAGATATCCTCAGCAACTGGCAGAATGTCTGAATTAGCTACTTAACCTGTGGAGTTAGGGCTATTAAGGCAGAAACAGCCAAGTGAAAGCCAGGGAGATCTTACTCCCCATAAAAAGAACAAAACAAAAGCAATGTTGTATTTTTTTTTTAAGAACATCAGAAGTTAGAACCTCCATAAAAGACTGGAAAAATTCAGGAACATTGACTTCTATCACATCTTTATACAACCTTTCTGTAGTCTTTATAGATAATTCTTGGAGAATTGCAGTAGTTTATTGTAAGACAAATCCAATAACAATTGTTATTCTATATCTGCTGTTATAGATAGTAGTTATGGATAACTACTGCTTCTTGTAATTGTTTCTGGACCATTCCAACTAAGATACCCATGGTTGTCATCTAAAACAACAATCAGGCATACAGAGCAGCACAGCACTCTTACTTCAAACGGGAATGATAGATACTTCAATGGGTGTAACAGACCCTACAGGCACAAGTGAATTGCGTGTCCATGTGGTGCTGACTCCTGCTTACTCCTGCTACATAGCATTTTTTTCTCTCAATCCACAACTATGGCCTCATGAAGAACTCCCTTTTGTCAGTTCTCAAAGGAGGGTAAAATCTGAGTCCAATATATTTTGGCTCTGTAGTAAGTATTGGTATCTGAAAGCAGTATACTCTGTAGCTACTCAAGGGTGATCTGAAGAACTACAGAGAAGTGAGATACTCAAAATGGACAAAATTTCAAATGGCGAATCTCAGGATCCAGAAGTGATGGCTCAAGTTATGGATATACACTGATTCGTGGCTGCATGTTTAGATGTTATGGGAATTACAAGGAAAAAGATTGGAAAATAGATGGCAAGGAAGCTTGGAGAATAAGACAGAATATGGAGGAAAATATGACACAGAATATGGGAGAAAAAGAACTATGTCTCTTTGAATACTCATGAAGATACTCTGGCTGAGAGAAAGGTTTTCCATAATCAAGTGGTCAAATTGACTTGCTTTGGAGTCAGCCATTTTCCTCAAAACCAGTGCTGAGAGTTATAGAGGTGATGCACAGTCTCAGCGATGTGGTCTTTTTAGCCAGGCTGACCTGGCTAATGCCACTTCTGTGTACCCAACTTTCCAAAATAACCAACACTGAGCCCCTGATAAATTATATAATTGGCTAGGGAGGACAGCCATCCAGAGTAGTTTAATTGTATAGTAAGCAGTAACTTATCCTCACTGAAAAAGGTAGAGACTTATTCTACACTGGATTTGCCTTCCTTTTCCTTTCCTTCCCACCGTGTTTCTGTCAGCAACATTCTGTGAATGCCTTGTTCACTCTCACAACTTTCCACATTTAGATTTTAACCCATACTAGGTTACTTCTAACAAAAGAACCTAGTTAAGGGTTTCCCTAGTGTTATTGTATACCTTATTACTTACAATCTTTGGGGATAGAATTGTTGACTAGCCTACTAAAGATTTATTTATAGTTTTAGATGGGTGTCAACACCTTGCTAGATTGAAGTGATGTCTTGTATGATGTTATAAGCTTGGAATCAGCAACCAACAATGGTTCTACTTCTCCTGCAGCCAAGACACATGGGTTTAGGAAGAATGGGGTAGAAAGAGGCTTGATAGCTTGCACCATTACACCTAACCATGAACTTATAAAAGGTTTACTTCTTGTCCTTGAAGTGGAGGATTCTACTGTTTCAAGGTCTTTGATCCAATGGATAAATACTTTTATAAGGTCACACACAAGTGGTTCCATTAAATTGGAAGTTGATGTGAGCAGGTGTTTTTTTTGTTGTTGTTGTTTTTTTTTTTTTTTTTACTTTTTGTGTTAATAAAACAAAAAGAATATATCATATTGGCTGTGGTTAATTGATCCTTATAATTGGAATGCAAACAGATATCTTATTCACAGAGGACAGGGAGAATTATATTCCAAATCTAGAGTAGCCTAAGGAGGCTCCATAAAGCCTTGTCCAGGAATAAAATAATGAAAGTTTATAATAACTTCATACGAGCAAGTCTATAAAAGGTTCAGCTCCCTCAAAACTAAAGATTTGGGTAACAAGGTAAAGAACCATAACCAACTAAGATCTTGGTTGAGAGTGAAAGAAATATGGAATGTGCAGTGAAAGCACAAAATTTTGAATGCCAACTTCAGCTTTATGATTAGTTTCACAAAAGGAGGATACCTGTAGAAACTCACATTTTACTTCTTGATAGTCATGTTTATATTCATATAATAAATTTTCCAACATTATTAACATATAGTAACATTTTCCAATGTCTCACTTTTTCCAATATTATTGTATTTTAGCCTCTAGTTTAGAAAACACCAAGAAGGAATTATGAGTACACCAGAAGAGAAAAAGATATCACCTAGATCTCATACTTGGAGCTGGATTAAGTAATTAAAGAGAAGCTGGATAATCCCTTCATGAGAAGAGTGAACGCTTTTAAAATACATTGGATATTTATAGACTATTAGGCTGAAAACTATTGTTGCTGTGCTGTTTCTAAGGTTTATATGGTAGAGAAACTGATGAATTTGTTTGTCAACTGAAAGATGGGCTAAGATAGATATTCCTTATTTATATCTGCCTATTAAATAAATTGTAAACACCTACTTTGCATTTTGATATATTACCACATTCTAAGTTCTGTCTTCTCAAGTTTGATTCCTTTTTTTTCCTTTTAAGTCTTTTATGTCCAAGAGAGTGCAGTAGCTATATGGGACATATAGCCATAATTCATCAATCAGAAACATTCACAGAAGACAATGACTCAGAAATGAACTACATGTGAAAAGTCTCTGTACAGTAACTTTTTTTTTTTTTTTTTCCCTACTGCAGGTAGTGCTATCATTCCTGAGACAATGGTGACAGATTTCTTGTCAGGCCAGCCATCTGGTGTGTTCCCGTTCGTTTCTGGAAGCTTGTGTGGTTTCTTTATTTCTTCCTTCTTCTCTTCATCTCTTTTCTGTAAGTAACAGAAGTGAATTGTCCTGTTTGCAATTAAGAATTTTAATTATACCTTATAATATACAATGTTTGAAGCTAGTCTTCAAGAATATGTGGTATTAGAGGGGAGAAATAAAGGACTTTTCAAACATCTCCTTTGTTTGATCCTTTTGTAGTGTTCTCTAAATTCATTTCTCAAATTGCTAATCTTAGAGAAAAGAACAATAATGAGAAATATCCACAACTTTCTTACTGTGAACTTTTTTGAAGAAAAAATAAGATGGAAATATTCTCTTTCTTGGTCACTGCTTCTATTTCCAAATAATTTTACACTGCAATTTGAAGGCATGACTAGGGCAGTCATTACCTCTTTTAGCCTTATTATAGTACTAGGTGGGAAAACTAGAGGAAGTATGACAGAAAATGCAAAGAAATTGCATTTTTACAATAATGACTTAGGAAAACTTTTGGAAATCTACTTACGGTGGTCATTGAATCAAGTCATTTGACCATGGAAGAAAGAAAATAAAAGAGAAGGAGAAGGACTCCAGAGAATAGAAGTTGATTAACCTGTTGTGGCAGATTAAAGATGGACACAAATTCATTGACAATTGTCTTCATGCTTTTACCATAAAGTATGGTGGAGGTGATGTTATATCAGATTGAATTGAGAAATGAGAAATGAGAGAGAGGGAGAGGGAAATTCTAGGTCTTTTAACTATTCCAGCCCCCAAAAATTAGAGTCTCAAAGTCATCCAAGATGAGGCCTTCGACATCATGGAGGAGAAGAAAGCCATCTACTTTGTGCTTATCCAAAATCCTGACCTCCAGAATCAGAGATAATAATGTATTAGGGTTTTTTTGTTTTTGTTTTTGTTTTTGTTTTTTTTAATCACCAAGTTTGGGAGTAGTTCACTATACAGCAACAGGTAACCAGAACACCATACCATCTTCATTTATTTCTTTAGTAACTTACATATGCTGACTGTTATGTAGTATACCCATCTCTGGGCTTAAAGTACATTGGAATAAATTTCACTCAAACTGGGTTGTAGTTCCCATTTTATGAAGGGCAAAAATTTTCAAAAGCCACAGAAGTTGATTGTTCATAATTATTAATGGAAAAAGGTAAGTAAGGGAAGATTTGGAGTATAGAGGTAGGAAGGTGAGAAGACCACGTCAAGAGGTTACTTCAGTGATCTGCAGAGATTCTTCCCCCAGAGGGACAAACAAGAAGGGTTCCAGTGACAATGAAAAGGTATGACAAGGGTGGCTTTTGGTCTAGGGGACACAAAGGAACACTGAGCAGAGAATTCTAATAAAGGTAGAAAGAATAATGTCCATAACCAGGAGAGTTAAAGCAAACAAACAGAAATGGAATGAGGAGTTACCTGCAAAGACTAATCCTAAAAATAAGTGCTGTGATATTTCTTGATCTGATCAAAATCTTTTTTGGAAGGAAATACAAATGCAGGCCAACTATCCCAGATGTGTTTGGGAATTTAAATTGTTTCCAAAATCTAGAAAGGAATGTCATACATTTAATGTTTATTTGTTAACAACCCCGTCCAGGTCTAGGGCCACACTCTGTAATCAAACACATTAATATTTTTGTATTTTGTAACAAAATGTACAAAAACAGATGAAGATATAAATAGCTTCACATCAGTCCAAGTCAAGTTTTGCACCTAATGAGTACAGTTTAGGTTTGATGCTGGCTCCAAATGAGTCATGGAAAGTTTTTAGTTTTCAGAGCTTTTGAATTTTTAAATGTGGACAAAACATTGTTCATCTGTAATAGACCGCTTGTGGCTAAATATATATGACGACTATAAGAAAACATACTTCCACGTGGAAAAAAACTACTGTACTTATGTTTAAGTTAACAAAAAATATGTTTGACCATTTTGAAGATAAACTGAAGATTACCCTTAGTGACTGATAGTTATTATCCTGAAACAAAATCTAAAATTATTTCTAACAAAAAAGTATTACAATTATATGTAACAATTATTTCCAACCTCCAGCCAACTTTGAAGTGTTAATAAATACAACAAAAAATTTAAGGCAACAATATAGCTTAGATTACCCCCTAAGAGTTTACTGTAATAGAATTTGGATTCTAATACTTTTGGACTAAATAAAAGATGGAAAAGAGACTTAAGACATAGCAAACTTCCAACTTCTATAATTATTCTTTCTTTTTTTTCTTTCTTTCTTTTTTTTTTTTTTAATTCAGGGCTTGGACTCACATCCCTGAGATCAAAACCTGAGCTGAGATCAAGAGTCAGACACCTAACTGACTGAGCCACCCAGGTGCCTTCCAACTTCTGTATTATAGTAATAAAATCTTATATTTGTTTATCAGTTTAGACCTTTAAAGTATTTCAGTATGGTTATATAAATAATAATTTTCATTCAATTCAAAATTTATGATACTCAACAGAAGTATTAAGTACTACGCTATAGTTTTTAGCCTGATGATAGAACTCTGGAAAATATAAAATAAATATATGTCCTGGTCCCTTGTTCTTAACACATTGAAATAATTAGATAATGTGATGGCGGCATAATGTAGATAAATGTTAAATGAACAAAGTCAAGAGCCTGAATATTGGGCCGTTGGTCAGAAAGTGTCATCTTCCCTTTTCAGAGAAAGTAAACATGTACAAAGCTATTACTAAATCAGTTTCCTTTTCCTCCAGCCAGGCCTCTGTCCACTCCCCTATCCTGCCTCTGGGGAAGTCTTTGAAAGTTACTTGGGAGGTGAGTCAAAGGCCTGATTTAAGAGATTGTGGTCTTGGGCAAAAAACAATGAGAAAAAAGATTCTGTGGATGAGGGTTCCAATTAGAATAATTTTTCTGACCAGAACAGCCTTTGGAATGATAGGGGGAAGGCACAACGCTCACGATTATGTTTTAATCGTGTAAAAAAGAAAATTTTTTTAAAGTCATGCTCCACTTGCAGTGTTTAAGGTTGCAAAATAAACTGATATGACAAGCTCATATTTCATTTATTCTGTCTATAAATGAAACACCACCTAAAAACTGCCAGAGCAAGGTCAGTGTTTTCTCCTCTGAGATCCTTAAGCAGAAAATTTCTCTTGTGACAAATTTTTAGATCATAAGTCTTCATTTATGACTTCTAAAGTTTATTTTGTGGAGAGCCTTTAATGACAGATTACTACACTCCAAGGTCAGCTTTGTTTCCACTTTAAAACACTTACCAAAGACTATAACAAAGTCTTTGAGAACACAGAATTCTTCAACTGTATTAGAAGTTGCTATCTGGAATAAAGCTAAATAATAAAAAAGAGGCACATTTGTTTATAAATGATCAAATCAGCTAAAAGATGATCTCTTATCATTTATACTTGCTCTTAAAACACAAATATTTGAAAAATAAAAATTTAAAAGACATTGTGCTACTTTAAATGTTTTACCAACAACTCTTATTTGGCCCGTTTCTTTTACTCGTTATCTATAGAAGAAATAGAGGATTACTTTGTGTGTTCTTTTTTATATATATTATCTTTTGAATTTTTCTCTTTACACTTCATTCATTCTTCACTCAGTCTCATTAAGTGACTTCATTCTTTCACTTGCAAACACGATTATTTTGGAATGTGTATTTGTTTCCACAGTCCTTGTTTGGATTTGCCTAACTTTTCAAACGCAACCGTTCACCTCATTGTAAGTTCCTAGAGATGAAACACCAATGTCTTTTCTGATGAGTCCTATGTGATTAAAAATACAAACATCTATTGCAAGGTTTAAATTTACTATTAGTTTATTTCCATGTTTTAATTACTATACATTTACAAATATGTTTTAATATTAATGAGGCAATTTCCTTCTCATTACTCTTCTTTACTTATATTTTTTCTTGAAATAGTTGATCACGTGTTTTCCAGAAGCATCACAGAAGTACTTCAAGATTGTTAACAGATTCTGTTAACAGAATTCAGCATGTAAATTAATTTGTACAGAATTTGAACAGAATTCAGCATATAAATTAATTTGGGGGAATTGATATATTTACTATATTGAATCTTACCAAAAAGCTCAGTAGAAAATAAATGCTCATTCGTTTAAATCTGCTTTTTTTTTGGTAATATTTTCTAGTTTTCTTTTCCTTCCTTCCTTCCTCCCTTCCTTCCTCCCTTCCTTCCTTCCTTCCTTCCTTTCTTCCTTCCTTCCAGATTTTATTTATTTCAGAGAGAGAGTGAGAGAGCACGAGTAGGGCCTAGAGTAGAGGGAGAAGCAAACTTCCTCCTGACTGGGGAGTCTGATATGGGACTCGATCCCAGGACTCTGATCATGATCTGAGCTGAAGGAAGACGCTTAATAGACTGAGCCACCCAGGCACCCCTACTTTTGTTTTCATAAGAATTCTGTGCTTTTTGCTTTTTTGTTAATGGCTAACATTTCCTTGGAGGCACTGATATAACAATCCTGTTACCTCCAAGTGCATTTCTGTCTTTTCTGGTATTTATACCCTTCATTTTCTCTTTCTTGCACACTTCCTCCACTCTTCTTTTGCTCTTCCACTTCTCTCCCTTCCTTACCTCTCTCCTTCCTTTCTTCCTTCCTTCTTTATTGGTTTGTTTCATAGCATTAGCTTGAATTCCTGGGGGAAAAAAAGATAGAGATGGTGATGCAGGCCATGTCATTCCCAAATTTAACTTGAACATAAATGCTCCATTAATAATAAGACCAGCAGTTGGTTAGAAATAAAAACTCTTGATCATGTTGTTAATATATCTTTCTAGTTCAGTAAAATTTTTTTCAACATTGCTCTGTATAGTGAAACTTTTTCTTTTTTGATTTACTAATGCAAAGATAGTAGTTTTTCCTCCCACTAATCTACCTTTTCCTTCACCAATCACTTTGAAGGATATTTTCAAATTTGTTGAACATTTTATTCTTCTTAGGACTTTTGAATTGATATCCATCACTAAATTTATTAATTGTTTTTTCCAAATGTCTTTAGATGGTTGTGATCTCTTTCTACCTTTTTAAGCATTGTGGGTAACTCTAATTCATATTGGTTAATAATAGAAACATTTAAGCATTGCTTCAAGTCTGATTTTGTATCTATGAATTTTCATACATAATATATTTTAATTTTATTCTAAATCAATGTTTCTCAAAATTTTAAAGCAATATCTCTTTAACAATATAAAAATATTATGCTTACAAATTTTATTCAAATTCCAAAATGAATGAAAAATAAGCTCTCCTTCAACTGTGAATTTCTATTTTAAATACTTTGTAATTTAACTACTAGAGCAATTTTTTTGTTTCCAAGATACCTATGATTAAACTTTAAAACATTAATGTCTATAGTTATTGTGTGTGGTCAGAATATGTGAACTATATTGAGTGTTTTATGGCTTACTATAAGAGGAAGTAATGTGAATGCTCCATGGATTCTAAAAAGTGAGTGTTCTCAAGTATAGGACAAAAAATGACATATTTGCAATTTCTCAAATCAAACTCTTAATTATATTTGTCACATCTGTACCTTATTCATGTATTGCCTTAATTTGTCAAAGATTGATAGAGTGGTGCAGTCTCCTACTTCTACTGAATTTTTTTTTCTAAAGATTTTATTTATTTATTTGACAGAGAAAGACACAGCAAGAGAGGGAATACAAGCAGGGGGAGAAGCAGGCTTCCCCCTGAGCAGGGAGCCCAATATGGGGTTTGATCCCAGGAAGCTGGGATCACGACCCAAGATGAAGGCAGAGGCCCAACTCACTGAGCCACCCAGGCGCCCCTCTACTGAATTTTTTTCAATGAATCTTTGTATCTTTAAAACATTTTCTTCATATACTTTTACACATTCTGTATTTAAAGGTCCATAACTAATATCTTCATTGTGGGCTGGATAACTTTCATTGTTTTCTTTTTTCTTTTTTTTGCCTTGAATTCTACAAAAACTGCTTTTTAAAAGGCTTGTATTGATATATTTTCCTGCCTTTTAAAAAACCACTAAGCTCTCAGTTTCTTTAACAGGGACTTACCCACAGTTGCATATCTATTAATTAAAAGCATCTTTGTCCAGGGGTGGCTTAGCCAGTTAAGTGTCTGCCTTTGACTCAGGTCATGATTACAGGGTCCTGGGATCAACCCCAGAATGGGCTTCACATTGGGCTCTCTGCTCAGTGGGGAACCTGCTTCTCTCTTCCTCTCCCTCTGCCTGCCACTCTGCCTACTCTCTCTTTTTCTGTCAAATAAATAAATAAAATCTTAAAAAAATAATAATAAAACCACCTTGGTCCAAAGGCTAAAATATGTAAAGTTTATACTTTCAGAGGTAGCAATAGGAAAAAATATATAATTACCTTTATGAAAATCTTTATTCTTTATTGGGAGGGCTTAAGCTGTTACACATTTTTTTTTAAAGATTTTATTATTTATTTGACAGACAGAGATCACAAGTAGGCAGAGGCAGAGAGAGAGAGAGAGAGGAGGACGCAGGCTCCCTGCTGAGCAGAGATCCCGATGTGGGGCCTGATCCCAGGACCTTGGGATCATGACCTGAGCCGAAGGCAGAGGCTTTAACACACTGAGCCACCCAGGTGCCCCAGATGTTACACATTTTTGGTTATAAATTATTTGCATATCTCTTTGGTCAGCTTGAATTTTACAAACTTCTCTCTTTTTGGGTACCCTATATAGATATCTTGCTCCTTCTTAGTATACTCTATCACTTTTTGACCCAGATAATTTTATTAAAATGCAATTTTTATATTACATAGCTTCTTTTACAATATTGATTTTTGATACGAGTTTTGTAATGACATTTTGAGTCATTTATACTTAGTCCTCCTATTTTTGCCTAATTTCATTACTCATCATATCATATAAATTCTTACAAGTTCCCTATTCTTGAGCTACTAATTTGCTTCATTTCTCAGTTGAACTAAGTACATTTTTGGGTAAACTTTTTTCCTGAAAAATATGTGAAATTTCCTTTTTCAAATTTATTATCTCAGAACGTCTCTCTGTTGCCTGAACTTGAGATTTACCTCTCTTTGAATCAGAAGGCATACATCTCAAGGTGTTAAAAAGTGCCTCTTTACTCTTAGGAGTACAGACTTGGTGATAATCCAGACATGTCACAGTGAAAAGCCCAAGTCTTTCTTCTAATGGCCCCGTTTGGAGGCCTAGCCTCACAATCATGTTAGATCATGGTTTCTCCCCTGTCAGGTAAGTACTGGAAGCCTAGATTCAATTACCATCCTACCTGAGATTTCAACAGCCTTTAACACAGTGACCCTTTCAACCCCTAGAAGAATCTCCTCCGTGACCTCAGTGAGAGCAGTTTTTGGTAAAGCGCTAGAAGCAGAACCAAGATTGTAAGAGGACTAGGAGAAAATAAATGAAGAGGAAATGAACTCAACCAATATAGACTATTCTTTCAAAGAGGCTGGTAGGTGAAAGAAATGAGAGAAGAGCAGGAGTACTGGAGGAGGAGACTGGTTGAAGAAAGTTATTTCCAGGGGCACCTGGAGGGCTCACTCCTTAAGCATCTGCCTTCAGCTCAGGTCATGATCCCAGGGTCCTGAGATTGAGCCCCACATGGGGCTCCTTGCCCAGCGACAGGCCTGCTTCTTCCTCTGCTTGTGTTCCCTCTCTCACCATCTCTCTGTCAAATAATAAATAAATAAATAAATAAAGTCCTCAAAAAAAATTAAATTAAAATTTTTAAAAAAGGTATTTCTAGAATGAGGGAGACCTTTGCATACCTGATGGGAGAGAAAAAGGAGGTTGTAGAGCAAAATAGGTTGAAAATGCCCAAGAATGGGGACTAAAGTGTGAGGCAATATCCCAGAGAGCACCAAAGAAATTAGGGTCAGTATACAATTTCCAAATCTATGCTTTGAGAGGCAGAGGATGTTTGTTTTTCACAAAAGCCCGTCTTTTTGTAAATCTCTAGAGTTGATAGGCAAACCTCACCCCTCAGAAGTTCTAAATTTGAAGTAGGGTCTACTTTTAAAAAATCGAAGTATAATTGTCATGTAATGTTATGTTTTCAGGTGTACAACTGATTTGACAATTCCATATATTACTCAATGCTGACTATAATAAATGTAGTCACCATATGTCACTGTACATTATTACAGTATTCTTATGCACCCTATGCTGTACTTTTCATTTCCTTTTCATGTTTCATCTGACTTATTTATTTTAAACTGGAAGTCTGTACTTCTCAGTCCCCTTTGTCTTTTTCGCCAGCTCCCCTCATTTCCCCTTTGGCCACTTTTTTAAATAAGATTTTTACAAAGGGATTTTTTTTAAAGGCCTGAAACTTTATGATAAGAGTAAATAATGTCATGTTAATTTTGTTAACCTGCTGATACCTGGTATAGTTTGACAACTGTACTCTTACCTCTGATTTTCATTCATGAGCATGAAAAACCTTTCTCTAGAGATGATCCTGACATAGTCTCTACCATATAGTTTAGCCTCTGAGCTGTAACGATAATTAAGGAGAATTAGCATATATTGACAAAGACTAAAATTATTGTTTTTATTCATAACTGTACATTTTTTGTAAAAAAAAGTTCAGTGAGCAGTGGCACAATTGGTAATCAGTAGAAGACTTTTCTTTTAACATGTCCCTTTCATCTCAGACCCTGTTATTAAAGCGTTTTTTTGGTCTGTGTATTTTAGTTGGTTAAAATCACTTTCCTTAACTCCTAGTGTATATACATGTGTTAATGTAAGCAGATACAACTCTTCTCCTTCAATTAAAGTAATAGTGTAATGAAAAAACATATATTAGTTGTGTATAGGCATAGCACCCGTGGTTTATACTTGTTAACACTGGGAAGGTAAATGTATAGACTGACAAGTCAGATATTAATCAAAATTAAAATCAGCACCATCTTACCTACATTACTCCCCAAATATTGGACTAAATGGCTTATTCCACACAGCCACATTTCCCAAATTTGCATATGCTAATATTTGCTTTGTTCTGCATGTTTTAATAGCTGATTAGAAAGCTAAGTTAAAAGAAATTACCAATTTATCAATTATTTTAAATAAATTATTTTAAATATTAAGTCTAGCATATTTGAAAAAGAAGATAAACTTGAAGCCATATGATTTTAGGAGGAATCATTCTCAAGTACTTTCAGAAACATTAATAGTCTTGGGTTTTCAATTTAAACAGACATGAAGTCCTGAGAAGCAAATCTTCTGACTAAATCAGATGTACTTTGCTGGGCACCTGGGTGGCTCAGTCGGTTAAGTGTCTTGCCTTAGGCTCAGGGGCTCAGGTCATAGGGTCCTGGGATCCAGTCCCACATCGGGCTCCCAGCTCAGCAGGAAGCCGGCTTTCCCTCCCCACTGCCCCCAACCCGGCTCATGCTCTCTTTCTTTCTCAAATAAATAAATAAAATCTTTTTTAAAAAGATTTTATTTATTTATTTGACAGAGAGAGAAAGATCACAAGAAGGCAGAGAGGCAGGCAGAGAGATAGGGGGAAGCAGACTCCCTGCTGAGCAGAGAGCCAGATGCAGTGCTCTATCCCAGGATCCTGAGATCATGACCTGAGCCAAAGGCAGAGACTTAACCCACTGAGCCACCCAGGAACCCCTATAGCTAAAATCTTAAAAAAATATATCAGGTGTGCTTTTTTGTTTGTATTTTAAAAGATTATCTGGCACCAAGCAGTAACCAAGGCATTCTCTCTAGAAATGAGCTAAATTTAGAAAAACATAGAAATAAATGTGACTTAAAAAATTCATTTAATATATCTACTTTAATCAAGGTTGGCAGATAAAGAGATTCATTAAAAAGTATACAAAATTAGGGGCACCTGGGTGGTTCAGTTGATTATGCACCCAACTCTTGGTTTTGGTTCAGGTCATGATCTCAGGGTTAGGAGATAGAGCCTTACATTGGGCTCTGCACTCAGTGTGGAGTCTGCTTGAGATTGTCTCTCTCCCTCTTCCTCTCGCTTTTTCTCTCCCCCTCTCACTCTAATAAAAAGTATACAAAATTAAGTTTATATTGCTCAAGTGGACACAGCTAATAACTTAACATTTCTTTAATTGACTGGGACACAGGGAGATAAAGAATAATCTAGCTATAATATTTTGCCAATAAATTCAAAACTAATATTAAATTCTTTATTTAGTCTTTAGGTTTTTAGCCCCTAAATATCCCAAAAAGACATTTTGCAAACTAAATGGGCACAGACTATAATGGAAATGAGTTAAAATAATCACAAGTTTGTTATAAAAAATTCAGACTACAAATCATAGGTTTTACTCCATCAGAAAAATAAAGCAAGGCAAAGACAATGAACAAAACTAAAGCATGAATAGGGTGCAGTTTTCTGACAACTAGAACAGATTAAACAAAACATGTTTATTTTTATAAGCATTTTCACAGCTCAAACAACCTAAATTTAAAGGGATCACAGGCCCTTCTTACAAAGTAAAAATGCAGACTCTAAGTGATGACTAACTTGTGGAATACTAAATAAGGAAACTGAAATTTTAAAGTTATAGGACCAATAAATTATGTCTCAGGAGAATGGCCTGAAATTTCTGCTGCTGAATTTAAAAAAAAAAAAATATATATATATGTATATATATATATATATGTGTGTGTGTGTGTGTGTGTACATATATGTATATATGCAATATATATACAAATAAATATAAATATGTATTTACAAGTATATATATGCTAATAAATTTTCCCTTTGTTGTTAGTTTATAAGACTTTGAGTTTTAACAGGAGGATCAAAGGTAACATTATACAATGCTAACATCACAATATATTTAGAACTCAACAAACTAAAGTGAGCGTGATTGCATGATATCCCCCACCCCACCTTCTGTCAAACTCTAATTTTCTAATTTCTTGGTAAACAAATGAACTGCACACATCTATTAATACGTTTCATAGATAGCTCTGTTCATGTGAGAAAAACTGAATTCTGATGGGGCAGAGACGCTGACGGGAGTCACAGCAGACTCTGACATGAATGCACAGTTCATGCTAAGAGAAGGAACGAAGGCACTCCAAACATTTAGTGACAATCTGAACCTGGCGGCTCACATTGCCAATAAAGACTGTGCTTCCTTTTCATTATTATTGTTGTTGACTACCAATCTGTATTCTGCAACTTGATGAATTTTTCAGATATTTACAGCAGGAAGTCAAAAAATTTTAATAATCTGTACACTATAAAGTATCACTTTAAGGAAATGGTAGGGAAAGGGAGAAGATTCTGGGCACACATATAAAATGACAGTCCTTCAACTCCAGCCTCTCTGATGTTTCAACTTCTCTCATCTGCAGTGGTAGGCCTTTCTCCCAGGGACAAGAACAAGTTTGGGGATGAATTGAGAGACTCTGGGGACAGGAATGGAGTACGTACTGTTCCGCCTTAATAAGGGAAAAGCTCATGTTCTTAAGTATAAGCAAGACCTCCATCTCTGCGCCCTTGGTGCTCTCTCATAGGCTCACTTAGCAGGCATTAAATGAGTGGCAGCAATTAAAAACTGACTGGTATCTATGGGTTATCTCATCTTACTCACTGACCTATTAAAAGCTTTATTTACCAGTCTATTAAGGGCTCATCCGGATGCCTCGCCCCTTCTTCCTTGTTACTATTCTCCTGATGTTGTTCTTCCCAGGTCCCTGCCCAGCTAGTAACCTTGTTAGCTACTCTTAGAAATCAGCATAAACCTGCATCTCAGGGCATCTCTCCTTTCCTGCCAAGTAGACAACTAGATGGTCTTTTTTTTTTTTAGAGGAGTTTCCTTAGATAATGTCTTTCAGGGCAACCTCTGGGTGGAGTGATGATGCAGTGGCTATCTACTTGTGTTAGCATACAGTGCTAAGCCAGGGATGCAAGTTAAGAAAGAGGGGGCAAAGCAGTAGAGCTACCATGGGATTCTGGGCTACCTACTCATTCATTCTGCAGACTCTTCCAGATCTGCTACTTAGCAGATCTGAATCTCATACAGACCATTTTCATTTAACAATGAAATCTCATACAGGCTACTTTGACTTAATAATGAAATACTACTGCATGTGTGTAATTTTTTGATTCAGTAGATCATAACATGGGCAGTTCAGGTAGTAGAGTCACTCAATCTCTCATGGTCAGGTCTTCAATCTCTACTAAAGCAGGCCAGAGGTTGGCTTTCAAATAGAAAATAGTTAATGGCAAAAGAAGACATGAACTTACTCCAAACCTTAGGGCTTTCCTATCAAGGTTTATCAGATCTTCTCTGTCTGCCAAAAACTCTGAATAGAAATCTATTTGCTGGGTCCTAAGGCTTAGGTGGCAAGGTAGTTTATACTGCCTCTACCTCCCTTACAGAATATTTTTATACTTTCAAACATCACTTGAAACTTCCTTATGGATTATTCAGTAAATAAATCGGAGCCATGTGCCCAAATGTAGTATATTTGGTCCCCGTTATCCAGAGATACATGAAATCGTGGCTCGTTGTGGTGGGCTGTATCATGGGCCTCTCGTTTTAGAAAGGTCAGCACAACAAGCTCCAGAAGACACAGAGGCCTAGAAACTTCACTTTTGTGAAAAACACAGCACTTTTGTGGGGTTGACCCTCTTTCCTTTGGCATATATGTACTTTGATAAAGCATCTAGGGTGCTTGCTACTTCCTACTCCCCGGATCGAATGGGCCTAAAAGACCTGACAAGGCTGCATATGTAATTGGCACAACAGCCTGCAGCTCTTAGAGTCAGACCAGGGGCTTGACACTTAACCATATCTGTTTTGCAGCTATAAAGGATAAAACATTCCTTTTTATTAGCCATAAAGGCTTTGTGAATTTTCCTTTATGCAAAGACTTTAGCATTCAAGGCCTTCAATTTGTCCTCTTCTCTTTAGGCACTATAGAGAATAATCAGAAATAAACAGCACAAGACCCAATTACGTAGTCACCATCGTGCTCAAAGTGATCAAGTGTCACAGACACTTAGTCTTCCAATATTCTGCCCTTTACCTACTCTCTATTCCCCGCCACTAATAGGTGATAATTTGAGTAATAATGATGCTACCATATGCCATGATTTCTTGCCATATTTCCCTATAGCAAGGATGTTATCCACATTCTTCATAAATGTGTTAGTAACTCAATTACAAAATTCCATTTTAAAGGTTTATTTCCTGGGGTTACTAGTGCCAGTTATTTTTTTAGGATCCTAGAAGGAAATAGATGTCATTCTTAAAAGCAAGTATTAAAGCAAAGCTAATAAAGAAACTGTTTAAAATTTGTGGGCAAGGTTAGGGTTCACCAACCAAAGATGGCAATGTTCCACTGGGTTAGCAACAGCAGAAGTTATATACATAGTTTTATAGCTTTTGGTATAATTTGCTTGTCTTTGGAAAGTATATTAATAAAATGCATGCTTACTTTGAATGTAGAGGGATGAGATTATATTCCATGGCCTATAATAGAATAACTTATTTGCATTTTAGTGATATACCATAGAATGGATATAATTCTAACATCAGTAAAAATGCAGTAATGCAAAATGGCAACATTAGCCTGAGTTTTAAGCAACATGATTATATATTAGTATTATTTAAAATGTGTGTTTTTTAAATATGTGGTCCCTTGAAGATCCACTCTTACATTGGTGCCTTAGAATCTTCTAGATCTGCTAAATCTCACTTCTAAGGCACTTAGAAATATTTGTGAGAAAAGTGTATATGCTAGAAAGCCATTTAGTGGGTTAAATGGTGGACCTTACAAAGATCCCAGAATCTGTGAAGGTAATCTTACTTGGAAAAGAGGTTTTATTTTAAAAAAATTTTAAAGGATTTATTTATTTTAGAGAGAAAGAAAGTGACCCTGGGGTTTGAAGGGGAAAGGAAGAGAGAGAAATTCAAGCAGACTCCCTACTGAGTTTGGAGCCCTATGACAGGGCTCAATCTCATGACCCAGAACTGAAATCAAGAGTCAGATGCTTAATTGACTGAGCCACCCAGGCATCGCTCGAAAAGAGCTTTCAGCAAGTGTAAGTAAGCTAAGAATCTCAAGATTATCCACTTGGGTTCTAAATTCAATGAAAAGCATCTTTCTCATGTTAATGGAGAAAGATATAGAAAAGAGGAGAAAACCATGTGAAGGTGGAGGCCAGGAAGTGTCTGGAGCCACCAGATATTAGAAGAGGTGAGAAAGGATCCTCCCTTAGACTCTTTGAAGAATATGGCTCTGCCAACACCTTGATTCCAGAAATGAGAAAGAATGGATTTTGTTCTTTTAAGCCACCATGTTTGTGGTGATTTGTTATGGCAGCTCAAAGAAAATAATACAGTTACCCATAAACATTCTACTTCAGCACATTTTCCTGATGAAAATGACATTAGGTATTCACGGCATAAAGAATGATTACAGCATAATTCCTTTAAGAACTCACTTTCTAAAGGGCAAACATATATATACAATTAGCTCAGTGTAATAATACTGAGTTAGCAGTAAGAGAGGAACACAGAGGAAGAAGTTATAAATTTTGACGAGACTATTCACGAAATGTCAAATGTGTTGATGAGGTTGGAGAATAAGATTGCATGATGGAAAGAGACAAGACATGAGACTGTAAAAGATCACAGGGACAGACTTAATGATTTTGATTACTATTTTAAAGAGTGTAGGACTTTGTCCTGTACTGACCTATTGCAACCTTGATTGTAAAATGCTCCATTACTGTACCTATTACTAAAAAAGAAAACAAAAACTCTATTAAACTATGACACAATGCTTTCTTTCCCCTTAGAATTTTTATCTTGAACAAATTAGAAGGGCTATTTTGAATTTTAGATAGAAAATGTTTAAGTCATACTTCACTCTTCTGAAAAGAAAACATAAAACAAATTGACTAAAGCATTCCTAAAACACTTTCTTCAGAATCTAAATCTTGTAAGTCATTTTCTACTCAAAATTATCAAAAACCATTCTGTCTATACAGTATTATCCTCTCTGGCAACAAGAGGTCTCTATTATTGTTTCAGAGACTGTCTTTGAAGTTATAAGCTTTGATGCTGGCATTTGTTGATCTCACAAGAATGTGTCAAAGGAAGGCTTTTAGACAATGCCTAGGATTTATATGCCTTCAAGTGATCCTTTAAATTTTTCATGACGAAAGGTCAGGGAATTGCCATTGTCCAGCTATATCAACAAGAATAATTAAGATGTTCATGCATGAATGAGCAATGAAAATTATATTACAACTGTGTCCTGGGCCAACAATTATTAGAAGATGTCATCAATTATGAGATACATCCCGATTTCAGAGATGTGAAAATGAGGGCAGAAAGTGCACTTTAGCACTGATGAAGTATGGGAATGATGACATTAAATAAGATAGGCAGCATGTGGGGCGTAAAGATGTAAATTAAATTAAATCTTATTGTCATTTCACTAGAAAAACAAATGTCATGTTAAACTCTCAAAACATGATAGAGGAATGAGCAATGGTGGGCATTTTACTGCATATGTTTCCTTAAACAATTGGCTAAAATCTTTTGGTAAGATTCCTGGGTAAATTTGTTCTTAATTAAGTGTGTGTACATTTGACTGAAATGGGTACTGAGGCTCAGGGCACCTGGGTGGCTCAGCTGGTTAAACGACTGACTTGATTTTGGCTCAGGTCACGATCTCAGGGTCATGGGATTGAGGCTGCTCGCGCAGAGCATGGAGACTGCTTGGAATCCTCTCTTCTCCCTCTCCCTCTGCCCTATGCTCTCTGTTCTCTCTCTCTCAATTTGAACAAACAAACAAACAAACAAACAAACAAATGTGTACTGAGGCTCTCTGTATTACCCTCCTTAGGTACTTTTATGGGGATTGTGCTGTGTACTTTGTCTGACAGATCACTCTTGCTTGGGTCAGGCAGCAGAATCCACAGAAACGTCCCTAGCTGCCTCTGTAAGCTACTGAATCTAAAGAAAACAGCAAACCTCACAGGTGCATTCACTCCACTACCTTTGACACATTTAGGTAGTTTTTGGTTTTTAACAAAAGCTCATCAGAGTCTGTACTAAAAGGTACTTTAAAAATAAAAAAATAGAGAAAAATTGCATTTGAAGAATTACAGGGGGTAGTTTAGCCCAGGTTAGAGGTAGTGAAGTAGAAATTTAAATGGTTCTTATTTTCTATTGCTTTTTAGTTAGGTTAGTTGTTTTACAACTGTTTTATTTTGAACTCATGTATTTCAAATGTAGTTTGTTAGGGGTTTTTTGTCTTGTTTTTATGGCAGTGAATGAAAAAGTAGTTATTTTTAACTCCAAGCTGACACCTTGAACACATAGTGAAACAGGTTGTCTTTCAGAAAAGCAAATGAATTAAATGAAAATGAACTTCTATGATTAGTGGGAAGGGATGTGATATGCACACTTTGGAATTAGGCAAAATTAAGACCACCAACACCATGACCTCATGGCTGTGTGAATTTGGCAAAATGTTTACCCTCCTTGAGCTTCACTGGCAAAATGGATATGCCAGTGTCTTATTTGTAATGATTAAATATGATAAATAACATAAGGTTCTTAGCACATAGTAGATGATCAGTAAGTAGCAGCTGCCATTATTACCGTTGTTACCATACTCTGGCATCACACAGTTTCAGCAGTTGGAGGGTTTCTTTAGTTTACACCTGGAAGCTTTACCTTTGGGGTCTGGAAGGGCAACAGCAAGCCAGTTTAGACAAGGTCTGTGTGCTTTGTTATTACATCAAAACACATAAAACAGCCATTTTTGTAGGTAAAAATGGCACAACCCCCAACAATTTCATAGGGTCACCTAGTATTATGACACTTGTTTAATATGTCGATCTGTTATGTGCCATTTTGTTTTTTTCATCACTGCACTTTAAAACTGACATGAAAAACCCATCACTGCTGGGATGAGAAGTCAATCTGGATAGTAATCTTTTTATCTTTCCAGTGGTGTTTTATATTTTGACTATTAAATAACTCGAGTAGTTGTTATAGCAAACTAGAAAAATTAGAAAACAAATTTAGGAAAAAGCACAAGAAATAACAATTAATAAACAAAATGGGTAACACAGTTTTTTCTTTATTTACATTACTAGGTCAGGCCTTGTGAGTATTTGCGGGATGACAGAGAAACAGTGGAAAGGCGCTGCCCTCAACTGTGTATGCAATCTTGTCCTTTCCTCTGTGCTGAATACATCTCCATTTATTAAACAGCTTCTAAGCCGAGACTATCTGAAGGGAGAGAGGTGCTAAGTAGGGAAGACACTGAAGTTTACCCCAAGACAAAATGTGATACCTGACAACATCTCATACATTGCATTGCACATTCTTCTACATTGTTCTCTGATATTTGAACCCCCAAAAGCCAGAAGTGAACATGCAGGACTGGTACTGTTATGGTTGGTTTATCATTCCTGGCAACTGTTAGTCTTCCTAATCCTACTTACTAAAATTACACTGATATGTCTCAGAGTTCCTTGTCATTCGCAGATAAAAGCTAATTTGACTTTAGGTGCATCAGATTTGTCCTTCCAACAAGAACTCTTTTCCCTGAGAAGAGTTTTGTGTGTTTTGATAAGGAAAAGGAGTAAAGTGTAAGTGATTGAAAAGTGGGCTTTTCCTACAGAATTTCATTCCATCTGACCCCAGATACTCAGGAAATGAGAACAAATCAATTGTTGACCTCAAGTTTTTCCAACCAAGCTGCACTTCAGATGTCTTAACTCCAGTTTAGGTAAGTTAAACAAAGACAAAATAAAGGGAGACTTTGCACTGAGGACCTCTCTCTTTTCAGGAATTCAATCATTAATAAATGATCACTTTTCATTCCACGTTTGTCCAGGCTAGACCACAACTGATTCTTATTAGGGGAGTATTTGATGGTAACAAATGGTCTCATATGTATTTTTAAGGAAAAAAAAAATATATATATATATATCTCACACGCGTGTGTGCATGTGTGAGCTGGGAAATGAATTTAAGAAAAAGATTTTAATTTTTAAAAATGAATGTGTTTCACAGAAGGGTGGAAAAACTAGTGGGAAGTAAATGGAAATGTGAATACATTTGTAAAACTGAGGTTCAGAATACAATCAGATATTTTGATGACAGATGTACTTATTTTTTTTTAATAACCTGTTTACTTCTGGAAATAAAAGTTACCTTTTTATCTCTTTCAGTAAAACCTGTTTATCATGTTCTACAGAAGCCAATGGCTCAGAAAGAAATATTTTCTCCAGAATGTTTTGTTCTGGAAAACAGGGTCATTTAATCACTTGAAAACCCAGCTAAAGACTTAAAACATTCATAGACTATACACAGATGAAAGGACTTTCAACCTTCTGATATTTACTACCATTTCAGCTGCGAAGAGAAAACTTGCTTAATTAATTTTTTTTAAAGAAATGTGTGTTATTTAACTACTGGGTTAGAATGAATATGGGTACTTTCCCTGTATTCTGTAAACTCCTAACCCCGTGCCTGTACAAACAATCTACTTCTTCTCAAAAGCTGTTCAGCAATATACCAGACCTCTATACCACGCTGCAAGGAAAGAAAGGTTTAAGTGGCCACATGAGCTTGAGGAAACTGTGCATAATATTCTCTTCCTCAGGATTTCACCAGCCTCTGTTGGTGAGGCTGCCCAGGGTCCTATGTCTTCAGACGTACTCTCAGAAAGCCATTCAAAGCCTTCCCACCTCTTTGATCCTAGGACATTTTTTCTAGTCCCTGGGCATTTTTTTTTCTCTAATGTTTCTGTCCTAGCTATTTAATCTACTCCCTAAAACCTCTCATATTCTTTTTCTGGGGCTGTAAAGATAACCTTTTATCTGTCTTAATGGGGGTAGTAAAAAGGAGGAAATACTAGGATATGAAACATAAGTAAATATTGGAAAAAAATATCACCCCAACACATTCTTCTAGAAATCTTTATCTTTTCTGCAAAGAAATTTTACTTTTAATCCAGATATCACTTCTGCCATCATCTCAAGAGGGACTTGTGTCTTTGTCACAAATAGGGTTTTGAGAACTCCTACTGCAATAGCACCAGCTGGCTGTGCAGTGACCTTTCCCCTGGTGTGGAGTGGGGGAGAGTCATTACAGAATACATATCTCATCTCTTTTGTTTGTGGTCACCACATGTTTCCTCAGGAGAGTCTCAGTCCTGTTCTCCAAGAAGCTCAGCTAGACGTTCAAGCGAAATGTTCCTTGTTGGGGATAACCCTCTAATAGGCCTTGAATAATTGGCAGGGGAGTAAAATGGAGAATTGGAGGAGACGACCAATGTGCAGTTCTTCAACCTGACCCCAACTATGACCTTGTCCCTCTCATTGATCAGACACCTGATATAAGAAAGCAAACAGATTCACAGACCTGTACCCCTGGGGATAAAAATATATGTTTATAAAAAAATAAAAAAAAAAAGCAAACAGATTCAGCTCAGCCTGGCTCTTATGGAACTAATAGGGTTTCACTCTCTGATCCTATTTATTTCTGTGGACCCCCACAACCACTTGTCTGAGCAGATCAGAAATTGCAGCAACTGGAGTCTGTCCATAAACCAACACCCCCTACATGGCTACTGTATTCCCCTAGATAAAAATATCAACCCTACATTCTTTCAAAAAGGGCTGTTTACCATTAAAAAAGAAGAAGAAAAAGAAGGGAAAAAAAGAGTCTATTTGCCCCACAAATCGACCAGGACAAAAAGAAGTGTGCTTGCACTTCCCTAAGCCTTAGAAACACTATCCCATTAGGATGAGAAGTATTAGGAACTCTACCCTTGGTCTTAGTGTCTCCATTTATGCCCAAGGACTCCACATGGGAAGCAAATTTAGTGTTTGCCCATTTGAGGACACTCATGTGTCTCTTTGCCTTGACTCAATTTTGGAAGGTCAGTGGCTGCTCCACTAGGAGTCCCATAAAATCAAGAAAATGCCAATCAAGACTTTTAACTAGGTAAGAGCCCATTTAAGTGTTAGAACCAGAACTGAACTTCTGGAATCATGCACCTCTCATTTATCTTTTTAATTCAGACTTGAAAATAAGGCTTTAAAAATCACCCTCAATGCCGTCGTTTTAGGTATTTTCTTAGGATCTGAGAATTTAACTTGTTGGCAAATTTACAAGGCTGTATTTTCCTTTCTTTTCCTATGCCTGCCATCCTGCATATGCTCAAAATTACGGGCATTTTGTAGTACTCTCTGTGGCTAGCCTCATCACAGTCCAATGGTATTTCTGAAATCAGCAGCGACTGATAATATCCTATGAAGTGGGGATTGAGAGAGTAAGCTCCAAAATCAAATTGATCAGATTTAAATTCTGGCTCTGCCAAGTATTAGAAGTGCGACTTTTTTTTTTTTTTTAAAGATTTTATTTATTTATTTGACAGAGATCACAAGTAGGCCGAGAGGCAAGCAGAGAGAGAGAGAGAGAGAGAAGGAAGCAGGCTCCTTGCCGAGCAGAGAGTCCAATGCGGGACTCAATCCCAGGACCCTGAGATCACGACCTGAGCCGAAGGCAGAGGCTTAACCCACTGAGCCACCCAGGCGCCCAGAAGTGCAACCTTTTAAAGAAAACTAACCTCCCTAATTATTTCCTTTAATTTAAACTTTACTTCCTTTATCTAAAGTAAATAAGGAAAATAAGACACTAGGGTAAAAATAAGGAAAGTAAGACACTAAGAATTTAAGTGACTGATACATTTATAATAGCATTAAAAATCATGATAGACCATGTTCATAAATTGTATTAAAAAGTAGTCTGTAAGTGTCTGTAAATGAAATTTCTGGCTAAGTGACAGTACATTTTGTTTTTTGTGGAAGTCAGTAAGATAATCCTAATATCACATGGAGATGTAAAAGACTAAGAATGAGACCACCTTTAAGGAGTAGAAAAAAAAATGAGAAAACTTTGTGACATTATTACAAGGATAGGCTAATAGACTAATAGAACAGAGTAGAGAATCCAGAAATAGACCCATACATATAAGGACAAAAGAAGTCCTGAAAAGCAGTGGAAGTAAACTCTTCAGTAAATTATACTGAATCAATTAAATATTAATTTGGAAAAAAAACATGAAATAATATCTATCTCAAATCATGCACAAAGATCAAGGGATTGCAAGTTAAATATGGAAGATAATATAATTTCTAGAAGATAATAAAGGAGCATTTCTTCATAACAGGGAAAAATCTTAAATAGGGCACAAAAAGTATTGACTATAAAGGAAATGATGATCAAACTATTCTATACTAAAATTAAACACTCCTCTTCTAAAAACAAAATCATTAACAGAGGGATATGACGGTTCACAAGGGAGAAAATATTCGCAACACTTTTAACTGGTAAAGACCCTGTATCCAGTGTATACAGGGAACTCCTATCAATCAATAAACAAATGACAGACAATACAAATAAATGGACAAGAAATCTGACATTAGACTCCAAAAAAGGCACTCATATAAATATCTAAGAAGTTCCTTAAACCTTAGTCTTCAGAAAAATACACGTTATAATCTCAGTGAGATTAACTGTACTTGGTCATTGTGTATAATCCTTTTTATATATTGCTAGATTCTATTGGCTAATATTACAGTAAGGATTTTTATGTCTATATTCCTGAGAGCTATTGGTCTATAGTTTTCGCTTTCTTTGGACTGTTTCTCTCCAGTTTTGATATCATGGTAATACTTTCCATTAACTAAACTGGGAATTGTTTCCTCCCTTTCTAATTGCTGGAAGATTTCATGTGGAATTGGTGTTAATTCATTAAGCATTTCACAGAATTCTCCAGTGAAACCATATGGGCCTGTTATAGTTATAGGTCTGTTTAAATTACATAATTCATATTAGGTGAGTTGTAGTAGATTGGATTGTGTTTTCCAGCGCAGTGTTCCATTTTATCTAAGTTGTCAAATTTATGTGTGCAGAGCTGTACATAGTAAGACTTTATTATTCTTTCGGTGTCTGCAGAATATATAATGATATCCTATAGCATTCCACATATTGGTAATTTATGTCTTCTTTCTCTCCTTTGTCAGTCTTGCTGGAGATTTGTCACTTTCACTGATCTTTCCAAAGAACCAGGTCTTTGTTCCATTGACATAGTTTATGTTTCTATTTTAAATGTTACTGATTTCTGCTCTTATCTTTAATATTTCCTTCTTTCTGATTACTTTGGGTTTACTTTACTTTTTTTAGGTTCTTGAGGTGGGAACTCTAAAATTCTTTCAACTTAGCTCTAGATTTGAAAAATTTCCATAACAAAATGTTGAGAGGGAAAAGACTTAACTCAGGCACAGGACCTTTCACAGCTTTCCTGACCTGCATGCTCACCTTCACGCTAGTATAAATCTTATTATTTCCCCATTCTTTGAGTTTCTGTAATTCCTTATACATATTTTCATCATTGTATTTGTTATCTGTTTGCATTATCTGTTTGAATTTGTCTCCTCTATTAAACTCTGAGCTTTTTGAGAATGGAGATTATGCAATTTATCTTTGTATCCTAAATACTGGTCTAGGTACTTCTTCAACCTGATAAAGATTATCTATAAATACCCTCCAGATATTACACTTGACAGAGAAAGACTGAAAAACTGAGTGATTTTTGCCTATGATTGGGAGTAAGGCAAAAATGTATGCTCTTGGGGCACCTGGGTGGCTCAGTTGTTAAGCATCTGCCTTCAGTTCAGGTCATGATCCCAGAGTCCTGGGACTGAGCTCCACATCCTCACATGAACAAGGAGCTCCCTCTTCTCTCTCCGTCTGCTGCTCCCCCTGCTTGTGTTCTCTTGCTCTCTCTGTCAAATAAATCAATAAAATCTTTAAAAAAAGAAAGTAGATGGTTTATATCCTAAAAGTTACACAACACTGATGATAGAAACCAAAGACTATAGAAATCTAAATAAATGAAGAGATATAGCATTTTCATTGATTAGGAGACTCTACATAGTAAAGACATCAATTCTTTCCAAATTCATATAAAGGTTTAACATAATTGCTACAAAAATCTCTACATTTTTTTATTTACAAAATTATTCTAAAAACATATGGAAAGGCAAAGGAACTAGAATACCTGAAATAATTATGAAAACTAAGAATATTGTAGGATGAATCGATCTACCCAATTTCAAGATTTATTATGTATGATATTGTACAGATAGCCAACAGACACATGAAAAGATGCTCAACATCACTCATCATCAGGAAAACTCAAATCAAAACCACAATGCAATATCACCTCACACCTGTCAGAATGGCTAAAATAAAAAACGCAAGAAACAACAGGTGTTGGTGAGGATGCATAGAAAGAGGAACCCTCATGCACTGTTGGTGGGAATACAAACTGGTGCAGCCACTGCAAAAACAGTATGGAGTTTCCTCAAAAAATTAAAAATAAAATTATTATGTGATCCCATAATTCCACTACTGGGTATTTACCGAAAGAATATGAAAACGCTTTGCAAAGATATAGGCACCCCTACGGTAACTGCAGCATTATTTATAAATTATTGTCACAATTTATGGAAACAATGCAAATATCCACCCATAGATAAGTAAAGAAGATGGGTATGCAACAGAATTTTACTCAGCCATAAGAATGAATGAAATCTTGCTATATCCAACAATATGCATGGAGCTAGAGAGTATAGTGCTAAGTGAAATAAGTCAGTCAGAGAAAGACAACCATGTGACTTCACTCATATGTGGAATTTAAGAAGCAAGACAAATGAACAAAAAAACCAGAGACAAACCAAGAAACAGGCTCTCAACTATACAGAACAAACTGATGGTTGCCAGAGGGGAGGTGGGTAGGGCATTTGTGAAAGAGGAAAAGAGGATTAAAAGTACACTTAGCATGATGAGCACTGAGTAATGTATAGAACTAATTAATTACTATATTGTACACTAGAAACTAATATAACACTGCATGTTAATTATGCTGGTTAAAATTAAAATATATATATATAGAAATATTGAATAAGTCAGGATTTAAAAAAAACTATATGATACTAGCAGAGATCAATAGATCTCTGATCAATAGAATAGAATGTAGAATCTAGAAATAGATCCCTATTTGTCTGACTGATTTTTGACAAAGGTGAAAAAGCAATTCAATGGAGAAAAGGAAACGTTTTTAACAAGCAGTGCTGGAGCAACTGGAGATCCTTGGATTTCAAAAGAAAAGGAACTTCAACCTAATATTATACTTTATACAAAAATTAACTCATAATCGATGACTGACTTAAATGTAAAGTGTAAAACTATAAAACTTTTACAAAAATAAATAGAAGAAAATCTTTGGGGTCTAGGACTAGCCAAGAGTTCTTAAACTTGATGCCCAATGTTCAATCTGTAGATGGAAGAATTGAAAAATTTGAACTCCATCAAATTAAACATTTTTTGTTCGCAAAAGATCATGTTAAAGGACAAAAAGTTAAGCTACAGCCCGGGGAAGGGTATTTGCAAAATAGATAGCCAACAAAATACTAGTATATATAAAGAACTCTCAAAACTCAACCATAAAAAACAAACAAACCAATTAGAAAATGGGCAAGATTTGAGGAGATATTTCACCAAAGAGAATAAACAGATGACAAATAAGCACACAAAAAGATATTCAACATTATTAACCATTGAGGAGATGTAAATTAAATATGCAATGATATAGCACTACACACCAATCAGAATGACTTTCAAAGAATGACAAGAAATGCTGGCAAGGAAGGGAAGAAATTGAGTCACTCATACATTATTACTGGAAATGTAAAATGGTATAGTCACTCTAGAAAACAATTTGATTTCTTAAAAAATTAAACATGCAACTACCATGTGACTCAACAATAGTATTCCTGGGCATTTAGAGAAATAAAAACTTATATTCACACAAAAACTTATGCATGAATATTTACAGCAGCTTTATTTATAACAGCCAAGAATTGGAAACTCAGATGTCCTTCAACGGGTGAATGACTAAACAAACCGCGGTACATTTGTACTATGAAATATTCTTCATTAAAAAAATTAATTGATACATGGAACAATCTCCAGATGAGTCTCCAGATAATTATGCTAGGGGGGAAAAAAGCCAACTTAAAGGATTATTAACTGTATGATTCCATTTATATAGCATTCTTGAAATGACAATTTATAGAAACAGAACAGATTAGTGGTTATGAGGGGTTAAAGAGGGGGTGAGATAGGAAGAAATTAGTTGTGGCTATTAATGGAGAAAATTAGTAGTGATAGGAAGTCCCTTGTAGTAACAGGAACATTTCTTATCTTGACTGTATGAGTGGTAATACCCTGATATGGTATTATAGTTTTAGAATATGCTACCATTGAGGGAAACCAGGCAAAGGGTACATAGGATCATTCTGTATAATTTCTTACAATGGCTTGCAAATCTTCAATGGCCTCAAAAGAAAAAGTTTAATTAAAAAAAAAACACAATGAGAGAATACTACATAACACTAGAATAACTAAAACTAAAAAGATTGAAAATATCAAGTCTCTCTGCAGGTGTAAAACAATGGAAACTCTCATTACACTGTGGGTAGGATTGTAAATTGGTGTAACCACTTAGGGCAACGGCTTGGTATTATCTACTAAAGTTAAACATTTTTGTACAATATGGCCAGCAATTTCACTTTTAGATTTATATTTAACAGAAATGTTTAGAAATGTGTTCCAAAAGACAAACATTTTTCTTAATTGTCTCAAACTAGAAACAACCTAAATGTTCTTTAACAGTAGAACAAATAAATAAATTATGATATAGTCATATAAGAAAACATTATACCATGATGAAAATTAACAAAATAAACAGCATTAATGAGTTTTGCAAAGATAATGTTGATTTAAAAATCCAAGTGTATTAAACAGTATACACTGTATGATTCTACATCTATAAATCTCAGAAATGGGCAGAACTAACTTATGATGTTAGGAGTTTGGACAGAGGTTACCTTTGGGAAGGAAGATGGGGTTAGTGACTGAAAGTGGCATAAAGGGGATTTCTGGGGTTCTTAACCTGGTTGTGTTCACTTTGTCATAATTCATTAGTCTGAACACTATGACTTGATATCAACAATAAGTGCACTTTTCTGTAGGTACATTATACAGTTGAAAAGGTGTTTTTTAAAACATGGTAACAGGGGCACTTAGGTGGCTCAGTGGGTTAAGCCTCTGCCTTCGACTCAGGTCATGATTTCAGGGTCCTGGGTTGGAGCTGCACATCGGGCTCTTTGCTCAACGGGAAGCCTGCTATCCAGCACTCCCTCTCTGCCTGCCTCTCTGCCTACTTGTGATCTCTGTCAAGTAGATAGATAAAATATTTTTAAAAAGTCAAAATAAAACATGATAACACCTTCAGGAAAAATTGGCAAATCCGTTTTCTATGACAGACTTTACTATACCTCTACCAATAATTGATAGGTCAAGTAGGAAAAAAAAAGTTGAGGATACAGAAAATTTGGACAACACAATTAACAATCTTACCCAATAATTAGAACACATAAATGTTTATGAAATGTAACCACATAATACAATGTCTTAACATTTTATCTGTACTCTAAAATCCTTTCCCCTCTCTGAGGCTCAAGCTTTTTGTTTACAAAAACAGGACATATGGATTTATTTCTTTTTTCTACCCCATAGCATATTGTCTGCATTAGTGAACTCAAAGTGAATTGTTTGAATTGTGGAATAGAAAATGGGAATTCCACATACAAAACAATTTTAAGCTAGTATCTCAAAATATTTACTAAGCACCTATATTGTACTGCGGTAACTTGTAGGGATACAAAGATACATGATACATGATACATGTATACATGATACATGATACAGGATTCCTGGCTTTGAGAAATTCACCATCTAGTAGAGGAGACTGATACACAAAACAATGATATCCATTGATGTGCTGGAGCTAGCTGATAAATGCTCATGAGAGCCAACTGTTGACCATTTAGGAATTCTTGCCGGTCAGTTGTTAAAACCAGTGATAGCTTCAAATTGGCCAAGGTGAGAGTATTTAAAACAATGGAAATCAACAAATGCTACTAATCAGAGATCCCCCACACTCTCCAAGGAGCTTGTTTACTAGCATACTACTAACTGTATCATAAAACAACTTGATAAAACTTAAGAGACTCTTTTTTTAAAAAAATGATTTTATTTATTTATTTGACAGACACAGATTACAAGTAGGCAGAGAGGCAGGTAGAGAGAGAGGGGAAGCAGGCTCCCTGCTGAGCAGAGAGAGCCTGATGTGGGGCTCCATCCCAGGACCCTAGGACCATGACCTGAGCCGAAGGCAGAGGCTTTAATCCGCTGAGTCACCCAAGAGACCCCATAAGAGACTCTTAATCTCACAAAAAAACTGAGGGTTGCCGGGGGAGGGGGGTAGGGAGAAGGTGGTGGGGTTATGGACATTGGAGAAGGTATGTGCTATGGTGAGTGCTGTGAAGTGTGTAAACCTGGTGATTCACAGACCTGTACCCCTGGGGCTAATAATACATTATATGTTAATAAAAAAAAATAAAAAATTATAAATACCAAAAACAAAGTCCTTGATAAATATTTTGCAATACAAAAGGAACCATCTGCTGTGAGTACACAGAGAAGGCTCAACAAATCAGGAGAATAAAGTTCCAGAATATTCCAGTAGATAGGTTCAATTTGACTTGTCTGCCACAAAATGAAGTTTGTCATAATTATAAAGGTGGCCATAACATTCCAACAGATGGGATTGTATGTGCAAATCGCTGAGAAATGGGTCATATTATGGGGACAGGCCTGCATCACACAGTTGTTTGGGTTATACGTTATACAAAAGCACTGTATCGAATGGGTTTTAATTTACATCTTCATTGTTTTTCAATTTTGCATGTTTTCTTTACAATCATTGAATCCAGGACCTTCTTTTCTGACAGATGTACTGCTTAAGGGGCATATATTTGCATTTTTAAAAAGTTGCCTTATGGTTAATCTCATTTTGTAGTTAATATGATCTACAGTTACTCCATCAGAATATTTGCTGGGTTCCCAGTTTAAATCTACAAGTACTTTTGCTAAGACATGATTCACATGTAATTATATTAATAATTAATATTTAATAATACTTATCCATTTGTAACAAAATCCAATTTGAGTAACAATTCTTTTTCTATAACTTTTGCTATTGACAAATAAGGAAATATACTAATATAAATGTTTTTTCCTTGTAGAAGAAGTGTGTTTTTCTAACTCTCAAAAAGGTGCTTTATGTGTGGTCAGAACCTGGTGGGGGAGAACAGAAGTGTAGGGAAGTAGTGCTCAGGGCATGGGAATAGAAGTACTTTCACATATTTGCCTGTTTCTTGAAAGTTAGGATATAATGTTTTCTATTCAGTCCTTCATTTATTTCCTAGTTCCTGTTTGCGTACTATACACAATTTAAAATCTGTAGAAGTTATATGAAGCACATAAGAGAAAATCAAGTATTGTATAATTGAATTAATGAATTCCCAAAAGTTAGTAAAGAAAATTCTAACCCTTATTGTCCCAAGAACTCTGGAAAAAAGTGCTTGTGATCACCACTCATGAAATCTCCAACAAATCCAGTAACATAAAATGATATGAATTTGTACAGTCTATATGAAGTAAAGATGTAAAAATTACATTTAAAAATAACTTTTGTTTTTATGTGCCCTTTTAAATTGGCATTCTTATTTATAGTAGAAACACAGTAGTTTTCATTTTACAAGCATGAAACCATAGGCCCAAAGAAATGTACTGGGTTAATCAAGATCACACAGCTTGTAACAGCAGAAATACAGCTAGATTTTTTTTTGATGATTGTTATCCTTGCAGTGATTCCTAAAGACTTGGGCACTTTCCTCTTTACAATGCTAGAGTGGATCTTTCTGGGGCAATCCTGGCCTTTGAATTATCCTAAAGAAGACGAATAGGGAGAGGATAAAGGGAATCAAGTCAAGTTGGAGGTCTAGAATGGTTTACTGAATGAAAAAGAAGAATTCTCTCAAATTACCTGGCTATCATGCTCATATTTTAGAAAACTGTTGAATACTGTGATGGGTAGTAAAATCTTCACTAAGGATAGGCAATGCATTTACAAACAATGGCAATGAGAGCAGATAAAAGAGATTACTTAAATGCCTTAAAAAACTACATCTATGTGACCTTTGTGCCCCAAATTACCTTTAAGATTCATGCAATTCAATTGAAAGTTGTTTTTCTATTACTTAGAACATCATTATGTATTTGCACTCTAGTAAAGTAACCATTTATTCCAAATTTGGGGGGTATTTGTTTTAATTTTGACACAGTTCTTAGAAGTAGTGTTTTATGACTCTCTTTACCACTTGCTTTTTCTTAGGATAAAATGTCTGATTAGTTGCTTTGAATAGCTATGAATGCTGAACTCTTTTAGTTGATTAAGGAATTTTCTTATGTGATAACATTCCCATCATCTGGGATTTTACGCTTTTTTACCAGCAATGCTTAAAGGCAAGAAGTATTTGATTGGGCTTCCACACCTAAAGGGATAAGGAGGATATATAGAATCACAGAATTGGGAGCCAGGAGCCATGATGAGAGCAGTGCTACAGGTATGTAGTTGAACCTAGATGAACTTAGGACTCCTGGTCTGGAATACAATGTCAATACTTTTATCAATTGATATTTAAAAAGACTATAATGGAGTATTATATAGCCATGAAAAAGGATGAGCTCTTGCCATTTGTGACAGCATGGATGGACCTAAAGGGCATCATGCTAAGTTAAATAAATCAGACTGAGAAAAACAAGTAATATATGATTTCACTCATGTGTGGAATCTAAAAAAAACACAAATGAACAAAAAACAGAATCAGACCTATAAATACAGAGAACAAACTGATAATTGCCAGAGTGGTAAGGGATGGGGGGTGGGGAGGATGACTCAAATAAAAAGGATTAAAAGTCCGCTTATAACTGTGCTATATTAGTTTTGGGTGTATAATATAATGATCTAACAATTCTGTACATTACTCAGTGCTCATCACATAAGTGTACTCTAAATTCCCTTCATATATTTCACCCATCCCCTCACCCACCTCCCTTCTGGTAACCATGTACTCTGCATTTCAGTGGGGTCATCTTTGTTTTGTTTCTTAAATTTCACATATGAGTGAAATCATATAGCATTTGTCTTTCTCTGACTGACTTATTTCACTTAGCATTATACCCTCTGGATTCATCCATGTTGTTGCAAATGGAAAGATTTTGCTCTTTTTTATGACTGAGTAATAGTCTAATATATATATATATATATATATATATATATATATATATACATATATATGTATACACACACACACACACACACACACACACACATATACACATACAACATCATCTTTATCCATTCATCTATAGATGGATACTTGGGTTGCTTCCCTAATCTGGTTATTGTAAATAATGCTGCAATTACCAGAGGGTTGCCTGTATCTTTTCAAATTATGGGATCATATGGTAATTCTATATTGAGGAACCTCAAAATTTAACACAAAATTTTTCACAATGGCTCTACCAGTTTGCATTCCCACCAAAGCTGTCTGTGGGTTCTTTTTTTCTTCATATCCTTACCATTTCCTGTGTTTTTGATTCTAGCCATTATGGCAGGTGTGAAGTGATATCCCATTGTGACTTTTATCACTGATAATAAGTCATGTTGAACAGTTTTTCATGTGTCTATTGGCCATCTGTATGTCTTCTTTGAAAAAATGTCTATTCATGTCCTCACCCATTTTTAACTGGGTTATTTGTTTTTAGGTATTGAATTATATAAGTTCTTTATATATTTTGGGTATTAAACCCCTATTAGATATATTATTTGCAAATATCTTTCCCTATTCAGCAGAATGTATTTTTGTTTTGTTGATGGTTTCCTTCACTTTGTAAAAACTTTTTATCTTGAGGTAGTCCCAATAGTTAAATGTCTCTTTTGTTTCTTTTGCCAAAGAAGACACATCTAGAAAAATGTTTCTACAGTTGATGTCAAAAAGATTACTGGCTATGTTCTCTTCTAGGAAATTTATGGTTTAAGGTTTCACATTTATGCCCTTATTCCACTTGAGTATATTTTTGTGTGTGGTATAAGAAAGTAGTCTACTTTCATTCTTATGTATGTAGTTGTCCCATTTTCCCAACACCATTTGTTGAAAAGACTATCTTTTTTCCCGTTGTATATTCCTGCCTCCTTTGTCATAGATTAATTGACCATAAAAGAATGGGTTTATTTCTGGGCTCTCTACTCCATTTCATTCATCTGTGTGTCTATTTTTGTGCCAGTACCATTCTGTCTTGATTACTACAGCTTTGTAGTATATCTTGAAATCTAGGATTGTGATATCTCCAGTTTTGTTCTTCCTCAAGATTGCTTTGGTTATTCATAGTCTTTTGTGGTTCCATACAAATTTTAGGATTATTTTTTCTAGTTCTATGTAAAACATTGTTGGTATTTTGATAGGGATTACATTAAATCTGCAAATTTCTTTGGATAGTATGGACATTTTAACTATTGGTTCTCCCAAGCCATGAGCATGGAATATCTTTTCATTTGTTTGTCTCAGGTTTAATTTCTTTCATCAGTGTTTTATATTTGAGAATATAGGTCTTTTACCTGCTTGGTTAAGTTTATTCCTAGGTATTTTATTCTTTTTGATGCAATTGTAAATGAGATCATTTCTTTAATTTCTCTTTCCACTAGTTCATTATAACTATTCAAAATTCAACAGATTTCTATGTATTAATTTTTTACTCTCAACTTAACTGATTTCATTTGGTGGAGTTTTGAAGGTTTTGTGTATATATAGTATCATATCATCTGCAAATAGTGCAAGTTTTACCCCTTCATTACCAATTTGGATACCTCTTCTTTTTCTTTTCTGATTACTGTGGCCAGAACTTCCAGTACTATGTTGAACAAAGTGGTCAGAGTGGACATCCTTGTCTTGTTCTTGATTATACTGGAAAAGCTCTCAGGTGTTTCACCATTAACTGACATTAGCTAGGTTTTTTTATATATGGCTTTTACTATGTTGAGGTATATTCCTTCCACACTACTTTGTTCAGAGTTTTTATTATGAATGGATGTTATACTTTGTCAAGCGCTTTTTCTATATCTATTGAAATTAATGTGATTGATCATGTTGACTGATTTTACCAATATTGAACCACCTGTACATCTCTGGAATAAATCCCACTTGAACATAGTGAATTATTTTTTAATGTATTGTTGGATTCATTTTGCTAATATTTTGTTGGGGATTTTTTTTGCATCTATGTTCATCAGAGATATAAGCCTATAGTTCTTTTTTTAGTTTCTTTATCTGGTTTTAGTATCAGCGTAATGCTGGCCTCATAGAATGAATTTAGGAGGTTTCTTTTATCTCTTATATTTTGAAATTTTTTGAGAAGAATAGGTATTAACTCATCTTTAATTGTTTTGCAGAATTCACATGTGAAGTTGTCTGGTTCTGGACTTATGTTTGTTAGTTTTTTGATTACTGGTTCAATTTTTTTTTTAATTTTTATTTATTTTTTTTTAATTTCTTTTCATTGCTCCAGAATCCATTGTTTATGCACCACACCCAGTGCTCCATACAATGCGTGCCCTCCCCAATACCCACCACCAGGCTCACTCAATCTCCCACCCCTGGCCCCTCCAAAAACCTCAGTTAGTTCCTCAGAGTCCACAGTCTCTCATGGTTCGTCTCCCTCTCCAATTTCCCTCAACTCCCTTCTCTCCATCTCCCCATGTTCTCCGTGCTCTATTCCTTATGCTCCACAAATAAGCAAAACAATATAATTGACTCTCTCTGCTTGACTTATTTCACTCAGCATAATCTCTTCCACTCCCGTCCATGTTGATACAAAAGTTGGGTATTTGTCCTTCTTTTTTTTATAATTTTATTAACATATAATGTATGATTAGCTCCAGGAGTACAGGTCTGTGAATCGCCAGGTTTATATACTTCACAGTACTCACTATAGCACATTGATTACTGGTTCAATTTTATTGCTGGTAATTGTTCCTTTCAAATTTTCTATTTCTTCTTGATTCAGTTTTGATAGGTTATATGTTTCTTGGAATTTATCAACCTCTTCTAGGATATCCAATTACATGGCATATAATTTTTCAAAACGTTCTCTCATATTCCTTTGTATTTCTTTGATGTTGGTTGTCATTTTTCCTCTTTTTCCTTTCTGATTTTATTTACTTGAGTCCTCTCTCTTTGATGAGTCTGGCTAAACGTTTAACAAATTTGTTTATCTTTTCAAAGAACAGCTAATTTCATTGATCTGGATTTTTGTTGTTGTGTTTTAGTCTCTATTTCATTTATTTCTGCTCTAATCTTTATCATATCCTTCCCTCTGCTGGTTTTGGGATTTGTTTGCTCTTCTTTTTCTAGCTCCTTTAGGTGTAAGTATAGATTACTTAATATTTTTCTTGCTTCTTGAAATAGTCCTATATTGTTATAAATCTCCCTCTTAGAAAACCTTTTGTTGCATCTGCAAAGAGTCTGGACCATTGTGTTTTCACTATCATTTGTCTCCATGTATTTTCGTATTTCCTCTTTAACTTCTTGGTTGACTCATTCATGTTTATTATCATCTTATTTAACTTTGTGTATTTGTGTTCCTTTCAGACTTTTTCTTGTGATTGATTTCTAGTTTCAGAACATTGTGGTCAGAAAAGACGCACAATATGATTTCAATCTTTTTGAATTTGTTGAGATTTGTTTTGTGGCCTGGCATGTGATCTATTCTGGAGAATATTCCCTATACACTTGAAAAGAATGTTTTGGGATTGAATTGTTCTGAATATATGTTAGATCTATCTGGTCAAATGTGGCATTCAAAGCCAAGGTTTCCTCATTGTTTTTCTATCTGGGTGATCTATCTATCCATTGATGTAAGTGGAGTGTTAAAGTCCCCTACTATTATTGTATTACTATCAATTTCTTCCTTTATGTCTGTTAATAGTTGCTTTATTTATTTGGGTGCTCCCAAGTTGGATGCATAAATATTTACAATTGTTATGTCGTCTCTTGAATTGTTCTCTTTATAATTACATAGTATCCTTTTTTCTTTCTATTCTTTGTTTTAAAGTCTATCTTGTCTGATGTAAGTATTGCTACCCCAGCATTCTTTTCACTTCTTTGCAAAATAAATATTTTTCTATTCCTTCACTTTCAATCTGCCATGAAACTTTTGAAATGAGTCTCCTGTAACCAGCCTATATCCATTCAGTCACCTTATGTCTTTTAATTGGAGCATTTAGTCAATTTACATTCAAAGTTATTATTGATAAGTATGCACTTATTGCCATTTTGTTATTTGTTTTATAGTGGTTTTTGTAATTTTTCTCTGTTCCTTTCTTCTCTTGCTCTCTTCTCTTGTGGTACGATGGCTTTCTTTAGTGATATGCTTAGATTCCTTTCTTTTTTTTTTTAAGATTTTATTTGTTTGACAGTCAGAGATCACAAGTAGGCAGAGAGAGGCAGGCAGAGAGAGAGAGGGAGAAGCAGGCTCTCTGCTGAGCAGATAGCCCGATGTGGGGCTCGATCCCAGGACCCTGAGATCATGACCTGAGCTGAAAGCAGAGGCTTAACCCACTGAACCACCCAGGTGCCCCTTCCTTTCTCTTTTATATGTGTATCACAGGTTTTTGATTTGTGGTTACCATTAGATTTATATGTAACATCCTATGTATATGGTGGTCTACAGTAGAATAATGGTCATTTAAGTTTGAAACAATTCTAGAGACGGCTGGGTGGTTCAGTCTGTTAAGCTTCTGCCTTCAGCTTGGGACATGATCCCAGGGTCCTGGAACTGAACCCCACATCAAACCCTACATTGAAGCCTACATCAGGCTTCTTGCTCATTGGGGAGCCTGTGTCTCCCTCTGCCTGCAGCTCCCATGGCTTGTGCTCTCTTTCTCCCTTTATGACAAATAAAATCTTTTTTTAAAAAAAGTTGGAAACCATTCTAAAAGCACTAAATTTTTAGTCCCTGCCCCAAGTTTTATGTATATGATATAATACTTTCATCTTTTTATTTTGCGAATCTCTTGACTGACTTTTATAGATATATTTTATTTTACTGTTTTAGTGTTTTAACCTCTGTAATGGTTTTATAACTGATTAATCTACTATTTTTATTATGTTTGTATGTACCTGTGAAATACTTTCCTAATTTTCTTACTCCTAATTATGGCCTTTTCTTCCCACTCAACGAATTCCCACTAATGTTTCTTGTAAGGGTGGTTGAATGGTGATGAATTCCTTCAACTTTGGTCTAGGAAACTCTAGCTCTTTTTCTATTCTGAATGATAGCCTTGTTGGATAGAGTATTCTTGTTGCAGATTTTTTCTCAAATTAAAAAAAAAGTTAAAAATAAAATAAGAGTAACTGCAAATCTAAAAAGAGAATTATGATCTTTTCTCTAAAAAAAAAATAAAGAGTTACACTAAAGCAGTTTGATTCTAGACTGTCACATCAAGACTTCAGTAGCAACATTTTCATGTAAGTCAGAGAAGGGAAAATAAAAAATCACAAGCCAAAAGATTCTGACTGCTGTTTGTTCATATCTGAGTAGTCAAGGGGTCAAAGTCAGAATTTCACAGGAAAGCAGGATCCAGAGTCTGTGAAATTTACCAAGGTGTTTCAAAAATTGGCTGTGGCGGGTTGTACAATCTGACCAAACTTTCCCTTCTCATCCCTCACACAAGTCCCTGACTTGTCCTTTTTCTTCTTTTAAGACACAATATCCTGGGGTGCCTGCTGGCTCAGTTGGTTGAGCAACCAACTCTTGGTTTTAGCTTCAGTCATGATCTCATAGGTTGTGAGTTCAAGCCCTGTGTCAGGCTGAGATCAGCAAGGTGTCTGCTTGAAGATTTTCTCTCTGCCACATTTCACTCACTCACTCTCTTTCTAAGATAAATCAATCTTTTTAAAAAAGGACACAGCATCCTACACAAAAGAGAATATATTATTTCATTTGTGCAGATATCCAAAACAGGCAAGACTAATCTTTGGTGGAGAAAATCATGGCAGTAGTTGCCTCTGATGTCAGTGGATATGCATGGGGATTGATGGGGCACGATGGATCTTTCTGAAGTGATGGCTATGGTCTCTATCTTGATAGGAGTTTCTCTACACATCTGTCAAAACTCATCAAAACTTAGCAATTGTTACAGTTTGCATGTTCTATTGTATTATATAGTTTACATCAAAAGAAAAACATTGGACACAAATAGTGAACTCTAGCTAATGATATGCATGCAAAAACATTTAGGAGAAGTGTACTGATGAGATTTACTTTGAAATTAATTTAAAATAACCTGAATTGATGTGTAGATAGAGGAATAGACAGACGGATAGATGTGATAATACATAGTGAAATTGTAATGATAGAAGCTTTTTGTTTTGTTTTTTTAGGCTCCGTGCCCAGTTTGGAGCCCAATATAGGGATCAAACTCACACAACCCTGAGATCAAGACCCAAGCTGATATTAAGAGTCCAACACTTAACTGACTGAGCCACCCAGGTGGCCCAATAGAAGCCTTGTTTAAAAAGCTTTGCTAAGGGCGCCTGGGTGGCTCAGTGGGTTAAAGCCTCTGCCTTCGCCTCTGGTCATGATCCCAGGATCCTGGGATTGAGCCCCACATCGGGCTCTCTGATCAGCAGGGAGCCTGCTTCCTCCTCTCTCTCTGCCTGCCTCTCTGCCTACTTGTGATCGCTCTGTCAAATAAATAAATAAAATCTTAAAAAAAAAAAAAAAGCTTTGCTAAATTTTTTCAACATTACTATATGTTTGAATTTTTTTGTAATGTTAGGTGAAAAATTTAAATCCAACACTAGTCCCTTCAATGTATCTCTCCTGACCCCTACTCTCTAGCACTAGGATAAACTAGGCTATTGGCTAGTCCCAGGATGCTTTATACATATTTGCATATTGACTAATTGCATCCATCTCCTCCAATTAAGTTGTGAGCTTCTTAAGGATAGGGATTATGCAATTTACCTTTATATCCCAAGCACTAGTCTAGGCACTTTATATCCCAAGCACTAGTTTAGTAAGACAGATACCATATGATCTCTCTTATATGTGGAATCTAAAATAAACAGATAAACCACATTCATAGATAGAGAGAACAGATCGGTAGTTGTCAGAGTTGGGGAGTGGGAGAAGTGGGTGAAGGGGCTCAAAAGATAAAAAGAAATAAAAGAATCCAATACTAAAAGGTTACTTGAAACCACAGCTCCATGGCCCATCTTAATGGATATAAAATAACATTATTGTTTGTATGAAATACATTAAAAATAAAAAGTGAGAAAAAAAAGAAATATAATATATGCAATGTACACAAACAATAAGTGTATAGCTCAGTGAATTTTATGAAGCTAATTACTTGTGAAACCACCACACAGTAACAGCAAGTAGGAAACTTCCTTCACACCCATTTGCCATTATCTCCTATGGAAAAAGAGAGCCCCTATTTTACATATATCTTCATAAGTTAGTTTTGCATCTTTTAAAAATTCATACAAATGCAATCAGTCTTTCATTTAATACTATATATATAAATTTAACCATCTTGTCTGTAAAAGTCATTCATGCTTTCTCATCACTGCATAGTATTCTATGTGAATGAAAGAATTTATTTAATGTTTTACTTGGCTCTTTGTTTCTGTTCTAGTTTTGAACAATTAAAAATAAAGCCATACTTTTAAAAGCTCAAAAAGTATCGTATTTTAACAAATTGTCATAGGCATCACATTTTCCCCTAACACAAAGGAATTTTGCTCTTATACTCAGCAGGTTTAGAGAGTTGGCCAATAAGAAACGAATAAAGATAGCACGAGCCACAGAAATTCGTGATAAAATAAACAACTATGAAACACAGGCTGTGGCACACAAGTAAATGCGGCTTGCTCTACAAAGTGATAGAAGAAGGAAAAACGTGTAGAGGAATGTGTTGAGAAAGCAGTAGTAGGTGACAATTAGGAGAAAGCATTTTGCAGGACAGTGAATGACATTTTTCTTTTCTTTTACATTTCTCTGCTAGATATTTTATCTGCCTACACTGATAACTGGAATTAGAGGTTGTTTAATGATCCAGAGAGAGACCCAGCAGAACAGCCTTAGTAGAGCTGCACTGAAGCATTAAGCAAGTGCCAAGGTTAAGGTCTTTTGAGCTTAGTCTATGAGCACCAATTGCTAAAACCAAGTTGAGACTGTGTAAGCAAAATGAAAAGAAGAATGGAATAACCAACCAAATTCAAGGTAGCTGGCCTTTCCAGATAATTCACCCACAAAATCCCACATATGAATCTTCTTGAAGAGCTGGTTTTTATAATCGTCTCAGTATTCCCTGATATTAGACCTTTAAGTGAGTATTCAAATGGTAAGAGCCTACTGCTCCTCAACACCACCGGCAGCTTCACTCATTTGGCACTTTTAATAAAAACTACTATCCATTTGCTACAAATGAATCGCTTCATTTATACCCTCCATTACAATGGCACATCTGTATGAAATAACATTTTCCTATGTCATTGGCCTTTATTTAGTAATTCACCCTACTCGAATGTTCCTAAAATCAACCTAAAATCAACTCAGTAGTTTTGTTTGTAATCCATAACATTATCAAAATGCAGACTAGTGACATTTTTGTGTCCAAGTACTGATCCAAACATTTTACCTGTGCTTTTTAGGTTTCTTCAAATTTGGTTTTTAATCTTATATAATTTATTTTTTAATAGATAATTTCACACTCTGAAGTTCACCTATTTAAAGCATACAATTTAGTGTTTTTTTTTTTTATATTTGCAGAACTGTGTAACCATCACCACAAACTAATTTTAGAACATTTTAAGAGCCTAAAATATTATTTCCTTTGGCCACAGTTTCAAATCATAATCATATTTTTAATTAATAAGGAATTAATTAATTAACAGGGAATCCCACATTTTAGAATCTTATTTCTTTTTCACATGGATTCAATGGCCTCAGTCTGTGTGTGTGTATACGCGTGTGTGTGTTAAGAGTCAGAAAGAACAGAGATCATCTATTTCAAGCTTCTAATTGTATAAAAATGTTCCTGCAGCATTTTTTTGTGAACAGAACTATTTTTGTCTCCTTTGCCTTTTAGGTAGCAAGAGTGTATATTTAGAATTATTGGAAATGTATGATAGATTCTTAACTGGAGCTGAAAGATTTTCATCCCCACAGCTCTTTAAAAAGGCAGCCTTGGGGTGCCTGGGTGGCCCAGCCAGTTAAGCATCTCCTTCAGCTCAGGTCATAATCCCAAGGTCCTGGGATAGGGCCCCATGTCAGGATCCCTGCTCAGCAGGGAGTTTGCTTCTCCCTCTCCCTTTGCCTCTCCCCACTTACTCATTCTCTCTCTCTATCTCAAATGAAGAAATAAAATCGTTATGAAAAATACCTCAGAGTTAAGGATAAAGCTAGCAAATTTTAAATGAAAATAATAAACAAACAAAGAAACAAACACACACAGCTTTTCCAGGGATGCCTGGGTGGCTCAGTCGGTTAAGCATCTGACTCTTGATCTCAGTGTAAGTCTTACCTAAGGACTGTGAGTTCAAGCCTGGTGGTGGGCTCCATACTGGGCATGGAGCCTACTTTAAAAAAAAAAAGAAAAAAAAAAAAAAGTAGCCTTTCCTGAATGAAAGCAAGACAATAAGAGAATTCCTGGAAATTGCTTTTGCTGTGGCCATGAGGAAGTAGAGAGTGAAATATCTATTTCATTATTCAGATGACTAAAGAAACCTGTGATTAGACCTGCACTAAGATTCTACCTTAGCAGGTTATAATGCACATACTTGGAAATAATTTCCTAAGTTATGATTACCCTCTATCCACTCTTAACTGTTTATATCATAAAAATACTGAAGCCTTGGCAGTGATGATTTCTCTGACCCTGGTTGACTGGATGACTCTGGGTTGGACTAATTAGAAATCTAAGATCAAGGTGAGAAAAGCTTGACTCAATTTCTGAAATATGCAGGCCCAAAGATAGAGCCTACTGGTGAGTGTCATCCTCCTGCCCTGCAGATCAGAGAAACAGAGGCAGTTAATATGCAGTGAGAGAGAAAGAAGAATGAAGTTGATATGTGCAAATGAGCAGACCAGATAGAAAGAAAAGGGATCTGAGTAGTGAAATAATTCTAGAGTTTTCCATACTCTAGTTCTTAAGCCTTCCAATGTTCTACTGACCTTGGGCCCTTAGATTCTGTGAGAAATTTCCTTATGCTTAAGTTAGCTAGTTTTACTTTGTGTTACTAGAAACCCAGAGAGTCCTAAAAGTAGATGACCTTAAAATAGAACGTAAAGATTTATGTTTCTGAATCACTTATGAATGATACCAAAGAAATAAAAAGATAAACTTTCTACTTTTGATTAACTTAAATTCTTATTGTAGAAAGAAGAAATTCGCTTATAACAAAACTCTCCAAAACAATGCAGCTTATTCTCTAATGAGCATTATGTGGCATAATTAGTTGCTATGGAAAATGGAGAAATCCATGTGAGTCTAGCAATGAGGGAAGACCTCAGAGGATTAATTCTTTGTGTTAAACACTGACTTATGAATAACATTCAGTTAAGTAAAAGTGACAAGTGTTCTAGATTAAGAGAAAAAAACCCAAGAACTTGCAGAAATCCAACCAAAGAATAAAGATAAAAGATGAGATTGGGTTGGTGGAGGGTGGAGTCAGATGATGAAGAGGCTTGAATTCCAAAATGAAGAACTGTTTGGACTTCCTGTAACCAACTTGTAAAAGGAGAAATTGTAGATCCTTAAGCAGAGGCACAATGTGACCAAATACTTAAAAAGTTGTATCTGGTTGTGGCGTGCTCTATAGTTTAGCGGCAAGTGAACTAACTTAGAAGACTTGTCTCTCTTGGGAGATTCCTTTCTCTGTGATTAAGGAAAGGTGAAAAAATCTAGGACAGGAGGAAGGAGAAACAAAGTTACTTAGATTAGTGCTTCTCAAACTTTACTGTGTGCATGAAACATCTGAGACCCTTCTTAAAATGCAAATCTTAGTAAATTCTAGGCTGAGGCCCCCAATTCTGAATTTCTAACAACCTCCTAAGTAGCACCTATGGACCACACCTTGAGGAGCCAAGTTTTTGAAAATGATGATCTAACCCAAAAGGCTGAAGGAAAATAAAACAACCAAAGATGACTCCAAGGTTTCTAGTGTGCTAGAGGAGAGAGGAGAGAGAAAAAGAGGTAACTGAGCCAGTCCACATTTACTGAATGACTACTCTTCATTATTTTCTTTTATTCTGTGACCTTACCATATAAAGTAAACCCATTCATTCACTTAGCACTTACGTACTAGCAACCACAAGTGTCAGGCATTTTTCTAAATGTTGTAGATTCAATAATGAGTAAAACTATATAGTAACTCTGCTTATAATTTAAGGGGAAGGACAGAAAATAAATAAAATAACTAAAATGCACATTACTAAAGTTGGGAAAACCAAACAAATAGTTCAAACTCACATAACTATAATTTTGGCTGAGTTTCATTCAAATGAGTCCCATTAAACATCTTCTGTATAATACATATATGATAAATTTATAAGGATTTCAAGATATATGTTGAAGTTAAAACTATTTTTAAGTACTTGGAAAGTATTTTAGGTTTAAAAAAATATTTCTGGGAGAGTCGGGTGGCTCACTCATTAAGCATCTGGCTTCCGCTCAAGTTAGGATCCTGGGGTCCTGAGATCGAGTCCTACCCATGTTGGCTCCCTGCTCAGCAGGGAACTTGCTTCTCCCTCTCCAACTCCTGCTGCTTGTATTCCCTCTCTCGCTGTCTCTCTGTCAAGTAAATAAATAAAATCTTAAAAAAATTAAAAATACAATAAATAAAAATAAACAAATATTTCTGAAAGTCCTGGGTACCTTAGATTTGTCATCCTGGATACCTTTTCAACAAAAGTGTGTCTATGAAGATAAGTGTGTCTATGAATGTGTAAAGGAATATTTTCCGGCTTCACAGTCATCCCTCCCAAAACAAACATCTGTCTTACTAGTCAGGTGATGTATAGTCTGACTGAGTGTTCATTTTTCATCTGTAAGGGGCCACCCCAAGTATTCCTCTTTGTTTCTTACCATAGGTCACAGAGAGGAATTTCTTTCCAAATACACTATAGAAATTCATTTCTACAGTAAGTTGAAGAAAACATTATGGGATTCATTATTCAAAGAAAGCCAAGAAATGGATTGGGAAATCTATCTTTGTATGTATGTATATACATATGTATGCACTTATCTATCTATATTTGTACTTCTGCCATCTATGAATCTTTAAAAAATGAATAAATAAAATGTAAATGGAAGCCTATTAAACTATAATTGCTATAAAACAATAGTTTCTCATCCTCTAAAATTTATATTTAAAAATTGCTAAATGTATCTTTGTTCACTAAGCACTTTAATTAACATCTATAACGTGGTGATTATATTATTCAACATTTAAATGCTTAATTTGCAATCTGGAATTGCAGGCATTCCCTGATAAAGACATATTTTCATTTGTTGCATTTGTATTTTTAGTAGAAGACAAAAATAAGAAGATACTTATATGGTAATATGATACGAGATCCATAAACAAAAGTTTCACTCCTTTTTTATTGCTCTTGAGATTTAAAACACGGTAACAATCTACATTTATGTATTGAGCTGTTGGATTTTTTTTTCATGTTGTGAGAGGTTTGAAGTACTGTACCTGCCATCTACTGGAAGTCTATGGGAGGTACATTTCCCCACTAGCAACTCAAGGCCTCCAGAGAATGAGTCTAGAAAATGCTAGCAGTGCTATTTGAGGAAATTATATCACAGGATTTGAGGTTCTTTACTACTGGTGAAGAAAAGTAAAGATAAAATAATCACATTAACCACTGGTAAAAGTACAGAATGAACCCACATACATTTGAGTAGGCAAAATGGAAAGAGTGATTCATCTCTGAAATATTAAGATGACTAAAAGGCCATAAGCAAAAAGATATACAAATGTCCTTCCCAGCATTTTTATCAAGGGGAGTATTTTGGCCATAGACATGTGAATATGTAATTCCAAACTACTACATGGATATCTTTGGATCCAGGGCAGCCAAGATTCAGAGACCTTCTCTAATGACTTCTGTTTATTTCTGAGCTTAACTAGATGTGTGAAAAGGAGTAAGGGTAAATGCAAGAGAAGACAGGATAAGCACAGGCTATAGCTGAAATGTCAAATTACTGTAAAGAATGAAACACAATAGTTAGTTGTTTAATTAATTATATGCTTGGTGACTCCATTTAATTCCTTCAACTATGCTCTGGGTCAGAATAGTTATTTCCAGCCTTTCATGTAACCTAGACACCTACATGTCCAGGTGCCTAGACTTTTCCTATCCAGATCATATCAATCTATTTTCTTACCCTAAATAATTTTAATATAATGTCTCCAGCCACTCTTTTTCCCTGGGAGGAAAACCAGACACTAAGAGTTACCCTTTAATTCAATTTTTATGAATGACTTTAAAAAGTGTGATTTCAAATACTTAGAAATAGGAAAGCTTCCAGCTTTTAATCATTCTGTACTTTGGGTGGCTAGAAAGAATTCTTAGCAGTAACAAGCTCCAGAATTACATGGTCCTAGACAGACCTTGAAGGTTTCATACAGATTAACAGTGGCACTAAGAGGTAGGATATTTACCTCAAGGTCATACAATTTAGTAGTAGCCAAACTATAATTTAGATTGTTTCAATTGTAGTTAGTTACTATTGTTTCTAGGACCGTGTACTGCCTCAAATGTAATTGTAAAATATATACTGGACTTCGAATTGAAATGGGAATGCCCTTGAACTATTGTCATGGGAGAGAAGGGAATGTAGGAGAGAAAGAATAAAGATATTTGCCAGATATGTCCTTGGCATTGTAAATTATGTGTATTCATTTTCACTTTGAAATTCAAACAAGATCACTCCTCACATCAAAGCTTCAGACTTAAATAAGCTCCTGTTTTCCCCTAAATATACCAAAGAGAACACATGAAGACAGTGGTGTCCAGAGTTAGGGAGAGACTTATAAAAGCAGGTGACATCCAGACATTTCTAATCTAAGTGATGAAACAGTAGGCCTTTTATGTTGGACAATATTATAGATTATTAGATCCTGAAAATTTCCAACTGCAAATACCTGTAAGTATGGGCTAATCGCATCACTAGCATTGTTTAAAATACATAGTCAAACTCAACAAAGAAGTTGTCAAACCTGCAGGGGATAAAAGCACAGAACACATTGAAAACCAGATTAGTAAACTGATGCTGACATGTTTCCAGTTTAAGGGAATAGGAGATCTAGTTAGTCTTGTTTTCAAATGAATTTAATAAACATCATGGACCAAAAAATAAGATATTAAGACTGCTTCAGTTAGGGAGTTGGATTAGCAAAACTTCTTTTCTATTGAAACCTTCCTTTCTATAACAGAGTTATAGAAAGCCAGGACATATAAAAAGCTACGCCCTTAGGGAATGGTAGCTGGGGGAAAATCCATCTATTGGCAAAGTGAAACGAAAGGAACCTTATTGAGTTGACCTGGGATCTAGGTAGGAAAAGAAGCCTACACTGAAAAGTTGCATTGACAAAAAGAGCAAACAGAGTAAGACCTCAGGAGTTTAGGTAATAAGACTGGAAATACACTAAAAGAGAAGTATGTTTAAACTGAGTTAAACAAATAGTCAAAAGTCTAAGAAAGTAATGTAATGTTATTTAAAAAGCATAAAATAGAATACTTTGCAGCAATAAAAAAAGATTAGGTAGATCCATATATGCTGATGTGTAAATATTTCCAAAGTTCATTATTATAGAAAATATAGTTACAAAAGCATCATACAGTATAAATACATTGTTGTTTAAAAGAATTAAAAAGACAACTATATGTTTGCTTTAAGGATATGTATTTTCTTTACACCTGGTTCTAATTAAATGCTTTGTTCCTATAATTTTGATTGAATATAGTACAAAATTATTACTAATAAAAAATTGGACCAGACAAATTTGAAAAAAAATGAATGAAAAAAAAGCTTGTAGAAATAAAAAATGTAGTCACTGAAATAGAAAAAAGGGATTAGTTATGGCTAGAGATAGGGTTAGTGAATAGAAAGATAAATTTGAAGATCTTATTCACAGAAACAAGGAGAGAGCAAGAAATGGAAAAATTAGAGAGGTTAAAAAGACATGAAGGTCAAATTAGAAAGTCCCATACAAATTCAAAAGAAATTTCAGAGAGGAATAGTGAGATAATGGTGGAGTCCACCTATGAAGAAAATGACAGAATTTTCCAAAAGTGATAAGACAATCTAGTCCATGGATTCAAGAAATCTTATAAATCCCAAGAAGTTTCTAATTTAGCAAAGACAAGTAAATGATTTTAAAAGCAAGCCAACAGATTAACAATCAACAGTTAGACATAGCTGTTTCATCAATAGCAATAGTGAAAAAGGGAAGACAGAGAATTATTTTTTTAATGAAAAAAATTAAATTCCCTTAAAAAAGTATTTTGCATTCATCTAACACCATTTAAGAATGGGATCAAAATAAGCATTTCACCAAAAAAAAAAAAGACTATATAATCAAAAGACCATCACTGAAGGAATTTTTAATGAATATTCAAGAAAAAGGATATTGAATCAATAAAGAAAGATTAAGTTGAAAGAAGGAAAGATGAGTAAGTAAACTGGTAAAAAAGTATATAAATCTAAAGCACTGACTGCATTACACAGCGAGGATAATAATGGTTAATTTAGGGAGGAGGGAAGAAACAAATGGAAACTTAAATACCCAATAAAAATAACATGAAGTTGGAGTGGTAACACTTTATTTCAGGAAAGCCTAGTGTCACAGTTAATTTTATGTGATAACTTGCCTGGGCCATGGAGTGCCCAGATATTTGGTTAACATTGTTCTAGATGTTTCTGAGAGGGTGTTTCTAGATGAGATTAACATTTAAATCAGTAGGCTGAGTGAAGCATATTGCCTTCCCTAAAGTGGATAGGACTCCTCCAGTTGAAAGTTTAAATAGAATAAAAAGGCTGACCCTCCCATGAGCAATAGAGTTCCTGACATTCTGAGGACTGAGATACTGTTTTGTTTTGTTTTGTTTTGTTTTGTTTTCTGCCTTTGCACTCAAACTGAGATCTCTTCCTGGGTCTCAAGCATTGAGTAGAACCACACCAGCAGCTCTCCAAATTCTCAGACCCTCAGACTTGAGCTGGAACTTAACCATTGCCTTTCTTGAGTCTCCATCTTGCTGAATCACTCTGCAGATCTAAGATTTACTAACCTCCATTATGGTGGGTGCCAATTCCTTGTAATAAATCTCTCTCTCCATCCCTCTTCTCTCCCCCACCCTTTCTTCCTGCCCCACATCTCCATCTTGAACTTGATCTCTATCCTACTGGTTGTTTCTCTGGGGAACACTAAATAAAACAAATTTTGGTACTGAGAACAATTTTATAGAGATAGAATTAAAGGGATGTGCTTTCTGAATTGGTTCTGGGGCTTGGGGAACTGGCTTTCTAATCTCATTAGATTTAAAGGTGCTAATTACTGTATTTCTAGTAGTAAAGAGAGGACAGGTAGTCCCTGGGATGATCAGGCAATAGAGATAAGCACACTATCACTGCCAGCGACTCCCAAACAACCACTTATAAGCAAGGGTCTGAATGACTATGTATATGATAACTTTGAACATTTTTGTCAAACTAACAAGTATAAAGATTGACCGGTAGTTCCTAATGCCACTGGACAGAGTGAGTAAGGAAAAGGATGAGCTTAGGAATTCAAATTCCCAGCACAAGCACCACTGAAATGACCTGAAAGCTTCTGTGTGTGCCCTAAAGAGCACTCAGATCCCCTGTAGCTTCAGGGCTCAAATTGCTGAAACTCATATGTAGAATCTCAACCTGCAACTGACCGAATTACAATGCAATTTGAACACCTAGCCTTGTAGGGTGTCTACTACTAAAGTAAAGACATTGACTGGGCAAGAATGGGATCTTGGAAAGTGGAATGGAGATGTAGGAGAAGACCCTGATGAAGCTGGAGACACTGGGACCCTAAATTCTGATGCATCATCTTTGTCAATTGGAGTAGCCTCTTCAATTCCAGTGGAAACAGCCTCCCCAGCCCCGGCAGAAGCCTCTCCATCCCCATTTGAGAGGATTAACCCTGTATTGCCTAATGAAACTATAAGGGCCTCCCTGAGATAGCTAACAGGCAAGACAATGATGATTCTCTTCAGAACTCACTCTTACAACCACTCTTTGGTTTTTTGTTTTTGTTTTAATTTTTATTTATTCATTTGACAGAGAGATGGAGAGAGAACACAAGTAGGCAGAGCAGCAGGTGGAGGAAGAGGGAGAAGCAGGCTCTCCCCTGAGCAGGGAACCCGATGCGGGGCTTGATCCCAGAACCCTAGGATCATGACCTGAGCTAAAGGCAGCTGCTTAACCAACTGAGCCACCCAGAAGCCCCACCCGCCTTTGCTTCTAGACCCAAAATTAGCCTCAAGTCCCAGTAGGCTCTTAAGACTGAGTTATATAGTTACACAGTTTATGACCCATAAAGAGGTGTAATATACTCCCAAAAAACTACTTGAATTTTCTAACTTAAACAGAAATTGGAGAACCTGAGTGGGAATGGACTATGTGGGACAATTGTGTCAGAAATATAAAATTGATTGGGTTAGGTTCATTGGTATGGGCTCACTAAGCAGAGATTCTGCATTTAATGTTGCATCTAGGGGAGTTAAAATGGGCTCTAACATTTTCTTTGTTTGATTGGCTGAAGTATGGACTAAAAGGTGACCCATAGTGAGTGATCTGAAAATGCTGCACCAACCTTGGTTTAATGTAGAGGAAGGGTTTCAAAGGCTTAGGGAGATAGGAACGTTAGAGTGGATTTGTCACTTAAGACCTAATCACCATCCTGGGGGCATCCAGATGATATACCTCTCACTACAACTATGAGTAATATGTGCAGGGAGCACCATCATCCTTGAAGAGCTCTATAATTGCTTGCCTCTCTAGGCCAGAACTTACTTCGGGATCTGCAGTCACTCAGCTGGGAAACCTAAGCGCAATGGGAGTAACTGGATCCCAGGGTGGCAGGGGCCAAGTGGTGGCATTCAATTGCCAAAAGAAAGATGAGTGTGATTATTGTCATGGATAGCAGAGGAAAAGCAATACTCAGAATAGTCTGATTCAAGCCTACCTATGGTATTGGCTAGCTGATCATGGTATTCCTAGACGTGAAATAGATAGAAAGTCTATTAAATTCTTATTTGATCTGTATAAGCAGAAAAATTCTAGGTTAAGTGAATAAAAGTCTGACTTGAATCATAAAAACAGAGTCACAGCCCCTCAACTAATTCGCAGACTTGAGCCAGTTTAAAGACCCAGAGCCCTCTAAATGCAATGAAGGCCCTCTTGAGGAAGGAACTCTTGAGGAAGGAACATGGTACACTGCCAGAAATTTATTCTATTAATCTTTAACCTAGCCTTCCCCAAAGGGGCATACGGCCTTTTACCAGGGTAACTGTGCATTGGGGAAAAGGAAATAATCAGACCTTTCCAGACTGGCAGACACTATTTCTGAACTGACACAGATGCCAGGAGACCCAAAACATCACTGTGGTCTACCAGATAGAGTAGGGGCAATGGAGATCAGGTGGTCAATGGAGTTTCAGCTCAGTCTGACTCACAGTGGGGTCAGTGGGGCCCCAAATCCATCCTTTGTTTATTTATCCAGTTCTATAATGCATAATTGGAATAAGCATGAGATTATTCAGCATGAGCCGCTTGCAGACTTCTCACACTGGTTCCCTGAACTATGGAATGAGAGTCATTATGGTGGGAAAGGCCAAGTGGAAGCCACTAGAACTGCTTCTACCTAAGAAAATATGAACTAAAAACTACAATCCTGGAGGGTTGCAGAGATTAGTTCCACTAACAATGACTTCAAGGATGCAGGGATAGTGATTCTCACCATATCCCCATTCTACTTGCCTATTTGATCTGTGAAGATGACAGATGGATCTTGGAGAATGATAACAGATTAAATTAAGTTTAAGCAAGTAGTTACCTCAATTGCAACTGCTGTACCAGATAGGATTTAATTGTTTGAGCAATTAATTCTGGTACCTCGTATGTGGCTACTGACCTAGCAAATGCTTTTTTCTGCATATCTGTCTATAAAGACCACCAGAAGCAGTTAATTTTAGCTGGCATGTCCTATAATGCAACTTCACTGTACTACCCCAGGGATATATAACTCTCTAGTCCTATGTCATAATTTAGTTTGCAGGGATCTTCACTGCCTTTCCCTTCCACAAAATAACACACTGGTCCATTACATTAATGACATTACACTGACTCGACCTAGTGAGTGAGAAGTAACTACTCTAGACTTATTGGTAAGACATTTGTGTGTCAGAGAGTGGGAGATAAATTTTAAAAAAATTCAGTGATCTTCTATCTCAGTGAAATTCCTAGGAGTCCAGTACTTTAGGGCATGTCAAGATATGCCTTCTATGTGATATATATATCATGGGATATTACTCAGCCATCAAAAAGAATTAAATCTTGCCATTTGCAATGACGTGGATGGAACTAGAGGGTATTATGCTAAGCCAAACAAGTCAAACACCATATGTTCTCACTCATAAGTGGAATTTAAGAAACAAAACCGATGAACATAGGGGAAGGGAAGGAAAATAAAATAAGACAAAAACAGAAAGGAAGACAAACCATAAGAGACTCTTAATTATAATAAACAAACTGAGGGTTGCTGGAAGGGTGGGGAATGAGGGAATGGGGTAACTGGGTGATGGGCATTAAGGACAACACTTGAAGTAATGAGCAATGAGTATAGTATGAAACTGATGAATCATTAAATTCTACATCTGAAACTAATAATACAGTATATGTTGATTTAAAAAGAAAAGATATGCCTTCTAAGATGAAGGACAAGTTGTTGCATCTGGTCTCTCCCACAACCAGAAAAGAGGCATAACACCTAGTGGGCTATTAGGAATTTGGAGGCAACATGTTTGGATGTTATTCTGGACCATTCATCAGTGACCTGAAAAACTACTAGTAATCCTTAAATCAGTGGATGAAATGCTTGAGTAACACCATAGGTACACTTGCCTCTAGCTTCTACAAAATAATGGGGAAGTTCTGCAACCAGATATCCAAATATAATTTTCAAGAGGAAATCAATGAATATGATCTACACTACAATAGATAAAGAAATCTGATGTTCTTCAGTCTTTTAGTGTCCAAGTTTATAGCTGTTTTCAGTAACCCCAAAAGACAACGGGTATTACTCATAGCAGCCAACTATTATTTAGGATCCTCCATTTATTTGATCCATAACCAGAATTTTCCACACGTGAGACATTTCCAAGTTAGATATAAATCACAGAAACCATTAAATAATACAAAAATAAAGATTAATGAACAGTGAAAAGAGTGAACAATAAACAGAAAACTAGAAATAATGTTGTAACATACATGTAAAACAAGGGACTAAATTAAAATCCTCTATTAAAAAAGTATTAAAAAAAGAATAAATGAAACAAGATGGGATCAGGAGGGAGACAAACCATAAGAGACTCTTAATCTCACAAAACAAACTGAGGGTTGCTGGGGGTAGGGGGGTAGGTAGAGGGTGGTGAGGTTATGGACATTGGGGAGGGTGTGTGCTATGGTGAGTGCTGTTAAGTGTGTGAACCTGGTGATTCACAGACCTGTACCTGAGGCTAATAATACATATGTTTATAAAAAAATTATAAAAACAAAACAAAACAAAAAAGTATTAAAATAATACATAGTATATTATATGTAACATGTATATTATATATTATAACCTGTAATTAATTAATGTGATTATTTAAAATAACTCATAAATCTTTAAGAAAAAGATAAACATCCCTGTGGAATAAGATCATAAACAGATTATCAAGAAATACATATACACGATAAGTATGTGAAAAAATATTTAGCCTTACTAATGATAAAATTCTACCATTGATGCTGCTTGTACATGTCAGTCTCCTAGGTCAGAGAGAAGGGTGGAATATGAGGAAAGAATCTAAAGGAACAAATGGGAAATATCCCACACTGCCAGCCACATGCAGAAAAATGAAATTGGATCATTTCCTTACACCACACACGAAAATAGACTCAAAATGGATGAAGGACCTCAATGTGAGAAAGGAATCCATCAACATCCTTGAGGAGAACACAGGCAGCAACCTCTTCGACCTCAGCCACAGCAACATCTTCCTAGGAACATCGCCAAAGGCAAGGGAAGCAAGGGCAAAAATGAACTATTGGGATTTTATCAAGATCAAAAGCTTTTGCACAGCAAAGGAAACAGTTCACAAAACCAAAAGACAACTGACAGAATGGGAGAAGATATTTGCAAACGACATATCAGATAAAGGGCTAGTGTCCAAAATCTATAAAGAACTTAGCAAACTCAACACCCAAAGAACAAATAATCCCATCAAGAAATGGGCAGAAGACATGAACAGACATTTCTGCAAAGAAGACATCCAGATGGCCAACAGACACATGAAAAAGTGCTCCATATCACTCGGCATCAGGGAAATACAAATCAAAACCACAATGAGATACCACCTCACACCAGTCAGAATGGCTAAAATGAACAAGTCCGGAAATGACAGATGCTGGCGAGGATGCGGAGAAAGGGGAACCCTCCTACACTGTTGGTGGGAATGCAAGCTGGTGCAACCACTCTGGAAAACAGCATGGAGGTTCCTCAAAATGTTGAAAATAGAACTACCCTATGACCCAGCAATTGCACTGCTGGGTATTTACCCTAAAGATACAAACGTAGTGATCCGAAGGGGCACGTGCACCCGAATGTTTATAGCAGCAATGTCTACAATAGCCAAACTATGGAAAGAACCTAGATGTCCATCAACAGACGAATGGATAAAGAAGATGTGGTATATATATACAATGGAATACTATGCAGCCATCAAAAGAAATGAAATCTTGCCATTTGCGACGACGTGGATGGAACTAGAGGGTATCATGCTTAACGAAAAAATATTTAGCCTTACTAATGATAAAATTCTACCATTGATGCTGCTTGTACATGTCAGTCTCCTAGGTCAGAGAGAAGGGTGGAATATGAGGAAAGAATCTAAAGGAACAAATGGGAAATATCCCACACTGCCAGCTTTGCTAGACAAAATCTCTGAGATTTCTCCAATAAAACATCTATAAATGTGCGTAGAGGCAATATGAAGAAAATTTGCACATCTTTGTTTAGAAAGGTTTGCTCATTTTGGTATGTATACCTAAACTACTTTGGAAGACTAAGAACCATTGTTTCCCAAACAAAGCAAGAGAAAATCTAATAGAACTTCCCCATGGGGAAAAGCCTCGTGGGATTTTACCATCAGAAGAAATTGTAAAAGTCAATTTACTTTTGAGGGGTTCCTCGATGCTAGGACAGTATGTGGTATATTCCTCTCATCACAGAGTGAGCAATAGTAGCCCTTGAGACCAGCACAATCTGATCAGTTGAATTTCACGACCTTCAGGAGTTGAGCTGAAAACAGAGAAATAACTCTATATATCACTGGGAGATTATATTTGATTGAGAATTACAAACATTAAAACCATTGGTCAGTCATAGTAAGTATCTGGAATTTTTTTTTTCTACTTAAGATTAAAAGACACCAAGCATAGACTAGCCCAGATTTGGTAAACCCTACAACAATAATGACTATTTACTCATTTGTTCAGTTGTTTGCTCAGTTCATTCAGTATGCTTTTATGTAATCTATGTTAGGAATTGTTTTAGAGAACAGAGACCCAGACACAAGTCGTCCTTGAGCTCATTGGTAGTAATGTGGACAAATGCAAAGAATTAAATGACATAAGATGTATTTGATACAAAGTGAAAGAAAGAGATAGGGAATGCAAAGAGAATTTCTGAGGTTGGGTTTCTTAAAAGCAGAGCCTAAGAGACAAAGATTCTTGTGCAAATTATCTACTGAAGGAGTGTGTTCAAGTAAAACCTAAAATATGGTGAGGGAAGCAAGAAGCTGGGCAAAGATCAGAGCTCAGTAGAAGTTCGGTTTTAGTCTGATACTTCAAGAAGGCATCACAGAGTTGTCCCATCTTGAGGTAAGGGTCCAGACCTTATATCAGTAAGTCACAGTTTTCAGGCTGGTCCTGAGGAAAAGGCACAGACTCCTGTGCATTTTCAAATGGGGTGGCTTCTGTTGGCCAGGGACAGTTCTCAGGAATATTGCTATAGGCTGCAAACTGTCATGACAGCTGCTTGGGGGATGGGTGCACTACCCTGGGAAATAGGATCTGTATCTACTACTTTCCACCATAAATACTGCTCAGACCCAATTGCTTCTCACATTAAGATCATATCATTATGGCACAACTTCTCCAAGATTTTGGTTAGTCAGAATTTTTGAAGAAACTTGTAAGAGGAGCATTACTGAGACAAACTACAGTTCCTGTTGCACTAATGTGCATCATGTTCCCTACTGCCCACCCATTCTAGATTCCTCTCTGCCTTTTATTGATCCAGGTGCCTTGCCTTGTAAGGTGACCCAGCAGACCTTCATCCCCGACAAATCAAAATCCCTGGTCATCTTGACTATACTGGGTCATGGTTGCTATATTTACCCATTTATCCTTTATTCACTATTAAAATGGAGCATGGACATAGAAAGAGATGACTCATGGGGTTACTTGTGAGCCAAAACTATTCCTCTTTATGCTATTAAGCAACAATTATGAAACAAGTCTTAACTTCCTCTTTGTTATCAGAGTTCAATTATAATTTCTTTCCTTTTCTTTTCTTTTCTTTTCTTTTCTTTTTTTTTTCCCCCCCTGCTGGAGCCCAAAATGACTAGTGGTATCTGTATTGCTAATTTCCCTGGTAAACTTAAAGAGTATTCCTCCTCATGGAGATCTCTAGATGCACAAAACTTAAACACAAATTCTCCAATGGGTTACTGTCAGTTAGAGACAACTGAGTTGTCTCACCTTGCAGCAAGAGACTGGCCTTTTGGATAGCCACATCAGCTAGTTTCCGGGGCAGAGAACAACGTATCAGACATTTCTGAGTGAGGAGGTTCCTGTTGGTGGGAGGCAATCCACAGGTAGAGAGTGTCAGCAATCCCTCAGCAGCTGACAGCCGGGTATGCTGCCTGCTAAAGAGCATTGGGGCTGGGTACCAACAGCTCTACCATAGTAGGAATGAGAAACTCTTTGCTGAGGAATTAGAAAAGATTTTATCATGAAGATGACATTTGGCTTGTAAGTAAGCTAAGAATGGGGTCGCCACAGTAGGGAGTGAAGAGTGATTCAGGCAACAAGTTCACTGAGTTCAATCTGGAGATTTGTGGTCAGAATTAAATACTACTCTGGAATTCACCATTCTTCTGAATTCAGTGGAAGTTCATCTACTAGGTGTTAATTTTTATTTAGTTTCTTTTCTTTTCTTTTTCCCTTCTTTATTCCTTCCTTCCTCCCTTCCTTTTTTCCTTCCTTCCTTCCTTTCTTCCTTCCTCTCTTCCTTCCTTCCCCTCTTTCTCTCCCTCTCTCTCTCTCTTTCTTTTCTTTTCTCCTTTTTTTTTTTTTCTGGATTATCTGCTTTAAGCTAATAGCCTGCCAGTTCTTTCTGGCAGTAGTATTACTGAATATAGCTAGTTAATGAGGTATACTGGGGTTAGTTTACAACATTTGCACTAATTAAGGTATTTAAACATCCCACTAGAATAGTAATAGACACCTTATAGAAAGGCTATATGCTTTGGCAGATGTTTAAAACAACAACAACAGCAACAAACCTGTGTGAACAAGGTAGTCTTGCTACAGGTTCCAGAATTTCTGAAAAAAAATATAGCATATAAAGATCTATGTTTAAAGCAAAATGAGTAGGAAAGTGGCCAACATGAGTAAGGAAAGAGGAATTTGGATAATTTGGGGTTCTCCTAATTTATTATTTGCAGAATATAAGAAGTGAGAGAAAATAAAAAATGGACATTTAATCAATAACATTACATTTTGAAATCTCTATAGTTGAAACTCAATTTGAGTAAAAATGTTGCCTTCCATATCAATATTTAGATACTCACCATCACTCTGTTGAGTCACAACTATTGAAAGAGAGTTCAGAAAATGAAAGACTCAAGGCTAGGTATTTGGGGGTGAGTTTGGATGTGTGTATTTGTGTGTATATGTGTACAAGACAGAGAGACTTTTTGTGTCTGAGTGTCATTTCAGAACCAAATATAAATTACTTACATTCTGAATTGTGCATACCTGTGTATATCTAGTGTAGTATGTAGGTAATCAAGAATTGACACCACAATAAGGCCAGCATTTGAAATTAGAAGAGGAGAAAAGACTTCAGAATCTGTCAACCAGGATCTAGTGTTGAGCAGTCAGGGGTTTTGGGTTATTAAATGAAATCAAAAGCACATCAGGCCTATCAGCATCTTAAAAACCATTAGTGTTTCATTTAAAGAGAGTGTCTTGTTTCTGAAATATTCATAGCTGGAATCCACCACCACTGCTGAGATTTACATCTCCTCTCTCCCTATTATGCTTGCTGAATCTCTTTACTTGCTATTGTAGGAAAAATATTCAAAGATTTATAGGCAGCAAAGAGAAGGCAGCAAATTATGACATCCATTATTGGCATCTGCTCTTGTCTGTATCCCCAGGAAATGCAAATACAAATGACTTCCAATTTTCTACTACAACTGAGTTGCAAAGGGAACTGTTATATGCAGATGAGGCAACTTCTATTTGGACAGAGATAAAATGGAAGAAATTTCAGTCTACTACACTTGGCATACCATTTGCATAACTCTGAGAAAACTGTCACAAAGGGGTAATAAAAAATCATAAGGCTCTTAAAGAACCACATACAATGCCTTAGCTAGGCTGCTTATAAGAGAAATAGAAACAGCTTTAAGTTGTATGGGCTGGTGCAAGATCCAAAAACAAAAGGGTGACTAAATATAGATGCTTCTATATTCACTGGTAAAAGTGGTTCCTCTTCTTATGTTTGGCAAAAGGAGTACACTAGGCTTGAAAATAACTTATAATCCAGTATGCAGTAAAGACAGACCTCAAATTACCAATCTTTAAAAATTCTTTTGGCAGAAGTCATTGCCTCTCCCAGAGGAATGGCTAGGATGGTATTTCCCATTACACTGTAGGCTCTTTGAGAGCAAAGAACTCTTGTATATGCACTGAGGTCCTGTATCTTCAGTGTCTGAAATAGAATTTTGAACATAAGAGAATCTCAAAATAAAATGTTCAATAGTAGGAATTGAAGGAGTCATGCTGGTACAGTTGTGGGACTTTGGAGATGAGTGTTCTAGTCCAGCCTTTTCTCTTTGTGAGAATGTGGCCAGATTTCCCTATTTTTATGGGCCTTCGCTCCCACCTCTGAAGAAAATCAATAATAATACCTAATCTTCTTTGGTTTGGGGAAAAATTAAATGAAGTATCATGACCAGTGTTTAGTACAGCATCAGTCATAGATCCGTCTCTCTTTTTTTTTCCCTACCCCCTATAATTCTCCCAGGTCTCTGCTTGAGAATGAGGAAGGTCAGCAATTTCTGACAGTCTTAAACCCCAGGCACATGGCTCATGGTAACTAGATATTCTCTCTTTGTCTGCTCTTATCTTTAAGGTTCTACCTGCCTCAAAACTGCTTCTCAACATTCATTAAAACTTTGGCCCTTGACTCAGTTTCCCTCTTACCCAAGTCCTGTGATCATGCTGGCCAATAACAAGGTCCACGTGAACAATATTCTCAACTGTTCTGATCACCTCCTATCCACCCTGTTGGTGAGCAGGAGAGAAGGGGGCACCCACCCTAGAATTATGAGAATGGCCAAACGTGTGACACCCAAAGCTCACATGACACTCATGATACAGCTCATGCATTTTAAATTTTTCCCAGGCCATTATCAAGTTAACCTTCCTCTGATAAACAGTGGGCACAGGTGAGGTATTACAACAGTGACATTGTATAATATGGTGGTTCGGCAAGATAGCTCAGGCAGCAGGGTACAGGATGGACTAGAGGCTGAGTAAACACGGCCAATATGTTTTCTTGCATATAAAATTTTAAAAGGTAGTAGTTATAGCAACAAATGCCTGTACAGATAGTGGTTCCTGTCAATATTAATCTATCTGTGTTCTTATGTATCTATTATTGTCATCCATCAATCTCCTCTAGCTACCAAATAGATGACTGACAGCTGTGCTGTCTCCAGTGACCAAGAAACTCAGAAATACTAACTTTTGTAAAGTCGCACAGTAACTCAGTAACATAAGCAGAGATCAGATTTTTATGATTTTTCTGTCTCTTTGTCTTATATAGTTCTCCCTGAACCAGTTCACTGTCTAGAGATGGGTTATCATTGTACCTTCTTTAAATAAATCTTTCCAGTGGCTTATGGAATTAACCAACACCTCATTTCCTCATTATGAAAGTGTTCAGGCAATCATATCTACTCTGGAGCCCAGGCCTTCCAAATCCTCAGAAGAAGGTTCAAATCTGAGAAGTGAATACATTTTCCCTAAGCAGAGCCTGTCAGAACATTTTTAATAAAGACCTGGCCCAATTTCAGAGCTTTCTTTTCATTAGGGCAGGTCTGAAAGCAAAGGCCTTGAAAGTGGTTAGAAAAACAGTGTAATCACTATGGTACCATTATCCTGTCCCTGGGTAATCATTAGGCATCAGCTTGCCAAAGCGAAGGGCGGCAAATTACTCATTTATTGTTACCTGAGCTGTGCAGAAGATTGAAATCTGGACTACTAATGATTTTTTTTCACCTTGTTTTGGAGATTCTGTAGAAAAGTTCACATGCAGCACAGATGCTAGCTGGCTGGCAAAGGTGCTTTCAGACAAATATGAAAGGGAAGCAAAGCATCACCTTCCTTCAAAAGTAAAGCTGAAAAGCTCCGCATCATTTCATGAAAGCAGCTCTAAGGGAGAAATACTAAAAGTTGTCAAGATCTATAATCGGAGACGAAACTAGTTAGTTGGCTTTGAGTAGATTTTTATCTGCTTTAAAAGAGATTAGACACTCAAAGTACAAGCTGGATTTAACACAAATTAAGTCTCAAGGTAAATATTTACCAACAGTAGGAAAAAAATTCTTAGTGACTTCATCTAATGAACTGGATTTTTTTTTTTTTGTCACTTGCTTTGGCAAGTTTCAAATTCAACAAAGGCTCCAAGTCTAGCTATAGTAAAAGAAAACCAAGCCATTCATGATCTTGTTAAAGTTAAAACATGAACAAGATCTAGTACAGACAGGTACGGCTGGGAACATGAAAAGTCAGCCATTACGATATCTGTATCTATACCTAAAATAGATATCTAAAGTGAACCTTGAAGTGGTTCTTGATACTGGGAGTAACTGGTGTAGGCAAGAAGGAGAATTCTAGATAGGTTTAGATAGTCTTGTGAATGCAAAGTTACATCCAAGAGTAAAGATGGAATGTCTCTTGTTTCTATAGGAAAAAGTACAGTGTGTGAAATAGGGACATAAAAATCAAAAGCATTGATTTCTACTGCTGGCTCAGCTGGTGACTGCTTCTGTAGTCTGAGGCAATTTTCCTAGCCTATTTGTGACTAAATCTCAGCATCTGCAAAATGAGGTTAGGAATCTTTTCTGTTTGAGATCCAGCTAGTATTATTAGGACTTTTGTTCATGTTATTAATGTTTATGATGCCTTCAGGGATTTTCAGATAAAAAGCATTATAATAGCTCAAAGTGTTATTAATATTATTTTTCATGTTATTCTAAAAGGGTGTTGTTGAGACTGATGAATTGACATTTGCAATACTCCTTAGATAGGGTTAGATTAAAGTGTCGGGATCATCTAATGCACAGATTAGCTCTTAAAGAACATGTAGAAAACCCATAAGTGAGAGCTTCCTGATCAACCTGATTTTAGGCTCATACCATACTCCTGGTCACTTAAAGAATTTGCCAAAAAGATTATGTGTGTATCTATTTTGCCATCTAAATTCAGGGTTCCAGTCTACCCATACCAACTAGAAAGGTGAAATAATGTGTCATGATGTTTCATGTGTTCAGAATTTTCAAAGATCTAGTAATTTGTAAATTCTGATTTTTCCCTTTGTTTCATCATTGATTTCTTAAAGTGTTCTTGATGCACTGTAATTCAGTTTTCTAACAAATGGGGTTTTAATGTCATGGCATCCTTGGGGATTTTGGACTTTTGTCAGAGGTTTGCTTCATGTTTAAAGCCTTATAGACGCTGGATGTATTTTTACAGTGCCTGCTCTTGAATGGCTATTAAAGGGTATATTACAGGCATAAGGCACCTTCAATTTACAGTATTTTACCTACTTATACCATTTCCAGAGCTCTCTATTATAACATTATCATTAAGGTTGCCGGCCCTTTGCTGCCAACAACATGATTAAATCCCATTACAATTACTTTTATTATAAAATCTTCTCATGCTTCTTGGCACTAAAGGTGCATGGAGCCAGCCACGCAGGTGGTAACATAACAGGGGGCAAAGTGTTCTGAACTGAAACATTAGGAGAGCGCTAGCTTCGAGAAGGCAAATATATCCCCAAAGTAAGACATTAGTATATTCCTGCACTCTCTGGGGATGGGTTTCCTTTTGAAGTTTAGTTTGTAATACCAAAGAGGTTTTGCTCTTATTTTGTTTTTCTCTCTAGGGGAGTGAAGGAGGGGGATCTAATCTGGAGGAATTCTCACCAAAGAAAGGCTCAGAAAAAGGCCTACTGATGACTAGAAAAATGACAGCTGTTTTAAGACAAAGAGGAAAGAATCTAGTCAATGAAATAATGTCTCATGTTTCCTATACAATAATGGTGCTTCTCACACCTGGGAATGATGAAGTGTGACGTGGGATTTTTTTTTTTTCCCGTTTGGTGGTGAAGGATTCATTAGTCCTCCTCACAACCAAGGCAGTAACCTCTAACAGGTGGCCAAAAGACAGAGACTTCCCTTTATGAAACTGACTTGTCTTTCAAACTTTTAAACCAGACGTTGTTAACGGATCTTAATGCAGTCTACGCACCCACACTGCAGGCAGCAGGACCCCATGTTGTGTTTCCGCAAGGGACTATAGGAAGCAGAGGGGAGCATTGGTCAACACCACCAGCCCTTCGCCCAACTCCCAGTGTTGACTTCCTGCCTCTGCCACGTGTTCATGTGCTTTCCAGCAAAATGCTCATGCCTCAGTTTCAGTTTCCTCTTCGGCTTCTTCATCCTCATCAGGTTGTTGGAGGGACTAAACCAGCAGATGTTTGCAAACCCCTTTGGCTAATGCGTGGCCCCCAGGAAATGTCTTGTATTTGCAGCAGTGGTCCATGGAGTTGGCAGTCTCACAGGTGCTCAAGAGAACATTTACGTCTTTTCCTTCTCTGCCTGATGAATACGCAAGTATGGGGAGATTGGCAAAAGGGAAATGGAGCATACAGAAACATAAGCAATTCATTGCTATAAAATGCAATAAAAGGATATTTCATATAATAATAATAGCTAATGACTACTGGACGTGGACTTAAGCTGGAATGAGCATGGCATGTGCATTGTGTCACTGAATTCTGCAATAACTCCTGAAGTAGGCACTACCATGCTCTTCGGTTTACCACTGAGAGGTGAAAAGGACACAACTTCTATCTGAGGAGCTGGGAGTAGTTTATCCAGCTGCTTTCTCCTTGTCTCTCTCCCTCTCCCTCTCATCTATCTATGGGAATAAGAACTGTTAACTTTTCACTAAGCCACAAACATGTGCACGGTTGCAAATATAAGATATATATTTGTCCAGATACAGTTTCTCAGCAGCAGAACCAGAAGGTTTCAACTAAAGTATTCATTTTTAGACACACAGCTCTAGATCCTATATTAATATAACAATCTTTTCATGTTTGCCTATGTGTTCACTTGTAAGAAGGTGCAGATGAAGCCTCTATTTTCTTGGGGCTCAATACGCATGTCTTGTGTATTCTAAATGTCAGCGGCAGAGCTAGGTGAGCATGGTGTAGGGGGGTTGTCTGCGCCAGGTGTAGGTGGGAAGGAGGCTCTATAGAGGACTGAAAAATATTCATAAAACCAGCTAAAAATTGGATTATTTTTTCTGATTCCCATACAATTCTAAATCACATTGGTGAAAGGGTACTGCTCCTCACCAGGGCAGGCCTCTGGTCCTTTCCCACCTCTCTCCCCTTTGGTATGCCACTGCATGTTCCCCCTTGGGGAAGGAAATTAAAGTGTGATGTGAAGGAAAGGCTATATTTGCAATACATATTAACTATCTGTTAGGTATTTGTTTAGCATGTCGAGATTTTTAATGACTACTGTTCGGACACTTCCACAGTAAAGAGAAAAACAAAACTTCTATGGAAACAAACAGACTCAGAAACAAAGGCAAGTAACTGGCACAGAATCCTCTTTGCTCAATCCATCCCCTAATATCCAGAAAGGCTCAGAGGCACATATCTGCTTTATTTTGTTCCTGTGGCTTGGCAGGGAGATGTGTAGTTCTTTGATGATGAGAAGAGAATAGAAGAAGTAGTTAAGGATAAACCCTTTCCTATTTAACTGTTCTATTCTTTTCTTCTCCCCAAGATGAAGGATGATGTGTGGAAAGGAATAAGAATTCAGAACAGTGTGACTAAATCACACTTGTTAAAGTTAGAAAAGCCCTGAATAGGTCAATTTTACTGACTTCATAGAGGGAAAAAAGCACAAGAAGCCTTTCATGAGGGCTAAGAGGTGTTGCAACTCCCTACCTGAGCTTAAAAATACTGTTTACTCACCTGCCTTCTACCATTATTGTCATCAAACTTTATTGATAAGGTCATCCCGTGGCAGCACTATAAAATAGGAGCAGTTTTCCTTTGGCCTACCCTTCTTTTAGTAGACTCGTACAGCTTTTTAGGGCTCCCACCTTATTACATGTCATGGTACTCAAGCCACCACCACCAGCACCATCACCACCATCGTCCATACTGCTATCGCCAAGCCCAAGATTTTGAGGGTTTTTGCAGTAACTCATGTTCCCAGCCTTCCCCACCCATTTCTTCCTTCAACATGTTCCCCTCCTCTGTCCCAGTTGCTCAGAACACTGCAATGTGAAACAGGCTGGTTGATAAATCAATCAGAGGCTACTTCCTGAAGATGGGTTGGGCTGGTTATTTTTATATGAGTAAAGCAGATGGTTCCCCTGTGCTTTCAGGCCAAGAACTAAGAATTCAGACAAAGAATCTTTGAGATACCTACCCCTACATAAGGTCAGGATTAAAAGATAACAACCAACCAACACAGCGATCCAGTTGCCAACTAGATAAGGTGTTAAAGAAAACAGAGGGACATGAATTGTCAGCTTTATGCAGTAAAAATAAAGCAAGGCCCAGCCATGAGTTTGTGATGAAATGAGTCCATGGTACAAAATTTGCCCTACTGATTTAGTAGTGAGTAAGTGCTTACAGCCAAAAGAGCAAAGGGGTGAGGATAATCCAGAAAGCAGGTTTCCTCTTAAGGGTTCTAATAAAAGGAGTAGACTCTTTTCCCTTCTGTATCCTTTATGACTCCACAGAAAACAGTGGGAAGGATCACAATCAATGGAGAGGCAAATACACTCTCCTTGGAACACTTTGCCTAAATATCAGGAAAAGGACTAATCATGTCCCTCAGATTCTAATGTATATTAAGAATTCAGGAAAATCTAAGTAATTATATCTCGTTTTCTCCACCTAAACATATTTGAACATATTCAACCTAAACCTAACCTAAACATATTCAACCAAATCTTTGGGTGATATGTATCTTCTAACTGATTTAAGATGTGTTTCTTAAATACAAGTTCGGGCAGCAGCAGAGATATTTTTGGTGGGAGTCTCCATTCACAGCATTAAGGATCTGTTTATTCTGGTTAGTGTGTAAAAGATTACAAAGGACAAAGTAGGCAAAACAAGTGTCACCTTGTTACTTCACCTTCTCATCAACTCTATATTCCTTTCTATGTCTTCCTCATTTTTGTGTGGTGTTTTTTTTTTTTTGTTTGTTTGTTTGTTTTTTTTTTTTTTTTTTTTGACTATTTCAACCATCTTTATGTCTTTGCCTCTCATCTGTTTTTCATCTCTTTGACAATAATTTTCTTGGTGAAAATGCTCTACTCGGAATAGACTAGCTTGTAAGTATTTTGGAAATAAGAGTGAAAAATGTGGTTAAATTCACATCCTGACAGACTAAAATAGTTCAGTGAGGAACCAACGAAGGCTTTTGAACTGAGGAAAGAACTGATGAAAAATATTGTTGTATGTTGGTGTAAGAATGGGCTAGAAGAAGTTGAGATGGGCATCTGTTTTTAAGTGAAAACTAACATAGCTGAGTATGGCAAAAGGCCCCCATTTGCCTTGATTTCTAGGGAACTACCTCAAACTCAGTCAGCCATGTACCCATAATAGTATCTCAAATCCCAGAGGTGTGAGAAGTGCCTTCGTTGGCAAAATGAACTTATGTTCACACCACTGCCAAGAACTTAGGGGTGAAACTTTACCACCTTTGGAGTTTTTCATTATCCCTACCAAATCCTAAGTGAAAGAGAATGTAATTGTAATTATGATTGCCTCTATGCACGTTAGTAACTAGGGAAGCTGATTTATTTTAAAGCTACAGATCTCTGAAATATTTTCCAAAACATGTATGTGTAAAATACTATATATGTAACATATACAAAACAATGATATACATTTCAAATACATACAGACATACAATTAATAGTATGTTTTCCTGTTTCTTCTTTTTTTTCTTTTTTAAAAAGATTTATTTATTTTGAGAGAGAGAGAGAAAGTGTGCAAGTAGGGGGAGGGGCAGAGGCAGAGAATCTCAGGCAGACTCCCCACTGAGCACAAAGCCCAACATAGGGCTCCATCTCACGACCTGGAGATCATGACCTGAGCTGAAATCAAGAGTCAGATGCTCAACGGACAGAGCTACCCAGGCGCCCCTGTTTTTCTGTTTTCTGAGTGTTGTTTTCTCTCAGTTAATGAGCATTTTTAAGGGAAACTGCAATGTACGCTTTCAAGAAATGGGGACAGCATACCATGCTTCCATTGCTTTCGGTCAATGATGGTTCTACTGTGCTCTTCTATATTGAGTGCATTTGGCATCATTTGCTCTCATTTACATATAATCTTATGTCTTTTCAAAAAAAAATAATGGAAGAAAAAAGGAAAAAAAAATGTGTATGGTCTTCTATATTTATCCACATGTCAACCACTTCTGATGCTATTTATTTCTTCCCATGGATTCCTGTTACTATCTGGTGTCATTTCCTTTCAGCCTGAAGAACTACTTGTAGTATTTCTTGAAAGGAAGATTCACTAGCAATGAATTCTTCCAGGCTTCATTTATGGGGAAATATCTTTATTTCACCTTCATTTTCAGAGGATAATTTTACTGTGTATAGGATGTTTGTTTGTTTTTAACAGATTTCTTGGTATAAGTTATATATCATACAATTCATCCATTTAAAGTATACATTTCAATGATTTTTAGTATAGTCAGAGAGCTGTGCAACCATTGCCACAATCCACTTTAGAACATTTTTGGATATAGAATTCTTGGTCAAAAATAGTTTTCCATCTGTTTTGGTACTTTGGTTATGCCATTTCACTATTTTCTGGCCTCTGATGTTTTTGATGAGAAATCGGTTATTAACCACATTGTTCTCCCGTATATAATGAATCATTTCCCCCTTATTTCTTTCAAAACTTTTCTGTTTGACTTTGCTATTGATCTAGCTCCATGTTTTCCAATTTTTTCTTTTGTCATCTGAAACCTGCTGTTGAACTCCTTTAGTGAATTTTTATTTTGGTTATTTTGCTTTTCATTTCTAGAATTTCCACTGTTTCTTTTCCTCTTTCCCTCTCCTCCTTCTCTCTCTCTCTTCCTTCCTTTCTCTCTCTCTCTCTCTCTCTTTTTACAACTAGTTTGGACTTTGTACAAGCTGTCTCCTCTGCAATGTGCTACCATTAGTGGCTCTACTTAGAAATTTTAAATTCTTATTTTCATTAGCCTAACTTCTAAGGTGGTCCCCTTGCGTAGCTTAGTGCAATAACGGTCTGAGATTTGTTCAAACACCTTGAACCTACAAAACTTACATTTTGCCAGTGGATCTGTGTGGGATTTGAAGAAAACATACAAAGTTCAAACAATTTTCCTCTGTTCCAGATCTTATTTTTCTCTCAGCCCTCTTGGGTCTATGTGTGTGTGCGTGTGTGCGTGTGTGTGCGCATGCACATACAATCCCCAGTCAGTCAGCAATGTGTGGAGAATATACACAGCCCCACTGCAGCTCTCTCACTTTCAGGATCTCCTGGTTAAGATTCTGGCTGCTCTGTAGGCCTGCCACTCATCACAACCAGGACTGCAACCTCAGGATAAGCAGAGCTGCAGGCTTGCCTCATTCATTTTTTTACCAAGTTGTCTGCTTGTACTGAAAATACCTTTAAGGCATGTTCTTTTGCTTTCAGCTCAAAACCAATTCTTCCCCTCTGGCAGCAAAGCTGCTGGTTTTCACAAACAACCCTATGCTGGTCTAAAAACTGTGCCAATTAAGCTTGTAGAAAGGAGAGATGAAGTAGCCCTAGGCAAGAAGGCCACTGCTTCTCACTGCTTTTAGCTGAACTTCTAGCAGCTTTTCATAAAATAACGGTTATCTCTTTGTTGTTTGCCTTTGGTTGGTTTCTAGAGTCTTGAAATTCTTGGGAGATTTGCTTTGACAATTCTGTATAGTTTTATAGTTGGCTTTTGAGAATAGGATTTGCTGACCTCTTCCTTCCTCCAAGGTCCAAAGTCCTACCTTCAAATTATGCATTTCTTACCTCACGGTAGCTCCTTTTCCCACCATTTAGTTTCTGTTCTGGGGAACAATTTTGACATACAATGCCTAACTAAAGTGGTGCAGAGATAGAATTGAATCTGTCCCAAATAAACAAAGGAAAAGAATCATGCTGGATTTTAAAATGCAAATTTTACAGTTGTTAAAGCCACCTTGCTAGTGTTCTAGAACTACTAACTGATCCATAAAGGAGGGTATAGATTAGAAATCAGTCAGCCTATTCCTAGCTGGAATTCACAATATCCTTGTTATTAGCCAAGGCACTATAATATTATGGCAAACCAGTAGCACAGCATCCTAGTAACACTGACCAACAATTGGGTGAAATGGTGGCTGAAAGAAATAATGGACATAAAAATATAATAATTGCTGGGAATTTTAAGAGAAATTTAAAGCCTATTATTCAAGGCTGGGAACACATCTTTAATCCCACTATAGTCTTAATTCAGTTCCATATGTACTTCCAGAAACATCTCCTTCATATATAAAATATAGTATGGAACATATAAAATATGTTTTATATATAAAAAATATATAATTTATATATGTATAAATAAATATATAAAATAAAATATATATTTATTATTATATATTATATAAAATATATAAAATAAAATATAGTATATATATAAAAAATAAAATATCGTATGGAACATATAAAATATAGTATGGAACAGCCTATTCTCTGCAAGGTTGTATAGGTGTTTGATTTGAAGGGAAATCAATAGAGAAGTTTGGTTTAAGGATTAATAGATAATATCACAAGAATTCAAGACAGGAAACAATAACACCAGGATTCATACGATGGGATCTGAAAGGTCAGGACAAGGCTATCTCCTGGCTTTAAAGGATGTTCATGCTAGTGGGTCTCTGCTTCTTGCAGCTTATCTTATTTGTTCTCCTACTTTCTTCTATAAACCAGCTTTCTTTCTTTGCCTATGGTCTCTCTCCTCCCACAAAATGACACATGGCTTTGGCTTGGTATACACTGACTTTCATCTGACTTTACAGACACTGCAGCTCTTTTTCCACAACTGACTTAGACACCTACTGCTCATTTTACAATTCTCAAATGAAAGAATCTGATTCATCCATTTAGGTTCAGTCATCTCTGGCCAGTAGATCAGGCTTATTGGAGTAATTATGATTTTCTATGGCCATGAGGGGGCCATGAATGGAGATATCCTTAGGAAGGAGCACAGACTGGAAATGAGGACAATGACTGACATCTATAATATAATTGGTTTATTCCAATGTGAGTCTCTCCATTCCTCAAGTGTTAAAAACTTTGTTGGATTTTCTCTGAAGCCAATACACTCAATTTGCTTGGGGTGAGCTCCTTAAATTATTTTGATAACAAATACCATAGATTCTTTTATTTTCAACTTGCCACAGCTTGCTTTTCATTCTCTACTTCAATTTTTGGTTATAGATCATTTAACATAAATGCTTACAATATGTAATTTTAATTAATGTGTGTAAATACATATAATTTAACCAAGGAAAAGAGAAGGCATTTTATGTGAGGAAAAGAGCATAGAAAAATTACGCAGGCTGAAATGATCATGGTTGACATAGTTTCCTATGGCTGTTGTAAAAAGTTACCACAAACTGGATGGCTTAAAATAATAGAAATTTATTCTCCCATAGTTCCAGAGGCTAGGAGTCTGAAAGCAAGATGTCAATAATCATTCTTTGCCTCTTTCTAGTATCTGCTGGTTGGCAATCCTTGGTGTACCTTGATTTATAGCTACATCTCTCCAACTTCTGCCTCTGTCTTCACATGGCTGTCTGTCCAAATATTTTTGTCCTTACAAGAATACCAGCCATTGGATTTAAGGCCCTAAGCCAGTATGACCTCATTTATACAAAGGCCCTATTTCTAAGTAAGTTCGTATTCACAAGTACTAATGGTTAGGACTTCAGTAAATCTTCCTGCAGGACACAATTTAACCCTCACTGGTCTAGTTGGGAAACTAGCCTGAATGGAATGGAGGACATATAATACGGAAAAGTGAGGATAATCATGAAAATGGAATTCACGAGACCTGGCTCATAAATATTCATAATGCAGATGTAATACCATAGTAATCAATTCCAAAGGTGTCTTTCCCAAAATAGCTACATAAATTCAATGTATTAGAAGTATCTTTAGAACTCAATAATGCTGAGTTTTGTTTGCTCATTCTTTGGTGCTTTTGTTTCTTCCTATTTTGCTGTGAATTTCACAGATTCTCTTACACTTTCTGCAACAATTTTTAATATCTGACTGTTACCATAGATATATTATCCATGCTCTTGTCTAAAGCCCACCTGTTATTGAACTCTATATCCGAAACTAATGATGTACTATATGTTTGCCAACTGAATTTAAATAAAAAAATAAATAAAACCTATCTGTAACTTTGTACCATAGATCCTATCTTCTCTTGGGTATTCAAGGCATTACTTCAACAAATCCTCCTCCCCCATTTTCCTATTTTCTTTTTTTTTTCCCAATTTTTCTATTTTCACTCTCAACTGCATCATTCCCATCAACATGTATAAAGATAATACTACTTTGTTCATCTCAAGATAACTCTTAAGTCAACATTATTTGCCAGATGCTGTAAAAATGGTTTTATTCCCCTTTCCAACAAAACTCCTTAAAAGACTTTATATTCCCTTCTCTGAGTTCTCTCCTACACACTCCAATCTGGCTTTCACCCAACCACTCCACTCTAAATGTTCTTGCATGGGTTATCAATAACCTCCAGATTGCAAAATCCAATAGTTCATTCTCGGTCCTCATCTTCCTTGGCCTATCGGTAGCATTTGACATATTGGCTACTCTTGTCTCTTTGATACACTTGCCTTCCAGAACATTATACTCTTCTCAGTTTCCTTTCACTTAGCTGGTTGTGGTTTCTGGTCTTTACTGGTGATTCTTCTCCAACTGCTCAATAGTTGAGCATCCCAGAGCATACTTGGATTTCTTTTCCTTTATATATTTATGCATTCCTTTGGCATTTTACTCAGTTTTTGGCCTTAAATACCATGCTAATGACTCCTAAATTTTATAGCACCAGTCTAGACCACTCTCCTGCACTTCAGACTCACATATCTAACAGCTAATTCAATATGCTTAAGTGTATAGTAGTACATTCCAAACTTCCCATGTCTAAAACTATAGTCACCCTACCACCAAATGTGTTCTGCTGTTAGCTACCTCCATCTCTGATGATGGCAACTCCATTCTTTTAGTTACTTGTGCCAAACATCTTAGTCTTTCTTGATTTCTCCCTTCTTCTCACACCCCATATCCAAGCAACAAAATGGGTCTGTTTTTCTAAATATAAAGAAGACTCAAAATATAATTGGAATCCAAACACTTTCTCTATCTCTACTAATGTAGTCTCATGACTACCACTACCATTTCTCACCTGAATTTTTACTTTAATGTCTTAACTGGCTCATTTCTTTTGCATTAATCACAACATAGCAGCAAGAATAAACTTGAACTTATATAGGTCATATAAAATCTATCTTCTGTTCAAAGCCCAAATCCAATGGTTCCTACTTCATGCAGGGTAAAAACCAATGTCTTCACAGTTGCCCATAAAGCCTCACATGACCTGTTCCTTTGAAATCTTGAATCTCCTCTCATTCTATTTTTCTCTACCACTCGCTTCACACCAGTCACACTGTCTCTTAACATTCATCAAACATGAAAGATTTGTCCTTGCCAAAGGGCCCTTACAACTGCTTTTCCTTCTACTTAAAATCTTTCTTCTCCAGATACTTGGCATTTAAAATCCCCCACTCCTTTAAGTCTGAGTAATTATCACCTTCTTAAAGAGGCTTATTCTGACCACACCAACACCCCTTCTAAGTATTTATTATTTTGTATTTACCATCTTATTTATAACATGTAATGTACTTATGTATATTGTTACTTTTACCTCCTCTAGAATACAAGGTTCATGACGACAGGGGTTTTTGTCTTTTTGTTCACTGATGCATTTCAAGCACCAAGAACAATACCTGACACATAGTAGTAACTCAGTGAACACTTTTTGAGTGAATGAATAACTTGTTTAGGTTTTAAGACTAGATCAATACTTTCTGAAGAAAAAAAAAATTTTTTTCTTGCCCCTCTAGTGAACATTCCTATTGAAGTATTAAACTCATAATTATGACTAGTATAACACTAAACATTGCTTTCAAAAATATATTTCATCACTGATACTAGTGGAGAAGAGCTGTGCAGTGTGCTAGGGAACATCATAATTAAATGGTCTTGCATAGGTTACTTTTAAGTGATTGTAAGTTGCAATGATTAATGGTCTTCCACCTTATTGTGCAATTAAACATGGCAGGGTCTGACACTATCTCTTCCTTGGTATACTGCGAAGCTCCATTTCCCAGATCTGTTAATCTTAAGAGTAGTTCTGGACAACAGAATAGGAAGGAAATTCAATAAAATAGGATTGCACTTCCCAGGCTGAGTTCTTAAGTTTGCCTTGTGATTTTGTTCTCTTTCCTTGTGTCCCGGTCAGAAGGATAGGGTACAGTGGGGGATTCGGAGGCCTGAGAAAATGATGGAATCACTGCATAGAAGGAGGCTGAGTCTGAATCATAGGATAGAACACCACTCACCAAACCCTTTCTTGGACAATGATGTGAATGAGGGCTAAAGTATTTATAGTTCTAACTCAGTGCTAATCAGGATTGATTTTTGCAGTTGCTAGTCTGCCATGACCAACCAAAAGAACCAGCTTCTAATAGTGTCTCAGAAAGGTCGGGTGAAACTTGATTATGCAAAGCTATGAAAATGGCGTATGTTATCACTGAGGAAACTTGAAAGCTTTGGCAAAGCAAGACGGCCATCTCTAGAAACTGCTCTTCTTCTAACTATAACATATTAGCATTTCTTCTTGGAATAAATAGGTTGGTGCTTTTTGGAACCAAGATGTGACTCTTTGGCCTGTGTTAGGATTCCTCTCTCAGTTCAATGGCAATGTCAATAGGAAAGCAAGTTGGCTGTTTGTGCTCGGCACCACCTGGCTGCAGTTACATGGCTCAGCACTAAATACACTGGCTGTGTCAGAGTTGAGTACTGTCATTCTGATGAAGTGGGGAGTGTGCTGCCCTGGCAGGAAGCCTTTTAAATTGAATGACAAGGTTTTTCTTATTTGTTACATCCCCAGGCCATTGTCAAATCATATAATGCCAGCCCAGGAAAGTAATTACAGAACTGTTGTGAGGCTGTTAGTAGCTGCTTTTCATTTTTCCCCATTGTGACTGGGATGTGGTGGAGAAAAATTGGGATGACTAAGAACCACAACATAAACGCCGCCCAATCTACGGCCAGTCACATGCAGCACTTACTTTTAGCCAAGGGGAAAAGAGCAGGTTCCTGAAATGTTATTAGACATAGGTGCCAAATAAAGTGAAGATCTACAACCAACTCTAAGAGGTCAGGCCATGAGGACAGATGGATTTCATGGATTAAATAATTATCAAAAATCACTAGGCCACAAAGTCTAATTCCTAAAAACAAAAGCCTATGTTGATCACATCAAGCAACCCCTTTTTCCTTCTAGCTACATTTTTTCCCTTCTTTCTAGTGTTTTCTTTATTATTTGGGTAAGGACCACAAAGAGCCTTCAGCAGCTCAGAGTAGGTCAAAGTTTTCAACAATAAATGTAGATTGTTATAAAAAAGCAGCTATAAGGCTATATGAAGAGAATAAGACAATAGTAAATGTATTTTTATTTTATCCCCTCATCTTAATTTGGCCCTTTCTCATAAGAATGTTATGAACTGGCCAGTGCTCATTTTCAAGGTTATGTCCCAAACTCTACTCAGTGAAGAATGGCACTGCATTTGATAGACGATTTAAAATAAAGTATGTATTGTTTGAATGTTACAACTGTTTAAAATTTAATGGAAAGTTCTTAAGATTCTTAACACAACTGAATGTTATGTTTCCAATCAGGTGACAATCTAATCAGGATGAACCTTAAGTGATTATTCATTATTCATTTCTTTGAATGAAGTGGTTCAACTAGCATGTAGCTGTGCTGGAAAGTTATTAGGTTCACGTATAACCCTTTCTTGTTCTGAAAGTCATTGCTCTCCTTTCCTTCTTGGTCACTGAGACACAGGTAGTACATGGGTATGTCTTTTAAAGGTTGTGGAAGGCAGTCGTTTCCTCATACTCAAGGCAAAACTCCTCTCACTCAGAATGTATAAGCACCTTTCATGAAATAATTTATTTCTAAATGATGAAAGTGGTCAGAGGCTCAGGATCCAACAACTTCCCAAATGAAAATAATTAGAATCTCTGGTAAAGATAAGAGTGAGGTTTGAAACCTGTCGGTACATATCACTAAGTAGAAATAAATTATGGCTTGTCAAAAACGACAGATTTCAACAAGGTGCTTCCTTTTCACTTTGAGTAAGACCTTTTTCCACCCAGCAATTAACTTTATTCCCATTAATATTCAGTAGCATTGACAAGGCTGACAGAGTAAAGCTGGGTTTTATAAAACTAAAGACAGATTGATAGAGACTCATTACTTTGTCTAATAATTTCATCATTGTATGTTAGGTCTTAATAAATAAAGGACAAAGCTGTTGACTGTGGCACTGATTTGTTGTGCCAGGTAAAGGACTCAAATTTTCTGTGTATATTTTCTTTTTGTGATTCATAAATTTATTTTTGAAAATAAATAGTAATTTTGCCTAAAGGGTTGCAGAGGTGACACAATAATACATTTATATCAAACCGCAATACGTTTAGTACTAGCATAGTTTTCTTCAGATACTTCTTCACAGTTTGTAAATAATAATTATGCTGCACAGTTAAATTAAATAAAATAAGTAACTGTATGTAAACGACCCTTTGATTATAGATGGAGAAAGCCTAAGAGCAAGTATTTGCTTGTGGTGCAGTAGAAAAAGAGCAAAGAATTCACTAACAACCCAAGAAAACACAAAAACCAAACATTTGTCTTCCTTTATGATATAAAAAGTTGGAAATAAAATAGAGCAGGTTTCACAAAGCTTCAAGATGTGTCAAAGATGATGTTGCTTAGAGACATAACATCTGTTCTGTTTTCATATTTGTCATATTTCCTAAAAAATTAAAATGAAACATTGTGCTTTTCTAAGCTTATGGACACAGTTTTTTTGTGTGTGGTTTTTTTTTTTTTGTTTTTTGTTTTTTTTTTTTTTTCCATATAGGACACTTTGGCTGAGTTCAGTTTTGCTTTCTCTTCTAGAACAGTGAGAAAAAAAAATCTCACTCTTGGTGAGAAAGATGTGATACATGCCTAACGAAATCAACTTGCATTTTTTTCCTGTAAGTTTCTAAGTTGTTCTTTCCCTCTTCCATGACAGGTGACTTCTCACAGGTAAAAGTCCATCATTTTTACCAAACAGCTCTTTTTCCCTTAACATTATATAGCTCAGCCAATTTTTTTTGCTGGGGGCAATATTAGAGAGTTGTGGATGTATAACTCACATGGAATTTTGCCACTTGTATTTATTTTCTGTGCTATGACAACCTACTGCTCTGTGGTAGAAATGACACAATTTTAGTCCTTATAAATTCATAGTTTCTGCAAAAATCTAATTTTTCATAAGTGAAAATTCATGTAGTGAAAATGGAATCATTTCACGCAGTTCTTACTTTGGCCCTAAGCACATGCACTGAATAGCTCTTTATTCCCCCCCTTTTTGTCAGTATCAAAGTCTGCAGATGGGTAGGTCACACCTGAACACCCTGAGCAGGGAATGTGTAATTAGGTTTTAATATTAAAAACATTAGATTTGATTTCCCTATTCCTTTCGGATCCTTCTCTAATGTTCTACATCCTTTTAGATTTTTATCTTCTGTTAGCGCTTATCTCTTTTCTTTATGGCAGTCTATTTCTCTGATTTCAGCTTTATTCAGCTCCCTGGCTCCCACCCAAACTCCCCTTCAAATTATCAATGCTAACATTTTCTTCAGTTATTGTCCTGTTTTCTTCTTGTTATTCTTTTTTCCTAATCCATTTATGAATTTGTTCTTGTTCTTTGGCAATAAAATCTTTTTAGGACAGCAGACATTTAAACAATTGCATTCTTTTATTAGTCATATTTATTGAGAACTTACTATGTGCAAAACCCTCTGGAAGAACACAAAGATGTTTTATATGCCATCATTGCCCTCACTAACAGCAAATGCTCACACAGTGCCAATTATGTATTAGACACTGATGTCTGTGCTTTGCAAAGATTACAACTGGCCTTCCCAACATGCACTATGTTTTAATATGTAGATTTTATTATTCAGGTATGGTGAGGCTAACAGATCAGGAGATGACTGCCACTGAAAAGACAATTTGTCATTCATAGTTCCCAAGAGGAGGGGGACATGGACCACAAAAGGAAGCATTAGAGTCAATTAGGAGTCAAAGGGAGAGGCTCCTGGATGGCTCAGTCCGTTAAGTGTCCAACTCTTGATTTTGGCTCAGGTCATGACCATAGGGTCCTGGTTTCAAGCTCTGTGCCTGGTTCTGTGCTTAGTGGGGAACAGTCTGCCTGAGGATATTTCTCTCCCTCTGCCTCTGCCCCTTCCCCACTTGTGCGCTCTCTCTCTCTCTCAAAAGAATAAATAAAATTTTTCAAAAACAAAAAAAAAGATGTGCTCACAAACTAGTCATTTACCATCTCTAAGAACTGGCTTGCCCAAGGAGGGGCAGATTAAGTCCTGAAGGATCAGTAATTTCCCAGACATCAAATCATCAGAATTAAAAAAACATGTTTAATACACTCTAGAGACTGGGTGTTTAAGACAGCCAAATAGCTAGTAAGTGGTTGAGTCCAGACTCAGACCCAGTAGGTACGGCTCCAGGGTTCACATTCTTAATTCTATGCCCTGACATAGGGCATTTCACCAAGGAAATTGAGTTTTTGTAGGGGAAATAGGAAATATGCAGTATATATGTGGTGTCATCTCATGTTATAAGAAAACCAAAATGGGGCTTCAGAATTCAAAGGAAGGAGATGTCAATCGGACTGGGGCATAAGCACAAGTTCAGGAAAGAAACAACTGAATGTGTTTTTGAAGGATAGCAAAGATGCCCAAAGAAATGAAGAGGTTATTCCAGGCAAATGAAATTGCTTCAAAAGTGTGAAGATCTGAAATCAATTAATGAGTTTGATGAGTTGCAAACTGCCAGTGTGGCAAAAGTGTCAGCAAAGACTGTACACAGAGGATTGAAGGAAATAATACTGGGGGGCGCCTGCATGGCTCAGTTGTTTGAGTGTCTAACTCTTGATTTTGGCTGGGGTCATGATCTCGGGGTCAAGGGATAGAGCCCCACATCAGGCTGTGCTCCCATCGAGGAGTCTGCTTGAGACTCTCTCTCTCCCTCTCCCTCTGCCCCCACCTTGCTTGTGCTCTCTTTCTCTCTCTCTCTCTCTCAAATAAATAAAACTTAAAAAAATATAGAAAGAATACTGGGGAAGTTATTTGAGATCAGTATTAAGAAAATCATGGATCAAAAGAAAATCATGAATTAAGTAATAAGGAATTTGGACTTAATTCAGGAAAAAAAATTAGAAAAAGTAAGAGGTGTTATATATATTCATATATATATATATATATAACACATATACACATATAACACATACATATACATATATGTATATATACAGAGAGAGAAATAAATAAATTGAAAGTCTTTGAGAAGAGTTCCACGATCACACTTAGACTTCAGAGGATAACTGGTTTCTGTCATATTAGAACTGGAAGGAGAAACAAAGGGGGGAAATTAATTATAACATTATAGAAAGAACACAAGTGGAAATTATGAATAAATCAGAGAGAGTTGGGGAATTAATCCCAAAGATGGTATAGAAATAGAGTTGAAAGCACCTGCTACCAATATTTCAACATTTGAAACTCTGTCACATAAGGAATGACTAAAGCAACTGGGAATTTTACCATGAAGAATAGAAAACCCAAGAGGTAGATCTTCTTGTTTGTTGCATCGGCCAGACCTCAGAGGCGCTTCTGGGCTGCAAGGTGTGAGAGAATCAAGATGTGAACAGGATTCAGCAATGCCTGTATTTTGGTTCAACTCAGAGAATGAATATAAGAAGCAAAAAGGAGCCTCAGTTCCACTACAACTCAGAACAGCACTGTTAGTGGAATAGAAGAGAGTCATTTACAATCAAATAAAGTATTTCAATATGTAAGTGCTCAGGCAAGGTTAATCTAGAAGACTTGATAATGTAGACTGATGCCCGTACCTCCTGATAGTGAATATACTGGGATTTAAGAGAGCTAAGGTCAGAAACCCTCCAATACAAGATATTCAGGAAGATAAAACAGTAGAAATATAAATGGTCACCAAAATAAAAATAAGTCCTAACAGACCAGACTTGTTTGTCTATAAGAAAAAGAGGGAAATGATCTTAATTGAAATAAGGATAACATGCCAAGACAAATTACAGACTTTGGAAACAGAGAAAATGATGAAGTATGATATTAGCACAAATGAGCTGGGCCTTATTTATAAGTGCAATGTCAAAATAATTCCCAATGTTATGACGGGATAGTGACAAAGTATCTCTGAAAACATATCTCCTGCCTTGAATTCCTCCACATGTTGAGGCTCACAATCAGTCTCTGGCACTTAGAAAGACCCGGGAGACCATATCCTTCGATAAAATATGGGGGATGAAGGTATACGGCAAAAAGAAGCAGTAATAAAAGAAATCACAGAAAAACTATGACAGAGACAGAATCTATGTACACTGGCAAAAGCAGGCAACCCCCCAAATGAATAAATACTTTCAATATGTAAGTTTTATAATCTAGACCTCTTATTATTGTTATCCAAAAATTTAAAAACATATGTGATGGCAATAATATGAAACATAAAAACAATCTTTATTAATACAATTCAGTGAGATCCTTGCATCTTGCATATCTTTGCTAATTTCATAACATTTAAGTCTAAGTCTGTTAGAGTCTCGGGTTTCCTTTGCTATATATTTGCATGTGGCAGCTCTGTGTGTCAAATAACACTGGTATATTATATTGGTCACTCAATTGTAATGAGTGGCATCGTTTTGCTGATGTGATTTTCTGAAGTGGTGAACAAGGCTCAGGAAACACAGTGCAATATTTCCTTCATTTAAACAGTACTGCATTCCTGGAAATTTTAGTTCATACTATGAAGAAGGAAACTTTGTTGTGCTATATAAAACTATTTTTCTAGACTCTCAAATAATTGTAAACCAATTTTCCCCTACACAAATGTTGATGAGATATTTGAAAGTCATATACCATAATTCTCTATTGTGCAAAGCTGACATATGCATAGTGGAACATCTAGCTTCTCTAGGCACCCATCCCCTCTAAATACCAGCATCATCCTCCAATTGCCATAAAAAAAATAAAAAAAAATAACATAATTTAAAAATTCTCCCTGTAAAGAAATACTGACTTAAGTAATGGAGCCCAATGTAAGGAGATCTCTGGCCATGGCACATACTCAACTATGTGCTAAAACCTCTTGGGGAAACAATAAGCAGAATCCAAGCATTGGGTAAATGGTTGAACTAGATCAAGGCTGAAAAATCGAATGTTTGCAGACGCAAAGCATGTATGAGAAATGTGTAAACTGGGCCAAGAGAAAGACAATATAAATGTGGTCTGTGTGGTCAGTTGTCTCAGCACTATTTGTTGAAAGAATATCCACTCCCCACTGAAACGTCTGGGCACCGTGTCAAAAATCAAGAGTCTGTAAATGTGAGGGTTTATTTCTGGACTACCAATTCGATTCTATTGATCTATATGTCTATCCTTATGCCAGTACCACACAGTCTTGATTGCTGTAGGTTGATAGTAAGTTTTGAAATCAGTAAATGTGAATCCTCCAACTTTGTTTTCCCTTACCAAGATTATTTTGTTTATTCTAGATCCTTTAAATTTCCATATGAATTTTAGAATCAGCTTGACAGTTTCTGCAAAGATGCCAGCTGGATTTTGATGAGGACTGCAGTGAGTTTGCAGATCAGTTTCAGAGTATTGTCATTTTAACAATGTTATCCTTCTGATCCATATACATGGACTGTACTTCCATTCATTTGGTTCCTTAAATTTCATTCAACAATGCTTTATAGTTTTCAGAGTGTAACTTTTGTACTTCTTTTGTTAAGTTCATTCCCTAGTATTTTATTCTTTTCAGTCTGGATGTCTTTTGTGTCTTTTCTTACCAAATTGCCCTACCCAGATCTGCTTAGATTTTAAAACATATATCTTAAATCCGATTTATCTTTTACTCATTATTTATTAACCTGGTTCAATCAAACCAGTTGCCTCACTCTTTCAGCACTTTGTGTCTTCTGTTATCTTTTGGATCTTTTATAATTTAATTATTTAAAGAAAACACCCCTGATTGACATTGCTCTTCTACTTCAGAGATTATTTCATTAATCCTCACCATTCTGACACATCTGTGGATATGATCTAGATCAATATTTATCTTGTTACTATTTATTATTTGGGACACTTTCTTTCTTAAATTGTAAGCTCCGTTGAGGAGGTTCAACATTTTCAACTCTAAGGCCTTCAGGGAAAAAAAAAGTTCTGACAGGGTCCTATGCACAAAGAAATTGCTCAAGAAATGTTTTCCCTTAGCTTTTCTTCTTTCACAGAGAAGTAATTCTGCATCATGTCAAATAATGAACTTACATCTGAGTCTTTTTTTCATCTGTAAAATAGGAGTAAAAATGTCTAACATGATAAATATTAGAAATAGCCAAGTAAAATACATTGCCCATGGCAGGCATTTACTACGTGACATGTACTTTCATTACTGATAAAAGCAATGTGGCAACTGAAAAATTAAACTTAAGAGTTTTTGTTGCAGAAATAAAGTAAAAAGGGGAATGGAAACTTTGGACAGTTATAAAAGTCACTTAAGACTTCAGTTATTTTAAAATAGGCCTTAACAGGGTCCTCCCTGATTTTGGGGACGTGAGTTCCCAGAGAATGGGGCTCCTTTGTGCAAGGGCAGACTGGGCAGGAGATGCCATGGGCCCCACCCCTTGGGGAGGGGCGTGGCGGATACCTCCTTAGCCAGAGCTTGGAACAGACTCAAGGCCAGCAAAGTGAGTTCAATGGCTGAGGTGAGGTATCCTGGTTGGGGACCTCATAATCCAATTCAGACTACTCTCCCCCGCCCATTAAGAAAAAAGAAAAAGACTTTAATTATTTTATTACATGTCATATCTAAGGCTCTTATCAGTGCGATATTTTCCCTGGAACTCTCACCATTTATTTCAGGAAGAATATCTAGCAACAAACAGAAAATGTCATACACACACTCCCAATCTTATCGCTTATTTTATAGAATTTCCGGCATCTTACACTGAAAAACAGATAGATGAATAACATCGAGATTACTGTACTGAAAGTCAATATTTAATGTCAAATACAGGAAGGTTAAAAGGCCCTATTCTAAGTAATTGTTTCAGTTGGAAATTAAGTGGGAAACCCTGGAAGCTTCTTTATTGTTACTAGTTTCATACTTTGTAACAGCTAACCAGAGAAAAATAATAGGGAGTATTACATGTTGCTTGATTTTTCTTTCTCCACAAACTACTGAAACAATTTTCTTTGTAAAAGTTTATTTTTTAAAATTCTAACCATCAATAAGGTTTAACCAGAGAAATAGTATGATTAGGTAAAAAGTGATATTTCAACTTCGTGTCACTAAAAGCACAGATCCTTTACTATAGCCATCTTTGATGGGGAAGTACTTATTTTAAATAAAAATATTATATTCTAAATAGAGTTAGTCAACATATGTATAAGAGTGAATTAAAAAGTTGCACATTCTTGGGTTTCCCCCTTGGCAGTTATATTTTTGGCTTTGCCCTCCGTGGATGATGGAATAATTTCTAGTCTTTACAGAGATTAAAAAAAAAAAAAGTCTGAAAGGTTATTTCATATGTACTGAGGAAATTATGTGTATCATCAGAGTCTAGCCAGGAAACAGAAACCACTTGAGTAGTTAAAGGGACTTTAATGCAGAAAATTGATTCCATGGATGATGAAAGAGTGGGGAGACACCAAACAGGGGACACGGGAGCAATCCAAAGATTAACAACAGCAGGAAGCCAGCTTTATCCACCACTGAAAGCATAAAGGGCAAAGGCAGTGTTCCCAGCACTAGTGGAAGCTGGAGACATTGCTGGCCTCCCTGCCAAGAGCTGGATTCATGAAGCTGCTGGCAGGGAAGGAAGAGGAGAGACCCCGGCTTATTCCTCCCCACACACCCCTCCACAATTCAATCTGAAGTCGACTAAGCATGGGAACCACAGCTGAGGAAATTAATGCCTCTTGATACAGAGAAGAGCAGGAAGAGGAGGTAGGGGATGTGAGGGCAAACAGGTCCAGGATGTACATATCATGTAATTGGCTACTTGCATTCATGTAATCAGTGGGGACATTGGAAAATAGCAGGGGAGAGGCTGGCGGTAAAGAAAAGAACATGGAATGAGTCTGGCCATTTACATGATAGAGGATATGAATTGGACCCTTAAGTTTTACTTATTCTTTTATAAGAAAATAATCAACATGTTTGGGACTGAGATAAATTATTCTGCCCCTCGATTTTGCATTACATTACTAGGCTTATCGATGCCATTATAATCTTACTTTTAGGTAGGTCCCTGGGGGAAGGATCCAGAATCTCACCACAAACTTTTATATCCCAGTACAATATCATAGTGTTCTAGTGGTTTGTGTGCACGTGAGCACACGCACGTGCGCGCACACACACACACACACACATTTTGACTGGCAGGAGCTATAAAACATAAAATGTGATAACTACAGGAAGGGAATCAGCTATGCAAATTGTGAAATATAAATTGCAATCCCAATGTTCTATGAGAGTATAAAATTCAAATCTGTTCATCAAGACACTTTTAATATAATAAAAAATTTTATGACTCAATGGAAGACCCATTACAATGAGGTCAGACTTTGCTTCTGAAGTTAGTCAAAGGCTACACCTCAGCTACTGATGGACAACAGAGACAGGATGGGCAGGGAGAAGAGAGCTTGATTGACAACAGACCATGGGCAAGATGAAGAGACCATTAGGGCCCCTGGGAAATGCCACCTGGTTCCTAGTTCCTGAAGTTAGGGACTGACTCGCATCTAGTGTGCAAAACCATTGAGGATATACTATTACCCTTTATCTGATCTTGACAAGAGAATTTTTGGTGATTCAAAAAAAAAAAAAAAAAAGACAAGACAAATTGATTAAGCTGTACCTGGGTTAACTTTACTAAGCAGCAAATTGGCAGACAGCCTGGAAACAACGTAAATTCTACTTCTTTAAAATTGCAGTTACAGCTAATTTTTTTCTACCTACCCGGCTACTGACAAGTAAAATTCTGATGGTTGTATGGCTCATGTAAAAAGGCAATGTATAGTTAACTTGCATAGAGATTCCCATAGATGGAGCTTGAAGTAAACATGGAGGGAGCTAGGAGAAACAGCTACAGGAAGCGCCAGCCCTCTCTAGAGCTCCCACATACTCACAAAAGGCTGTTCTGTTGAAAGTTCAAGAAAAGAGGTTTGCCAAGAACCCTGTTTTGGGGAAGGGAAATATGGGAGTTTATTTGCATACTAAATAATCATAGAAACATTTCACAGTATAGCTTTCATTGGCTAAAGACTGACACATGATAATTTATTTGTTTAAACATTTTCCCTCCTATTCAGAACACAGAACTCAGAAAATGTTTTGTAAGAGAAATAAAGTGTTTTGTAAGAAAAATACCAATAAAATATTTCCTCCATCAACTTAGAAAAAAAATGAGAAGAATAATATCATGGTGTGTTTGTTTGGCATCAACTGTGTTTTGATTAACTGTTTTTGTTTTTTTTTTTTTAAAGATTTTATTTATTTACTTAACAGAGAGAGATCACAAGTAGGCAGAGAGGCAGGCAGAGAGAAAGGAAGGGAAGCAGGCTCCCTGCTGAGAAGAGAGCCCAGGACCCTGGGATCATGACCTGAGCCAGAAGCTTTAACCCACTGAGCCACCCAGGCGCCCCATTAACTGTTTTTTAGAAAGGATCGAAAGGTTAAAAATATAGAAGGAAGGAAGGAAGAAAGGAAGGAAAGAAGGAAGGAAGAGGGAATGGGAGGAAGGAGGGAGGAAAAGGAATCAAAATTGATTATAAATATTTCATATCAATAGGCCTAGTAGTTTGGGACCAGGAAAGTTGGGAAGGAGGACTTAGAAAAGCAAGATGAACTCATTTTGTATATGCAAGTAGATGTCCAATACATACTTAGAAATATAAGACTGGCTTTCTTTTTCTCATGGCATCTCAGAGGAAAAGCAGCTTCTTTAGGACAAAGATGATATTTCCTTTACATACAAATACATACATATATATATATGAATATATGTAATATATATTTATAAATATATATAATTGCATTATATATTTATATATTATATATTTATATATTATATATTTATAAATATATTTTATATATATATATATATATATATATATATATATATATATATATATGAATGGAGGCATCCTGGGTGGCTCAGTCAGTTAAGTGTCTGTCTTTACCTCAGGTCATGATCCTAGGGTCCTGGGAAGGAGACCCATGTCAGGCTATCTGCTCAGCAGGGAGTCTGTTTCTCCCTCTGCCTCTTCCCCACTGCTAATTCTCTCTCTCTCTCTCTCTCTCTCACATAAATAAATAAATAAAACACACACACACACACACACACACACACACACACACACATACAGATATGGCCACCCACAGAAGTTGTTGGTCCTGTTCTGAGTAAAGAGTGGAAGGGGTATGTAGCTTGAGTCAGTGATGGGAACGACAAATAAGGTTTCCCATGTTCATTGCTACTCAATAAAGGGCTTTCCTGTGATAGACCAAAGAAAACTGAAGAAGGAAGGTGCAAATATGTTTAGGGCTGCACTGTGGATGTTAATTTGAGTGTTCTTAACTTGGTTATTATAAGAAAGACAGAGAAAAATATTCCTGGAATGACCAAGTCATTGCCTGGACCCAAAAAAGAGCCAGGAGAATCTGCAAAGTTTTCTTTCAATCTCTCTAAAAAGATAATGTCCACTAACATGCTGTGAGAAAGTCCCTATACAAAGAAGGTAAGAAACCCAGATCTCGAGTGTCCTATTATTACATGTATTGTAGAACACAAAACACTGACATACTGCTCTTAGCATACTAAGAAAAAAGGAAGAGGCTACAGATTATGCTAAACTTTGGGCCCAGAGAATGGGATACCAAAGAGAAATGCCAGCAACATTTCCAAGAGACAGAGGCTGTCCTCTCTGAGAGCATCTATCCTTAGTCTGAATCTAGGCAAAAATAAGATAGTCCAAGAGTAATAAATAAATAAGATCAGATTTTTTTAAAAGAAAAAAATATGGGATTGAAGTCAGGAGTAGAAATGTAAATTTTTTGCAAACACAGATACCATAAATAAAACTGGAAGTGAAACAATGGGAAAAAAGATTTGCAGCACATATAAGAGATAAAAGATTGGTTTTCAGTAAACTTCTACCAACTGATAAGAAAAAGGCAAAGACTGTGAACAAGGATATCACAGGGGAAAAAACAGAAAAGACCAATAAGGAATAATATAAGCAATGATGCTCCATCAAGTAATAGCCAAGCAAATAGATATTAAAAGCATAACGTATATCATTTTATACCCTTCAGGAAATTAGCAAAAATTTTTTAATCTTTAATACTTTTTGTCAAAGCATTGTATAAACAATTCAGGTGGCCTGACATCTCACATCACAATACAGTGGAGCCCAACTCAGATCCTTACACTATGATGCTTTTAAACTGCAGGATTAGGGAAAGGCCAAACACTTTCCTGAGGGGATTAAAAGCCAGGATTCAACAGCAACCTGATACACAGAGCAGTTGCTACAGTTCTCAGTGGCTGGTTTGGTGTTTATGGTTAGGAAGAATTCCAGTCCCTTTCCTGGGAGTCAGGTAGGTGGGATTTAAGCCTTATACCTGGGATGACATGTTGTAATAAGTTAGTGAAGAATTTACTCCATTGCCTTCACAGTTAAGGAAACACTGGCCACTCCACAGCATGAAGGGGTGAGGAACTAGGGTCCCAGCCTTGAGACTGGGAAGTACTGGTGGCCTTAACCATCGGTCATAGCCATTCTTCATGGAGCTCTGTAGGAGTCCAGTATTTTGGGAAGCCAGCCAACAGGAGGTCAGTTTTTGAACAAGTTAACCTTACCTCTATCAAGGATTAGCAAGGATATGGGAAAATGTTAGTCTCATACAACACCAGCAGAGGTTTCACATTTTATAGCTAGTTTGGATGACAAGGGACCTACTCCCTGTTCTCCAACAATGCCCCAAAGGGACTGCAATGCCCCAAAGGTGAATGACTACAAGTTTCCAAATGGTCCGAAGATCCCTATGTCCAAAATATGATTTAAAATGCTGTAGAGTTATCCTGACCTGAAAGAAGTGTTTGACTTGGACAACAGACATTTCAGAACGAACCAGTGGAGACAGATAATCAATATTCACAGGATCTCCAGAATCCCTTGAAGCTTGTTTATAATATTGGATTTCTGGTGCAACTTTGAGGATGAAGAACTTCAAGAATGACAGAGGAGTTGCCACTAGCCAAAAGGGAAAGGAGACAGAGAGCTGGAAGCAGAACTGATTTACAGAAAATGAGGAATTGCTATATTTCTTCAAAAAATATAATTTACAACAATAAATTCTAGGCAAATTTTATTTTATTTACCTTTTACCATATTATATTCTGGGGGGATGAAAATAATGTTAAAAAGTTCTGTGATTCGCTTATGTTTTATAGTGGTTAGGAGCATTCAAAGTAAAACCAACCAGGTTTCAAATTACTCTATGGTAAATGCCTGAGGTATGATTTTTAATTTTTTAAACTGCAGTTTCTACAAGTATAAAATAGGTTTGTTATTAATCACTAAGATTAATGAGACAATGTTTATAAAGCACTTAACACAGTGATCTCAATCAGTGGTACTTTATGGATAATATTCACATTGTAGGAAACTGAAAAAATAGAGAAAAGAGGTAAAGATTACCCATAATCTTATCACCCCACCGCAAACACCATTATTTTAGGTATTTTCCTTTTGAGGTAGATTTTTAACTTTGGGCATTGTTTTATGGATAATTGTGCCAGCTTTGTGAGGGCAAAAAGCATGAACCTTAGCATCTAACACAGTCAATGATAAAAAATTACTGAATTTAATGAATCAGTCAATAAGTTGGAGTTAATATGTGTTTTTTCTATATTTTTGTCTGGAAATAAAATGTAACACACTCTCAAATAGGCAGGAATGTTCTTTTAAAAACATTTTTGATATAGTTCTTCAATAAGTAAAGAAGATTTTCATTTTTAAATTGCCTATATTTCAAAATATCTCAAAAATATGATTAGGCAGCCTCAACTATGTTGAGTATTCCTCAACTCATTTTTAATCACTCTATCCTTAAGCATTTCATTATTGTTCCTAGCACATGTAAATAAAGGTAAGTTTTTCAAAGTGTTATTATATACTAAGAGTCCAACTGCCTCATGTATTTGAAAAGTCATTTCCTCTTGCCTCTTTTTTAATTTTTTATTTTTAAGTAGGTGCCATACCCAGCATGGAGCCCAATGTGGGACCTGAATTCAAGATTCTGAGATCAAGACCTGAGCTGAGATCAAGAGCTAGATGCTCAACTGACTGAGCCACCCAAACACCCCTTTGTCTCTTTAAAAATAAAATGGCCATATGGGTGTGGAATTGCTAGCTTACTTGAGATCCTTGAAAACTGTGTTGTTGCTATTGTTGTTTTTTGCTCCAATAATTTCTTCATCTTCTCTCAAATCCCAATAAAGTTATTGCTTCAGCAAAGGCAGATCAACACTTGCCCTTATGCTCAATTGGTACTTTCCTAGGTAATATTCATTTCCCTCCTGTCATTATTAGTAAGAGAATGACTCAAAGCAGCTCAGGTGGCCTATCCTCTAGCTCAATACTCATTTACAATTTCTGTTATGTGGGAAGAGAAAGCTGACAAATTTTAAAACACATAAACGGAACCTAGGAAATTAGGACAATCACCAGAAAACATGTTGGGCCTCAGATGACAATATCAATTTGCTGGTGACCAGCTCTGGCTGCTCGTTCCCCTGTTCTTCCACACATACCCTGAACAAATCTTTCAGCAGGAACTCATCAGGCCTCCTTCTTCGTTTGCAGCCCAGTGAGATTCATTTTCCCCTATGTTCTTAAAGTAAGTCTCAGTAATATCATAGACAAAACAAACATGTACAGTCATCCTTGAATTATCGAATTAGTCCTTGCCTTTTTTGATTTATTAATATCTTTGACCACTTTACCTGTAAATAGCAGTTTCAATGTCAGAGTGTTGGGTGAAAGAAAAGCTAAATTTTGTTTTGGATTTCATCATGAATCTGTTTGAATAAAAATCCAAAGTTTTATGTACTTAGAGAAAACACTTAGAATTTCATGTTGGAGAATATATCTAAGTAATATCTCAAATAAGTGTATGTAAACTGGCTCATTTCACAAATAATGGAAAAAATAAAAAGTATATAAAGAGAAAAACATTTAAATCAGTATGTAAAAGCTATTTTAAGTGATCTATAACAATTACAACTGCTCTTATAACTTGAAAAATAAAATTAAAACTAAAAATAAAAAATAAACTCATCTTTTGAATCCTTCTTTATTTAAGAGAAGGAATTTAGCAAACTCTACTTCTTTCTACCATTCCCCCACAGTCCTTCACCATTTTTATTAACATAATCTGAATGTTTAGTTCAACCTATTTGATACTAAAATATTATTTTGAATATGCAGTGCTTTCTCTTAAAAATCATTTTGACATTTGTGTTGCACATTGTAATTAAAATAATTTTTTTGGACCACTGTTTAACTGAAATAAAATGTTTACCAGAAAATAATGCTAATCACTAGTGCTGATACCTTATGGCTACTTAATCTTTGAATTCTTTTTTTTGAGGAAGATTAGAAGAAAGATAATCAGTTAAGTGATAGTCCCTAAATAATTATGTAGAAAATGGAAATGTAGACCTTGATCCATTTCTAATAAGACTTCATAAAATCTTTTATTTAAAACATAATTCACTCTATCAACAACTTATAAGAAATGCAGAATAGGGGCACCTGGGTGGCTCAGTGGGTTAGGCTCAGGTCATAATTCCAGGGTCCTGGGATCCAGCCCCACATCGGGCTCTCTGCTTAGCAGGGAGCCTGCTTCCTCCTCTCTCTCTCTCTCTCTCTCTGCCTGCCTCTCTGCCTACTTGTGATCTGTGTCAAATAAATAAATAAGATCTTTAAAAAAAAAGTCCTAAAAAAAAAAAAAAAGAAATTCCGAATATACTGACAACTGGAGAAAGTAAATAGATTTCCCTGCTTCACACGCCGATTGACCACACATCTAGAGAAATTCTAAGAGTTTCTAAATTATGTGTGTTGATATGACTCTTAGGAATATTTTATTTTAGACAACTAAACTAAGGACAAACTTCTTTGATTAGATTTTTCTGCTGCACTGTATCTCCTGGGAAATAAATATTTATTGTGTCATCCTTCCAGTTAAAATTTTCAGGAAGCCTTATTTATTAATCCAAGTAATGCTGCCAGCATAAATAGGTCAGTCAGGTATTCTAGGCTTTGAGGAGATTCCAGATGATCAAATTATTTACTCAGTGTATCTCTATTAAAAACATACTTTCTACTTTATTCTTTACAAATAAAATCTACAGAAAAATGAAGTTTTCAAATATAGATGGAGAAAGAGAATTGCTGCAAAGTTCATTTTTGCCCAATCACTTGAGTAAATTTCCAGAAAGACATAAGCATAACTACGACAATATCGTGGATTTATAATTTTTTTTCTTTTTATGAAGAACTCACTGATAATTAATAGTGCAGATAATAGTAGAGTGAAAATCAGCTCACATAAGATGGTATAATTGTATATTTTGTTAAAATGGGACATTCTGATCTTTTGAACAACAATGCTAAAGTTTTACTTTTGCTCAGCCCAATTAATTATTATGTCTTAAATACTTTATCATTTTCTCCATTCCTTTAGAACTCAGGTGCAAGACTTACTATGCTCTTTCATAAGGAAAGGACAAAAAGAGGTGAAAATATGTCAAAGTTGGTCTAAAAAGAGGGACAAGAAGGTAATATTTTCTTAGCATAAGGTGCCAATGCTGAAGTAAAGCAAGTACTTTGGAGCCAACCAAGGAAACAGCCAACAAATGTAGTTTGAATACCTTCTTTCTTTCCTAGAGGTGTCAAAGGAAGCCATGTGGCCTGCTCCAGCTTTGGAGGAACTCCAGAGAAATATCTCACCAAGGTTTCATGGCAGATAGGGGGCCAAATGCATCCTGGATAACATTCTTGTGGTGTGTGAAGAAGGTGTTGAAGAGCCAAAGAAAAGTCATTCTCAGGTTTCTCTGAGCCAGATTAAAAAAAAAAAAAAAATCCACAAAAGATAAAAGTCAACCCTGACAGAGTTCAAGATGAGTTTTAGTATTTCGTATATCCAGTCGGTACTCACATCATTGCATCTCCTTATGGAGATGAGTCTGTGTTATGCTTCCCTCTCATGACCTGTGGGAAGCAACACATCAGAAATAGAATGAGAGGGGTACTGGAAATGCAGCCGAGAAAAGAAATAAAGGGGTTCAACTTGGGGAAACAAAGCCATTTGGCATTGACTGGGCTTCTGACACCCACAGTGGTGTACTGGAACTCATGAAAAGGTCTTGTAGGATTTAAAAAAGTGTAAGATAAAAATTCTTAGGGAATTCCCCACTGAGAAAATAGAGGGTACATATCAAAAGTTAATTGGCACTGACCACCAATGTACTCTTCTATCGCTGCCCTTAGGCAGCTGTTTAAAACAAGAAAGGAGAAAAACTGCCAAAAGTAAAAGGAGAAAATCCTTTGGAAAGCACAAAAGCCTCCAAACAGTTCCAATCTTAGAGTGTTATGATGTTAAAATATGAGGCACATTATCAGGAGATGAAAGTTCAAAGAGGCCTCAGCTTTGTGTTGGATAAACAGGAACATATGCCCAGCCTCAGAAATATTTCAAACGTGTTGTGAAACTTCGCTCAGTTAGGAAAGAAATGTTAGAGTTCGACTGTGAAAAATTCAATTGCATATTTGAAAAAAGCGGGTGCTGGGAAAGACCACAAACTTTCTAAGCATGTCGGCACCATATCCCATAGAGGCAAACAGAAGTGAAAACGTTATTAAGGCTCAGAAAGGTTTTCTGAGCTATACATCACATGAGCTGAAGTAGCATTTCCACGTCATTGTCGAAGTGTACTCCTCTACAGGGAAAAAACGTCAAAGTCTGAAAGAAGGAAACTGAAACACTGGAAATATTCCCATAGTTGGCTTTTGTGGAAAATATATAAAATTGATGGAAATTTGGGCAGAAGTCACCACATACCATAAGTGAGAGATCTAATTGAAAGAGAGTAAATAATAATTTTACCCACAAAATCTAAGCCTGGAAACTCCTATGCTAAAGGAATTTTATTTATTGATCTATAAGTAGTCATAATGGTGTAGGGGAGTATGAATAACTTATCAAAATTGTTTTCTTAATCCTGTTAATGAAGGGATTTTTAATAGTTATTCCATTCCTCTTCTAAGTGATTTTTTTTTCTTTTTTTAAAGAAATTTATTATTTTTTTTCTCTAAGTTTTTATTTAAATTCTAGTTAGTTAACATACAAAGCAATATTGGGTTCAGGTATAGAATTTAGTGATTCATCACTTTCATATAACACCCAGGGCTCATCATAACAAGTGCCCTCCTTAATGCCCAACCCCCATCTAGCCCATCCCCACCACCTCCCCTCCATCAACCCTCAGTTTGTTCTCTATCATTAAGAATCTCATATGGTTTGCTTCCCTCTTTCTTTTCTCTCCTCTTCCCATATGTTTGTTTTGTTTCCTAAATTCAACATACGAGTGAAATCATATAGTATTTGTCTTTCTCTGATGTATTTCACTTAGCATAATACATTCTATTTCCATACACATTCCTGCAAATGACAAAATTTATTTTTTTAATGGTTGAATAATATTCCATTGTATACATATACCACATCTTCTTTATCTATTCATCAGTTGATGGACATTTGGGCTCTCTCCATAGTCTGGCTATTGTTAATATTGCTACTATAAACACTGGAGTGCATCTGCCCCTTCGGATCTGTATTTTTGTATCCTTTGGGTAAAAACTTAGTAATGCAATTGCTGGATCATAGGGTAGCTCTATTTTTAACTTTTTGAGGACCCTCCATACTGTTTTCCAGAGTGGCTGTGCCAGCTTGCATTCCCACCAACAGTGTAAAAGGTTTCCCCCTCCTCCACACCCTCACCAATATCTGTTGTTTCCTGTGTTGTTAATTTTAGCCATTCTGACAGGTGTGAGGTGATATCTTATTGTGGTTTTGATTTGTATTTCCCTGATGCCGAATGATGTGGAATGCTTTTTCATGTGTCTATTGGCCATCTGGATGTCTTCTTTGCAGAAATGTCTGTTCATGTCTTCTGACCATTTCTTTTTTTTTTTTTTATAATTTTATTTTTTATAAACATATATATATATATTTTCCCCCCAGGGGTACAGGTCTGTGAATCTCCACGTTTACAAACTTCACAGCACTCACCATAGCACATACCCTACCCAATGTCCATAACCCCCCCCTCCCAACCCCCCTCTGCCCAGCAACCCTCAGTTTGTTTTGTAAGATTAAGAGTCACTTATGGTTTGTCTCCCTCCCAATCCCAACTTGTTTCATTTACTCTTCTCCTACCACATTAACCCCCCATGTTGCATCTCCTCTCCCTCATATCAGGGAGATCATGTGATAGTTGTCTTTCTCTGATTGACTTATTTCGCTAAGCATGATACCCTCTAGTTCCATCCACGTTGTCGCAAAAGGCAAGATTTCATTTCTTTTGATGGCTGCATAGTATTCCATTGTATATATATACCACATCTTCTTTATCCATTCGTCTGTTGATGGACATCTAGGTTCTTTCCATAGTTTGGCTATTGTAGACATTGCTGCTATAAACATTCGGGTGCACGTGCCCCTTCGGATCACTACGTTTGTATCTTTAGGGTAAATACCCAGCAGTGCAATTGCTGGGTCATAGGGTAGTTCTATTTTCAACATTTTGAGAAACCTCCATGCTGTTTTCCAGAGTGGTTGCACCAGCTTACATTCCCACCAACAGTGTAGGAGGGTTCCCCTCTCTCCACATCCTCGCCAGCATCTGTCATTTCCTTACTTGTTAATTTTAGCCATTCTGACTGGTGTGAGGTGGTATCTCATTGTGGTTTTGATTTGTATTTCCCTGATGCCGAGTGATATGGAGCACTTTTTCATGTGTCTGTTGGCCATCTGGATGTCTTCTTTGCAGAAATATCTGTTCATGTCTTCTGCCCATTTCTTGATTGGATTCTTTGTTCTTTGGGTGTTGAGTTTGCTAAGTTCTTTATAGATTTTGGACACTAGCCCTTTAACTGATATGTCGTTTGCAAATATCTTCTCCCATTCTGTCAGTTGTCTTTTGGTTTTGTGAACTGTTTCCTTTGCTGTGCAAAAGCTTTTGATCTTGATAAAATCCCAATAGTTCATTTTTGCCCTTGCTTCCCTTGCCTTTGGCGATGTTCCTAGGAAGATGTTGCTGCGGCTGAGGTCGAAGAGGTTGCTGCCTGTGTTCTCCTCAAGGATGTTGATGGATTCCTTTCTCACATTGATTCCTTTCTCACATTCCTTTCTCCTTCATCCATTTTGAGTCTATTTTCGTGTGTGGTGTAAGGAAATGATCCAATTTCATTTTTCTGCATGTGGCTGTCCAATTTTCCCAACACCATTTATTGAAGAGGCTGTCTTTTTTCCATTGGACATTCTTTCCTGCTTTGTCGAAGATTAGTTGACCATAGAGTTGAGGGTCTATTTCTGGGCTCTCTATTCTGTTCCATTGATCTATGTGTCTGTTTTTGTGCCAGTACCATGCTGTCTTGATGATGACAGCTTTTTAACAGAGCTTGAAGTCCGGAATTGTGATGCCACCAACTCTGGCTTTCTTTTTCAATATTCCTTTGGCTATTCGCGGTCTTTTCTGGTTCCATATAAATTTTAGGATTATTTGTTCCATTTCCTTGAAAAAAATGGATGGTACTTTGATAGGAATTGCATTAAATGTGTAGATTGCTTTAGGTAGCATAGACATTTTCACAATATTTATTCTTCCAATCCAGGAGCATGGAACATTTTTCCATTTCTTTGTGTCTTCCTCAATTTCTTTCATGAGTACTTTATTGTTTTCTGTGTATAGATTCTTAGTCTCTTTGGTTAGGTTTATTCCTAGGTATCTTATAGTTTTGGGTGCAATTGTAAATGGGATGGACTCCTTAATTTCTCTTTCTTCTGTCTTGTTGTTGGCGTAGAGAAATGCGACTGATTTCTGTGCATTGATTTTATATCCTGACACGTTACTGAATTCCTGTACAAGTTCTAGCAGTTTTGGAGTGGAGTCTTTTGGGTTTTCCACATATAGTATCATATCATCTGCGAAGAGTGATAGTTTGACTTCTTCTTTGCCGATTTGGATGCCTTTAATTTCTTTTTGTTGTCTGATTGCTGAGGCTAGGACTTCTAGTACTATGTTGAATAGCAGTGGTGATAACGGACATCCCTGCCGTGTTCCTGACCTTAGCGGAAAAGCTTTCAGTTTTTCTCCATTGAGAATGATATTTGCGATGGGTTTTTCATAGATGGCTTTAATAATATTGAGGTATGTGCCCTCTATCCCTACACTTTGAAGAGTTTTGATCAGGAAGGGATGCTGTACTTTGTCAAATGCTTTTTCAGCATCTATGGAGAGTATCATATGGTTCCTGTTTTTTCTTTTATTAATGTGTTGTATCACATTGATTGATTTGCGGATGTTGAACCAACCTTGCAGCCCTGGAATAAATCCCACTTGGTCGTGGTGAATAATCCTTTTAATGTACTGTTGAATCCTATTGGCTAGTATTTTGGTGAGAATTTTTGCATCTGTGTTCATCAAGGATATTGGTCTGTAGTTCTCTTTTTTGATGGGATCCTTGTCTGGTTTGGGGATCAAGGTGATGCTGGACTCATAAAATGAGTTTGGAAGTTTTCCTTCCATTTCTACTTTTTGGAACAGTCTCAGGAGAATAGGAATTAGTTCTTCTTTAAATGTTTGGTAGAATTCCCCCGGGAAGCCATCTGGCCCTGGGCTTTTGTTTGTTTGGATATTTTTGATGACTGTTTCAATCTCCTTACTGGTTATGGGTCTGTTCAGGCTTTCTATTTCTTCCTGGTTCAGTGGTGGTAGTTTATATGTCTCTAGGAATGCATCCATTTCTTCCAGATTGTCAAATTTGTTGGCATAGAGTTGCTCATAATATGTTCTTATGATTGTCTGTATTTCTTTGTGGTGTTAGTTGTGATCTCTCCTCTTTCATTCATGATTTTATTTATTTGGGTCCTTTCTCTTTTCTTTTTGATAAGTCTGGCCAGGGGCTTATCAATCTTATTAATTCTTTCAAAGAACCAGCTCCTAGTTTCGTTGATTTGTTCTATTGTTTTTTTGGTTTCTATTTCATTGATTTCTGCTCTGATCTTTATGATTTCTCTTCTCCTGCTGGGTTTAGGGTTTCTTTCTTGTTCTTTCTCCAGCTCCTTTAGGTGTAGGGTTAGGTTGTGTACCTGAGACCTTTCTTGTTTCTTGAGAAAGGCTTGTACCGCTATATATTTTCCTCTCAGGACTGCCTTTGTTGTGTCCCACAGATTTTGAACCGTTGTATTTTCATTATCATTTGCTTCCATGAATTTTTTCAATTCTTCTTTAATTTCCTGGTTGACCCATTCATTCTTTAGAAGGATGCTGTTTAGTCGCCATATATTTGGGTTCTTTCCAAATTTCCTCTTGCGATTGAGTTCTAGCTTCAGAGCATTGTGGTCTGAAAATATGCAGGGAATGATCCCAATTTTTTGATAACAGTTAAGACCTGATTTAGAACCAAGGATGTGATCTATTCTGGAGAATGTTCCATGTGCACTAGAGAAGAATGTGTATTCTGTTGCTTTGGGATGAAATGTTCTGAATATATCTGTGATGTCCATCTGGTCCAGTGTGTCATTTAAGGCCTTTATTTCCTTGTTGATCTTTTGCTTGGATGATCTGTCCATTTCAGTGAGGGGAGTGTTAAAATCCCCTACTATTATTGTATGATTGTCGATGTGTTTCTTTGATTTTGTTATTAATTGGTTTATATAGTTGGCTGCTCCCACGTTAGGGGCATAGATATTTACAATTGTTAGATCTTCTTGTTGGATAGATCCTTTGAGTATGATATAGTGTCCTTCCTCATCTCTTATTATAGTCTTTGGTTTAAAATCTAAGTGATCTGATATAAGGATTGCCACTCCTGCTTTCTTCTGATGTCTTCTAAGTGACTTCTATTTCTAGTTCTTTTGTACCCACTCCACTGGGCACAGCATTCCATGAATAGTAAGGGAGAATTGACAAATGCTGAGTGATTAAGCAGCAACCCAGTTCCAGTACTGAAAACAAAGGAAAAGTCAAGCAGTTACAGGACCCCCAAGGGAGGTCAGATATTGGGGAGCAAGACTGGCCTCTGGCTCATATGCAAGGACTATCACTAGTTCTTCAAATTGCAGCATTCTCTGTCCCAGCCACATAAGGTCTTCCCTATTCTGGGGCCAGTCCATACACGTCACCACGCCATGACCTGCGAATGTTCCATTCAAACATACTTAAATTGTGAACTTTTACTTTTAAATCTCACAATTTATAAATTGTGTTGAATGGTAGCCACATAAAAGTTGATGAGAATTATTGCAGTTTAGTACTGACTAAAGTTACTCATCTTGCCCTGCCTCTTTCCTTGAAGCCAGGCAGTGTTTTCTGCTAGTCTGGAAAATTAATCCAGGTTACTATGCCATGGGGTCAAGGGGTTAATCTCCCAAATTAACTCATGCATTTGTTTGTAAAAGAATCTAGAGAGAAGAAAAAGTAATCTGATATAGTAGCAGAGTTGAGAAGCATTTTAGAGCCAATTACTTTTCTGAAATCTATATTGTTCAATCAACAATACCATCTCCCATTGCAGTGACCTCCTGGAAACTCTGGCTTCCCATTAAATATTTTGGAGGAAACATTTAAAAAATACGCTGAAAATGCAAACACACACATACACACACCACACACACCCATAATCATTCACTGTCTATAACTAACAAATGCTTATAGCTTGTCACTTTGTTTCAGATTTTTAAAAAATACAGCACTTCAGGTAAATTTGAAACAGTATTTGCTACTCATCTCCATATCACGCCCCACCGTCCCTCCCCCTCCAGAGGCTATCGTTATTTAATCTGTGTACTTCTAGGTCTTATTATGTTTCTAGATCATTTTATATATACATCTATGCATAAATAGTACATGATATTGCTTTGTATGTTCTTTTAATCATTCATAAATGCATTCATGCTGGACATATTCTTAAACCTGCTTTTTAATCATTCAACATTGTTTTACTTGTCCATGAATACATATGTAACTAGTTTGTTCACTTCAATTTTTTGTAGCACTTCATTATATAACTGACTATACCATAATTTATATTTAACATAATTTATTTCCCTATTCCCCAATTAGATATTTTCAATTTCTCACTATTATGCACAATACTGTATGAGTATCCTTATACATATCTCTACGCATGCGCAAGAACTCTGCATGGATGCCTATACTTAGAAGTGAAATGACAGGGTTATAGGATATGAGTTCTCTCATCTTTTTTTTTTTTTTTAAGATTTTATTTATTTATTTGACACAGAGAGATCACAAGTAGGCAGAGAGGCAGGCAGAGAGAAGGGGAAGTAGGCTCCCTGCTGAGCAGAGAGCCGGATGTGGTACTCTATCCCAGGACCCTGGGATCATGACCTGAGCCGAAGGCAGAGGCTTTAATCCACTGAGCCACCCAGGTGCCTCAGGTGCTCATCTTTACTACATAGTGCCAGTGGTTCTTTAAAGGGATTATATGAATTCACATTCCCACCAGCAATGTTTGGTAGTTCCCTTTTCTCTACATGCTCACCAGTACTTCATATTTATTTTGTCAGATACTTTGCCAATTTAATGGTAGAAAATAAAATCTCCCTACTTTAATTTAAACTTCCTGGGTGATTATCAAGCTGGAAGAGCTTTTCATAATTACTAGCCATTTGGGTTTCCTATTTTGTGAATTGTCTTTTCATATATTTTACCCAATTTCCTTTTGAGATTTTATTTTTTTGTCATACTTAGTTGTAGTTCTTTATATATTCTAAATACCATGATTACATCCACACATGTTTGTAAATATCTTCTTTTTATATGGTGTCTGCCTTATAACTTGTGACTTACCAGGCAGATATTTTAAATACTGATATATCCATTTTTCTTAATTAATTATGGTTTTTGTGTTTTGTCTCAAATACAGCATATTGCAATTATAATATAAACATACACATGTACAATATAAAAAGAAAAATATGTAAATGTATACACACACACAAATGTTACCTGCATATTCATCAGTTTCCCAAAAAGTCTGTAGAAGTTTAACTCACCAAATCCACTGAGCGATTTCACTAAAAATCTATGCTATCATCTGGGCCTACTCTGTTACTTAGCAATTGCTTTCATTTCAAATTGAGTACCAACCATATTAGGGAAGCAGTATAAGATTTGGTATCAGGGAAACATAAGAGCATGTCACAGCTCTGCCATTCACTAAGTATATGACTGGATTTCCTAACTTCAAAGATGGATTTTATCATAGTACCTATCACACAGATTCCTCTGTCTTGATCTTCTCATGTTTAAAAAGATGAAAATAATGGCACTCTTCTAAGCCCCTTACAATTAATGTTTTCAATCCTTACAACAACATAATGAAGGAAGAGATATTATTTTCTCCATTTTAGGGATGAAGAAACTGAGAGACCAAGAGGATAAATAACTCAATCAAGGTCACCTATGTAACACACAGTAGAGCCAACACTTAAACCTGCAGACCCATGCTTCATAGCACCTCACTGGAATACCTCCCAATAATTACTTCCTTGCAAATAAGTGAAAGAATGAACGTAAAACACTTAGCTCACTGCTCGGTCTATAAACATGCTCTACAAATGTTATTTATTTCCCATGAAAGCTTTGCTAAATTTTTCACTTTACTCCCAAATGTGAATATTTTCCCACAGATAACTTTACATTAGTATGCCCTGATATCTTCTGTGGAACACCAGAGCTGTGGAATCTATAGGTTATCTATTAAAATTGTCATACAAAGAGAAATTTACAATCTGCATGCTTTTGTCTTCACTTTGGCCTTGTCCTTCTTCTCTTCCTCCTCCTCCTTTAAAATACCTTTGAGAACCCTCACATGCCTTGCCTTAAACTTTCAAAGTTAGGACACTCATACAGATGCACTTTCAATTTTTTTTTCTTTTGACCTACATATAAAGTACCTAGTATAATGCCTGGAACATAGAACATGTTCAATAAATGTCAGTTTTTATTATCCAGAGTCTTCACTGTCAATGTGCTACAGCACAGTCACTTCCTCTTTATTGACTGGGATTTCTACGGTAGCATGAGTAGGAGGTAGGTATAAGGAACAATGGGATGGTAAAGGATAGTAAAGCGCACTTTCTCCTTCCCTTCCAACAGAGAAAGAATTTCACTTTCTTTCCCAAGATAACCCCTCTATATATGGCAATGATCTTACCCACTTTTGCCTCTTCCGGTATCTTAACCACTCTTTTCAAGTCTTCATTCAATCTTTCATCTTTTATTCTCTATATTATTGACTCTATTTGTAATATCTATTTTAAAATATCTCTACTTTATTGGAACTAAGATATCATCATTGGAAAGAAGAAAAAAATGTGGCCATTAAACTAAGATAGAACACTTCATCACACATCTAGATATTCACCATATGTCATTCTTGAGCCTACCTGGAAAGGAAAACATTAGCTAGTAGATTGAATAAGGTATTCCTAAAACTTTGCACTCACAGTCCAATTCCTCACATACTCAGGGTTGTTGATGTTATTTTTCCACTCAATATCATATTCTGTTCTACCAAAAGCACGATACACCATCTCCTAAAAGTGTCCCTCTTGGGAAACGTCTTGTCTCCAAGACATTCTTCCAAGTGCTTCACCCACCCTCTAAGCTTTGACATGCGTGTGCTGACAATGACTAAAAATCCTTGCTGTTGCCTAGTTAATAATGACTATAAAACACATCCCGATATCAGAAATGTGAAAACATGAACCAAGAAAAAGTATGCCATAGAAACAATGAGATATAGTAGATCCTTCTCTTTGGGTTATAAACACGATGAAGTCACCTCATAAAGTCAATGAGATATTTCAACATTAGACTTGGAAAATGTGAAGAAAAGCAGATAGGACCAAAACTTTCTCTCTCTTCAAACCAACAATCTGCTTATTAATTTAGTAACATTTATTTATATTGCCTTTACCAAAGACTCTGATTCAATATTTTTACTTTGTTCTTTGTGTTCAATATGATTTTTCTGTACATCATATGCTTTTTGAAAATTTAACTAGAGTGGGCTTTTCTTTCATAGAATAATGATTTTTATGGTCTTATCAAGGTTATATTTATAACATACTTTAAAATAATATATTGCAATATACTTTATGGTACTCCAGTATACTTTAATTCAGACAATTAATTCACGGACCTCCCAAAATGCTGATTCCAACTATCCAGCTCATTTTTTAAAGTTCTGACAATATTGTTTGGGAGACAAGTGATTAATGATTTCCATATACTATTGAAGCAAATATCTGCAAAATTTGTTCTTCAAAATTGGCAACATTTTACTTGCTATTGGTAAAGAAATCCTGGCAAAACTTTTGCAATCATAAAAATAGCTGCCCCAAACTGGATTAATCTGCCTTTCAGCTATGAATAGATGAATTATGTAATACATAATTTTAAAAGATGATAATATTTTGGTCATAATAATTTATAAGGAAATTATTTAATTTTTCTCATTTCATACAAATTGTAGACCTCTCTTGAATTCCTGGATTGTCTGAGTTATTTCTCCCAGAACAATGGAGCATTTTTTTTTAATTTAAATTTAGTTAGCCACCATCAGTTGTGTATAACACCCAGTGTTCATCACATCACATACACTCCTTAATGCCCATCACCTAACTGCTCCATTCCCCACCCACCACCCCTCCAGCAACCCTTGGTTTGTTTCCTATAGTTAAGAGTTTCTCACGGTTTTTCACCCTCTCTGATGGCTTCCCATTCAGTTTTTTATCCATTTCCCTATGATCCTTTCGCTGCTTCTTATATTCCACATATGATGAAAATATCTGATAATGGTCTTTCCCTGGTTGACTTATTTTGCTCATCATAATATCCTCCAGTTCCAACCACATCGATGTAAATGGTAAGTATTCATCCTTTCTGATGGCTGAGTCATATTTCATTATATATATATATATTTATATCACCTCTTTTTTATTCATTCATCTGTCAATGGACATTTTGGTTCTTTTCCATAGTTTGGCTATTGTGGACACTGCTGCTATAAACATTGGGGTGCAGGTGCCCCTTTGGATCAAAACATTTGTATCTTTGGGGTAAATACCCAGTAGCACAATTGCTGGGTCATAGGGTAGCTCTATTTTTAACTTCTTGAGAAACCTCCATACTGTTTTCCAGAGCAGCTATACCAGCTTGCACTTCTACCAACAGTTTAAGAGGTTCCCCTTTCTCCTCACCAACATTTGTTGTTTCCTGTCTTGTTAAATTTAGCCATTCTGACTGGTGTGAGGTGGTACCTCATTATAGTTTTGATTTGTATTGCCCTGATGCTAAGTGTTGTGGAACATTTTTTCATGTGTCTATTGGCCATTTGTATGTCTTCTTTGGAAAAATGTTCATGTCTTTTGCCCATTTCTGGAGTGGATTTTTGTTTTTTTAGGTGTTGAGTTTCATAAGTTCTATACAGATCTTAGATACTAGCCCTTTATTGATATGTCATTTGCAAATATCTTCTTCCATTCTGTAGGTTGCCTTTTAGTTTTCTTGTCTATTTCCTTTACTGGCAGAAGACTTTTATCTTGATTAAGTCCCAATAGTTCATTTCTGCTTTTGTTTCCCTGGCCCTTGGAGACATGTCTAACAAGAAGTTGCTGCAGCCAAGACTGAAGAGGTTGCTGCCTGTACTCCTCTAGGAATTTTGATAGATTCCTGTCTCACATTTAGGCCTTTCATCCATTTTGAGTTTATCTTTGTGTATGGTGTAAGAAAATGGCCCAGTTTCATTCTTCTACATGTGACTGTCTAATTTTCCCAACACTCTTTATTGAAGAGACTGTCCTTTTTCCATTGGATATTCTCTCCTGCTTTGTTGAAGATCAGTTGACCATAGAGTTGAGGGTCCATTTCTAGGCTGCCTATTCTATTCCACTGATCTATGTCATCTGTTTTTGTACCAGTACCATGCTGTCTTGATGATTACAGCTTTGGAAGAGAGTTTGAAGGGTGACATTGTGATGCCACAATGTTTTCTTTTTCAACATTCCTCTGGCTATTTGGGGGTCTTTTCTGGTTCTATACAAATTTTAGGATTATTTGTTCCAGCTCTGTGAAAAATGTCAATGGTATTTTGGAAGGGATTGCACTAAATGTGTAGATTGCTCTAAGTAGCATAGGCATTTTACCAAATATTTATTCTTCCAATCCATAAGCATGGCTTGGTTTTCCTTTCTTTTGTGTGTCTTCTTCAATTTCTCTTATAAGTGTACTGTAGTTTTTAGAGAACAGATCCTCTACCTCTTTGGTTAAGTTTATTCCTAGGTATCTTATGGTTTTGGTGCTATTGTAAATGGAATCAATTCCTTAATTTCTCTTTCTTCAGTTACACTGTTAGTGTGTAGAAGTGCAACTGATTTCTGTGCGTTGATTTTATATCCTGCCATGTTGAATTGCTGTATGAGTTCTAGTAATTTAGGGGTGGAGTCTTTTGGGTTTGTCACATAAAGTATCATGTCATCTGAAAAGAGTGAGAGTTTGACTTCTTTGCCAACCTGAATGACTTTTACTCTTTTTGTTATTGTATTACTAAAGTTAGGATTTCCAGTACTATGTTGAACAACAGTGGTGACCATGGACATCTCTGTCATGTTCCTGACATTAGGGGAAAAGCTCTCAGTTTTTCCCCACTGAGAATGATATTCACTGTGGGCTTTTTGTATATGGGCTGTATGATATTGAGGTATGTTCCCTCTATCCCTACACTGTGGAGAGTTTTAATCAAGAAAGGATGCCGTACTTTGTCAAATGCTTTTTCTGCATCTATTGAGAGAATCATATGGTTCTTGTCCTTTCTTATATTAATGTGATGGATCATGTTGATTGATTTGTGAATGTTGAAGCACCTTGCATCCAAGAATAGATCCTACTTAGATGTGGTGAATAATTCTTTTCATGTACTATTGGATCCTATTGGCTAGTATCTTGGTGAGAATTTTGGCAACCATGTTCATCAGGAATTATGGTCTATAATTCTTTTTGGTGGGGTCTTTGTCTGGTTTTGGGATCAAGGTAATGCTGGCCTCATAGAATGAGTTTGGAAGTTTTCCTTCCACTTCTATTTTTTGAAACAGCTTTAAAAGAACAGGTATTAATTCTTCTTTAAATTTTTATAGAATTCCCCTGGGAAGCCACCATCCCTGGACTCTGGTTTGTTGGGAGGTTTTGATTAATGTTTCAATTTCCTAACTGGTTATGGATCTGTTCATGTTTTCTATTTCTTGTTTCAGTTTTGGTAGTTTATAAATTTCCAGGAATGCATCCATTTCTTCCAGATTGCCTAATTTGTTGGCACATATTTGTTCTTAATATGTACTTAAAATTGTTTATATTTCCTTGGTGTTGGTCATGATCTCTCCTCTTTCATTCATGATTTTATTAATTTGGGTTCTTTCTCTTTTCTTTTTGATAAGTCTGGTTAGGGTTTATCAATCTTACTAACTCTTTCAAAGAACGAGCTTCCAGTTTTGTTGATCTGTTCCACCATTCTTCCAGTTTCTATTTCATTGATTTCTGTCCTACTTTTTATCATTTCTCTTCTCCTGCTTGATTTGGGCTTTATTTGCTGTTCTTTCTCCAGTTCCTTTAGATTTAGGTTTAGCTTTTGTATTTGAGACTTTTCTAATTTTTTGAGAAAGATTTGAATTCTATGTACTTCCCTCTTAGCATTGCATTTGCTGCATCACAAAAGTTCTGAACAGTCGTGCTTTTGTTTTCATTTGTTTCTATGAATTTTTAAAATTCTTCTTTAATTTCCTGTTGATCCATTCATTCTTTAGTAGGATGCTCTTTAACCTCCAAGTGTTTGAGTTCCTTCTAAATTTCCTCTTGTGGTTGAGTTCAAGTTTTAAAGCATTGTGGTCTGAAAATATGCAGGGAATAACCCCAATCTTTTGGTTATCATTTGAGACCTGATTTATGACCTAGTATGTGATCTATTTTGGAGAATGTTCCATGTGTATTCGAGAAGAACATGTATTATGTTGCTTTAGGATGGAATACTCGTATACATCTGTGAAGTCCACCTGGTTTAGTGTGTCATTCAAAGCCCTGTTTCCTTGTTGATCTTCTGCTTAATCTGTCCATAGCTGTGAGTGGGTTGTTGAAGTTCCCTATTATTATTGCATTATTATCAATGTGTTTCTTTAATTTTGTTATTAATTGAGTTATATAATTGGCTGCTCCCAACTTAGGAGCATAAATATTTATAACTCTTCTTGTTGCACAGACCATTTAACTCTGATATAGAGTCCTTCTTAAAACAATCTTTGGTTTGAAATTTAAAAATTTTTCTGATATAAATATTGCTAACCCAGCTTTTTTTAATGTCTATTAGCATGATAAATGGGTTTCCACCCCCTCACTTTCATTCTGGAGGTGTCTTTGGTTCTAAAAGAAGTCTCTTGTAGACAACATATGGATGGGTCTTACTTTTTTATCCAATATGATACCTTGTGTCTTTTGATTGGAGCATTTAGCCTACTTACATTCAGAGTAACTACTGAAAGATATGAATTTAGTGCCATTGTATTACCTGTAATGTCCCTGTGTCTGTAGATTGTCTCTGTTTCTTTCTGGTTTATGTTACTTTTGGACTCTCTCTTTGCTTATAGGATCCTCTTTAATATTTTTGGCAGGCTGGTTTAGTGATCACAAATTCTTTTGGTTTCTCTTTGTCCTGGAAGCTCTTTATCTCTCCTTCCATTCTGAATGACAGCCATGCTGGATAAAGTATTCTTGGAGCATGTTTTTCTCATTTAGTATCCTGAATATATCATGCCAGCCCTTTCTGGCCTGCCAGCTCTCTGTGGATAGGTCTGCTGCCAGTGTAATGTGTCTACCTTTGTGGCTTAAGGAGTTCTTGCTTTCAGGATTTATTTATAAGAAAAAGAAAAAAAAGGGGGACAGGGAAAGAGAGAATATAATCTCATAGGTGAACAAAACAGGATGATCCACTTGGTCCTGGGTGTATTTTGGTCTGTTTGTTAGAAGACACTAAATTCCTCCCCCTGCCAAGAAAGAAGACACTACATCCCCAAATTGTAAAGATATATATATATATATATATATATATATATATATAGAGAGAGAGAGAGAGAGAGATATGAAGACTTATAAACAAAGAGTTGATAAAATAAGAAACTAGTTGAAAAGGAAAAAAAGGAAAAAGAAAAAGATAATTTTAAACTGAAAGATTAAAGACTCGTGACAAAAAACTGTAATTCTGCATACTATTTTCTCCTAGTGCAGGGGTTTTTCAGTTCTGAGTGATCTATAAAGTTGGTGTTTGCCTGAGGATCCTGCTGGTCTCTCTGGGGGATGGGCCTGTTACACTGATTCTCAGGTGTCTTTGCCTGGGCAGAGATGCACCACCCCTTACCAGGGGGCTGAACTCAGTGTTAACTGCTTCTGGTTACTCTATTGGTCTCTGTTCCTTGAAGGCTTTTTGCATCACTTAAGAAGTGGGCTGGGGTGGGGGGGGTGGTAAACAATGGCAATACCTGATTTCCAGCCCTGGAGCTGAATGATCATGGCCCCTACTCTTCAGTGCACCCTCAAGGAAAGGCAGTCAATCCCTTTTGTGTGTGTAAAACTCTGCAGACAGCTGCACCCATACCAATCCTCCCTTTGTGGGGCGGGGGCGGGGAGTGAGGGGGGTCTCACTTCCCATGCTGCTCACTAGGCCCCTGCTCTGGGAGCTTTTGCCAGATAGGGCATGCACCCATGCCCCTCCTTCCAGAGGAAGGAGGCAGGTCCCCCAGTGGTTGTTGTTTGCTGGATGCCTGCTTGGAGAGCAGTTGCCTGATTGTGCAGTGGTTCACAATTTATGGCAACACCTTACTGAGAGGCCACTCCAGGACTCACTAATTGTAGTCAGTTTCCCCACTCCAATGTTTGGGAATTCTGCTGCATTCAAATACCCCTGTTCTTTCTGTGACTCTGGGGATCCTGAGACCACACTGTCCGCCCTAGGGTTCTGCCCCACTTCACCACCTGAGCACCTTTCAGGCAGGGACATCCCTCACCAGAGCAGACTTTATAAGTTATGATTTTGTGCTCTACTACCATATCCTTTTCCAGTAGCCGGCTTATGGAGGCTCCCTCCCCCTGCAGTTTATCTTCTGATATATCCTCTCAGATTCACGTCTCCACACCTCCAACCTTGCAGAGACTGGTCACTTTTCTATTTGTAAAATTGTAGCAATTCTTTTCTTATATCTCAGATTGAATTCACAGGTATTCAAAATGATCTGACAGATATCTAGCTGAATTTAAGGGACCAGATGAAATGCGGGTCCCCTACTCTTTCACCATCTTCCCCGCCTCTCAAACAGTGGAGCACTCTAAAGCACAGGTCGAAGAATCAAAAATAAAAATTAAAACAATGAAGTTCCTTTTTCCCCCATCCCCATTTTCTGACAAGAGTACAAAATAAATAATATTGTTGATGAAGGTATGAAGAAATGAATATATTCATTACTGCTGTGACAATGTAAATTTGAATATCCATTCTGAAGGGCATTTTGGCATTATGTACTAGAAACTGTAAATGCCTTGACCTAGCAATTCAAATTATAGAAATTTATCCTAAGGAAACAATTAGAAAAGTACTCAAAGATGTAGAAAGAAGGATGTTTGTCACAGAGTCATTCACAGTTGTGAAGAATTAAAGGAATCTAAATGTTCGACTATGGATAATTAAACAAGCTATGATATACCCATTTAAAAAATTCTTTAGCCACCAAAGATCATGAAATAGATCCATATTTATTGATATGATATGGCAGAGATAGTAATGCCTACTAAACATTTTACTTGCTCCTTTTATCTCCTGTCATACCTTTGCAGTGAGGTAGAGTCATATTATTCATTCTGGCCACTGAAATGTGGAAGTCCAGTGTGACGCTTTCAGACTGAGACAATTAAAAGCCCTTGTAAGATTTTCTAATCTTTTGCTTCTCTTAGAGGTTGGAAATCAAAGAGGCAGAGCATTCCCTAGTTTGCAGCTGCAAGATAATGGAGCTTCTATCAGCCTGGGTCCCTAAGTGAGTGTGTGGTCCTGAGCCCTTCATTGACTGATTTGGGATCTGTAACATGAGCAAAAACTAACATTTTTGAGCACTAAATAACTAAAATTTTGGTTTTTGGTTACTACAGCGTATACTGTCCAATCCTAATATACATTCTAAAAGGTTCACAGCATATAGGCTACCTGGGCGGCCCAGTGAGTTGAGCATCTGACTCCTGATTTCCGCTTAGGTTGTGATCTTGGGATCATGAGATCAAGCCCCACATTGGGCTGGGGGCTCTAAGCTCAGCAGAGTATGTATTTATGGTTCTTTCTCTTCCTCTCCCTCTGTCCTCCCCCCTCCAAAAATTTGTGCTCCCTCTAAGATAAATAAGTACATTTTTAAAAATACAATAAAATAAAAGGTTCACAGCATATGAAATGAAACAAGTGACAAAGATAAAATATGCTCAAAGGTAATACTATAGTTCTTTTGTATACAGAATGACAAAATTTTTATTATAATTTGCTGTATCTTAATTTTTAGAAATTAGCATGTTCATCAACAAACAAAATTTAGGGTTTTTTTCAGTTTGTAAGAAACTTTAGAACAAAACAAATTACATACATTGCTCAATTTTGAAAAGAGCTTCAAGAATGGATACAGAGAAAACACAAACATATCTAAATTTTACCAGTTCTTTTTTTTTTAAAGATTTTTATTTATTTATTTGAGAGAGAGAGATCACAAATAGGCAGAGAGGCAGGCAGAGAGAGAGGGGGAAGCAGGCTCCTTGCTGGGTAGAGAACCCGACGCAAGGCTCCATACCAGGACCCTGAGATCATGACCCTAGCCCAAGACAGAGGCTCAACCCACTGAGCCACTCAGGTGCCCTAAATTTTATGAGCTCTTTTTCAAGCTAATTGTTTTTAGAAATATGGGATAAAGAGAGGTACAGACAGGGTTACTCAGCCGACTGTGTGTGTGTGTGTGTGTGCACGCGTGTGCGTGTGTGCATATAAACGGATGTTTATATGTTGCAACCTTGAGGCAAGTGAAAGAATATTCTTGCCGGCAGTAGGAAAGTTGTGGTACCATATAACATGGGATAGAACATCAAGAACAAATGTCCTATCTACGGAAAATGCCTTGGAGGTAAGTAATGAAGCTGGAGGAGAAGAGCAGAACCCTGAATTACCCAGAAGGCAGCAGAGTTAGCTGCCTGAGCAGAGAATACATATATACATGGGTTTTGTGGCCATCATGAAAGTCTAAAAGTTAGCATACACCGGTCTAACCAGACACTGACCCCTTCTCTCTGGCCCCCCTCAACCTCTCTTTCTTTCCTACCTTGTCTCTGGGGCTCTACTGCCTTCTCTCTTCCATCATATTTTCTCCTTTTTTTATTCTCAGGAACCATCATGGCCTCAGGACATTTTCCATGACTCAGAAATTTTTCCGTGACTATAAAAGCAGTCAGGATGACAAACAGAATATGCGTGGCCTTTCAGATGAAAGGAAAGTGGGAAGAGTTTCCTCACATTCCCTCATGTTAAAGAGTTAAGGTTGTAGAGAAGAATGGAAAACACGAGTGTTCCTGATTTAGAGAAGGTTATTGCCCCAGCGGCAGAAGATTGTTTTTCCTGATATTGGTTAGTCCAAAGGGGTAAATGTTAGGGCTAGGAGCTTTCCTTTGTTGCTGCTTATGCTGCTTAAGCAATCCCCTTCTTCTTTTCCATTCAAGAGGGCAAATACATAAGCAGGGAGCTCCCTAGATCTCTGACATGACATTGATGTAAAGCTTAAAGATACTTTTCTTAAAAGCAGAGAGAACTGAATGGGGGTTTGATTCTGTGCCATGGTGATAATGAGGATCAGCTAAGGAGGTCTGTTACTGGCAGAACTGGTGTGTGCTTTAAGACACACAGTAGTGCCAAGAAACAATACAGAGTGTGAGAACAAGCAGACTGAGTCACGATCCATTGCAGATTCTAAATTGTACACTTCTGTCTCTATATATAGCATGTCAGAAGTGTCATTTCTGCTGTCATGAGAACTTTTTAGATTGTCACCACCATAAGTACAGCAACAACAGTAGCATTTCTTTATATTAACTACATCTGAATCCCACAGCACGATGTAGTTTCCCCTGACACATTTGACTTAGGGAATATTAGGTTGGGAGAATCTCTGGGGGAAACAGGGCAGTTTCTTGATTCTATGTAAAGAAAAGTCATTCTGGTTGACATAGAATACAGAGTGTTGTACTTTTTTGGATTTGGCTGTCAGAAATCTCCAAGTATGGTGAGAAAGATATATAATATTCTTTCAGCAAAGCTATTTTTTTTAACCGGTATTATGTGGGTTTGAAAACAGAATGGGAGCGCCCTCGTTAATAATCCTTCTGCATCCTGATTGTGCAGCTGAGGTGCTGGAGGCGAGGGGCTGTCAGATTTTCAAATGTAGGGGGAAAGAAAAACATTTTAAAGGGTCGCATGTATTTCTTTCTGTTATTTCTGCCTTCTTTAAAAAAATACATCTTTGGTTCATTTGGGGGAGAGGCTCTTATTTATGTAGACACATTATAAAATAAAGTCTTCCTTTGTTACATGAGACAAAACAATTCTGGGGAATGCCTTGGGGACACTTTAATGAATGATCTCTCTTTATTTCCTTTCCTATGTGTATTAAAATAATATCTGGTAAAAAAATAAACCTAGTTGGTCTCAAGAACACAGAAGTGTTCTGACTACAGAAATCTTACTATGACCTGATGTAGAGAAAATTTACTTTAAATAAACATTAATCATATAGACACTCACTGTGTGGGACTAGGATGCAAAAGAAGCCAGGATCCTTACTTTTAAGGAGCTAAAATAGGATTTGTTTTTAAGCCCTAAGCATTGGCTCTTTCTTTTTTTACATTAAAATTTACATAGAGCAAAATCACTCTTTCTGTTATATGGGTCTGTAAATTTTGACAAATGCATACAGCTACCATAACTACCACCATAACAAAAGACACTTAACAGTTGCTTCACCCCCAAACATTTCCCCAAGTCCCTTTGTAGCCAAATTCTGCCTTCACCCCCAAACCCTGGCAACCGCTTGTTATCTATCTCCATAGTTTTGCCTTTTCCATAATGTCTTATAAATGGAATCATATAATATGTAGCTTTTGGGATCTGACTTCTTTCACTTAGCAAAACACATTTAAGATTCATCCATATGCTTCGATGAATATATGGTGCATTCTTTTTCACTGCTGAATAGAATTCCATTGTATGATTGCACCAGTTTGTTTATCCATGCACTAGTTAAAGACATATGGGTTGTTTCCAGTATTTCGTGACTATGAAGAAAGTTGTCTTCAATATGTATGTATCAGTTTTTCTGTAAACATAAACTTTTGTTTCTCTTGGGTAACTACCTGGTGGTAGGAATGTTAGGTTATATGGTTAAATGTATGTTTAACATTACAAAAAGAAACCAGCCAACTCTCTTCCCCAGTGGTTATATCATATTATAACCCCACCAGCAATGTACAAGAATTCCATTTGCTCAGAATGCCTGCTCACACTTTGTATTGTCGGTTATTTTTAAAAATGTTATCCATTCAAATAGTTTTAGTGATAATTCATTATGGTTTTAATTTCCCTGATGACTAATGATGTTAGCCATCATTTCCCATGCTTATTTGTGATCTATGAGTCTTCTTTGGTAATGTATGAGTGTATCTTTTGCCTATTTTGAAAACTGGATTCTTTGTTTTCTTACTGAGTTCTGAGAGTTATTTATATATTCTGGATAAAAGCTTTTCATTAGGTAGGTGTTTTGCAATTATTTTCATGAAGACTATGACTTGTCTTTTTTTTTTTAATTTTATTTTTTATAAACATATATTTTTTTCCCCAGGGGTACAGGTCTGTGAATTGCCAGGTTTACACACTTCACAGTACTCACCATAGCACATACCCTCCCCAATGTCCATAATAACCCCACCCCCCCAACCCCCCTCTCCCCAGCAACCCTCAGTTTGTTTTGTGAGATTAAGAGTCACTTATGGTTTATCTCCCTCCCATAACAGTGTCTTCTGCAGAGCAGGTTTTCATTCTCAGGAAATCAAATTTATCAGGGTGTTTTTTGTTTGTTTGTTTGTTTGTTTTTTGATGCTTCCAGTGTCTTACCTAAGAATTTTTTGCCTGGCCTAAAGTTACAAAAATTTTCTATTCTTTCTTCTAGAAATTTGATCATTTTAGATTTTATATTGAATTCTATGATCTGTTTTAATTTTTGCATGAAGTATGAGGTATGCGTCAAGGTGCATTTTTTCTTGCCTTGTCCAATTGCTTTAACATGTTTTGATGAAAATCCTACACTTTATCCATTAAATTGTCTTTGCACCTATTCTATTGATCTATTTTCTATCTTTTAACCAATGTCACATTACTTGGACTACTATCATTTTATTGTAAGTCTTAAAATCAGACCGTTAAGAGTCTTCTCACTTACTCTTTTTTCAAAATTGTTTTGGCTATTCTAGCTCCTTTGCATTTCCATATGAAATTTTGAATCAGCTTGATGGTTTATATAAAAAATGTACTGCTAGGATTTAGATTGGCATTGTGTTGAATCTATATATTTTTAGGACATAAATTTCTGCACAACAAAACTAAAAATCCTAAGAGGCATCCTAGAATCAATCCACATAAGCTAACATGCCTGACTGTGAATTTGGCATTTGACAGTCACATAACATCTCTCTTTTAGAATAGTACCCATTGGATAAAGCGCTGGAGAAAAATATTGAGATTACAAAATCTATTTCTTGGTCCAATATATTCTGGTGGCAGGATTCAACATAAATAACAACTTAGTTTTTTCAGGTGTCCAAATCAGCAGAATAGGCCTTAGAAGTCAATGTAATTATGTATAAAGGTATAGCTCCTCTTCATAGCATGCTCTACTAATGTGTGTCAAAATAGTGAACTTCAAACTGGAAACAAGATTCTCTCTACCCAGGAAGACTGAGTGGTGTCACACAGAAAAGCGCTGTTCCTGACAATGTCCCTGTCTGTTTGTCCTATTTGAAGAATGACAATACAGCTGCTTAGAGACACAGGCTCCAAGTTAAATTACGAGAAGAAGAGATGTCAAGGGGTATTTACATCATATTGGAATAATTCCTAGTCCAAAGAGAGCTTATGAAAGGGAGCCTGATATTCATATTCATGGGGCCCTAAGATTACCACTATGTTAATATTATGGAAAAGAATAGTACTCTTTTCAGTGGTTCATCTACACTCTGTTTGTTTCTTCCCTTCAATTAGATTGTTTGATGAATTGCCAGTTTTCTTGGTTTCCTGCAGATTTCCATTGTAGAAGTTGTAAAAATCTTTTAATTGCACCAAACCAAGTACCCATCCTTTGTTGACATGGGGTTGGCTTGCGTCTTGATAAATTTTCAAAGATTGTGGATAAAAGTATAGCAGCATGTTTTGCACATTTAAGGGGAAAAATCAACAAGAACTGTTTTTTTTTTCTTATTGTCGCATGCTTTCTGGCATCATTTTAAATTTATTTATAATACTGCTGTCATTAATATTATGCTCACTTGGTTGAAATTATTTTGTTTTTCCCCTTTGGAAATAGAGCTGCTCAAGACTGATAAATAATAACACATTATATAAGTACTGCGTGGATTATTTAACATTCTGATTAATGAGATATTTTCTACCCCAAAATAACAATCTTCAGCACTGTGCAGATGTAAGCTTGTCAATCTCTGATCATGAATAGTGTTTACATTTGAAAGACAAATCTGGTACACTGGTAAAATGGTTAATTTTACTCTCAAACCTTTTTTAATGAAATCGCTGGTGCAATAGTCAGGATATAAAGTTCTCATTAAAAACTGATCTTGTCTGTATGACATTCAGCCAGACCAGACAACACAAGCTCATGCAAGCTCAAAGATTTTTCAGAACATAGATTCAGATTCTTCTAAGGTTGTTTTTTACTTCGGTTATTTATCAAACCAGCAAATAAACATGGCAAAAGCTATGAAGGAGATAAGGGTACAAGTGAGTGGACTATAATAGAGACAGGAGTACAACACAACTCACTCCACTACAGTCTCTCTTGCTCGGACATTCCCCAAGGAATTGATCCAGTCATACAAGCTCGAATCTCAGGCTCTCTACCCTTATCACTATAGGCTAGAGGATGGCAGGGGCATCAGTTCTACTCTATTAGCTCATAAGGAAATTCTGGATTTGCCTAGTTACCTAGTTCCCACATTGTCAGCCTTTCTTACCAGGGCACTAGGGTAGGCCATGACCTACCACAGGTGTTCTTCCTCCAAACGTGCCCTATGTAGAGTCATTGCCACTTGGTCTTCATTAGGCTATCCACTTCTCTTTGTCAAGCATACATCCACTGGCAGAGGCTTTGCTAAGCTTTGTCATGGCTTTAAGAGAAGAATACATCCACGACAAAGCATACTTCAACATTCAGATTCCTCAGGTTTTGTGACTAATTTTTAACTAATATAAGAGACTGAGGAAGTTCATTGGAACCTAGCTAGGATCCAGGCACAAGAAGGGCAACTGGGTAATCACAGAATAAATTAAACCATCATTGCTTTGGGTTATTATTTGTAGGAACAGGTTTTTTAAAAAAATGCTTCATGCAACCCCCAAAGCATCAAACATATGTGATTTTTAAAAGCATCAAAAGAAAAAGAGACTAAAATATTGATTTTCAGCAAAATGCCTCCAACTACTTTTCCAGGCTCTGAAGATTGCTATGTCCCTGGATTCTCAGTCCTTTAGTCACTTCAGAACTATAAAAAGAAGTAGAATAAATATCCTAACAGCAGTTTATTCAAGCACACAGAACAGATTAAAATTGGGTTATATCCATGTGAAGAAGTATTCTTCGTAGTGTCAGGATCTCCCCTGCTCTCTCAGTGAGGAAGAAGGAACCCTCCCCCCCCACTTACTATGAGGGAATTGCCTTCTAAACTCACACTTGATGTAGCCAGACGCCCTGATGACTACATTCTCTCCACAGTAATATACAAGTATAATATTAATTCTAAGCATCTGTAAGGGGAAGTGAGGCCTGAGGGTAGAAGTAATGTGCTACTGCTGTTAGGAAAGGATTTAGAGAAGGACTTGAAGGAAGAGGAATGCTCAGCATGGGAATGTCATGGCTTCTGTGAACCCTCACTGATAGTTCAAACCAGGAGCGATGAGAGAAGAGGCAGAACAAGGAAAAGATCTGAGAGATCAGACTCTCAATGAGTTCTCAATGGTGATATGACTGGAGATAATAATTCATGGAAACTTAAAAGTAGTGTTTTTAAGAGGAAAAAGAAAAACCATGAGTGTAGACATTTAACTCATCTCCATTCCCAATTGCCATGGAAATGACTACTGAGTACAAAACTCATATGCCAATACCAGTGATGGAAATGAGGGAAAAAATGCTACTCACAGGCAAACAGTTGAAAATTTCTACTGTAGTGAAGGTCGATCTGTGACTTTCTGTACTCTGAAATTACCTAGAAAATAGGTATAGAAGACCCTGAAAGAATGCCACTAAGAGGAATGAGGGCAAGATTTGGGGCAGGCAGCCACAGCAAACAGAAAAGAAGTGTGGATTAGCTTCCGTTTGGAGCAGATGGCCCCCACAAACCAAGAGTTGGCAGAGTAGGGCTTCCTCTGAAAGATATGGAAAAGATACAGTAAGTCAAAAGGAGACCATCTGGAGGAAGCAGAGGAAATGCCTTTCCTAAAATAGGTTTACTATAAGACAAAAAGCTCATTTTATAAAATGTCTAATTTAGGTTCCCAAAAATGTATGTCAAATATCAAAAGGAAGAACTTAAGAAAAGTCAAATGTCATAAAGGTAAAAAATCAAATTGTTCAAATAAAACCTGAGAAGGGGCAATGAACAACAGACTGGATACTGCAGAAAATTCACCTTAGTGAAACTGAAGTAAAGTTTTTAAGGACAAAAAGGATGAAAATAATTTTAGAAAAGATGAGCTCTATGGAGAAAAAATTCTAATCATCTAATCTGTGTATCATGGATACTAGAATGATAGAAACCAAGATCAAGAAGAAAGAGAAACAGATGGGGTAGAAACAAATAATAAAAGGGCTTTAAAAAACTAATAAAACCTGAAACTCAGAGCAGGAAAGTTTCTAAAGAAAAAAAATAAAATAAATTTACATTTAAAAAAAATTCTTAAATACTACCTATTTCCATCTAAAATATTAATCCTCAAAACATATGATTTAGTAACTTTCTAAGGCAAGACATTACTTGAATCTTTTGGGGCTTTACATTCTAGCAGCACTAACTGGTTATGAATACTGCAAATGGCTTTTTAAGCCCTACCCTTCTAACTAACTCTAAAGAAGATTCACATCTAATGTAAGTGTCAAATAAAATCTACTGGAGATTCAAGAATTTTAGGGCAACAAAACTGAATTGAAACCAAACTTAATTAAGGAAACTAAAAATATCAGACTAATTAAGTTGGCATGCACAAATCAGAGATCCTAACTAATTCCCTGCTTAGACTTAGAAGTTCAGTCTAAGCTTGAGAACACTGAGTCCAGTTATCTCAGGTAAGGCAGCTATAATGAAAGAGAAGGAAATTTTTGGCAATCTACTCAATCCTAAATGGAAATTGGTGTTCCCAGTGTCCACTGTACCACAGGCAAACATAAACTGTGAATTTCAGTATCTTATTAGGTAATGGATTATGAGTGTCTATCTCTTTATGCTTGTGCCATTAATCTCTGCCAATTCATGGAATATTTAGAAGAAACTCAGACTGCCAAGATTGAGCAAAGGGTAGATGGAATCTTGACCTCTTATTGATCTTGACTAATAAACACAAATATATGTGGGAATATACTACATATACAAATATGTGTGGGAATATACTTATATGTTATACAAACATAGAAGCCTCCCACAAGTTTGGCACATTGTCTCTTGAATTAACATGATATTGCCCACCAGTGGGCTTGGCTGCTCTTACCCTTCCTCCACTTCCTGAATCCCCCCTCCTTCCTGAAAGGTTCTTTTTGTTCATCTGTATTAACAACCTCTTCGGAACAGCTCTTTTGGCTTTGACCTGGACATGAATTCCAGGTCATATCCTTCCTATTTTCCCACTTCCTTATGAATTTCTACTGCAGGTAACAGACACTATGACTCCTAAGTCTTGCCCTAAACTCTGTAGGAATTCTTTTCTCACCATCAGGGAAGAAAAATTACTCACATACCTTAGCTTCCACAAAGTCAATGGAAATCACAATTTGGAAAGTGATTTACAAATTGATAGATATTTATCATGATTTAGGTTTCTCCAGTGAAGATGCATGAAGGAAAAACTTCTCAGTGAGTCTGAAATAGAAACCAGCAGCTAACATTGATATGGAACTTACTGAGCTGAGGGACAACTACACAAAATATATAGTTTCCTGAAATTTGGAAATGTATCTAATAGTCTCAGAACTATCCTTTAATTTGTGGCTATGTAACAAAAATATAGCTTTTATTTTAATTTGATTCTGTGAAAGTATGTTTTAATTCATTAAACCATAAACCCAAAAGGGAGAGCTACCATTAATGATACAGATTGGAATCAGAACTGATATGCATCTTGGCTAAAAAATATCCCACAGGTTTTAAAATGATAATCTACTAAGTAGCAGTATTTTCATTGATTTGCTAAAAATGATCGATGACTAGCAATATGCCTTTAATGTCAAGCTTTTCATATAAATAAATTGATTAAAATTACTTTTATATGACTTTAAGTTAGATATTTAATGTATCATGGGCTGTAATTTATATATATATGTATATATATATATATTTTAAAGATTTGATTTATTTATTTGACAAATACAGATCACAAGTAGGCAGAGAGGCAGGCAGAGAAAGAGAGAGAGAGGAGGAAGCAGGCTCCCTGCTGAGCAGAGAGCCCAATGTGGGGCTGGATCCCAGGACCCTGGAATCATGACCTGAGCCGAAGGCAGAGGCTTTAACCCACTGAGCCACCCAGGCGCCTCTGTAATTTATATTTTTATAAATTTTAAAAATCTTTATAATATGAGTACATGTACTCAGCCCATTACTGAAAAATGTGAATGATCTGACTTAGATGATAAACCGTTTGTACAATGAAAGACATGGACAATAAGAATGACTGAAAAATTAGGTTATAACTACTTGCTTATGGTGCTGCTTATGTGACCATTAGCCATTGATAAAGATAGATGAACACAAAGAGACAGAACTTAATAGACTCATTACCGGCACATCACAAATGTCCTAAATTATATGTCATTGCAGAAATATAAAATAAGAAATATGTTCATTAACTCAAGATTCTAAGTAAGCAATCTACAGAGAGAATAAAAACATATTGCAATGAATCTGCATCTGAATACAGTTCCCTCAAAGCATTTGTTTTCTAATTCCTTAAATGTCTTGGGACCTGGTTACTTATGTTTTAAAAATAATCCAGCACTGTATTCAGCTTTTTGTCTGTATTCTATAAATAACCATACCTGAAAAAAATTATACATTAATGGTAAAGAACAGCAAGAAATTAGAAAAGTAATGTATACAAGTTGAGTTCTTGAACTAGGACTGGCAGATATAGCAGTGCAAAAAGAGACAAAGTTTGTCAGGAAAGAAACTAAATTTAAAAACATCTGAGTCTTGTCTAAATGTGAAGGAAGCCTACCACTGTTAGGGGCTATTATTTACTATTTTTTAATTGTCAATTAAGAATCTTTCAATTCTAATTATCTACCAAGCTTCTTTTTTTTATTTAAAATCAATTAATTAACATATAGTATGTTATTATTTTCAGAGGTAAAGTATAGTCATTTCATAAGTTGCATGCAATACCCAGTGCTCATTATATCACATGCCCTCCTCAAAGCCCATTACCCACTCACCCTATCACCCTCACCAACCTCCCCTCCAGCAACCCTCAGTTTGTTTCCTATAGTTAAAAGTCTCTTATGGTTTGTCTCCCTCTCTGATTTTGTCTTATTTTATTTTCTCTTCCTTCCCCTATGTTCATCTGTTCTCCTTTTTAAATTCCAAATATGAGTGAAATCATATGATAATTATTCTTTTCTGGTTGACTTTTTTCACTCAGCATAATACCCTCCGGTTCCATCCATGTCATTGCAAATAGTAAGATTTCATTTTTTGATGGCTAATATTCAATTGTATATATATGCCATATCTTCTTTATCCACTCATCTGTCGATGAAAATCTGGGTTCTTTCCATAGTTTGGCTATTGTGGACATTGCTGCTAGAAACATGGGGGTGCAGGTGCTTCTTCAAATCACTATGTCTGCATCCTTTGGATATTACCTAGTAGTGCAATTGCTAGGTCACAGGGTAGCTCTATTTTTAGCTTCTTGACAAAACTCCATACTGTTTTCCAGAGTGGCTGCACCAACCTATATTCCCACCAATAGTGTAAGAGAGTTCCACTTTCTCTGCCTCCTTGCCAACATCTGTTGTTTCCTAACTTGTTAATTTTAGCCATTCTGACTGGTGTGAGGTGGTATCTCACCATCGTTTTCATTTGTATTTCCCTGATTATGAGTAATGTGAAGCATTTTTTCATGTGTCTGTTGGCCATTTATATGTCTTCTTTTCTATCTTCCTTAGCATACTTTGGATATTTTTGTCTTGTATTTTGGTTTGATTGTACCAAGATCAGCTATCTTTCTCCAAGACCAGTTTTAATAATCTGTTTATATGTTTTAATTGCATGCTTCTCTTACTTCATTGAACCAAATTTTTTACAGTAGCCTGGCCTCAGGGAAAGGCAGTACATGAGGACACCCCCTTTGTCTTGTCTTCTCAAGGCTGTCCAGTTTCCCAGATTTCAGGTGGATGTAAACTCCATTCATGGTAACATGTGCACTTTTCCACAGCCTCCAGACCCTTTATTTTCCTGGCTTTTGCCATTCCCCTTAGACAAACCATCATAATGAAATAGATTTTTCTGGACATTCTAAATTTTGGATTTTATATAATAGGGGAGCAAAATAAATTATTTGTAAGTTGTTTGAGTTTGGGTATTTCTGTGGTTGGATTGTTTAGAAATTTAAGAATGGTGCTTGAACAATACTTTGAAATTGAAACCACAAAAGGACTTCAAAGCACTCATCTGAAGTTCTTCTAACTTTCTGAGAAGGTGGCTTATAATTTAAGATTCACTGTTACGTGTGGGTGAGAATTGCTGGCTTACCTGAACCAGCTGTTACCACCTCATGTTATGTTCATAATAATGAAGTGAGAATTTTGGCAAGTGAAAACTGTTGTTTAAAACCTAAGAGGCTGGAAGCATCTGTCAAACAGTGTATTCAGGCCCAAACCTAATGGTTTACAAACCAGATGATGAGTGTGTACATGTTATGAATTGCTGCTGTATGTTGCTTTCCTAAGTTTTGTACACAAAGTGGTTAAAGTTTTCATTCTACTGATGTGACTCATCAATACAACAGATGAGATGTTTGATAGAAACATTGCTGTCATTTTTAATGAATTCATAAGCTATTGTTCAACTCCCTTTCATGCTACAGGCCCAGCTGAAAGCCCAAGAATTTGTGTTTAATCAGACACAGTACATGTCTATCTTTCACAAAACAGTGGGATAATGACCCCTATAATTTTTTGGAAAATCTTAACTTCTTAAGTCTGTCAAGTCAGATTTGAGAAGACTGTTTAACTCTGGAAGAGCTCACTCTTATATAAACTTTTTACACTTTCAATTCATCATTTAGTATATTTTGACTTCCCCTTCAAGTATAACCAGAAGTTACCTTTAATACATTCCCAAAGCTACTAATACACAAGAAGCCACAATTAACAGCAGGAATGAAAGCACAGAAAAATTTGGGGATAGAAGGAAAGCATAATGGTGTTTGAATTGAATTTTGAGACTGAAAGAGAAAAAACTTAGAGAAGAGATGCCAGTAGCTATAACTTGCAAAGACCAATCCAGGATGACTACCAGTTACAGGTGGTACAGGGGTTCTGAAACTGGTAAAATCGTATTTTATCCCGGGAATGCCATTTATCTTCCCAACACAAAACCTTAGATTTCACTCCTATTTGTCTGTAAGTACAGTCAAAGCTACCTGGGGTTTTGTGCCTCTGGTGTCCCCCTTAAGAATTCTCTTCTCGGGGCAGCTGGGTGGCTCAGATGGTTAAGCATCTGTCTTCAGCTCAGGTCATGATCCTGGGGTCCTTAGATCGAGGCCCATTTTGGGCTCCCTGCTTGGCAGGGAGTCTGCTTCTCCCTCTCTCTACTGTTCCCCCTGTTTGTGTTCTCCTGCTCTTTCTGTCAAGTAAATAAATAAAATCTTAAAAAAAAAAAAAAAAGAATTCTCTTCTCAAGAAGGAATAGTATGAAGCCACTCAACGGGTTGTGCACAGGTTTGGCTTAGTTAGAGGTAGAGTACCTGGAGACTTTAGTTAACAACAAATTCAGCTTCTGTAGAATCATAGAGAGGGGAGTGTCTCTCTCTCTCTCTCTTTTTTTTTTTTTTAAGATTTTATTTATTTACTTGACAGGTGGAGATCACAAGTAGGCAGAGAGGCAGGCAGAGAGAGGAGGAAGCAGGCTCCCTGTCAAGCAGAAAGCCCGATGCGGGACTCAATCCCAGGACCCTGAGATCATGACCTGAGCCGAAGGCAGAGGCCCAACCCACTGAGCCACCCAGGCGCCCAGGAGTGTCTCTTATTTTGGTTGTTTTCCTTGGGAGAAATGATTTCATTATCTTACGGCATAAGACAATTTGTTGAACACTGGAAATGTAGTGATTATAAAGACAGACGTGGTCCATGTCCTCATGTAACCACTGTGGATAACTTCTAACCAGTCATTTGTAAGGATGAAGAGACATTTTAAAATCCCCAAACATATAAAGAAAATTGGCTGCTTGAAAGAGGGTTATTCTGTAAGTTAGGGTACTGTGATGAGAAAAAAGTCCAACTTGAATTAACTTAAGCAAAAACACAGACAAAAAGAAAAAAGGCAGAAGGGAATGGAATTTGGAGACTTACACAAACAGAAAATGCAAGGGTATAACTGGTCTTAGTGATAGCAACCGGAATAAGAAATTTGAACAGCAACAAGAGGGTCTCTGTGGATTTTCTCTGCTTATAAGAATGTCTTGGGGTACCTCCACATGGCTCAGTTGATTAAGCGTCCCAACTCTTGATTTTGGCTCAGGTTGTGATCTCAGCATTTTAAGATCGAGCCCCATGTCAGACTCTGTACTGGGCATGAAGCCTGCCTAAGTTTCTTTATCTCTCCTCTTTCTAAAAAAATGAAAAAGTAAATAATGTCTTAGCCTCATTCTCTTCCACTGCATGGAGGTTTTAGCCTCATGATAGGGAGTATAGCTGCTGGTTACTCTACGCTGAGACATTTTCAGTTTTACAATCCAAAAGGCCAAGTAGCCTTCCTGCTAGCCTGTAAAAATCCTAAGGAAGATTTAAGATTGGCCCAACTTGGGACTCTATGCTCAGATCAGTCACTGTGGCCAGAATGATGAAGCACTATGGTAAGCTCAGCCTGTGGTGAGGGCACATACTCTGATGTTTACAGTGAAGGATGAACACGGGAATCAGAAGATGAAGGAGGGGACTATGACAGTGATGATAATAATAATTGATCACAGGGGTAAGGATCATGCAGAAGGGTCAGAACAAATAAAAATTGAAACAGAGTTATTGAATACAAGAGACAACTTAAAAATGTAATTCCCATATCCATAAGAATTGACTATGATGCATCATTATAAAGGGCAATTTGTCATAAAACGAAAGGAAAACTTTAATATATCTATGGTACAGGACCGTGTCTTGAGAAGGCAGAGAAAAGGAACCTAACCAAGGCAATAACACAGGGCTGATAGTATTATAGGACTTGAAGGTAATGTTAGGTAGAATTTATTTTAAAACACACACTTAGCACTAACTATCTATGAATTAGTATTCTAAGAATCAATTCATTTAATTTTCACGGTAGCCATAGTAGGTAAGCAGTAGTATTACACCCATTTCACAGATAAGCATAGAGAGGCTAAATAAGTTGCCCAAGATCATGTAATTGTTAAGGAACATGATCAAAAAAGATATGACCACTGATGGACCTGTGAGCTGAAGCCAGGCCCTAAGGAGTAATGACTCCTTACTCCCTCCCCTGTCCTTGGAATATGGGTTCTACTTCCCTTTCCCAGTCCCAGATGCTGCTCCAAGGACACAGCCTTGAAATAGTGATGTGATGTTGAAAACACCTGCACAATACACAAGGACCTTAATTAAGGCCTCTTTATAAATTTTCAAGATTTGGTAGGCAGATGCAGACATCCATTTGTCTTACTGCTGCCAAAGACAAGCCTTGTACATAAATTCCCTTTGCTCTTATTAAAACTATCACTTACCAACCTGGAGTGGCCTGCCTCTTTTCGTCAGTCTCTCCCTGCCCTCTTTGTCCAGGGACCAGTTTAAAATTATACCAGGAAAGTTCTTGAGAGGGTTATGAACCTACAGTAACTGACAGAGCCAGGATTCAAACCCAAGCAATAAGAGTGTGCTGCACCTCTAAATTAAGATGTATCCTGTTAAGTTGGGAAGTGTCTCTGTGCTTCAGAGAAAAGATAAGGACATTAGGAACACTGGAGATTGAGGTTCTCAGCTCTGCATCTGCCAGCTAGTCTTTATAGAATTAAGACCAGGAGCTTTTTCAAAAGCATTCTTTTCATGTGGTCTTCTGCTTGGAGTGTTTAAACACAAATTTTATTGGACATTTCCTTTGTCACATATCTTTAAAAGATAAATTATTGTTAAAGATCAGGCTCCTATATTATAATTAGAATGTTAATACTCAAAATTAAAATTAATTTTCCAGAATTCAAGACTAGTAAGGATTCCAAGATACAAAATAAGGTGTTGAGGGGCGCCTGGGTGGTTCAGTGGGTTAAGCCTCTGTCTTCAGCTCAAGTCATGATCTCAGGGTCCTGGGATCAAGCCCCGCATTGGGCTCTCTGCTCAGCAGGGAGCCTGCCTCCCCCTCTCTCTCTGTCTGCCTCTCTGCCTACTTGTGATCTCTCTCTGTCAAATAAATAAATAAAATCTTTAAAAAAAAATAATAAGGTGTTGAAACTCATACCCTAATCTCCTAGCAATAGGTAGGCCAAACTTCCTATAAGGGAGCAAATGATAATCAGGCCTGACTAGAATAATTGAGATACATGATAACTGCCAGAATTTAGGTGATCTGTGGATAAAGTAATATAATCCATGGATCAGGAAGATCTTAGTAGGAATTCATGCAGAAGGAGTGAAGATATGAGCCCACAGGAATAGTCTTCTAACATATAAACAAGTTGGTTATGTTAGAATTGAAATCCTGGATCTCTTCAACATATTCAGATGTAGCTGGCTGAGCTGACATATACTACCTGTGCCTTGCATACAAAGAAGGGCTTGCACAGTGGCTAAGGAGAGCAGTGTGGCTGGTTTTCAAGCTCCCTGAGCTTGAAGTTGCCTGCTCCTGCTCTTCCATGGCATTTCTGTGGAACCAGGAAAGCGAGGAGAGCTGTGCCAAGAATATCCCTCTCCATGCTCTCATTTATTTTATTTTTGTTTCACGGCACTAATTTTATTGAAGTATATCATATACATAAAATACACAGCTCTCAAAAATACAAGTTGGTAAGTTTTGACAAATGTATACACCTATGTAACAATCACCCAAATTACCCTAATCAAGATAAAGATCCATGACCTCTTAATGTTAAGAACTGAGCTAAATCAACTGTGAAACTGTGACGTGTGGGAGCTTAATCATTCCAGGTTATTTGGAAATCAAATCTAACGCTTTTTTGTATATGCAAAGCAATGAGATACCGTCTATAGCCTCAAATATTTCCTTATCATAAGGAAAGAATTAGTAAACAAAGTTTAATGTAGCACTCAATTCAAGCTGGAAAAAGTAAAATAAAAAACCCAGAAAGTAGAGGGATAAATTCACAAAGAAAGAGGCAGTAAGTTAGAAAGCAGGTACCAAGAATTAACCCCAAAAGTCAAGAGCTGGTTTTTCTAAAATAAAAAATAATAAACAAATAAATGAATAAATAAGGCAAGCAAACTTTGAAGAAACTGATAAAGGAAAAAGAAAAAAAAAACAAGTGTATAACTTTAGGAAAGGGAATGTAACCACATTTATGGAAGAGAGATTTGAAATAATAAGAAACAGGACATGCTAATAAATCTGGTCTATGCTAAAATCTAAAAATCTAAAAACACTATTTAAAATGTATTATAGATTCAAAAAGGAAATTCTATAAGTACCACAAGTACATATGGGAGAATATTTTTACATCTTGGGCTGGTGAATGTCTTTGTGAACATAACTCCAAATTCAGAAGCAACAAAAGAAAAGATCTACATTAATATACTTCTAAAAAATAAAAGCTTTTAGGTGGAAAAAAACATAGAAAAGCAAAGAACAAACAACAAAGTGGTGAATTCTTTTTGCAACACACATAAGGATCAAAATGTTGGGGCGCCTGGGTGGCTCAGTGGGTTAAAGCCTCTGCCTTCGGCTCAGGTCATGATCCCAGGGTCCTGGGATTGAGCCCCACATTGGGCTCTCTGCTCAGTGGGGAGCCTGCTTCCTCCTCTCTCTGCCTGCCTCTGTGCCTACTTGTGATTTCTGTCTGTCAAATAAATAAAATCTTAAAAAAAAAGGATCAAAATGTTAATCTTTTTATCATTTAGAGAGGTCTTATTAATGAATAAGAAAGAAACCAACAACCCAGTACATCAATGGGCAAATTACATAAAAAGACAACTCACAGAAGAATAAATAGATGACCAAGTGGGAGTTGGAAAGATGCTCCAGATGGGTAAATATTAGGGAATAAAAGTGTGAGGTATCGATATTTTACCAAACAAGTTGAGAAAGAATTAAAATAAAAGTAAGACCCAATATTGGGGAGGATATGGGAAAAGAAGCATTCATATCCAGTACAGATGGGTCTAAACTGGTTTTGAATAATTTTGTAACAACTCAAATATTTAAATATGCAACTCTGACATAATTCAAATTACTAGAAATTTTTATAAAGAAATAATCAACAAATTAAAAGATATGTAACCAAGGAAAAAATATTGTAGCAGTTTATAAAAATAAAAATTAGAAACAACATAAACATCTCTCCACCAGATTTTATTATATATACACATATAATTTATAGAGGATGAATTTGAATTATATATACAGAAAAGGATAAAGGACCAACTTCAGCCCACTGATTATTTTTGTAAATAAAGTTTAATGGGTCACAGCCACATTTACTTATCAGATATGGCTGCTTTTGAGCTCAAAGGTAGAACAGAGTAGCTCTGAAGGAGATGGTATGTACACAAATCCTAAAGTATGTATTTATCTTGCCTTTTACAGAAAGTTTGTCAATCCCAATTCCACTGATAAAGAATAACAAGACAGGACAGGAGATGAGAGGAGAGGAGAGGAGAAGAAAAGGAAGCTATCCATACAAATATACATGTAGATAAATAGGTATAGAAATAGATATGTATTCTAGATATCTTGGGTAAGAATATCAAAGGTGAATCTACTTGAATCTGCCTTGTGATAGATTCAACAGTATACTGAGATACCACTGGATAACTGATCTGAACATAAATTTTCTTTTTTTTAATTTTTAAAAAAGATATTTATTTATTTATTTATTTATTTGACAGAGAGAGAGATCACAAGTAGGCAGAGAGGCAGGCAGAGAGAGGGGGGGAAGCAAGCTCCCTACCGAGCAGAGAGCGCGATGCGGGGCTCTATCCCAGGACCCTGAGATCATGACCTGAGCCGAAGGCAGAGGCTTAACCCACTGAGCCACCCAGGTGCCCCTGAACATAAATTTTCTACGTACAGATCACCATAAACATGTCAAGATGAACTCAATGCAGAGATGTAAATGATATAGCTGATACAGCTGAGCCTAAACTCAGTTAAGTGAGCAACATTCTATTCTATTGCATTTCTTCTATAGATAGGTTTTATTGTGGTTTGCTTCTTTCTCTTAGAAGTTAAACTGAAGAAAACCAAAACTGTTTGGATTGTTATATTAAGAATAGACAATGGAATATCTAATCTGAAAGTGGACATATTCTTCTGGTTAATCTTTTATTCAAGGTGTCCTATTAAAATGACTATTCTTTTTATAATACAGTAAAACCTTGAAGTGTAATTCATAGAAATATAGATGTGAGTGACTGAATTATCACCTAATTGAATGCAATAACTTTGATTAGCACTGATATAATTAGGAGGTCGTGCAAATTATTATAATGTATTTTATTATAATCCTTGTTATTATAGCCAAAACAGTTTTAGAGAAGTTGAGTTAAGAAATGGAAAAAAAAAATAGTGCAACTTTGTATTGAAATCATTTAAGAGCACTTTACTTACTCACATAAAGTCCTCTCTTGTGTGTTTCCCTACTTCCAGTTTTTAGAAGGAAATATTTGACATTTCTCTCTACAAAGTTTCTTTCCTGGTGTGCTATTACTAATGTCAACAAAAGCAGCAGGAGATCCTCTGAAGATTTGGAAAAAGCAGTTGAACAGGCACGAATGACCCCTGTTTGCTTAGAGTAAAATGAAGTGTTTACCTCCATTTTCAACAGTTTTAGAAAATTTCCAGGAGGAAAATTATGCCTTAAATCAGTACTCTTCAAATTCTGTCCCTTAGAACGCTAGAATTCTGAGTAGTGCATCAAAGCTGTTCAAAACTTTATTTCCTAAAAAATATATTTGTAACTGTTTTTTAAAATTTTATTTATATATTTGGGAGAGAAAGAGAGAACATGGGGGAGGGGCAGAAGGAGAGAATCTTCAAGCAGACTCCCCACTAAGCACGGAGCCCAGTGTGGAGCTCCATCTCACCACGCAGGAGATCATGACCTGAGCCAAAACCCAACCGATGAGCCACCCAGGCACCCCTTCAGCTATTTGTAAATTGATAATTAAAAACAAGCACTTACTTATGAATTCTGTATCAAATTCTGATATCCTGTGGATTATCAAATCCATTTACTTGGGCTCCTTCTTCATTTTTGTGCTGACTTTAAAATAAAGCTTCCTGCTGACAAATTTGCATATACTTGAGTGTTGAAAATGTGTCATCATTTGGAAAAATGATAGTTCTGCACTGCTTTCTTTATTTTCAATTCACATTGATACATACGGATTCCTATAAATTTTGCAAATAAATACAGATTGGTCACAAAGACATTATGCATGCCAGCCAGTTTTCCCCATGATCTCTTGCATTACAAAAAATTTTCCCCCTGCATTCTTTTGGGCATCACCTTCCATTGTTGACTCTTGGGAGTCATTAAAGCAGCAACTGAGAGCTGTTCTGAGGCCTTCAGTTCTTAATAGGTCTCCATCAGAACTCTGAGGCCATGCCACCCTTCCATAGCACCCAAGCAAGGTGCTTTGGTCAGGGCTTCAAAAGGCACAGGTGCATCAACTCACCATATGTTCCAATCACAGATCAATGGTCAGTTAAGCAATAATAACAAATTAATAACATATTCTATCATAACATAGGTAGCCTGGTGTTAACTGTGAATTCTGAGGGTTTCTGGTCATAGATGTATATTTAGAACAAGGAATGCCAGTAGATATTTTTAATAATTTAAATTTGGGGATGCCTGGGTGGCTCAGTTAGTTAAGCATCTGGCTTGAGCTTAGGGCATGATTGCAGGGTCCTGGGATGAAGTCCTGCATCAGCCTCCTTGCTCAGTGGGGAGCCCACTTACCCTTCTGCCTGCTGCTCCCCCTGCTTGTGTACTCTCTTTCTTTCTCTCTCTGATAAATAAATAAAGTCTTAAAAAAATTTAAATTTGAATAAAAAATTTCATTCCAAGCTGATTTCAAGTTTCTGGATTAGTTTAAATGAAGAACAAACTGAGAAGAGAAGGCAAGCAGCTAAAAATTATTACCATTTGCAGATACTTATTTAGATGAAATGAAACTTTCTCAATATGGCTCAATTTTGCTAACATCTTTCCTAATCTATTTTCCTTCTCCTGACTCCTTTGACACCTTTCCCTGCGCCTATCTTTGAATTCTGAATATACTTTCACTATGATGAAAGGGATGTGGCTTTGGCATGACCACAACTCTCCATAATCTCACTACTTGGCCTTGAGACTCTCAGCTTTTTATCCCTTTCAGAACCTGAGTCTGCCCACTGGAAAACCAAAATGGTTGAGGGGATTAAATGAAGTTATGTAAATAGCCTTGTAAAATAAAGGCCAGCTCCCTCGTTCTCTCATTAAACACATGCTATTTTCAATACTTTAGGCGTGCTTTTTTCCAGCTCTATTAAAACTGTAAAATTGATAACAAAGGATAGTCAACCATGTACCACTTCTGAAATAGTAGACATGTGATGTTCTTTGTTGAAACAAAAGAGACAATAAATTGATTACTCTTATCAAAGTTAATGTGAGAGTTTGATAGATCTCTTGCAATAATGAAAATAATATATTCTATATTGTACTTTACTTCCTAAGAACTGAAAATAAACAATTAGGACTTGTCAAACTTCTTAACACATGGGTAAGGGTGATAAATAGTCCATAACTCTTGAGGAAAAATATTCAATTTCTAAATATTGTTCTCATTTCATAGGAAGTAGAATACACAAGATTTCTCCTTAAAATTATACGACAAAACAATGAGGGATTATGGGGAAACTGGAACAAAACCATACTTCTCTGAGAAACAGTTCTTTCCTTAACGGCATTTTGTCACAGATTAAAATAAAAGCAGTATTTTCTTATTATCTAGAACCAGTCAACCATTGAAGATTTGGACTTGAGGCATGGCATGATCTAGTGAGGGTTTCTGATGTGGTGGAGCTGATGTGTGAATAAAAAAGATAAGTACACTTCGTGTCTAATATGTCTTTGTGCATTACAGTATTGTTTGCTGGTATTTCAAATTCAAAAGGTTTAGTCAAAGAATACAACAAAAGGTAACAGTTGTGGATAGATACTTCAAATACTTACACTACTTAATTGTTTTTAAAAGGGAGGACTGGGGTAATAAATTATTTTTAAAGCCTCACAGGTTATTTCAAACTCAGGCTAGCCATAAACCCAGATCATACACATATAAAATACCTAGTTTCTTGACCCACCAAAGTTAAGTTTGAAAGGGCTCTAAACTGGGGGCACCTGGGTGGCTCAGTTGGTTAAGTGTCTGCCTTTGGCTCTGGCCATGATCCTGGGGTCCTGGGATTGAGCCCTCTAGGGCTCCCTGCTCTGCAGAGAGTGTTTCTCCCTCTCCCTCTTGGCCCTCCACCGCCCACTCATTCTCTCCCTCTATCTCTCAAATAAATAAATTAAAATCTTGGAAGAAAGACAGAAAGAGAAAGGGAGGGAAGGTTGGAGGGAGAGAAAAAGAAAATGCTCTGTGCCAGGCAGACATTGCCCTATCATGGGCCACACTGATCCTTATGCTTGTGAGGGACATAAAATGCAATAAAATCAAACCCTGGTTTGTTAACAGTGTCTTCTAGGAAATACAGGGGTTTTTATAGAAGTCTGCAATGAATGGCATTTTAAAAATATAAATAAATGCCGTTTAAAAAATCGCCCTGCCCTCCAAAAACTTATATGCTAAGAAATAACTGCATAAGAAGCTTTCCATTAGATTACTTTCTCAATAATCTTTTCAGTCTCTTCGAATTAAATGGCATAATCATAACATTTAGCATGCAAGGGCAATAACCCTAAAAATGAAAAAACAAAAACAAAAACCACCACTGATACCTGAGTTTCTTTTGTGCTCAATAGCTGAGCAGGAGTGGGTTGAAAGCAACAGAAAATAGGACAAGAAGGTGTTAGGTTCTTGGTGTTGCTAATAATCCACAGGAATCAACTCTAAAGAGAGAAGTGGAGCCAAAGGTGCCTGCCCCACTTCAAATGTTCTTAGCATCCTCCTCATTTTTATCTAAAGCGTCAAGTTCCAACCTGCTGATGACATATATGAAGTGTGGTTAGTTTTTAGCAATATAAGGTCTTTGTGGCTTTGTGTCCACAATGCATTGAAGTTGAAGATCAGAAAAAAACAAAGGTATGGTTGGTCGTGAAGAATATGGGTATAGGGAATGAAATTTGTTTTGTCTTTCTACAACTTATATCATGGCCACTATATCACTGTTATATCTTTACTGTTTCTGAGTGCAAAAGATCATCTCAACAAAGCAGAATATACATACGTAAATACATTGATATATTTTATACTATATATGCATATGTGTGTACATGCGTGTGCATACATCTGTGTAACATTCCCATCACACACACACACACACACACACACACGCTTACCTACATACTGGATTCTTGCACCTCTCTGGTTCTATTGGGCAGGAAGGATATAGATGGATGAGTGAGAAGGAGAGGAAAGAAAGAATTGGAACATACTGTAAATAAATGGAGTCTTGTTTACAGCAATTCCTTAACATTTGTTTTACAACAGTTGTTTCCATGTTCAGCCCACACCAGCTGTTCCCCAAACATAGAGTTTTTAAAAACTAATATGCTTTGCACCAACACAATTCTCCATAAAATGTTTAATGCATTGTAATCTTCGTCTTATTACTGCTCTTGTTCTAACTACATCCAGCCCATCCTAAATTTCAATAGAATTTTTGGGAAGTAACCATTTGTAGAATGGAAGAAAATGGTTTATAAAATTCAAAACTATAAGGTGGCTGATGAACAAGATTTGCTAAAAAAATGTTTCCTGCACTAGGACTGTGTTTAGCCTTTAAATACCACTGTGAATGTTGAGCCAGATGCATTATTAATAAATGTCATCTTTTCAAGTGAGTTCAGTATTAATATTGATACAAACTTTCTTCCTGCTCTTAATTTTGCATCTCAATAAAGATATGAATGTTGGCAAGCACTGCTATTGACAATTGATAAAATTATGCAAACACAATGTTTTTGCAGCTTTTGAGTAAATACTGCATGCTAATGAATTCCAAAGTGTTTTCTGTGTTCCTGTAGGAGCGGAGTTTGCGTAGGCGGACTGTGCCATAGATGTGCTTTTCTAAGCCTGTTACACTTATCTCAGCAGAGCTGTTGTTTGCCTCCTAATAAGCAATTTGGTAGTTTTATCATGAGCTCTGAGGCCCTCCAAAGATCATTTATATAATGACATCTTGTGGAAGCAAGCATCTCTAGAACTTTTTGATGGTAATAATTATTTTGTATATTTGTTCTGTGGCTGCAGTGATGTTTTCAAAAAGCTTCCTGCTAATTTTCAGTCTAAATTTGATGCCATAGATCTGTTCTACGGTTGTAACAAAATGTTTGGGGCCATAAAGGGACATATGTTTTGAAAATTTTAAAATACCCAACTTTAAAAGGAAAACATTCACCTAGCTAATGAGTCTTTTATACTCCTATCTTTAGATTTTCAAGAGATAATTTGGGGAATTAATATACTGATGCACAAAAGAAAACCTAAATACAGGGGAAATAAAAAGGAGTTAAGAGTAGTTTACAAACATCCAAATGAGGTCTTTCTAAATCTATACACACAAAATGGTGCCTTGTCTTCAAGAAACGCATCAATATAAATTATTTGAATGTTTATAAAAGTTAAAGAATTATGCCCTACTAGAAGACATTCTGACAAAATGATTTCAAAGAAGAAGAGGGAAACTTTGCATAAATTTGGTGGTATTGATTAGTCTTAAAAGCAGTATATTGCTATTCTAATAGGTTTGACCATAACCTTGAGACAAAAGAAGAACTTTCTATGTTTAATAATTCTTCTTCCTAAAGAGAACTAAAATTAGATTTTTAAAAAGACTTTATGTGTTTGTTTGTTTGCTTGTTGAGTTGAGAAAGCAAGAGAGAGCACAATCAGGGGAGGAACAGAAAGAGAGGGACAAGCGGACTCCATGCTGAACAAGGAGACTGACACTGAGCTCAATCCCACGACCTGAGCTGAAATCAAGAGTCAGGTGCTTAACTTCCTGAGCCACCCAGGCACCCCTAAAATTAGATTTTAAAACAAAATTAGGAGACTACCATATCAGTGGTCACCAAATCTTTGTGATTTTAACAAAAAATTTATACACCTCCCATACATGGGATATGTAGTATATATGAAATACTATAGTATATACTATAATATACTATATATTCGTAACATTATGTATGCCAGAAAATATACACAAAGTAGGAAACGTAACAGGCTAAAATAAAAAAATAAGCATAAATAGGTGTTTAGATTATTGATCTCTGAGGAGTACGTGCTCTACTATGGAGAACACTGCTCCATAATAACAAACTCATGTTGTACAGGGTCTTATTTTAATAGCTTTAGATAGATTAACCTTCTCAAGGGGGTTCTCTTATTATCTCCATTTTGCAGATGAGGGATCTGAGCTTTGGAGTTTAGTAATTTGCTTATGGTCACACAACTGGGAAGCAGTAGAGCTGGGATTCAGACCCACAAAGTATGGTACAGAGTATGGACAATTAACATCCATTATGTACAAAGAAAGGCAACTTACTGGTCATACTTCATACTTCACATATAACCTCTCAACACTTTGTCCCACCTCACCTCACTGCCTCCCTTACCTATTAACTTATACTAAATCACACCATTTTTAAGATCAAGAAAATACCTCTTTAAAATCAAAATCAACAAGGTATGAATAGAGAGAGAGGTAAAGGTGCTTTCTTTCACAGAAGAGTGTACCCTTTTGTCTACCTTATATTTTTTCACATGTTCCCCAACCGCCCCACCCAGTGATCTTTTTAGAGAAAACATCAATCATCTACAGAAGATCTCCTGATGAAAAAAAAAGAAATATTTGGCCCAGGAAAACTCTTCCTCTTTCCATTCATCAATTAAGGCATCTGCATTATATTATTCTTTGAATTGTGATTTGGGGTATAGTATAAATCGCTAGTTTCATTATTTGAAATCAGAAAAGAGGTAATATTTTCAAAAGAATAGCAAAAATTCTGTTGTTATGGAATATCATGCAATCTGACCTGGGTCTATAGAATATTTGTTTTTATTAGTAACTATTATTTCATAAACAGAGAACTATGACAATTGGTCATGCTCATCTATAATAATAAAAGGACAAATAGGGCTACTTAGAGGATTCTTAATGGAAAATGTATAAAACAGGCCACATAGGCCATTAGAGCAGATAATCCCAAGCCACAGTCACAGAGTTAAAATACAGTTAGGAAAGGCCCATTATTGATCCAATATTGTAAGTGGCACCTGGTAGGTGCTCAATAAATAAATAGGCCTGGCACTGAGGTTATACAAGGAGTTACATGATCCTTTCTACTCCATCCTAGTATGTAACTCATATCACTGTGCAACTCATTGTATCATTAGAAATGCTGTTTTTTGGAAAGAAAATGGATTCCCAAATTCTACTTTGGGATTCCAATCACAGGTTAACACAGGTGTTCCATGATATCGGAAAGAAATGACCACTCAGTGAGAAGAGTAATTTTCCGAGAGTCATCCTCTAAATCAGAGCAGCTCTGAGCCACCTGAAGAGAAGAAAAACTCTCCTCACACCCCAAGAGCCCCACCTTGGAGGGAAGGTAATTTGGAAATAATTTTCCTGTCTTACAAGAAGAATCGCTGCTCCTGGCATAGCCTGGCTTTGCTGTTCTCAGGCAAGGTGTTTCACAATTAGCTTGTAATGACTGTTTGCTGTTTTCTATATCATGAATTTTTAAATAACATTTCCTTAGCAGGGAAGGCATTCTTTTAAAGGACAAACTACAATAAAAGAGAGTGGGCCTACCTGGAAGCTCGACATGTATGTATTCACTGTATATGTATATGAATACATATTCATGTATTCATGATACATGTATGTATCATTTCAGGTAGGGCATTTTCAAAGGGAGATACTTTCAGTTACTTATTCAGAACAGCCATTCTATCAAGGCCTTTCCCTTCTCTTCTTCAATCAGTGTTCTTCATTATTCATCTGACCATGATTGAAAAAAAAAGTAGAGGAAAAGTAATAAACGTCCACAAATTTAAATTAATTAAATGGCTCAAAGGTTTTCCTCAACCTTTGCTTTTCCATCTCATTCCCTATGCAAGTTCTATTTTTTTCCTCTATTCAGGTAGTACCAAGTGCTTTCTTCATTGAATAATTTCACTTCTATGTGTCGGACTTCCTCCTGGCTATACCTGTACTAAAAACGTACCTGGCTCTCACCTCTGGTATCTTTGTGTGTGTGCGTGTGTGCGTGTGTGTGTGTGTGCGTGTAAGATTTTATTTACTTAACAAAGGAAAAGAGAAAGCACAAGCAGAACAGAATGGCAGGCAGAAGGAGAGGGAGAAGCAGACTCCTCACCAAGCACAGAGACTGATGTGGGGTTTGATCTCAGGACCCTGGGATCATGACCTGAGCCAAAAGCAGACCCTTAACTGAGCTACCCAGGTGCCCCTCTGGTATCTTAGTTTTTAAAACACTCCTGCAATTTCTCATTTTCCTATAACCCTTTCTAACTTTAGGACAGAAAACAAATATCTATTGGTTCTACGTAACAAAAAAGTAATTGCTCCTAAATATTAGTCCTTGGACCACTTATGTTATACAGTTTGTACCATCTGTAGAAGGTGAGAAACATGAGAAACACAAGGTGTATACACACATGCACACACACACATATCATACACCCCTACTGATGGAAAGGTGTCAGATGAAATTAACTACATTTTCTTGGGAAGGCTTATCCTTTATTTTGAAATTATGTTTTTTAGCTTTTTAAATATTAAGATATCCTGTTTCTTATATAATAATAGCAATGGTAGATAAAGTTTCTTTAAACATTTTTTCATTATCTGTCAAAATAAAATTTGGTTATCAAAATTTGTTTACAAACAGAGCTTTATCATATTTGTTTTTCAAAATTTTGGAGAGAAATTTTCCTAGTCTTTGAAATCCAAACATCTGGGAACTGCTGATCTCAACAATTGGCCCATCTTTGTTAACCTCTTTGAAATGTAACCTTCTGATACATATATCTTAACATGCTATCTGTTTCATTAAGTTTACTGCATACCATTCCATGAATGCCATTCCTTTCAGCAGTCATACCACAGAGGTAGGAAAATCAGAATTTATCTGTTTGTCTTAGTCTATACAATGTCTAAACTATATCGGGTACAAGTAGGTGCCTAATAAATACTGTCCAAGGCTAGTATTAGAGGATCTTGTTTCAAATATACTTTAGAAAAATCATTTGGTTTGATAGAATCATCTTTTTTAACTAATGTATTTCTAAAACATGGTAAGGAAATAAATATGGGCAGTACTGTGTGCTAAAGTCAAACTGAAGCTGCTAGCCTGTTAGCAATAATTCAGAAGATGATATGTAAAGAGGCAGATGTTATCTTCAGTAACAAAGAGCAATATATTCTCAAGGATTATGGTTAAGCTACTTCATTATTTTTATTGAACACCTAGACGAGGCCCCTCTGAAGAGCTAAGCACTTGCTAAGTCAATTTAACTTTAATTTGGATTAAGTGCCAGGAATCCTAAATTTCATTTCTAGTATCATCACTAAGCAATTGTGTGACCTTGGATGAATTAGCTCACTACTCTGAATCTTAATTTTCTTGTTCCTAAAAGACAGGGCATGAATTAGATGATTTTTTTAAAGATTGTATTCATTTGAGAATGACAGAGTACAAGCTGGGGCGGGGGGGCGGCGAGGGGGATGGACTGAGGGAGAAGCAGACTCCCCTCTGAGCAGGGAGCCTGATGCAGGGCTCTGATCCCATGACCCAGAGATCATGACCTGAGCTGAAGGCAGACACTCAACCGACTGAACCACACAGATGCCCCGAATTAGATGATTTCTAAAATCTCTGCAATTCCAGCATTACAGGAGTCTGAGATTTTGCTGTCACTGATTCCAAAAGATAGCAAACATTGTTATTGTGCTTTTGTACCTAGAGATAATCTCTTCAAAGGAAATCCTACTATTTGCAATAACATGGATAGCCCTGGAGTACATTATGCTATTAAGCCAGACACAGAAAGAAAAATACTGCATAAACTCTTATATGTGGGATCTAAAAAAGTCAAGTTCATAAAATCAGGGTGTAGAATAGCAGTTGCCAGAGGCTAGAGGCAGTAAGGGAAATGGGAAGATGTTAGTCAAGAGGTACAAAGATTCAGTTATGTGGGATGAATAAGTTCTGGACATCTAAAGTACAGCATGGTGGTGATAATTAACAACACTGTATTGTATACTTGAACTTTTCTAAGAAGATAGATCTTAAGTCAGATCTTTTTAATACACACACATAAGAGTAACTATATAGAAGTGACAGGTAAGTTATTTAGTTTGATTGTGGTGATCTTTTCAATTTTATATATATATATATAACCTTATAATAACTTGTATGCCTTAAATATATATTGCTTCTATATGTCAAAAACTTAATAAAGTTTAATTTTTTATTAATTTTTTTGTTTTAGAGAGAGAGACTAGAGAGAGATTTCAAGTGGTGGTGGGGGGTGGTAGGGAGAGAGTCTTAAGCAGGCTCCATGCTTAGTGCAGAGCCCCAAGTAGGGCTCTATCTCATGACCCTGAGATCATGACCTGAGCTGAAATCAAGAGTCAGATGCTTAACCAACTGAGCCACCCAGGTGCCCCTCAATAAAGTTTAAATAGAAAGAATCTCTTCCAAAAAAGAAGTAGGAGGAGGAGGAGGAGGGAGAGAAAGAAGAAGAGGGAGATGAAGGGGAGGAGGAGAAAAAAGAAATTCAGATTTTCCAAGTTTTTTGAATAAGCAGAGCTGAGATCTAGAATCACAGAATCAACAATTCCAAATTCTGGTATTACAGCCTACAGTCTCCTGCAATGGCTCTAATTATCCTACTGGTTTTGGCTTATTAAAATCATCAAAGCAAACTCAATTTGAAATCTCTTCAAGAAAAACATGGTATAGAATAATTTGAGAAGGATTTTGCAAAATGAAATAAAAGATAGGGTGCTGGGACTTTTAAATGGCTTGGAATCACTGTGATTAGACAATTCCTGTAAAGCAGAACAGTAATATAGTTATGAATATAGTCCCTAGTGACTTACTGCTTGACTCATCCAAAATTGTGCCCTTCCTACTCCAGTTAAAATGTTATCTCCCATCAAAATATGACATCCAAAAACAACATGCCAGTAACTCCAGCCCTTGGGGAACTGCAGTGAATATCATTCAAATTAATTCTGACTGACAATTTGGTAAATCACCTCTCGAAGTCAGGAAGGGAACATTTTAAAGCACTTGAGCTGTGCCAAAACAGTAAGGAGTAAAACCACACTCATCATTCAGGAGGTGAAGTGCCAGAAGAATCTGAAGCCAGAAAAATGGCAGCCACATCATCTCAATTGGAACATGAGTGATGGGTCTTCATCAACAAGCATGCATTGATTTAGTAACTCCCACTATACAAATGGTATACCAGGTGAGATATATACATTTAAAAGAGAAATATTTACGCAGATTCACTTATATTTTAGGAAGGCAGCTCACTTATATTTTAGGAAGGCAGCTCAATAACTAAGAGCAAGGATTTGGAATCAGCAAAAACTTACTCAAACATTGGCTCTGTCACTCATCAGTTTTTGGGCTTTAAGAAAGTTTCTCAGGAAGCCTGGGTGGCTCAATCCGTTGAGCAACCCACTCTTGATTTTGGATCAGGTCATGATCTCAGGGTTGTGAAATCGAGCCCCAAGATAAGCTCTGTACTCAGTGGAGAATCTGCATGGGATTCTCTCTCTTTCTCTCCCTCAGCCCCTCCTCCCCCACTTACATGCAAGCTCGTTCTCTCTCTCTCTCAAATAAATAAATAAATCTTTTAAAAAAAGAAGTTTCTCTAAGCCTCAGTCTTCTCAACTGTAATATGCAAGTGATGAAAACACATACCTCATATGGCGGATGGCAGGACTAAATGAGATCATGCACATATACTGCTCAGCACAATGTTGGGCATAAATTAAATAATTTAACAAAAGCTAGCTGTTGTTGCTATTATATAGATATAAAATATATATAATTATAATATTATATACATCTGTATATGTATATATAAAACAGTTAAAGCTTAGACCCTTTCATGTGGACTAATTATAAAATGCCATAGACTTGTACTTACAGTTCTATTTGTAAATAATAAACTTTTTAGAGTGAGGAAACTAGTATTTATTGGGCATTTATCATGGTAGACACTCTGTTGAGTCTTTTATATATATTCATATGCATTAGCTCATTTAATCCTCTCATCACAAAGAAACTATGGTTCAAAGAGTTTATAACACTTTGCCTAAGGCGATACGGCTAACAGTTGTTAAAGCTAGGATTTGTCACTAGGTCTGTCCTCAAATCCAGTCAACTGAAATCTCATACTTTGATTAAAGATAACAAAACCATTAACCAGAGTCTGCTCCTCTCTCTCATATTCACCCACTTCCTCACCACTCTAGTCAGATAGATCTTCATTTCTAATCACCTTACCTATTATACTAATGACCTAACTAGGCTATCCTTGGGTTTCCTTGCTCTAATCCGTTCTTATCTCCAGCTGCCAGAAAAAACTTTCTGAAGTTCAGCTTTATGAAGTTCCTCATCTTCCCATGGACTGAATTAAGTCCAAATACATCTGACTTTCTTTCCATATTCTCAATGACCAAGTGTAAATCCTTTTCATCCTAATTCTCAGTTTAGTGCTGCGTTTTGGATGACCCAGTTAACCTGGATTACCCATGGTTTCCTAGATAATGCCCAGCTACCCTGGACAAACTTAATTACCTTGCATTGCTGCCTTTAACAGTTCCCAGTTCACCCCAGTCCCTAAAACCTCCCTTTCCTAGCCCTGTCAATATCTTACTCATATTCTGGGGCTCAGAGCAAATGTTGCTTCATTAATCAAGACTTTGCTGATCTTTCACCTCTCTCTGTGATCAATCCCTCCTCTCAATATATGCAGCTCTTTATTTTTGCCTCCACTATGGTACCTCTCTTTTTCTGCCATATTACTATTTTAGGTCAACATTTTCTTGAAAGTAGAAACTGAGTCTTATTTATTAAGCATCCCAGTTATTTCAATATAGTAAAAGTCATAGTCAATATATTTATCACTTAATTCTGTTCTAGGCATTGTTTAAAGATCTTCTACATATATTAACTCAACCCATACAAAGAAGGTGGTTAGGTAGGTGTGGTGGGTAGCTTTTAAGATGGCATGCAATGATCCTGGACTTCTAATGTTCACACCTGTCTGTAATCAACTTTTCTTGAATATGAGCTGGACATGGCAACTTGTTTCTAATGAACACATTAGATGTCTAATGAACACATGGGATGTCACCTCTGAGTTAGGTTACAAAAATACTCTGGCTTCCATCTTGTGCTCCCCCTTTGTTAATTTGCTTGAGGGAAGCCAGTTGCCATACCAGGAGCTGTATCACAAAAAGGCTCACATGGCAGGGAAATTCGAGAAGCTGCTGACCAATAGCCTGAGTAAACCTGAGGACCTCAGTCTGATAGTTCATGAAGAACTGAATACTGCTAAGAATCATGTGAGCTTGGAAGTAGAACATTATCCAGTCAAGCCTTCACATGAGACCACAGCCCTTGCTGACATTCTAAATGCAGCCTTAGGAGAGACCTTGAAGTAGAGGTACCCAGCTAAGCCATACCTGGATTCCTGACTCACTTTTGTGGTAATTTGTTATGCAGCAAAGGATGATGAATACAGTATTATTATTACTACTATTATTATTATTATTATTATTATTATTCCTACTTTTCAGATGAGAATGTTGAGGCTCATGTACTTAATAAGTGACAGGGACAGGATTCAAACCAGGGCAGTATAGCTCCAGAGTTCCCATTCTTAATCACAAAGTTAACTTGCCTCACAAATGAATGAATAAAAGTTCTTTCCTTAAATTGTACCATTGACAATAACACAGAAAGGTGATTAACTCAAACAAACAACAGTTGACTGCAGAAGAGTTTATAGTATCCTAATGCAGAATTATACCAATGGACATCTGATGATATTAAACAGGCTTATATTAAATAGACTTATTTCAATATGTGTTTATGTCTTTCTATGTAAAACTTGGATCTTCTGTATAGTTTTACTGATACATACATAAACTTACATTAGGAGCTCTGTTTATCTCAGCTTGCATTTAGAACTTAAAACATAGTTGGCACTGGATTTGAGGTCCATCTCTGACAATTTCTGCACCGTGATGTTAGGCAATTGAAGTTTGGGACACAGCCTCTCCGAGCCATGGCTACAACCCATGTACAATGGAAATAGGAACATTATCCACTCTCCCAGACAGCTAGGTTTCGTTTCTGATGTAATTAAGTCACCTAGGCCAGTGCCTGGTCATTTTCTCTTTAAGGCCTTCCTCAAATTCCATGAGTTTGATAAGGTCTTTCTTGGCCACAAAAGTAAAAAATGGCTGATTCCTCTTCAAAATTCCTCTAGCATTTATCTGTCCTACTCATGACACATAATGATTATAGTATGTGTTAGAAGGCAATAAAATATTTTAATACTTTTATGCATACAATTAAGTTATTCATTCATAAAGTCTTAATTGAACACCCCATGTGAGGCCTGCACATTTGTAATGAGGGAGTCACTAGTATAGTGTTCTGAATAAAGAAGGTTGCCAGTAAATATCACTGAATCATAAATGAACACTATATTATGTGATTTTGCTATCACAGGAAGAAAATGGACTCCCTTATGAGTCTTGAAAATAATTGTCCTGGTATGGTTGACATAATCTTGTCAAGAAGTAGAATGACTGAGCCAGCTTCTTGAAGCTGTAACTCTGTGTGCTTCGAGTCCACACTGAGACTGAGTGCAGCATGATGACTCCCCCATCTGCATCACCTCTGCCTCACAGGAAGGAACAACATTTCCCATAAGCCCTTGACCTCATGGTCCTTGGTCCCTATAAGCAGCACTCCCATTGAAGTTCATTCCTTAGTGACAAGTGACAAGTGCAGGCAGGAAGTTTAGATTGTGTGAGATGTGGCCTGCCTTTGACTTCTTGAGGATTTCAAAGAATCAGCCACTACGGTGATACACGCTGTGCAGAATTTTAGCTTAAGCTTCCCTGCCAATTCTGTATCATTGGATCTCTTAAAATACTGCCTAAAAAGTATTTCCTAACTTCATCTTCTCAGAATTTCTAAAAATTATGTAAACCTCCAACAACATATGAAGGAATTTCTAATTTCTAAACAAAATATCTTGCTAGCTTTTGTTTTCCTGATCCAACTCAGATTCACAGAATAGGCTCTGATTTAATAAAAGGGCCATTCATTAAACACAAAATCATTGCCCAATAAAAATGCCTCCCAATTAGTTTTCCCTTGGAAAACTTACAGAATTGCAGTAAAGGCTGTAACTGCCCTTCTATTATTAGTGAATAGTATTACTATAACTACTCCTAAAGAATTTATTATTTACAATTTCTAATAGTCCCTGGAATTCTTACTTTTGGAGGGACTAAAAGTGATAAAAGAGTTGAAAGGCACAGTGCAATACAATGGTTCAGATTATAAAGAAAACACATACTATTCTTGCAACCATTTTTTTAAATTAATATGTAATGTATTATTAGGCCCAGGGGTACAGACATGTATCTATTCTTAATATCATAGCCTATGGCTCAGACACCAGACATAAACTGCCTGTGTTCAAATTCTAGTTTTACCCTTACTCTACCACTGTGCCTCAGTTTCTTCCTCTGTAACATGGGAATAAGATCTTATAGGGTAGCGGAAAGGAATAAATGAGTCAATTTATGAAAAGTGCTTAGTGTCTGGCACTAAAATAAACATAATTAGTATGTCTGTATTGTCATTATTACTTAGTCACAACAGATGGTAACATGGCAAGAATCCTGAATCCCCAAAACCTCAACTAACTGCCACCCACTGCCACTAATTCCTGATAGTAGAATCCTATCACACAGGGAGAACTCCAGGTAAATGCACATTTAATGAAAGTCTTCTACTCTGGCAAAATTTATAGTACCTATCAGAGGGTTTCCATTTTTTATTCTCCCCTGTAAGTCTAGACCAGAGCAGGAAAACCACCTCCCAGTTCCTTTTCCATAGGCCCCACACTCTATTCTCTCCATCATGACTCAGACATGACACTTAACATATAGCTAAAGCTTAAAACTAATGTATGAGTAACATATATTAGCCTTGTATTCTATGTTAGAGCATATGCCAAGTATTCTGCATGAATCATGAGCCTGCCCCATGATACTCCAGAGATATTTTTATTACCACCCCTCAATTAAAAAATATATAGAAGGAAGCCCAGGAATCTTGAGTGTCTTGCCCAAGGACACACAGCTACTAATAGATAATACTGTTCACACTCAGAAAGTCAGACTCAAGAGCCCCTCCTCTTAAATGCCACACACATGCTCAGGAAGTTATATTGTCTAGTGCCCTGACTTCCACTAGGGGACACCAGTGGGGGAAGTAGCATTTTCTAAAATCAGTTAAATTATTAAAATCCTCGATCTCTTTGTCCACAGAAAATTGCATTTGTAGTTCAGTGTGTCTCTTATGCATATTATTTTACTTAAGGGGAAGAAAAGGTTATGTATTTAAAAAAAGGTGAGGAAGCCATTGGAAGATGCCATAAATTTATTCTGTCAGGCAGGCCGAGTTGTGTGACAGTCAGAGACATGGCTTGATGCAGAGATGTGAAGTGTGACTTTTTCGACTGTCACGCTGGATGAGATGGATGGATTTTGGAACACATCCCAGGAAGCTGAGACACTCATGTGGTCAAGTGTTGGTCTCTCTGATCAAATTTGACTTGCTGTCTCTGAAGTTGTTGGATTTTGCCAGCCCTCCAGATGCTGCATTGTTTCTTTGCAAACACAGTTGGTTTGACACCATCTGCAAGACCCTGCATTGGTCCTAGCACTATGAGCCATTGTTTCCTGAGGAATTAATGGACATTCTCACATTCTACCTGTGTTAATTGAGCTATTTTCACACATGCTAATGTGTCAGTTACCCAAGGCCTAGTTCTCACTTACATACACTACACTAGATATGCATATAAATGGGACAAATCCTGAAACATGCTGCCAAAATCCAGATAGCCTCTACTATTCAGCAAATGAGAACAGCTAGTGTTTGAAGAAATTATATTTCCAGAAATAAATGTACAGGATTCGGGTTTTGAAGAGCAAACTAGTGGGAGATTACCTAGACACTCCGCTTTGTAAAGGATCTGATCCTGAATGAGTCATTTGGCGTAGCCATAATTTAGTTCCCCATCATTCTTTAAAGCGGGACAATGACATTTTTTCATACTCCAGAGTTATTTCACTCTAACATCACAATAGAGCAAAATTCAAGAAAATGAGTGTGGCTGTGGGCTCGCAGCCAAAGGTGTTTAGTTAACAAATTACTTAAAGTTCTTGGTTACAGGAAAAATCCCACATGTCTGCTGCAATAGATGCTCTTTTACCAAAGCAAATGGAAATAATAGTTACCAAATTAACCAAAAAGGGAAGTGAATGTGGGATATAGTTAAAAGAATATATGTCCCAAGCATTTTAAATTAAAGTATATGACTGTGTATTATTCCACCAATATATTTATGAGGAATCAAGAAATTTTCATTTCTGTGTGGACCTTTCCGTTGAGTGTGGGTCTGTCTGCTGACTGGCATTTCCTTTCATCTTTCTTGCTTAAACCACATTCATAATTCATTTTCCAGGAGTTCTAGTTGGAATTTCTTGAACTGATAAAACTTAACACAACAATCTGAGCATGGTGTCCATATCAATTTTTATGTATTTCTTTGTCTCACCCAAATCTAATTCTACACTTTTTTTTAGTAACTTAACTTTTAACATGTTTTTGCAAACCATTCAATTCAGTTGTCACAGAAATGTAGCTTTCTTTTTTGCACTCATATTTCATGAATATAAAACATTGTTAAGATCATAATTAATTTTATGTGGTTAATATAACAAATATAAATATGTAGGCTTAGAGACAAAAACAACTAACTCTTGGTAAGCATGCAACTCATCTTATAGGACCGAAAGTGTGTGGGATCACTAGCAAGTAGCCTACACGCACTCCATGTGCCACGGTCATCTGTCAGCATGTTTTGGGGAAGGAACAGAAAGAGCTGATTAATGCCTACTTAGCACTAACCTCAAAGATTCAAAACATGGCTGGAAATATACATTTGTAAGTATCATCCAAGCTATTTATACTACATAGCGGGTAGTAGGTTTCAGTGTCTGAAGAATTGTCAGCCATCTAAAATGTAGCCATAGAAAACATCCAAGAGTATTATAATGTTCCAGAACAAAGGGGAAGGAATTAGAATACAACTAGAATTATATTTCCATTTTTCCCTCAGGCTTAGACAATAGAGACCATTTTTTAAAAAAATTTTTACTTGTTGTCCAATAAGTTAAAGACCACAAATGCAGCATAACTTTCAAAAGGTGTCAGATTGTATAAATATTCCTTTCCATTTCAGTATCCATGCAAGATATGCTCTGGATGTTTCGGGGAAAACAACAAGTTCACCTATCCAAATAATACCTCCCAGTAGTCTCCCTGTTCATACATTCCCCTTAGAATTCCAGGGCATAGATTTTTCAGTAATATTTCATTCAAACAGAGATAAACCAAATGGATAGAGATGAAGAAATGAACCCATAAACAGAAATCTACTGAGGGCTTGCCATATGGAAAGAATAGTGACTAGGATATGGGAATGCTAGCTAATGTCATACCTTTCCTGGAGATCATAGAGGCAGTCACTTTAAAGAGTTGCTTATCTCATTGGTAAGGCATGACCATATTTAAAATGTTTGTTTAAAAACTGAAAATGGGACCTTGAGATTATCCTTTTGAGTATTTCTCTACAGATGACAAAAGAACTAACAATTACACTGTCTCTAGGGATTGTGGGAATTTTTAATTCACTGGGGAAGGCATGGCTACCAAAAGGTTTGCTATTCATTCTCCATGTTTTTGTGGTCAAGAAATAATTTATACTGGCATTTTGCATAAAGACCTAATATAGAATGGAGGCTGATAGAAACTTCAACAAAAGAGGTAGGAAATTCTACTTTAATGAACATAAAATTTTTAACATGACATGCTATTTATCTGTTTAATACTTCTTGCTGTGCACAACATAAAATCAGTTTGTCATAACCTTAAAGCTATTCTTTTCTGGTTCTGAAAGCTCCCAAATAAATTGCCATTCTTTGACTTTCTCAAGCATAAAAATGAAAACTGAATTTTTTTTCTTGGAAAAGATGAATTACCCCAGCTTGACAGAGGGTAATTAGCATACCCAAAGCAAGTTAAGAGAATGGGTTGACAAGCACAAAGAAGCCTAAGAAAACATGGGCACATTTTACATGTGTTTTAATACATAAATGATTAAAAACATTACTATATATGTTAATTGCCACCAACTTCAACACAACCTCATTGGAAGACAATATTAAGTCTTGGAAAACAGGACATCTTTAATTATTTGTCTATTCTATAAACAAGTTTAATTGGAATCTAAAAACAGCAAGGGACAAAAGCTCAGTTCATTAGGGACCAACTAACTGTAAAGGGCAGATAAAAACCTTTTGTCTGATACAGATGTACCTCCCGAGCACCACCAGATAGCACCAGGCAGTATACTAATCAGTAATAGGAGGTGTTCTCATTATTAAGCTTATAAAGCATAAACCAGGTCACCACAAACTTTGAAGGTACTGATCATCAATTATTTCGCTAATTGTTTGTTCTGTTTGCATGTCTCAGGGTAAAAGGAAAAAAGTCACTGAAGTGAAAAAGAGATACAAATAATTGCTACCTCAGTGACAGTTGGTTTTTAGTATCTCATTATTTATGATTTGTTTTGTTGTGCATATGTGACTTTAAGTCTACTGTATTAATGTATACCCAAGAAGCCTAGTGTGTAACACTTGCAAAAGAATTAGACAAATTAATCAGCAAACTCAGGCATGGAATCTGCCCTGCAAAGTCCTGCAAGACTGTTAATAACTCAGTGTGCGTGTGTGTGAGTGTGTGCCTGTGTGTGTGAATTCACGAACCCTTGCTTATGGCACATTAAATTTGTGCTGTTGGAGAAGTGCTATGTATCATGTTACAGCATCAAACGCCAAACATTTTCTGGCCATGGCCATTTTGTGTTTTCAAGAAACACAGACTTTCAGACTGTCCTAGAAAGCGTATTAAACCTCCTTAAGAAACAACAACAATAACTTTAGGATAATTACTAAGTCATAGTTACCATGAGGCAAGGAAACTGGAATGTCATGAAATTCCAGAATACCGCTTAATTTTCTCAGTCCCACCCATGAAGATAAGAGGTACCTTAAGATGAAGTCATCATTTGCTTAGATTTGGGGAGGTCATCAGTTCACGAAGCAGCTATTTCTGCCATATTACCCTGCAAAGCAACACTTCAATTTTATTTTTCCTTTTCTTCACTAATGTTCCCATAACACATTAAATATTATCTGAAACTAAAGGCTATATTACTAATTATTAAACTGAAGGTAGAACAAATTCTCTAATAAAGTATATTTTTAAATATACTTTTAAATAATATTTTTAACTATACACAAACTTTTTAAAAGTTGAGGAAACTGATGAAGCTGGAGTCTATGAATTAGTATGCCAAAGAAAATACTATTTTTTTTTATATCAGACTTCCAAAAAGTCAAGAAAAGAAAATCTTTCTTTGTGGTGGAGACCTTCCATTTCTTGTCTTGCCCTCTTCTCCTTCCACCCCATCACCACTAACACACCCGATTTCATGCTACAAAGTGTACAAAACTGATAGGATCTTATTTTTACAGAGCTAATTTCTTCATGATATATCAAATTGAAGTACTTAAATCCTTACTAAAGAGCATTAATAGTTTTTGTGCAGGAGAAATAAAGGTTAGTAATTACTGTTGAACTGTTAGTCAGTTCTAGTAACTGGATAAAGGCCATACCCTTCTCAATAGAATCAACTTTCTCTGAGCAAACTGTGCTGATAAGAATAAATCGATATGAGAACATTTCTGTTCTGAAGAAAGTAAAGCCCAATTCTCCTACAGAAAAAAAAAAAAAGAGAGAGAGAGAGAGATTACTAAAAGATACCTAATTTCCTTACAAAACTACCATGGGGAAAAGAGTTAAGTACTTTGTAGGAGAATAGATTTCAGGTAACTGCACCTGTACTGTGGAAAATTACTCTTCAATTATGCATAGTAATTAGAGTTGTTGTTTAACTGTTATAAAAAACCTGCAGTGCACTAGGAGGTACATATGACTCATGTAAAAATTCTGTCACTCTGGTAGGTGAGGGAAGATGATTTGAGATAAAAAAAAAAAATGGAATAAAACAGAAACTGCTGGCGAACAGGTTTTTGTAGAGTACTTAACTGGCACACAGTGAGAGCCTATTAAAATGTATTTGTTGATAACTTACAATGTAACTGTCATAGTAATAAGATTAGTGAGGTTTGTATGTCACTAAAATCTCCTTATTAAAAATTACTGGGGCACTTGCGTGGCTCAGTCTGTTGAGCATCCAACTCTTGATTTCCACTCAAATCATGATCTCAGTGTTGTCAGTTGAGTCTCACATCAGCTCCATGCTCAACCCAGAGTCTGCTCAAGATTCTCTTTCTCTCCACTACTCTTCCCCCCATTGCCTGCACACATGCATTCTCCTTATCTCTCAAATAAATACATAAAATCTAAAAAAAAATTATTAATGTACTGTGGTAAGTAAGTAAGTTTTTTAACCCTGATACAGGGTTACTAACTCAATATATCACTTTGAGTTGGAGTTTTTGGACTCTGTCCAAGCGGATTTTAAAATTCATTTTTATGAGACCAAAGTAAAGAATTTAAAGTATGTTCTGATCATAAGATAAGGAGGAATATTAACCTAGTAGTTCTTTTTAACTTAGTAGTTTCTAAATATGACTTTTTACTCCTAACACTCTTTACTCTTAACCCTTAAGATTTCAAATTATTTGATCAACAATGAATAATAATGTGTCAGGCAGGAATACCTTCATTCCTCTCCAGTTATCTCCCACTTGCTTCCTCAGTGGGATGGATCGACACAATCTTGAAACATCTGACTTTTGACAAATATAGCAATTGTCCTTGATGGTTTGGATGGTATTGAAACCATAATCCTGATTAATAACTTTAGTAAAATGTGATGAAGGTCATCAGGCTACATTATCCATATTCCATGAAATCTCAGAGAGGAGAGCCCATGCAAGAGTGCCCCTCTCTGTCTTATCTCTCCTACATTCATGCCATCATAATCATCGTCATCAATGTCCTCAACAATAATAAAATAATAATAAAATCAATGTCCTCAACAACATAATCATTGTCATCAATGTCCTCAACAATAATAAAATGGGGAGAGCCCATGCAAGAGTGCCCCTCTCTGTCTTATCTCTCCTACATTCATGCCATCATAATCATCGTCATCAATGTCCTCAACAATAAAATAAAATAAAATAAAATAAAATAAAATAATAATATCTAACAAACTGTTAGATAACTGCTACAACAGATACAGAACTGAGCACAATTAAGTTTGGTTCAGTATTTATTGGTTGAAAAAATAAAATCATTGAAACATAAAAATTAATACCATAGATAAAAACTAGGCTCCATTATTTCTAGCACTTCTCTTTCAGTTACACTACTGTCAGATAAATTGTAAACTAAATATTTGTTTCTGAGAAGATTCTTTTACATTTCTCTCTCCTCTTCATAGTATTAGTGACTGAGTGACACCAAGCCCCACAAGCTTCCATTTGCAAGTAGTGGTTGCAGTTCATTGTTGATATTGATGTGAAATCCACGCTGTATGCTTAATCTTATTTTAAGACTCATAATTGAGGTGTCTGTGTTTTCTGCCTTGATTTTCTAGCCTTTCAGTGAGATAGGAAGCGTGATTTAAAAACATCACCCCCCTCAGGACTGATTGTGCCTTAGAACTCCCACTGAAGTCAATAGGTGCTTTGTATACACCCAGACTGGACTCGTAATGAGCAGAGCTGATGAGAATCCAGATTTCCAAGGATGACTAGTGCTGAGTCTTCAAGGTCATTCATCATTTTCCTCTGAGAAGGCAGACCCTTCATTTGCTCTCTCTTCTCAAATAGGTACACAATTAAAGGAAGAATTATTCCTCCCAGTGGCAAGCACTTTATTAACAAAGGGCATGTTGAGCCCCTATCTCCTATCATTGCCAGATGGTCTGTGTGCCCAAGCAACTGAAGGCAGCCTCAATGAATATCTTACTTTTTCTCTCAGAACTGCTGGACCCATTACTTCTCTGTGCAAAAAGTAAAAGAAAATCTCCCTAATAGGTTTGCACTGCTTATTTAATTTTCTCTGTAAACTCTGAGTCAATAAAAACAAAAGTGTCACCGTTTAGGTTGTCTGTTCAGTAATTAGGTTCAAACGAACATTTTTTAAATGCTAAAAATCCAAGATTATAACCCCATAATTAGAATTATCTGCTGTAGCTTGAACTGAATAGCAGTTATGATGAAATAAAGAAAAGACTTTCATCCCAAATATTATGTTTCTTATCAAATTTCATCAAATGGACCCATATATTACCATGGTTACAGCAATTTTTAAGAGGTATTCAATAGTGGAATTCTTTGTCTTTTGACAAAGTCATTAAACCTAACACTAATGTTAGTGCATTGGACTGTGTATCCAACATAACTAAACTAGAAGATGTTTTTGGTCTCACTTGTGGACAGTGTCCACCTCCCAAAAGCACACATTCTTTTTCTAGGAAACTATATATAAAAGAAAGGGAAAGTATCCCAGGAGAAAGATGGCATTTTAAAAAAATCAACACAAATATTTGTCTGTGGTAGCAAGAATAGGACAGACTATGCTGCAGTAACCAACAAGCCCCAAATATCAGAGATAATCCAGCAAATTTGACATTTGCACTTTATATGTGGGTTCTATTGCTCTACTGTATAGTTGCTCTCGAAGTGCTGACTCAGCAATGTGAGCAACCTTCAACTTCTAGCTATACCGTCTGAAGCTCTCGCCTTCCGAGGTCACTGCAGGAAGGAAAAGGGACAGGTGGGGAGGCACAGCAGGTCATAAATGACGAGCAGTGCTATGTATACCTTCCTCTCAGTAGCCATTGGCTACAACTAGTCACGTGAAGCAAACTTCACAGGAAGGAAGAATGGAAAATGTAAAGAGCATATGGCTATTTGATGGTCACTGACAAGCTCCATCACATTTTCTAAATAACACAGAGAAAGAAGTGAGCTAAAATTAATATGAACTCATACTGGCGCTGATGCCAATAAGCCCTCTGATGCACTGTGCTGAGTTGGAGTTTACCATGGTAAAAAACAAAGATATGCAGCAAACAATCAACAAAATCCCTACTGGTCCCTTTCCTCATGGAGCTTCTTAGCTTAGTGCTTTACAGAAGCCCTTAGCTTCTCAAAGTCTCATTCTTCCTATCTGTAGTACAAAGATAATAATAATACCTCCCAATAGCATTATTTTGAGGAACAAAGAAAAATGTGGTAAGAATTAAATGAGATAGACTATGTTAAACACATAAGGATGTCTCACACATTTTAGGTGATTAATAAATGTTATTTCTCTTTCCCAAAGAGCTATATAAATATTATTTACAGTTAATACCACTTCCCCTGGGAGAATGTGCAAGGCAGTGATTAAAAGAATGGGCACTGAAGTCCAATCGTGTCCATGAAACATGAGCTGAGCCATTTAATCCCTGGGCCTTTCTGTGCATCCCCTCCACATACACTATATAACAGGAGCAACTTAGCTTATTTCTGTCCCAAGTTTTGTCACTGATACAAATCAGATGTTTGAGAAAATTTAATGAACCAAGAGAATCATCAGCAAGTCCTTTTTAGCCAGCCATTGTGTCTCAGTTTCCCAGTACTATTAGTATCATGATTTCTCCAATCCTGTGAGCTCCAGACTGATCTGGTCCAACTTAGCCCCAGCTTGACCTACATAATGTTTGTTCTTCTTTAAGCCTAAGACCTAGAAACATAAATAATGACTATCCCTGTCATTTTCAGCTCCCAAAAGGTGGTTCCTAGTAGTACTCTATGCCTTTACCATACCCAACTCCTTCCATGAGCCCCAAAATACCACAGAGGGTTTATAGAGACACAGAAAAGTTATTTATAAATACTACCTAGTTTGATTTGAAGAAAAGGGAAAATTTGGGGGCCAAAACTTTGGCCTTGGCACAGATGAATTCAAGATGCAGATTATGTATAAGGAGAGAGTACAATGAACTGTAAGAAGCAGAAAATTTAGCAGAGGGTTTTGATTTTTACTTATATTAAAGTAATGACATGTATAGGTGGAGTAATCACGTTTGTACTTTCCTTATTTATATTTCTCCCTACATCATTTTCTTTAAAGGAAAGGAAAAATGAGATTATGTTATACCTGGGTATTATTTTGTTTGGAAAGATAATTAGTAGGATACTTGGTAGCTTAACTTCTATAATTTCTTTGAAGTTTCTTCCCTTTCTGCTATTATTTAAATTTTTAGGTCTTAGCTCCCTGGTTGGACTGTAATTTTCCTGAGAGATGGAAAGGTTTCTCATACCTCTCATCTTAGTGTTAAAGAGAGTGGGCAGTACTGAATTTGAGTCCTGACTCTCCACAACACATGTAACCCTAAGTAAATTATTTCTGTATTTGTTTCCTCATCTGTTCAAAGCAGAATAATAGTACTTATATACCGGGTTGAATAATATCCTCCAAAGATTCATTTTCTCCCCCAAATCTCAGAATATGACCTTATTTGGAATAGGGTTATTATAGATGTTAATTCAGATGAGGTCATAATGAACTAGGGTGGACCCTTAACCCAAATGACTTAGTGTCCTTATAAGAAGTGGAGAATACCATGTGAAGACACAGACAGAGAGGAAAGATGACCATGTGATGACAGAGGCAGAGATTGGAATTATGAAGTGTCAAGCCAAAGACCATAAAAAACTGCTGGCAACCATCACAAGCTAAGAGACAGGCACGATACAGATCATTCCTTTGAGCCCCAAAAAGGATCAAACTCTGCCAACATCTTGATTTGTATTTCTGTCCTGAGCCATGAGATTAAAATCCTGTTGTTTTAAGCCACTCAGTCTCTGGTAATTTTATACAGCAGCCCTATAAAATACAACATACTTTACAGAATACCTTTAGATTCTAGTTGAAGTAATTTACATAAAGCACTTAACCATGATGCTTAGCACATATTAATCACATAATAAATGTTAGCTTTCAAATATTTACTGATTAAGAGAACAAGAGTCAATGCAGAATATACCAGCACCCTGTTCTCTTCTTTCAGATATTTTACTAGGCAGAGAATAACACAGTTGGAATCTTCCTTTTCTAAACTCCAAGAGTAGAATGAAGTATGTAATTATAAAAACACAGTAAAAGTTGTTAGGTGTTCTATAGTGGCCAGTTTAAAGAATAAGCTAAAAAGAATACAATAGCTAAACTGAAAAATACAATAGAGGGGTTCAACAGCAAACTGGATGAAGCAGAAAAATGGATCAGTGACCTGGAAGACAGGGTAGTAGAATTCACCCAAACAGAGCAGCAACAAGGGAGGGGGGGGGGGGAGAACTTTTAAAAAGTGAAGATAGATTAAAGGACTCATAGGACAACATCAAGAGGAAACATATTTGCAATTTGGGGTCCCAGAAGGAGAGGAGAGAGAGAAACGGGCAGAAAACATATTTAAAGAAATAATGGCTGAAAGTTTCCACAATCTGGGGAGGGAAACAGATATTAGGGTCCAACTAGCCCAGAGCATTCCAAATAAAATGAGCCCAGAGAAATCCAGCAAGACACAATATAATTAAAATGCCAAATGTTAAAGATAATGAGAAAATCTCAAAAGCAGCAAGGAAAACAAAAAACAAACAAACAAACTTGCAATGTATAAGGAAGGCCCCATAAGAATATCAGCAGATTTTTAAAACTTGCAGATCAGAAGGGAGTGACATGATATATTCAAAGTGCTAAAAGGAAGAAACTTCTAACCAAGAATAGTCTGTCCAGCAAGGTTATTATTCAGAATTGAAGGAGAGAGAGAGTTTTCCAGACATGCAAAAGCTAAAGAAGTTCATCTGCACTAAAGCAGCTTTATAAGAAATGATAAAGGGACTTTGTCAAGCTGAAAAGAAAAGGCATAACTAGTAATAAGAAAACATATGAAAGTAAAAATCTCACTACTAAAGGTAAATATATTGTAAAGGTAATAGATTAATCATTTATAAAGCAAGTATGAAGGTTAAAAGACAAAAGTAATAAAATTATCTATGCAATAATTAGTTAAGGAATAAAGAAAATAAAAAGATGTAAAATGTGACATCAAAAACAAAACATCATGGAGGGGAGTAAAAACTGAAGAGTTTTAGAATGAGTTCAAATGTTAAGTTGCTATCATTTAAAAATATATATATATATGTATAAAACATCAAATTACCAGGGAAAAAAAAAACAAGAGAAGAAGAAAGGAAATACAAAAACAGCCAGGAAACAATTAATAAAATGGCAATAAGTACATACCTATCAATAACTAGTTTAAAATGTAAACAACTCAAGTTTGCTAATCAAAAGGCATCCAGTGGCTGAATAGATAAGAAATACGAGGTACATCTATATACTGCCTATAAGAGACTCACTTCAGATATAAGGACACGCACAGACTGAAAGTGAAGGGATGGAAAAAGGTTTTTCGTGCAAATGGAAACAAAAGGAAATCCAGGGAGCTACGATCATATCAGACAACATAGACTTTAAATTAAAGAGTATAAAGAAAGGCACTAAATAATGATAAAGTTGTCAATCCAATAAGAAGATATAACATTTGTAAATATTTATGCATCCAGTATAGGAGCATCTAAACATATGAAGTGACTATTAATAGACTTAAAGGGAGAAATTGACAGAAATACAGTAATAGTAGGGGCTTTAACACCCCACTCACATCATTAGATTGTTATAGACAGAAAATGAGTAAGGGAACATCAGCCTTACATGACACATTAGACCAGATGGACTTAATAGACATATCCAGAACATTCCATTCAAAAGCAGCAGAATACACATTCTTCTGCAAGTGTGCATGAAACATTATGCAGAATAGATTACTTTCAGGCCACATAACAAGTCTCCAAGATTGAAAAGACTGAAATCAGATCAAACATCTTTTCTGACCACAATGCTAAAAAACTAAAAATCCATTTTAAGAAGAAAACAGGAAAAATCACAAATATGTGGAGATTAAACAACATCCTACTAACCAACTAATGGGTTGAAAAAAAAATCAAAGAATAAATTAAAAAATACCTTGAGACAAATGAAAACGAAATACAACATACCAAAATCTAAGATGGAGCAAAAGCGGGCTTAAGAGAAAAGTTCATAGTGATACAGGCCTATCTCAAAAAAAAAAATAAATAAATAAAAAAAATAAACAAGAAAAACCTCAAATAGGGAATTTAGCTTTTACATACAAAAGAACTAGAAAAAAACACATACACAGCCTAGTTACTAAAATGAAGGAAATTTTAAAGATTAGAGCAGAGATAAAATAGAGACTAAAAAGACAGAACAGATCAATGAAACTAAGAGCTGTTTCTTTGAAAAAAGGAACAAAATTAACAAACTTTCAGTTAGGATGTATCCTTGGGCTCAAAATGGGTCTCTCGTAGACAACATATGGAAGGGTCCTGTCGTTTTATCCAATCTGCAACTCTGTGCCATTTTATGGGTGCATTTAGACCATTCACATTGAGAGCGATTATTGAGAGATATGTTTTTATTGACATCATGTTACCTGTGAATTCTTTGTTTCTATAGATTGTCTCCATATATTTCTGTTCAGTGATACTCTTGAGTTTTTCCTCTTTTATAGACCCCCTCTTAATATTTCTTGTAGTGCCGGCTTGGTGGTCACATACTCTTTTAAACCTTGCCGGTCTTGGAAACTCTTAATCTCTCCATCCATTTTGAATGTCAGTCTTGCTGGATAAAGTATTCTTGGCTTCATGTTCTTCTCATTTAGTGGCCTGAATACATGTTGCCAGCCCTTTCTGGCTTGCCAGGTTTCCATGGACAGGTCTGATGTTATTCTGATGGGCTTTCCACTGTACGTAAGGAATCTCTTTCCCCTAGCTGCTTTCAAAAGCTCCTGTCTAAAATTATGATTCATCATTTTCACAATCAGGTGTCTCGAGGTCTTTCTAGATTCTATGATCTTCGGGGGAGACTTTTCTGACTCTAGGACATGAACTCTGGTTCCATTCACCAGATTGGGAAAATTTTCATGGAGAATTTGTTCAACTATATCCTCTAGTCTTTCTTTCTCTTCCCCGTTAGGGATTGCAATAATTCGGACCCTGGAACATTTCATGGTGTCATTTACTTCCCTAATTCTGTTTTCATGGCTTCTAAGCTGTTTGTTCCAGGCTTCCTCCTGATCCTTTTTCTCTATCAGTTTGTCCTCTAGATCATTAATTCTATCATCTGTCTCAGTTACCCTAGCTGTCCACTGGTGTCTGGCAAAGACCCCATCAAAAAGGAGAATTTCAGACCAATATCCCTGATGAATATGGATGTAAAGATTCTCAACAAGATCCTAGCTAATAGGGAGCACCTGGGTGCTTCAGTGGGTTAAGCCTCTGCCTTCAGCTCAGGTCATGATCTCAGGGTCCTGGGATTGAGCCCCGCATCAGGCTCTCTGCTCAGCGGGGAGCCTGCTTCCCTCCCTCTCTCTGCCTGTCTCTCTGCCTACTTGTGCTCTCTCTCTCTGTCACATAAATAAATAAAATCTTTAAAGATCCTAGCTAATAGGATCCAACACTACATTAAAAAGATTATCCACCATGACCAGGTGGGATTTATCCCTGGGTTTCGAGGATGGTTCAACAATTCACAAATCAATGTGATAGAACAAATCAATAAGAGAAGAGAGAAGAACCACATGGTCCTCTCAATTGATGCAAAAAAAGCACTGGACAAAATCCAGCATCTGTTCCTGATTAAAACGCTTCAAAGTATACGGATAGAGGGAACATTCCTGAACTTCATAAAATCTATCTATGAAAAACCCACAGCAAATATCATCCTCAATGTGTAAAAGCTGACAGCCTTCCCTTTGAGATCAGGAACACAACAAGGATGCCCACTCTCACCACTCTTGTTCAACGTAGTATTGGAAGTCCTAGCAACAACAATCAGACAACAAAGAGAAATAAAAGGTATTCAAATTGGCAATGAAGAAGTCAAACTGTCTCTCTTCACAGATGTTATGACACATTATATGGAAATCCCAAAAGACTCCACCCCCAAACTACAAGAACTCATTCAGCAATTCAGTAATGTGGCAGGATACAAAGTCAATGTACAGAAATCAGTTGCTTTCTTACACACTAACAATGAAAATACAGAAAGGGAAATCAGAGAATTGATTCCATTTACTGTAGCACCAAGAATCATAAGATACCTGGGAATAAATCTAACCAAACAGGTAAAGGATCTGTACTCGAGGAACTAGAGAACACTCATGAAAGAAATTCAAGAAGACACAGAAAGATGGAAGACCAGTCTATGCTCATGGAACAGAAAAATAAACATTGTTAAAATGTCTATACTGCCTAGAGCAATCTATACTTTCAATGCCAGTCCAATCAAAATTCCACTGGCATTTTTCAAAGACCTGGATCAAACAATTCTAAAATTTGTATGGAATCAGAAGAGACCCCAAATTGCTAAGGAAATATTGAAAAAGAAAAACAAAACTGGCTTTTTCAAGCTTTATTGTTGCCTGATTTCAAGCTTTACTACAAAGCTGTGATCACCAAGACAGCATGGTACTGGCATAAAAAAAGACACATAGACCAGTGGAACAGAGTAGAGAGCCCAGATATGGACCTTCAACTCTATGGTCAAATAATCTTCAACAAAGCAGGGAAAAATATACAGTGGAGAAAAGACAGTGTCTTCAATAAATGGTGCTGGGAAAATTGGACAGCTATGTGTAGAAGAATGAAACTCGACCATTCTCTTACACTATACACAAAGATAAACTCAAAATGGATAAAAGACCTCAACGTGAGGCAGGAATCCATCAGAATCCTAGAGGAGAACATAAGCAGCAACCTCTTCGATATCAGCCACAGCAACTTCTCTCAAGATATGTCTCCAAAGGCAAAGGAAACAAAAGCAAAAATGAATTTTTCATCAAGATCAAAAGCTTCTGCACAGCAGAGGAAACAGTCAACAAAACAAAGAGGCAACCCACGGAGTGGGAGAAGATATTTGCAAATGACAATACAGACAAAGGGCTGATATCCAGGATCTATAAAGAACTTCTCAAACTCAACACACACAAAAGAGATAATCATGTCAAAAAATGGGCAGAAAACATGAACAGACACTTCTCCAGTGAAGACATACAAATGGCTAACGGACACATGAAAAAATGTTCTTCATCACTAGCCATCAGGGGGATTCAAATTAAAACCACATTGAGATACCACCTGACACCAAATGGCCAAAATTAATGAAACAGTAAACAATGTGTGTTGGAGAGGATTGGAGAAGGGGAACCCTCTTACATGGTTGGTGGGAATGCAAGTGCACCCACTTGGAAATCAGGGTGGAGATTCCTTAAGAATTTAAAAATAGAGCTTCCCTATGACCCTACAATTGCACTACTGGGTATTTACCCCAAAGATACAGATGTAGTGAAAAGAAGGGCCGTCTTACCCCAATGTTCATAGCAGCAATGGCCATGGTTGCCAAACTGTGGAAAGAACCAAGATGCCATTCAATGGATGAAGGATCAAGAAGATATGGTCCATATATACTATGGAGTATTATGCTCCATCAGAAAGGATGAATACTCAACTTTTGTATCAACATGGATGGGACTGGAAGAGATTATGATAACTGAGATAAACCAAGCAGAGAGAGTCAATTATCATATGGTTTCACTTATTTGTGAAGCATAAGAAATAACACGGAGGACATGGGGAGATGGAGAGGAGAAGGAAGATGGGGAAAATTGGAGAGGGAGATGAACCATGAGAGACTATGGACTCTGAAAAACAATCTGAGGGTTTTGGAGGGGTGGGGTGTGGTAGGTGGTAGGTGGGGCTGGTGGTGGGTATTATGGAGGGCACATATTGCAGGGAGCACTGGCTGTGGTGCATAAACAATTCTGGAACACTGAAAAAAAATTTTTTTAAATAAATAAAAGTAAAAAAAAAAAAAAACAAACCTCCAGTTAGACTCACCCAGAAAAAAAGAGCACTCAAATAAATGAAATCAGAAATGAAAGAAGAGAAGTTACAATTGATACCACATATATATGAAGGGTCACAAGACATTACTATGAACAATTATACACCAATAAATTAAAAAACTTGGAAGAAATAAATAAGTTCTTAGAAACACATAGCCTTCCAAGACTGGATCATGATGAAATAAAAAAATCTGAATAGACTGATTACTAGTAAGGGGATTGAATCAATAATGAAAGATCTCCCAAAACACAGTAGTCCAAGACCAGATGACTATATGGGTGAATTCTACAAAATATTCAGAGATTTAATACCTATCCTTCTCAAACTCCTCCAAAAAATTGAAGAGAGAGTGCTTCTAAACTCATTTTTATATGGCCAGCATTACCCTGATAATAAAACTAGACAAAGACACACAAAAAAGAGAGAAAATTACAGATCAGTACCCCTAATGAGCATGCAAAAATTCTCACCAAAATATTAGCAAGTACACTCATATACCATAATCAAGTGGATTTATTCCAGGGAGAGGATGAGGATGATTCAACATCCACAAATCAGTCAATGTAAAACACTAAGTAAACAAAAGGAAGGATAAAAATCATATGATCATTTCAACAGATGCAAAAAAAAAAAAAAAGTTAACAAAATTCAAACATTTGTAATCAAAACTCTCAACAAAAGGGGTATAGGGGAGAGTCAAGATGGCGGAGAAGTAGCAGCTGAGACTACTTCAGGTTGCGGGAGATCAGCTAGATAGCTTATCTAAAGATTGCAAACACCTACAAATCCAACGGGAGATCGAAGAGAAGAAGAACAGCAATTCTAGAAACAGAAAATCAACCACTTGCTGAAAGGTAGGACTGGCAGAGAAGTGAATCCAAAGGGACGGGAAGACAGACCCCGGGGGGAGGGGCCGGCTCCCGGCAAGCGGCGGAGCAACGGAGCACAAAATCGGGACTTTTAAAAGTCTGTTCCGCTGAGGGACATCGCTCCAGAGGCTTAACTGGGGTGAAGCCCACGCAGGGCCAGTGTGGCCTCAGGTCCCGCAGGGTCACAGAAGTATCGGGGTGTCTGAGTGTCGCAGAGCTCACAGGTATTAGAACGGGGAAGCCGGCTACAGAGACGGAGCCGAGGAGTGAGCTCACAGCTCGGGCTTACCTTGAACCGGTCGCAGGCTCAGTGAGCTCGGAGCGCAGCCGGAGGCCAGGCAGACGGGAGTAATTGGACGCTGTTCCCTGAGGGCGCACTGAGGAGTGGGACCCCTAGCTCTCGGCTCCTCCAGGCCGGAGACTGGGAGGCCGCCATCTTCCTTCCCGTCCTCCGGACTCTACGGAAAGCGCTCAGGGAACAAAAGCTCCCGAAAGCAAACCCGAGCGGATTACTCAGCCCGGCCCCTGGTAAGGGCGGTGCGATTCCGCCTGGGGCAAAGACACTTGAAAATCACTACAACAGGCCCCTCCCCCAGAAGATCAACAAGAAACCCAGCCAGGACCAAGTTCACTTACGAGGAGTGCGGTTTCAATACCAAGGAGAGCAGCGGAATTCCAGAGGAGGAGAAAGCAAAGCACGGAACTCATGGCTTTCTCCCCATGATTCTTTAGCCTTGCAGTTAATTTAATTTTTTTTTCTTTTTCAATTTTTTTCTCTTCTTCTGCTAAATTTTTTTAAACTTTTACCCTTTTCTTTTTTAACGTTTTTTAACTAGTTTATCCAATATATATATATTTTTTCCTTTTTATATTTTTTCATTATTGGTTTTCTTTTTTTTATTTGTTTCTTTTTTATTTTTTATTTTATTTTTTTTTTCTTTCTGAACCTCTTTTTATCCCCTTCCCCCCCCCCTCACGATTTGGGATCTCTTCTGATTTGGCTAAAGCACATTTTCCTGGGGTTGTTGCCACCCTTTTAGTATTTTGCTTACTCCTTCATATACTCTTATCTGGACAAAATGACAAGGCGGAAAAATTCACCACAAAAAAAAGAACAAGAGGCAGTACCAAAGGCTAAGGACCTAATCAATATAGACATTGGTAATATGTCAGATTTAGAGTTCAGAATGACGATTGTCAAGGTTCTAGCTGGGCTCGAAAAAGGCATGGAAGATATTAGAGAAACCCTCTCGGGAGATATAAAAGCCCTTTCTGGAGAAATAAAAGAACTAAAATCTAATCAAGTTGAAATAAAAAAAGCTATTAATGAGGTGCAATCAAAAATGGAAGCTCTCACTGCTAGGATAAATGAGGCAGAAGAAAGAATTAGCGATATAGAAGACCAAATGACAGAGAATAAGGAAGCTGAACAAAAGAGGGACAAACAACTACTGGACCACGAGGGCAGAATTCGAGAGATAAGTGACACCATAAGACGAAACAACATTAGAATAATTGGGATTCCAGAAGAAGAAGAAAGAGAGAGGGGAGCAGAAGGTATATTGGAGAGAATTATTGGAGAGAATTTCCCCAATATGGCAAAGGGAACAAGCATCAAAATCCAGGAGGTTCAGAGAACCCCACTAAAAATCAATAAGAATAGGTCCACACCCCGTCACCTAATAGTCAAATTTACAAGTCTTAGTGACAAAGAGAAAATCCTGAAAGCAGCCCGGGAGAAGAAGTCTGTAACATACAATGGTAAAAATATTAGATTGGCAGCAGACTTATCCACAGAGACCTGGCAGGCCAGAAAGAGCTGGCATGATATATTCAGAGTACTAAACGAGAAAAACATGCAGCCAAGAATACTATATCCAGCTAGGCTATCATTGAAAATAGAAGGAGAGATTAAAAGCTTCCAGGACAAACAAAAACTGAAAGAATTTGCAAACACCAAGCCAGCTCTACAGGAAATATTGAAAGGGGTCCTCTAAGCAAAGAGAGAACCTAAAAGTAGTAGATCAGAAAGGAACAGAAACAATATACAATAGCAGTCACCTTACAGGCAATACAATGGCACTAAATTCATATCTCTCAATAGTTACCCTGAATGTTAATGGGCTAAATGCCCCAATCAAAAGACACAGGGTATCAGAATGGATAAAAAAACAAAACCCATCTATATGTTGCCTACAAGAAACTCATTTTAAACCCGAAGACACTTTCAGATTTAAAGTGAGGGGGTGGAAAAGAATTTACCATGCTAATGGACATCAGAAGAAAGCAGGAGTGGCAATCCTTATATCAGATCACTTAGATTTTAAACCAAAGACTATAATAAGAGATGAAGATGGACACTATATCATACTCAAAGGATCTATCCAACAAGAAGATCTAACAATTGTAAATATCTATGCCCCTAACGTGGGAGCAGCCAACTATATAAACCAATTAATAACAAAATCAAAGAAACACATCGACAATCATACAATAATAGTAGGGGACTTTAACACTCCCCTCACTGAAATGGACAGATCATCCAAGCAAAAGATCAACAAGGAAATAAAGGCCTTAAATGACACACTGGACCAGATGGACATCACAGATATATTCAGAACATTTCATCCCAAAGCAACAGAATACACATTCTTCTCTAGTGCACATGGAACATTCTCCAGAATAGATCACATCCTTGGTTCTAAATCAGGTCTTAACTGTTATCAAAAAATTGGGATCATTCCCTGCATATTTTCAGACCACAATGCTCTGAAGCTAGAACTCAATCGCAAGAGGAAATTTGGAAAGAACCCAAATATATGGCGACTAAACAGCATCCTTCTAAAGAATGAATGGGTCAACCAGGAAATTAAAGAAGAATTGAAAAAATTCATGGAAGCAAATGATAATGAAAATACAACGGTTCAAAATCTGTGGGACACAACAAAGGCAGTCCTGAGAGGAAAATATATAGCGGTACAAGCCTTTCTCAAGAAACAAGAAAGGTCTCAGGTACACAACCTAACCCTACACCTAAAGGAGCTGGAGAAAGAACAAGAAAGAAACCCTAAACCCAGCAGGAGAAGAGAAATCATAAAGATCAGAGCAGAAATCAATGAAATAGAAACCAAAAAAACAATAGAACAAATCAACGAAACTAGGAGCTGGTTCTTTGAAAGAATTAATAAGATTGATAAGCCCCTGGCCAGACTTATCAAAAAGAGAAGAGAAAGGACCCAAATAAATAAAATCATGAATGAAAGAGGAGAGATCACAACCAACACCAAAGAAATACAGACAATCATAAGAACATATTATGAGCAACTCTATGCCAACAAATTTGACAATCTGGAAGAAATGGATGCATTCCTAGAGACATATAAACTACCACAACTGAACCTGGAAGAAATAGAAAGCCTGAACAGACCCATAACCAGTAAGGAGATTGAAACAGTCATCAAAAATCTCCAAACAAACAAAAGCCCAGGGCCAGACGGCTTCCCGGGGGAATTCTACCAAACATTTAAAGAAGAACTAATTCCTATTCTCCTGAGACTGTTCCAAAAAATAGAAATGGAAGGAAAACTTCCAAACTCATTTTATGAGGCCAGCCTCACCTTGATCCCCAAACCAGACAAGGATCCCATCAAAAAAGAGAACTACTGACCAATATCCTTGATGAACACAGATGCAAAAATTCTCACCAAAATACTAGCCAATAGGATTCAACAGTACATTAAAAGGATTATTCACCACGACCAAGTGGGATTTATTCCAGGGCTGCAAGGTTGGTTCAACATCCGCAAATCAATCAATGTGATACAACACATTAATAAAAGAAAGAACAGGAACCATATGATACTCTCCATAGATGCTGAAAAAGCATTTGACAAAGTACAGCATCCCTTCCTGATCAAAACTCTTCAAAGTGTAGGGATAGAGGGCACATACCTCAATATTATTAAAGCCATCTATGAAAAACCCATCGCAAATATCATTCTCAATGGAGAAAAACTGAAAGCTTTTCCGCTAAGGTCAGGAACACGGCAGGGATGTCCGTTATCACCACTGCTATTCAACATAGTACTAGAAGTCCTAGCCTCAGCAATCAGACAACAAAAAGAAATTAAAGGCATCCAAATCGGCAAAGAAGAAGTCAAACTATCACTCTTCGCAGATGATATGATACTATATGTGGAAAACCCAAAAGACTCCACTCCAAAACTGCTAGAACTTGTACAGGAATTCAGTAACGTGTCAGGATATAAAATCAATGCACAGAAATCAGTCGCATTTCTCTACGCCAACAACAAGACAGAAGAAAGAGAAATTAAGGAGTCCATCCCATTTACAATTGCACCCAAAACTATAAGATACCTAGGAATAAACCTAACCAAAGAGACTAAGAATCTATACACAGAAAACTATAAAGTACTCATGAAAGAAATTGAGGAAGACACAAAGAAATGGAAAAATGTTCCATGCTCCTGGATTGGAAGAATAAATATTGTGAAAATGTCTATGCTACCTAAAGCAATCTACACATTTAATGCAATTCCTATCAAAGTACCATCCATTTTTTTCAAGGAAATGGAACAAATAATCCTAAAATTTATATGGAACCAGAAAAGACCGCGAATAGCCAAAGGAATATTGAAAAAGAAAGCCAGAGTTGGTGGCATCACAATTCCGGACTTCAAGCTCTGTTAAAAAGCTGTCATCATCAAGAGGGCATGGTACTGGCACAAAAACAGACACATAGATCTATGGAACAGAATAGAGAGCCCAGAAATAGACCCTCAACTCTATGGTCAACTAATCTTCGACAAAGCAGGAAAGAATGTCCAATGGAAAAAAGACAGCCTCTTCAATAAATGGTGTTGGGAAAATTGGACAGCCACATGCAGAAAAATGAAATTGGATCATTTCCTTACACCACACACGAAAATAGACTCAAAATGGATGAAGGAGAAAGGAATGTGAGAAAGGAATCAATGTGAGAAAGGAATCCATCAACATCCTTGAGGAGAACACAGGCAGCAACCTCTTCGACCTCAGCCGCAGCAACATCTTCCTAGGAACATCGCCAAAGGCAAGGGAAGCAAGGGCAAAAATGAACTATTGGGATTTTATCAAGATCAAAAGCTTTTGCACAGCAAAGGAAACAGTTCACAAAACCAAAAGACAACTGACAGAATGGGAGAAGATATTTGCAAACGACATATCAGATAAAGGGCTAGTGTCCAGAATCTATAAAGAACTTAGCAAACTCAACCCCCAAAGAACAAATAATCCAATCAAGAAATGGGCAGAAGACATGAACAGACATTTCTGCAAAGAAGACATCCAGATGGCCAACAGACACATGAAAAAGTGCTCCATATCACTCGGCATCAGGGAAATACAAATCAAAACCACAATGAGATACCACCTCACACCAGTCAGAATGGCTAAAATTAACAAGTCCGGAAATGACAGATGCTGGCGAGGATGCGGAGAAAGGGGAACCCTCCTACACTGTTGGTGGGAATGCAAGCTGGTGCAACCACTCTGGAAAACAGCATGGAGGTTCCTCAAAATGTTGAAAATAGAACTACCCTATGACCCAGCAATTGTACTGCTGGGTATTTACCCTAAAGATACAAACGTAGTGATCCGAAGGGGCACGTGCACCCGAATGTTTATAGCAGCAATGTCTACAATAGCCAAACTATGGAAAGAACCTAGATGTCCATCAACAGACGAATGGATAAAGAAGATGTGGTATATATATACAATGGAATACTATGCAGCCATCAAAAGAAATGAAATCTTGCCATTTGCGACAACATGGATGGAACTAGAGGGTATCATGCTTAGCGAAATAAGTCAATCGGAGAAAGACAACTATCATATGATCTCCCTGATATGAGGGAGAGGAGATGCAACATGGGGGGTTAATGTGGTAGGAGAAGAGTAAATGAAACAAGTTGGGATTGGGAGGGAGACAAACCATAAGTGACTCTTAATCTCACAAAACAAACTGAGGGTTGCTGGGCAGAGGGGGGTTGGGGGGGGTTATGGACATTGGGTAGGGTATGTGCTATGGTGAGTGCTGTGAAGTTTGTAAACGTGGAGATTCACAGACCTGTACCCCTGGGGGGAAAAATATATATATATATATGTTTATAAAAAATAAAATTATAAAAAAAAAAAGGGGTATAAAGGAAATATATCTCAACCATGTATGACAATCCAACAGCTAACATCACACTCAATGGTGAAAAGTTGAAAGCTTTTCATCTAAGATCAGGAACAAGACAAGGATACCCACTCTCATCACTTGTATTCAATATATTATTGGAAGTCCTAGCCATAGTATTAGGCAAGAAAAAGAAATAAAAGCCATCCAAATTGATAAGAGAGAAGTAAAACTATCACTATTTATAATGACATGATACTATGTGCAGAAAACCATAAAGACTCCACCAAAAAACTATTAGAACTAATAAATTAATTTTCAGGATACAAAATTAATATACAGAAATCTGTGGCATTGTTATACACTAACAATGAAGTATTAGAAAGAGCAATTAAGAAAATAATGCCATTTACAATTACATCAAAAGAATAAATAAAATTATACCTAGAAATAAATTTAACCAATAAGCAGAAAGACCAGTACACTGAAAATTACAAGACACTGATGAAAGAAACTGAAGAAAATACAAAATAAATGGAAATATATTCCATGCTCATGGATTGGAAGAATCAAAGTTGTTAAAATGTCCATACTACCTAAGCAATGAACAGATTCAACGCAACACCTATCAAAATTCCAATGGCATACTTCGCAGAAAAAGAACAAATAATTTGAAAATTTGTAAGGAGCCAGAAAAGATCCTGAAAAGCCAAAGCAATCTTAAGAATGAAGAACAAAGCTGGAGGTGTCATGCTCCAATTTCAAACTATACTACACAGCTATAATAATCAAAACACTAAAGTATTGGTAAAAAATCAAACACAGAGATCAATGGAAAAGAAGTGAGAGCCCAGAAATAAATCCACACATATTTGGACAATTAACCTATAACAAAGGAGCCAAAAATATAAAATGAAGAAAAGATAGTTTCCTCAATAAACGATGTTGGGAAAACTGGACAGCTACATGCAAAAGAAAGAAACTAGATTACCATCTTACATAATATACAAAAATTAACTCAAATAGATTAAAGACTTGAATGTAGGACCTGAAACCATAAAATTCTAAAAAGAAAATATAGGCAGTCAGCTCTTCAATATTAGTCTTAGCAATGTCTTTGTGGCTATAACTCAAAAGGCAAGGGAACAAAAGCAAAATGAACAATAGAGACTATTTTAAACTAAAAAGCTTCTGCAAGGCAATGGAAACACTAGCAAAACAAAAGGCAATCTACTGAATGGGAGAAGATATTTGCAAACCATATATATCCAAAACATATAAAAAACTCATACAACTCAACAACAACAAAAAAATCCAAACAACATGATTTAAAAATGGACAAAGAATTTAAATATACATTTCTCCAAAGATGACACATATATGACCAACAAGTACATGAAAGGATGCTCAACATCACTAATGATTAGGGAAATGCAAATCAAAACCACAAGATATCACCTAATACTTGTTAGAATGGTTATCATAAGAAAGACAAACAATAACAAGTGTTGGTGTACACTGTACACTGTTGGTGGCATTGTAACCTGGTGCAGCCACTATGGAAACAGTACAGTAATTCCTCAAAAAGATTAACAATAGAACTACCCTATGACACAGCTATTCTACTTCTGGGTATTTATCCAAAGAATATGAAAACACTAATTTGAAAAGATATATGCACCCCCATGTTAATTGCAGCATTATTTACAATGACCAAACTATGGTCTAAGTGTCCTCTGATATGAATGGATAAAGGGAATATGGTATATTTATACAATGGAATATTAGTCAGCCATAAAAATAGGAACTCTTTCATTTGTGACATTATGGATGAGCCTTAAGGGTATTATGCTAAGCAAAGTATGTCAGAGAGAAAGACAAATACCATAGGATTTCACTCATATGTGGTATTAAAAAACAGAACAAATGAATAAAAATGAAAACTAAAAGTCTCATAGGTACAGACTAGTGGCTACCAGAAGGGAAGAGGTTTGGGGAGTGGGAAAAATGGATGAAGGGATCAACTGTATGGTGATAGATAGTAACTAGACTTGTGGTGGTAATCATTTTATAGTGTATGTATACAGATGTTGGATTATAAAGCTACACATATGAAATATATTTTTTTTCAAAAAAGGAAAGATGAAAGACTCCAAATAAACAGCAATCTAACTCTATGCGTTAAGGAACTAAAACAAGAACAAGACAAGTTCAAGGTTGACAGAAGACAAGAAATAAGATTTCCACATTAGAGCAAAAATAAATGAAATAGAGAACTGAAAAAAAATAGAAAAAATTAACCAAATTAAGAGCTGGTTCTTTGAAAAGATAAAATTGACAAATCCTTAGCTAGACTAACCAAGGGAAAAAGAGAGAAGACCCAGATAAACAAAATTATAAATGAAAAATGAGACATTAAAACTGATACCACAGAAGAACAAAGGATCATAAGAGACATCTATGAACAACTCTATGACCATAAACTGGACAATCTATAAGACACAGAAAAATTATTTAAAACATACAACTTATTTAGATGGAATCAGGAAGAAATAGAATATTTGAGTAGATCAATTACTAGAAAAAAGGTTTAATCAGTAATCAGAAATCTCCCAATGAAGAAAAGCCCAGGACTAGATGTCTTCACTGGTAAATTAAAACACTCTCCCAAAAAATCAAAGAGGAAGAAACACTCCAAAATTCATTTTATGAGGCGGCATTTTATGAAGCTAGAAAAGGTCACTACTAGAGAAGAAAACTACAGACCAATATCCCTGATAAAAATAGATGCAAAAATTTTCAATAACATATTACCAAATCAAATTCAGCAGCACATTAAAAGAATCATTTGCTATGATCAAGTGGGATTTATTCCTGGGATGCAATAACGGCTCAACATACACAGATCAATCAATGTGATACATCCCATTAATAGAATGAAAGATAATCATATGATTATCTGACAAAATTCAACATCCACTCATGATAAAAACTCTAACAAATTAGGAATAGGAAAAACATCTATCAACATAACAAGGATCAGATATGTCAAGACCGTAGTTAATATTATACTCAATGGTAAAGAACTGAAAGTTTTTCTTCTACAATCAGGAACAAGACAAAGGTGCCCACTCTCAGTACTCTGTACTCAACATAGTACTGAAAGTCCTAGCTAGAGCAATTAGACCAAAAAAAAAAAAGCATCAGAATTGGAAAGGAAAAAGTAAAATTGTCTCCATTTACAGATGACATGATTTTATTCATAGAAAATCCTAAAAAGTCAGCCAAATCATTATTAGATCTAATCAATTAATTCAGTAAAGTTGCAGGATACAAAATTAACATATAAAAATCAACAGTATTTCTATACACTAACAATGAATTTTCTGAAAAATAAAGAAACCAGTATCATTTTACAATAGCATCAAAAACAATAAAATACTTAGGAATAAATTTAATCAGGCAAGTGAAAGATCTCTAGTCTGAAAACTGTAAGACACTGATAAAAAGAAATTGAAGAAGACACAAATAAATGGAAAGTTATCCTGTGTTCATAGATTGGAAGACTTAATATTGTTAAAATACCAATATTATCAAAAGCTATCTACTGATTCAATGCAATTCCTATGAAGATTCTTTTTTATTTAAGATTTTATTTATTTATTTGAGAGAGAGAGAAACAGAATGAGAGAGCATGATAAGGGAGGTCAGAGGGAGAAACAGACTCCCCATGGATCTGGGAGCCCGATGCGGGACTTGATCCTAGGACTCCAGGATCATGACCCGAGCCGAAGGCAGTCGCTTAACCAACTGAGCCACCCAGGTGCCCTCCTATCAAGATTCTAATGGCATTTTTAATAAAAGTAGAAAAACCACTCCTAAAATGTATATGAACCATGAAAGATCCTGAATAGCCAAAGAAATTCTGAGAAAGAACAAAGGAGAAGGCATCATACTCCCTTATCTCAAGCTATACTATAAAGCTATAGTATTCAAAACAGATGGCACTGGCATGAAAACAGACACACAGACCAAAGGAATAGGATTGAGAAGCCCAAAATAAATCCAAGCATATATGGCCAACTAATATTTTACAAAGGAGCCAAGAGCTCTCAATGGAGAAAAGACAGTCCCTTCAATAAATGGTGTTGGGATAACTGGATATTCACGTGTAAAAGAATGAAACTGGACCCCTACCTTACATCACTCACAAAAATTAACTCAAAATGGATTAAAGATTTAAATGTAAATCTGAAACCATGAAACTCCTAGAAAACATAGGGATAAAGCTCCTTGACATGGGTCTTGGAAATGATTTTTATTTGACACCTGAAGTACAAGCAACAACAACAACAAAAACAAACAAACAAAAAACAACAACAACAACAACAAAAACAAGTGGGACTACATCAAACTAAAAAGCTCCTGTACAGAAAAAGGTATCATCAATAAAGGGCAAAGACAACCTATAGAATGAAAAAATATTTGCAAACCACATAGCTAATAAGGGGTTAATATGTAAAATATATAAAGAACTCATACAACTCAATGGCAAACACACACACACATACACGCACATGCACACACACACAAACTAAAAAGGGACAAAAGACCCGAATTGACCTTATTCTAAAAACACACACGCACACACACGCACACACACACACAAAAAGCCAACAAGCACATAAGAAAAAACACTCAACATCACTAGTCATTAGAAAAACACAGATTAAAACCATATCAGGATATTATCTCACTACTACTACTACTACCACTACTACTGTTGGAGTGGCCATCACTAAAAAGATGAGAGATAACAAATGTGAGCATGGATATGGGTGCCCTTTTGTGCACTGCTGGCAGGATTAGAAATTGGTATAACCACTATAGAAAACAGTATGAAGGATCCTCAAAAAATTAAAAGGAGAAGTACAATATGATCTAGCAATTCCATTTCTGGAAATATACCCAAAGAAAACAGTAACTCAAAAAGATATCTGCACCTCCATGTTCATAGCAGTATTATTTATAATAGCTAAGATTTGGAAACAACCTAAGTGCCACTGATGGATGAATGGATAAAGAAGTTGTTGTATGAACACACACACACACACACACCACAAATGGAATACTATTCAGCCAATCAAAATGAGGAAATCCTATCATTTGTGAAAGTATTATGCTAAATGAAACAAGTCAGATGGAGAAAGACAAGTACTGTATGATATCACTTAAATGTGTAATCTAAAAATGAATGAATGAATGAACGAATGAATAAAAGTCAAACCCACAGAAAAAGAGATCAAACCTGTGGTTACCAGAGACTGAGGATGGGGAGGAGGAGGATTAGAGCAAGGTGGTCAAAGGTACAAATTTCCAGTTATAAGTTAAGTAAGTACTAGGGATATAATGTACAACATCATGACTGTAGCTAACACCACAATAAGATATATAGGAAAGTTGTTAAAAGAGTAAATCCTGGGGATTGGGAGGGAGACAAACCATAAGAGACTCTTAATCTCACAAAACAAAGGGTTGCTGAGAGGTGGGGGAGTAGGGATAGCGTGGCTGGGTTATGGACATTGAGGAGGATATGTGCTATGGCAAATGCTGTGAAATGTGTAAGCCTGATGATTCACAGACCTGTATATATAAGGCATAACACATAAGGCAAATAATACCTTATATGTTAATAAAAAAATTTTTAATTAAAAATTAAAAATTAAAAAAAAAGAGTAGGGGTGCCTGGGTGGCTCAGTGGGTTAAGCCTCTGCCTTCAGCTCAGGTCATGATCCCAGAGTCCTGGGATGGAGCCTGGCATTGGGCTCTCTGCTCAGCAGGGAGCCTTCCTCCCCCTCTCTCTCTGCCTGCCTCTCTGCCTACTTGTGATCTCTGTCTGTCAAATAAATAAATAAAATCTTTAAAAAAAAAAAAAAAGTAAATCCTTGAGTACCTGGGTGCTCAGTAGGTCAAGCATCTGCCTTTGGCTCAGGTCACGATCAAGCTCCTGGGATCAAGCTCTGCTTTGAGGTCCTTTTTCAAGGGGGAGCCTGCTTCTCCCTCTCCCTTCACCTTGCTTGTGCTTTCTTTCCCTACCTCTTTCTCTCTCAAATAAATAAAATCTTTAAATTAAAAAAAGAGTAAATCCTAAGACTTTTCATCACAAGCAGATTTTTTTTCTTTTCTCTTTGTTTTCTTTATATGTTATCTATAGAGATGATGAATGTTATCTGAACCTATTGTGATAATCATTTCACAACATATGGATATCAAACTATCAAGTTGTAAACCTTAAACTTATACAGCAATGCACATCAATCATGTCTTAATAAAACTAAGGGGAGGAGTTATAATATGTTACATTATTACCTATCTGTTCCACTATGATGTATTTATCCAAGAAATTAAAACATATGTCAATATAAAGATTTGTACACTAATAATCAGAATAGCTTTATGTAGTTCAGTTAAAAAAAAAAAGAAAAAAACCCACTCAAAGGTCCATCATGAAATGAAAACAAATTGTGGAGCCATACAGTGAAATACTACTCAGCAATAAAAAGGAATAAACTACTGATACACATAACATGGGTGAATCTTAAAATAATTATATTGAGTGATATAAGTGAGACAATAAGTGACTATATACTCTATAACAATCTTCAAGTAAAATTTCACTAAATGTTACCTAATTTACAATGACAGAAAGTAAATCACCAATTGCCTAGGAAGACAGGAGAAAAGAGAAGGATCAATTACAAAAGGGCAAAAGAAAACTCTTGGGGATGATGAATATGTCTTTTATTTTGATATGATAATGGCTTCACAAGTGTGACAGTTTATTAAAACTCATCAAATTGTATATTTTGAATAATGTGCGATTTATATCAATATATCTTAGTAAAGCTGCAAAAGTATAAAAGTATTCATTTCTACAGACTTACCTAAATTCATATAAATTTTCTATAGTTTTTGCCAATCTTCTAGGTACAAAATGGTACCTTACTTTTAAAATTTTTCTGACAAAAATTACAGATAAGTATTTTTCATACATTTTATTGCCACCGTTTTTAAAATTTATCATCTTTCATATAGATTAACTATTCTATGGTCACTGACGAGCATTTAAAAAATATCTCTTTAGGGGCACCTGGGTGGCTAGGTCATTAAGTGTCTGCCTTCAGCTCAGGTCATGATCCCTGGATCCTGGGGTTGAGCCCCACATTTGGCTCCCTGCTCAGCGGAAGGCCTGCTTCTCCCTCTCCTACCCCCATGCTTGTGTTCCCTCTCTCACTGTGTGTCTCCCTGTCAAATAAATAAATAAATAAAATCTTTTAAAAAAAATAATAAATAAATAAAAATATCTCTTTGAATTAATTTTAAAATCCTAATATGTGAAGATTAATTTTCTTTCCTTTTTAATGAACTTGTCAGTCTCATCCTATTCAAAAATAATTTTTTTCAACAATTATTAATTGGGGCAGTAAAATCTTAATATAGTACTATGTTTTCTGGATAACAATGCAAATAGAGAAATATGCAATATGTAAGAGAAGCCTTAAGGAATAAGAACATATAGGTGATAAATAGTTGAAAGTTAGCTACTACATACTTTTCTTTTAAAGAATAGTGTAAAGTTTAACATTCACTTCTAAGCATAATGTCAGAAAAGACAAACACCAAGTGAAGGAAAAAAAGTACTGAGAAATTAGTGTAGTAGAAAATTTGCTTAGACATTTTCACCATTATTGTTTTGAGTTGTAGATAGTGTCTCAGGTGTGAACCACATTTCTCCTTACACAGAAGCCACCAATTAACATGCCTTTCTAATGGTGTACTCTCTGTCCACATGCATTTTATTAAAGAACCTACTATGAAAAATATTTAACGACTCTTAAATGAGTATCATGGTCATAAAAGTACACTTCAGCAACTTTCTGAGAGTGACTAGATTTTCTAGCATGTTACATAAATTATAATAATTATTACTAATGAGAATAATGGCTACCTTTTATTAAATATCTACTATATACTAGGCATTATGCTAGGCACTCAATTTTCCCTAATTTGTCACAGTAGCTAGTATTGTTTACCTTTTACAGACCAGGAAAAGTGAGTGTTTCCTTGCTCCAAACATAGTATTTCTGTTACTGGTGTGAAAGTCCATGTTCTATGAATGGAGGTCTTTGTCCTTGGATTCCTCATGAGAAGATCTATGTGGGGAACAGTGCTCAAATAAAGACAGCCGGAAGGAAAGAAGCAAGCAGCAGGCAGTTTATTAAAACAGAAGTAATACTCTCAAGGTGGGAGAGTGGGCAGGTTCTGCAAGGTAGAACCAGCTCCTAAGTTGTTTTAGGACTGAATATTATCGGGTCTCTCAGGGCTGGGAGGACCTGTGGCATATAATGGGGTGGTCTCTAATGGAGGCTGCTTCCAATCATCTGGAAAACTCCTCCCACAGGTTGGGAGGGGCAGTATTTGCCCCAAGAGGTTTGGACGAGAGCCATCAGGGCAGCGTGGGATCGGGGGAGGGCAGAGCCTGGACCCACAACACAAATGTATTATAACGAAGCTAAGGTTTACCCTGGGTCAGAGGTGGAAGAGGAGAGGTCTGCTCTGCACCTGTGGCTCTTGATCTGTCAGCCCCAAAGTATTGGAAGCCACAAGGTGAGGATGATTGCCCCCTGGGGTTTCAAAGTGTAGCTTATTGATCACTGTCCTTATCTCCAGTTCCTGTCTCTATCATTCCCCTTCAATGGCTTGGGACTCTGCCTCTGGTGTTCCTTCCACTGCTCACACCTAGATTCTACCCAACATTTCCATTCCTTGGGGTTTAGAGCACCCTTTGCAGTGCCATATTTCTGGTAAGAAGCTGGTCCAGGTGTCTCTTAATCTCAATGCATATATTGCTTCCTTTTTACTGGTTTGGGGAGGGAGGTGACAGAAGGTTGCCTTTCTAAATAAGAAAATAAGCGCCATTAGGACATCAAAACAAGCACACTTCATTAAAAGGAGCCCCTGAGAGTCTCTTACTAACAGAAATGTTAATATCCTTTTGACTTTTCAACTATACTTATACCATTATATGTCTTGTAAATTTTCCAGAACGATCTTGCCCTAAATTGGTTATCAGTTAATACTTACTAAAAGAACCATGGTCTGCTCTCTGGCAGAATATAATGTGAGGATGGATATTTTCATCATTGATTCACTGATAGAAATTAATGCAAGCCACCGGTAGGAAGGACATCAAGACAACAAAACCATGTAAGGGTAGAAAAGCATAAAGAGTAAAACTGACTTTGCTGGTTTGTGTGTTAGTATAAAACTCCCTCTAACTCACAATGGAGAAGCAGAGGCCTAGCAGTCATCATTTTAAATTCTTTATTCCTAATTTCACTCAATCTTGACAATAAACACTTATTATTACCCCCTGAGATACTCTCTGGTTATGTGGTTTCTTTTAAATGGTACTTACCAACTTCAAACAAGCTCACAACCCTTCTGTTTATGTACTTCTGACTCCAACACAAATCTAAGTCAGAGCAAACTATATCAACAGTTCATCATTGAGAGATGGTGTGGTCTGTGATTTGTATACAGTTGTTTCAGATTTATTACAGTAACTTTTTGGAACTGTATCCTTTAGCATGATTTTTATTGCAAGTAACAACAACAACAACAACAAAATCTACCTTAAAACAAATTCAAAAATAGCCAAGCAATTTTCATTCCTCCTAATTGCTTTCTCTGATTTACTAAATGCTTCAGTAAGATCTGGGTTCCCTTCTTTCTTCCTTCTTTCCTTCTTTACTTCCCTTCCTTTTTTTTTTTTTTTTTTTTTTTTAATGTTCATCAGACTGGTTCCAAAAGAAAACACCCATTTGCCTTCAGATCGATTTTTCTACAAGACATTTCTGGGTGCCACACTGATCAGAGTGTGGTTAGCAAATGGTGTGACAATATTTCAGTTTTACCTGATACACTAGCAACTTTATTTGTACAAAGATTAGAATGAAAAGAAATTAGCCTCATTGCAAGAAGAGAAATTAAGAAAAAATGTAAATATTTAAAAAACCCCACAATATATTTTTTTTTACTTACAGAAAAAAATTTTTTCAAGAGAAATGGCAGAACTGTCTTTTATTGGGAGCTAATCATTCACAGGGATTTAAAATCATACCTCTGGCATAATTCCAAAACCAAGGGCAGTCTCAGACCAATTTTTTTTTTCCAACAGAATATTTCCCAAAGTGAGATGCTTCCAAAATCTATCATAATTGGTTTACTTTCTGTTTGCTATAGTGTTTGCTTTCTGAGTACTGTAGCTCTGCGGCCTCAGGCCTCTCCAAAATGAAGAATCGAAGTTTTAAAGACAGGCCACCATATTCTACAACTATCTGAGCCTATTTATTCCAGCTGCTTGGGATTTTAAAAATCTGACTACCAAGAGGAAAGTCATAAGAAGACTCCCAACAATCTCACTTCATGGCGACTTCACAGAAAAGCTGTGGAGATGCTTCCTTGTACCTACTACATTGTTGGAAGAGGCATGTGAAAGAAACTGTGGGAACATGAAAGAAATACTGGGTGAGAAACAGGTAAAGAGAAAACCTGAAGCTGCCTATTACTTGTGCCACTCGCCGCCAAAGCTGTGGGTGCTGATAGCATTATTGTTTAATCTCTCTGAAGAATATGTGGGAGCAGAAAGCACAACATCCCCAAGTTGTTACTTTGTCACAACTTTACAGAATACATAAGCACTTCAGTAAATACACAGATTTTTTTGCAAACTGTAAATCATCTGTGAGCCACCACTGTTCGACTAATTACAGCAAGAAGCTGTGCTCATTAGCTGTTCTCATCTGGCTCACTGCACGACCTAAATAGTCCGTAAATGAGCCGGCAATTATTGCTGTATTACCACTACCAGCTCCGCTCACATCAAAATATCTCCACCAAATGTTACGCCTGTTGGTATTATCAGGTTAGAAATTTCATAAACATATTGAAGCAGTTAATTGGGAGATTATTAAAAAAAAATGTGAAAATAGAATCATCAGTGAAAGAGTTTTCATCAAACCCCAGATAGGCGGCTCCACCTATAGACAAGAATCTCAGAATGCAAGCATCTGGGAAGATACTTCCAAACAACACTGGAAAACTAGGAAAGCAATGGAAATTTACTTGCATTAAATGGAAGTAAAGTGAACCATGCATATTCTTATGCCACCTAAAAATGGTCTCTTGACTTGGTCAAAATATAACCAAAGCATATGTTCATGAGCTTACTGCCAAAAGAACTTTAGCCAAACAGAAAAGCAAACTGTAATGCCAGGAAAACTTCATTATTTTCAGCTCCATCATATGGCATATATAGAAGGACTAGAATTTTTTTTTTTAGTTTGACTCAATTTATTTTTAAACAAAATGTTTACATCTGTGGTAATGGTGAAAAAAGCAATATAATAGTTTTAATGAATAATTTTCTGACACCCACAAACATTTTAGAAGACTCTAGTTACAGTGCCAAATGATTAATCAATTGCATTATTTTTTATTCATTAAAATGTTCTTGAGCTTCATTCTCATTCTTGTGGATACCTGAAAGTAACATACTTTAAAAACATGTCATACTTCATATTTTACATTCATTCAAATTCACCTAATCTCAAGTGACCCAATTTAAATGAGATCCTATTGTGACATAATCATTATAAGATTTTCATTATAAAAAGGGGAGCTCTCAATACTGGGGATATTTTATTTTATCTTGTTCTTAATGCTCATTACACCACATTAATCAATTATGATCATGAAAATAGAAAAGAAATAAAGAAAATGCTAAACGTTAATGTGTGTTCTGATTCTATTGGCTTTCTCCGACCTACCACCAGAGAGAAGATAAATAAATACTTTATTGGAGGCTTGATTCTTGTTCTAGTTGCATGCATATAAGATAGAAACTAATGGATCGAATATCATTATCCACTCAGACAATTTGGTATTACAATGTGGCCTATCTGACACAAACTGTATGGTGGACTTGGACAGGACACATTGCAGAATCAGTCATTAATGATGTGCTCCAAAGAGATGTTCTCATGATGAAGACAGTGACTATAACACTGACAGCAATTTTGAGAGGCAGTTCTTTCTACATACCAACCAAGTGAACTCAATGGGCAAGAAAATGTACATAATATTCATTAAACTCTTTCCAGCTGCTATGATTTACAAAGAATTCTTCAAATCTGAACAATGAATCTCTCTTTTTTCCATTATTTTCATGAAGTTTTGTAGATAACTACAACATTCCTGCCTATCTCCTCTGACAATCTTGCCTTGCCACACAAAGTGATGTCTGCAGACCAACAGTTGCCTGCATCAACTGAAAGCTTGTTAGAAATGCAATACCTTGGGTCCCAAACTCAACCTACTGAAAGAGAATTTTAATGAATTTGATAAATACTGATCTAAGGAAAGGTCTGTTATGAACCTACTTTTCCCTGAAAGAAAGGGGTGTCGAAGACATGTCCAGCTGTGCAGGATCATAGATCCAGCAAAATAAACACATGGTTTTTATTGTTCTCACTATCAACATTAACAAAAAAGTTTTATCCAAGGACCACACCTTTAAGTTCAGAAACGTATACTGGATCTTGTGAAAAGCTGAATCCTGTAGGTATTTCTAAGGTGATAATCATACCAAGGGGTATTCTAGATTGTGGGTTTTGGGTCGAGTGCTACACTCAGTATGCTAGAGGACCCACAAAAAGCACATTCATCAAATACCCATCATCAAAGGCTTTAGTCTTCCATGGCTATGGTAATACTACCACAATTAATACCAAATGTAATACTACATTTCAGATGCCCAATATTCTTAAAATCCTTTCAACTTTTCAATCACTTTTACATTTGTGATATTACTTTAACATAACATATTTGAGTAGATATTATTCTCATTTTTTTAAAACATACTGGAAAACTGAAACTCAGAGTCGTTTAGTGACTACCTTAAGTCATCAACTGGCTAACAGCAAATTCGGTACAGGTGAGGCCCCTTCTGAAATTATGCCTGTGTACCTAGGATACTCATTTAGTTTTCTCACTCAGCTGTTGGGGAGCATCTCAAAAGCAACGTTGGTTTATCTCCTGACACTAGTTTATTAATGGGATCTACTGTACTGAAAACCTCTGCGCATGTCACTCAGTAGTGGAAATACACAAGAACAATTCCCTAAGGGAACAGATCAGAACCAGAGCACTCCTCCATTTTCTCAACAGCAGAATCCCTGGCATGGGAGGGCATAACTGGGTGTTTGCTCATTATCCTAAGGTTGTGATTAGCCTTGTTCTGGATTAAATGGGGAAGAAGAGACAGGGAAACTGAAGTAGCCCATCATTATAGGAAATAGAACTCAGAAAACTGACATGATAGAGACATGTACAGCCAATTTATGGAGGGAAGCAGCCTAGCATGAAGGAAGGATCCTTATATATGGTAGGAATCATACCTATACTGACAGGACACTGGAAAACATTCCCCTTGAATAAGGTACTGTACATGTCTTCATAACTGTACTTACTTCACTTACAGACAAGGAAGCAAGTTCTCAAAGGATTTAAAACCCACCAGACTAAGAAACAGTACTAATATAAATATAAAGGACTGGAAGTTTGAATCGTTTTCTATAGAATCCATTTCCTTACAAAAAATGGAATGAAATGGAAAAAAAGGTGTGTGTGGGGGGGAACTGTGCCAGCCAAAGTAAATTTTGTCTAAACATCAATTTCTTCATTACGATGAGAAATTTATTTTAACTTATTTGTGTCTTTAAAGATGACTCCTGCCCCTGGATTCCTGTAAAAGTAGCTTTGAGGGGAAAAAAAAAAAAAAAAAAAGGCTAACCTCTCCTTAGCTAATTTTAAAAGAACTGTTTTTGTCTCTGGACAGAATAAGTTAACATATACAGAGGCCAGCTATGAGAGTGAGACAGTATCAAGCATGCCCTCAGGAAACTGGACAGTACCTGTGCAGGAGGCAGCTAGGAGCAAAAGATTTGAGGAAAGCTTAAATTTGGGTGGTAGGATGGAGTTTTCAATTCCTACCTCCTTTATTCCTTTCCTAAAGGAAAAGACCATCTTTTGGAATTTGAAGAGGTTCATAAATTGGAAACTTTTTCTTCTGTTCTGAATTTTAAACAACTTTAGAGACATAGAGGAGTAGGTCAGAAATAATTATCAGCACTATGACTAAAACCTCAGAATAAGACAGTTGGTGCCAAACATCGTCAGTCTTCCACATGGGAGTCTACTGCTATCAAACTGAGAGCACTGAAGAACATAACTCAAAGCAAACTTCCCACTTGAACAGGGTTGTAGAAGAGGTGGGAGGAAAAGGCTGGGCTGGAACTGCACATTCCAAAGTCAAATTGCCAAGGTGAACTCAGTGCACCAGCATCAGGAGGAAGTGAAGTAGGAGAAGCCAAGAGTTTTCCACTAACAGCCGTCTCTCCACATTAAAGGAAATGTGAGGAAAGATAAATAAACATTCCCACACCCAACTTTGCTCAGCTTTTCATTCTCTAAACCTGTTGGGGCAACTTTGAACCCATAATAAACTAGAAACCAAGCTATCCTCCATGTAAAGAGATCCATAGCTCACTATCAGAATAAGACCAACCCTTATTCTCAAGAGACTGCCCTCAACAGCGACAATTGCTCCATTTGGGATTTTAGGTCAGCATAGTTTTGCCTCCAAAGTGCTCTAAAATGGATCAAAACCACACAATAGTTTAAAACTTCTACGACCACTCCATTATCCATAGCTTAGCCTTCACTCATTATTCTAATTTCAGATGTTTTTTCCAGCCACATTAACTAACATAGCTATTATAGGTGTCGCAATGAGATCAAAGATACTTTAATAATAAACTGACAGCAGTAAGAGTCCTCAAATTTGAATATAAACTCTCTCCCATTATTAATTTCTCAGGAAATTAAGGAATTGAACACTCTTATGTACCCCACTTTTAAAGTATTCACAAATTAAGTCCAATAAAATTGAAGCATAAATAAAAATTATCTTGCCATTGAAAGTTAAATTACAAGTATCTCAAGTTAAATTAAGGTCAGGCTTCTTTTTTTGCTTAGTTTCAGCAAGAGAGATTCTATGTTAGAAGCCTGGGGGAGTTAGGATTCTTTCAACAAGCTATGTAGTTTCCATCCTCTTGGTAGATGAGGTATAGCTCCTTTACAGCCCGTGGATCTGAATCTATCAGTTTCAAAACCTCTGATGATCCTCACTTTTCAAGGTTCCAAAGTGTTCCTAAAACACATGAGACTCTAACAGCACTGGCCCTATTTTACATGAAATTTGGAATAGGAAATAAGCCCCATCCCCTAAGCAGTTCTTCCAAGCAAAATAATGTTCACAGACTAAGATATGTTTCCAAAGGCCATGGCAGAAACTCAGTGGTATTTTGAGGAAAGGCAGCTAGATTTTAAAAATCTTGGTTTCCATTTAGCTAGGATGCCGGTCAGTCCTATTTCATTGTCCCACAACTTCAGAAATTCATCACAATGGGAGAATTCTCCTACAAAGAGGTTATTTTGGGCATTATATATTTATCATATTCATGGTGGGGTTGAAGGTGACACTTATGTATGTTTTCACCCCCCCATAGCAGATTGCACAAGATAACCCAACCCCGCCTTTTTGTGAAGTTTAGGAACTTGTGATAATGGTAGCCTTAAACCTCGGGTCTTATATGAAAGGCCTTTCTTTCTGACAGCATATTCAGTTTCTCTATTACCTTTTTACTTTGGGTTCTCTTTCTACTGTATCAGTGATGAATTAAAAGCAAGCTCCACCTTGTAACATCAACAATGTCTTGTGTCTAAACATTCCCATTCATAGCCACACTGGCTTTTTCGACTACCTCTTGTTATGAAATTGATTAAGTCAGTAGCTCTTAACCAGGAATGATTTTGCCTTGGGGATATTTAACAATGTCCTGAGTCATTATTATTTTCACAACTTAGTGGGAAGAGGGAGGAGTTTACTAATGGCATCTAAGGTATAGAGGCCAAAGATGTTGCTAAACCACCTAGAATATGACAGGACAGCCCCCTATAACAAATAATTATTCAACTCAAATTGTCAATAGTGACAAGATTGAGAAACTTTACACTAGGTTATGAAATCTGTTTCAAGGAGTAGGTTTGCCCCTCATCCTCACACTAGTTTCAGTTGGAGAAATACCTAGGGAGATTGTATGACTGCTGGTATCATTAAGGTTTTAAAAAGCTTGGACCACTAATGTTCTAGGGTAGACCAGTCCTCAAGTCACAGCATTCTCATGATGCTGTGTTTCCTTATCTTTTAAATATACCCAGCTTTGGATAGTTTTCTTAGTTGGAAATGTGTCTTAGGTATGATCTTATAATTCCCTTTGGGACACTCAGCTGTTTCCAATAGTTTAAAATGCTTTGATTCTTTCCATCTCAAATCCATGAAGACTAGAAATGCTAACTGGAATTGAGAACCAAATTTCTTTCCTTTTATTTTTTTCTTTGTTTTGTAACCTAGATATATTTATTTATTCTAACATATTACTCAAAGTTTTGTATTGAGAGGTCCTCCTTAAAGAGGAAAATGAAATCAGTAAGTCCCAAGTTTGTCAAAATTATCCACTGGCCACATCATACATCCTTACTGTGTATCCCCAGTAACAGTGCACATTTTTCTGACTTTCTCCTCTCAATTCCTCCCAGATTTTTGCAACATTTAGTATAGCTGGCCAATTCTTTTAGGGGTAGCAGTACTTCAATTTCTCTTACTATAGACTCTCCGTGATATCAAGTGAATTTCTTGTGGTGTCTTAGAGTTTGGCTCTCTTTGGTTGAGTCTATTCCTATCTGCTCTCTAAAATCTTGCCAGTTACTAACCATTTCTAATTTAGTAACAACGTGTCACTACTAAAATATATATTCTCTTTAGATAATGCTCTCCTTAAAGGCAGTTATACATAGTTACCTTACCCACAGTCAATACTGGACTTCAATATCTAGTTTTCTTCTTCTTCTTTAACTGAAGATCTCAATCTTTTTCTTACATAAATGCCACTCCTTCTAGCTTATTATACTTCCACTATTCCTGCTATGCCAGTAATACTAAAGTACACATTGGAAACCACTGTAGTTTCTCCATTATGATCCCTAGAGATCATGTTCCATGCCAAGCTTTTTTCATTGACTTCAGGTTCACAGTAATTTCAATGAGCCCAAGAAGACATTTATATAAATAGAAATAGAAAACTATTTCTAGAAATAGAAAACTATTTCTAAAAAGACTCCAATATTTCTTGCAGTTTATTTTTTACTAAATTCTATCATACATTTATGGGTCAATCCCCAGTTTTGGTCTCCGAATTCTGACACCAGAATTATTGTTGTTGTTGTTGTTGTTATATCTTTAACAATTCAAAACCCACCTGAGACCTTGTAGTAAGAGGGAGGTCCTAAAACTCTAGACAAGCCACATAAATGTAAAGTTATCCCTTCAGTTTTCTCCCCTAACTCCAAATGCATCATTTAAAACAATAGGATTCAGGACAGCCTCTCCATGCTGCCTATGAGGCCTGGTACATAGAAGTCAAGGCTAGAAGACCAGACACTAGTGTACTCTGGAACAAGGAACTTAGTTGCAGTTCAAAGCCCTAGTCCCCGGATATTGTAGAAAAGCACAGTAAAACACCTAAGGATTGCTCTGTCTCCAAATGTCTAAAAGGTATGTTTACAAACTTTCTTCTTACTATAATCACGTTTGCCTCAGTTGTACTTGCTTACCACGACTTCTACGGCCAGTCAGCGAATTAAAAACCCCATGTTAATTGTATCATACAATCCTAAAGGCTCCTGATCAAGGTCCTGTCACAAATTTCAATCTCGGGGCACTATTTTGTCCTGAAATGCCACTTTTTGTTAGTCTCTTAATGTTTTCAGCCAATGCACCAAGTCCTAATATTTCACTGAAATGATGTTATCTCCCAGATTCACAGGCTTTCCTTTACAACATGGAGATTAAGAGAAGAATGGATGCCCTAAGAAAAGGGGAATGGGAAAGAGACTGAGCTCACATGCCCAGTTCAGCTACCAGACACACCAAATAGAATTCATTCTTTTCTCACAGGTATGAAGGGACAGAAAGAGGCTAGTAGTATTATGCTAGCCTCTCCACATGAAGAAAAGATCATGACTACAGAACAAAGTTTTCCATAAACAGTAAAATATTGTCAAGACTACATTAGCACAGTAACATATTAAAGTTATGGGGCATGGTCAATTATAACAAAAAAGAAAAAAGTGTGTTTATTCTTTAAGTCTCCATCATTGAGAATTTTCACAAGCCTAAACTTATTTCTATGAGGATGGGAGGATATACTTAAAGGATCTAGGGACACCTTTCCTGGAACCATATGGGAAAAGAAAAGACATGTCATCACCAACTACTAGAATCTGGGTCCTTATAAACTGGGCACTTTTGTGACTTTTGCCTTCCCCTGTAACTGATGACTCATAAGTCTCTATGTTAAACTCTCTTTCTACCATGAACTCCAGAACCACAACAGACTCACAACTGTCTGCAACAGAAATTGGGTCCTCTCATTCATTTAGTAGACTAAAACCAGCAAAAATTAGAGTAGACAACAATATAAAATACCATACTATATTGCATATAGTAAAGATAAATCCTGTTGTGTGAGACTTTAGTTTCAGTTTGTTATTTGTATCTGCATGTACTGTGTTACAATGTGAAATGTTTTGTCCTGCTGTGGAACTGTAGTAAAAAATGTCTGGAAAACACTAGCTTAGGGTCATCTTCCTCTGAATGAACTTCTGGTCCATCAAATCGATGAAAAATACATTTTCTTAATCTCACAAAATCTCCCCCTACTCCTACAGCATAATAATATAACCATTCACCCATTTCTAGGGAAATAGTGAAGTCATCCTCACTTTACCACATAATAAATGCCTCCTCCTTTGCAACGCTTTCTATGACTATTAGAGGTTCCTTTCTAGGGGATCCTGTATATACATACTTTTTTCTTAAATACGTATAAAGTTATTAAGTATTAAATGTAAAGCAGTTAAATATCTACTAATTTATGTGTGCATCCCCCCCAACTATATTATAAACTCCTAAAACAGCAGTATGTCTCTTCCACATGCATTTTCCCGATACTCAGAATTATACATTCTAATAAATATATATTGAACGAATGAATGAAGATCTGAAGGACAACACACAAATCCACAGTAAGCTATTACTTAAAGAGTTCTCAGAAAACAAAGTTTTTTCCTAGCAAATCCCCATTTATTTAAACAATTGTAAATCAGGATACTCAGATAAGTTGATTATCCAAATTAAATGAGTTATTATTAATGGTTTCAAGACTTACCAACCTGAAACAATTTTTATGCTTGGCTCTATAATTATATTGAATACAAGTTCTTTTTTCTCTGATGGTTCACTAATGAGTTCAACTAACTTGTACTGACATTGCTGATTATTTGCTACATGCAAGACACTGTGCTGGTGTTACAAAATAAGCAAAGAGTGTTGAACAATATTCTTCTCTGAAGGACCCATGGTCTTAACAGATTAGTGAAAGGCTCTTGTTTTATTTTTTCAAGATCCCAGTTAAAAGTTTTTCACTTTTGTAGATTATAGTAATGGGTCTTTGGTGCACATATTTTTTGCCAAAAGGAATAAATGAAATCAGCAACAAACCCTAACTTCCCCAAATAAATTTTATCCGTACAGTGCTGATTAGAACCTTTACACCATTCATCAGATTCTTGAGGAATCAATATTTAGAAAGCTGAGCAATGAAATTTAGCTTACTTGTTTATAACAGCAGAATACTCAATATCTATAGTTTCACGTAACATGTCTCCATAACCTCCAGCCACCTTCTTAATCTGTTTGTAAGCCTGTAGTATCATGAATGTTGTCAAGCTGACCTTGTGGGAAACCCAATCTTCCAATTCCTTCCTTTCTTTCTCCACCTCATTCCATATCTATGATTAACATCTATTAATAAAATTGCTATGCTTGTTTCATTTTCTTCTTTCAAAAACTCACCTGAAAGAGATTGAATGAAGTCTATAGAACAAGTGATGAGACTCAGAGAGAGATAATCAGTCATCTAAGAAGTAAGGATGATGAATCCCTGCTATCTGTCTCAATGTTTGGGGAAATGTCGGTCTTAGTTGCTCTGCATAGCACTTTATTGAATGTTCTGAAAAGATAGTATTTAATAAATAAGACACACACCTCCAAAAGCTGTTAATTAACTCTTCTGGGCCCTTAGGGTGTAAATCAGCAAGTCAACATGGTTCCTACACAGTATGATACTCTCGGGAAGCAGGAAGAATCATGAAGCTTCCAACAGTAACTAACAAATTTAAAGACGTTTAGAATTGTAACAACTGAACTGAAATACCACCCTAGCATGCTATATCAATTTAACCTTTCTTTTAAATACTTTAAATTTGATTGATTCCACCATATTCATACTTTTAAAAACCCTTTTATCCACATCTCCAGAGATGAGAATCCAGTCTTAGAGAAAGATAACGTGGTCATGAGCTTTGCACAAGAACCCATTTTTCTAGGGGCACCTGGGTGGCTCAGTTGGTTAAACCTGTGCCTTCGGCTCAGGTTGTGATTCTGGGGACCTGGGATCAAGCCCCACATTGGGCTCCCTGCTCAGCAGAGAGCATGCTTCTCTCTCTCCCTCTGCCTTCCTTTCTGCTTGCTTGTGCACTCTCCCTCTCTGTCAGATAAATAAAATCTTAAAAAAAAAAGGTAAAGTAACCAGGAAAAAAATTAAAAAAAAAAAAAGAACCCATTTTTCTGATAACACCACCACCATGTAATTAGGCCTAATGTGTCCCTCGCACACATACACATACATACATTGAGGGAAGCCGATAACAAGGATTTTCTCCCTCCTTTTTCCTGATTGAAGAAAGTAGGGTTTGTTCAAATAAGGACAAATTCTTAAGAGACATACGACATAATGGTTATACAGAACTTTTTTTAAATTTTTTTTTAATTTCTTTTCAGTGTACCAGAATTCATTGTTTATGCACCACACCCAGTGCTCCATGCAATATGTGCCCTCCATAATACCCACCACCAGGCTCACCCAGCTTCCCACCCCCACCCCTTCAAAACCCTCAGATTATTTTTCAGAGTCCATAGTCTCTCATGGTTCATCTCCCCCTCCAATTTCCCTCAACTCCCTTCTCCTCTCCATCTCCCCATGTCGTCCGTGCTATTTCTTATGCTCCACAAATAAGTGAAACCATATGATACTTGACTCTCTCTGCTTGGTTTATTTCACTCAGCATGATCTCTTCCAGTCCCATCCATGTTGCTACAAAAGTTGGGTATTCATCCTTTCTGATATTGGCATAATACTCCATTGTGTATATGGACCACATCTTCCTTACCCATTCGTCCGTTGAAGGGCATCTTGGTTCTTTCCACAGTTTGGCAACCATGGTCATTGCTGCTATGAACATTGGGGTAAGACGGCCTTTCTTTTCACTACATCTGTATCTTTGGGGTAAATACCCAGTAGTGCAATTGCAGGGTCATAGGGAAGCTCTATTTTTAGTTTCTTAAGGAATCTCCAACCTGTTTTCCAAAGTGGCTGCACCAACGTGCATTCCCACCAATAGCGTAAGAGGGTTCCCCTTTCTCCACATCCTCTCCAACACACGTTGCTTACTGTCTTGTTAATTTTGGCCATTCTAACTGGTGTCAGGTGGTATCTCAATGTGGTTTTGATTTGAATCTCCCTGATGGCTAGTGGTGATGAGCATTTTTCATGTGTCTGATAGCCATTTGAATGTCTTCATTGGCGAAGTGTCTGTTCATGTCTTCTGCCCATTTTTTGACATGATTATCTCTTTTGTGTGTGTTGAGTTTGAGAAGTTCTTTATAGATCCTGGATATCAGCCTTTTGTCTATACTGTCATTTGCAAATATCTTCTCCCATTCCATGGGTTGCCTCTTTGTTTTGCTGACTGTTTCCTCTGCTGTGCAGAAGCTTTTGATCTTGATGAAAAATCATTTTCGCTTTTGTTTCCTTTGCCTTTGGAGACATATCTTGAGAGAAGTTGCTGTGGCTGATATCGAAGAGGTTGCTGCCTATGTTCTCCTCTAGGATTCTGATGGATTCCTGCGCACGTTGAGGTCTTTTATCCATTTTGAGTTTATCTTTGTGTATAGTGTAAGAGAATGGTCGAGTTTCATTCTTCTACACATAGCTGTCCAATTTTCCCAGCACCATTTATTGAAGACACTGTCTTTTCTCCACTGTATATTTTTCCCTGCTTTGTCAAAGATTATTTGACCATAGAGTTGAGGGTCCATATCTGGGCTCTCTACTCTGTTCCACTGGTCTATATGTCTTTTTTTATGCCAGTACCATGCTGTCTTGGTGATCACAGCTTTGTAGTAAAGCTTGAAATCAGGCAACAATAAAGCTTGAAAAAGCCAGTTTTGTTTTTCTTTTTCAATATTTCCCTAGCAATTTGGGATCTCTTCTGATTCCATATAAATTTTAGAATTGTTTGCTCCACATCTTTGAAAAATGCCAGTGGAATTTTGACCGGAATGGCATTAAAAGTATAGATTGCTCTAGACAGTATAGTATAGACATTTTAACAATGTTTATTCTTCCGATCCATGAGCATAGAATGGTCTTCCGTCTTTCTGTGTCTTCTTCAATTTCTTTCATGAGTGTTCTGTAGTTCCTTGAGTTCAGATCCCTTACCTGTTTGGTTAGATTTATTCCTAGGTATCTTATGATTCTTGGTGCTACAGTAAATGGAATCGATTCTCTAATTTCCCTTTCTGTATTTTCATTGTTAGTGTATAAGAAATTTCTGTACATTGATTTCTGTACATTGACTTTGTATCCTGCCATATTACTGAATTGCTGAATGAGTTCTTGTAGTTTGGGGGTGTGGAGTCTTTTGGGTTTTCCATATAAAGTATCATGTCATCTGCAAAGAGAGAGTTTGACTTCTTCATTGCCAATTTGAATACCTTTTATTTCTCTTTGTTGTCTGATTGCTGTTGCTAGGACTTCTAATACTATGTTGAACAAGAGTGGTGAGAGTGGGCATCCTTGTCGTGTTCTTGATCTCAATGGGAAGGCTGTCAGCTTTTTCCCATTGAGGATGATATTTGCTGTGGGTTTTTCATAGATAGATTTTATGAAGTTCAGGAATATTCCCTCTATCCATATACTTTGAAGCGTTTTAATCATGAACAGATGCTGGATTTTGTCAAAAGCTTTTTTTGCATCAATTGAGAGGACCATGTGGTTCTTCTCTTTTCTCTTATAGATTTGTTCTATCACATTGATTGATTTGTGAATGTTGAACCATCCTCAAAACCCAGGGATAAATCCCACCTGGTCATGGTGGACAATCTTTTTAATGTGCTGTTGGATCCTATTTGCTAGGATCTTGTTGAGAATCTTCACATCCATATTCATCAGGGATATTGGTCTGAAATTCTCCTTTTTGGTGGGGTCTTTGTCTGGTTTGGGGATCAGGGTAATGCTGGCTTCATAGAAAGAGTCTGGAAGTTTTCCTTCTGCTTCAATTTTTTGAAACAGCTTCAGGAGAATAGGTGTTATTTTTTCTTTGAAAGTTTGTTAGAATTCCCCAGGTCAGGTCCTGGGCTCTTGTTGTTTGAAAGGTTTTTGATCACTGCTTCAATCTTGTTACTAGATATCGGTCTATTCAGGTTGTCAGTTTCTTCCTGGTTCAATTTTGGAAGTTTATAGTTTTCCAGGAATGCATCCATTTCTTCTAGGTTGCTTAACTTACTGGCATATAACTGTTGATAATAATTTCTGATGATTGTTTCTATTTCCTTGATGTTAGTTGTGATCTCTCCCTTTTCATTCATAATTTTATTAATTTGGGCCTTCTCTCTTTTCTTTTGGATTAGTTTGGCCAGTGGTTCATCGATCTTATTGATTCTTTCAAAAAACCAGCTTCTAGTTTCATTGATGCGTTCTACTGTATCTCTAGTTTCTATCTCATTGATCTCTGCTCTAATCTTGATTATTTTCCTTCTTGTGTGTGGGGTTGGCTTAATTTGCTGTTGATTCTCCAGTTCTGCAAGCTGTAGAGATAGCTGGTGTATTCTGGATTTTTCAATTTCTTTGAGGGAGGCTTGGATGGTTGTGTATTTCCCCCTTAGGACTGCCTTTGCTGTATCCCATAGGTTTTGGACTGAAGTGTCTTCATTCTCATTGGTTTCCATGGATTGTTTAAGTTCTTCTTTGATTTCCTGGTTGATCCAAGCATTCTTAAGCAAGGTGGTCTTTAGCTTCCAGGTGTTTGAATTCCTTCCAATCTTTTCCTTGTGGTTGAGCATCAAAGCACTGTGATCTGAGAATATGCAGGGAATAATCTCAATCTTTTGGTATCAGCTGAGTCCTGATTTGTGACCCAGTATGTGGTCTATTCTAGAGAAGGTTCCATGTGTACTCGAGAAGAATGAGTATTCTGTTGTTTTAGGGTGGAATGTTTTGTATATATCTATGAGGTCCATCTGGTCCAATATGTCATTCAATGCTCTTGTTTCTTTATTGATTTTCTGCTTAGATGATCTGTCTATTACTGAGAGTGGCGTGTTAAGATCTCCTACTATTAATGTATTCATATCAATATGACTCTTTATCTTGATTAACAGTTTTCTTATGTAATTGGCTGCTCCCATATTGGTGGCATAAATATTTGCAATTGTTAGATCTTCTTGGTGGATAGTCCTTTTTAAGAATTATGTAGTGTCCTTCTGTATCTCTGAGTACAGTCTTTAAAATCTAATTTATCAGATATGTAAGAATTGCTACCCCAGCCTTCTTTTGAGGCCCATTGGCATGAAAGATCCTTCTCCATAGCAGAGACAATCCTTTATACCTCTAATGATCAGAATTTTTTTTAAGATTTTATTTATTATTTATTTGACAGAGAGAAAGAGATCACAAGTAGGCAGAGAGGCAGGCAGAGAGAGAGGGGGAAGCAGGCTCCCTGCTGAGCAGAGAGCTCGATGCAGGGCTCAACCCAGGACCCAGAGATCATGACCTGAGCCAAAGGCAGAGGCTTAACCCACTGAGCCAACCAGGGACCCTTAATGATCAGAATTTTTAAAGAACTCTGAGAACTCGGTTTTTGAGAAACAAAAGTCTAAGCCCTTAAAGGAAAAAAACTTGAAAATTTTGCCAGAAACAATTCTTGGAAAGCCCCAAACCCTCCTATAAGACAGAGAAATTTAGAGAAGCCAGGCTGGTCAGTGTTATCTGCAAAGGGATGAGTGTTATCTGCAAAGATGTGAGAGGGTTTAAGGGATTAGGGCTGTGGTGAGGGTCCACACAAGAGGTACCAGGCAGAGAGGAGCAGATTCAGTACCAGGAGACTTCTTAGTCTCTGACTGAAGAGAGCCCTCCATTTCCCTTGCATATTGCTGAGTTCAAACAGCCAATACTCACACATACTATTTATTGGGCTTCCCACAGCATAGTGGCATTAGAATAGTCAGACTTTCTACAGGGCAGTTTAGGGCTCCCAAAGACCAAGGTAGAAGCTGCCAATCCCCTAAAGGTCTAGGTCTGGAGCTAGCATAGCATCATTACTGACATAGTCTATTGATCAAGCAGTCACAGCCCAGCTCAAATTCAAGGCAAGGGAAAATACATAGTACCTCTTGATAAGAGGAATATCAAAAATTTCAGCATTTACTCCACTATGCTTCCCTAAGGAGGTGATAAGTAAGCTGAGAGATGAATATTAAGAAGGAATACTTAAAGATTTTTGAAGGCATATGTTCCTGAAAAATAGAATAGCATGTGTGAAACCTTTTGGGGTGTTTTTGTTTGTTTGTTTGTTTGTTTGTTTTGTTTTGTTTTGTTTTCAAGGAATGGGAAGAAGTCCAGTATGGTTGGAACACAGAAAAGAGAGGAAAAGAGCTATTAAACAAAATAGATAAAATAGGAAAATTAATTTAATTTTTGTTTTTTAAATGTATTACTTATACATAGTTTATATACCCAAATTGTAATTTGCCTCAACACTCTGAACTGATTTAACTCTTTCAGCTGTTTATCTTCATTTCAAAAAAATGTTTATATCAAAAATTCTTGAAATATCTACTATGAAAATGAAGAGTTAATTGTCTTAAACCATACACCTACATATATCACCAATCTTCCCCAAATAATTATATAACCATGATTTAATTAAATCAGTGTTTAGGGTTTCACAATTATATAAAACTATTCAGAACTGATTTACATGGTAAACTATTTTTATGTCTGCTTTTTTTTTTTTCATTTCATTTTATTTTATTTTATTTCCTTTTGGTGTTCCAGAATTCACTGTTTATGTATCACAGCCAGTGTTCCATGCAATACTTGCCCTCCATAATACCCACCACCAGGCTCACCCAACCACCCATCCTCCTCCCCTCCAAAACCCTCATTTGTTTCTCAGATGTCTGCTTTCTTTACAGCTTCTTGTTTTGACTTGAGTTATAAATTGCCTTATTATTGTTTCATTTGGGTACTTCTCCAAGTATTGGTTCTAATTTAGGTCCAAATTTTAGACCCGAATTTTCTCATTAAAATAGAATACATTAAGTAATATGTCTTTCTTCCTTTTGTTTATTTTACTTTCTTGGAGATATCCTTATTGAAGCTTTCTGTCCTCCACTCCATTCACACTGGTTGTGACCTGGATATGCTTCACAGAAGTCAGCATGGAACTTCCCTTCAGCATTTATTTGAAACTTCTCTTTACCACACTATCCTATTGAATTTTTTGTTCTCTCCTTTCTTATGTCATTGCCATATTTTCATATTCTTAAAAAGTTTTCTGAGAGAGTATGCATAGAAGGTATTTTTTAAATTTTTAAAAAATATTTTATTTATTTATTTGACAGAGATCACAAGTAGGCAGAGAGGCAGGCAGAAAGAGAGGGGGAAGCAGGCTCCCAGCTGAGCAGAGAGCCCAATGTGGGGCTTGATCCCAGGACCCTGAGATCATGACCTTAGCTGAAGACAGAGGCTTAACCCACTGAGCCACCCAGGTACCCCTGGAAGGTATTTTTTTAAAATTCTTCCACTTAATTAGCAATTTATCCAGGATCAGAATTCAAGAATAGACTTATTTTCTGTCAGAATTTGGAAAGTATCATTTACTTTCCTTTGAGCCTTCAATATTGTTTCAATATTGTCGTAGAAAATGTCATTGTCATTAGAGAAGGCCAATTTGCATATGACTCTTTCTTTCTCTCTGGAAACTTTTCACATATTTTTTATCCCTAGTATTTTCAAATGTATGATATATTATGATGTGATCCTTTTTGTAAACATTCTGTTGGACTTTGGGTAGATTTTATCTGGAAATTCTGCACTTTGAGAAATTTTGGAAAGTTTTTTTATATTATTTCTCTGATAATTTCTTCTACAGATTCCTTCTGCATTCTCTTTCTGGAATTTCTGTTAATCAGAAATTAAGTTTTTTGTTCTGGGAAATTTTCTTATATTATTTTTGCTTGTTTTTAAATAATTTCATCCTATCCCTTTTTCTATATTGTCTTTCAGGAATTTCTATTAATTGGACTTGGTTCTCAAATGTCTTGATTTTTTTCTCCCCCATTTCCTATTACTTTGTCTTTGTGTTTTACTGACTGGGCTACTTCTATAATTTTATCTTCAGTCCTTCAAATAGATTGTTTAATTTTTGCTATCTGTGTCAGACAGAATAATGTCCTCACCTAAAAAATATTCACATTCTAATCTTCAACCTCTGAATATGTTATGTCACATAATAAAGAATTAAATTTGTGGATGCAATTAGGGTTGTTAGTTAGCTGACTTTAAGACAGGGAGATTATGCTGGATTATGTGGTAGGCCCACTGTAATTTCATGGAGGCTTTAAATGTAGAGGAGGGAGGCAGAGGAGCTAGAGTCAGAGTGATTTAATGTGATGAAGACTCAACCAGCCATTTCTGGTTTTGAAGATAGATGGGAGTCACAAGCCAAGGAATGCAGTCAGCATCTAGGAGCTGGAAAAGTCAAAAAAACAAATTCTCCCCTAAATCCTCCAGAAAGAAATTCTATCCTGCTGATACATTTACTTTAGTCCAGGGAGACCCATTTTAGACTTCAGAGTTTCAGAACTGTAAGACAATAAATTTCTGTTGTTTTTACCCACTAAATTTATTGCAATTAGTTATAGCAACAATAGAAAACCAATATACTATCATGTTTCCAATTTCTAATATATTGGCCTTATTTTTGAAATTACTTTTTTTATAACATCCTATTCTTATTTCATGGAATAATTTATTTTCTTTTTGAGGATATTAAATATGAAGGGGATGTTTTCTTCTAGTTCTATTTCTGTTTTCTCTGAAATCCTTTATTTTGTTTTTTTTCTTGTCTTTGTCTTTTATAGTATGACCTTCCCTCAAAAGTCTTTGACTGCACATTTATATTTAAGAATAAGGCACTAAAATGATGACTGGAAACTCTTTCTGCCTGGACAGGCTTATTGACTAGTGGGCATTACCATAGGTGAACATCTAGGAACCTGGCCCCTTAATTGGAAAAAACAGGAATGCATATATCTGTGGTGTCTTTTTGTTTTTTTTGTTTGTTTTGTTTTGTTTTTGTTTTTGTTTTTTTAACCTTTGGTAAGATCCCCAGAGAGATCTGGCTCAACTTCTGTTTGAAGTATATCATGCCAGAGGCCAATATTCTGGCAGTCAAATGGAGAAAGGGGATTGTGAATCTTTTAGTTCAAATATCATGATGTTTGCTATTCAGGGATTCAATAACACCTTTGTTGCCTTAAAACTCTTTGCAAGTTTTAAAACTTCTGTGAGACGGAAGTCCAAACACCACCTTCTTCACTCATGTGGTTAAAAGAATGTGATTTAGATGTGAGGGTCAAATGAGCCTGATTAAATTCCATGCCCTTTTCAATACTTGCTCAGCATACCTAAGGGAACTTTCAGGCTTACAGAGTAGACTTACCTACCCATGATCACTGCCTCACATTTAAAAAGAAGAAAAAATCTGATGAATTAGATCCTCTCAGTCATATGGCAAGATGCCAAGAATGTTACTCTAGGGCAGTTCTTCCACACATAACTCAAAAAGTAGGAATAAACATCCCCTAATACAGAATTTCACTTATCCTACCTCATGGCTCAGCTAAACTTTGTATCCATAGTCTTTTTGGTTCAACATCTCCACAAAAAAATGTCTTCTCCTAATCTGAGGACCTAAGTATTCATTATACAGATTTTAAAGAAATCTTCCTATTTTCAGCCCTATCCTTCCCTAGACTATTTAACATTTTATATGCTTGTATAAATTTGGAAGCTCAGAAGTGTTACCTGTTTTGTTTTGTTTTGTTGTTTTAATCTTTCCCCATTCCCTGTTTAGGTAACTAGACTTCTATCTTCTCACTCTTCTAAGTTATTTAGCACCAATCTATCTGTATCTCATCTTCTAAAATTTTATTGACATCTCTGTCTGTAGTTAGATCACTTCCCTTTGGTGTGTCCTTGAGGTTCTGTGCTTTTAAAAATGTGTTTACTGACATTCTGGGCAATTTATTTTCAAGAAAAAGAGTATCTGCAGTCTATCATGTAGAACTATCATTCTTTTTGTGCTTTTCTGTATTTCTAAACATTACACAATGAATATGTATTCTTTTATAATCATAAAAAACACAATAGATGCTATTTTTAAACAACTGAGAAAACTGTAGTCTAGTGAAGTTTTTATCTCCACTAATTCTAAATGATTTATATCAATTATTTACAATCTTCCTTTCTAAGAGTGATTTTAGGCATCCCTAACCTATGTGAATGGCCCAATTTTTCCATTTGCTAATTTAAAAAAAACTATATTTTATTAAAAGATAAATATTGTTTGTATAGGTATTAATAAATTATAGCACTTTATACATAACACATTGTACAACTACAAATTTAGAAAATGAAACAACTAAGCAAAAATATCACAAAAATACTAATGTATGTTAAGTATAAATCATTAATAATGCATTATAGGTGAGAAAATTGGTAAAAACAAGCTTAGGTAACTTACCCAAGGTTTGTTATTCTAAAATTCATCTATTTTCCATTATGCCACTTATTTCTGTAGATCACTGTCTTTATTTTTTTCCATAGGTGGTTATCTGGCCAGTCAACCAGAATTAACTACAGAAAAGTGTGTTACAACCATTTCATGTCCTCGTTTTCTATCAATAACATAGGAAAACGAAAATACCTGTGTCCTTTCTGGCTCCTCAGCATGGATGAGAATGGAGGCACTATTACTAAAAAAAAAAACAAAAAACAAAACAAGAAAAAAAAAACGGTACTCTAGAATAACAATTGAACATAATTTACCATAAAGGATTGTTCCCAGTCTACGGTGCACCATGGCTTGGACCCAGTGCAACAGAGGGAAGCCAGCAGACCTACCCTGCTTGTTAAAAAAAAAAAAAAAAAAAAGCCATCCTTCATTTTACTGATGTGCCTTAGGATTCACTGGCTTCACTGTTCTCTCAGCCTCTGTTATTATTAATGCTTAACTTTAATGGATGAAGGGAAAATTTTGGTGTGGGTGGCTTGCTTCTTCTTTTTGTTGTTGTTAAATGTAGCAACAAACAATCAAATCAAAGGAAGAAGAATACAAAGAAAATGGGTCATGAATAAACAAAAAGGTCAGGCCTCTAGTATTTAGTGCAATTCTGGGGAACTATTAACTACACCATGATTGGCAGATTTAACAGTACCTTCTGCTCTCTTTTGCCAGCAACTATGCAATTATTCCAGGTGTTGTAGTGGAATGACTCTATCAAATTTTATAGGATTAATCAGCATGTAAATGTTGGCAGGCTTCAGAGTCAGATATGGACTTCAGGTGCAGCACTTAGAACAGATGGAAAGAAACACCTCTTCATTTATTTTTAAAAGGGAATTATAAACCAGCCATACCTTTGTCCTGAGACAGAGTTCATTTTATGACACCTACCAAAAACAATCTCTCCTTGAAGTGTACAAAACATCACCTGTGTATTGAGAGGTAAAAATAATCCCAGCATTTATAATGTTCATGAATATTACAATTCCATCTTTCCTGTTTGAAATATGTAAAAACATTTTGAATATTATTTCTGTTGCTTATAACTCCATAATATGTCATAAATAGTAAGTAAAAAAAATAAGCATGGCTCTAATATTCCCATCTGTCTTTTTTTTTTTTTCATTGTGTCAAAGAAGGGCTCAAGAAGGATTTCAGACACTATGTGAAGCTCACTGTCTGATTATATAACTATTTGGAATAAACTCTTTTACTCATGAACTTCCAGTGGCTTCTAATTGCCTACAGCAATACTTTTCAAATATTTGTTCTTGTCAAAAGAAATCTAAGCACTCCATCAGTAACAGTGGTTCCCTACAGCTGGACCACTCAATGCACCTCAGAAATGAGGCACTGAGAGGGCAATGAAGTTTCAAAGAAGCTCTCCTGGAAGTTTTGCTATCCCCTCCCATGTTTGGACTCAGTTAAAAAGCACTGATAATAAGTATAGGGGTCAAATTTCTCAGTTTGCTATTCAAGGCTCTTGGATTCTATTTTAATCTATCTACTTAATCCTCCCTCGATTCCCTCCTCTAACATGAATTCCAATCAGATAGGTTTCTCAACTATTTATTCCTGCCCCTGGTATTTTTCTGTTTGTTTCCTTTCCAAACCTTTCCCAATTTTCAAGGGAAGTCTCAATCCCATCTTTTTCAAGATACTTTCCATAGCTTCTTCCAAACAACTGTGTTCTCTTTGTGTGGCCTTTATTTATAAACCTCGTTTGATCACCAGTATAGACAGATACAGGACTCATGTATCTTACTTGTTCTGTAATACTGGGTTTATGGTCTGCTCTTACCATTGATTTAGTAGCTCCACTATATTTATGTGAAATGCCTTTTATACTGGATTTCACTGTCTTTAAAGAAGTTGTTGCTATACAAGACATTTGGTCTAACTCTCCATTAAATTTATAGATGAGATTCAGTCCTGAAATGACTACCTTAGTCTAACTGAGGACATTATTCTTTTCAAACTGAAGATATTTATTGTATTTTATTAAAAGTTCCTTGAAATTTCATCAAATTTATCAAATAACGCAGGCTTTCATTTACCCAATATTACTCATCATTAGGATAAATCATTCTGCAAATCATTTCTAAAAATATGTATTTGGAGTATGCACTATATTATAGAAAATGTATGAGGGAATAATAAAAATTTCTACCTTAAAGGACGAACTAGTAGATGAGGTAAGAAGTGAGCTGACTATCCTTGAATTCCTTTATTCTGTGGGAACAAGAAGTCTAATAAATTTTTTGAGCAAAAGAAAAACAAATGCAATCTAACCTAAATTTGACGCTACAGTTTTTGTTTTATTGTTATTGTGCTGCCAGTACTATGAGGAAAAGAATCTCTCTCATACACTACAATGTCACAAAGGTCCTCCCACATAAACTAAACTTTTTATTTGAACTCATTTATGTGATAGGAACAAGAAGCTCAAATCCTGATTCCAGAAGAATGAGACCTGAAAGTAAAACATTAAAAATTCATCAAATATGAATCCTTGTTTCCCATTTTTAAGCAAAATCCAGATCTGGCTTAGAAAAGAAACAATAGGGATGCCTGGGTGGCTTAGTTGGTTAAGCATCTGCCTTTGGCTCAGGTCATGATCCCAGGGTCCTGGGATCAAGCCCCATGTCAGGGTCCTTGTTCAGCGGGGAGCCTGCTTCTCCCTCTGCCTGCTGATTCCTCTGCTTGTATGTTCTCTTGCTCTCTCTCTCTCTCTCTCTCTCTCTGGCAAATAAATAAATAAATAAATAATGTTTTTAAAAAATAGAAAAGAAATAATAGCAACAAAGAAGATAGATTATAGCCTACAAATTGGAATGCAAAAGACACAGTAATACAGAAAGTGATGAAAGGAGCATGAGCTAGGCCTTGGCAATGCAGTGGGAAGTAAGTGATGGATATGAAAGGAATTTGGAGCAGGAGACATTAGGCCTTGAAGTTGCTCAGGCTATGAGGATTGACAGAGAGAACTGGGCCTATGTGACTGGGAAGGCACTGCTGTCATGAACTAAAATAGGAGAAGTAAATTGTGGTTCTTTACCTGTCTAAAGAGTAAATACACTGATACAAATTGGTCATTGAATTACTTTAAACTATAATTTAGAAGGTGATCTTAGGTCTGTCATATGTGTTTAGAATTATAATCACCTCATTCCAGGACTAATAACATATGGACTTGAATTATTGTTATTTAAATGCTTCTTGTGAATCTGGCTCATTTGGGTTGTGTCTGGAGGAAATGGCTTTTAAAGGAACGACTCACTAAGCCAAAACTCTGCTTTTTGGCAGTCAATAATCAGGGGAAAAAAAAAAAAAAACAGAAAAAGGCTTTTGGACCACTATAATAGATGCCATGGACCAAAGTACTAGAAGCGCAAAAGACCCAGAACAGCCAACACAATATTAAAGGAGAAGAACAAAATCAGAGGACTGACACTACCCAACTTCAAGAATTACTATAAAGCTGCAGTAATCAAGACAGTGTGTATTGGCAAAAGAATAGACAAATCAATGGAACAGAATAGAGAGCTCCTAAATAGACTCACATCAATATAGTCAACTCATCTTCAACAAAGGAGCAAAAGCAATGCTATGGAGGAAAGACAGTCTTTGCAACAAATGATGCTGGAACAACTGGATTATCTACATACAAAAAATGAATCTAGGCATAAATCTTACACCCTTCACAAAAATTAATTCAAAATCATTATAGGCCTAAATATAAAACACAAAACTATAAGATTCTTCAAAGATAACATAGAAGAAAACTTATGACCTTGGGTATGGCAATAACTTTTTAGATACACCAAAGGCACAATCCATGAAAGAGAGAATCAATAAACTGGACTTCACTAAAATTATGAACTTCTGCTCTATTAACAACAATGTCAAAAAAATGGAAAGACAGGCCACCAACTGGGAAAAAAATATTTACAAAAGGGACATTTTATAAAGCCTTGTTATTCAAAATACCAAAGAACTTTCTTTTTTAGTTTTTTAGGATTTAATTTTTTAAGAGTGTGAGAGAGCAGAATGAGGTGCAGGGTAGAGGAAGAGGGAGAAGTAGACTCCCCACTGAGCAGAGAGCCCAATGTGGGGCTCAATCCCAGGACTCCAAGATCATGACCTGAGCTAAAGACAGACACTTAACCAACTGAGCCACGATGCACCCCCAAAATACCAAAGAACTTTAAAAACTCAAACATTTAAAAGCAAACAACCCAATTCAAAAATGGGCCAAAGATCTTAACAGACACCTCAATAAAGAAGATATACAGATGACAAAGAAACATATTAGGCCAAAATCCAGAATACTGACAACTTCAAATGTGGCAATGATATAAAACGGGAACTCTCATTCATTGCTGGTGAGAATGCAAAATGCTACAGTCACATTGGAAGGTAATTTTATGGTTTCTTACAAAACTTAACATGCTCTTATATATGACCCAGCAATTGTGCTTAGGGTTGGGGTCCGTTATCAAAGGAACGAGACTGAGACAAAGTGAAAGTTATGCAAAGCTTTATTCTATGCCAAGCATTAGAAGTTAGACTGACCGGCCAGGGAGAGAGCGACCGAAGAGAAGAGAGCGAAGAGAGAAGAGAGCGACCCCATCCGGATAACCGCAGACCCAAGGTACATGGCTTCTATTGTTAAGGCGTTTACTCCTGCAATCGATTCCCGGAACCAATACCAGGAACTACTGGGGCTTTTATTTCCGGAATGAAGCCCGTGGATGTAAACAACAATATGGCTACCTAGGCAATATGGAGTTGTTCTGGCTAAGCAGGCCCTAAGAGTTAAACAGGTTTTAACATTAAATCGGCCCTAACACTTAGTATATACTTCTTTATTTCCATACACACACACACAAAAACTAATTTTTTCCACACACAAGCCTGCAAATGAATGTTTATAGCAGCTTCATTTATTTTTGTGAAACTTGGAAGCAACCAAGATGTTCTTCAGTAGATGAACGGATAAATAAATGGTGATACACCCAGCAATGGAATATTATTCTGTGCTAAAAAGAATTGAGCAATGAAGTCATGAAAAGACATGGCGGAAACTTAAAGGCATGTTTCTAACTGAAAGAAGTCAATCTGAAAGGCTACATACTGTATGATTCCAGCTATATGACATTCTGGAAAAGGGAACACAAGGGGGGCAGTAAAAAAAGCAGTCATTTTCAGGGGTTGGGGGCAGAGAGGAATAAATAGGCAGAACACAGAGGATTTCAGGGCACTGAAAATACTTTGTATGATACTACAATTATGGACATATGTCATTATACATTTGTCCAAACCCACAGAATGTATAACACCAAGAGGGAACACTAACGTAAACTGTGGCCTTTGGGTGGTTATGATGTATTAATGTACGTTCATCAGTTATAACAAATGTACCACTCTAGTGAGGTGAGTTGATAATGGGGAAGGTTATGCACATTTGGACACATAAGATATATGGAAAATCTCTGTACTTTAAGCTTAATATTGTTGTGATTCTAAAACCTAAAAAATAAAGCCTATTGAAAAAAAAAAAGTACTAGCAGTTTCTGTATTTTACTCAGCATTAATTTCCTTTACCAGGTACCATGAGAGTTCACAGGAGCAATCATGGGTGGATGTTTATATCCATCAGGGAAGATAAGGTTACACCATTAAAAAAAAAAAAACAAAAAAAACCTCATTGGCTTAGACAACAAAGACGTATTTCTCATTCATACCAGATGTCCATTATGGATTTACAGGTGAATCTGCTTCTCACTGTGACTCAAGATCCAATTGAGGAGCATTTCATCGAAACACAGGCTTCCTGGATCATCATAGCCGGGGGAGAAGATGATGCATTGTATACAAGCTTTTAAAACATCCACCCAGAAGTGACACATATTATTATTATTCATATTTCTGTGGTCAAAGCTAGTCTAATGTCCATACTTAGTTCAAAGGATTAAGGAAATATAATCCTATCATGTGTCTGAAAAAGAGAAGATCAGGAAATTTTCAAGTAGGTAACATTCGAGTGCTCTGAGATAACGCTGTAGAAACGTTATTAAACTGGATGCACTATACCCATGTGAAGGTTTGATATTATTTATTACAAAGCATCCTATCACCTACAAACACTTGTAGTAACTGGTACTTAGTTATTCATTTAGGTAATAAACTCCCTGTTATACATTCGTACTTAATGGAACGACAATCACTCCCCAAGTAGCCTTTGCTAACCCTCCCCCCACCTAGATGTTCAAGGAACTGTTATAGTGCCCTATATTTATTTCTATGTAGCATTGCCCACACTGCTTTGTAATTGGCACCCACAGGCAAGGACTGAATCAGAAGCTTCTTTAGCCAACTGTTGGTCAATTATCAGAATCCCCTCAGTCAGACCACACCTTAAAACTGTTCAGTAATCTCCTGGTCCTAAGAATTACACCCCAGGCTTTGGGGCCTTTGGGGTGCACAATCTACTCCTGAAGACTGAAATACTCTTTTTTCTTTTTTTTCTAAGACTGAAATACTCTTGATCTGCATATTTTTTAGTTATCCCTAGCACTGGGACTGACAACAAATACATGATGCTACACTTGCTTGCACATTTTGGTCTTAAAATGAGTTTTAGCTGCTATAATATAGAGAATAAAGCAATGAGGTGATTCTAATTAAAACAGCTAAACTGGGGACACCTGGGTGGCTCAGTCAGTTAAGCGGCTGCCTTCAGTCAGGTCATGATCCCAGTGTGTTGGGATCGAGTCCCACATCAGGCTCCTTTCCCGGCAGGGAGCCTGCTTTTCCCTCTGCCTCTGCCTGTGACTCTGCCTGCCTTTGCTCTCTCAATCTCTCTCTCTCTCTCTGACAAATAAATTTAAAAAATCTTAAAAAAAAAAAAACTAAACTGTTTATACTCCCATTAGTTCTCTTATTGTGCTGCATGACTTGTAGATATTTTGGTAAAGTAACAACAACGTTTGTGGGCAACGTATTTTTGAAGGGCATTTTTTTGGATTTGTGTTTAATTTTATTTTTTATAGAAGTATAGTTGACACACAATGTTACATTAGTTTCAGGTATACAAATTAGTGATTCAGCAAGTCTATACATTATGCTATGCTCATGATAAGTGTAGCTACCACCTGTCACCATACAGCACTATTACAATACCATTGACCATATTCCCTATGACTATAATCCTTTTATCCTCAAGACTTATTTATTTCATAACTAGAAGCCTATATCTCCCATTCATCTTCAACCATGTTGCCCACTCCCCTGCCCCTGCTCTTTTCCCCTCTGACAACTATCGGTTCTCTCTATTTATGGGTCTATTTCTGCTTTGTGTTTGTTTATTTGTTTTTTAGGTTTCACATTTAAGTGAAATCATACAGTATTTGTCTTTCTCTGTCTGACTTATTCTAGTTAGCATAATATCCCCTAGGTCCATCCATGTTGTTGCAAACAGCAAGGTCTCATTATTTATGCCAAGTAATATTCCATTGTGTATACAAATCACATTTTCTTTATTAATTTGTCTATCAATGGACACTTGGGTTCCTTCCATATCTTAGCTATTGTAAATAACGCTGCAATAGGGGCACCTGGATGGCTCAGTCACTTAAGCATTGGACTCTTGATTTTGGCTCAGGTCATGATTTCAGGGTTTTGAGAGCCAACCCTGTGTTGGCCTCCACACTGGGTGTGGAGATTCTCTTCCTCCCTCTCCCTTAGGCCCTCCCCACTCCCCCATCCTTTCTCCTGCTCTCTTAAAAAAAAAAAAAAAAAAGGCTACAATAAACATGGAGGTACATATATCTTTGAATTAGTGTTTTCATTTTCTTTGGGTAAAACCCAGTAACAGAATTACTGGATTGTATATTATTTCCATTTTTTATTTTTTGAGGAACCTCCATACTATTTTCCCCAGTGGCTGCACCAATTTACATTCCCACCAACAGTGAACAAGTATTCCCTTTTCTCCACAACCACATCAACACTTGTTATTTCTTGTCTTTTTTATTCTAGCCATTCTGACAGGTGTGAGGTGATATCTCTTTGTTTTTTGACTTGCATTTCCTTGATAATTAGTGATGTGAGCATCTTTTCATGTGTCTGCCAGCCATCTGCATGTGTTCTTTGGTAAAATGTCTATTGAAGTCCTCTGATCACTTTCAATAAAATAATTTGTTTTTTGAGTTGTGTAAGTTCTTTATATATTTTGGATATTAACCTTTTATCATATATATTTACAAATATCTTCTCCCATTTAGAAGGTTGGTTTTTCTTTTTTTTTATTTTTTGATGGTTTCCATCACCATACAAAAGCTTGTTATTTTGGTGCAGTGACCAGGTTTGTGTTTCAAATGTACCTACAAGTCAATTTAAAATTCCTTTAGAAAAATAAATAAAAATCAAATTCCTTTAGACTAATTAGATGGTCATACATGCCCTATCGGCTATATTTTAAAGTACTGGTTCTATCCATATAAGGAAAGATATGGTGGTTTTAACATTAAACAAATCTTTCTTGCCTCACTTAAAGATCATTTACATCACTATATCAGACTAACTTAGGAATGGCTATATTTTAAAGTACTGGTTCTATTCATAAAGAAAATATATGATGGTTTTAACATTAAACAAATCTTTCTTGCCTGATTTAAAGGTCGTTGCTATTGCGATATCAGACTGACTTAGGAATGCCCTGAAATTCAAATCAGGATGTGAATGTGCTTGAAAAGATCTATCAAAATCCCAGAAGACAACAGAAAAATTTCCAAAGCCTTTCTAACTTTAATAGAAATTAAATTATTCATTTCTGCTTCTTGGAATTTTTCTATCTTTGGACTGCAAAGCCCTACTTAATTCTTGGAGAGTAACTCCCAGTTAATTGGTCAACTAACTATAGCCCACAGGTAAAGTCCCTCAAAACAAGCACATAAAATACAAAGGTTGTACATAGCAGAGTCATAAGAACAGAGTTTTGTTAATCTTTTATCAGAAATAATATTTCTTAATGTGTACTTTTTCTGATCTTTCAAGTCTAATGGTCACTATAAAGTAGCTGATGGTGTCCATTTTGCACTTTGGGTAAGGAAGGTGAGACGTGATTGGGGCAATCAATTTAACTTGGCATCAAACAAACAGCCATGAACTAGTCTGACCCTTCCTCACGTTTTCCTGCAATTCTTTACTTCCCCCCTTCTACATTTTCTCAAACCACCTAAAAATACCAAAAAGAATTAAAAAGACTTTTTTATTTATTTAGAAAAGTGGAAAATGTGCCTCTTCTTCCTTTCCTTTCCAGGACTGGGAAAACATCATCAATTTTCCAATAGAAACCTGGTAACTGGGTTTCTAGCTATGGTCCAATATATTCTCCTTCCTTCACTGGATGGAAAAATAAGCACCTTTCAGACCTCAAAGATACTAGAAAAAGGCTTTTCATTAACATAACCATGACCACAGTGAAAAATGCTCCTTTCTAAATTTGTCATTACATCCACCAAAAGGACAGATTTCTTGTAGACTTTTCCCCTATGCCAATGCAGTTCATAAATGTTTCCTCACAAATCTCAACAAAACTCTTGCAGTTAAACTGTTCTAAACTGGAAGGAAGATATCTATATAAAAACCAACAAAGGGCCTCCAGCTACAGAGGAGAGGCCATTCCCCCCTATGTGAGCTGCCCTCTAGCTGAGACCTGGTAACCACTTCCCTCAAGGCAACATGAGTTATTCCTGCTTCCTGGTGCTAGTTGACTCTGGGTTGAGGCCAGGTTTCCTTCTGCTGCTACTGTTAGTTCAGCTCAACCTCTCTCCCAGAATGCACTTCTCCTCATTGTTCTACACAGCCAATCCACATACTCAGTGTAAAAATCCAACTGGAAGTATTTCCTGATGAGCTACTCAAGGCCAAGGATCATGCCTTCTATCTCTTCTTATTCCCCAGTGGCACCTAACATACTACCCTGTACATGGGAGGTGATTCAAAATTGCTTTTAAAATATGCAAAAGGGCAGGGGGATACAAAGAGAGGTAGGAGAGGAAGAAACTGAAACATTTTTATTACTGACTTTTAAAAAGAATACATATTAAATAAAAAGTTGGGTTTTTTTTTTTAAAGATTTTATGTATTTGACAGAGAGAGAATGAGATCACAAGTAGGCAGAGAGGAAGGCAGAGGGAGAGGGGGAAGCAGACCCCCTGCTAAGCAGAGAGCCAGATGCAGGGCTCAATCCTAGGGAGCCCAATGTGGGCTCCATCCCAGGACCCTGGGAGCATGACCTGAGTCAAAGGCAGACACTTAATCCACTGAGCCACCCAGGTGCCCCCCAAATAAAACATTTTTAAATGGATTTGGACTATTTTCCCCTAAAATTGAACTCTCACCAACATTTAACCAGTCCCTTACTTTCCAGCAATGTTGTATGTATATAAAAGTTTCTGTGAACATTATCCCAAAAACAAACTGATAATTTTTTAAAAATTTAGAATGACAACTTCCAGAAAAACCAAATTTGAGTCTGAATTGTTTATTATACTCATTGCTACATCTTTATATCTCGGGCCTTCACACATCTTCTGTAATTTTAGAATACTTTTAGCATTATCACTGCATATGATATTTCTTACCAACCATAACCTGTACATCAGGACATAATTCTGGAAATCTTCCTCGCAAAGCCTTTCAAGCAAAAAATAGCTTTCCTTTTGTGGAATCCCAAAATGTAAATAAATGTTGCATATAAAAAGGGCACCATGATCACATAGGTTTGGGAAACTTGGGTTAAATAAAGTTAAACAATTTACTTTATTGCAGAACTTCTTCAAACTTTCAGTATGTTAAAGTGCAACATGAATCATGAAGGAGGATATAAAACAGCATTTTCAACATCCCACAGCACTATTCAAGGAACACCTTTGAGGGCCAGGAAAATACCCTTGTAGGACTAGAGTGTCTCTCTGTCTAGTGTCCTTTTTAAACAAGCCAGTGCAGTTGCAGTCTAAATTTTCTGCACACCAAAATAGTTACTACAAAACTCTATTTGCCTAGAGGAATTTTCCAGTGCCCCTGGAGAGCATGACTGCTTTAACCTTAGAATTTTTATAGAGAATTAATGATCAACTTCGATTACTTGAGTAACATTAAGGTTCAGACACTGAAAAAAAATTTCTGGTGAACACAGCATCAATTCTTTCTTCCTTATCATCTCCCTTATCTGCCTATTCTTTATTTCCCTTCAAATTAAAGATACAGAAAAGAATAAGACAGGCAAATGTCTTTGTGTTGTCCTGACAGAAATAAATATGGGCAAAGAGTTTAGAGATTGGTCCATATGATGATTATGGCAGAGGTTCATGGAACCAAAGTTCTCAGACTTTGTGTAAGAATTTAAATTTTTGCATCGTTAATGTTCTACCATCTTCAGATTTTTACCCTTATTTTCCCAAAGCATATCAGACTTCTTTATATATACATAGCAAGTCGTGAGATGAGCCTTTTATTTTCCTCCCAACAGTATCTGACTAGTTTCAGTATTTTAAAGGATTAAAAAAAGAAAAATAGAATAAAAGAGAATTTGTTTTGATATAATCTAAGAAGGATATGTTTCATCCCATACTTATTATGAGTATTGGTAAGGATTTTTCATCATTAAATCAGTAAAAAAAAAAATTATGACAATAATCTTAGAGGAACATTCCTTAAACTTTCAAGCCACAGTATCTTGGGATGATGATGCATCAAAAGCCTGTTGGAAACAAAAGTTTGGATTCAGAGTGGCATGTGGATACCTGTTTTTCTCAGCAAAATAATTCAGCCATTGTAATTATTTTTAACAGAATTGGGCTTCACACTGTGGGATAATGAGCTGGAAAATGTATTTGTTTTAAATAAAGGCATTTTCACACTACAAGAACACACAAACATCTATGAAACCCAAATGTGCCCGTCCAGCATGCCTGGTAAAAGAGCCAATTTGATGTTATTTCCAACTGTGTAGAAATAATTTGCTACGAATTCAGGCTACAATGCAAACAGGTGCTACTTAAAAAACAACAACAACAACAAAAAAAAAATACCCAGCAAAAAACATGAGTCTGGTGTTGCCAAGAGCTGGGATAGCTAGGAAGCATGAAGATGTTCTCTTTTATTTTTTTTTTTTAAGATTTTTATTTATGTATTTGACAGAGAGAGATCACAAGTAGGCAGAGAGGCAGGCAGAGAGAGAGGAAGGGAAGCAGGCTCCCTGCCAAGCAGAGAGCCCAATGTAGGGCTCGATCCCAGAACCCCGGGATCATGACCTGAGCCAAAGGCAGAGGCTTAACCCACTGAGCCACCCAGGCGCCCCAAGATGTTCTCTTTTAAATGGTACCCAAGCTTCTGAGCCTATTGGGTCCTAACTCCATGCATTACCTTGAGGTTGGTCATCTGTGAGCACAGAACTAGCTGGCCCCTCAAATTACCCTTCAGGTTTCATCAGAGCTATGGATTGGTTTTAGCAACAATAAGAAATCATGTGTTACATAGCATGTGAAGGATGGTGATTCTAAAACACCAAAGGGGCAGACAGGGGATGTCAGATACAATTAACTTTCATTCTAAACTTCAACAACGTCACCCTTTGAATCAAATAAAAAGACAAAGATAAGGGGCACAAAAGTAAGGGGCTCAGTCAGTGAAGAGGAAAACTCTTAATTTTGGCTCAGGTCATGATGTCAGGGTTGTGAGATCAAGCCCCAAGTTGGGCTTCACGCTGAGCATAGAGCCTGCTTAAGATTCTCTCTTTCCCTCTACCTCAACCCACCGCCACTCAGGTACTCTCTCTAAAAGAAAAAAAAAAAAAAAAGAACAAAGAACAAAAAAAAAAAAAGACAAAGATGAAACCAAGGGAAGAAAAGTGGGATGGACAGTTGGAAAAATACAGATGGAGCAGTTGTAAAAGAAGGGAAGAAGGGGATCATAACACTGGATCAATGGGTTGAATTACACAGCAAGAACAAATGGTATAAAGAATACAATTCAAAGAAATATATTAGAATCCATAAATCCATAATTATTGATGGGAAATTTTCAAGAGTGCAGAAACAATATGTGTCCAAAATTTAGACTGGTCATTTGCACAAGTGGATGTTTACAAATCCTGCTCCGTGTTAATGATTTTTTATTGGATCTTAAAGCACTTCCAGAACTCATCCATATCTCTGCCTTGAGGTTATTATTAGATCTTCTTGGGTTGTCAGTGAGTTTGATGATTTCAAATCTTCTTTCTTGCAGATTTTGTTTTAAGACTCTGCTCTAATAATTCCAATGTGTAGAGTTCTTCCTACACCACTAAGCAATTCTTGCACATTAGCTGGGTGTCCTACAATTCAAATTAATTCTGACACTATCAATCTGCAGATTTCATCAGATCCCACAGATTAAGGGCTCAGTCCTACGAAATGGTCCCCGCCCCCTTCAGATGCCAATCACAAATCCAGATTGTCACCTGTGCTTCTGATCAACTGGCCATAGCTCAGGGTTCCAATGATTCCCACATTAGGTTTGATTAATTTGCTAGAGTGTCTCACAGAACTCAGAGAAACATTTTACTCACTAGGTTTACTTACTTACTAGTTTATCATAAAAGAATGTATTAAAGAACAGACAGGTGAAAGAAATGCATAGGGAGAAGTATGTGGGAAGGGGAGAGGAGATTCCATGCCCTTTCCTGGAGCACCACTTTCCCTACAGCCCCATGTGTTCACCAACCTGGAAGCTCTCAGAACCCTCTCTGTTTTGCTTTTACAGAGGCTTCACTACATAAGCATAATTGATTAAATCACTGGCTATTGGTGATTAAACTCAATCTCTAGCCCCTCTCTGCCCTGGGTGGGGAGGAAGGGGCAAGAGACTAAAAGTTCCAACTTCCCAAGTTTGGTTCCCCAGTGTACCAGTCCAGATCCTTAGGTGATAAAGCAGTATTCCACAAGTTGCTGCATTAACATACAAAATACAGCTTAATCACCCTCATCATTTAGGAAATTCCAAGGAGCTCTGTGACAGGAATGGGATCAAGGACCAAATATATATTTCTTATTATAAATCACAACATAGGTTTCCTTTTCCTAATTCTCTAAAATACCTGTTTGCCACCAAAAATAGGTTTCTTAACAGAGAAATCTACTCTGAAGTTCAAAGGAATTCACCAGTACTAACAGAACTTCTCCAGAATCTACCAATGTGTCCTGACCTGATTCTTAGCAAGGAGTTTTCAGATAATAAATAAAGAAGTCCAAGAATACACTTGAAAATATCCCAGACTTCCAAAATCCATTTACCACCGAAGAGACAAAATTGTCTAAGGCAGTTGTTAGCATAGGCTGAGTCATATTTTCACATGACTAATTTATATACTGCCCAAGTGCTGAAATAAATGTAATTAAGTCAACTTTAAGTACCATATACAGCAAGACATTTACCCTTTATTCTACATTGTGTGCCAAACATAAAAATGACTTGGTTGTACAAAAATGACTTTTACTAAATTAGCTTAATTTGAAATTCTGAAAGCTGAACTCACACGTAGGAAGCAAGTATCTTCCTTTTAGAATTGATGTTGCTGTTCTCTTTGGGGTTTCTTGATCACCCTGGAGAAAGAAATCATGTTTCTATAACACAGCACAGGGATATCTGAAAATATAAAATATAGTATATGAGTTTTATTGCCACTGAAAAAGTTCCCAGGATAGGATCTTCCTTATACTAATTTGTCCTTGAGAAAAGCGTACTATGTTTTTTCAGGCCTTGGAAAACAAGCTGTCAACTACTGAGACCTTGTTATTTATAATCCTAACTCCTTCCAAAGAGGGTGGGTCCCATTACAACCAGGGCCCATTGTTTTACTAAACCAGTGTTGGGTGTGGGTTTGAAACCCTGAGGATGATGTATTGACAAGGAGATTAATTGCTCCATATCTAGAATGGAAAGGAATTTAAGATTCTTGGTGGAAAATCAAGGAAGAAGAGAGGAAATCAGGATTCTAAATACTGCAAGAAGTCCCAATGCAACTAAAGAGGGGCACTAGAGAAAAATACTGAAAGGTAACTATTAGTTTTTGCAATGGATTGAGAAATTTAACCTCTGAAACTGTTTTCCAATTAAGTCATGTGATTTCATTTTCACTAAGAAAACAATGCTTGCACTATTTTGCACATTCTATTATTTAAAGAAAAACACTATATATGTTCTTTAATACTTAAGATATTTTTAAAGGTTTTGTGTGTGTGTCAAAATGAGGGATCACAAACTTTGCCAAACACAGAATTGTCTTGTTCCTTCTAAAGAATGAAAGGCCTTGTACCTCTTAAGAATCATCATTTCCTTGTATTTACTTATCAGCGAATGAGGCACACAGTGGCCTCTACTACTTCAATCAGCAGCTGAAATTTGTCCTTGCTAAACAAAAAGTCTGAAAAAAAGGATTTCTTCTCATGGTATTACAGTGGATTACATTTTAAGTAAGAAAGCTTTCAGATATATTATTCTGTCTTTATAGCATGGTTCTGTCTTATTTGTGTAAACAAATTGATATTCTTATTTCTTTATTTCTATAAAACAAGTGTCTAGAGGAAAGGGAGACTCATCCTGTAAGCACTCCAAAAGGGGAAAATGATTTAGCCATGTAGTCTTTTAACTGCTTCGTAATAGTACCTCAGCTTCTCATTGCATCAAATTGGAACAATGCTTACTGCTATGATACGCCAGGGATATAATGAGGACAGAAGATAAAGAGAACATTTGAAGTTCTATTCATTCACTGAAGGAATAACTTGTTAATTGTTTCTTTTTTTCTTTTATAGATTTTTATTTTTAAACTACATTAGTAATATAGATGTTGCCTAGCTGTGTCTGGGGACCCAGAGAGGGTCCTGCAGGACCAGCCAAAAGGGTCCTTGGCTTGATGCAGGATGGAAATCAACTGCCATCCTAGAGAAAGTGAGAGCAAAGTTTGTTGAATAGAAAGAGAGAGTGCAGATATAGAGCATCTGGGAAATTCAGGAAAGAAGAGTGTTTCATCTTTGCTTGGGACCTGGGGTTTTTATTGAGGATTATATATGTGTCCTCTCAGGCATCCAGGAACTGGTTTAAAATAAAGACAAATATTTAGGTGTCCTTAGTAAGTCATTTATGCCCTGGAACCAAGAGTTTTGGTGAATCAGTGGTCTGGAAAACACATGATGACCTTGCCTGGTCACTCCTTAGATGTTATTAATGGTTCTAGAAGACTTCAAAGAAATCATTAACTCATTGTTTACAAGGAGGACATACATTATCTGTACTGTAAGGCATGTGTGTGTGGGGGGGGTGCAGGTCCTAGCAAGAATAGAAGCAGGTAAGAGATTTTTAAAAATGCAGTCTTTCATGGGATCACAGTTTTCTATCTCAATGTTAACAAAAGTCTCAGTAGAGAGATAAGAATTTTTTCACAAAAAATTAAAATCTCATTTTACCTCCCCCTTACCTACCAAATTCTGCTCCTTCTTCTAAAGTAATTATTTTCAATAATTAGAGATTTTTTTCTCTGTATTTTTATTGCTAATTTCTAATTTTATTGTATTATAATCACGGCATAGGGTCTGAACTTTCCATTTTTCTGAATGTGCTGAAACTGGAGGAGTTAGGATAGAGCTTTATTAACTGTTGAGGTTTTTTGCATATTTTTTCATGAAGGTTTGAAAAGGATGTGTATTCTGTATATATAGGTTACAAAGCCAGAGGCAGAAATGGAGACACATTAGATCAATATCTGATTGTTATTGAAAAATTCCTTATTTTTACCTATTTTTTGTCCAGTTGACCTTTCAGATTCTGAAAGAAGTATATTAAATTTCCAACTCCTTTCACATAAGTTACTTTCTTTGTACTTTTAACAATTTTTTCATGGTTATTACAACCTCTCAATGAGCTGTTTTTATTTTAATGTAAAATATCCTTTTTGTTTATCAAAATTTTTGGTCTTAAATCTACTTTTTGATGCACTGCCATACATGCTTTAGTTTTGCTAGATTGTTTTACATATGTATACATACATTTTTAATTTTCAATATTTCTGTAACCATTTTGTTTTAGTGTTGTCTATAAATCATACCTAAATGTAGTCTTTTTATCCAATTTGAAGACCTCCATCTTTTTTTTGTTGTTGTTGTTGACAGATGGAGATCACAAGTAGGCAGAGAAGCAGGTAGAGAGGGAGGAGGAAGCAGGCTCCCTGCTGAGCAGAGAGCCTGATACAGGGCTCAATCCCAGGACCCTGGGATCATGACCTGAGCTGAGGGCAGAGGCTTTAACCCACTGAGCCACCCAGGCGCCCCAAAGACCTCCATCTTTTAACAGAGAAATTATATCCATTAATAAAACATTCTTAATAAATACAGTTACATAATATTAAAAATGACTACCCATCGTAAATATCATGACAAATATCACAACTAATGACATATGTGTCAATATTTCTACTGCCTAGTTTGTTTTCTTTTGGCTATGCTTTCCTGTCCTCTCTTGCCCTGCTTTGTCCTACTGAGTTTTTTTACTTATTAATGTTCTTCTATTTGAAAGTTACAGAGTGGGCACCTGGGTGGCTCAGTCAGTTAAGCATCTCCCTTGGGCTCAGGTAATGATCTCCAGGTCCTGGGATTGAGCCCGCATCAGGTTTCCTGCTCAGTAGGGTGTCTGTTTTTCTCTCTCTCACTCTTTCTCTCTCTGTCCCTCCCCACGGCTTGTTCTCTCTCTCTCTCAAATAAGTAAAATCTTTATTAAAAAAAAGAATGAAAGTTGCAGAGCCTATTTATATTATTTAGTGATTACTTTTACATTCTTACCACACATATTTATATTTATATTTTACAAATACATCTACAATTAAATAGTATTATAACCAAAAACCAAATACTCCAGTTAAGAAATGGGCAGAAGACATGAACAGACATTTTTCTAAAGACATACACAGATGGCTAATATCTGAAAAGATGCTCAACATCATTCATCATCAGGGAAATACAAATCAAAATCATGATAAGATATCACCTCACACCTGTCAGAATGGCTAAAATTAACAACTCAGGAAACAACAAATGTGGGCAAGGATGCAGAGAAAGGGTAATCCTCATACTGTTTGTGGGAATGCAAACTGGTGCAGTCACTCTGGAAAACAGTATGGCGGTTCCTCAAAAAGTTAAAAGTAGAACTACCCTATAATCCATCAATTGCATGATTAGGTCCAAAAAGATACAAAAATACAATTCAAAGGGACACATGCACCTAGATGTTTATAGCAGCATTATCAACAATAGCCAAATTATGGAAAGAGCGCAAATGTCCATCAATTGATGAATGGATAAAGAAGATGTGCGGGTATGTGTGTGTGCGTGTAATGGAATATTACTCAGCCACCAAAAAGAATGAAATCTTGCGGGCACCTGGGTGGCTCAGTGGGTTAAGCCGCTGCCTTCAGCTCAGGTCATGATCTCAGGGTCCTGGGATCGAGCCCCACGTCGGGCTCTCTGCTCAGCAGGGAGCCTGCTTCCTCCTCTCTCTGCCTGCCTCTCTGCCTGGTTTGTGATCTCTCTCTGTCAAATAAATAGATAAAATCTTTAAAAAAAAAAAAAGAATGAAATCTTGCCATTTGCAGTGTTGTAGATGGAACTAGAGTGTATTATTATAAATGAAATGTTAGTTGAGAAAGACAAATACAATGTGATTCCACCCAAGTGGAATTTTAAAAAAAAAGATGAACATAGGAGAAGGGGGAAAAAAGAGAGAGGGAGGCAAATTATAAAATACTCTTAAGTACAAAGAACAAATAGGGCTGCTGGAGGGAAAATGGGAGGGAGATGGGCTAACTAGGTGATGGGTGTGAAGGAGGGCACTTGTGCTGAGCACTGGGTGTCATATGTAAGTGATGAATCCCTAAAGTCTGTTCTAAAACTAAGATTATACTATATGAACTAACTAGAATTTAAATAAAAACTTTTTAAAAATACATAATAAATAAATAGTGAATAGTATCTACATTTATTTTCTTGCTGTACAATGGAAAGACAGCTTTCGCTAACCTTCCTTAGCCCATGATATGATATAATTCTCTAATAAATTAGTGGTAAATTAATTTATTGTTTGTATAATGGCAATTATTTAACACTTTTGCTTTATCTTTGGTATTCACTCATCATAGCACACACCCTCCCCAATATCTATCACCCAACCACCACATACCCCCACCCTCCTCCACTCTAGCCACCCTCAGTTTGTTTCCTGAAATTAAGAGTCCCTTACGGTTTGTCTCCCTCTCTAGTTTCATCTTGTTTCATTTTTCCCTTCCTTCCCCTATGATTCTCTATCTTGTTTCTCAAATTCCTCATAGCAGTGAGATCATGTGATAATTGTCTTTCTCTGATTGACTTACTTTGCTTAGCATAATACTCTCTAGTTCCATTCATGTCACTGCAAATGGCAAGATTTCATTTTTGATGGCTGCGTAATATTCCAACACATATGTATGTGTGTACACATATACCACATCTTCTTTAACCATTCTTCTGTGGACATGGCTGCTATAAACATTGGGGTTGCACGAGCCCCTTTGGATCACTACATTTGTATCTTTGGGGCAAATACCCAGTAGTGCAATTGCTAGGTTGTAGAGTAGCTCTATTTTCAACATTCTGAGAAACTTCCATACTGTTTTCCAGAGTGCTGCTTCAGTTTGCATTCCCACCAACAGTGTAGGAGGGTTCCCCTTTCTCCACATCTTTGCCAACATCTGTCATTTCCTGATTTGTAATTTTAGCCATTCTGACTGGTGTGAGGTGGTATCTCATTGAGGTTTTGATTTGTATTTGCCTGATGCCGAGTGATGTGAAGCACTTTTTCATGTGTCTGTTGGCCATCTGGATGTCTTCTTTGCAGAAATGTCTGTTCATGTCCTCTGCCCATTTCTTGATTGGATTTTTTGTTTTTTTAGGTGTTGAGTTTGATAAGTTCTTTATAGATTTTGGATACTAGCTCTTTATCTGATAAGTCATTTGCGAATATCTTCTCCCATTCTGTCAGTCATCTTTTGGTTTTGTTGACTGTTTCCTTTGCTGTGCAAAGGCTTTTGATCTTGATGAAGTCCCAATAGTTCATTTTTGCCCTTGCTTCCCTTGCCTTTGGCAATGTTTCTAGGAAGATGCTGCAGCTGAGGTTGAAGAGGTTGCTGGCTGTTTTCTCCTCAAGGATTTTGATGGATTCCTGACTCACCTTGAGGTCTTTCATCCATTTTGAGTCTATTTTTGTGTGTGGTTTATGGAAATGGTCCAGTTTCATTCTTCTACCTGTGGCTGTCCAATTTTCCCAACACCATTTGTTGAAGAGACTGTCTTTTTTCCATTCGACAGTCTTTCCTACTTTGTCGTAGATTAATTGGCCATGGAGTTGAGGGTCCATTTCTGGGCTCTCTAGTCTGTTCCATTGATCTATGTGTCTGTATTTGTGCCAGTAACCATACTGTCTTGATGATTATAGCTTTGTAATAGAGCTTGAAGTCCGGAATTGTGATGCCACCAGCTTTACTTTTCTTTTTCAACATTCCTCTGGATTTTGATGTCTTTTCTGGTTCCACACAAATTTTAGGATTTGTTTCATTTCTTTGAAAAAAGTTGATGGTATTTTGATAGGGATTGCTTTAAATGTGTAGACTGCTCTAGGTAGCATAGACATTTTCACAATATTTGTACTAATCCATGAGCATGGAACATTTTCCATTTCTTTGTGTCTTCCTCAATTTCTTTCATGAGCATTCTATAGTTTTCTGATTACAGATTCTTTGCCTCTTTGGTTAGATTTATTCCTAGGTATTTCACGGTTTTGGGTGCAATTATAAATGGGATTGACTCCTTAACTTCTCTTTCTTCTGTCTTATTTTTTTGTGTATAGAAATGCAACTGATTTCTGTGCATTATTTTTATATCCTGACAATTTATGAATTCCTATATGAATTCTAGCAGTTTTGTGGTAAAGTCTTTTGGGTTTTCCACATAAAGTTATCATCTATAGCAGCCTATTCTTAAATTGTGAATGTTCTTTGAATATCTCTAAGGATACTAAGAATAATTTTTAAAATTCTTTTTCAATATTCTCCAACTTACTTGTCTTTTAAATCTCATGTCATTGAATTTTAGTACCCACTACACTCTTTTATTGTAATTATTATCCTCCAGTTCACCCACTTTCACTTATGAAGATTTTAATTTTTGGTTCATTGTCATTCTATCCAACAGTCTTGCTGCTTGAAATCTAGACTATTTCCATATTTACAAGGATGAACTTCTTCCCTCCAATAATCTTACATTCCATCTTAGCCATTAACCCTACCAGCTGTGCCTTAGACTTCAATGACAATTTCAACCTCTCCATGATCTCAGTTTCACATTGTTCATCCTCAAATTATAATGTTGGGGAGCTTTCTCTAATACGCCAACTCTAACAATACATTCTTCCAACCTGGATCACCAATCCATTAATCCTCCCATATATTCTCTTTTTTTATCTCCTAAATCACCTAAGTTTCATGGTCAGTCATTACATTAACTCCCTTAAATTGCTTTCAATTCCTTTGTTTCACTGTCACTTTATTATTGTCATTTGACCAAATCACAAGCCTGTATAAATCCTAATTTCTACTTACTTCAAATCTATGCCTGGTCAACTGAACATGGCTGAATGATGTCACTATAAATTTAAATGGATCTTTGATGGGCCCAGTAATCGTACCATAGTTCCCTAGTATATTTGTTCTGCTAGTCATAGATAACTATCTCATTCCTTTCAAATATTTCAATATATCCACTCACCTCCTCATTCTCACCTGATGACTCTGTATTTTTTTATTTGATGACTCAGTTTCTTATTTCATTGAGAAAATTGAAGCAACTATAAGAGAACTTCCACACATTCTCTTCCCACCTGCTAGCCAAATCCCATCACCAGGTCTTCCCAATTACCAATACATGCTGCATATACTTTGCTTTCCTACCTTTTCCTGTAAATGAGCAACCTATACTCCCATTTAAAGCCTTGCCTCCTCTTATACACAAATCCAATCTTTCACAGACATAATTCCAGAACTCTCCCTTCTCCTTTCCATATCATCAAAGTCTTATTTTCTACTGTGACTTTATTATCGACAAACATACGTTTATGTCTCCCATCTTTCAAAACAAACATACTTTTCTTCATGAATTTTTTATGTAGCAATAGATAACAAATACAGTAATGATATGTTCTACATAAGTGTTTCCTTCAAACTTATTGAAGCAAATATTAACTCATTATTTTAATGACTTTAATAGATTACTGAGGAATTGGGGGAAGACAGAAGGACATTTCAAACATAAAGTATTTTGATTTTAAAAAAATCTAGAAGTGGGAATAATATGAACACCAAAACAGGGCTTTGAACTCACTGTTCTTGGACTGGTCAGAGCAGACAGCCTGGTGGGTAATGCTTGCAAAGTGCATAAAAGCTTGAAGTTAAAATTCCAGACTTTATCCTCAGTGAGACAGAAGCCATTCCCATCTTTGCCAAATGGAAACTGGCATGATCAAAATGCCTGGGAAGAAAGGTAACTTCAAGTTTAAGAGGGGACAGACTGATGACTGCAGAGCTAAAAAGGTACTACTGAAGCAAAGGAATAACTAAGGATAGCATTAGTGGACAAGAACAGTAGAAGAAAAGGAAAATTCTTAACCTGTGGTAGAAGAGCATAGAAAGGACAATCAGTAAATTTTATTGTAAGTTTTCAAGACATATTATTTATTTATTTATTTATTTTTAAAGATTTTATTAATTTGTCAGAGAAAGAGAGAGAGAGCACAAGTAGACAGAGGCAGAGAGAGAAGCAGGCTCCCTGCCAAGCAAGGAGTCTGATATGGGACTCCATCCTGGGACCCTGGGATTATGACCTGAGCCAAAGGCAGCAGCTTAACCGACTGAGCCACCCAGGCGTCCCAAGACATATTTAATATAATTTTCTTGTTTTGATTATGTTACTTTATGGCTTAAGATCTGAATATAATTGCCTCTACTTGTCTCTTTACTTCCTGAGAAATTTCCAAAATATTCCTCCAGAATTTGTGAATTTTCAGAATGCCTCAGTTCTAAGAGCCACCTATAGCTTTCAATTCCTTTCTCAGCTGGGTTAATTCACTTAATCATCTCAATCTTCCACTTGTATGATCTAAGTTTTATACCATAATAACTTGAACATGGAACTTAGCCCTTTCTTTGGTATCTTCTCCACTTAAAATACACTAAACATTTTATTTCCTTGCATCAGGCTTTTGAGTGTTATATATAAAACCTATATATTACATAGGTTTTACTAAAGATTTGGGAGACATAGCAATAGTTGACACTATAAATAATGTAACATTAAACATTAGATAACTCTATACATTAACAAAGTCACTCAGCAAATTTTACCCACTTGTGTTCCAGGTTCTTGTCAGATTACTTTGCTTCTTCCTCTCTCTTCTCTTTCATCTCTCTCTCTTGTCCATCCAAGAAATTTATCTAGGTATTTTCCTAAGCAAAGATTGATCCCTCCCTCAGAGAAATTATAGTGCCAGCTGTTAAGATAGTTTTTATTTTGCTGCACTTGATTGGCTGATTAGTAAGAAATAAATTATAGACTTATGTTGATGATCATTACACAATTCCTTGATACTAAAAAAGTAACATGAATCAAAGGCAGAGAATTTTTATGGCTAGAATGGAAGATGGCACATGAATTTATGCAGTAATGATTCTGTATGATACTAAATATCAGGAATAAATTCCAAAGCAAGTATTACACTGGACACCACTGAAAGTAACTAGGGCACCTATTCTTTGCTTTACAATTTGCCAATAAATAAATAAGCATCATTTTACTTTTCTGGTACGAACTGTATTTTAAGATAACTAAATAACCAAATCTGATGAACAAAAGGTTTTTGTTTATTCATTTTTAACAGAATTCCAGCAAATAAATGTGAAATGAATGGAAAAAATTTTAATCGCCTTTCTTTAATTACCAACGAAATAACTAAATCAGGCAATAATCACCAGTACATGAAACCATTAGAAAAAAGGTGAATAGGAACTTAAAAACAAAAGGTTCAGATAGTATCACTATCTGAATCCTCTGTTCAATCTTAGTATCACAGAAAGTGAGTCAAACAGCCATTAGACGTATTCTGAGTTGAAGTACACAGTCCAGCATATACATGTCAGATATTTTCATAATTATGTTTAGAGATATATGAATTATTTCAAACTCATTATCATAAAACCATAAACATGTTGATTTAGATTTAGTTTATGTTCTAGATGAGTTCAAAATTATCATTTTTATTCAAAAAATACTTACTGAGTACTTTATGTTATAGGCACTGTGTCAGGTTTTGTGGATTCAAAGGTGAAAGGATCCAGACCTCATCTTCAAAGAGTTTACAGTCACATGAATGAACAAATGCTCTCAATCACATCAGAAGAGGTCAATTCAACAGTGGAGGCTATAAAAGTTGCCACCTGTTCCCCTAAAACAGGCTTCAGAGAAGAGTGGTTGCCAGAGACCACATATAAATGATGAGTATCTCCCTAATCTGACAATGGAGAAACTGCCATTCATTACACAAGGAATAACAAGTACCAAAAAACAAGAGCAGTGAGAAAATGCCGCATATGCAGGAAACAGCCAGTGGTCTGGTTTGTCTAAAATAAAGGATGCATGATGTGGTGAGAAGGTGGTGGGTTTTCAGGAGCTAAGACTTAAATTTGTAGGGGAGGGAGAGAAATTATGAAATACTTTGTTATAGTAAAGATTTAAACATTATATGACAGATGTTGGGCTGCTACTGCCTTTTTTAAAGCAGAAGGGTGACAGATTATATTTGCTAATGATTGAGATCACCAGGAAGTCTTATAAAAGATAAGTTGAAGAAGGACATACCTAGAGGCAAGGGTCTTAGGTGACTCTGCAACCTTGATGTGGGGGAGCAAGACAACAGGAGTGGGCCAAACAAGAAAGGTTGAATGGGGCCCTGAAAAGAGGGAAAAGCTAATGTCCAAATTTTAAACATAGATGATGGAATGTGCCAATTTACTGTGTATCAACTAAAAAAAATAGAGAGAGAGGGAAACAGAAAAAATGTCTTCCAGAGCTTTTTCATATATTTGGTATGTTCCAATTAAGTGATAAGGATTCCTAGAACATTACTGAAATGTCATGGCCTTAGAAATGTCATTATTTCTCAACAAAAAGGAGTAGAGTTGAACAGGTTCCTCTTCCGGTCTCAGAACCAAATTATCTTTCAGAGTTTATTTATATAAAGAATAAGAATTGGGTTATTTACACTCATCTAGCATGAGGAAAGAAGAGGAAAAGGAAATCTGACGACAAGAGATGTGGTGATGTATGTTGGGACGAGCCCTGCATTCTAATGACATCTTTTAACAGTGCTCTTTTACAGCAGCACACTTGTACCAGCTGTTGAGTGGTTTTACTTACATCCATTTTAGCCTGTGCATTTAGATGGTATGTACCACCACGTTTCCTATTTTTAGAATATTATTTGGGCCTGTGAGTTATACAATATTCTGAAGTGCATATCTTCAACATCAAGTGCAAAGACCAGATGGATGGAAACTATTTCTTGCACTCAGTGATTTATTTAAGTCTCCACCTGGCTCTTGAATTCCATGCGGTATTTAAGTCTGGATAATATAACAACACCATATCTGAGTTTATGACATGTCCATGAGCTTAGGGAGCATGCAAGCTAATGGAAAGACAATACACATAGCTGCATCTCCTATAAGTAGTCTGACTTATTATAAATATGGATATATTTTCCCACCAACTCTCTACCTATCCAAAAATACTTTTTAAAAGGCATTTCTTGTTTCTTAACACATTTCTTTGTGATCCTACAGAATGAAAGAGTAGAGATCATAAGTAAGTGAGGAGAATGAGAATTAGGTAGGGAAGACCAGCAGTGTAAATGCCAAGGGAGGTGAAGAAATAAAGAAAAAAAGACTATGCGTCACCCCCAGAATACAAGTAAGGGTGTATGGAGGCCAATGCTCATGAGTTCTACATCTATAAAGAAAAAATTCCAGGTGCACCTGAGTGGCTCAGTTGGTCAGGAGTCTGCCTTAGGCTCACGTCATGATTTCAGGGTCCTGGGACCTAGCCATGCCTGGCTCCCCACTCGGAGGGGAATCTGCTTCTTGCCCTCTTCCTCTGCCACTCCTCACACACACTCTCTCTCTCAAAAAAATAAAATCTTTAAAAACAAAATTCCAAAAGAGAAGCTTATCAATGAGTCACTACCCTGAAAAATATTTGCAGAAAGTTGGCCAGAAGAAATAAAATGGCTATTACCTTAAAAGAAGACAATTAAAGGGAAATGAATTACTAGTCTGTGTGGTAAAACTCCAGCATAGCAAGGACAAAGGCTTTGAAAGGGCCCTGGAGGCCTAGATTTCAAACTTCCATGTTTCCACTTACCAGCAAGGTGACTTAAAACAAGTCATTTAAATCTCCAAGCCATGAGTGCTTTCTTCGTTTACATGCCAATAAGACTACCTAACTCAAGACTGTAGTGAGAATTAGATTATATAATGTTTGGGAAGAATTTTATGTGCCCGTAATATACTACTAAATAGTAGCTATTATGGAATAGGCACTAATGATGACTTAGTTGCCCCAGTACACTCAATAAGACATAAGCAAGATGCCTTTGTAGGTGTTCTAGGACAGGCAAGGAAAACTGAGAAAACTAAATGGAAAAGGCCAAAGATGTTTATGATTGGATTAAAATATGAAAACAAAGGTTATAGTTAAGATAGATAAGGGAAGTAAGATATCTGGTCACTCAAAGCAAAATCAGTCTTGTTTCATGGGAATAAATGATCATCATTCCTCTAAGGCTGTAAAAAAAAAAAGGCTTTTTTGCCCAGTTGCTTAGGACAATGTTGGTATAGATGGTTTCTCAGTCATGATCTGCTAGACATTTCTGGAAAAGTTGAACTACCCAAACCATTTTTTTTTTTTACTCTTGTGTTTTTTTTCCCTTACTCAGCAAATGTGTTAGGTAAATGAATGGATGAATCAATCAATGGATAGATCTATCAATCAGTCAAACAATCAATCAATCCGTAGATTAGAAACCCAAAGTACCACCCATCTTAATGCATGAAATAAAGTACAGTGTTACTTGTCAATGAAATCACTGGAAAAAGAAAGTTGCAGCTATTTGGAAGGGCAGTTTTCAACAAACAACTCTGAATTAAATGAGTTCTATTTTACTTTTGCCCATTATTTAAAAATGCCATAAACACATGCTGCAAAAGTCTCCAAAAGGCAAGTAACTATCACTCTATGTCTCACGGTTACCACTCATTATCTAAAGCTATTCCAATAGCAGAGATAATCATCCAGCCTTTGGTGACCTGGAAACCCTCCAGGAATCAATTTGCATCAGCAAAGCTTTGCTAGCCTGGCCTGCTGGCTCTTCAAACTCTCCCTACACTGTGGTGGGAATACACTGCCCTGATTAGCAACCCACTTCCTCAATTCTTTTGGTAAGAATCAAATTCCAGCCTTCAAATTCCCTCCACTCCCTCCCTGCAAAACATGTAAAATGACTCTATCTGAAGTACAGTAAAACATCATTAGAAAGCTCTTTACAATGTCAAATTTGGTTACACTGAATGTCAATTCATAGAATGTCAGGATAGGAAAAGCATTGTTAGGTATGCCATTTTACACCCTCCCACCTGTGTTATAATTTGGCCACTATCTAATGTGCTAATGATTCAAATGGTCTTAAGATGGCTCCCTGTCGTCCAGAAACTAATCATGACACTGTGTCATTTCAAGAGCAGGTGGCCTCCATGTTTGGTATTACTAAAGGCATTGCTGAACTCAGGCTCCCTACTTGCTAACATGAATCCATAATGGCAGTGCTAGAACTAACTTGCCACTAACTAGCTGAGTCTGTGTAGCAAATTGACTTAGGCTCTTTATGCCTCAGTTTCTTCATGAATACAACAGAAAGAACAGCACCCACCTCTGAGGGTTGTGTTGAGGATTAAATGAGTTAATACATATAAAACCCTAGAACAGGACTTGATACATGGTAAGAATTCTAGAGGAAACAGCTGTGAGGATTTTGAGTTTTATTTAATTGGAGAGCTATTTATGAAAGTAGGGCTACTCCATTCACTCTTAATGTATTGTTTGGCTCTGAAGTGCAGCTTACTTAGAAAGGTCCATGGATCAAACCATGTCATTCATAGACTAAAAAGAATGTGGTAGGGCAGGGAGGACATGTATTCCCAGTCCAATCTGTATGTATTTATATCTGCCAGGGAAGTTATAGTCCATTAGGGAGTATTAATATTCCTTCTCTTCGTTCACACTGATGGAGTTTGAACTTCCAAGCCATAGGCCATCTTACCCCTTAGTACTGATATCACAGTCCTGAGCTTTGAACTGTTTATTGTGAAGGTGGGCTTTGATATTGGATGTCTTAGATATTGGTTCCCAAAGCTTCCCATCTGGCTATGTGAAAGTCATCGGCAATGCATGCTAAACATAGATCCTAAATTCCGTTTCTGAACATTTTGTTTCAGAAAGGCTTGGGATAGCGCTTGGGAATCTGGTAATTCTGAGGCATAGTCCAGGTTTGAAAATTACCCCTGCCAAACAGGATAATTTTTTTTTTTCCACTGAAGAAACAGCTACTTTTGGAGGGAATATTTAACTTATTTTCTTCATCCAATTACACTCCTCCAAACTCTACATCCTCAATCACATAGTGTATTTAACAGCAAAAATTCTAGCCATCTTATAGACTGTAGTAGATCTCCTCAGCTTCCATTCCCTCTTTCCCTCTAATCTCCTAGTCAGGTTTTGGCAGAATTGACCCATCTCCAGCTCTGGCGTTGTTGTGGGGAAGGTACTGAATGAGTCAAGGCAATCTGTGCATCCTGTCTTCTTGGCCACAAGAATAAATATGAACTTAATTTGAGCAAATGTGATGATATATTTTTGGAGCCTTCTTAGAGGAACTTCTTCTGTTTCACTCTCTTTCTTTCTCTCATGGGAGGAACTAACAGAAAAGAATTCTCTCTGTTCCACCAAAAATAAATGATGCCGCATTAAACACCAACCTGGGTGCTGTTGACAGGCTTAGAAACTATGAAAGAAGTCAGGTTTAGAATGAAGCCAGCACTGTGGAAAATTAAATGCAGAGACAGAAACAACTCACGTCCCAAGAGACGTCACTCAGCCACTGGACGAAGCTCACCTGAACTTCACCTCCCCATTGAACATTTTAGATACACAACCCAAAACGTTTCCTGTATTGAAGCTGGTTTGAGCTGCATTTTCTAATCTTTGAAACCAGAAGTATCTCTACTGATTCACAGTCCATAACTAATAGTTCAAAGCTTCATAATGTTGGTTTGTTCTCAATGTCACAGTTAATCCAAAAGCCCTTGTGCAGAACACTAGCCCATCCAATTTTTACAACTTATCCTCACGTCTGCAACTCTGATCTTCCCAACTCCTTGTGTAAGTCTCAGGGACAGGTAGTGTACCACAGTCCCTCACTTTTCCTCCTACCTTACTGGTTACTCCTTCTTAGGCTTCTTTGCCAGTTCTTCCTCTTCTCCCTGACTCCCTGGTTCAGTCCTTAGACAAGTTGTCGCTCCTGTCCTCACTTCCTTAATGATTTCATTTAGTCCTGTTTATGTGCTAATGATTTCCAAACATATAACTAGACTTCTTTCCTGAGCTCCAGACTCATACATAAAATTGTCTACGTAATATATACTCTTGGATATCTAATAGCCATCCCCAAACTCAGTATTACAAAACTACTGAGCATCTGACCTCCATCTCTCCTCCAACCCCTGAAATATGGTCCTTCTGAAGCCTTCTCTTAGATTCCAATCTAAATTGGAATCCAGCTTTCAAGTTGCTCAGGTCAAAACCTTTGGAGTCATCCTTGACATCCATGCTTTTCTCATATTCTCACATCTAAAAGGTCAGTGAATTCCCAATTTAAAAAAAAAAAAATGCAAAAGAGATGTCCAGTCAAGTCCTGTAGTTATACCAAACTGCACCATGTTATAATAGAATTACATATGAAAGAAGAGTTAATGGTACCACAAGGGAATAATTTATAAGTACCAAATAACTACAAAAAAGTAGATGTTAGGGGCACCTGGGTGGCTCAGTGGGTTAAGCCTCTGCCTTCAGCTCAGGTCATGATCCCAGGGTCCTGGGATCAAGCCCCGCAATCGGCTCTCTGTGCAGCAGGAGCCTGCTTCCTCCTCTCTCTCTGCCTGCCTCTCTGCCTACTTGTGATCTCTGTCAAATAAATAAATAAAATCTTTAAAAAAAAAAAAAGTAGATGTTGTAGTACTTTATAGGAGAGAAAGATCTGCTGCAGCTCTGGAGGTCAAGAAAGAGGGCAAAGTAAGATGATTACTAATGAAGGTTTTAAGTTGTAAAGATGGGGGTTTAAATCTACAGTATGACTTTTAGCAAGTAAGCTTTAACCTCTCTCAGTCCAGTTTGTTCATCTACAAAATTGGAATTTTGAGATTAGATAATAAATTGTAAATGTTTTCAAAAAATAATAAAAATAAATAAATAAAAATGCTATATGAATAGAACTTTTGCCCTGATAATATGGTTATAATAATGTTTTTAGAGTTCACATCTTCATTCTTAATTTCTCTCCCAAAATTATTTAGATATCTTGTATTTTTATTTAAACATATCTGAAAAAGAACATTAATATCATATACTCATGTTTATCTGTTTCATTTTGGAGAATTCCATGTTCCTCCATTATGTCTATATCAATGTATGTATATGTACCATATGTTTAAACTAAATTTAACTGAATAAGTCTCCATACAACTAAATTTTGCAAAGAATAAATAATTGTTAACTATTGTTATTTCTAAATCATTACCACCATCAGTTGATCCTAACTATACAATGCATATATGCAAGAATTTATCAGTATGGAGCACCTGGATGGCTCAATCAGTTAAGGGTCTGACTCTTGATTTTGCTCAGGTCGGGGTGGGCGTGAAACCTGCTTAAGAGTCTCTCTTTTTGCTCCCTATCCTGCTCTCTCACTCTCTTAAAAAAAAATAAAGTAAAATGTATGCATGCATGATTTTCAGTTTGTCCAGCAGAGCAAAACATCTGCTATTTATAAGACAAAATCAGCCAGAACAGTCCTTATCTTTTATGGATTTTAATTCTTTAACACAAATTGCACTTGTTCATATCTGGTGTCTTATTTCAAAATATATATTTATGTAATCAAATACACTGAGATATTTTTGAGCTTTGATAAGGCACTGGATGGACCATCAGGATTTTATGGTTGGGAGACACAATTCTAAATGACTAGCAGATGGTGATATAACTAGATATTGACAGAACCCACATTTCCCACCTCTCTTTTCAGTTAGGTTTCTCTTATAACTTGGTAGAATTAAATCACCCATTAGATATGAGAAACATATTTTCTAGAAAATCAAAATATACTTTATTCATTATTTATTTACAACTGTCTTTGTTCCTGAAAGTAATATGTGATGCATCTGAGACAGGATCCCCCTGCACTTAGATTGATATGCTTGGCATTTACAGTGGATGATATTACAGACTATGTGTGAATTATTTTGAGAGGAGAAATGAAATATTTGTTTTAGAATTTATGTCACAAAGTAATTCACTTCAAACAAATTGAAATTTTAACTAATTACATTTAAATTTAAAATTTTTCAGTTATACACAAATTTTCAGAAATTGGTCAGATGAAGAATTTGAAAAATATATCTAGTATAAAATATATCTACATATCTAGATTTATCTTGGAAAATATATTTTTAATCAGGATTTAGTTAGGAAAACTGAAGCCACCCTAGGTATTGGTATAGAAATAAATACAGAGAATTATACACTTACACAATATTGAAAGGATGGAAGAATGAAGGTAAGAAGGCTAGTTTCAGAAATTCTGCAAGTGAGTTGACCACAGGGAAGCTGAGCTGTCTATTGCATCAAAATGAATTCTTAGAAGCTCCTAAGTCAAAGAAAACCATCACTGAATATCTTGGTTAACTACTTAGAACTCTCTACCCAGTTGAGCACAAACCAATATAGAAGGGACTGCAAAGCAGTGACAGGTGCACTTTTAGACACTTTGGTTAGAAAATAAAATGGTAATGCTAATAGAATCCTTTCAGGTAGAGAAAATTATGCATTTTCTAAGATTATGACACCACTTTCCATGGGTGCTTTTAGGAGTTCTACATCTTGTGGAAAACTACAACCTGTTGTGACCTTGGCAATAAATGAGCTTGTACTGTATTAAGTGGAAAATCCCAAGTCTTAATCAGATCAGAGCCAGATGATCTTGTCATCTCCTCATGATCCGCTGGATTGGATTTAGTCACACACACACAGCTCTCCCCCCTCCCCCCCACCCCCGCCGACCCGCGCACCCGGTGGCCCCAGCAACATGTGCTCCGTATTTCCAAAGCTAGCTTATGTAAACCTCACTTCAGGATCACTTCTCAATCTGTTTTTCTAGCATCTCATGATCCCTTTAATAGCTCTATACCTGGACCCTTTTGCCTTACTACAAGCTTGACTTTCCTGTCTATTCCAATGTGCACAGAGATTTTTAAAAAATGCTGATGGCTCAATATTTTGTGTATGCCGTGTAAATTTATGTGTGACAAATCCATCAGGGACTGCAGGCACAGGATGTGATAAAAATTCTCATTCCTTGAATCTACTAAAGCGGAAAAAGTACCAGAATGTGGCAAATAAGGGAAGCCGCAATAGTTAATTATCATGACACACAGCTCATCTGTAATTAATCCTTTTCTTCAGCAGGATTCTGCAACTGTAGCATTAAAAAAAAAAAACAAAAAACAAAAAACAACAACAACAAAAAAAACAGGTCAGATGATGCTTTAATTAAGGCTGTACAGTGTTGTTGCTTCTACAGCAACAAGAACTGTTTTTTGTCTATAGGTGTGTGTGAAGCACTACAAATATTTTCTTAACATCTTCACAGAGTGCTGTTTAAGCATCTTTGCTAGCATTATGTCTGTAGACAGACTGATTACAATTCAAAGGCGTTTTTCTGTTCTCCTCACACCCATCTTAAGAGCCACTAAAACAATCTAAATGTCATGCCAATGGGAGAAGACGCTCTCACCAAGGAGCTGGAAATGAAACATAAGGTACCACTGCAGTTGGGAACGGCACTGTCTTGAAATTTACAGCCCTCTTGACCAGCTGCCCAGGCTCAGATCAAGGGCCTTGGTGTGTGCTCACTTGACAAGATCTGACTGGTAATCAATCCACTACTGTCACCCTGAACTATTGATCCCCAGCTGCAATATTCAGTGGTGGGATGTATATTGTGAGAAGGTAATACAGAAAGGAAAATTTAACAGTCGTTCTATTTTATCTGCAATTCTTTTACAAATTATGGCATGAAATACTGGCAGTGTGCCCTAGCTAGGTCCTATTAAAAAAAAAAAAAAAAAAAAGAAAGAAAACTAAACTAAAATAAAAGTCTTGTCTTATGTTTACAAAGATACTGCTATTGCCAAAGCAGAGAATTGCACTGTGATATACAGTGAGTGCTCACCATTATCTGTGTTCTTTTCTTTGGTGAATGGTCAGTCACAATTCCCAGACCTACTACAATTAGATAGGGTCATGTGACTTGTTCTCACACTAAAACCTGGGAAGCAGCAATATGTGGCACCTCCATGTCAAGGCAGTTTAGAATGATGGTGCCTTCTCCACATTTTCTTTCTTTGTAGGTCAGCTGATTTTCGATAATCGAATGAAGTACTTCCTGGCCCTAGAAGATGAAAGAATCTTATGTGGAAGACCCCCCCCCCCCATCCACTCTACTAGCTTGCATTAAACTATGACATAAGCAAGTTAATCCTCATTGTGTTATGTCACTGAGTGGGAAAGCTTATGTTAGTGCTTCATCTATGCCAGCTGATACACGTGCTGCATTTTTACACGTATTTGTATTATTCTTCTAGTTCCTCCTGTGATTACTAGTACATATTTGCAAGACACTTGGCTAAATATGAGGATCTGTTGAGATTTTTGTGGCATAGTTTGTATGAATAACATTTTTCTCTATACTGTGGCAAACCAATTTACATTGGTCTTAAAAGTCTTAGGTTTCCCTTGACCAAGGTAATCAACTTGAACAATCTAATCAAGAAGTGACCAAGATTTGTCATTAAGTAGTCTATTTCTAAATCCTAGGAAAAAAATACCTAATTCAGCACTGTAGACTTTAATAAATTTACAAATAAAATATGCTGTCCTAGACAGGATTATGGAGTAGCAAGAAAAAGTCCTCCCTTGTTTAGAGGACTCCAGTGACAGTCAATCGTGGGTCTGTCAGGCTACATTGCCTGCAGATGGTAGGCAATCATTCTCCCATTATAAATTATATATAAACTGCATAAATTATAAAATGCATATTGACTTCTACCTGCTTTACTTGGTGGGATGACATATCTATAACCCATAAAGCATTTAATAAGCAATGGGAAATAACCCTTTGTACAATTTGCTCAATATAGCCTATAAGCAAAGGAATTTGCCTCTTTTTTTTAATTCATTTGGGAGAGACAGAGAGAGCAAATGAGAGCATGAGCAGGGGGGAGGCTCAGAGGGAGAAGGAGAGAGAGAAGGAGACTCCCCACTGAGCAGGGTGCCTGATGCAGGGCTCCACCCCAGGACCCTAGGATCATGACCTGAGCCAAAGGCAGCTGCTTAACCAGCTGAGCCAGTCGGGTACCCTAGAATTTGCTTATTGTTTGCCCCAGGAATATGATGTTGTTCTCCTTACTGGAGATCTCTGTGGTTCTGATAAATAACTCTCTAAGATCTTATTTTTGAGGTTCTCAAACAGATCTGGCTGCTTCTGTACACATTAAAAAACTTGCAAACATCAGCTTTCTGGAAAGATAGAGGGGTAAGGGATAGAAAAGATGAGGAATACACAGACATAAAAGACTTGATCTTTTCCATCTTATCTCAAAAAAAAGTAAATTCAACCAAGTTCCCCTAGACAAATCATTTCCATTTTTGGTGCTTTTCCTTTCTTCAAAAGCAGCTGGAACTCTGGGACATAGAAATTTAAGCCAGCCTCTTCAGTTCTTTGCCTCAGATCTTGTGATAATAAGGAGGCTGCATTGGCCATTTGGAAATCACCTGAGAAACAGAAAGCCAGTAGTAATTCTTTTATATCTGCTTTACCCCTCCAGGCCCTGCACCCAATTCTGGAAGAAGTTGGCAAAGTCATGTGGCAACTGGCTTTACCACTAAAAGTAAATGAAGTTATGTTTCTTAGAAGTATTACTACCACCACTGAGAAATCGAAACCATTTCATCATTCTTCCCATGGTAGGGTATGTGACCTGCTTTGAATGCACCAAATAACAATTGCCTTTTAGCCCTAGAGCCCCATCTTAATGGATTCTGAAAAAATGATGCAGTAGGATTGTAAAAAACAGAAGAGAAAGAGATGTTATCAGTGTTAAACTGTTTCAGACCTCAGAAATTGACTCTATTTGACTTTTGTGAATGTATGTGAGGTCACCAATGTTTTGACAAAACCCACATATATGCCACATATGTCCCATATGGGAAATGTGCCCACAGTACTCAGGCTGTCTGCTGTTGGTAAATAGAAGCTATGTTAGAGCACTTTCTATAGTGTGAGGACTAGCCTGTGGTACTTCAGTGTTAGGACAGTGTGATGTTGGTAGCTCCTGAAATGGGACATGGGGCTATTAGAAATATCTTTTCAGTTGTCATCATGACAGACACCAGCAGAAAAGAACGGTCCACTTGTGACATACATCTCTCCCAATTCCTCCTCTTATTTCATTCACCCCACCATTACCTTTAGTGGTAGAGGAAGGAAGGTAAGACAGACAGATAAATGAATGAGTGAATGAATGAATGGAAGAAATCAAGAGCACTTAATGGATTTCACCAATTATATAGTTTTTATTTTTTCCTTCTTTTCATTATTAACAATAATCAAGCAAATTCTTAAACTTGGAATTAGTTATGCAAATATTCTGTGCTTTCTTTGTTTAAAAGTTGTTAGCAGCTGCTACTAGGACATCAGAATGTAAATAGTATCAGGTGTGTATTATTATACCCAGCTGAACAGCTGCAGCACTTACATTTAATTCCATAGGTTATACTTAACCCTTACCTCCCTGCAATAATAGTGGTTCTTGTGTAAAGTTTTCCCGAACTTCTCTCTAGAAGCCCTTGCCAATAGTAATAAGGAATGCATGGATAATCAAAAAACCACAAAGAACTCAAAAATGTCATTCTAGACAACAGCTTCTCACATACACTCATCTAAGAGTTGACCAAGATACCAGATTATCTTTTCTCCATTCTGTCCATTGTCTGGGGGTGGGGAGGGTGAGGTGGGGTGGGGAGGGTGAGGTGGGGTTGGGGACTTAGCACTGTAGAACAGGTACAGTGGTGAAGGAAGAAGAAAAAGAGATCCAAATGTAGTAGTCTACATTTTCGATAATTACTTCCTGGAAAATAAAAGCACCAGTGTCACTCACCAGTCAATAAGCATCTTCATTGTAGAATATACTACAGAAAAAATATTGCACAGACCCTGCACACTTAGAATTAAGTATCTGCTTGGAAAGATGTTATTAATATGGAAGAAATGTAAAATAATAATAATAATACAGAAGAAATTATTTCAGAACATGTAAGTCTCATAGAAGTCAGAATTCACAAAGGTGAGAAATGGTTTTAGGCCAGCATAAAAATTTGAGTTGGGACTTTGAAGGATAATTTTTATGTTAGTGTGAAGAAAATAGTGATTTAGAGTTCTTGGAAGTCAGGCTCTAAGTCATCTGATTACCCAGTGGCACCAAAACGCTAGAGCCAACAATGGATATAAAGAAGTATTTCCTCATATCAGAAATGTGTGCTATTTTGATAGCAAATGTGGGCCACTTTGATACTATGTCCTACCGTTGTTTAGGAAATAAAGTTAATAGTGAATTCACTATTAAAAGAGGGTTATATTATGCTTCTAAAGTAAGAAGGATCAAAGGGAAGGGCTAAGTCATCATTTCTGTTCAATATGCCAGATAGAGAAGGCCCATTTTTTTGGTCACCTACAAAATGACAGGCCACATGCTGAGCACTTTTCTTGAGAGGCCTAGTTTTTTCCCCTCATAACACCATCCAATGTAGTTATACAGCTAGGATTTATGTAGGTCAGAATTCCAGTCTCCAAAGCCTAAGCTCCTTCCAGAACTCCATTCTGTCTTGTCTAGACCACTTACTGGTCTATCAACATTTGAGCTGCTCAGTAGAACTGAACAGCAGAGTAAATTAACTGAAGGTACAGTCTAGACCAGCTTTCATTTGGCCCAGCTGTAGATACTTAGAAAGGCCAATAACATGAGTGAACAATTTGCCTAAAACCATACAATAATATTCCTATTAACTCCACTAAACAATGGAATCTAAGATTCACCATCCACACACACAAAGGTACACAGACACACACAGAAGTGCACACACATGCATGTACACTTTCACACACTCTATGCACACATCACTGCCCCTTCACCATACCACACCATACACACACAAACACACACAATCCTTTGATTCTCACTCTTCTCTCTAGAACAGTCCAGCTCCTGGCACATCACCAGAGGCAAAGCTGGCTATTTGGCAGCTAAGGAAGTTTAGCTAGACTCGCTTTGAGGGATATGATGCCTCCACAGGCCTCTTAATTCTGTAGATGGAGTACCTAAATGGGGAAAATCACCAGGTTTTCCATGGTATTTTTACAAACACAAAATGATGAAATGGGCACATATCACAAAGACTGTTAAAACCTAGGACACTGGACCCAGGCTGCAGGCCCTCCCTCACTCCCACTCTGGTTGCTGTGTCCTCTCCTGGGCATAGTTCCCACAAAATATTCGGGGGATTTGATAGGATGCCGTTTGTCAATAAATTCTCAAATGCTGATCAGACCTGAGATGGAGCAAGATGGTCTGTGCCTCAAGCCTCAGACCAACCTGGAAGCACACTGACTGAAAATGTGGAATTGGGATCCTACCCCTCCTCTTCTCCAGTACCCACAGAATAAAAAATATATACTTCTGGATTCCTCAGACTTTTGATCCTATAACCTGTGGTCTCAAAAAACATTCTTTGTCTGAAAAGCAGTTACTAAAGCCTGACATGTGAGCTTCAGGCACAATCTTTTTTACAGCATCCTTAATTTGCAGTCAGGTTTGATCTCACTTATTCTGTGGGAGACTCCCTTTGCCCCTTTTCTGTGGACTCATACATACTTGCTTTCTCTCTCTCTCCTTCACCTTCAGGTGTTCATTTGCAGAGATGTTTTTGACACCTGTTGGAATGTGAGATTTAAAAGGGTCTTTGAGATTTAAAGAGGGCACTTAGGGGCATGAAAGAGATTTTGCACACACCTTGCTGGGGACAGTCTGAGCAGGGAGCACCAATGCCTGGCCTAAATCTCTGCGTCTTATCATTGACTTGGATTTCTAAGTCTCTGATTACTGCGGAAAGCAGAGGCATTATCACCTTCCTGTGGCCCTCTAAAGGCCTAGGAGAAATTCTGAATCATTTCCTGCTGAGAATTATAACACTAACATAGGAGGGGAGAAATTAATATTTTGAAAACTTTCACAAGATCAGAATTTTCCTTTTGGTGTCTCCAAATTTCGATGGACTCAAACTTTGATTATAAACTGAATAAAGATTTTTTAGAATTTTATACCCCTGAGTGATAAGTTTTCACTTTCTGCCCTCCTACTTATTTACTATGTAGTAGGGGACAGAATTGAGTGAGGCAGGGTGGTGGGGGGCAGGGGGCGGGCATGCCAATGCTGAGTGAAAATTAAATGACCTAATGAATTACTCTTTGTTAGTAATTTCTAACATCTCTGCCAGGTAATTTCCATAGAAATTTGGATGTTTTATCCAAAAAAACAAAACAAACAAACAAAAAACAACCCAAAAAACAAAAAACAAAAAACAAAAAACAAAAAAACGGTGTTAAAGGTTTTACCATAGTAGCCCAGCCGGGGAAAATTTGGGGAATTTGTAATGTACTTCAGGTCCTACCATACAGAGAGCAACATATTGCCTATGGATGGGCCAACTGTGGGCTTATGCACATAGAGAGCATGGCGGGGCGGGGAGGGGAACATTATTAATCTCTATGTCAAAAGCTTATTTAAAAAGAAAAAAAGGCACTGAGTATTTAAATGATTCATTCCACTGAATGCTAAGTAAAAGGAAATCAACCTACTTTCTTATGGTCTTTGCTTCTGATTTACATCACAGGCTGTAAGTTTCAAGCCCTCCAGACTCTAACCAAGGCTATTGCTGGCGTTTGCTCATCTCATGGGTAATGTGATACAATTTGGGCAGTGGTTGTTTACAACTGGCCCTTTGTGACTAGCTAAAAGAGAGATGATGGACCTAGATCACTAAAATGGGCAATCAGCAGGCTGCAGGTATAAAGCAACACGGCCTCTTTGTTGGTTTGAATGCCCACATTGAAACAGGATGATTTCACCTGGTGCAGCACCCCCCAAAAGGTAGCATCTCCACTTCCCTGCTCATTCTCAAGCACCTAGAGATGGGATTAGACTGGAATGTGCCACCACAGAAAGACATGACCACACAGAATTTACAGATTTAAATAGGCAAAATGTTATGAGAAGCAAGTAAACTGATATTATGTGATGACAAGCACTGACCCGCTCCCATGAAACAACTATAGAACAATGCAAGAAAACCTAAACACAAGCTCTAGACTGTGTGGCAACAGCTGTTGGAGAAGTGTAGAAATGTCTTCAATTAGTGGATAAGATTTGAGGTAAGTTCTGATTTTAAAATGGAAAGATCCTCGGGAAAGAAGCTGAGGACTGGCTTGGGCTGGACCAAGTGAGGACAACAAATGGAGACTTTTTTTTTTTTTTTAAGAGGGCAGAGGGGCAGAGAAGGAGAGAGAGAATCTTAAGCAGGCTCCACACTCAGTGGACCCTGAGATCATGACCTGAGCTGAAATTAAGAGTTGGATGCTTGACCAAATGAGCCACCCAGGTACCCCACAGACTCTATTTTTATTAATTCCATAAATAAATGAGGAACCTCTACATGCGAGGCAGTCAGCAAGATGCTGAGTGTACTGTATAGAGCATAGCATAGAAACCTAGGGGAAACAAAGTGAAGGAAATGAAAGAAAAAGGTATGTGAAGTAAAGAAATATGGAAAAACACTCCTTCAACAGAAGAAATATGTATGCCCACCCTATAAAAGATTGCTATTAAAAAGAACATTTGTCTTAGTTGTAAACAAGCAATAGAACAACAAAAAACCAAGGTGGAATGTTTCTTCTTCATGCCTTACTTTTTTTTTTTTATTCCACAGTTAGTAGACTTTTTATTTCTAACATTATTTACTAAGTAAATAATCACACAGCACTTGAATTCAAGTCTTTTACCCAAATTTCATGCATTTCTGAGATTAAAATGTTTTCAAGAGTTTAAAATGGTAAAAAAAAAAAAAAAGAATTATTTTCTTTAGAGTTGTATGGTGTAGTGGAAAGAGTTCAAGAATTGGAGTCAAAAGTCTAGCTTCAAATGCCATTCCTACCACTTATTAGCTATGATCTTAGGTAAATTACTAATTATTTCTGAACTTCAGCCTCCTCATCTATAAAAAAGATCCAAACAACAGGGCAGTTTTGAGACTCAAATAAGATATTGTGGGTCTATATGTCATGAGCTATAAACCATCATGACAATTGTAACTCTAATTATTGTCTGTGTAATAAAGAAGGTGTATGTTATGCTGTATCATGTTTTGGGCTTCTTTTGTTTTTGCTTTAGATCTCTTTCATTGCCCAGCACAATGTCTGGCACTTAGTAGATAATAAATGTTTGTTGAAAGAAAGAATAAAAAGATAATGTTTCTGGCCATCTTGATAAAAATTATGCTCTGAATTCTTTTTCTAGGAGTGCTTAAGAATATTACAGTCATTTGATCAAGCTTTACAATATACAGCCTTAGAATAGTTTTTGTTTTCTACCTCCTGCAGCAAACCAACTAGCCCTTACTGGAGTCAAACTCATAAACCTATGCCCATCTCAGACCGCAGTTTGGTCTAACCAAAAAAAAAAAAAAAAAAAAAAAAAAGAATCAGCCTAGATAACAGAGAAAAAAACGAAAGTGTGTACTGAGCCCAGTCCTATAGGCTAAGATGTGTGCAGGTTTAAGAGGCCCATTTTCTAAATGATGCATGGATCTAAGAGAATGAAGAGGCATGATTTGTGTCCCTCTTAAGGAAAACAGATATAATGAGCTCACACTTCAGCTTCCATCATCCAAACAGTGAGTTAGGGAATCACAGAACAGTGCTTCTTTCTAGAATCCCTTGTTACCAGACTTTCAGACATATCGTACCCTTCACTTTCTTAGATTTTCACCTCTGTGTAATGCATACAGACATATGGGTAAATCAACAACAACCCTCAAGGAAGCTATAACCACCCAGCATGTACATTTTGCAGCTCCATCAACTTGCTTCCCATCCTCTTGCACAAATCAGGTTTGAATGCCCGAGCTTGTCACCTGGTATACAAAAATGCAGTCTAACACTGTATTTATTAGCAACCCATTTCCCTTATGTTTAATTTATTGTTACATTTTTTAAATGTACAAACAGTTATACCAGTTTTATACACAAAACCACAGGTACCGTTTTGTAGCTGTCAAAATTCCAGCAGCCTGTGGAGAGAGACAGTTGAATAGATGTCCTATGCTGCCATCTAGTGCTTTTGTTACGACACGGGCTTATTCACATTTCTGGAAATGAGGAAACAAAGGCAGCTCAAGGCGCCCAAATTCTGGAACAGCTACTGATATGCATTATTAAACAGATGCATTTATGACACTTGGATCATATTCCCTGGAACCAAGCAACTTAACTTGTTTTCACACAACGGCAGCTTACATCTCTGCTCTTGCCTGGCAAAGCTCTGGCCTTCTACCCTGGAGGCACCTGGTTTAAATCCAAACTGACTGGGCAACAAAATGTCCCTCTGAGCCTCTTTCTACAGTTCCCATCTGGCTGAGGTTCTGTTGGCATGTTTCATCTTCCAGGAGGGATGATTTGATCTGAATGTCTTGTCTATTACTTCAGTTTTGGGAGAAGGTACAAAGGAGTCAGACAGCTTTTTTTTAAATCATTATCTTTAAAATTGACTAAAACACCAGCCATTTTCTTTTCAGTGGCCAAAAGTAATGCTTCTGAATATTCTTTTGCTCCTTAGCTCACATGATTTGTATCATTAGTTAGATCCTAGATCTGCTTTTGACTCCCTCCCTTTATCTATTCCTGGATTTCAAAAATATCTTTCTTCTCCTCAATCAATCAGCATGTCTCTCTATTACACACATGCTATGCTAAAAGCACTGTATCCGGCACTAGTTGATGGGTGGATAAATAAAAAGAAAATAACCTTTCCATCTGTATCTCTGATCACTTCCTGCCTCTGGCCTCTAAGAGACTTTATCTTCCCTCTCTTGCTAGATTCTTTCACCCTTTCTTCTCTACTGTTTCTTTTTTTTCCTTTGACTATATACAAGCCTCTCTTCTGGTTAAAATAAATAATGGGGCTTCACTTGATTCTGCTGTACTTTCCTGTTACCGGAAAATGTCTACTTTCTGTGCTTGTATCTCTTCAAGCTTTTTTTTCTTTTTTTTTTTTCAATCTCAGTGAAGAAGTCACTGACCCACTAATCTGTTGCTCAAATATGGAGCCCACTGACTGGCAAATTAGGGAGGGCCCTTCCAACAAGATGGAGCGAATGTCTGTTAGGGCTACAGATCCTGAAAGGGATTCCTGAAACAAAGAGTAAGTCACAGTAGATGACATCTATGTTCCTTCCAACTTTGATTCTGTCCTTTTCAAACTGAGTTCTGTTATAATCTTCCCATTTTTGCCAGCTACTCCCTACTTGACCCCATCTGTAAACTCATTACTTTCTAAAAAGGAAGTTAGCCTCTCCAGAAGATTAAAGAGTCAAATTCTGTTCGCCCTTTGTGAATTCATTGCTTCATCAGCGCACCCTGACTGTGCCCCTTTCTTGAAGCATTCTCCTCTCTTCTCTACTTTGCTCATTCTGTTTTTCAAGTATTCCATTGTTTTCAATTTTTCACTGATTTCTTGTTTTCCTTTATGGAGACTTTATCAAACATATATGTTTGTGACTTTCCAAATGTATTTACCTATTCCCACTGTATCCTTACACAATGTTTCACAATAGTGACAGTGATGATGACAGTACCTGATGACAATTTGCTCATGAGTTTAGCTCCTGCTTCTTCAAAGATAGTTCCCAAATCCTCCATTTCCAATATCATTTTCAGCCTTTCTCAATATTGAATCACCACTTACATTTGCAACAGTATAGTTCTTGATTGTCCCATCAACACTATATGGTAAGTGAACTCTGGGTTCTGACTCTTGTCCCCAAGAGACAGGCTTCCCAACTGTGTCTATTGTATCAACAGCAACAATATGCCAAATCTTCAACTCAGCTTAGTACCTTGCATTTATTTTGGATTTATCCTTCTTTTATCCCCAATATTTAATCTCTTCCCCATCTTAGAATTCCTTCTTGATTTACTTCACATATGCATCTTCATTTAAACCCTCATTACATTATAGCTGGGTTGCAGAGTAACTTCAGGGAAGCTCTTCTGGCTTCTAATTCCACTCCTGTACCAGTTCATCTCACAAAAAAGCTGGAGTAGTCTTTCAGTGACTTTGCTATTATGGAAGTTACCTGTTAAACACCCATAATAGCTTCTTATTGCCTCTCAATACCACATCAAATTTCTGCAGCTTCACATAGTCAAGGCCCTTTGCCAATTATATCCTATTTTCTCTGAACACATGTTCCCTGAACACATGTCCCCAGTTCCACTCAAACTCATCTCTTTGGCATCATCTATACAGGAATATTTTGCATACAGCAGTGTTTCCCCACTGAAGGCCTCATTCACTCCTTCCAAAAAATTAGGTCTTATTAACCCATCAAAAATACACTTGCCTCCTGATAACAATCTAAGGCAGATCACACCTGTCTCTAAACTCTACCTTGAGATCCTTCCTCAAGTGGTCTCACTTTAAGGGAAATATAGATGCTCATAAAAAGCTGGACAACAGGCTCTGGCCTGATGAATTGATTACCACATTTGCTGGTCCCTGCTTTCTGACATAGGTCCATGATGTTATTATGCCTCAGCAGGAATGCTGCATGATGTCTGCTTAGTGTGGTCTGTTACTGATGCTGGACACTCACACTGCTTTCAGATTAAGAGTTTCTTGGAATAGGCCCCTATCATGACCTAGATGAGTAATGAAGATGAAGTAAGAGGGCAATCCAACAACTTTTGACACTGTGATTTGATGCACCCACTCTAACATAATCATTTTGATGTAGCTGTTTTGACATTAAAAATGGCACTTTCAATGTACAAAATCACTGTTTTCTTTGTTGTGTCATTACTAATTGACATGTGAAACCAACATCCCTGACTCTTACTACACCTTTAACTCTCACCATGATGCATATTTTAAAACACTAAAAGCCAGACGTTAAAATATTATGTCAAACCCATGATTCCATGTTGAAAATTCCTGGCAGGTAACAAAGCAGCTGGGTCCCAGTGTCATGGCACAACTGGCCTTGGAGGTGAGCTGGTGATGTGGTATGAGAACTGACAACAGAGCTCTGAGGGAAAGGCATTAGCATATCATGGGTCTCAAGCTGGTACAACAACCATCCTAAGGAATCCATAGCCAGTAGGTGTGGTTCCATATGAAGAAGTCATGAGAGGTAGACTTGTAACTTACTGGTCCCTCTGGCAGGGAGTGTTCTTCATGAGCATAAAATGGATGGGTAATTGGGCCCCGAGACAAGTGTTTAAGTTGTTTAATGCTCCTGCATCTATCATAGGACAAAGCTGGGGATAAAGGTTTATTACTCCTTTCCTGTAGAGCAAGAAGCAAAGTTGCACTGGGAGAGAGGGTGGCTTAGAGGGTCCTAACAGTATGACCTTCAGTTTTATCAAGACTGTGGCTTATATTTCTTAAAAGGAAAGTTCCTTACAAATAGCTAGTTTATAGTATATAGGTATATAGGTATACCCCGATATACCCCTATATAGGTATATAGGGGTATAAAGGAATACCCCTAAGTATTCCATCATTTCTGAATCTAGTATGGGATTCTGTACCCCATAACTGCTTGGTAACTGTTCACATGAGTGATTTGGCCCCAGCAATTCAAAAAAAGTTGCTGTAGTTTAAGGAGATAGATCTTTCTCTTTGACAGAAAAATTAATGTATATGGGTAAGGAGGGAAATGCATGTAACAAAAGTATTGTTTTCTTGTTCATTTGTTTATTTGTGTATTGTCTATCTCCCTACATCCCACCCACACTAGAATATATGCTCCCTGAGAGCCAGAACATTGCTTATATTCCCTGATGTTGCCCCATGCTTTGCATAGTGATTGGCACATAGTAGCTATTCAGTAAATATTTATTAAAGAAATAATTACTTTTTTCATTAGGAAAATAGGGTCCCTTTGGACTAACAGTTCCAAAAAGGAGTTGTTTGGTCTGTTCCAAAACAGCTTTGTGATTAGCTATGTTTTTCTCTGGGCCTTTTTCTGCTCAGAATCCCTGCCAGGGAAGAAATGCTAAAACTCCCATCTTTTAAATATGTAGATCCCTGACATTTGGTTGCTTCATGAATTTTACATTGCATAATGACAAGTGTTTAATTTTATAAACTGCTCCTGTAATAGATCATTTTCAAGGAGAGGCATAATCTGGAAATGCAGTGTAAAGTGCTGTTGCCGAATTAGACAAATGTCTTCCCTCAGCCAGCGATCCTTTCTGTAGTAAATGTTTTCAAGCACTGACGGATTGGAAGCCATGGAAATAGTCTCAACACCCAGCTGGCTGACTGAGTCAGAAATGAGATGGTCCATGGATCCTTCTCTCTTCCAGGCTGGTGTGTACCAACCCTCAGAATATCTCTGGAGTGAAGGAAACACAAACAATTGACTTGTTTCCTGAGGCCCAAATGGTCTTAACTAGGCCCAATTTTTAATTCTTTCACCATTACCACAAAAATGGAAGTCAGAGAAGCAGGGAAAATAAATAATTATTTCTGGGTTCTAAAAAAGGGAAGGTTAGTACCTTATTATGGTCTACCTTAAGTATCTATGTAACATATCAGTCCTCTAGATCAGCTCATGTTGGTTTGAGGTTATAACTGAAAGAGAAGCCACACTCATAGTCACATTATGGATAATTCATGCTTCATGCCTCACATTTCTGTCATTGTTTGGGCTCAGAAAACTCACTGACTCTCCTGTTCCTTGGTTTCCTTGTCCAAAAAATATGTTCAATAGGGTTCCCTTTTTAATAGGATTTTGATTAAGAAAATGGAGATTTGTCTTCAAAAGTGAGTGGTTGTAATAGCTATATGGTTGAAAGAAATGAGAGAGTTTCATAAATTATATACAAAGATTATTCATTACAAATATTTCAAGCAAGGTCATCTAATACGGCTTTAAAAAAAAAGAGTTGTACCAAAAAAGATTACAGTCAGTTACCCATTGTCAACCCTCAGGGTGTTCTGTCACTCAACAAGGCAGCCCCATGTGGCAGACAGAACAGTGGGCAGATATCAGGAAACCCTGAGTTTAGATAATGCTCATGGAGTGGCTATTGTATCTCAGGTATTGGATAAGTTTTATAAAAGCTAAGAACTTTGTCCAAAGTCACAGAGCTGGGATTCAAATGCAGAAGTCAGATTCTAGTGCCATACTCTTAACCATTCTTCCATACTACCTCCCAGTAAAATAATTTCTGGCATTTCACACTCAGCCCACACTTAAGTTTAGGTTGAACTACATAATATATAAATCTTTTCCAGATAGAACAGGAGACTGGGCAAGCTATTCTGTTTCTTTCACAGAATATATCAGTATATCCTTCTTTTGCAGAGTACATATGCACACGCGCGCGCGCACACACACACACACACACACACACACATATTCTTCCATCTTTCCAGCTCTGCCCTGTCCAGTTGAGAGCCCATTTTCTCCAGCCCAATGCCTTATACAGCACTAAATGCTCCATAAATGGAATTGACCAGTAACACTAGATTCATGTTTTTAAATGCTTTGCTGATTGTGTCAACAGCAAACTCATGCTATCCAGGCTTTATTGACATTCATTACTTTCCAGCAATCCTCTTCTCTTGTTTTGTTGATTCTGTGACCCAATACCCATAGCAACCCTTCCAGATCTATTTACTCTCTAGTAACCAATCCCATTTACAAACCCCTTCCCCACACCTCTCACCCTAGAAGATAATCTTCCAACTTTTTGAGATTGGTGTTCCTAGAATCTCTATTCTTCACTTGACAGAATTTCTTTAAATTTTCATTATTCCTTCTCTCCTTTCTGCCTATTTAAAGGGAAGTAGTATCTGCCTTGTCTTTTCAGAAACACTTCCTCTGTCTGCTCTATCTTATGAAAACTTGATCTGTAATTTCTCCTTTCTCTTATGTTTACCATCTCTTAATCTTCTCCCCATACCTCTAGGAACATACTCAAGCCAGGGGGCTGGAGTAGGCCTGGACATGAACTAACACACCAGATACTGTATTAGACACATAATGCTTCATTTAGTCCTCACAACAACTTCAAAAGGTTGATTTTATTGTTGGTATGTTATATGATGGAAAATAATGCTTAAAAACATTAAGTGATCTTGGCCAAGATCATTTAGAAAACAAATGGGTAGTGCCAGGATTTAAACCAAGTTTGACTCCACCTTGGATATCCTTTCCACCATATCTCACTTATTTCTTAAAATAAATAACCCCTTTCCTGCAACACTGCTGTTTTAAGCTTTCCTTTTTGTCTTTCACTGCCAAACCAGTTAAATATGGCAAGTGTTTATTAAATAATACTTATGTGCAAGTGACCAAACTATATGCTTCCTCCCAGGAAAGATAAAGATGAAGAGTATTATTCTTCTCTGCCAGAAGCTTACAACCTAATAAGCCTATGAAATATGTAAATAACAATAAAATGAGGCAGAAAGAAATGCTAAAGTTATCACAATCTTCTGAAAATACAAAGAACAATTAACTCTGAGGAACGGTCACCGAAGAAAATTTCATAAAATATTGGTTTTTTAGTACCTCTTAAAGCATTCAAGCCACTTTCAATTGACCTGCAATTCTACTTTGGGAATGTGTCTTCTTATTCCTCCCTTTCTGTTCTGTCATTCTCAACCCACAAAACCACCACAGCTTCAGAATTTATGTCCTCATCTCCAGACTTTCCCACTCTAATCCAGCCTAGAAAAAAATATTTCCAGCTGGTTTACCCTTCATTAAGCCCATCTCAGAAATAATCTTTTGTGGCTCCCTCTTGCCCAGTGAGGAAAAGGAAATTCATTAACTTGGTCCTCAACAAACAGAGGCCTACTCTGTGGAGTTGTTACATAGATCAAATGCGGTGACATGTAGGGGAAAGATATGAAACCATGGGATATTCTAAAGATAAACTATTATTAAGGTATATTATTATATACCCTACACTTGGGCCAATGTCTATTCCCTGACCCACCCTTGGCCTTATAGCCCATGTCATCCATGTTCCTATGATACCTTTCCTCCTCATTTCTAACTCTAGAATTCTATAATATATATCTCTCAAGTCCCGGCCATAAAAACTACAGTCTTACAAAAACATTATCTGACCATTTAATGAAAATTTCTCCTGGGAAAACTGGACAGCAAAATGCAAAAGAATGAATCTGGACCACTTTCTTACATCATATACAAAATTAAATTCAAAATGGATGAAAGACCTAAATGTGAGACATGATACCATAAAAATCCTAGAAGAAAACACAGATAATAACTTCCTTGACATCAGCCATACAGCTTTTCTCTAGACAGGTCTCCTGAGGCAAGGGAAACAAAAGCAAAAGTAACTATTGGGACTACATCAAAATAAAAAGCTTCTGCACAGTGAAGGAAACAATAAAATTAAAAGGCAACCCACTCAATGGGAGAAGATATTTGCAAATGACATATCTGATAAAGGGTTAGTATCTAAAATCTATAAAGAACTTAATAACCTCAATGCCCCCCAAAATAAGTAATCCAATTAAAAAGTTGGCAGAAGTCATGAACAGACATTTCTCCAAAGAAGACATTCAGATGCCAACAAACACATGAAAAGTTGTTCATCTACATTTACCATCAAGGAAATGCAAATCAAAACTTTACTGAGATACCACCTCACACCTGTCAAAATAGCTAAAATTAACAACAGAAGAAACAAGAGGTATTGGTGTGGACATGGAGAAAAAGGAACACTCATGCACTGTTGGTGGGAATGCAAACTAGTGCCACCACTGTGTAAAACAATATATGGAGGTTCCTCAAAAAATTAAAACTAGAACTAAACTATGATTCAGTAATCTCACTACTGGGTATACCAAAAGAATACAAGAACACTAATATAAAAGGATACATATACTCCTATGTTTATTACAGCATTATTTACAAGAGCCAAATTATTGAAGTAGCTTAAGTGTCCATCAATTAATAAGTGGATAAAGAAGTTATCCACTTATTAATTGATGGACACTTAGGCTACTTCCATACTTCTTTATCCACCATATATATATATGTATATATATATACATATATATATATATCCACTATTATTCCATCATATATATGATGGAATATTACTCATTCATAAAAAAGAAAGAAATAGTGCCTTTTGCGATGACATGGATGGAGCTAAAGGGTATCATGCTAAGTAAAATAAGTCAATCAAAGAAAGAAAAATACATATGATTTCAGTCAAATGTGGAACGTAGAAAACAAGGGTAAAGGGGGAGAAAAAAGAGAGAGACAATCAAGAAACAGACCCTTCATTATAGAGAACAAACTCTGGTGGTTACTAGAGGGGAAAGGGTGGGGGGATGGATTAAATATGTGATGGGGAGTAAGGAGTGCACTTGTCATGATGAGCACCAGGTAATATATGGAATTGTTGTATCACTGTACACCTGAAACTAATATAACACTGTATTTTAACTAACTGGAATTAAAATACAAATTTAAAAAGCCAAAACAATTTTTTTAATTTTAAAAAAAGAAAATTTCCTCCAGCTTCTCTGAACATCTCGAGAGCTTTCCTTCCAACTTTTCCAATTCATGTCACAGCAAGCCAAATATTATAGTTGAATATATATCATAGATTCCCTGTTCAATTATAAGGCAAAGATCCTCACCTTCTAAGGTTCATATGACAGTGTTTTTTACATAAAGTAGGTTCTCAGTTATCTGTTGAATGGAAGACTGTACAATGGGAGATTATGTTACTCTGTATTGAAATAATTTTAAACAAAGTAAAGGGAGAAAGTTTTCATATATCCCTTGCCAGAGCCTAAATCAGGGCATGAGGATGGAGAAGATACATAGCTATTCAAAATAGCACCACTGTGGTGATGATATGGGGAGAAGAGAAGCCAAAATTGATCCAGCTGCATTCCTGTGTCTGCCATTCCAATTCTTACTTTCTAGTACCAGTGAACCACTGGAAAACCTAAATGACAGTCATTAGATTTGACATATTTCTCCCAGAAGTTCAGAATTCAGAAATGGGGGCTATTTTGAAAAACAAAACAAGTGGCTGAAAGTCTTGGCTAAAAGTACACATTTTTATATTACTCTCCCTAAGTTCTCTCTCTCCCTCTGTGCTATTTACCTCAAGTAACTAGGGGTCCTGGTTTAAGTGACATCCTGTTATAAACTGTTAAGTAGAATCATGCTGCTAGGGGTTGGGCCCAAGGAGATCTGGGACCATGGTCAAAACCAAAGGTCTCCTTTGTCCGGTGTAGACTAGAGAATTCAGTTTAGTTGGCTTCTCCAACCCGGCTATGACTTAAAAATTAGATAGGAAGCCAAAGGATCTCTGAGGGCTGACTCATGTAAACAGGGGACAGTGCCAAAGGCCTCAAGCCAGCCCCAGGTGTGCAGACAGCAGATCTGTATTCACCTCTCACTGACCTCTAGTTGGCATGACATTATCTATGGGCTCTGCCATTTACAACTACCACAACTGTATGGTGTTTGGAGAGCAGATGACTCCTCTCCCTGCTGTCACTTGGAATTCACACAAAGACTGAAAAGTGTGGCTGCTCAGGCTAGGCAGTGAGATCCTCAATTCTAGTCAGACTTTCTAAATTGATCTCAGCTTTTATTACCTTATCATCTTCTTTCAGAAAATTCAAAGTGTTTCTCATATGTCCCAACCCCACTTGCTCTACTTCCTGGGGAAGATCCAGCAAGTCATTCATATCTATAAAATATTCTATCTTTTACCTCTGTAGAAGCTGGTAGGAGAGTCAGGGATGGTATGCAGTTCTTTTCTTTTTCTGTCCACATATTTTTAAGTAAAATAAGATCTCAAAGATGGACAAAATTTCACACCTGGGAACAGAGTCAGTGTAAAGAAATAAAACTTTTATCTGGGCTCCTTTTTGTTTACATGGACTGTCTCCCATTTTCCATACTCAAAAAAAAAAAAAAAAAATCATTCGTAATCAGTTTCTTGCCAAAACCCTAGCACAGGACAGGGATTGGGACATGAGCGGTGCCAGAGCTCTGCTCTGGCCTCAAATTTGCCATTTGGTATCATTATTCTTTCCTTTCCAACAGGACAACAACTGCATACATCGACTTGCAAAACTGGTGCACATGGCTTAACTGTTTGCCCGACATTCAAAGGAGAAAATGGAATCATTTCACTGAATCCAAGGTCAGTGGTCCTGAAACTAACTGATGGACCTGCCAGCTACCCGAGCTCCCTGCCCTCTAAAATGTCCTGCCCTATACTGCTGGTCCCTGGACCACTTCTTGCACCTCTGACACTTCTGAAAACTCTGGTGGCAACTGTTTTGCTTAAACTATGAGAAAGAGTCCCTAGAGACAGTATCGTGACCATCCGGCTTTCTCTTCTATCAGGCAGTCCACCACTCACTCTTCCAAACTGGGGGCTGTTCCAACATAACGTGGGCACCTAGTGTCTAGCTCTGCCTCCTCCCTCCTGCCTGAGGATTCCCTTCCATATAGACACCTGAGCCATAAGCCATAGAGACCAGGCAGTTTTGCACTTCCTGTGATCTCTTCACTGGGGTATTCACTTCAAATATCCTATTACATTCCTTAAGAATTTTGGTATTCAGCACAAAAACAGGAGAAAACTAGAATTTCCACTTGGGCTCAAGGCACCTTTTCCTCTTAGAAACCCGAGTAGAATATCCTGCTACAATGTCTAAAGCCCCCGGTCCCTGGAGATGCAGTTTGGGACTGCCACACGCCTGGCAGCACTGACTGAGGGTGCTCTGTCTTGGCGGTGTGTTAAATAATTCAGGCACCCCTGGGTCCCCTAGAATGCTTTTTCTTGCTCTTTATTTGCTTGTTTATATCTCCTGCTCCTTATTTTGCAAAGGATATGAGAGAGACTAAAAAATAAAAGTAAATCATGTTAAAGTAATAAGAGGTGGGTAAAGAGAGAGAGAGAGAGAGAAGAAAAATAAAGCCAGGAGAAAGATTAGCACAGAGGAATGTAGGCTATAAAGTTTGCACAGCTCCTAGAAGTGGGTTACAAATTTGGCTCTGAGCTTGTGAGCAGCCAAAGAAAAATATGATATGATTGGTGGTGTCTATGATATAAAAATAACACAGTTGCTATAAAGAAGCCAAGCCTTTCCCAGTACTGAGACCAAAGAAACGCTTTTCTCAGATCCACATAAAGAGAACATTGTGCGATACCATGGATTTTGTAGTAACACTCCTGTGACAAACAGAACAACTTTCAAGTGACCTTGTCTCCCAACTTCCCTTAAGTTAGAGGATGATACAATATTAAAGCACAGCTCAATAAAAGCACCTGTCTAGGGGCGCCTTGGTGACTTCGTTGGTTAAAGCCTCTGCCCGTGGCTCAGGTCATGATCCCAGTGTCCTGGGATCTAGGCCTGAGTTGGACTCCCTGCTCGGTAGGGAGCCTGCTTCTCCCTCTCTCTCTCTGCCCCTCCCCCCACTTATGCTCTCTCTCTCCCCCCCCAAATGAATAAATAAATAAAATCTTTTAAAAAAGCACCTGTCCAAAATCATTCTTTAATATGAAAATAAATTACTAAATAAAATTCAGGAACAAATAATTTCCTGAGAGAGTAAAATAAAATGCTTAAACTACCCAGGTCTCTCGTGGTTTGAAATTATCTTAAGGGTAAATATTTAAATATCTGGAGAAAAAAGACATCTGGAGATCCTTCCGGCCATTCTATGAGACAACTATTTCTTTCAGCTGAGAGTTTAGTAAGAATCGAGCCATAGAAAACTTGAGACTATGATTTTAGCAAGAATCTGAAAAGCCAATAGTTGCTAATTAAGAATACTTTTGGCTATCAACTAAGCAGGAGAAAGGATCAAGTCACCATATTAAGGATGACAAAGCAGGAGGAGGAGGTTGTTGGAGGAGGAGGCTGTTAGAGGAGGGGGAGGAGTGGGAAAAGGAGGAAAGGACTCTTTCCTAGGCTATGTGGTAGACTACATGGTCATAAGAAAGTGAGCCAAGTAAGAGCAGAGCTGAGACTAAAATAATTACTAATTAAATGTCTATATCCTCTATATCCCAAATCCTTGATTAATTCCAATTCCAACCAAGATAATACTTCTCATTTTCTATGGCTATGTTTTAAGAATGACTGTATTTTAACTATAGACAAGATGATATTTCAGGACATTTAAGGAAAGATATCTATAGCTCTTTAAACTATTTAGGGAAATTTCAAAGTATTTTAGGTTTCTTTAGTATGAAAGCATTGAAGGCGCTATGTAAATGTAGGTTATTATTACAATTTAATGACATTCCCCTCAAGCAATAACTGCTAACATCTACCAAATACAGATAGAAGCATACACACTTATTATTTGGGCGTAATTAATTAACAAGCACATAAACAATTTACTCAGTCACAGAAGATAAATACTATTAAACACGTGAGCCTAGAAATCCAATTCTAGGAGTTATCTTATCTATCTCATCTCAGGGGAGAAAATACAGAACTGGACCCCCCTCCTCCACCCAAGGATCCTCCACAGACAGACATACACACACATACCATACCCCTAAGACTACCATGCAGACTCTTTAGGAACGGACTTCCCTCTAGGTCACCTATGAATAAAGTCCATGTAAAAACATGAATTCAATCCTTATAAAAATGTGAAAAAACTGAAACAAAATCTTATGTGCTGCATACTGGCTACTATCCACCATCTCTACTAATGGTGCAAAAGGAGGGGCAGACCACAAACACAATAACAAAACAAATTTCAACTTGTGCTTAACTTTGGAATGCAAGAGTTTTAGAGTTGAGAACTGTTTAATCCTAGACACAGCATGTAATTGGGGAAGACGAACTGGAATTAACCAGCCTTAAATGAACCATTTGCCGCAGTTAATCTCCATAGCAGATAATCAACCTTGGTAGAAAATGGAGAGCTGCCTCTGTTTAAGATACCATGCAGTTATACAAAGACCTGCAATCGTATAGGTATAAATGGAAGTCAGTTACATACAGCTCCATTTGAGTTTGTCTCTCAAAATGTAATGTCTTTCTCCAAATCTAGTTTTTCAAATGTGCTCATCACTGGTAACTTTTTCTCCCTCTATTCTGAATGTGTCTATAATAACTGGAACTGGTTTAGTGGTCACCACATTAATCCAAGAATTAGAAACGAAAAGAATGATTCATTTTCCATTCTATGATTTTAAATACAAATTAACAACAACAAAAATCTTCCTTATGGATTTCGGTGGTTCAGAAATATGCAGAGCACTTGAAAGCAATAAAAGAAATAACCTAAGAAAATTAAGCAAAATGAATTTGCAATTAGTTTGCGAAATTGCGATAAATGCATTTTGAAAGCAAAGAGTAAAATGTAACTTTGTTCAGTATAATTTGAAATTGCCTTTTGTGCTTAATATAGTTCACTTATAATTAGATGAAGATTTTGTTCTGCTTTGAAACATTCAAAGTTCCATCTTGAGATTGCTATGTACTATGTACACAGAACTTTTCAGCAAGAAAGTCTGCTGGTGCTGCTGCCGCATTTGCTTTGACAGCCTTTATCCTAGTTTTATAGAAATGAAAGAGTGAAAGAACACAGCTGGTTTGAACAATGGAGCATGTTCAACATTAGGCCAAACACTTTAGATATTGCAAAATATTGCAGGCTATATTTATAGCTCTTAGCAGGTTTTTGAAATTCATGCTGATACTGCCTTACTCCTGCTTATTGGACCAAATTGCCATTTAATGATTAAATTATCTTTTGCTTTAAAAAAAATCACTTTCAAAGGCAATGACACTTAGACTAACCTCTTGGCATTATCAAAACAGTGATGACTTGAAATGTTTTCTAAAGTATTTCAAGATGTCCTAAAAATTCAAGATCATTCTGGTTATCAAGAGAGTTTAAAAGACTTTTATATTGATATGTCTTATTTTTCCCCTGAGGAAAAGGAATATCCTGCTTCTGATAACCTCCCTCCCAGTCATGAAATTGTGCACTGACTCATATGACAGCACCTTCCAGAAAACTGCCCAAGGGAAATCAGAGAACAGGCCTTCAGGTAATTGCCTATTGCGTATTTAAATTTCTTTTTCTGTGGCAGTTGTTTTTAATAGAATTCTCTTGTTTTTTTAATAGAATTCTGTGACTTTGGGAAGTGCTAGCAGGGGCTCATATTCTTTCACTATAATAACATAAGAAGCAGTAAAAACAAGTGGGCAGTAGTTGTAAGTTTAGTGACCATAGGACTGATCCAGGCAAAGTTTTAGAGGACAATGGGATTTCTACAGGTTTACCAAGTGTCTACAAGCTTAAAGGGCTAGAGCAAATGCTATCCTACCCTTTCATTTCAGAGTGAATATCACCTAAATTCTCACAGCATCTGTTTGTTTGACACATTGCTATCTGTCATCACTGCTATTAGTGAGATATTTGGATGTGTATGCTTTGCCTCCTAATCTAACGATAATCATAATACTGACCATTTAATAAATACATACCATGTGCCAAGCAATACCCTATATATTTTATTCTCTAAGAAAGTGGTTAAAAGCAAGACTGGTTCAGTTATGTATTGATGCATAACAAACCACCTAAAAACTCAGTCACTTGTTATTTCTCGCAGTTCTGAGGGTTGGCTGGGCCATTTTTCTGCTGGCTTTCTAGGGGGTCACTCAGGTAGCTGTATTCATCTGACAGCTTGACTGGGGCTGGCAGATCCAAAATAGTCTCATTTACGTGAAGTGAAATTGATGTTGGTTGTCAGTTGAGGAAAGTCAATTTCCCTCTACATGGCCCCTCATTCTCCAGTAAGCTAGACTGGATTTCTTCACAGCATGGTAGTCTCAAGTTTCAGAGACCACAAGAATAGAAGCTGCGCAGTCTATTAAGACCAGACCATAGTCTATTAAAACCAGAACTCACACAATGGCACATCTACCATATGGCCAGTGCAGATCTAAGGAGAGAGAGAAAGACTCTCTCTTGGGAGGAGCAACAACTTCATTTGCAAAAGTACATGGACACAGGGAGGTATGATTCATTGGGGAACATCATTATAATGATCTACCACATTATTAGACAAATCCCTTTGCAACTTTCCATGTGGGTGACTGTGAACAATCTGTTTTACCTCTCTGATTCTCAGGTTCCTCATCTATAAGTGAATTATCTTGTGAGTTTACATGATCCATTCAGGTAAAATATACTTACTGAATCTCATTTTTGCTGTTTTATTTCCATGAAGATTTTGAGACCCATGTCCCCTGCCTTTTTATTTCCCATAGCATGGGGTATATAAAAGGTTCTCACAACTGTTTTTTTCTGATGCTTTGAGAGACAGTTATTTTCACCCATAGCATTTTGAGTTCTTTCTCCATGATTCTTAAGTTACTCTGCCTGGAGCAGAGTCATTTGAGTACTTATCTAATTCCCAACCTACTCCCATTCTTCCCATTAACAAATAAAGCATGTGGAGGGCAGAAGCTATGTCTTTTTCATCCCAGAATCCTCTAACATAACTGGCAAGGTGATAGGTACATAGGAAACAGAAAATGTTTGCTGAGTGTTTTTTTTTTTTTTTGCCTACTGAAAGTGTTCATAAAAGTAATTCTTTTGTAAAAAAAAACAAAAACAAAAATCCCCACCAGAATATAGGCAGAGATCCAGGAGCAGAAAGTGATTAAAATATAAATTCCTCAGATGTACATAGCAGGCTGTTGTGTATACTGAGGTATTTATTACCCATATGCAATAAGGCAAGTAGCTAAAAAGAGAATTTATTTCTTTGGGATTTTTACTGAACTTTAATAATCAGAATCGCAAATTTCGGTTATTGATTGCTTTTTATTTTTCATTTATGTAAATTTTGTCTCTCTTACTGATCTGCTATATCCTCAGGAGCCGGAATAGTTCTCAGGATACATATATTATACTTGACATGTAGAACATACTAAGCAGTATTTGATTAAGGAAGGAGACATATGTGACAAATAGTCTAGGAAATCTTGTTTCTCTTATTTTGCATAAATTACAACAATGTATCAGAATGTTCATACCTTAGGACAGGGTTCTAGACCATAGTCTGTGAAGGCTGAAAGGAGGAAGACTGGAAACATGCATATTTATGACTTCAGCTTTACAGTTTATTGAAAAAATTAATAGTAGTTTTTAAACCTAATTCAGTCCACACTTACTCATTCCAAAACTAAGGTCTTTGAATATTATCAGAGTTTACTCATCAATATTGATGCTATTGTTCACATAAAAGCATTCCTACATCATTCATCCACTGATTGAGGGAATAGCTTGTTGAATTATTTTCCTGGTTTCATTTAAGTGGAAGAAAATGTGCACACCATTTCTGTTTATTTTATGCACAAAGCCTAACAGTTTAGCAATCTTAAACACCATGAAATAGAAGCATATTTTCAAGAGTGAATGTCTTTTTCAAAGAATATTTTAAAAAATCCCCCAGCGATAATTCATAAAATACAGCTCAACACCACTGTCTTAAAAGGACAAGAGCTCAAAATGAAGAAGAGATTCACATTAATAATAACATGACTTAAAATGTCATTCTTTTACCTCAACTTTTTCTCAGCCATTCGCTGCCTTCAAGTCTCAGACTGAATGACACCTTCTGTGTTAAATACAATCTTTCACTCTCCACAAAAAATAACTCATTGTTTCTTTGATGATCCCATATCATGTTTTATATACTTTTATTATATACTTTTTTATATACTTTTATTATACTTCATTAATTAATTTATCCATTTATTCAACAAGCATAAAGCGGCTTATTATTCATCAGGCACTATGCTTAGCATCAGGAATACAGAAAGAAGCATGATGCTAGTTCATCCAATGGTGTAACTGTTTCTCTGACTCTCCTATACTATATATCCCCTGAGGCACGAAGTGTTTGTTCAGTGAGTTGAGCAAGCCAAGGGCAGCAGGTGACAAGAGGTCCCAGCATTGTGAAGTCCATAGCTGTGCCAGAAAGGCCTCCATTTTCTCTAGTTGGGTTCCATTTTCTCCCTCTGCCATTTCCACTCCTCCCTCTACTCCTCTCTTGCAACCATTCTGTTGTAATTTCGTCCACCATGCATAAAAATGAGCCCATTATTTTCTCTATCCAAACATTCACCATCTTCCCAGTTTTCCAAGACAGAAACCTAAGGGTCATCATCAACTTTCCTCTTTTCCTGACCTTCCACATGTACAAAACAACTAAAAACTTAAAAGCTATTGATGGCTTTTCACCACCTACTTAATAAGGTGCTGAGGGGGCCAAGCCTTTCTTATAACATGTAAGATTCTTTGTGAGCTGGCCTTGCTTTTTTGCTGAGCTCTCTAAACTCACTCCTACTCATTCTGTCTGCACAAAATACACACTAAGGGGACCAAGGGGACCCTTAGGAAAACAAAGAAAGCTAAAATTTTCTCACATGTCATGTACAATGCTGCTTAGAGAATATAAAGGATAAGAACTTTATCAAGCTCTGTCCAAGGGAGAGTGACTCTATTCCCCTTAGACATGGATATTCCAGTCACAGTTAACAGAACAGGGACATTTAAAAATCACAAATTAAGTTCAGGCATTTTCTGAAAATTTTGCTTCCTCCCAGAGCACTCATCTCTTACATAGGTTGTTTTTATGATTTTCAGGTCCATATCATGAAACTGAAAACTAGAGGAAATACTAAAATAATCTAATTCAACCTCCTCATTTCACAGATGAGAAAACTCAAACCCGAAACATTGAGAGATTTGTCCAAGCTCATGTGGCTAGTAAATATCTATTTCCTTTCTTTTTCACAACAAAAATAAAAGTAGAAAGGTTTTTATATTAAACAATAGATTTGTTTGTGCATTTTTCTGAGGCACTAACTCCTTCATACGCCAAAGCCTCTGTTCCAATGTGGCTTCATCTCTGAAACTCACTTCTTATTTTGCATTTTCAATTAGACACAAGGTGAAATGTCTCTTTATGGAAATCTTGACTCACTTTTACCTGTCGCTGTGGGTGTATTAAAGTATATGAAGTTATAAAAAGATATGAAATGTGAATATAATCTAGTTTAATTATTTCCATCCTCCAAAGACTATGATTGCAGTTAGATGTCAGTGAAATCTCCAGTGGTTGAACTTAATGCCTGGAAAAATAGTGAGCAGAAAGAAAGGCTAGAGAAAAGGGAGCTGATGAAGAGTACCAAAAAAGAACATCTTTCTCTACCAAAAGAACATGTATCCATGATGGAAAAACTGCAGCTTCGTATAGCATAAGTGAGTCAAAGATGATGACAATATTTGGCAAAGTTAAACCAAGCCAAGTTCAGTCAATTTATAGATCACTTAGCTACTTTTTAAGTGAAAAAGCTCTTGAAACATTTTTATTTGATAACTTACTTGTACTTCCTTTCTATTTCTTTCCATTAGCCAGGGGCTAAATCTGAGATAAACTGGCTGCTGAGGTACAATTTTTTGAACAGGCTTGAGTCAGCAGCCCTCTCTAACTTGCAGGATGATTAATGGGCATCAGTATAATAATCTGTACCTGAGTTTTAAACATCTGTGTTTGCATTCAACATCTTTATTATGCTGATACATTTTGATCCCTAACTATACAACCATCCATGCTATACAACCAGAAGATAAGATTTCCCCAAACACTAAACAACCATACTATAAGGCAGTACCTTCTGTGTCTCTCAGACTGCTAGGGAGTTGGGTTTGGATCTAGAAAGGAAAAGAAGGCTTTCTGCTCATTTTCCCTGGCCAAACATTGTCAACCCTGGTCAAATATCATTTCCCCTGACCAAACAATTCTGCCTATCAATTATTTCTTGGGTATCAACTTCAATGTCAAAGGGTCTTTTCTATTTTCTGCTTCCTATGATATTTCCCTTTCTTATGCTGCATACCTGTTCTTTCTTCTCTTTCAATTGCATCTTCTGCCTTTGAGAATTTTTCCACACATGCACACATGCTTACCACCATCCTTACCCCTCTGTATAAGGCACAGGCCTGGAGAGATTGCTTTACATGTCATCTCATACAAGCCTTCTCTGCTAACACAAGTCTCCACTCAGAGCACTGTCCCATGTCCTGACCAAGAAAGAATCCTGGCATGTAGATCTATGTCCAAAGCGTACAGCTAGGAAAGGGGAGAAATATACTCAGCTATTATCTGAGCTCCAAACTTTGGAGGAAGCTTCATCTATGAGAACTTATTACTAACTCAAGGAAGCAACTGATTACAGTAAAAGAGCTTATATACAGGTATTAAAATTATGTGAGGCTCAAATGCATACCCACAACTGACCTACCACCTCCTCTATCGTCACCAAGGCAAAATGATAGTACTCTCGTATTTCCCTTCCATGTCCCTCCTTTTACATTATTTACTGATTGACTTCTTTTTCCCTTCAAGGTTTTTCTCCTTGTTTACTTCAGATGTTTCATGTGTATAAAAAAGTGCTGAAAGGTTGGCAATAAGTAGCATAACTTTCATGGATCATGTACTTTTTTTTGATGATCTTGGCAAATGGAATATCTAAATGGCCTTTCTCAGTATCCTTCCTTGGCACCAACATGATATATTTCCTCTACATGGGAGCTAGGTGAATGTAAACAGGATTTGAATTCTGTCACCGTGACCTCAATCCATTATGGGGTGTCAGGAAAGAGAACACTGAAGATAAAAAAATGTTGAATGCAAAGTCTCAATTCTCCTGAAAGCCTCAACATTCCAGATATCCAAGCTGTTTTTCTAAATTCACTTTTTACTGTGAAGAATTTTAGAAACCAAAACGATGGCAGTTTATACTAAGACCCTATTATCTGATCCTTTTTTTTTTAAAAAGATTTTATTTATTTGACAGAGAGAGATCACAAGTAGGCAGAGAGGCAAGCAGAGAGAGAGAAAGAGAGAGAGAGAGGGAGGAGGAAGCAGGCTCCTTGCCCAGCAGAGAGTCCGATGCGGGACTCGATCCCAGGACCCTGAGACCATGACCTGAGCTGAAGGCAGAGGCTTAACCCACTGAGCCACCCAGGCAGCCCTATCTGATCCATTTTTAATAGAAACTCCTTAGGCCTACAATTAACCACAGAATAATAGAATTTTATTTTCATTAAATATGTAATCCATATTTTAATAAAAAAGAAAGATAAATATAATTTTGATTGCTCTTTTCTGAAATGGGGACAATAGCATTTGCCTCAGAATACTGTTGTGAAGGTTAAATAAAGTAATATATTTAAATTACTTTGCATAGCATTGGACCAAGCATATAAAACATACTCATTAAATATCACCTATTTTTATCAGATCATAGAACTTAGTAGTATTTTTTGTCTATCCATACTACAAATAATGGATTTCAATGATTTATGCCTAAAACTCAGAGTGGACACATCAATGACTTTTCACTGGATATCAAAATAGGTAGGTGATTGACCTTATTTTTCATTTTCAATGAGTTGACGTGGCCTTACATTGATCTAACCCAAGTGGACCATTAATTCCAAAATAACTGAAGGATGAGAATGACAGCAGAAAGTTTAGATTTGAGTCCATTTGGCAGTTAGGCACTCATAAATATTAAAGAACTGCAACCCAATCATACCATCATTCTCAGCTTGTAAGTGAGTCTGTGGGATTATTAACTCTGCTCTCAGTGATACAGAGATTGCTTGGAAATTAAAATGCTTACAGAGTCCCTTATTTTAATAATGTTCAGATCCTCTACATTGTACAACTTATCTCATAGGGTTGCTTTCTAAGGAGAATTAATTCTGTAATATGAGCTCTGTGGAGTAAACACTATTAACATTAATTAATGCAAACGTTAAAGGATGGCATAACACAAATTGTACTCTCAATGATACCAAAAAAACTTATATGACTTCAGCAAGACAGTTATTCTCCCTTTTTCTCTTCCTTCTGTCCTTCCTTCCTTCTCTCTATCATATACAAAGATAAGGCTGGGTCTGGGCAGCAAATTCATGTTGCTTATCAATCTTGATCAATTGGGAGTGTCTTTCTGGAGAGTTAAATTGGGAAGGATTGTGGTATTGAATAAAGGTTCATCAAGAAAGAGTTCTATGACTGGTCAGTGATATATGACATGAGAGAGGAAACTGGAGTCACTCTGAAATCTAACTGCTGCCCTGAATTGGATAACCTCTAAGTGCTTTCCAACTAAAAAATCCTATCAATTCTTTTCAGATCCACTAAAATTGAGAAATACTTCCTCACACCATGCCTCCAGAAGCACTTTTTTTTTTTTCTTGGAAACACTTTAAATATGATGTATACTCAAGTGCCACCAGAAGGATTTCAAGGTAGAACTAATAAAAATTACTCCTGGAGATATCTAAATTAAATGGAGAGCCTACTGAAAATTGGACTTTTTTCCTAAGCTGTAGTGAGAAGGGTTGCTGGGGTCTCCTTGACCTCTTATGAGGATAATTCACCTCTGAGCCATAAAATTTATCTCTACCCTCCCATCTTCAGAAATGGTTAAGATGGATAAAACTAGAATCCCTCTTGGAAACTGGATGGATGGTTTTATTGTCAAGAAAATGTATGTAAGGAGACTTTCAGTGTTTCAAGGGTTGAGAAGGAAAAATTATCCAAGAACTGGAGAAGAGAGCCACATAACAGGTATTTCAAGCCCTATGCAGAAGTGGTTAATTAGATTATCTATGACACAATGTGCCTGGAGTTGTGAGTGCCTTGGAGGGAGATATGTATGGGACTGAAAGAGCTTAAGCTCTAAAAGCAAGGATGATCCAAGATAATCCTGGACATTCTTTTTTTTTTTTTTTAAGAGATATTATTTATTTATTTGACAGGCAGAGATCACAAGTAGCCAGAGAAGCAGGCAGAGAGAGAGAGAGGTGGAAGCAGGCTCCCTGATGAGCAGAGAGCCCGATGTGGGGCTCTACCCCAGTACCCTGGGATCATGACCTGAGGCCAAGGCAGAGGCTTTAACCCACTAAGCCACCCAGGCACTCCAATCCTGGGCATTCTTTACTAAGCTTAGTCATTCTCCCTCTCTTCCCTCCAGCCTCTTTCCAGGATGACCATCTGCTCTCCAAGGACCATGAGAGCTAGTGCTAAGACTTGGTTGGTAGAGTACTATGGTCTCTGTAGGGCTCATTAATAACCACACTGTATAGCATCGTAGGAACCAAACCCCACATTTATCCTGGATATCCTGGATATAGAATTCAAACCTATACCTCAAGTGGGCTGTGTAAACTTCCAAAGAGTAGACACGAAAGAGAAATACTGAAGAAAGAAAGAAAAAAAGAAAGAAAAGGGAAAGGAAAGAAAAGAAATATGACGATTTGTCCCTAGAGTGTTTGGATTTACTCCTGTGGGTTACGCTAGAACCATAATTTAGATTTTAGAATCATTATTTAGAGAAAGCTCCTAGCATATTTTATAGTACTATTTCAAAAGTTACTATGGAAGTAGTATCCACATTTCCTCCTTACCATCCACACATTATCTGTTAGATCTTACTTTATCAAAGTCCTATTCAGCATATGTTAAGGTTCTGTGTTCAAGATTGTTGAATGGAAGTTCAAAGGAAGGTGTAGAGCTCAGGGATGACAAAGTAGTTTGTGTCCATTAAGAAAAGTCTCATAGGGGACATTAAATCTGAAAAGCAAATGTGAAGGCCAGAAGAAAAGGGCTTCATGTGACACAGCAGATATATAGATGTTCATAAGTGAGAAGTCGAGAAACTGTACAGAAGATCGTGTTGGGGTTCAGTATAGGGCACACCCAAATACAGCACCATGGCACAATGAATATTTTGAGCTGGGGAATCAGAGAAACAGCAAGTACCTGAAAGATTTTCTAGCCTTCTTATGAAGCTGGTTATAAGACCGGCAGGTGAGACGTGCCCTTCCTATATTCAGGGGAAAGGAGCAGACTTATCTCCAAGGACAGAGGGATGCAAAAAGGAATCTGAATGAATGGGTCCTGAAAGTTTCCTCCAGTTTACTACTACCAGCTCACAGCTTTTTTTGTCCTATACATTTTTCCATGACTCTCCAAGCTTCATGAAGCCCAGCAAAAAAAAAAAAAAAACCTCTCAGGTTTAACTGCTTCTCTGGGTTATCATTTCCTTAGGGAGACTCACATGGCACATAAAAGTTACATTAAATAAATTTGTATGCTTTTCCCTTGATAATATGTCTTTTGTTTTCCTCCCCTGCAATGGCAACCATGCTCTGTGTAGAGAAAGCACCGACATCTGACAGGTGGTTAAACCCAGTGCAACAAGTTTCGTTTTCATTCAATTCTGGATTCAGAGTTCCCCAGGCCTATTTGCCAGGGTAGTGATATTATCTGAGTAGACAAGAAAAATTGTTAAGCAGCATTTCAGTTTCAATTCAATTCAACAAATATTTACTAAGTCTCCATGCTTCGTGTACATCTTTGAAGGCTTTAGTGGAAAAAAAGTAAAAGATACCAATAAAGAAATTGGATGATTTTAAAATAGAAGTATTGATTTCTACCTGTACTTCTAACCAGTTTACTATGATGAAATCAGCTTCTTTGCTCTCATAATGTCTGCTCCACAAAAATCACCTCTTTTCTGCCCAATGTTTGCATTTAAAGTAAATTAATCTTTTGTCTTACCAGTCTGTCACTAGTTTCTGACTCCTAGACACACTCACTCATCTCCCACACCCCCATCTCCTCTCCTTCACCCTTCTGCCTTTGTCTTTTTTTCCTCCTACAGTCCTTGAATTCTTATAGCCTTTACTAATAATAAGAAATGTTTTCCACAAATTCAGTCTTCCTTCCTTCTTCCTTTCCTCCTATTGTTAGCCCCTCCACCTGCCTTTACTCCCACACCCCCCCTCTTAGTATTGTCACTGGCTTCTATCAAAGCCTGTACTTAGGACAAATCTGATCAGTTCTCTCATTAAAAGGTTAATTTTATTCATAAAACTTAATATGAAGACTTTCCCAAAAGTATTTGCATTTTTACAGGTGGCAAAATCTTAAGTAAAAAGGACTGAAGCTGTAATGGTAAATTTTCAATCACTGGAAATCTAATTGAGGAAGCCATTGAGATGTCAAAAGACTCTTCCCAAACTCCCTGAAAAACATCTGTATATTCAATTCCATAATATAGAACACTTCTCAGTTTTCTAAGAGGTACCTGCTGGAATTTCTTGGCTCTGATTTGGATCCTACTCTAGAATTTTCCTGGGGTGAAGCTCAGAACCCGAGCTCCTGGCGTCCAGGACTGTGAGTGGCAATAATTTTCCTGGAACATTCAAAAACTTTAGTGGCTAGAAGCCTTGGGAATGAAGGAGTTAATGCTCTTAAGTGCCCATCAAGGCAGAGTTAATGGGTCTTAACAGAAACCTGAGCAGGAGACCAACCACCTGCATTCAGAATGACCACTTTTCTATGGAATCCTGGGTGGTCTGCCTAAACAGGTTTCCCCATGCCCTGGGGGGTCAGTGACTTTGAGAAGAATCCAGTTCAATAATGAGCAAAAGAATGATTAATAGTGCTTCCTGCCCTCAGTTAGAGAGGGGGTGGGCAGCAGGGTGCCGGAAGAAAAGCAAACAGCTGGATATTACATTGCAATGTGGACAGAAATCACTTACATTTTAGATTCGATATCATTCTGGTGATTGAGAAATGGAATCAAAGCTTACACTTGACTTAGCATGGCAAAGATTAAACTGCTGTGCCATTTTTATTAATTTTTTATTAATTTGTTCATTTATCATTAAAGACCTTTTTAAAACTCAGAACCACTGTCCTCTCTATTATCTGAAAAGGTATAGTAACTATTTAGCAGCACATTTATACTTTTAAAGAAAAAGAAAATTTCATGTGTGGGCCTTCTTATTGGATGTATATATTTTCTATATATATACACATGTATGGATACATATAATATATAGTCTATAAAACACTAATGAATTCATACTTGACATAGGGGTTTGGAATGGTGCAAAGTGTAACTACACTGTGGGCTCTGTGGGAGGTACTGAGGAGGTGGGGAGAGATGGAGGCTTGATGAGTGAGACTCACATCAGTTCTCTAGTTCCTCCTCCGGTGCCCTCACATGAATCAAGGTTGCTTGTGACATTACAGTTGGCAGTTTAAATAATCATTTTAAAAAATTAGATGAGAAACAAAGTTGATATCCCAGAGTAAAATTTAAACTGAAAATCAAATTTAAGCATACAGAAAATTCTCAATATACGAAGTGCATATATGCAAGTGTATTCGAGCTGGTTATCTCCATATTTGTGTGCACACATACAAACAACAGATATGTGTAGGAGCCAGTTTATTATTAAAAGAGACAGAATTCCTGAATTTAGACCTGGTTCCCCTGCTAACTTGCTAGTGAAGTAATTAGGCAACTCATGTCAACTCTAAATCTCCATTTAGTCATCAGTAAAATGAGGGAGTTAGATATCCTCATGGTCCTTTATAGCTTTAAGATCTCTAAACATTTGTGTACAGAAGGTCATTACTAAGCAATCGCAAGAAACCCTTCTCCTTTGATCTGATCCCTAATGCTACCCCTGCATACTCAGCTGTGAAGGAATATCCTGGACACTGTGGTTAGTGGAGATCATGTAGCTGTGTAGAGAAGATGATGGAATGCAGTGAGTAGATAGGAGCCACCCACAGGAGAGCTGAAGAAGCTCCAGGAACACTATGATAAAACACAAGCCATGTCCCCCAATTGGGGCACATGGTGGGTGGGGAAGCAGGGTTTGTCTTTTTCCCTAACTCAACAATGGTGGTTGAAAGCATAGATCAGAGTCTGATGGTTTCATGTTTAAGTCTTAGCAATACCAGTCACTAACTATGTATTCTTTGTCCAATTACTATACTGTTCCAGTCCTCATTTATTCCTTCCACAGAAAATGAAGATCATAATGCCCCAATGTTTACATGAGAATGGGGATGATGTTTTAATATAGTTCCCAGCTCATAAGTATTCAAAAGAAAAAAAAAAACTGTGTATGTGTATTTCACATAGACATATCATGATAAACCCATTGCAAGCTGAAAATACTAAAGTCAAAAATGCAATACACCTAACCTATTGAACATAGCTTAGCCTGGCCCACCTTAAACATGCTTAGAACACTTACACTGGTCTACAGTTGAGCAAATTCATCTAACACAAAGCCTATTCTATAATAAAGTATTGGATATCTCATGTAATTTGCCAAATACTGTACCAAAAGTGAAAACCAAATGGTTTTATGGGTACAGAATGGTATTAAGTGTATCAGTTGCTTATATTCATGATCATGAGGCTGACTAGGAGCTACAGCACCTGACGCTGTCCAGCATCATGAGAGAAGATCATACATATCTTGCTAGCCCAGGAAAAAATCAAAATTCAAACTACAGTTTCTACTGAGATCATATCACTTTCACCTCATCATAAAGTTAAAAATCATTAAGTTAGACCATCCTAAGTCAGGGACTGTCTATATGTGTATATTAATATATGTTTCACATATTATATATTATTAAATCTTTGGTACACTCGATATATGGAGATTTATGGAAGAAGGACCACTGTTATTTGGCAGTAGAAAAATAGAAACAACTCATGAAGGATCAGGTTTTCATTTTCTATGGAAAAGAGGATTTGGAAATCAGAAAAAAGAAGTATAAGCAGAAGAAATGAATAGAGAACTGAGCACCCTATATTGTAGATATGGTCAACCATTAAAAGTTCTATATAATTTTTTTACGTCATGTCGATTGCCTATAGTATAGATAGATGGCTGGAGCTTCCCCTAGATGATTCCAGTGATAAAGCCTCAAAGATTAAGCGTCCAATCTATGTATTCATGTATTTACTAAATCCTTCCGTGGGATTCTTGCAGAATGAAAGCTCTAGGAGAGCAGGGGCTGTGCCTATCTTGTCCCATGCTGGATCTTAAGAGCCTACAATTGTGCCTGGCATGAGGTAGGTGCTCAAAAAATACCAAGTCTATAGACCATACAATAGATTTCATATGTTCTGCATTTGTTCTGTTGATTATTTATTACCTGTCTCCTCCTGCTAAAATGCAAGCTCCACAAGGCAGTCAACATTGCTTTGTTCACTGATGTGTCCCATGCCTAGAATGATGCCTGCACATTATAGTTGCTTCATACATGCTTTCAGAATGATGACTGAAGCAGATAGAGAGAGTGATTTAGAAGCAGTAGAGTCTCAATAATTCAGGCTGCTAGACGAGCTTCTTAACCTTTAGTTTCAAATGGAGGTTTCAGGGAAAATGGCTTCCACTGCCCCTTAAATGTAGAGCATTCAGCTAAATAACCAGACCTTTCAGGAGTTTCTGAGAAGATGAAGGCAAGGGAAAAAAGTCAGTTCCATATCCAAGGTTGCAAAGGCTGTTCCACATTCATCCAAACTCACGCTCTCCTACACTGGTTTGTCAAATCCTTTATTTAAATATCTCATTATCTAAGACAATTTTGTACTTACTGTCATGAAGGCTTATGAAACCTGCAAACCTGTCTTGCTGGAGCAGGTACAATTTAAGCCAGTGATTGTTCAAAAGAGAAAGGAAAGGTGAAGAATGGCACCATTGTGAAGATTTAGAGCAGGAAGGTAGACAGCCCTCGGAGCTAACCTCTGTTCTCTGGGGTGTTTGTTTAGGCTCCTTAGACAATGCATATAGCCTAAAGATAGAGGGGGAAAAATTGTAAGTCTTCATGTATAATTTTTGTTGTTATATCTAAACTGATAGTTGAGGGCTAGGAGCTGAAACAATATTTTATAGAAGTATCATGTTGAAGTTTTTGCAGGTTTCAAAATATTTAAATATGTAAATTTCAATGGAGAGATGTTCAGATTTTTTGATAGTCTAATGATTTTAAGCATCTCATTTCTAGTCACACACTGACAAAAGATGTTCAGATTGCAGTGTGAGATGGTTTCTATGGTTACAGTTGTTTCCTAGCATTTTAGTGACATCTTTTGTGAGCATTGGCTGCTTCACTTATTTGTCACTAATGTATGTGTAGAACTATAGTTAATAGCCTTGGGCGGACAAAATTTTTTTTTCTGAATGGCTGTATTGTTTTTTAGCAGCATTTTTCAATAAGGTGACAATGCATTAGAATACTAATGGTATGTATGGTATTTTAAGATGTCAAGTTTTCAATAAAATGATAATGAAAATTTTGCATTTCATTTAATAGTTAAATATTCATGAATTTTCACAGCATGATGAACTGAGTGAAAAATAAAGAAACTGTATAATGTATAATACTAAACATCATAAATTAAGTTTCTTTTCATAGAAGCTATTCAAGAGTGTTTAATATATGGTTCTTCATGGATTTAGACCAATCTGAGCTAAATTAAAGGCATCTAAAAAGGAAACTTGTTTAAACCAATTTAACATATTTTAACACAGCATGTTTACAATGTAACAATATAAAGGAAAATGACACATTACAAACAATATATACATTATATAAAACTTATGATGACTTAGTGGGGGATGTAATCATCAGGCAAGAATATTTTGAATAAAGTAATTACGAAGTAGGAGACGGAGGCATGCATGGGGGTAGAGATAGGTGACATAACCATGAGTAATAGAATGAAAGTAGGCAGTAGAAACTGAGAGTTTAAAGTTCTATCCAATGATGATCTGTTTAAGGCATTAGGCTAATTTCTGGAGAACCTAGGAGTAAACATCATATCTTTCCTCTGGACCTGGACTGATGCAGTCTTAAAGCAAATGTTTAGAGTTTAAGGCGGGGGGGAACCTTTACCTCAGCAGTAGAAATTAAAAGACTTTTTCTCTAAATTTAAAGATCATCTGTGGTCATGTAGCAGCAGCCACTCCAACGACCTGTTATATAGGATGCATCTATGGTGAGTATTGGGGGATGCTGTGTATGCAGTTGAGCTACCAGAGAGGAAGTGACTAACAGAATTCTAATTACTGATTGCTGTGATGTAGAAGACAGAAAAAAGCCATTACTTGACTCTCTATCAAAAAAATATAGTCAATCACTGAATAACCCACAACCTCCTGGCTGGGAATTATTCAGCTCTGCTCTCCTGACTGGCTAGGTATTCCACTGACCCATTCTATTAGAACTGTTAGATGGGACTGAGAGAACCATAAGAGAGAGACACAGAAGACAGACTTGGTTTCTGTTGAAGAGCAACTCAAGACTAGGACTAGTATAAAGTAAACAGAAAATCCTAGCCTGGTAGGTGCTGCTGATCTATTGGAGAATGTGGACTTAAGATACAGAACATTAAATTCCTGTAGGTTAAATGCATCATCAGAGTATTGGTATACCCAGATTGGTAGTTAACTTGGTACTACCCCTCTCTCATAGGTCTTATTGTCACTAATTTAATGCCTAACACATATGTGTAATAATATTTACAGATATATACAGAGGGGAATTAAAGAGTTCTTTTTACAAGTATTTTATACATGAGAATGTTATTGCAATGTCTGTTATTTAACCAACTTAGCATTATCCTTGATTCTGCTGAAAGGGTGATCATTTTATGTATAAAGGAACTGAAATGCCAATGAAATAAAATAATTGACAAAAGTAAAAAAAAAATTCATAGCTTTCCTTAATTTTATTTTTTTTTATTTATTTATTTTTTTAAAAGATTTTATTTATTTATTTGAGGGAGAATGAGTGAGAGAGAGCATGAGAGAGGAGAAGGTCAGAGGGAGAAGCAGGCTCCCCAAGGAGCTGGGAGCCCGATGCGGGACTCAATCCTGGAAGTCCGGGATCATGACCTGAGCCGAAGGCAGTTGCTCAACCAACTGAGCCACCCAGGCGCCCAGCTTTCCTTAATTTTAATTGACTGCCCAAACTCAGTTCATTCTAATGTACTGATTTTGACCAGGTAGTGATATTCAGGGTCCTGACTCTACCATTTACTACCTGTACAAGCTGGTAGGGGCAACATCATCTTTCATACCTCAGTTTCTTTACCTTATAAATGGGGATAACTGGAGTATCTAAAATGTTGTGTAGACTGAATGAGATTGATACATACACAACACTTAGTATTAAGCTTGTTGAATAGTAAGCACACAATAAATACTAGCTATTTTCATCATGATTACAACTAATATCAATTCATTTAGTGAAAGCTAAATATAGGGCCATTAGAGAGATGATGGGAGAGAGATGTTAAAGACTTTCTCAGCACAAATATCATGAAAGTGAACAGAGGCACAACAGTGTTTAATGAAGTATTTTAAACTGGATATAATATTTTTTGGGCTAGAAGCCAACAGAGCAAATTAACTAACTTTTACTTATCAGCTCTATTTTCCATGAAAGTAGGTTGGCATTATTGATTTCTTCCTCACCTGAATTATGATGACTATATGACTTTATGAAACCAGATGCTTAAAAAAGAAGTTATAACATAAAGGACAAACATTATGTGATTCTACTCACATGAGGTACCAAGACTAGTCAAATTCATAGAGACAGACAGCAGAATAGTGGTTACTGGGTGGGGAGAGGAAAGGAGAATGGGAAGTTACTATTTAATGGATACAGAGTGTCAGTTTGGGATGACAAAATTTTTCTGGAGATGGAAGGTGGTGATGGTTGCATAACAGTGTTAATGTACTTAATACTTAAAAATGGTTAAAATGGTAAATTTTATGTGATGTAAATTTTATCATCATTTAAAAAGACAACTATAAATGGCCAATAAACATTGGGGGAGGGGGCAAATGAAAAAGGAAAATGCAGAATCAATCCAATACACTGAGGTTAAAAAAAGATGACCCCTTATCCATAATTTGTGGCACTTAACAAATAATATATTTTGATTTTCCTTTCAGTTCGGGTTTTAATATTCGGATTTTACTTTTAGTTAGAGTCTCAGGTCCAAGACTCTAAGATTTTAATTTAAATATTACTTTATCATCATTAATCTTAGGCAAACTCTTTTGGCTTCAGACTTGACAATAAAACAATTACTTCATATCACTAACAAAAGTGTCCACTTCAGTGACTCGGTGAATCTAATGACAGCATTGCGATCAGTACTTCTAGCAAGGCGATCTTCTTTAGAATATATCTGTATCTTGTGCCAGCAAAGAGAGCATCATAAAGACAAATTGTGGGTAATGCATTCTCCCTTATACATTTCTGGGCTGATAACTAGTACCATTAATTGTCATCCTAAATGGGTTGGGAATGCTACTGAACAAGGAAAAAAAAGACATTTTCCTCCTGCATAAGTACAGCCAACACAAACATCACCCAACCTGAGTGCTGCTCTGGCATTTTCTTCTTCAATCTGAGGTATTTCTTATATGTCCCGGGAGATGAGGAACTAATCTCTGTGCAGAGATCCCAAACAAGCAAAAGGTCTTCATTATAAGCTAGCATATTTGATCTCTGGCTTCCAAGCCTTATCCTTTCACTCAAAAGTTACCCTGATTTCAAATAGTCCCATTTCTCTGTTTTATCAAGAAGTAGCAACAATCTACCACCACTGTTATTATGGCATTTCAATCAACTCATTTCATTGCGGTTTGAGAAAACACTTTGTTGAAACCCAAAGGAAAATCTGCCACGTTTCCATTCAGGCATATGGCCGGGGGAAAAGAGCTTAATAACCAGTAATCAGAGTCTGCCTTCTTTGGGTGGAATCCACTGTGGACAAAAACAATTTATGCTGCACTGGATGAAAATAGTTCATCGATGTTATTTTCCAAGAGATAGTTAAAATAACTCCTTCTCATCTGATATCCCAAAACTAGGAGGGAGAGAGTTCAGATAATGTTGAGATCGATAAAGTCACAAAAGCAGAGTCATATAGGAAATACATCTTGAAATTACTATCTTGCTCTTTTTGTCACAGAACTAGCCAAAGAATAGTTCGGGCCATTATGAAGGGTGGTATTACAACAAGTTTTAGTTCAGGGAATCATTGAAATTAAAGACAACAAAGATATAATATGTATCTACCTAGACTCGTGATTGCAATGATCAACAGTCTGAAGTTTTTTTCCCTTTCAGAAAAATAGACCTCTGATTATTTCCCAAGGCTTAAATAATTCAAATAGTAAATCATCAAAATTTATCTTTTTAATATATTTTGAACTGACATTTGAATATGAATATATATTTTATAGAAAATTAATATAAGCAAATTAATGAGGCTTCATTTAAGTCCAAACTCAGGTGAAATGGAGAAATACCCCTCTTCTTTATTATGTACCAGAAACTTTAACTCTTTCCCATAACCTTCTATGCTCAAAATATTTTCCTTTTACTCCATGCCTTATTACCCTCTCAGGCAAAAGTGCCCCTCTATACAAACTACCCTTTCTGCAAAGGGTGTGTGCTTTGAGAACAAACAGTTTCTCTGAGCAGTGAACAGTGGGAGTTCTATGTCAGTAAAACAAAAAATAGGCAATACTTGTTTTCACTGGCAATACAGTGATTCCTAAACTTTGGCGCATATTAGAATGACCTGGAAAGCTTTTTAAAAATCTGATACTCAGGTCATACTCCACACCAATGAAATTAGAATGTCTGGGGCTGAGAGCCAAACACAATATTTTTTAAAAATTCCCAAACAATTCTGATGTGCAGCAAGGTTTGGGAAACATTACAGTATATATGATGGGAAATATTATAGTATATATACTATATATATAAAATACTATACTAATGCTATATATATATATATATATATATATATATATATATATAAAATACCATTGGCATGGTATTACTTACATACCAATAAACCACCTCTTCACACCAATAACCAAGAGTTGGCAATGTTTTAATTTCTTAGCATTATTTAATCTTTAATAACCCTAGGAAAGTCAATTTGAAAGGAAGCTGTCAGGATAAATAGGACAAAGCATCTCTTCTTTTCCTTATCATTATTATAAATCAATACCATATTATGGCCTCACTAAACACTTTCTCATTAAACACCTTATTTTTACAGTTTTATTTCTACCATTTTCCTAACAGGGCTGACATAGACTCAACTCATGGGGAAAGGTGTATTCTTTCTCTACAAGGAATAGATTTTTCCAGCAAGGTTGCACTTTGTAAATGTGGTTTAGTTTTCCAATATGGCTTAGGCTGTGTGATGTAAGAAAGGAAGACTCAAATCATACTAATTGTAATCTCTTACTTTTGTCTTCAGGCTCCAAACACCTCACCCCCGCCTGGAAATGTTGCACTAAACCCTCATTTTTCACCTTCTATTTGTAGATAATGCAAATATCTTTTCATTCAAAACTCTCATTATCTATAATTTCATTAATGACTTATATCACCAAAGCATTTGAAAATATATTTACATTACTCATTAATTTTTCTAAGAAAAGCAATTTCTACATTCTCATAGAAAATTGAAGAAATTACCAGATAATGCACACTTACTTTGACCATTTTCCTTAGAATACTGCTAATCTAGCCTGTTTCCTTTGCCTAAATGCCACTGTGCCTTCAAACATATGTATACTCAGACATCTGGCTCCTCCTTTCAGGCTTTTTGAACTAAGACAAATCTTGGAAACAGTCAACTTTATCAAAAATATTTTTGTCTTATAGCGTGTAGATGGCTTCATGACCTGAATCTTTCCTTCTTCTCTCTTCACTTTTCTTGTCCAATAATTGATACATTCACAAAAAAGAATACAAACAAAAGGAAAATCAAATAGTCTTCTTCAAAAATTCCTTTGGTGTCATGAGAGCTAATCAACAACAGATATTATTTTTTTAAATATCAAGCCAACCAAGTTAATTCTTGCTCACATTGTGATTTCTGAGTGCAAATCTGTATTTCTACATTTCTTCATTTTTTAGAGTCTCTTTAAGAGATTGTAGAAGTTTCCTTGAAGCTCAGAATACTGTAGTTTCCAAATACTTATACAATGCCTTATTCATGAACTGACCTATCATGACTCTAACTCAAGTTAACAATAAATCACCAAATATTTACTAACAGTATACTATGTACCTGGCACTATACGAGGCATTATCAAGGATGCAAAAGAAAAGCGGTCTGACAGTTGCCCTAGAATTTATAACCTGGTTGAGGAGGGAAGAGACTATATGTTACAAAACACAGCTAGTTTTTGACCCATAAGAAAGGAAAAACATGCAATCAATTAAGTCTTGACACATCATCATCTGTCAAGATGCCCTGACATTTTATGATGCATTCTAATTTTAGAGATGCTAAAATGAAAAAAAAGAAAAAAACTAGAAGTGCATCTTAGTATCAGTGCAATAGGGTATATACTGTAACAACTAGGAAATAATACACAACAGTGCTAAATACACACAGCGATGGGCAGAGGGCTAATATAATAGATACCGCAGCAACCACTGGGAGGTGTGCAGAATGACTAAAGCTAAGTGGAAACAAGAAGTCAAAAGCACTAGTAAAATCCCTAGAATTTCATATAATGTCAAGAGGGCAAATTCCTACTTACTCACTTTTATGAGAAAGGTACGTTGAATAGCACCCTCATATCTGGTCCACTGTCATGTCCTACTTCCCTACACCCAAAATATCTTTCACAACCATCCCCTCATCCCCTTTCATACTTGCCACACACTGCTCCCTCTCACTATTTACCAAATCTCTCTAGGCAGTATTTAAACTAATCTTGCCTGTCCACAGCTCTGAGCACAATGATCCCACAATTGTGGGGATGGCAACAATGGCTCATCAATGATGACTAAACTACTTAGCTTGGCATTCAAGGCCCTAAAAGACCTGACCCTAATATATATTATCTCCTAGTTTTCCATTGCGACAGCAGTTCTTTCAACACATTTCTGTTTAATTGACTCATCAGATCAATGCTCTCCATTCTCTCTGTAAAACATGGATGATTAAACACTCCAGGCTAGCAAGCTATACAGTACATCTGTGCCCTTCTCCCACCAATTAGCTGTATGCTTGTCCAAACCTATTTATGCCAGTCTTACTTGTTCTTGCAATTATGTGATTTAATTAAATATGAAAACTGATAAAATATGAGTACGGAAAGAAAATTGTTTCTATGAACACTAAGTTATATGCTTGATTTAAAAAACAACCACCAACAAGCCAATAAAAAAATGATGTCAAATCAGAAATGGACAAGACAGCAATAATAAATTGAGAAAAAAATAATAAAAATCCAGGATACCACATTCAGATTGTGTCTCCCAGTTTTGTTTCATTTTCAATAAACAAAACTGGTTGATACCATGTCAGGCATAAAATAGTGTTTTATGGGTAAGGACTACAATCAGCAGATTCAAGAAAATTTTTTTCCTTAAGAGATGGTTCCTCAAGAGATGACTGACAAATAAATACACACTTGTACATTTTATATTAAAATGAAGGCTTACTTTTTTTTTTTAACTATTTCCCCACTTTTATCAAGTTTTTAATCTACAAACTAGCTACAAGCCCCAGCTCAATAGAGAAAGTCTGCTCCTACAGGCTCCAACCAAACTTTAACCCCCAAGCCAACACTATTTCTTTTTCATGAAATGAGCATTTCCCATATCACACACTGTTCAAATCTCCGTAATTCTCAAGAATCTATGCAAACGGCTCATCTCTGTGAAGTATATCTTCAAGCCTTCCTGCCAGGAATTGGGATTTAGAGGTATCTAAGGATTGTAACATTGCCTCTACCATCTACTGTGGAAACCGAATCAAGTATATTAACTTCTGAATCTCAATTTCCTCATTTGTAAAATGGGGATAATATCAATCACACAGGATTTAGAGGATTTAATGTTAGAGGATTTAATGCATAGAACACTGAGCATAATGCCTGTAATGCAGGTGGGTTCAAAAACTGAGAGACACCAATCTCCATCCAATGCACCTTTCTTTTGACGCTAAGAGTCCCTTTGTCTTCTTTCATGATGCCTCTTGTTTTCTGTTCTGTATTATAACAGTTTCAGAACATGTCTCTTCCATTATTAGATATACATTCCTTGACTGTTAAGCTGTGCAGCCAGTATTTGTTTGCTATCACTTGCCTTGCTTTTAAATAAACAACTAAATGAAAGGCCAAGTGATTGATGAACCTTTGTTGTGGTCAGATAGAGGCCCGGCAAAAGAATAAGGAAAAGAGAAACTATTTAGAGTATATTTTTTGCTCTCTACTAGAATAGATAAAATGCTTAATTATAGCAGCTTAAAGATGGGTGCTTCTATATCTCCTTTTTAAATACCTTCATCTTTTGTTTTTGTGTTGATTCTGTCTTTTTCCTAAAAATGTTGACGGGGTAGATTACACCTGACAGCAGTCTTGGCAGCCCCTAGAGAATTTCAGTCTTTGCAATGCAACATTCTTTGGAAGAATAGAAAACTTTTGCTGGTCCACCCAACCCCCACCCCAAAAAGGACTGAAATTCTGCATTCTTTTTAGTTGACAATTGACTGGAACATTTTGCAAATAAGTGCCAGGCCTCGATGAGGTGCAAAATACTGACTGTATTAGCTAGTTATTTAGAGAGATGTGAAGATGCTCTTGCCAACATACATTCCTTAGGCTTTGGATGCTTTGCGTGATCTCCCAGGCAGCGCTTGTTTGAAAATGTTGGAATTAAATTTAAAAGTTTTCACATTTGCTTTTCTGTTCTTATTTTTAAAAGCAGCAATAACTCTTTAGATCTTTAAAGCAAACTCTAGAGTTAATCTTCATATGTGTATATACATATATACATATGTAAAATATGAAAAAAATTTACCAGGCTTTTTCTGGTCTTTTGCTCTTTTCTAATTGTTGTCATTGAACTTAAACTTTCTCAGTCTCAGAATATTTGAAAATGGAACTGCATTGCTATTTTTGTAGAGACAACCTTTTTAGGTCCACAGCCTTCTTGGGTTATCTGTGTGGATACATGTGTAATTTTATAATCACAGAGTACAAGGTTGTTAAAGGGCACTGAAGGGTTTTTTTACCTGTCTACCATGTGAGTTATATCACTTACACCACATATGACCAAGACTTTCTCCTCAACAAGGGCATAAGACTCAAGTCTCTTTCTGAATTGTCACAAATTAATATTTATAATAGTAACAACTTATATTTCTATATATAGGAAATAGTCATTGCTTCTGCTCTCTTAGAGGGAGATTCAGATTTGTCTGGGCATATTTAGTAAACCAGTGGGTTTGGCTTAACCAGGGCTTTGTCATACATTGCACAGGTTATGCATTTCCTAGCTTTGGGGAGCCATTCACACAGACTATTTCATTATGACAAGCAGGGAGCCTTGACATAGGGTGAAAAGTAGTTTCTGGGTAGGGAGAAACATTAGCAGCATGGACAGAGGCTTGAGGAAGGGTAACAATAGCATCAGAGTTCCAGCTATTAATACACATAAAAAGAGTATAAAAAGTAAGCTGTGGTCCAGGCTGATTCACAAGCAAACAAGATTTCCCCTGGGGGTTCCCAGAAATGGCTGGAAGAGAGAAAGTTTTTGAAGGGTTGTATTTACTCAAATGTAAGTTCCTCAAAAATATAAGGGACTCTCCTACAGTCACCCAGGTAGACAAACCAAGCATACAAGTCACTAGGAGTTTCATAGACATGTGTGACCATGAAGAGTCCATAAATCCTGACTCTGTGAATGACATGTTTTGCGATCAACAGAATAATGGAAAAGAGAGTCACCTCCTAGAGTGTGCTATAATGTTACCAAACACTATATCTTTTAAAAAAGATTTATTTATTTATTCTAGAGATGAAAGTGAACATGCACAAGTAGACAGAGAGGCAGGGGGAGAGGGAGAGGAGAGAGATAATCTCAAGCAGACTCCCTGCCAAGCCTGGAGCCCGAGGCAGGGCTTGATCTCACCAAAAATGAGATCATGAACTGAGCCAAAATCAAGAGCCGGACACTTAACTGACTGAGCCACCCAGGTGCCCCTCAAACATTATCTTAAAACTATCTTTATAACACTGGTATGAGAATTACTTAATAGCCATGGACTTTGAGATATTAATAACAAGGAAAAGAATACAAACATTCATGCTGTCCCAATATAACTATTTTACTAAAAGATCCTTTTATTATGACAATGACTAAATACAGTTATATATAGTCCACTACCTCTCTACCTGGACAAAGATTGTAGGTCTTGCTCTTCCCTTAAGCAGACTAAGGTGATCTCTGAAAATGGTTTGCTACTCACATGACGCAGAAAGTCTTATAAAATCATGCAAATCAAGAAGTTCAAATCTTCATGTTCGCTTTCAGAGCATATGTCAAACTGCCCAGGCCATCAAGATCTGAAAAGCCACCAAGTATCTGAAGGATGTCACTTTGCAGATGCAATGTGTACCATTCCGTCACTACAGTGGTGGAGTTGGTAGGGTGCCCAGGCCAAAGTGTGGGGCTGGATGCAGGGTGGGTGGCCCAAAGAGTGCTGAATTTTTTACTGCACATGCTTAAAAATGCAGAGAATCACACTGAACTTAAGGGTTTAGATGTAGATTCTCTGGTCACTGAGCACAGCCAGGTGAACAAAGCCCCCAAGATGTGGCGCAGAATTTACAGGGCTCATAGTCAGATTAACCCAACAGGAGCTCTCCTGCCATACTGAGATGGTCCTTACTGAGAAAGAGCCGACTGTCCCTAAGCCACAAGATGTTGCACAGAAGTTAAAGATATCCCAGAAGACACTGAAGAAATAAAAACTTCTGGCCTAGAAGTAAATTCTGCATATTATAAATAAATGCAAATAAAAGTTTAAAAAAATGTAGGTCTTCTTAGAGAACATCCTCTAAAGAGAAATTGTGAAACTACTTTTAATATTCCCCCCATGAAACTGGCTGGAATGACTAATAACTGTGCTTAAATCCAAAGTTTGAGAGTTCTAAAATCTAATATTGCTACATATGCCTTCTATTGTTTACTTACAATTGCACAGGTTTTGAAATCAACAGACCTCAGTGGGAATCCCAGGTTGACACTAACTGTGTGGTCTTGGACTTGTTAGTGAGCCTTTCTGAGGCCATTTCTTCATCAGTAAAATGAGGATTATAATATCCACCTTGCAGAATTATGCTAGGGCACGGAAATGTCATTTGATATAGCATCTCACAGATGGTATTGGTAACTATGATTGTTTTTGTTATCTTGATAACTAAAGTCCCCTTATTGCTCAGTAATCTTTGACATAGAAATCCATTTCTTTACTCTTTAAGAACCAAGAATTAAGTACACTGCAACTGAAATGTATATTACTTACTTACCACGTTTAAAAAACATGAGCTCTTCATAAAACAGCCAAGAGCACAAGAAGATAAGATCTTCTAAATCTGCTCACCAGATTTATCACCAGCTCTAAAACCAATTTACCATTCTCCCTAACATTTACAAAATAATTTTATTGGGTCTTTTTTTTTAACCAATTTTACAAATTTGATTTTAAGATTTTAAAACTTTTATTTCATTTTTAAATTTAAAATACAATTGAATTTTACCAACTCAACCAACATAGAAATATATAAATAAAACTCATAATCTTCCCCTTCCCCCCCATTCAATCCACTTCCCCTAAAAAATCAGTATTCTGTTTAATTTTTGTCTTTCCCCATATCTTCCTACAATTATACAAATATCTAAATTTGTCAACCATCACTGCAGCAACAAGGTACCTTGGAAATGTCAACTTCTGATATTCTCTTGTGTGTGAGCACTCTCTCTACCCACACCTCAACTATGATATACCACAACTGGATAAATGGCCTCCTACTAAAAACAAAACAAACAAAAAAAATCTTAAATGTTTACAGGAACCAGCTAGAATCCTGTGAATGAATTTCTATTCACTGAAGAGATGGCCAATGTAGTCCACTGATCAGGTGTTACTTACTCTCCAAATCCAGACACCCATGAGAACGAAAGGGCATACTATTGATAGTTATACTGGATTACAGGCCTAAGCCAGGACTGCCCTATGCTATTGGGGGTACACTGTCTCTAATTCACACTGACACCTCTGTCTTTTTCTCAATCTTCCTCAAAATATGGTTTTAATGGTATTATATCCATCTCAAACTCTTCAATGACTCCCCACTTTCTAGAACATTCCTAAAATTCTTTGTCTCAGAATATTAATGCTCCTAGTAGCTTGCTTGCTTGCTTTTTTTTTTTTAAACTTAGAAGGACAAATTTGCAGCCTGCAGATACACATCTGTCTCCCTATTGTCTTCACACCATAATATATACATATGACTACTCCTGACCTCTAAAGGCATCTGAATTTAGAATCCCTGCTAACTTAACATGCCCAAACTTATTTAATAACATAATCCTCCTCTCCCACATCCTGACCCTAACCCGGTATGTATGACTTCCAACTAAGTTGTTAGCTCCCTACCATCTTCATATACACTATTTTCAAAATAGATTCTCAGTAACCATGTATTCCTGCTTAATATGTTATCTGAAGTCAGCCCAACTATTACAAATCTGTGGATACTAGTGATACGAAGGTTATAAAAGTTTCTAACTTCTCCATATATTTCTTTTGTCACTGGAATCACTAATGAGGTAAATAATAAAAGTGTAAGAGTGACCCTAATTTGAATAGGACAATTAAAGGCCCTGATTTGAGCAGGAAAGCCTCTTCCTCTAGTACTTTTCCATGAGTACCAGTTAGTTATAAAATGATAAAGAGAAAACCTAAAGGTATGCCATAGAAAGTGGGTAAGCCCAGTGGTTGGGAAGCTGTTCAGAAGTGTAGAGGGCACTATGAGATATAGTATTAAGGAGTGAGTAATGGGACCACTTGAAAAACTATTGTTGCTTAAGACCAGCTATTTTGAGTTATTAATTTTGCCATAAAAATTTTCATTGTTGTGTTTGGGAACAAAAAAGGTCAGCAATTTCTTCAAATGTTCTAGAAAGTATGATTTGGGGGCACACTAAAATGTCAATCCTACTGCTTGCTGCTGTTGAACAGTTAATGGTAGGATGGGGTCCCTAAAATATAGTTAGGTGTAGCTGGCTTCCCTGAAGACTCATCACTAAATTAGCTAGGCAACCAACAGGCAAGTTTGGGGAATATAAAAGTAATACATTGGGATAATGGTACAGTAAGAAAGATGTGGTTATACATTGAGATCTGCTGCTCTTAGAAAAGTTACAATAATCAGAAAAAGAAAATTGATGATAATGATGATGATAATGATGGTCCTGGTGGTGATCATAATAATGTAATGATGATTTGGTAGGGTGAAAGAAGCATATAACCAAAAGTGAGAATGCCCGGTACTAGCTCAGCTCTGCTATGTACCTGCTCCATGGCTTTGAACAAATCATTTAGTTACTTTAAGACATTGCTTTCTCATCTCTATGATGGGAAAATTAACACTTCTCTATGTGCCTCTTAAGGTTATTACATAGGCAAAGCAAGAAATAGATGGAATCACTCTGTAATCGGCAATGTGCTTAAATAATTAACGTGCAGATTTGCTCGATTGCCTTTGCCAACCAAGTTATCCTGAGGAATTGCTAGCTTTCAGATGGGATCATGTGAAGCAAAAAACCCATATGCAAAGTCTGTTGAACTCTGGGAACTTTGTGTGAAAAATGCAAGCAAATATGTGAAGTTTTAAACAGTGTAAAGTTTGCTGTCCTAATTAAATTAACCCTTTAAAAAAAAAACAAAGTATGGTTGACATATAATATTATATTAGTTCTAGGTGTATAATATAGTGATTTAACTTTCATATACATTAGAAAATGATCACTATAAGTATAGTTACTATATGTTATCATACAAAATTTCTACAATATTATTAACTATATTCCATATGCTGTTTTTTACATCACCATGACATTTTTATTTTATAAGTGGAATTCTGTATCATTTAATCCCCTTTACCTATTTCACCCCATCCTTCATCCTTCTCCCCACAGCAAACACTAAGTTTGTTCTCTGTAAGGAGACTTTCCATTTTGTTTCATTTGTTCACTTGTCATTTAGGTTCCACATATAAGTGAAATCATATGGTATCTTTCTCTGACTTATTTCACTTAGCATAATACCACTAGGTCCATCCATGTTGTCACAAATGGCAAGATTTCATTATTTATGACTGAGCAATAGTCCACTGTATACATATACCACATCTTCTTTATCCATTCATCTATTGATGGACACTTGAGCTGTTTCCATAATTTATTTGGCTATTACAAATAATGCTGCAATAAACAGGGATGCATATATCTTTTCAAATTAGTGTTTTCATATTCTTTGGGCAAATACCCAGTAGTGTGATTACTGGATATAGGGCAATTTTACTTTTAGCTTTTTATTTTTATTTGTTTTTTTTTATTATGTTAGTTACCATACAGTCACCATACTTCATTAGTTTTTGATGTAGAGTTCCATGATTCATTGTTTGCATATAACACTCAGTGCTCCATATAATACATGCCCTTCTTAATACCCATCACTGGGCTAACCTATCCCCTCCACACCCCTGCCCCGAAACCCTTAGTTTGTTTCCCAGAGTCCATAGTCTCTCGTGGTTCATCTCTGCCTCTGATTCCCAACCCCCCCCTTATTTTTTTCCTTACTTCTCCTAATGTCCTCCACGCTGTTCTTGAGGTATCATATGGTTTCACTTGTGTTTTCAGTTTTTTGAAGAAGCTCCACAGGTCTTCTACAGTAGCTGCACCAGTTTGCGTTCCCACAAACAGTGCATGAGGGCTCCTTTTTCCCCACATTCTCATCAACACTTGTTGTTTCTTGGGTTTTTTATTTTAGCCATTCTGACAGGTGTGAGATGACATCTCATTGCAGATTTTATTTGCATTTCCCTGATGATGAGTGATGTTGAGCATTTTTTCGTATGTCTTTTGGCCATCTGTATGTATGTCTTTTGGAAAATGTCTAGTTAGATCCTCTGCCCACTTTTTAATTGAATAACTTTTTTGCTATTGAGTTGTATGAGTTCTTTATATATTTTGGATATTAACTCTTGATAGATATACCATTTGCAAACATCTTATACCATTTAGTAGGTTGTCTTTTTGGTTTATTGATGGTTTCTTTTGTCATACAAAAATTTTTTAGTTTGATGTAATCCCAATTGCTTATTTTTCCTTTTATTCTACTTGCCCTAGTAGACAGATTCAAAAAAAGAAATATTGTTAAGACTTAATTTTCTTATACAAAATTTTTAAATAACACGTTTTTATGGCATTTATATTTTTTAAGTGTTTTCTAAAATAGTTGACCCATAATAGAAAAGAGGTATTCTGTTATATACTTTAAGATGAAAGGAGAAATACCATAGGTTAGAAGGAAGTGTTGACTGGCACTTAGAAAAATCTAAATTCTAGTCTATTGTCATCCCAGGGCTCTGAGCAAGGACCACAGTTTCCCCATGTGTCAACTGAGGATGTAGAACAAGATCATGTCCGGTCTCCTTCCCAGTTCTAACATTTGACAATTTCTATGAAATTACCTATGCTTTCCCCAGATTATCAGACAAAGTGACACTCAATGGCATTCTCTTTTCAGCCAGCTCTGCTGTTGACTCTCCTAAAATTGGTTCTCCAAATATCGATGGGATGTGACACACAAAGAAGAAATGGAGAAATGTGCTTTGAAAACATTTCTATTTCAAACAGGAAAATTTCTGTTTACACTTTGCATGCAATTTGCAAGATGTAAATGTCAAAGCAAGAGCTTGATAAAGTTAACACACAAGTAGTTGGGTTAAACTGAGAAATAGACATGAAGTTGGCCATCACACTAGTGAATGGGCTACCACACACAGGCTGGATTTGAGCTTTCCAGCTCACAAATGGTTGGAGACAATCTATAAGATAAGGATAGTATTTGAAGTCAGTACCTATCACGAAATATCAACCAAATGTCCATAAAAATCTAGGCTTTCTTAATGCACAATTTCCTGACCTGAGTGAGTTCTTGCTTCTAAAGGTTACAAAGATAGCATGTTAGAATTTGCAGTAGATAATTCAAATGCTTTAGGGTTATTAAATAATTTTAGCTCATTATGCCACAATCATTACCTTAATGCTGAAATACCCCTTTATAAGATCCTGTAATGTTTGCCTGTCACTAATATTTAGTAGCACTTTACAATTGCACTCTATGCTGCAGCCTTCCCCTTCATTAATCTTTCCTGTTCCTTTTAGGTAATTTTGGAAATAAAGAAAAATTTCAAAGTTGAAAGAACTTTTGATCTGTTTCCTTATTTTCTACACCATACCTTTCAGAGAAGGATATCTCTTAATCTTCCCCCATAACTTCCTCTAAGCTCTAACCAGTTTTGTATGAGGAAATGCCTTATATGTGCTCTGATTCTTTCTTGCCATGGAAGAACTTTACCTCTCAGTTCTCAATATTCTATTATTAATACAGACCTAAAGGAACTACTGAACAAGGGATCTGGTGGTTCTTGCTTGCCATGTCTTCACTTTATCTCCCATTACTATTTACACCATGTACTCCATGAGTGTCCGTTTTATGAATCTAAGCTTTTACATATATTCTTTCCAACTAGAATGCTCACCCATTCATCCACTCACCCATTCTTCTGATTCATCCTATTCATTCTAAAACATTTAATCCAAATAGCCCCTTCTCCTGGAGGCTTTCTTTTATCTATACTACCCTACACACACACACACACACACACACACACACACACACACACACAGTTAGAAACTCTTTATCTCAGCTCCCATAACCACCTTAATTCCTACTTATTACCATAGCATATCATAATTGGTGGCTTATTTCTCCCTCCAAGTGTAGATAATAATGCTCTTGAGGGCATGGATAATCTTACTCCCATCTGTATCTCTGTCACCTACCATGGAACCTAGACTACACAAAATAGTAAAGAAATATTTAGTAAATGAATAAACTGCATCCATCTCAAGCACTGGTCCCTCCCACTACTTCTCTAAAGCAATCTTTTTTGTTTCTATATTAAAATTATGAAAATTTAACAGTCTCTTGATGACAATTTGGAAGCCTCACTAAGACCTCTCAGACTGCATTTCTCTTGTGTTTGAGAATGTGTCTGCTTTGCATGACAGTCCAGATGTCAGCCTTTCCACATTTCCTCAGAAGTACCTTGAGCTGAATATGTCCCTCCTGTGTAGTTCCAAACCTTCTATCTGGGCAGGCAGCTCTGTTGTTAGCTAACTGTCGGCGTTACACTGCTGTATTCATAAAGGATTGTCAGCACGGTGCAGTATTATTATGCAAGATCATTTGCTCATGTAAAGACATATTAAACCTAGCAGTTGCTTTGTCTCTTGTCAAGGGAATTGTGCACCGTTACATTAGAGATGAGAGTTTATGACATCAACCTGCTATTGCTGTTTTGCTACCCACTTCAGAAGAATCAACAATTCCTGCTCATTTCCTTACTTCCCTTCTTTGGTAACAAATCAGCCACTATCCAAACAGGAATTTTATCAGTGCCAGGAAAAAAATATCCTATGGGGCAAGGGTCATTTCATGCAAGTTTCTCTCCTGAGGGCTTCAGTCCTGTGCTTTATCCTCAGTTCAGTGACCAGAGCACTGCCACTCCCAACCTTTACACCACCTACCATACCTGCTTACAAACTGGCATTCAGAATTTCCCATTGTCTCTTTTTGCCAGGATTTCACCAGGTTTCATAAGAAATGCCCTCTCCAACACATCCTTCTTACTTGAATTACCACCTGTTTGTTATTAAAACTTTCAGAAACCTGCTCTGTTGGCCAGGCTAAATTAGTACCTACACATGCAGCAGGATTCCCCTCCAGAACTGCACATACCCAGTGGGCAGTCTATTTCCAAAGTTCCCTTCCTCCTAGTAGACCCCATTCCATAACCATTAACTGTGCCATATCCTAAAACATGATACATGACAAGATTTGATATACAGGATATTTCTATTTAGAAAAAGAAGAGGATAGGATTATTGAAAGCAAAACAAAATCCAACTTCCTGCTTCTGTTTCTCCAAGATTTTCTTCCCTCTCTTCACCCCTTATTTGTTTCCAAAATGCCAACCAGAAAATGAAATATCCAAGCCAGACAAAACAACATGAAGAAAAAGCTTAATGGCTCTTGGAGAAAAGTTGGAGTCGTTGCAAGTAGGAGAAGGTGTTAGTTAATGTTAGCTTAATCATTGGCCAGGCCTACTCTTTTTTAAGGCTTACTTTGGTAGCCTCTATTATTACTAAGAACCAGCACATTTTCAACACTACATTTTGCCTCAGCAGGTCCCTTTCAACAATATATTATGGCTCTGTTATAGACTGGCCAAATTGCATTAATCACTTTCTTCAAGATATGGGTTTTAGTGGATAATACATTTTTAAGTTTGCTTTCCTGCAAGAGCTTTCCGACAAAGGGATAACCTGTAAAAAGCCATCCCTTTCCATTCTGAGCCCAACAACACAGCACATTCCACTTATCTTTCACTGTCTCCTGCTCTCAGTTGCACACCTCCTTATTCCTTTCTGTGTTGCTCTTCATCTCAGATTCCTTAACGATTCAGCCAGTATAATCTGACTAGCCATCTTTCTGTCTGTCTGCATTTTTAAGGTCTCATGTAAATAGCATGATAGAGTAATTGTTTTATTCCCTTTTTATTAAACTCATGAGAAACTAGAATTTTACAGAAAATAAGTTTTTGCCTCCACAAGGACATGTCTGACAGAGGTGGCTTTCAAAGACAACAAATATGAAATATAAACCTGTTTTTCTTAATGAAGTCAAATAAATGTTCTCTTTGTCATCCCTCCAAAATATGTCTCAATTAGAAAAATCTTAAGCAAGATGTGTTCAGTTGTAAAAGTTAAAGTGTGATTATACGCATCTTGATCTAAACCTGCATCCCAAATTCATCATTTCAAATATCTGTATTCTACTAATCCTGAGGTTTTGAAGAAGTTCATTTATATTTTCTGAAGAATTCTTAAAATTTTTATTTATTATGGACACTGGGGAGGGTATGTGCTATGGTGAGTGCTGTGAAATGTGTAAGCCTGATGATTCACAGACCTGTACACCTGGCAAAAAATACATTATATGTTAATAAAAAAGATTTTTTTATTTAAAAAAATTATTTGAACATCTATTCTCTTAATGTTATTCTTTTAGTTTCCCCCTTAGGCCCTCTGCTATCTTTTAAAAATATCATGTTATGGGATGCCTGCATGTCTTAGTCGGTTAAGCGTCTGCCTTCAGTTCAGGTCATGATCCTAGGGTCCTAGGATCTAGTCGCACATCGGGCTCTTTGCTCAGCGGGGAGCCTGCTTCTCCCTCTGCCTGCCACTCCCCTTGCTTGTGCTTGCTCTCTCTTGCTCTCTGACAAACAAATAAAAAAATCTTTTAAAAAATAAATAAAATAAAAATATCATGTTATTTTTTAAAAACTCATTATTTTCTCTTCCCATAACTACCATCATTTTTATGAGAAAAAGCCACCTTGAAATGGTCTATTCCAATCCTTCTCTTGTCAATTAACCTGCCCAGTCTTACAACCTTGATTGATTATTGAATTGAATAATTAGAGCTTACTGGTAGCATGGTACCTGGTTATATTCAGCCCAAAAAGGAACTCCAAAGGCATCAGGGATAGAGACAAAAGGAGTTTGGATATATATGGTGATAGAGAAAATGAGTAACGTATTACAATGAAAAATTGTAACTGAGAATTTTTTTTTAATTTTTTTAAAGACTTTATTTATTTATTTGATAGACAGAGATCACAGTAGGCAGAGAGGCAGGCAGAGAGAGAGAGAGGAGGAAGCAGGCTCCCTGCCGAGCAGAGAGCCCGATGTGGGGCTCGATCTCAGAACCCTGAGATCATGACCTAGAGCCGAAGGCAGAGGTTTAACCCACTGAGCCACCCAGGTGCCCCTGTAACTGAGAATTTTATGTACTTTCTCTAAAACAGAGATTATAGGCAGAGGAGTCATAATTCAACAGGTAATGGCAAAAATGGCATTTAAATATATACATTTTATTGCTAAAAGGGTGAAATTAATAAAGAAATGCAAATTGAAGAAATACTAAGATATAATTATTTTGTTGAACATATTGGGGGGAAAAGATACTACCCAAACATTGGCAAGAGTGTGGAGAAACTATTGCTCTTATTTGCTGCAAATGGAGGTGTTAACTGGTAAAGTTTTTAGAGGTCAATTTGAAAACATACATTTAAGTTCAAATATCGCATATCCTATGACTCAGCAATTTAATCTTTATAAAGGTACCATGCATGTACACCAAGGCATACATACAAAAATATTTGCTAAGTGAATGTTGAGTTTAACTCTGGAATTAGAGAGACGAGTTGAAATCATAGCTCCATTACTTTCTAGCTATGTGAGCTTGGGCAAGTTACACAGCATGTCTAGATTTCACTGCCTTCATCTATAGGATTATTTTGAGAATTAAATGAAATGATGTTTATAAAGTGTGTTACAAAATGCCTCACACCTCATAAGTACTTAAGAGGTGTTTATTACTCTTTGAAGTAATTATACTATTATAAATATTATGCAGCATCATTTATAATAGCAATGATCTGAAAACAACTCATCTATCAACTGGGGTATTAGTTAAGTATGATTAGGTTCAGTCAATGGAATACAACATAGTCATTAAAAAAAATCAAACTATATGGAAGTAGAGCCAAGATATACTCTGAAAAAAATCAGGTTTTGGTATTAGTATTACTCCACCTACGTGAAAAGACACAATAATATATTTTTACTAGTATGTGTTGAGATAATATGAACCAATATATCAACAGTGATTACCCCTGGAAAGTGGAAAAATGAGGTACTTTAATTTTTTCTCTATCACAAATTTTTGAAATATTTTGTTTTTAGAGTGAGCATGTGTTACTTCTGTAATTAATAAAAATTATTTTGAAAGTAAAAATGAATTCAAATGTAATATACTTCTTTATACTGAATCTCGAACTAAATAAAAGAAAATAAGGTGTATATTCTTGCCAACTCTCAGTAAAGACAATTGTCTCAAGATAAAATGCCCAGGTATAAAAGGAGCTTTATATTTTCTTCCCTCTTCTTTAGTTTAGACCTACAAGCTTGTTGCAGTGTATTCAATATGTAGAGCATGGAAATAAAAAACCAGGGAAGATAGATCTATATAAAATACATAGGAATATTTTTAAATAATTCAATATGAGTAGAGAGATCTAATTTTTTAAGCTAGCTCCTACTTTTCATTTATGTGTGTGTGTGTGTGTATGTGTGTGTGTGTGTGTATGTATGTATATATGTATATATGTGTATATATATATATATATCCAGATCATTTCTATCCTCAGATTTCCAGAACCTAGTTTATAGAAAGTAATCAATATATATTTGTTAAATTAATGAGTGAGGGCAGAGTCTTGGCTGTCAAATATACTTCTTTTAACTTCTGAGTAGCTGGACATATGTGTCCTCTGTTGCCAAAACTAGATAGCAAAGATATGTGGTGAACAGGGTAAAAAGAAATGAATCCAGAGGATCTCCTGGAAGACCAGGAGAGAACATACAGTCAGAGAACTTTAGAGCTAGAAAATAAAGATGAAACTATTCAATCTAACTCCTATTTCTATGAGGAAACTGAGTCCCAGAAAAGGTGAGTCACCCCGGGTAGTCTAATCACAGGTTAGTGTCAGTCAGGACTTAACTCACATCTTCCACTTTGATTCAATTTCCCTTCGTACCCAGGTTGTTATGCCCAGAAGACGGTTATTACTTAGAGAAATTGGCACAGATTCTTCGTTCCTTATGAAGAAGGTGACAGTGGTAGTAAGAGGGAAAAGTTTACTCCAGTAAAAGTATATACTTTTTTCAGTTTATTTTATCTTAACCTAAATTGTTATTTTTCCAAGTGAATATTTACAATGCAAATAGTAGACAATTGGAGGATCTCTACTGTTACTGTGTCCTTTTAAAGAGGTTTCTGCTTTTCTACCTTTCTTTTGATACATGACCAAAAATAGGGTTAAACCAAGGCTGTTTGATGTCTTTGTGTTAACATTGCCTGAGGAAAAAAATGAAAAAGGCAGGATACTTCCTCAAAATATAAACTGAGACTACCATTATGAATGTGGAAGTAACAACCTCTTCTTTGAATGGATTTTTCAACTATCTTCTTCTGTCCATTCAAACAAATTCCTTCTCAGTTATTATTTAATAGTCCTCCTTCTGCATTAGCTATGGCAGCACTTATCACAGGGGAGGTAAAATGTCAAAGCTGAAGAAAGGTAAATGGCTGGAAATGAAAGATCCAAGCAGAGGGGATACACAGTCAATGCCAACCAAGAAGAAAGTGGACTCTGAGCAGTAGAAGGAACTTTACTTAGCTGAATTTTACTTAATGTGGCAGCAAATATGAGCCTGGTATAATACATGAGATTTTTAGGAAATCCTATTAAAGGGATGATATTCTTATGAGACCTGGCATTTTCCCTTAGACTCTAGTCCATCTGAATTTAAGCAGGCAGAAGGGTGACTGATTCAACAGTGTATCTTTTACTTACTCCAGCCCCAGTTAAGTTTTTCCCCCTATTACCATGTTACACAAGGGCAACCCCACACTGGCAGTTGGTTGTTAATTACATTTGATGTGCAGTAACACAAGTGAGCTAATTAACTTGCATCAAAAAAGCTTTATTTACTGTGACAAATTAAACAAACTCATAAAGTGTTCAGCCACAATGGCTCTCAATTATCATGCAGTCCAAGTAATGTGGTGCAAACATATTCCCAGGCCTCTCTTCAGGTATCACTTCAGTCTCGCAGCCCTTCTGCACATGTGCAATTATAAATGGATCTTTATAATGAATAGAACTGAAAGTCAACTGCTCTTTGTTTTGCTTTGTTTTGCATATGTGTATGCATGTTTGTGTTGAATGTGTATGTATCCTATAAGGTATGGCTGGATATGTTGGTCATATTCAATTTCTTATTTCTCAATCCTTGCTTACCTCACAGGTCCACAGAATCTTCCTGGCCTTTAATCAGAGAATTGCCATAAAACAAAAAAGGAAAATGCTTATTGTTCCAAAGTCCATGCTCTGTGTTAAGCATGACTGTCTAGGGGCACCTGGGTGGCTCAGTGGGTTAAGCCGCTGCCTTCGGCTCAGGTCATGATCTCAGGGTCCTGAGATCAAGTCCCGCATTGGGCTCTCTGCTCAGCAGGGAGCCTGCTTCCCCCTCTCTCTCTGCCTGCCTCTCTGCCTACTTGTGATCTCTCTCTGTCAAATAAATCAAATAAAAATCTTTAAAAATTAAAAAAAAAGCATGACTGTCTAAAACTGATCATTTCCAGACTCTTCTTCTAGACAGTGTTGACGCTTTTATTTTTAGAGAGAGTGAGGGGGGAGGGACAGAGAGAATCTTAAGCAGGCTCCATGCCCAGCATGTAGTCCCATGCAGAATTTGATGCCATGACCCACTGATCATGACCTAAGCCGAAATCAAGAGTCAAATGCCTAACCAAATGAGTCACCCATGTGCCCCAGTGCTGACTCTTGAATAGAAACATCACTACTCCCTGATGACTCACATACAGGGGGTATATAACAGTGCCTTTCTCTTTTGGTGGAATAAAAGGATAAGATTTGCACACTCACCTAACAGAAAGCACCCACAGAACAACTGCTTGTCTTTCAAGCAACTTTTCTAGCTTTGGAAAAAAAAAAAAACTGGTATAATTTCTACCATTCTTTGCAAAATAGGGTCTAAAATTCACTGCCTGTGCTAAGTATTTAGGAAAATACAATACCCTTCTATTGAGTCCATTTGTAAGGAAGTGAGGTTGGTAGCACAGTAAAATGGAGGAAACACTGAACTTGAATCCAGATGAAGAATAACAGCAATTTGCTCATGAACCTAATAAGTGGCCAAACAAGGACTGACTAACTCAAAAGCTTGCTCTCAATTACTGTCAACAAAGAAGATTTAGCCAAGTTATTGAACTTGCATTTCCTTATCTCCCAAGTGTAGATAATATGAGAATGTTTATAAAGGGGATAGATAACATGAGAATGTTTATAAAGGGGATAGATAACATGAGAATGTTTATAAAGGGGATGTATGATAAATGAAACTATAAACTGTTCATATCATTATAAATATTTGTTGATTAGCCTCACCAAAAAAGACTATAGTGAAAGTCTCCCAACAGTCACCTTTTACTAGTAGAGTTCTATACCTACAGGCCAACAAAAGACCACAAAAAAGAAATTTCTCAGAGGACAAGTTTCCTCGTCTACATGACAACTTAGAATACCAGTATGTCTTGAATGTATTGAAGAGACTGTTATTCTAAGCACTCTGAATAGAGAGGAGAAGCACTGAGAAACAGGAACAAGGTCTAGGGAAACTGCTTACTCCTTAATAACCCTACAAGTATTTCTGAAAGTGAGCTGTCCTTGAGTTCCTCATAAAACACTCCAAGATAAATAAAGGCAAAAGACAGTCTTAGAATTGATTCCTTTTTAAACTGAATCAGAAAAAAAGAGAGAGAGAATTAAGAAACCAAATCAGAAAAAAATAAAATAAATAAAATAAAACCGAATCAGAATGTGGCCTCCACAATTTAGCCCACCAGTCATGTTTGGTCATTTCCCATTAAACTTCAATCCATAGGGAAGTCATGCTTCCCAGAGATGGGTGGTAAGGCATCCATCAAGACAGTATGTACTAGTCTTTACCTTTTGACTCTTGACATTTATGAATAAGCTGCAGTTTGTAGCTGAGGTCCAGAGTCACTCTGTGCCTGAAGGACTTCCATCCTCCTTCTACCTAATCAGTGTTTTTGTCTTCTGGACAGACATCAAGTTCAGGCAAAAAAGGCTCACCAATATTGTATTGTATTTGGCAATAGGTCACAGCAGGGTCTGGTAAAGAAATCACAGCAGGAAACGCAGCTGAGTGTGGGCATAACAAAATGTCCTTTATTTACAGGAGCATAACCTGTAATATGCAATTTCAACATTGAGGTACACCATAGTGAGTCTAAAAGACTGCTGATTCTCTAATGAAAACTTTGAGTGATTCCAAAGGTCTAGGGTCTTGTGCACTGGGTGATTATTATGTACTAACAAGGCAATGTGATTATTCCACCTCAGAATATTCACATAAATCAATGGCACACTTCTACCACTGCCAACATTTCCTGTCCAGGGCACTATAGTTCACAACTGTCACATAGGTGTCCTAATTGAAAGAATGACAAAAGACTGAACAATTTTATTTTTCACTTACTGGCTTCTTCCTAAACTACATCTCACTTAAATGGCTCTCAGAGACCTATATTTCACAAGCAGAATCCATTTGCCTCCTCCTCCCTCAGGACAATTATGAGATAAAATGAAAACAAAGACTTGAAACAGAAATAAACCCTGAAATAAATCATTTGGGCAAATGGAGAGATACGACTAGTAATATTGAAAATCTTACAGCCTAGTCTACAAGGAACAAGCTTACAGTTTTTGATCCCATCAGGAAAGACAGGCACATAAGAGGCTGACCAATTTATTATAAACAGGTCTTTTTATGCGAGACTGATTGCAGAGATGTTACTGTAACGGAGAATTCTGAAGAGGACATTAAAATACAGCTACAATGCCAAATGGAATAGTTGATTTTTTAGAGCTTTATTCAGACTGAACTTCTGCGTATGGAAGTATCCATGGGTGGCCATTAAATCAAACTGAGCATCTTACAAGCCTATTCATATTGACCGGAATATGGTGGCTCATTTAACCAATTCTGCAAGTGCATATTGCAGGGAGCTAGAGGAGGTGTAAAGACCCTTCTAACATTGTACAGAGCTCTCCTTGATTACAATGCTCCCTGTGGGACCACAAGAGTTACTCACCACTCCCCAGCTCCCCTTTTCCATGTTAAGAAATTCTGAACCAAGCAAGTGACACTGCGTTCCTTTCTGCTTGGATCACTTCAGTGAAATACAAAGTTAGTCAAATCAATCCAGTTTGTGGTTTCCCCCTTGCATTTTAAGGGAGAAAACTGCAAGAAGACCCATAATTCTGATTCTGCCTTGCTTCTTGGCACAAAATTTGCTAGATCCATTGTGAAGAAGTGCCTTGAGCTGCAGTTGGCATTCCAACTTCTCAGAATTCGGGCTTGAAAAAAGAACTATGTGACTTCATGGATTTTTTTGAACTGTAAGAGTCTATAAGGCTTTCCACTATTGATGAAGCAAGAGATGTCCATGTCCCTTTCCTTACAAAATTCCAAATTAGGTGATTCTCCTAGTCTGAAATATCCTTGAGGATCAGAATAAGGCTCTCACCTCTCTCATTTTCTCATCTTAATGGGCTATGATGTATCAGTCAACAATCATAATTATAATTATATTTCAGGGAGCTCTATGGAGTAGGCAAGGAGATAAACAACATGTTTATTTTAAGGACATTCTAGAACTTAGAAGTTTCATGGCATATAGGAATCCAGTGTCCATCAAAGGACCACAGTGAGAGAACACAAACTCATTCCATGCCTGTTGTCAATACTGAATTCATTTTGGGAGAGGTCTTTGAATATTTTCATGAGAGCCAATTTTCATACATAGGAGATGGATTTTCTGCAACAATTTTAATTCATTGATAATCATTTATAATGAATTAGGCAATGAATCGATTGTCCTGGAGAATATTATTTTTATTTGGGGAAAAAAAGAGACATGGGACTATAATATTCTAGTGCTAATTTTCTTATGTGGTTTTAGAAATGATTCTGAAAGCAGTATGAAAACTTGCTTGAGGAAAAAAATGTTATGCACCCACACAAAATGTCTGCTTCTTTGAAACACACTCATTTAAGGTCTTATATACTTATTAAAAATTGGCCAGTACCCAGATAGCAGAATAGCGTACAACATGCGAGATATATTGATTATGCACCTACTACATGGTGGCCGGACGTTGTGTTACACCGGGGATGCAAACATGATCAATATGTATCAAGAGGATTGCAGTCTAACGAGAATAAAGCTATGGAAACAAACAATATCATAATGTGGTTTTATGGGAGAGTTATACAAAGTGTAGAGAGTGCTGAATAATAACAGCTAACATTTACATCGTGCTTTCTATGTGTCAGGCTCATACTAAATAAATTAATTCATTTAATACTCATAGCAACCATATAAGGTCTGCATTATGCATATGAAAGAGGCAAGAAGAGTTGTCTGAGGAATAACATTCAAGCTGAGGCATGGCAGGTTGAGTTGGTGGAACACAATTCAGAAATAAAAGTAATATATCATAAGTGAGTAAAGTGCTGGGTAGTGAGTTAATGGGATGGGAGACAGAATGGGGCTGCGTATATATTTTATCTATTTATCTATAATGTGACATAAATGTAAAAAGAACCAGGTCATCAAGGGTCTTGAGTAACACCCAAAAGAGTTTAGGATTATCATGTAGTTAATGGGAACTCTTAGAGAATTCTGAACATTTATTTGAGCCAAGCCCCACCTCAATAGCCAACTGACTAAGGGGGGAGACTTACAAAGACAAAGGTAAGAATTAAGTGCTAAAATTGTCCATCGAGGCATCAACAAAATGGAGTAAGCCTGAAAGACCTCTGAACACAAGTGTTTGCTTAGAAGAACACAATGAATATCTGGAGGCTTGGCTGTCCTGCGAATCTAAGATAGACCATTTAATTCTTCCAAGAGAGCCAGGCAATGTGCCCTTTGACTCAGCCTCAGCACTCCACTGAAGGCTCTTGGCCCTAACCATGGGAACTAATTCCACTCGGAACCAAAGCTTGTTTGTACAGTTAAATGAATAAATGTTTTTAAACCTAGACTCTGACTTCTTACCAGTTTGTGTTGCTAAAATGCCAAAGAATAATTATAATAGGATTTCTAGTCAACGATTTTTTGGTCTGTTATAACATTTAAATTAGACTAAATTCAGCTGCTTGAGTGCCCTCTAACAATATTTTTTCTCTCAACTCCATGACTGTTTTATCACTTTACTCACTTGACCTAATCGGCACCATTCTGCACTCTAAAATGTTTATCCTGTTAAATGAATTTTTAATCTAACTTTTATAGCATTCAATTTCAGTTTCATCAGCCATCCACAGTGTAATATCTAATGTTTTAAAATAATCTAGACAGTTTAGAAAAAAGCGGGGGGAGGAGGAAGAATTGCCGTGTTATGAAGCAAATGATTAATTAAAGCAAATTAGATTCTGGCAGCTCTTGCTATCATTATCATGTGTTCCCCAACTCGACTAATAAATCTTTGTTGAGAATGTGTGCTTTCATAAGGTTCAAAAGTCACCTGGGAAAGGACATTATTGACTAATATTTTGTATCACTGTTAGTTTTATATTCTATTACCCTATGGAATAACAACTAATATTTTTCAAACATTTAGAGTATATTCAGGAGTCTGACTTTGCTCACTATTTTGAGGGATATTTGAGAATGGGGTTGGGGGGTGGGGGAGCCCAGCAACTTCTCTACCTACTCGAGTAAATTACAATTAACCAAGAACAGCTAATATGTCGGCAAATGCTAGAAAATCCCAAATACGCGACCCTGAGAGCCTGCCGCATAATACCGTCCTCGCTGTGGCACGGTCCCGGGGTTTCAGCAGCTGCAAACATTCTCTAAACCACACAGCACAGTGAGAACAGCACAGCTCTCCTCTATTTCAGAGGTTTGCCTTCTTTCCTTTCCTAGTATCTGGCACTTTACATTGAGGAAAGTAACAATGCCGTGGAAAACAGCTCTCTCTAAATCCAACCAAATGCTGCTACCATGCGAGCTAGACAGTCTGCGTTGTTTCTGAAGGCACAGAAGGGAGATATTGACAGCTATTTCAAGAAAGGGACCACATACTTGCCTTTATTTAGACTGCTCAAAGTGTCACTTACATCAACCTTTAATAATTTTTTTCTATAATCAACTGTTGCTTTTTTCAAACTTATACTCATTATTGCCTAATTCTAGATGTTTTAAAGTGTATTTCCTACAACTTTCCCATTTGCTTTACCTCAAGCTTAGCCAGCTGTGTCCCTTTTGCGCAAAGCCAGGCAAATGCCAGCGTAAACTGTAAGCTCGGTTCTTTGTGGTCTCTAGTCATCGCGTGTCACGTTGTCTTAAAACTTATCAGGAGAAGGTGCAAATTTATTTGAAGTCTATGATATCGTGACAGGAGAAAAAAACAGTTTTGAAACAACACTATAAATACTAGGAACAAATTTATCTTGAGGTTTGTTAAATAAGGGGGAGGAACGGAACCTCCCCAAAAGTGAAATCTTAGATTAAAATATATAATCACATGCAATTAAATATTTGTCCTGGTTCGGAAACAGTGCAACCCATAAAACTCTGAGATATGGTCCAAGGAAACTGATGTTGCTCCAGACAATCCTATTATGCTTAATCTCCACCCCCTGCCATAGCTTTGTAATAATTTACATGCCTAAGTGAGTTGGGTATGCCTATAAAACAAACAAACAAAAAAAGAAACAAAAAAGTATACATTTAAATATGTACACATAGGTATTCATTTTTTGTTCCTTTAAACTGCAGATTATGAAGTGAGCTCTGATTACCCATCAAAGTAATTTCCTCTACCCACTCCATCATCCTCCCACTCTCCACATTTGAACACGTTTCTCTTTTCCTTGGGGCTCTTTCTCTTTCCTCCGCAGCACAGCTTCCTGGTGCCTCCACAGACTGGAAAACAGCCTACAGTGCTGCTCAGTATGGCAGCACATCCCCATGGCCTGGGTGTTTTCTCAGACAGTTTTAAAATGATCCAGTATTGCATGAGTTAAAAAAAATTCCCCCTGGAAAAGCTAATTATTGCATGCAGATACTTCTTTGTGTGATCAAGGAGGGGACAATTTAATAGGCTCTGTAATACAACCAAGAACAAAATTGCTTTAAAGGAAGTCTCTTGTTGAGTGACAACTCTGTTGCCTGAGCCAATTAGGTCCCAATAAAGAGTGTTGAATTGGCTCCTGCTTTCTCATTAATTATGTTCTGTCACAGACATGGGGCTTGATTTAGCAATTTTGTATTACATTAAGATACTGAAAGGCCGGGAACAAATGGCTCACTCTGATAATAGGCATTCTCTACACGGTGTGACATTTACTATCCAGCTGTCCGTAAGGCAGCCTAGCACTTCAGTTCAGGGGTTTATTTGTCATTGCTTCAAAGGGACACTCAGCTTTTCACAAAAAAAGAAACAGAGAGGCTAATAGATAGGACAAAATGTACTGCTGATATGCTTTATTAGAGATAGGATGCTAGGGTTTTGCTAACAAGCTCATCCGTTGGGACTCAGCCGAGTTTGCTGCCAATCATCCTACACACAAAGGCTCACTAGTTAACAAGGAGAAATGAATTACAGACACTTATTCTGCCGGTGGGATCACAAATACACCAATCTGTGAAAGAGGCACAAACTCCAGAGACAAACTACATATTTGTCAATAACCTCCTAGAAAGAACCCTAGTAATTCTTTGAAGACCTTTGATTTAGCTTCCCTCTAAAATACATGTATAGGAAATGTTTTCATTACCATGACATTCTTTCTTTGTTATTTGTATAAATTTTCATCACATTTAAAACAGAAAACTGAGGAGGTCTGCAAATGTTTTAGTAGGTATCTATACACTACTTTTCATATCCCACCACAGGGAGCTACTATTTGCTTATTTCATTAAGAATCAGAGAAAATTAAATTTTTAATCTTTTGGTTTGAGTTGTGATCTACCAATGCACTAGAATATAATCTATAACTATGTGTATACAAAAAAGTATACCAATCTTGTATGTTTGTATATACATATGTATATACATATATGTAATATATATGTAATATAAGTAATACATACATATATATATCATTTTAAAAATTAGAGATCAAATGAACACCAGGTCCTTCTGATTAAGTAATTATATGACTTTCTATCATAAATGTGTATAAATGTACCACTATATATACACACACATATCTATAAAATCTTCATATAATATACATTTACACATAGAGATATGATTTCATAATGCTTAAGCATGAACCTAAATCAATTTCAGTATATCAAATATAGTAAAAGATCTTACACATTTTATTTATGAAATTAAAAAAAATCTCTGACCTCAACACTGATCTATATTTTGCTACTTCTATTATTTAAACATTCTCCTGCAAATGTATCGTAAAGGCCTATTGTTGATTATAAAAAAACAGTAACCTTCAACTCAAGTTTATCTACTGACCACATGAGATTAATCAAATCTGAATATGTCCTTTGCAGGTTAATTACAAAACAGCTCTCCAAAATAATTCCTACAGACAGTACACTGTTCACCTGATTGCAGGCTGCATCAATTCATTTAATTTATTCTAGCCACCATCTTGGACTGTAGCAACTCAGGACTCAACTATGGAATGTACAAAAGGATAGAAAGAATAAACAAAGATTTATCAGACTCTCTTTCCTCAGACAGAATCTCAAAGGATGTGAAAATCTCTTGTGCTCAGTTTCAACCTCAGGGAGAATCCATCTGTCCATCTTTGCTGCCTTTACTCTTTCATGAAGCTCAAAGTATCCTCTATCAATTGGTATAGGCATCAAGGGAGCAGCATGGTGTCCCTACAAGGAAGCTTCTTTTGTCTTTTCCCCACACAATTCCCCAAATGGATCCTTGGCCTCCTCTATTTACTTCTTAATTCCTCTGAATTTGAGATACTAAATAATTCTTTACCTTTATTGACCTACTAATAATTTCAGGGAAAGGAGATCATGAAGCAGAGATGTAGGGCAGCTATAAGCCCCAGATGTATGTGTGACAGACCGTTTTCCTCCTTTAACCCTCATCAGCAGAAAGGGATGGGTTAAAATAATTTGTTTAAAGAAGCAGATCTTATCTAATGTAATCCCTAAACATTTTTCCAATTTATAAGTATTAAAAAATATTTTTGATAAGACATTCTCCAAATCAACTCTTTCATTTTAAAATACTGCCTTAAAAATAGAAGAGGAGGGATGCAAATCATGTGAAAATACAGTGCCAATATTCTTTCCATTTCTCCACTTCCCCAAAAAAATCATATGCAAGAAAGCACTTGCACATTATTTCTCAACACCAATAATACCTGTGAATTATATATATATTTTAAAGTGTGTATTGAACACAGACCTAGTTGAAAGAGCTTAGGGAATCTAAGGGAACCATGAAATACTTTTTTTTCCTCCCTGAAATTTGCCATGTTTCTATTTTAGAAAAGCCTTTGCAATAAATAATATACATAATAGAGGCAAGGATCATTTTATCCTCACTTAGCAGGAGTTTTGTCTTCGCTATTCAGGTATTCCATAAGGCTGAAATCTTTCAAAAAGCCTGAGCCCTCCTCAGGCTGAACCAAACGTATTTATATAGACATTAAGTATTTATGCTGCAATTTATATTTCCAAAGCCCTATGTAACCATTTATTAGTTCATCCATATAACTTCCTTCTGAAGCATGTGAATGCTTCGTTTTCTAGGCAGAGAGTTAGGCTCTGGGAGGTGATTGACACATGGCATGAAGGACTTAGGCCATACGTAAAGAATGACTATATCTCAGAACGAGTTTCCTAAGGGTTTTGTGGAAACTTCTTCATGTCTTTAAAACTAACTTGGACCCCTACTGAAATGCTTTGTTGTGACTTCGTTGTGGTTCACTTGCAGAGAGAGGAACTTAATAAATTATTCCAGCTCTTACAGCCCTAGCTTTATATATTCTTGGGACATTTATGCCCCCAGGACAGTTTAGGAGCAGGCTGCAAATCAGAGGATAAAACTAATATCTGTACCTTAAGGGATCATGTACTGCTAACAGGAAATATTATAAAAGGATAGTTGGGGAAACTGTGTCTTTAAAAAGGTTTTCTTGGAGGGAGGTGCCTGGGTGGCACAGTTAGTTAAGCATCTGACTCTTGGTTTTGGCTCAGGTTGTAATCTCAAGGTTGCGAGATTAATTCCCACGTAGGGCTCCACATTCAGTGCACAGTCTGCGTATGGCTCTCTCTCTCCCTCTCCCTCTACCCCTCCCAGCATGCTTGCTCCCTCTCTCTCTCAAATAAATAAATAATTTTTTTTAAAAAAAAGGTTTTCTTGGAAATGTACTTCCCTGGTTATGCCAAGGTAAATGTACAGAGCAGACCCCTTGTGTAAGACTATGTTTATCTTGAAAGATCCTACTCTGTCACACTCATTAGTTTCCTACTAATATGCTGATTCTATATCTACTCTCTCACTTAACAGTATCATAGCTTGAGTCCAAAGATGGGTTCCACACATCCATTCTTCCTTCTATGTTGATGTGATCTCTAGCATCTGGGTTGCCATCTAGTGCCTTTAACCACTAGATATAGAATAAGTGATGCTATGCCAGCTTCAGACTTAGCCTTTAGAAGGACTAGCAGCTTCCTCCTTCTCTCTCTTAGAATGTTTGCTCTTGGGGCTCTCCCTCAGGGAGCACTCAGCCTCCATGTGAGAAGTCTAGGCTCCTCTGCAAGAGAGAAAGAGATCACGTGGAAAAGCACTGAGGCACGAGACAAGTGAGTAAAAACAAAAGATATTTTGGACATTAACATGTCAAGCCTTCAGATGACTTCATCCCTAGCCACCACCTGATGGCAATCATCCAAGAGATCCCCAAGTTATACCCTAGCTGAGCCTAATCAATCCCCAGAACTATGAGATCATAATAAATTACTATTATAAGCCACTGTTTTGGAGTGGTTGGATTTAGCTAACCAGAATAACCAATATCAATGTTGTCTTCTCCATTCCCCTGTGTCTTCACGGTATAAGAGAAAAATAGAAGCTGGGCTGAACTAAGCTAAGCTAGAAGAACAGGGCTATTAAGAACTGGCAGCATAGTATAGAGGACTAGAATCAGTCTTGAGAAATCTTGAGCAAGTTATTTAACCTCCCCAAGTATCAATTTCCTCATCTATAAAATGGGATTAGTAATATGACCTCAAGGACTATGAAGATTTAATGAACTGTAGGATTTTAAGCACCTAACACAGTGCTAAGACAGGCAGATTCTGTATAACATGAACTGTTATCATTGCTATCCTTATTAGTACTGCCTAACCATGCTAGACTCTCTTCTGAATATCTGTTCAAGCCAGAAGTCATCACCCTTCCCCCAAATGCCCTCAGACTCATTAAAGTGGACATCCAGAAGACATGATCCCACTTCTAGACCACAGCTAATTGGACTAGAGGAGAAAAGAGAAACCAATTCGTTTCTGTGTGTAACTATAATGAAACTGGCTTAAGAAAAGAGCTAAAAGATGTCCAAATTTCACCCTGTGGACTGAAAACAGAGAAAATCACACCAGAGAGATAGAATATAAATATAAATATGAATTTCCTAAAACCCTAATTGATTTCCAAGTTATGTTTCATGGCTCTTTCAGACCCAACGGTAATCTTTCTTTGGGGTCTTGCAGGATGCATCTATATCCTTATAATGTTCCTCTTTTTTCTTGAGTCAGTTTAAGTTGGTTTCTGTCATGAATCCAAAGAATCCAAGCAAAAGAAGAGGGAATAAAGGAGAAACTTGAAACAAGACGCTGTCCCTGGCCTCCCACTGCCAGAAAGCAATTAGGATCCAGACTGGATCCACTGAAGTACTGCTTAAGCTTTACACATCTCCTTTCCATGAAGAAGGCTCTGCTTATCATTGGTAGAATGGTTCAGTGTTTTCTTTTCTGTTGTTGTTGTAACAGCTTTATTGAGATACAGTTTACATAATACACAATCCATCCATTAAAAACATATAACTGAATGGTTTTTAGTATATTCACAGAGTTGTGCAGCCATCACCACACTTAATTTTAGAACATTTCATCACCCCTAAAACAAATGTCATACCCATTAGTAGTCACTTTCCATTTTGCCTCCAACCACTGACTCCACTCAGTCTAGGGCAATCACTAATCTTTCTATAGATGTAATCACTCTGGACATTTCATATAAATGGAATTATACAGTATATGGACTTCAGTAACTTGTTTCTTTCTCTTAGCATAATGTTTCAGAGCTCACCCATGTTGTAACATGTATCAGTACTTCATTCCTTTTTATTGAGCAATACTCCTCCATGGTATGGATATGCCACATTTTATTTATCCACTCACCAGATTATGGACATTTGGATTGTTTTCACTCTCTGGCTACTATGATGCTATGAACATTCACCTAGTTTTTGTGTGGATATATGGTTTCATTTCTCTTCAGTATATATCTAGGAATAGATTTGCTGGGTCATATGGTAACACTATGTTTAAAGAGCCAGACTATTTTCCAAAGTGGAGGAACCATGTTGTATTCTCTCCAAAAATGTAGAAAGTTCCCATTTCTCCACAACATTTGTTATCTTCTGTTTGTTTTTAAATATAACCTTCCTAGTGTGTGTGAAGTGGTATCTCACTGGGTTTTATTTGCATTTCCCTGACGACTAATGATGTTGAGAATATTCTCAGGTGTTTATTGGCCATTTGTTTATCTTTTTTAAAGAAGTGTTTATTCAGATACTTTGCCAATTTTTTTAATTCGGATGTTTGCCTTTTTGTTGTCTAATTGTAAGAATTTCTTATATATTCTAGCTACAAACCCTTTATCTGATAAATGATTTATAAATATTTTCTCCCAATCACTGAGTTCTCTTTTCACTTTCTTGATGGTATCCTCTGAAGAAAAAAAGGTTTTAATTTTGGTGAAGTCAATTTATCTATTTCTTTTTGGTTTCTTGTGCTCTTGGCGTCTTATTTAAGAAAGATTTGCCAAAACTGAGATCAAAAAGATTTCCCTCCATTTTCTTCTAAATGTTTACTGTTTTAGCTTCATACTGGGCGTTTTATCCACTTTGAGTTCATTTTTTTATATGGAGGTAGGGATCCAACTTCATTCTTTTGCACGGAGATAGTCAGTTTTCCCAACAGCACTTGTTGAGGAGACTATACTTGGACTGCTTTGGTAACCTTGTCAAAATTCAATTGACCATAAATATGTGTTTGTTTCTGGATTTCTAATTCTATTCCACTGATATACAGGTCTATCTTTATGCCAGTATCACACAACCTTGATTATTAAAACTTTGTAGTAAGTTTTGAAATTAAGAAGTATGAAACCTATAACTTTGATATTCTTTTTCAATAGTGTTTGGCTATTCTAGATTCCTTGAATTTGCGGATCACTTTCTCAATTTCTGTTAAGAACTGAGCTGGGATTTTGATAATAATTGTACTGAAGCTGTAAATCAACTTAGAGAATATTGTCATCTTAACAATATTAAATCTTCCAATCTATGAACATGGGATATCTTTCCATATATTTAAGTCTTCCTTAATTTCCTTCCAAAACTTCTCTCAACAGTGACTGTGGTTTTCAGAATTTAGTTTCATTTTTATTTTGTTAAATTTATTCCTAAATATTTACTTATTTTATTTACTTTATTATACTTACTTTTTATGCCATTGTAAATGGAATTTTGCTTTTTTAAACTTATTTTCAGATTATTTATTGCAAGTGTACAGAAGTCCAATTGATTTTTGTATATTGATCTTGTATCCTATAATCTTACTGAGGTTGTTTACTAGTTCTAATAATTTTCTGTAAATTCCTTAAGATTTTCCATATACAAGGTCATATACCACCTGCAACTAGAGATAGTTTTACCTTTTTTTTTTTCCAATTTGAATGTTTTTTATTTCATTTTCTTGCCTAATTTCACTGGCTAGAAGTTCCAGCACAATGTTGAAGAGGATAACAAGAGCAGACATCTATGTCTTGTTCCTAACCTTGGGGAAAATCCTTCAGTCTTTTACAATTAAGTATGATGTTAGTTGTTGGTTTCCAATGTCTGGCCAAATATTCTAGTCACAATACATATTTTTGAGATCTTGATATATCAAGTCTTCATGTTTACAAATATAACTAAACATTGTTCATTTTTATAGAATCTTAAAAAAATTCTTAGCATTCCAAATTCCACAATACTCATACAGATATATAACAGCAACAGTTTATTGGGTTGTGAAGAAAAGTATACTGGAGTGTCTTATAACACAGTCCTGGCTATCCCTCTCATTCTTGGGTCTACTCTGAACCTCACTATTCTGCAATTTGAAGATACCAGTCTGGTTTCTTCCACTTCTCTATGAGAATCATGTGAGTAAATATGAGAAGTGCTTTAGAAAATGCAAAGGTTTAGGCAAAAAGATTATTGTTTATTTCTCCTAAAATATATCAAGTTTTTTCATGTATATCTGCCAAATATTATTGATGAAATCAGCTCCTTTCCTCTGTTAAAGTATAATCAGTGATTGTCATGATTAATACAGAAAAGGGTTTTGTTTTAATTTCCAAGATAGATAAATGAAAACTTTCTTCAAAACTAAGTGCCCTTATTTTTAATGAAAAACTAGAACTCAACCTCTACACATCTTTAAATGCTAAAGATTTTTTTTTTACCTAAATTCAATTTTTTTTTAAATTAGGCACAATTGACATATAACATTATATTATTTTCAGGTGTACAACATAATGATCTGATATTTGTATATACTGCAAAATGATCATGATAATCAGTAAAATTATCATGAGTCATCACATATAATTACAAAAATATTTTTTCTTGTGATGTGGACTTTTAAGGTCTACTCTCAGGAACATTTAAATATCCAGTAACATGTTATTAACTATAGTCACTATGCTGTACATTACAACCCCATGTCTGATTTATTTTATAACTGGAAGTTTATCCCTTTTGACCCTTTCACCCATATTGCCCACTCCCCTCCCTCTACCTTTAGCAACCACAAATCTCTGTATCTATGAGCTTGAAAATTTTTTTTAAGGTTCTACATATAAGTGAGATCAAACAGTATTTGTCTTTCTCTGACTTATTTCACTTAGTGTAATTTCTTCAAGGTCCATCGATGTCATCACAAATGGCAAGATTCAACTCTTTTTAATGGCTGAGTACTATCCCATTGTGTATATATTGTACATTTTCTTTATCCATTAATCCATCAGTGGACATTTGTTACTATGTCTTTACTATTATGAATAATGCTATAATAAACAAGGGGGCACATATATCTTTTTCAAATTAGTGTTTTCATTTTCTTCAGATAAATACCCAAAAGTGGAATTCCTAGATCAGATGGTAGTTCTATCTTTAATTTTTTGAGAAACTTCCATACCATTTTCCATAGAGGCTGCACCAATTTACATTCACACCACCAGTGCATGACAGTTCCCTTTGCTCTACTTCCTCACCAACACTTAACTATTTCTTATCTTTTTGATACTAGCTATTCTAATAGGGTGAGGTAATGTCTCATTGTGATCTGATTTTACATTTTCCTGATGATTAGTGATGTTAAATATTTTTTCATGTACCTGTTGGCTATCTATATGTCATTTATGGAAAAATATTTATTCAGATATTCTGCCCATGATTTTTTGATACTGAGTTATCTGAGTTATTTATATATTTTGGACATAAACCTCTTGTTGAATATGCAATTTGCAAATATTTTCTCCCATTCAATAGGCTACCTTTTCATTATGTTGATGAATTTCTTTGCTGTGCAGGAAATAAATTTTTGAATGACTCATCAATTTTTTTCCTGAAATATATTTAGACTTCTATTATTGCAAGAAACACATCTGTTAAAATCTTTACCCCTCTGTTTCATTATTTGTAAATTGAGGGGATTAAAGAACACAACTATAAAATCTCTTCCAATGATAAAATTCATAGCTTTCAGGTTATGAAACAAGATCTTATGAACATGACTACATAGGGTTTTTAAGCTGATATGAAAATTTTCTAAGGGTTAATTCAAGCAACTGTCTGCTTTATGATATTGCCTTTCTATTTCAAATATTTTTTGAATTCTCCAATAAATGTGTTACTTAATTATTTCAGAACTCAGCACAGTTTTTTCCCTTAAAGTTAAACAAATTACTTGCTTTCCAACATTTAATTATCTCTATCATTAAAAAAAAATCTCTTCACTTAATGGAATTACTTAATGTGATATTGGAGAGTAGCTAAGATGGCAGCAGAGTAGGAGGATCCTAGATTTGTCTTGTTTCTCAAACACAAGTAGATAACTATTAAGTCATTTTGAACACCCCAGAAATCAACCTGAAGATCGACAAACTGCAAAACTAAAGGAAGAGAAGAAGACACATCAAGGAAAGTAGGAAGTACAGAAATGTGGTTTGGGGGAGAAACAGATTGTGGTTCTATGGAGGAGAAGAAGCCATGGTTATGGAGAAAGGAGAGAGAGAGAGGAGTGCACAGAGGAATGCACATGGAGAATATTCCTATTGGCTAGAAAAATGAGAGAAGCTGATTTTCGTGAGTTCTTATAACCAGAGGGGCTTAAAGACTAGAATATTAATGGTCAGCAGGCTTGGCTGAGATAGAGCTGAGAGGGCATTGTGCTACTCCTGGAAAGAAGGCAGGCAAGCAACCCAAGAGGCAAATGGGATAGAAACACTTATATGAAAGATGCCTGGGGCACACAGGGAGGAGAGTATTTGCTCTTCTCAGAGTGCCTCTCTGAGAGGCAATGTTCAGGGAGATGACTCTCTGGAGAACAAAGGAGCTGGCTCCCATCATTTCCTTCCCCTGCCCCTCAGAACAAACACAGAGCCACCTTCAGTAAGTAGTACAGCACCAACACTGGCTGCCTAACCTGCTTACATCAAGTCCCACACCCCTGCACTTTGGCAGGATTACCGCTCTCAGTCAAGCTTGCCTCAGTCCTAGTGTGGTGGGCCTCTTCTCCAGAAGAACAGCACAAAGCCCCACCCACACCACATCTCCTGAACAGAGAGCTCTGCAGGGCCTCAGCTCTAGTGGAAGGAGTATCAGGTTTCTTTTAACAAACAGACCAGAGCACACCTAGTTAAAACTCACCACGTTCTGGCCAAGGACAAAATTCTCCTCACTGTAGGCAAGAAGAATCTCTGCAGATGAATGGCCTGAAGGACAGAGCTGCCAAAACACAACAGCAGAATGCAGATAGCACATATAAGAGATGTTCCCTATAGCACTAGGCCCTGGACACTGGATGATCTCTTCTTCATAAAACCATTACTCTCAGGAGCAAAATATATAAGAGGCTTTTCTAACATACAGAAGAAGGCAGTGGCGCCTGGGTGGCTCAGTGGCTTAAAATCTCTGCCTTCAGCTCAGGTCATCATCCCGGGGTCCTGGGATCGGGCCCCACATCGAGCTCTCTGCTCTGCAGGGAGCCTGCTTCCTCCTCTCTCTCTGTCTGCCTCTCTGCCTACTCGTGATCTCTGTCTGTCAAATAAATAAATAAAACCTTAAGAAGAAGAAGAAGGAGGAGGAGGAGGAGGAGGAGGAGGAGGAGGAGAAGAAGAAGGCAGAGACTAAGACAAAATATCATGATGAAGGAATTCATCCCAAATGAAAGAACAAGATAAGGTCATGGTCAGAGAGCTAAGCAAAACAGACATAAGCAACAAGCCTGATGGACAATTTAGAGCAACAATCATAAGGATACTCACTGGGCTTGAGGAAAGAATAGAAGACTTTGGGGAGACCCTTACCACAGAGATAAAAGAATAAGAAATGAAAAATGCAATAAATAAGATTGGAAATAAGTTTGATTCACTGAACACAGGCTGGAAGAAGCAGAGGAACAAATAAGTGATATAGAACACAAAACAATGGAAAATAATGAGGCTGAACAAAAGAGAAAAAGAATTATGTATCACGAGAATACACTTAGGGAACTCAGTGACTGCATCAAACATAATAACATTTGTATTATAGGAGTCCCAGAAGAGGGAAAGAGAGAAAGCGGGGCAGAAAATTTAATTGATGATATAATCACTGAAAATATTCCTAATCGGGGGAAGGAAACAGACATCCAGATCCAGGAGAGACAGAAAACTCCCACCAACAAAAGCAACACAACACAAAGATACATTGTAATTAAATTTGCAAAATACAGATAAAGAAAAATTCTTAAAAGCAGTAAGACAAAAGAATTCCTTAACTTACAAGGGAAGACCCATCAGGTTAGCTGCAGATTTCTCAACAGAAACTTGACACACCAGAAGACAGTGACAGTTATATTCAAAGTGCTGAATGGGGAAATGCTGAAGCCAAGAATACTCTATTCAGCAAGGTTATCATTCAGAAGAGAAGGAGTGATGAAGAGTTTTTCAGACAAAGACACACTAAAGGAGTTCATGACCACTAAATAAGCCCTGTAAGAAATATTAAAGGGGAGTCTTTGAGTGGAAAGGAAAGACAAAAAGTGAAAAAGAAAAGAAAGGAATGGAGAAAATCTCCAAAAACAATGACAGAATGTATAATAAAATGTCACTAAATACATACCTATCAGTAATTACTCTGAATGTAAATGTACTAAACACACCAATCTAAATGGATTTAAAAAGCAAGATCCATCTATATATTGTCTGTAAGAAACTCATTTTAGATCTAAAGACAACTGCAGATTTAAAGTGAGAGGACAGAGAAATATTTATCATGCAAATGGGTGTCAAAAGAAAGCTGGAGGAGTACCACTTATATCGGACCACAGAGACTTTAAACCAGTATAACAAGAGATGAAGAAAAGCACTATATCATAATAAAGAGGACAATCCAACAAGAAAATCTAATACATCTAAATATTTATCACCCAACATGGGCTCCCTGAAATATACAAAACAATTAGTAATAAGCTTAAAGGAACTTACTGATAATAACACAATAATAGTAGGGGACTTCAACACCCCACTTACATCAATGGACAGATCATCTAGACAGAAAATCAACAAAGAAACAGTGGCTTTTGATGAATGACACACTGGACGAGACGGACTTAACAAATATATTCAGAACATCTCAACCTAAAACAACAGAATATGCATTCTTTTCACCTGCAATGGAACATTCTCCAGAATAGATTACATACTAGGGCACTAATCAGGCCTCAACAAGTATAAAAAGACTGAAATCAAAATAATAATTCTGACCATAACACTATGAAACTTTAAAGCAACCACAAGAAAAAATTTGGAAGGACCACAAATACATGGAGGTTAAACAATATGCTACTTAACAATGAATGGGTCAACCAGGAAATCAAAGAAGAAGAAAGAATACGTGAAAACAAATGAAAATGAAAACACAGAAGTCCAAAATTTGGGGGATGCAGCAAAAGTAGCCCTAAGAGAGAAGTACATAGCAATACAAGCCTACTCCAACAATCAAGAAAAATCTCAAATAAATAACTTAACGTTACACCTAAAGAAAAAGAGCAAGAAACCTAAAGAGCAAGAAAGAGAACAACAAATGAAGTTTAAGCCAGCAGAAGGAGGGAAATAATAAAGATTAGAGCAGAAATAAGTGACAGAGAAACTAAAAGAAAAATAGAACAAATTGATGAAACCAGGAGTTGCTTCTTTGAAAAAATTAATAAACTTGACAAACCCCTAGCCAAACTTCTCAAAAAGAAAAGAGAAAGGGCTCAAATAAATAAAATCACAAATGAGAGAGGATAAATAACAACTAACACCACCAAAATACAAACAATTATAAGTGAATATTGTGGAAAACTGTATGCCAAATAATTGGACAAGCTGGAAGAAATATACACATTTCTAGAAAGATATAAACACTAAAACTGAAACAGGAAGAAAAAGAAAACTTGAGCAGATCAAGAACCAGCAATGAAATTCAATCAGTAATCAAAAATCTCCCAACAAACAAAAGTCCAGGGCCAGATGGCTTCACAGGGGAATTCTACCAAACATTTAAAGAAGAGTTAATACCTATTCTCCTCAAACTATTCCAAAAAATAGAAAAGGAAGGGAAATCTCCAAATTCATTCTATGAGGCCAGCATTACCCTGATACGAAAACCAGATAAAGAATCCACTAAAAAGTAAAACTATAGGCCTATATCCCTGATGAACATGGATGCAAAAATCCTAAGTAAAATACTAGCAAAATGAATCCAACAGTACATTAAAAGAATCATTCACCACAATCAAGTAGGATTTATTCCTGGGCTGCAAGGGTGGCTCAATACTCACAAATCAATCAATGTGATACACCATATTAATTTTAAAAAAAAGATAAGAATCATACAATGCTTTCAACAGAGGCAGAAAAAGCACCTGACAAAGTACAACATTCATTCATGATAAAAACCCTCAACAAAGTAGGGTTAGAGGGAACATATCTCAACATAATAAAGGCCATATATGAAAAACAAAAAGAAATAACATGCATCCAAATTGGTGAGGGAGAAGTATTTTCAGATGACATGATACTCTATATAGAAAACCCAAAAGACTCCACCAAAAACTTGCTAGAACTGATACACAAATTCAATAAAGTCACAGGATACAAATTCAGTGTATAGACATCTGCTGCATTTCTATACACCAATATGAAGCAGCAGAAAGAGAAATCAAGGAATCAGTCCCATTTACAAATGCACCAAAACCCAAAAGATACCTAGGAATAAGCCTAACCAAAGAGGTAAAAGATATGTACTCTGAAAACTATGAAACACTAATGAAAGAAATTGAAGATGACACAAAGAAATGCAAAAACATTCCATGCTTATGGTTGAAAGAACAAATATTGTGAAAATACCTACATTACCCAAAGAAATTTGCACATTTAATGCACTCCCTATCAAAATACCAACAGCATTTTTCACAGAGCTAGAACAAACAAATCCTAAAATTTGTATGGAAACCACAAAAGATCCTGAATAGCCAAAGCAACCCTGAAAAGGAAAAGCAAAGCAAAGTTGGAAGTGTCACAGTTCCAGACCTCAAGTTACATTACAAAGCTAGAGTTATCAAAACAGTATGGTACTGGCACAAAAATAGACACATAGATCAACACAACAGAATAGAAAACTCAGAAATGAATCCACAACTATATGGTCAATTAATCTTCAACAAAGCCAGGAAAGAACATCCAATGTTAAAAAAGACAGCCTCTTCAACAAATGGCATTGGGAAAACTAGACAGCAACATGCAAAAGAATGAAACTGAACCACTTTCTTAACACAATACATAAAAATAAATTCAAAATGGATGAAAGACCTGAATGTGAGACATGAAACCATTAAAATCCCAGAGGAGAACATAGGCAGTAACCTCTCTGACATTGACCCTAGCAAATTCTTGCTAGATATATCTCCTGAAGCAAGGGGAAAAAGGCTAAAATAAACTACTGGGACTACATCAAAATAAAAAAGTTTCTGCACGGGAGTAAAAACAATCAACAAAACTAAAAGGTAACCTCCTGTATGGGGTAAGATATCTGCAAATGGCATATCTAATAAAGGGTTAGTATGCAAAATATATAAAGAACTTACAAAACTTAACTTCTAAAACATAAATAATTCAATTAAAAATGGGCAGAAGACATAACAGACATTAGCCATGATGGCTAAAATCAGTAACACAAGAAACAAAAGGTGTTGGCAAAGATGTGAAGAAAGGAGAACATTTTCTTACATTGTTGATGAAAATGCAAACTCGTACAGCCATTTGGAAAAACAGTGTGAAGGTTCCTCAAAAAGTTAAAAATAGAAATACCCTATGACCAAGCAATTGCACTACTACATATTTACCCAAAGAATACAAAAATCTAATTTGAAGGGATACATGCACCTCAATGTTTATAGCAGTATTATCTATAATAACCAGTTTATGGAAACAGCCCAAATGTCCATCAAATGATGAAAGGATAAAGAAGTGATTATAAACACACACACACACACACACACACACACACACACACACACAAATAATGGAGATATATAAATATATATATATATATATTTATATATCTTTTGTAACTGTAATGGAATATTACTCAGCCATAAAAAAGAATGAGATCTTGCCATTTGCAGTTGCATAGATAGAGCTAGAGAGTATTATGTTAAGCAAAATAAGTCAGTCAGAGAAAGACAAATACCATACGATTTCACTCATATGTAGAATTTAAGAAACGAAAGAAATGATCATAAGGAGAAAAAAAGAGAGGCAAACCAAGAAACAGACTCTTAACTATAGAGAACAAATTAATGGTTGCCAAAGAGGAGGTGGGAAGGGGGAATGGTTTAGACAGGTGATGGACTGAGAAGTACACTTATTGTGGTAAGCACTGAGTATTGTATGTAAGTACGGAATCACTAAATTGTACACCTGAAACTAATATCACACTGTATGTTAATTGGAATTTAAGTAAAAACTTAAAAAAAAATGTTATCTTAATGGAAAACATTCTTGTCAGGATTAATTCCTAGATTAATTTGATGTGTACTTAGCTGCATTTATCTTAGTGCACACTACTGTCTTATAGCACTACGATTTACAAAGCAATGATCAAACATGGGTTTATGTTGAACATTTGACAAAAATAAGAAATGTCAATGTCAACTTTCTCTGAGAAGCCTTCCCTGATTCATCAACCTAGATCCGATCTCTGTAACATTATGTTTGTAGAGTTGCATACTTTTTCTTCACAATATTAAGTATCCAAAGTCATATTTCTTTGGTTAATATCTACCCACCAGAGACCCACTGCTTCCCATGCTTGGTATGAATGGATTAATGAAGCAATACATCATTACCAGAGTATATCTCTACTACATTCTACTTACTCCTTTTTTGTTACTTTTTTGTCATCCAGGGAGTCCTGAGCCACTGCCATGAAGGATTCACCTGGCCCCAAGCTTCAGCAACAGTTCTTCTACCTCCTTCCTAATTCCTACTTTCCTACTTCTTTGCCTTGCTTGCCTGTCTTGATTTCTAGGATGCAGCTGCTTGTTTTGGTAATTTTATGGTGACATCTTTCTCTGGATTCTGGTTCCTCTCATCTCTCTACTTTTGGCTCCCCTAGATTACTGACTAGCCAAGTTTCCCAAGGAAAAAAGGAGTTTTTCCCAAGCCTCCTGAGCTCTAACTCTCTGCTGCCCCTACCAGTAGCAATCACTTGTGGTCATCTCCAGAGAAATCCACCTGCTCAAACGAGGCCATTCTGATTTGGCTCAAGATAGCATCCTCAATATTTCTAATTTGTCTGCATCTATAAAAATCATATTTAACTAAAATATCCCATGTTATTTTTAAAGCTAGTGTAAGCAGAGTAATAAGGATTTTAGAAAGAGGTCCACTGTACCCACTGAATAGTCTGGATTTACAAGGAAAGCAATGAAAAAACTTGTTTCCAACTAAGACTATTCTTCCAACCAAATAATGGCATGCAGGTGCTCATCAGTTAAGACAATTTATGTACCTTGATGGATCTGCTTGTCATCCTAGCTAGAGTCATGCACACTTTGATTTTGAGCACATTTTATCTAAAAAAATAGTTGTTAAAATAACAGAATCCATACTATTGAAACACAAATTACACATCTTTAACATTATGGTTTAAAGTAAATCAAGGAACCACCACAAAACTAATAGTTAACTTGGAAAGAAATGATTGGGAAGAAGGCTATCATTTTTTTATTTTGTACCTTTCTGATCACTAGGAAATGTCTAAACATGTACATCTACAATTTTTCTTATTCTTAAACATCAGCAGTGGCTAGATTGGAGAGCATATTTTCAATACCTTTTTATATTTTTGCATTTAAGAAACTAATATTCCTCTTAATAAATAAATAAGGCACAGACTTTTTCAAATTAAGGAAATATTTAAAGGAATATGAAGCAATAAAACTATGTAGGTATAGATCAGGCATGTCCCGACCAATTTAAAATGTGTTTATTCACTACCTAGTGATCAAACATTGAAAACCTAACTCACATAGTCTCCCACTGAAATCTTGCAAAGCAGTATGAGGCCTCAATCAGCACAGAGGTCTTGCTGAGATGTAGGGTGGCATTTAGATGAAGTTAAAGAATAATAAGGATCCCAACAGCTTCAAGAAAGCAGTTGCTTACTCGAGTAAGCATTAGGCCAGATGCTGGTTTCATGCTATCTATACAAATATGACAGTGGTAGTTTCTAATACCTAGGTCATCTACAGTTTAGTGGAGGAGAAAGATGCAGTAAAACAAATAACTAAAATACTCTATTACAATTCCAGATAATTTAAAATATTCTATGTACAATATGGGTGTACAAAAAAAATGCACAGAAGAGTTATCTTCAGGGGAGAGGACAGAAGAGAGTATGCTGAAAGATGTTGCCCAACATCTTATGATGAGGCTGGAAATCAAACTAGTCGGAAACAGTTCAAAATGTGCTAACATAAGAGCATGACACTCAGAATTTTTCCCCACCACCCTCAAGCTCTGTTTCCAACCTCACCTCCTACTCCACGTGCTAATAACTACTATGTTCCCACCACATGAAAATAAAAGAGCCACCAAACATGCCACGCATTTTCATGGAATTCTTTCATTAGTACTCATTCCTGGTGTGTTGAATGTCCTTTTTTCCTATCAGAATTCCTTATCATTCTTTAACTTCTTTAACTAATTGCCACCCTACCTGGTGCTGCCAATTAAAGTTTCTCCCTTCTTCTTCCTTCTTCCTTACTGCATTTACTAAGTGCCAGGCATTGTTCTAAATCCTTTACAAGTACCCAAAATAACCATTTTAGATAAGTACCCAGATTGCTCCCATTTCATGGCTTACATAACTGACACATAACAAGGTTAAGGTTAAAAAATGTGTTCAAGGTAATAGAACAATAATGACTTCCATTTGTGGAGAACCAATTGGCTTGCACAGCTGACTTATTTACTTTACCAAGCACCACAACTTTTTGAAGGAATTACTGCTTTATCTCTTTTTAAAGTGAGGCAAGAAGAGTTAAGAGAAGTTAATAAGCCCCCACTGTAGTAAGTGGGTAGAGCCAGGATTCAAATCCAGGCAGCTTCACAACCTCAGCCTCACCATCCCCTCACTTGAACCACTGACATGACATTCCCTCTTTTTAACCCATTTCCTAATCAAGTTCAAAGACTTCTTTGACCAATGACTCCCTCACTATGTAGATGTGAAAACTGAGGTTCAGCGTCTTGTTCAGGTTTTATTCTCAGGCCATGTTTCTCACCATCATAATGCCTTGTCTCCTTCAAAACCTGGGAGGGAGTTGATAATCAGTCACTCTAAGTGCTGACCTCCATGATTACCTCCACATTCTGGGTGGCTGCACTCTTAACTATTCCTCAAGGCAGGGTAGAGCCTCCTAGAAAAGAAGATAGCAGATTATACGGCAGATGGCCAAGAATTCGAGACCTGCAATTTAAACATGCTCACATACATGTGCCAAATTAATCTGTGGGCCATCAGGATAATTCATTTTAATGCATGAATAAAATAACATACAGATTTATGATAAAAGTGAGCAAATAAACATGTTGTTGAGCCAATATAAAATCAAGAATATGTGCAACACAATGAAAGAAATACAAAAAGATCATCTGCATAAGCTTCAGTTTCAAGTGAGTTGAGCTGCAAATCTTACTCTGTCAACCTGCACAAATAATTTTTCAACCTATACAAATGACTTTTTTACTTCTCCTTCCTCTAACATAATGCTTTATTTTTTTTTAAATGGACATTCTTTTATGATTTCCAAAGTTAAATAAAATACTACTGCTAAACCCTCAGAAATTCCTTAAATCTCTTTCATCAGCCTTTAAATGGATTTATTGCACCTTATGGAGTGGTATTTTGCTATTTGGAAGGGGTTGCTTGACACCCTAATTATGTCCATGAACTTGTTTTAAATGAACATATGATAGAGTGAGAATGGTTAAATCTTAGCTTCTCAAATACTATCTAACATTCCATTTAGGTTACACAATAACTTTTTATTGTGTGTATTACATATATCATGGCAAGCCTAGGTGGCTCAGTCAGTTAAGTGGCTAACTCTTGATTTTGGAGTAGGTCAGAATCTCAGGGTCATGAAACTGAGGCCCCACATTCAGGGCAGAGTGTGCTTGAAATTCTTTCTCTCCCTCTCCCTCTGCCCCTGCCCTCACTTGTACACTCACTCTAAATAAATAAATAGATAATCTAAAAAATATGAATATGTGGTTAGAATAAATATAAAACTTTAATAGCATCTTAATTTTCATAGGATTTCACAATTTATAAAATACTTTCATAAATATTGTTTCAATTTGACTATTACAAAAACCTTATAGAGAAAGTAGGATTCATTTTCTTATATTATGTGTGTGTGTGTATAATGATTGTCCTGATTTACACAGCTAATGAAGTGGCAAGGGCAATGAAAATTACTTTAAGTCAAGTTTGTTTCCACATGCTATTTATCTTTCTAATGGCCATGAGGGATTTTAGAATTCACTTAATCCAATTCCCACATGTCAGATATAAAGAAACTGAGCCTCACAGAGGTAACTAACCCAAGGTTATTGACCAGTCAGTGGTAAAGTCCTAGAAAACAAAGCTCTCTGGTCTTTGGAGCATTTTTACTAAACCGTATTAATTCAACTTGAGGGCATCTCATGAGAGAAAGTAGAGAATGTTACTGATTTGGTTATCGATTGCCTTAGAATTCCACCCCAGGGACAAGTCTTTGGGTGTGACCACATTTTACAATAGTCCTACACTTGTTGGGCTTCTCCTCGTGATGCTAAAGATGCAAGTGTATTAGGAAAGAAATAATCCTGCATCCACCATCCACCCACCACCCCCATCTCACCGCCTCCATGAAATTCTAGGCCCTAGCAGCATCTCCAGATGCATAGGGAGCTCACTTGAAGAGGTATGGCAAGAAGAAAAGGTATGACAAGGCTGGGAGATTTAAAAAAAAAAAGGCAATTGTCTTCATTGTGCTTACAGAGATCTCATGTCTCCACACAGACCTGACCGCCTACAATGAGCCCTGCTTTTCAGCAGTGTGCCTGAACTCACCACCCCCACCACAACTCCTCTGCTCCCCAGTTAAAATTACACTCCTGTCCAGCACTGTAGGAATGAGACCACAGCCTGTCCTGTCTGACCAGATGGGTTGGGAGTCTCTGTCAACACCAATACTATTTTGTACCATGAACTAAAATACTTCCGTTATTCTTAGTAATTTTTTTTATTATACAAGTAAAACTCTGAAAACTTAATAAACTGTTTCTTTAAAGTTATTGGCCTTTTTAAAAGAGTCTTATTCTCTATTCTGCACACAGTCAAGAGAATGGGCTTTGGAGTTTGACAATTCTGGATTTAAATCCTAAGTATTTCATTCATTTGCTATGAGATCTTAGACAAGTTACTGGACTTTCCTAAATCTCATCATTTGGAAAATAACATCTGCCTTTCAGGGTTATTGTGAAGATTAAATAAGACTATATATCTAGGGATGCCTGCGTGGCTCAGTGGGTTAAGCCTCTGTCTTCGGCTCAGGTCGTAATCTCAGGGTCCTGGGATTGAGGCCCGCATCCGGCTCTCTACTCAGCAGGGAGCCTGCTTCCCCCTCTCTCTCTGCCTGCCTCTCTGCCTACTTGTGATCTCTCTGTCAAATAAATAAATAAAATCTTAAAAAAAAAGACTATATATCTAAAGCTATTAGCATAGTGTCTGGAATTGGATGAACACCAAATAAATAATAAGTATTGTGTTTGTTTTTCTATAAAGTGTCAGGGATCACAAAGATATGAGAATTTTTGGTTTTACAAATGACTGAAGCTAAATATGTCCACTGAATAGTTAATTGACATTAATTCATTCTCTCATTTGGCAAACGCCAAGAACCAGCCATGTCCTAAACTTCATGTTGGCTGCAATGATGCCTAACACCCCTTCCATTATCAAGGGGTTCAGAGACTAATGGATATTCAATTCAATTATATACATTGAAAACATTGTGCATGTGCATCACTTCCATGCTTTATAAATGTTTGTCTCCCCCACTACTGCAAAGTTGCTGACAGCAGACCCTAGCTTACTTGCTCAGCATCACAGTATCTAATTAATATGCTCTCTTATACTTAGGTGGAACTCAATAAATATTGCTAGATTGACTTAAATGAAATAGAATCATTGTTCCTAGGAAGCATCAGTATTTATGATTAAAATATTTAGGTAATTTTTTGGATCCATATAACTTTTTTTTAAAAGTATCCCTCTTCTTCTTATGTTATTTCATTTCAAACAAATATCTGTTTAGGAAAGATAGGAGTTGACATTATTATTATATATATATATATATAATTTTTATATTTCTATGTAAAATAAACAAATAAAATTAAATTAGTAAAGGAACTGACACATTTAATTTGATAACAAAGAATAACATGAAACTCCACTGTAAGATATTGGAGTATTCATATATTAAAATAATATACTGATCAACCAAATGGCATTCTGAACCAGGTATGACATTTGTCACTTACTGATAATCTAATTTGATTCTACTGACCTAGCTGGCCAAGGGGAGTCCTTTACCCAGAATTAGTTGGATATTACACTGCAACCAATAGACTCCACTGTGAAGGATGACTGCCCCAGTCAGGTAGATTATTCAACAAACATCTATTCATGGCCATAAATTTACCCCTTGATTCTATCTCTTACAGGTCTTGATCTTTAAAGATCTCCCCCATCTCCTGCCAATACAGAAATTAGTACAATTTCAAACAAAAATTTCAAAAAAAAAATTCTGTGGCTGAGACTATAAGCTAACATTCTATTTTAAAGCTGTATGTTAGTAACACAACTTCTAGGCAGGGTGCTCACACTCTGTAATGAATGTTGCCTGGTTCACTATAACCACAGTATACATACGCACTCTACTATGCAAAGGAATTTTTTAAAGTTAGAAATTAAAATCCACTGATAAAAGAACATAATGCTACTAGGTACCCAAAGCCTCTAGCAATTGATTTCAAGTAGATGATGCCTGATTGCTTCTCACTTTATTTATATGCCAAAACCTCAACTTCGACTCATGTTAGCAGCAATCTTATTTGCATGACTGTGCATCCTACATTAGTGACTGTCTTCTTGGCTCACTGTGCCTCTAAAGCTAACTTCATGACCCACAAAGCAGAACATAGGACTGAGGAAATGGTCTCACTGATTCTGGCAACATCCCAACATGCCACTTTCACTGTAGATGGGGTAACAAATATACAGACATGTATATATTCTGGTTACCTAGGAAAACAATTCCAGGAAGAAAATTAATTTTCATAATAAGAGAAATGCAGGGAAGACACAGGGAGAGAGGATGAAATCTGATTGGGGCAAAGACTACAAAATGAAGGCTTACCCTTTGGGAGATTAGGAGTTCTCTTCTAAAGAACTCATTCCTGTTTCTCTGCCATTTTCTCTTTGTCCCAGATTGAGGGCTTAAACTGAACCTAAAGATCCTTAACTGGATCCTTTTAAAAATGAACATTTCAGAGACTAGAACTACAAATAAGAGTGTGGGTAAGCATTATGAAGCAAAGGAATGCAATGCCTTGAAGCAAAGAACAAGTGAAATGTTTAATCTACCTTAGAGCTCTTCCTGGATGCTTTATTTGAAGTACAAGTGAAGGGGTAGAGTTTCAAAAGGTTTAGCAAATCCCCCTTGATATTTTACACATAATTCTGAACTGCTAAATAACTCTGGTATGGAATTAGAAATCAAAACATGCACTGAAGTCTAATGTAAAGTAATGCTAAAGGATTTTCTTAAAATATGGCAACAAGGAGCCCCTAGGTGACTCAGTTGGTTAAGCATCTGCCTTCGGCTCGGGTCATGATCCCAGGGTCCTGGGACTGAGCCCGTGGGTGGGGTCCCTGCTCACCTGTGAGGGAATCTGCTTCTCCCTCTCCCCCATGCTCTTCCCCCACTTATGCTCTCTCTATCTCAAATAAAAATAAATGAAATCTTAAAAAAAAAAAAAAGATGCAACTATAGTCTACCACAAATTATTTAGAATATTTTTTAAGTGCATTAAATATTTTAGTATATCTGACCTAACTTCTGGGTTTAGAAATGAGTTTTTATTGTTTTCAATAATGTTGGTTAATTCCAATAAACATTAATTAAATATTGGACATCTCTTCTAGATGCTTCAAGAGATAATACTATGGCCTCCTTGAGAGCAAGAATAGGGCCTTATTTATTTAGTTGAGGAATAAAAATAGTAGAGAAACTAAATTACCATGCATGGTATATATAGTGGGAGAAATGTAGAAAACAAATTACTATGCTGTTCAAAGCAGGGGAAAATCACCACTATTTGTGAAGACCAAAATAGGCATCATTGAAGGCAGCACTTATATAGGCCCTGATGGATAGTGAGGATTTTGATGGGCACCGAGGCATGGTTAGGAATTTGACAAAAAGAGAAGCAAAAGAACATAGCGATAAAGAGCATGGGCTCTGCCTAGATTCCAATTCAGGTTCTACTATCAAGCAGCTATGCGATTTAGGGCAAGTCATTTAAAAAAAACTTTCTCCCTTTGATTTCCTTATTACAAAATGGAGCTAGTAATAATACATACCTCTTGAGGTAATTGTCATAAGTTATTATAAACAAAGTGCTCAGATTATTGCCTGAGACACATGAAGTCCCTGAAAAGAGTCAGTCATTATCATTCTGTGCAAAGCAAAGGCATGGTTAAAAGAAAATGTGTATAGAATGATGAATAATTGGCTGAAGGGGATGGCATAAATAGGATAGTAAAAGAAAATACTAGAAAATAAACTGACAGTCTATCGTGGAGACCATCAAATCCCAGGGAAGAGTTTACTCTAAATTATGTAGGAAGTAGGAAGCCAGTAGTTTTGCTTTTGTTTTCATTTTTGCCTTTAACTTGAAAGCCAGGTTAAATTAGAGTTCATGTTAGAAGGATTAAACTGGCCTTAGTGCAAATGCTGCAATAGTGGTGGGGAAGACAAGATGTGAGGAAAAGCTATTACAGAACGCTGACCAGAAGTCATGAGAAACTTAGCTAGGGGAATGACAGAAGGGATGGAAAAGAGAAAACAGATTCTCTCATCTGTTCATGATAAAAAAAAAATTTTTAAGGAAGAATTTTTAAAGGTTACCGATGAATCTTTTATTTTTCTTTTTAAGATTTATTTATTTATTTGGGCAGGGGGGAACCGGAGGAGGGGAAGATGGAGAGGGAGAGAATCTCAAGAAGACTCCATGCAGAACGCAGAGCTCAAGCACAGAACCCACTGCAGGGCTCAATCTCACAACCTGTGATCATGACCTGAGCTGAAACCAAGAGTCAGGCACCCAGCTGACTGAGACACCCAGGTGCCCTGGTGACTCTGTTTTAAATCTAGGAGACACTGATGTCATTAAATAAAATAGGAGTGTCAGGATAAGACACTTTCAGCAAGCTGCTGGATATACAGAGTTTAAGGTGTCCAGAGGACAACCCCATTGGCACATAAAACAGTGTATATGGAGATAATGATGTGAAATTATCTGCATAGAGATAATAACTGAAGAAACAAGAAAAGATGAGAACTCTGGAAAAGAGTAAGAGAGAAAGAGAAATGACCACAAGAATGAAACCTTGGGAAATCCCATTGTGTAAGGAGCACTAAGAACTCAAAAGTAGGCAGGCACCAAGGGCATGAGCAAAGGACATGACAGGTATCAGTCCTTTTTATCCACCATCCTATTTCTTATGGAAATAAACCTACCTACCTGAAATTTCATAGATTTAAGAAAAAGAGAAATATTCTTCCCCAAGTTGATACACTTTTCATGGCTTTTTTTTCCCACTAAGTAGAAGTCATAAATATCTTCCCTGAATGCAAAACTCTGAACCTGTGAAAACTAAATTATAGAAGCATTTCTTACACTTATGCTTAAGGACATAGAGATCACTGTCTATGCTCTGGCTTAAGTTTATTACAAATGATGATGATGATGATAAAAATATCTAGAGAGGTTAACTATCTATGCCTTACATGTATCTGTTTTTATAGTTATTAAATATAACCTCTCAAGAAGAAAGTATTTCCTATACTTTAACCTTCTGCCTTCTTGATATGAGAAATATTCCCAAAGCAGAGTCTATAGAACTAAAGGAACATGAAGTTGAGAAAAATCCTTTTCTTCAAGCAACATAAATTGGACGGGGCAACTCCAAATTGGCATTGGTAACCCCTGCATTCTCTCCATCTTCCTCTCTTCACATATTCAACCTTTTTTCTGACATTAAAATTGATCCCATAACATGGGCTTCCTATTATTATCCTCTCTCCAAATCCCACCAATGTCTACCTGTCATCCCAGACCACTTGTTTTCATTAACGCATTACCTCTAGCATCTTTGAAGTATTCAGCCCACAAAATTTATGCTGAAATAACCAAAACTCTTGTCTTTTTCCATTCTCCTTTTCCCTTTATACCATCAGAAAAAGTCTTTTCATTTTAACACATCCACTGGATTATTTTATAAACTAAATCCTTCTTCATGTCCTATTACCCTTGAACAGTTCCTATTTGAGTAATTTTTTTTAATTTACTTTTCTATGTTTACTCTTTCATTTTTATTCAACCTAGATTTTATATAACATCTACTGTAATAGACATTTATTGCTTTTACATCTATTTATTCTCTTTGGGGCCCCCTAAATTGGCTTTGAGAGAGAAACTTAATTCCTACTCTTAAAATAATCAGTTTTGATAGGGTCCCAGGGGTAGAATATGTGACCCAGGCATATGTCAATCATAGCATGTCATAACCTGGAACCACAATCATTGGTAGATGGATGAACTAATGAACCAATTCAGGCCAGTAAAAACACATCCAAAGAACTTCTGTGGGAGAAAAACCAGTCTTTGTTCTCAGGGGCTGAATGCGGTGATGATAGGAGTCTGAAATTTCTTTGAGTTACCTGAAATTTTCAGGTAAATCAATCAATAGATTCCCTTAAAAAAAAATCTGATTTGAATTGATTTTCTGTCATTTACCCCATTCCTACTAATGTATCTACTATGGGTCAAGCACCATCTTAGGCATTAGAGAAACAGAAATGAAACAGATGTATTTCTGCTCACAAAGAACTCACAATGTAATAGATAAAAGAGATGAATGTAAAGATCGTAAATCACCAGAAAGAAAGGACTTGGACTCCAAGGCTTAAGGACTGGATGATTTTGTTTTCCAGGTGAAGATGCTGGGCTATACTTGCATGCAAAAGAGCTTTTCCAATTGGTACCATTCCATCAAAAATGTAAAATTAAGTAAATAAGCCCCAAACTGGACAGAAGAATGCATGAAATGTAATGTAGTCATAAACTGGACTACAATTTGGTAAAGAATTAAAGAATTCACAACGATGCGAATAACACTGAATGAAAGAAGATCACAGAATACAGACAGTATATGCCACTTATAACTAAGTTCAAAAACAAGCAAACTCTAAAAGTAAGTAAGTTATAAATAAATACACGTGTATTAAAATTCTTTTTTCAAGCACATTCAAGACAGTGGTTACCTGGATGAAGGGTGGAGAGCAATCAGACGTTTGCAATGAACATTGCAGAGGTTTGCAATGAGTAACCTACATGGAGCCTCAATAACGCTGGTAATATTCCACTGTTCAAGTGTAATGGTTGCCTCCTGGGCATCCAGTTTGTATCTTACACATAATATATACTTTTATGTAAAAGTAATATATACGTTTATGCTTTGTATCTTACACATAATATATACTTTTATGTAACAAATACTTTTTAAAAATATGCTCTTAAAAACTATCTCCCAAATAGATGACTCCCTTCTATTTACTTCCTACATTTATAATTTAAAAACCTATTACTAGATATGTTGACCCACGTATGCCAAGGTTTTAATAAGTCTTACTATGATTAGTGATCTGAATCCCTCTTCTAAATTTATGCAGCTATAGTAGAGGATGACTTTAAGTTCAAATTAACATTTTTTCTTCTTGGTTCTATAGATCTACAATATAATTATTATTTCCAGGGTGATTTGATTTTGAATACTGAAAAAGGAGACTCAGAAAATGACATTTACATCATTAATTCAAATAAATTAATTCAAATAAACATACAAACATCCCCAAAACACTAGGCCATGAATTCCAGAATCCCTTGAATAAAAACAATAGAGAAATGATTTGATGACAGCCACAGCTGCAGCTATGTTGAATTCCTGGGTTTGTTTCATTTGAGTTTAATTATTACTAATGAAACCTCTCCCTTTGTTTGGCCCTAACTAAGGTGTAGGATCACTTGAGCTGCGCCGGCAGGTCTCAACTTGTAAGCACAAGTGGCCTCTTTAGCCCACAGGCCTGCTGCCTTACACCTGGTACAGACAGATATCAGGGCCTGTGGATGTAACTCAATTGTGTCTGTCAACATCAGTCAATACCAAGCTGTGGGGACAATTGTCGAAAATGTAGGATCAGGTCCTGCTCATGAATTAGCTTTTCATCATTCAATCATGTTACCAAGTACATACCACATACAAGGCACTCAACCAGGTGTTTGGAGTAATTAAAAGGATGAGACCCAGTTTCCACTTTGAAGAGTTATTCCTGAAGTATATGTTAGAGCAGTGGTTCTCAAACTCTAGCTTGCATCAGAATCATCTAGAGTATTTGTTAACTACCTGGGCCCCACCATCAGAATCTCTGATTCAACAGATCTGAGATGGGGCTCAAAAATCTGCATTTCTTACGTTTCCCAGTGATGCTGACGCTGAAGGTTCAGGGACTACATCATGAGAACCACTCAGCTAGATTGTTTCAGAGGTCCAAGTCTCTTAAGTTGTTGGCATACTCAATTAAATGGTCACTGAAGAATTGACTTGAAAGAATTTTTCTTCCACATATATAGCTAATATATTTTTAAAACACTAGCACTATTAATTGTAACAATAATGATTATTGCTGACACTTAGTGAGTCTTCAGTACATGTGCCAGAAGTTGCTAGCTGCTTTACTTGCATTTCATCAATGGATCTTCACAGAAACTCACTTGGGCTGATATTAACATCTCCATTTTACAGATGAGGAAACCAAGGATTAGAGATATGGAGGAACTTGCTCTAGACTACAGTTCCTCAATCTAAACACTGGACACTTGGGCCTGGATAATTCTTCATTGGGGCTGGAGGGTTGGTGGCGGGCGGGGGGGGGGGTGCTGTCCTGTGCATTGTAGACTATTTAGGCATCCCTGGCCTCTACTCATTAGGTACCAGTAGCACTGCCCCCTCAGTATAACAACCAAAAATGTCCCCAGACACTGTCAACTGTCCCGCCTCTAGATGAAAACTACTACCCTAGACACACAGTTTAGGAAACACCTAACCATTTCATATCTTCACCACCAGGAGTTGCATGTATTTTTACTTCAGGACCACAGATTGCTAAGCTGGAAAGAAAGTTAGAAATTAGCTGGGCAAATTCACTCACTTTCAGATAAAGAACCCACAGGCTTCAGAGGTGTTTCAGTGCTTTGCCAGGAGCAAGGAGGAACTCAGATCAATACTGACTTATTTTACAATGCACAAACTTTTCCTCATATTGCTGCTCCATTTATTCTCAAGAAATATTCCCAGCCCATGTGCACTCATGACAAGTGTGTTTTACTCTCTGCCAGCAAACACTCAAAAAGCAAATGGCCTGGCTCCTTCTCAATGCATGCCACAGAATGGATGAGAAAACGTATTGGAATCCCTAGGGAAGTTTTGTAAAGGGCAGGTCCAAACAGAACAAATTGAGGAGAGCTGAAGACACTTATGTAAACCTTCCTAGGTCTGCCTTTCAAAAACATAGCTCTGTCAGTGAAAATAGAGAGTTTGCCCAATATGAAGAAATCTGGTAATCATATACAATTACAAAACCTGTAAATGTTAGCAAGTTGAATCACTCATCCAAGTAGTTTTCCTTGTCCAGAGTGCAAATTGTAATAATTGGATGAAGACATCTGTACTATTTTAACATGTCATGTTAAATATCTATGTTTTGTAACTCATCTTGATAGCTAATTTTCATGGAAGTATGTGTTAATTGAGCAAAAAAGACATCTTTAAGATAGTTATCATAAGATAATCATCCCCTAGGGCATTGTAAGGCAAGAGGTACTGCTTTGAATCCGTGATTCTCCAAGGATATGATTATCACATGATAGCTGCCACACCTCCTGAAGCTACCTCTCTGAGCTGCCTCCGTCTGACTCAGGTGGCTGGTATCCAGTCCCTTTGCTTCTCACAACATCACATTCATCTCTTCCCAGGAGGCTGTGTATTTCTCAGAAATAATACCTTAGGGCAAGATACAGTGAAAAAAAAAAATGGTACCCTTCAGAATAAGATGATCATGGGAAAAGTTAAACTTGGTTTTTGTTAGAAAACACATACACACAGAATCTGATGCCATGTCAATACCCATCTTTACCAAACCCCAAATGGTCACTCACACTTTTATTAGGTCCTAGCTATCCAATCACCTTAACTTTTACTAGGTCCCGGCTACCCAATCACCCTCTGTTTATAAAACTTATCACTTCTTTAAATGAAAAACCATGTGTTTCCCATGCAACTAGCCAAGTATCAGGATTTTATTTTCCCCCAAAGATTCTTGCTTAATATAGTTTTTCCTGTTCTAAAACCATGATGCAAAAGACAACTTAATGGACTAAATCAAATGTATCAATTTGTAATGGTGAAAATGACCGTCATTCATTTATGAAGTTAACTCCTATAACCAATTTGTATAGAAAGGATTTGTAGGTGTTAGCAGGTTACTGGGTTATATACTCTGATAAGTAGCAACAGAAGATCTGTTTGACTGATATAAACACTAGACTTAGGAGTTCTAAAATCAACATATAAGACATGGCAATATTTCTTAAGGTGATGCTATAGAAGTCAGTATGAAATGAAAACGGCATTTTCTTTAAGCCTTTCATTTTTTTCAAATGAAAAGTTGCTATTATTGTAATGTTTACTTTTGAATATATAAACTGTGAAATAATGGCAAAAACATTTGAAAGATAGCCAGAAGATAAGAGGAAAAACTCCCAATCTACCATATCCTAGATTTTAAAAAAAATGTGAAGTATTTTAAGGCTGTTCTTGAAAACTCCAGTTAGAGAAAGGAAGGAGACTGTCAATCTACAGTAATGTATAAAGATTTGAGGTGCTGATGCATTTTCCTGCTTTGAGTGCATGAAGTCGCCTTTGTTTCAGGTTTCCTTGGCAACCCTTCTCAGAGTATTTACAGGAAGAACAAGTCCTAAATGGAGTTTGGTCTGAAGAGGGCCTTAAAAAAAAAAAAAAAGAGTTGAAGTTCCCTATTTTTATTCCTTCAGAAGTGCATATGTGTAATGAAGGGTGTACAAGAAAAGAGAAACATCATTTTCCATAGTCGTGGCTACCTATGTGAGAGTGAGATAACGATGATTTTTTTAAAGCCGGTGTTGTTTTCCTGGCTATGAGACATCTAAGGAGATGTGGACTTCCTAGAAAGTTCCTTTTAAAGACCCTCTTCATCTCAGAGTTGCCTCAGGAGTAAAAGATGAGTGAGAGCTATTTGCTTTTGATGAAACTCTAACTCCAAGTACTTCATAGGAAATTCTCATGATGTCATACTCAAGGACAAAAGCTTACTGAAATTGTTAATAACTGGCTTTCTCATTCACAAAAGCAATACCTTACTTAATCATTGTCTGCATCTGTGGCCTCCACTTTCTAACCTCTGGTTCATACCTCTACTAGATTACTGCTCTGTAACCATAGCTTGCCTAGCACCAGACCCAATGATCTCTACTCAGAGTTTACCCTATGCTTCTTCTGTTGATGACTTTCTTAAAACTTTCTTCTTACTTGGCGTTGTAACCCTACTGTTTTCTCTTCTTCCATTTCCTGATTTTTGCTGGCAGGATGAGGACTAGCGTAAGGTAAATGAGGCACTTATTTTGGGCACAAAATTTAAGGGACCGTCAAAAAACTTGGTAGTCAGAATAATGGTATTTTAATGCAATATTTCTTTAAATCAAAATTAAATGCTAAAAAAACAATGATGAACAAAATATCAAAATTATGAACAAAACAGGATCCATGTTAATTAGCTCAAGTCCCTATAGAACACTTTTTCTGCCCTCTTTCACCATCCATGTCACACTAAAATCCTAAAGTTGGCATCATTAAGTCATATTATTTATATATATATTATAAATATATATTATGTATTATGTACTTGTATATATTATAAATATAAAATATACATATATTATTTATATTTCAAAAGTCCTATGTAGCACTTATATTACATGTCACTATCATGCTAACATTATCATTCATGCACAGACACTTGCACACTTATACATATATTCATCATCTTTTTTCATTCAATTTTTTTAGGAACTATAGATTGTGTACCCTACTCTTCCTCTATCTTACTAGATCCCGTAGTTTTCTTTGCCGGCTTCTGACTCATTCTCAGATCTCACATCCAGAGTTTGGGTGCCCTAAACAGAAACATTCTGCTTCCATAGGTCATCCCCAAAAGTCAATTTGTAAGTTTGCTACCTGGGCATTGGAAGGAAGATCCTCATTTTCCTTCTCTCTCTGGCAGTCAAAGTTAGGGTTTCCATAACCTTGAGAGTAGTGAGCCTACTTCTTCAGCTTCACCTCAGCTCCTGGGAGCTAGTATAGTCACTTCCTAGGGGACAAGAGCCTGTTCCTCCTTGGGAAGCAGGTGAGCATGAGCCAAGGACGTCCACAAACAGAACCTTCTTTAGGATGCAATACATTCTGGTCCTTATCCTTTAGTGTTCTACGTAATTCACAGGCTCTCCTCAGACCCAGAGAGCAAAAGGTTTTATACTTGCCCCTCCCAACCCCACCCCATCTAACCCTAGAGGAGGCCTTGCTCACATGTTCCACATCTTCCATGCAGCCAAGTAATTCCTCAATGTGGCAGAGGTGACTGGAACTGAGAATGGAGTTGGACAAGGCTAGTACCTATTTGTTCCAACTCCATCTTTCCAGAACTGCCTAAGTGTTCAATTTTTCAACTCTTAAAATGCTTCTTTTCTCTTTTCCTTATTTCATTTATTATCATCAGGATCCCCTATCATGCTGATATAAAACATGAGTCATTTTTGATAGCGCTCTTACCTATCATCCTCTTTCAACTGGCTTGCAAGTATTTTTTTAATTGCATCCCTATATTATCTCTTGAATCCATTTCCTCTTTTACACTTCCAACTGCCATATCATTTTGCAAGCCCTTATTGCCCCAGCCTAATTTTCTGCATTAACTTCATAACTGATTTATCTCACTCTAATTTATTCTATACACGCTTGGCAGGTACTATACTAAAGCACAATTATGACTGAGTCATTCCCATTATCTACTGAAACCAAATCATCCTAGGTTTTCTACCATATACCTTCTTGAATTTATCACACATGTACACATACACACACACACACACACACACAAACACCCACATCTTTTCCTCCTCCTAAGACATTTGTTTTTAAAGATTTTATTTATTTTATTTATTTATTTAAGAGAGAAAGTGAGTGGGAGGGAGAGGGAGAGAGAATCTGAAGAAGACTCTGCACTGAGCACAGAGCCCAACGAGGGGCTCAATCCCACAACCGCAAGAACATGACCTGAGCTGAAACTAAGAGTCTGACACTCAACTGACTGGGCCACCAAGGCACCCCCACCAAGACACTTTTTAAATTATCGCTTAGCACTTTCCTAAATCCTGGCTAGGTTTATCTTGTTCCTTTCTCCTCTTTCCCACTCCATCTCCTCTCCAACTTTGATTTATCCTCCAAGGCTCAGCTCAGGTGTCTTTCCCTGTCCTTTATCTTATTTAATGCCTACCGCTTTCATTTCCTGTAGCATTTTCTTCAAACCATTACTATAATTTGCATTTCACTCACTTGAACTTGTAAACTCTTTCACACAGTGCATGGCTTACCTTTATTTCCTCCCCACTACCTGGAACTTGGCAGGGATTTCTTTAATAGTGAATTGAATAGAATTGTTTATATCAACATTTATTTGGCTTCTCCAACATGCCAGGCAGTGAGCAAGTGTTTGAGATAAAAGATGAAATAAACAGATCCTGTCCTCAGGGGTTCAAATGTCAAGTTCTATATTGCAGAATTAAATGATCTGATATGTATCCGTGTATGTATGTGTGTGTGTCTATCAGGTCATATATAGATATCTCCATATAAATGGAGAAATCTTGGGGCACCTAGGTGGCTCCGTTGGTTAAGCCTCTGACTCTTAATTTCAACTCAGGTGGTTATTGCAGGGTCATGAGGTTGAGCCCCACTTCAGGCTCCCCACTCAGGTGGAGTCTACTTAAGATTCCCCCTCTCTCTCAAATAAATACATGAAATCTTCAAACAAATAAATTTTTAAAAATAGAGAAATCTTCTGGAAAGTGCTGCCTAACTGTTTTCTTGTTACCTAATTTGCCTTTGGAGAACAGTTGTTACACAGGTTCAGAGATCACATCAAGGCAGAAGAAGGAGATCCACAAAGAAAATGAACATTCAAGACAATGTTGAAATTGCAAATCAGGTAAGCAACACATTTCAAGTCAATGTAAATAATTAGGCTTTAGGAAGAAAGGGCTGGGAGAAGCAAGTAAGAAGAAAAACAATCTAAGGCATCTTGTAGATACACCTATAGCTCACTTAATTTGGTTTTCACCTAACTGTAAATATTTGAAACTTCCCTAGAAAATGGTGGGGGTAGAGACAGACAATAGGTATATGGTGAACATGGGGCTAAGGATTAGCTAAAGGCCTTTTCCAAACAGCAAATTGCTAAACTAAACTGCTCTATCAGCTCCAAACCACCCCCCTGCCATTTCCTCAAAAAAAAAAAACTTATGGACAAGGATAGTTTATCTTTGGCCAATTTTCCCCTTACCACTACCCTTTCAGAATCACCCTCAGACACAGTCTCAGGATCCTTAAGGTTCAGACACTTCTTCAACTATCTCCAGTCAGCACCCACACATCTGAACACCACCCAAGCTTTCTTCCCTCCACTCCACTGAAACATTTATCTGCTTGTCCCTTGGGATCTTGTCCCTCTCCACATGGCAACATGTAAAGATGATGGTAAATTTTAATTCTCTTAACTTGAGTGAGCAAAATATTTAAATCCCGATAATATATAAGATTCTAACAAATTTTCTTATTAGATATCATAATGCCTTAAGCTAGTTAAACTGTACAAAAGGAGCTTTAGGAAGGATTATTAGCATTGGAAATTTCACATCTCAGGGTTGGCTAGCAGTTGGGAGGATTATTTATTTGTCTTAGCCTCACAAATCCCACCACAGAGTATGGTCCAACACTAGCCTTGACTGAGCCTGGCAGCTCAGCCCATGTTTTCAAGTGGTGACCAGTTTCCTTCAGTCTCTTGAGACTAGGAAATTGAAAATGTCTTGGGTTCCATGCCAATATCTCCATCAGTTCCTACTACCCTGATTCACACACTCTTTCATTCCAGATAAATCCATAGGCTGTACTTCTCTGCGGATCATCATTGCTCTGAGTTGCTAGACTCACTGAGGGTCTGTATTGGTTCCTGATTCTGACCTCACACTGCGAGCCTGAAAAAACTATGCAGATACTGAGATAGACAGGAAAACATGTAGTTTCTGAGAGCTCAGATGAAAATCAGGACTCTGAAGGAGTAGGGACAAAATATCTTCTTACTGATATTGTTGGAGACAAACTATAGGCCTAGATAATACTTAGATCTGATCAAGTATAGAACTGTTATATTCAGGCTTGTCTAAAAAGTAGTATCATAGAGGTCATAAATTCCTGCTTGAGAGGAATTAATGATATGCTGAGGTCTACATTACATTATATGGTATGAGTTAAAATCACTTCCTCCTGAGCCATCTGACTTGAGGCAAAATATTTACCCTCTGTGGTTTTAGTTTCCCAGTTTGGTAAAATAGAAGACTAGAACCTCTGACCTTTTAACCTATCACTCTAAGTGATAAGTGGTGGTTCTATAATATATTCCAGAATTAGCAAATGCTAGTTGAACATGAATCTGCTGAGGAAATAGAAGTGAAAGACAAAGGGAAGTCAAAATTCCATTTCAGAGATTTGGGAGGAACTGAACTATGAGCTTGTTAATTGCTGACTACACACTCATAAGAGACAGAATTCTGGATTCTCTTATTTACCATTCATTGCCTAATGCACCAGGCTGTTTTGTTGAACACACATGGATTGTTCCTCTAACTTCACTCAGGCAGACATGATAGCAGATAATACCAAAAGTACCATGACTGCATTTGTCAAGATAGAAATGGGTTAATGTCAAGAAGCCACTGACTCTTTTGAATTTCAGTATCTAAATGGCTATTGTTCCTCTCAGCACAGAATTTTCTAGAAGACAAAACACACACTAAAGCTCTAAAAAAGAAAATATCCATTAAAGATACAAAGAGGCTGGGGCTCCACTAATGTAATACGAAAATTCAACTTGCAAGTAAGATGCCAGAGTTGGATTGATTGCTGTGTACAACAGTGACATGAATATAAAGACTCCCTAAGGTTAAATTGGGCTCCTGCATTGAAATTCTAATTAGAAATATGAGTGCCCCAACTCAGTGAAAGTACATGTGTGTTTAATTATTCTCCTTTTTCACCTTATCTCTTCCATTATTTTATACCCTTTTCCCTCCTCCTTCCTCGCCGTTCTCAAGCAACCCGTGTTCCTCACTTAACCTAAGTGTAGGGCCTTTCTTTAAGATGGCATTAATTGACAAGCAGTGTTTAATTATTATTTTTCATGTCTGAAGAGGGCTAATATTAACTCTCCATGGGCCTGAAGGCGACCTCAGCCCCCTTGTTTCTGGTGGCACCACTCTGCCATCATCACTGGTGTTTCTTTAATCAGACAGACATGCCACATATTCTTCTTCATCTTAATGGTATGTACTTATATTTGTGCTAATTAAGGCTGCTGGGGGACTTGCTTGTCTTCTACCATTGTATTTGTAAAATTGGCATTTTGAACAACTGAAATTAAGTCATCTTTACATGACCCAAGAGGTATATAGGAAAAAAAAAAATGTAGCCTTGAGGACTACTATATGGAGTCTTCTTAACACCAGGAATGTGCCTTGTAAGACTGGCATCCTTGGCTGGCAACTAGAAACTGACACTGCAACATTTTTGACCATCCAATAACTAATATTTCAAAGGACTTGCAAACCATTTGCTTCAACACTGGTGCCTGGATTGAGTGGGGACCCTACATACTGCCATAATTGTGATAATCTGGCTTTTCCCTAAATTCATCAGTCACACTAGAAATCTAGCTCATCTACCACCATAATGGTTAACTTTATATAATAATGGTTAACTTTATAATAGTTAACTTTCTGAATCAAAGCTGGAGAAGTCTCTGTAGATATTCAGTAAGAGAATATTTTCTTTTCAAAAACAGACATTTTTATTGTTTTCTTTACCACTCTATGTTGAGTTTTAACCTCAAAAGTAGACTTATTCAGAGGACTTCCTGACTCCAAAATTAAAAGACAAAGAAGTTCATGGCCTGAAATCTGAGTCTTCTCTTAAACATATTTTGGTTACAACAGGACCTGAATTACCAGATGGAAAGGGCAAATAAAAGTTACCCCAGTAAGTTAGAGATCAAATCCAACAAGGACGGCCAAAGTAGAAAATTGACAAAGAGAAAGTATAAGGAATACGTAGGAGCTCTAGTCTAAGATCAGTAGGGGCTAGCCCAAGAAATTCAGATAGGAAGGGTCAAAAGCCAGACAGGTTTCAATGGCTGAGGGTCGCAGCACACTCATATGTTCCCAGAGTCTCAAGGTCCTAGGTGACACTTAAACATATCATGCAAGTGGAAAGAGCATGGGGTCTAGTGTCAAAGAATCTGGATTCCAACCCAGACTCTATTATATATTGACTGCATGACCTTACACAGGACATATCTTTAAAGTTATTATAACGAAGATCTTTCTCATAGGATTTTGTGAGTATTAAATGAGATATGCATATGAAAGCACTCTGAACATCTTGCTTTATGAATTTTAATTATTATTAACTTGAAGCATATATTTCCTTAGAAGTAGTAGAAAAGAAGAGTTCAACTGGTATTGTGGTTCAGACACATATGGATTTAATAGGCTTTTTTTTTCTTTTGCTAGTTAGTTCTGCCATCTGTGGAACATTCAACAAGAAACAACAAACTTTCGAAAACAAGCCATTCATAAACCAGGAACTGCATTTGTGATTGAAAGCCTTCGACCTATTAATACTCATAAGGGGCAGAAACTTGGAAAGTATTCCATGTTGAACATTCTTCATTCAATCTAGACCTATTAACTTGCCTTATTAGTCATCAAGTAAATAAATCACAGACTCAATTTATCTCTGCCAGGCTCCACAAATACCAACTAGTGTGCTAACAGCAGCAAATAAAGCAGTAACTCTAATTCAAAAATTTCTTCATTGATTCTCAAAATGTGTTCCAAGACCTGCAACAGCAACATCACCTGGAAACTTGTTAGACAAGTGAATTACTGAACCCCACCCAGAACTATTGAATCAGAAACGCTGTGGATGGGGCCAGCAATCTGTGTTTTAATAAGCCCTCTGGTGATTCAGATGCACTCTGGGGTTTGAGAGACATTACATTAGGCTGAGAACAGAACTAGCATCCTAAGCACAGTGTTTTGATTTGTAGATTTTTGAGGGGAACTAACCAGTTTTAACATATTTTAATATAGCTGAAAGTTTCAATACAACATGTGCAGTTAAAAATCACAACTAATAAATGCATGAGCAAGACCACATAAATCTTTAGTTTGTAGCAACAGACTTTTTAAGGAAGTTTAAGGAAGTTCATTTTTCCATCCTTAGCCTGAATAGATGAATGTCTTGGTCAAGTCTAATTTCCTGTAATACTTGAGCAATTCAAACACTCAAAAAATATGAGCATATTTTTATTTACTAAGAACTCTAATCAAGGTGGAAGATCTCACAATTAGTCTTGGTAATAGAAATGTAAATTGAACTCAGTTCATTAATTTTAGCAATACTCTTCCTTGTTTGGCTTATAATAGTATTTAAGTCTAGCTATTATGCTAATATCTTGCCTTGTAAAGTTTACAATATAATTCAATAATATAGATAATAAAATCACAGTTTAATATGGTAAGGCAAGAATAAAACAGATTTTCAGGAAAAAATATAATAGCTAAAAAGAAAATCTTATTTGACTGGAGATAAAAGGTCAATATTTCTCTTAATCATTTTAACAAAGTCAGCTACACAAGTATCAATGAGTATAAAAATCTAAGTACTGAATACTTCTTCTTTCATAAATAACATAATTTTAAATGTTATATAAAAATTAAGTTTCATTGTACATACTACAGCAATATTTATTTTGCATTGTGTTTAGGTGTGAGGGTAAGGACACACAGCTCCCTGCTCTGGAATCCTAGCAGTCTCCTTTATACTTCTGGGTCACTGGAAACGATGTCCAGATAGTTCTTCAGGAAATGTTGTATAAATATTTGTAGAATGAGTTACATTTTCCTGAAAGTTCCTCATCAACAATTACCAATATTAAATGTGAACCATAGTTTGTGAAGTTAAAAATAAAAGCACACCAGAGCATGCACTCGGGTTAATTAACTGACTCTCACCTACCGTCCTTCTTATATATGGAACCAACATGAGGACTTCCTTCTGTTTTCCTATTCCTCAGGGCCCAATGGCAGCCTCTTGGGAGAGCCCAGCCACACTCTCCAGCCTGACCATCATTTTGTCTCCATTGAAACTGCAGCAGAATTTCTAGCCCTTCACTCCACCTAATCAAAACGTTGCTCCACATAGCTTGGTAGGACACTTCTTGCTTATAGAAAGTTCGGATTCTTCCCAAATGAAAATTGGAAATGACAGAATAATATTTCTAGCCTTAGGGAGCTTACGATGAGAGGAATGGAGATCTAGGATTTAACATATAAATCTTAGAATTATGGTATTGAGAAAAGGGAAGTGAGCTGCTAAATTTTTGAGAATACCATATATCATGAATAATGTAGGCATAAAACTTAACATATCTAAATATTTTTAAATAATGCTTTATAATAGCATTTTATAATTACAGTGGGTCCCTCTGGTGTGTGAATTATGGTGTACTCATGTTTGGTTGCATTGACTGTACTCAGCTTTTAGCCATGTGCCTAGCAACACACTGGGTATGAATTAATGTGCAATAATTCATGGCCTGTTGTGTCTTATTAAATATAGCATTGATTCAATTTTAGAACTACAACATAATGACTCAAATATTTTTCAGAATGCTAAGTGCCCCATACAATTTTCACTTGAGAGCATGTTTTCACATTTCAACCCTCACAATAGTACTATTTTCCTACTGCAGAGGAAAAAAAAAAAAAAAAAGCAACTGCCCACCAAAAAGTAAAATCAAGCACCATGAGGAATTACCTCCTGAGTGGCCCCCAATAAATATGAGTCTCTAAAATCTGCCATAAATGGAAAAAAAAATTTTCTTATTTTTCAGGCCATTTGAAAAACTACTTTAAAAGACTCTCAATATACTTGTTCTCCATTATTCTGTCACTCAAATCAAAAAACATTTGGAGGGGACAGTGCCCAGCAGCAATTTAGGAGAGCTGTGGTCCAGTTCTTATTCTACTAATTTACTCTCTAATTGCCAATCAGTCACATAATCACTCAGTGATTCAGTTTCCTCACCTGTAAAATATCTTCCTATTTCAGGGGGTATTGTGAGAAATTTAAAAAATATATAAATCCTTGAAGATCTTATATAAATATAAATTAGTATAGGCACTATGCCTAGCCTCACACTAAGTATACTTTTAGCTAGTTAAAGAGCTTTCATATCTCCTCCCTCACTGATAATTCCCAGTAATGCTGTGGGTAGATAGGTACTATTATTCCCACTTCACAGCTGAGCTTCAGCCCCAGAATGTTCTTCCTCTCAGTGACAGATACACATGAAGCAGTGAAACATCTAAATTGAATAAACTGTGATTTCCAATTTCACAGAGTGCCCTCACATCCACTGGACAGAGCAAGAAACAGAGACAAAGCAAGAAACAGAGACAAACGGGCAAACATAACTTAGTGGCAAAGTTAAAACCCAAATCCCAGTCTACTGTCTTTCAGGGACACTAGAGACTACATTTATGTTGAAAGGCTAAACAATTACCTCACTTCATAATTTTGGCTTGAGCAAGTTTGAAGCCTCTCACCACAACCTTATATAGCATTGAAGACAACTGAATCATTGTTTCAAAAATAACAGGCCAAATACACCTCAAGCCTCATTTTTGTTCCCATCTTGCCATGGTCATCATCACAGAATTTTATTAAATATGTAATTGTTCTTAGCAGTCTCTTAGGTTATCATTATACATAATTCCCACTGCACTCAGCATATACCTACATTACAGCTCACAGTCTACCTTATGCTAGGTTTACTTATACTTTCTTATACTTGTTTCCTCCCCTAGACAGTAAGCATAAGAGAGCAGGAAGCACAACCAACTCCCTCTCCATCAAGGTGAAGGACTAGGATGGTGCTATGCATCAATCTAGCTGGAGTCCAATAAAGGTCAGTTAATTGTATTAAAGATAACTAGTCTAACAAGGTATTTGATGCAAAATTTGGTGTTGGGACACCACAGAAAAAGGCATCCACCAGCCACTTTCTCACTATACCAAAAGCAGGTGCTTTTGGGTAATGCAATTATTGCTTTCTGTTATGACCAATACCAGAGGTGCAGGTGATGACCCCTATGAATACAAGAAGTATGGGGAAAGGAGACAGCTAGCCCAGTTCAACCCTCAGTGAGAAGTGAATGCTATTTCAGGTTAGGCTTTTTAGAATTCCAAAAGATTCTCCTGAACCCTGGAAAACAAAGGGTTAGGCTCTCCACAATGCTGAAAACACCAGTGACTTTTTCACTCTTCAATGCAAAATAAAAGCCCATTTGGACTTTCTTTTGCAATTATCACCTATTTGAATTCTGGTAACACTTATTTACTTAGTAATCTAGCTCTTTTCCCTGTTTTTAAAAAAAATAAGTAGCTGAGTGGGGTTTTTTTCTTTAATGCGTTGAGATGAGGCAGCCATGATTTTGACCTTCTTTAATATGAAAACAGAGACCTCTTTAGCTGCAACAAGTCTTTTGAGGCCTGATCTCCTCTTTCCACTGAGTGCACAGAGAACAGAAGGCAGGTAGATCTCTTGGCATCAGGCACAAGCAAGCAGGCCCTGCTTCTGAAGCTCAGGAAGGTGAACTCCATCCTCCCTGCCCAGTTACAGTGAGGGAGAACAATGGAGTGGGGCAACTGCAGAAGGGGTGAGGCCAATCCCTGAACAAATGGGTGTCCCTTGTTTCTCCTTTACAGGGAACTCCCTGTTATTCTTACCACTCTCTTTCTTGTCAACCTTATCAGCTTGCTGGTTTGATAACAATATTAAAATATAGTGACACAGATTCTTTTGTGGACCATGCATAGAGAGTTTCAGAAGAAAGCAAGATGGACCAAGCAGTCAGGATTATCCTGCCTCAAAGAAACCCTTACACATATAACATGGAAATTCAGCTGTCATCACCCTGCCTCCTTAAAGAAGCCTGCACCTATTCTTCAAAGCGCTGGAGCACATATTAGGCAGAGCAGCTAGTAGCATTGCTAAAACACTCTGACAAGTGTGGATAGACTTTACTACTTTCCCCAACACACACACACACACACACACACACCACTCACCTCTTCAGACATCTCTATTCATTGAAAAGAATTTCCAGCATTCTCTGTCATCGAATCTCAGAGATCTTGCTTCCACCTCCATTTCTGGTGCCACCATTCTCCTGACCTTCAACTGGATCCCCAAGCTAATACCACTTCATGCTTCTTCTGGAAGTTATCCCATAGGGTTATCAGAAGTAATGAAACATAATGGCTATGAATGTAGACTCTGGAGCCTGACAGCTAAATCTAAATTCTGGCTCAATCACTTACAGGCTATTTGTTTTGAGACAAATTTCTTAATTGTCAATGTTACAGTTTCCTCACTGGGATAAGAGTAACAGTGCTATATCAGGTTAACTATAAATATTAAATATATTAATATGTGCTGAGTACTTAGAAAATGCCTGGCACACTGTAAGTGCTCAATAAATGTTCTCTCCTAATGGTATTGTAACCTCTATCATCTCCATATTCCACTTGACAGGACTCTGTTTTGGGTATTTTATGAATCTTAATTTAAAAATCTGAACTTCAGATGTCTTTCCTTTGTGTTACATATTTCTAGAAGGACCTTCTCTTTTATTCCTTTCAGTTCAAGGTGCTTAATTTGCATGGAGTTCTTAAGATGGAATATGAGACAGAGAAAAACATAAAACTGTAACTGCCCTGAAAACTTTTTTTCAGACAAAACTCACAGAATTATAATATTAAGGGTTAAACAGGGCTTGTTACATAACAGGCTCTCAATTAATGCTAAAACAAACGTATTTGTTCCCTCTTTCTAATGAGCACAGAGTGGCTAATCCCAGAAGAGGAAAAAAAAAAAAATGTTCTTCTATGCTTTTGCCAATTTCTCCACCACCACTCTCAAGGAATGCTCCAGTCAAATACAATCGACTTATCTCCCCAAATAGGCACATGGACATAGTATCTTATCTTGTAACTCTTTGGGTTATTTGAGTGCTTCATATATTCTGGGGCCCAATTCATTCATTCAGCTACAAACAGAGATAATCTCTCCCTACTTCCTACTTCCCTACTCCCTACTTCCTGGAACATTTTCTTGCCAGGGCTCCTAGCCACCAAACACTTCTGCTATTCCTCCTACCTCTAGCCACTCCTTTTCAGTCTCTTTTTTAGACATTCCTCCTCTATTTAAACCCAAGAGCAGATCTTCTCCCTCAGCACCTTCCTCTTCATAACCCGGTATACTTCCTATATGATCACCTCCCATCCCATGACTTCTTCCATGAGATCTAGACTTCAATACTCAATCTCCCTCTCACCCTCTCCATTCAAATATCAATCACACATGTCAAGTTCAACACACCCAAAACAAGTCTTGATTTCCTGCTTAAACCTGCTTCTCCCTCAAGCTTTGCACTAAATGAGACCACCCTCAGTTACTTGGACCCAAAATTTACGCCCCATTGCTGATTTCTCTATCACACATATTCAACATCCACATCACTTCAAAAAGTTTTCTCCACCTTCAGTATACGTTTCAATTCTAAACTCTTCACTGCTTCCTCGTCTACCAGCCTAGTCCAAGCCACCATCATATCTCACCCAAATTGATACAAAGGCCCTAATTGCTCTCTGCTCCCACCCTTCCCTTCTGTCCCATCCAGTCCACTTAAAGTAGCAGCCAAAGTGGTGTTTTTAAAACCAAAGTCAGATCAGGTCACATCCCTATTAAAACATCTCAACTTTTAGATTTCCCACTTGAATGAAAGCTCCAAGAAGACAGAAATTTTATGTCTTGTTCACTGCTTCTCTCTGGCAACCAGAGCAGTACTTAGTATAGGACAGGTACTTAATAAGTATTTGTTGAATGCATAAGGACTTAATTAAATACTCAGTGAGTGTCTACTTGGTGTTTGGCCTTGTGCTGAGTTCGGGGTACATGTCAAAAACATAACAAACAAACATGGCCCATGTTCTCATGCCTAGTGAGGGTTGCAAACATTCACATGCATAACTAGTGACAGATAATATAATGTTATTTGGGTGTGATGGTTAATTCTATGCATCAATTTGTCTGTACTATAATACACAGATATTTGTTCAAACATTATTTAAGATGCTCCTGTGGCAGTATGTTTTGGATAAGACTAACATTTTAATTGATGGACTCTGAGCAAAGTAGATTATCCTCTATAACTTGGATGGGCCTCATCCAATCTGTTAAACAAACAGAACAAAGACTGATCCCCCTCAAGCAAGACAGAATTCTGCCAGCAGACAGCCTTTGGACTTGAACTGCGCCAATGGCTCTTCCCTGGGTCTCCAGCATAACAGTCCACCTCATCAGATTTTGGACTCCTCAAACTTTAATAATCCTGTGAGCCAATTTCCTTCTCTCCCCACGACACGTGTATCCCCCTTATTAGTCCTATTTCTCTGGAGAGACCTGACTAATACAATATATCAGGGGATCCTCCTGAGTTAGTTTGGGAAGTCAGTGAAGGTGTCCTTGGGATATGGCATTTAAGCCAAGATTTCCACTGTAGGTAGATGTCAGACTAGAGCAGTTTTACACTGGTTTCAGGGGAGCCAGAACTATTCCAGGCAAAAGAAATCACATTTTCAGCAGCCCTACAGTAAAAGAAGTGCTTTCTAGGCTCTAAGAAGTTCAGCATTGGTTGGTTGATTGTCCTTATATGAGAGGTGAGACCTAGATGCTTTATTTGGCAGGCCTCATGCTAAGAGAGTCAAGCATACTGTCACACAATCCCTCTCAGCAGAGGTCGCAGTCAGTCTGATCCAAAGAAAAACACCATACATATTCATCCCTCCTGCTGGCAAAGTTCATGCCCTCCCTCTCTACACAGGGATATAATCAGTGAAGTCTGACATAACTCCAGGCTGCACACACCCAAGAAAATAGCAAAGTCCTTACAAGGAGAGACCTAATTTAGCCTCGGAGTAGTCCAGTCAGCAGTCTCTCCGTTCTGAAACCTGTCAGACTGTGATGCTGCTCAAGGCTGTTGTTTTGACATTAGCTTGACACATTCACATGTCACCCTCATTGTGTGAACTCCTACTCAGTGTTTTGTAATAACAGCAAAGGCATCAATATTTAAAAACAATCAAATGTATGTTTGGTTTAAATAGGCAGTTGAGCCACAATCACTTATGAAAAGTCCTCTATGTGTATTTGCCTGTTTTATATATATGTTTTAAATTAATCATTCATATGGGAAGTCTCCTATCTGTTTTCATTAACTACAAAGGGTCAATAATTGAGTGGGTCCTCTTAAAAATATCGTAATCTAAATTACTTCCCAATTTATATCCTGCTTTCATTATCCCTTTAAAGACAATACAAAATTTTGTAGATTAATGTTCTGAAAGCTACTCGTAAGGTACAAAGAGATTAACAGACATTTCCTTCCCAGAGGCAAACTGCTGAACTCGCTCATTTTGTTTTCACTCTTCTCTCTGGCCAGTGGAGACGAGGACTTAAAACGTGTGCTTACGGAAGTGGCTGAAGTGCCACCCAAGACCCAATATCTATTTCCTCAGGCCCTTAGGTAAATAAAAGGCATATTTCAAAAGACTTGCTTGGGACACCTGGGTGGCTCAGTTGGTTGGACGACTGCCTTCGGCTCAGGTCATGATCCCGGGGTCCCGGGATCAAGTCCCACATCGGGCTCCCAGCTCCATGGGGAGTCTGCTTCTCCCTCTGACCTTCTCCTCGTTCATGCTCTCTCTCACTGTCTCTCTCTCAAATAAATAAATAAAATCTTAAAAAAAAAAAAAAAGACTTGCTTGGAAATTGCCACATAGGCTGAATTTGCCTACCCAGCTCACTAACGTTGGGTAAAACTATTTTAATCCAATATTCTCTCTGCGGTATAAATAAAATGGAATAGTAAGAAAGAGAGTCAGCTCAACAACCACTCTTGTTGACTGCTTGAAAATAGCCTTGGCATCTTTAGGCAGAGTTTTGAACTACCCAAGGAATAGGTATACCCTATCATTCATCCCAAGATGTTGGCTAAAGCTCAAAAGTCCCTCTGGAAAAGCCTCCAAAGGCATAATGTGGCTCTTCATATATTCCCAACCTCAGCAGACCCCAGAAAGTTTTCCATCCTGCATTCCTCAATTTGGCATTCCTCAAAGATTAAGTAAAAACAGAAACAGGCATTGTGAATTATATTTAGTATCTTGAAATCCTAATGGCAAACATACATATAACTAACATAAACACAAATACACACACCAGGTTTTCTTTCACTTTGTTTTAATTTTTACAGCATTATAGCATTAATAACACTGGTTACCTGATTATCATGTCAATCAAAAACTCTGATTTACACTTATGCATAGCATATCTTAATAAACAAGAAAAACAAAGCCATTATTACATGATAAATACTGGTTGGTAAATAAAATTGTTGAAGTATGAGGTACCTGAGTGAAGAAAGCCATATATTAAAAAGACCTTGATGATGACAAAGGAAGGAATCCTTGCCCTGACTGTACTTATGTCTCCTGCCTCCCTTGGATTCACTTCATTGGAAATGATCCAGTTAGGCTGAGTGACTGAGTGAGGCAATCATGAGGCTTAAACACACAGTCCCCATGTGCCTTGAAGGCCCACCATTCCCTACAAAGACTAAGTGTAGAGCAGAGGTGACCTGGACATCAGAGAAACAGATTTCAGAGAATGACGACAGTATTCCCTTAAGAGTCAAAATTATAGGAATCCTTTCCAGCTCTTTTCTGACACATAACTTCAGACAAAACCTACGCACAAAAGGTGGCAATGAATGACTTTTGAGAGGTAACTTCTCATAATCAGCAAATGAGTGGTAATCAGTCTCTATGGGTGGACAGCCTCAATTTTTCAAAGGTCTTGATTCAGACCCAACATTAGAAATGCCAAATACTGAAGCAGAACATGCACAGTGGCAGATTCATGTGAAAATATTTGAACTTCATTTTCTTTTCATTATTTGGTCTACTTTAGCTACAGTTACCCACCTCATTCCTGGCTTTTCTTAAATTTTGCTAATAGTGAAACTGAGCCAGGCCACTTTAGAGTACAACTGCAAAACTGTCAAAACTGGTTTCAGTACCCTCATCATTTTGCCCTGCCAACCCCATCTTTTCCATCTCAGGTGACCCATATTTTCCAGATCCTCTCCTAGCCAAGCATGCTCCTAGAAAAATATCTTAAAAACTCATCCATGTTAAAGTATAAAGCATCCATGACATAATCAGTTTTTCATCCTAGGGGTACCCTTCTCTGGACTGGAGCCAGGATCCAGATGCTCTTGGTAAATGGAGCTGGATGATCCTTTCTACTTTGCCAATGTTTATTTACATAGATAATATTCATGAGGACTTTGTAGCAGGCCGCTGGGAGAAGTCAGATAAAGTCAAGGCAGGGAATGGCATAGTCTCTATCCTCCCCTGACTTCCTGCTACCTACACAAAAAAACCCTAGACTGATGGTCTGATTTTGAGGCCCTATAAGAAAGAGGTTAATTTAAGAAACATGGATATCTATGTGGATGGGAGACTGTGAGAGAGAGCTACTTGGCCAGCTCTGCCACAGACCATAGCCTACATGCTCTAGACAGTCCTGCAAGGGAAGGGAAGGTGTGCTGGCAGGGCAACATTCTCATAGAGGCCACCAGGAAGGAAGTAATGTCAACGTCCTTCAACAAGGAGACTAAGACATCTGAGGTGGTTCATTCTAGGACACACATGAGACACCACCCGGTCTAAGAGCTCCCGAAATAACTAAAAAGGACTTTAGGGATGAGAGTAGGGTGAAATTAAAGTCTACTGAAGCTTCATTAAAAATTATACCCCACGAAATTTTCCCCATAATTTTGTAAGTTAGGAAAAGTATTTGGGAGCCACATTGGCTAGTCTTATGCCTTAAGTTCACCCCTTGTGGGCCAATAACTTTTCAGGAAATTGTCCTTCACTAAATGTACCTTCCAAATAAAATGTGTTATTAGCAGCAGCAGCATTATTATCATTAGTTAATATTTATGGTTTCATGCTATTTTCCATATCTTCTATTTTTCAGCTACGAGATTGTATGGCAATAAGAACCTTTGGAAACCGGCATATCACTTTCCTTCTGCAGCAATTCAGTTGCCTGGTACCAAATCCTGAATTTAAATAAAATAACTGACTGTACATTGGCCCTGCCCATTAATGCCAAATGAATGCACTGCTATATCAGTAAATAGCAAATTCATTATGGAGTGTTACTCAAGCTCTTACAAATGAGCCACTAGAGTCAGATCATTCCTCAATCTCTGTGCTGCCTTTGCATGTCATCTACCTAGGAAGGTGATGCTTCGAAATCGTGTTAAGAATTTTAATCACAAATAGTCTCAGCACACTGTATAGAGAGGGAAGAAAGGGGGTGCCTGCTTTCCCAGACTTCTGTTCAACCCCTGCCGTTTTCCTCACCTTAGATGATGTATTCAAGACTTGGATTCATTTTTCCATATTATAGCCATATCTTTCACAGCTGGGGCGAAGGGAAGGAGAGAGAGTGTTAGATAGCTACAGGGAAAGTCATAATTTAAGGGTCAGAAGCCTTTTAAAACTGGTGCTAAGGTTTGGGGTTCTTCTCTTCCACTGTATTTAAGAGGATTATGCTGCTGCCACCGGCCCCTTCTGTCCATCACGCCAAGCAAAATCCGGCCACGCGCTAATGTCCCTTAGCTAAAATTGAGCTGCCTACTCTGGCCTTATGACTACCATTACTTGTTCAAAAATTATTTCATTTAATTATTTCATTTAATCCTTTTGAAGCACTAAGAAGCCAGGTGCTATTACCAGCCCCCACTTTACACAGGAGAAAACAGGAGCCTGGAGAACACAAATAACCTCATTTGTGGTCACACCAGCAATAAGGAGGAAACCTTCAAACCCAGGTCTGTGTGCCTCTAAGACCAAGTGCTAAATACTGTGCTGGACAGCTACCCAGCAACTCTAATAAGGAGAATGAAATCCAGGACACACCTAATCACCAGAGCATCACACTAACTATGCAGCAGATACGAATCTCTGCCCCAGACAGGGGCCCTGGTTTGGATGCCTTCACTTCACATTTTTAAAGTAGCAGCCCCAGGCTGTATACTTCACACATGGATTGGCTCCCAAAATTTGAACCCTCATCTGGTATTCCTGAGACCTGCCATTCCTCAGTCTCTCAAGAGAGGTTGATTTAAACCATTCCTTCTCTCTCCTTCCTATGTATTCTTTATGAAAACCTCTGTGTTGTAATGGTTTTACAAAGGTAGAGATTTACTAGTGATAAAATGACTTTCCAAGGGTTAAACCTATACAAAATATAAAAATTATGACAATGGTTGTCAAATATATGTGCTATTCCACTTAGCCTCATAATACCCCTATATAAAGTGGGGACCATTAATGTCTGTACCAACGATGCTAAAAAGTCTGGTTCACATATAGGTGTCAGTCCACAAATTGTTACTGGTCTGCAGTATAAAATAATATACTATAGAAATTGAGAGTAAATTTTTAGAAATTTTTAAAACAATTTGACAGAATCATTTTATGTCTGTTAAATTTAAGAATAAAAAGTTCAATTATTTCTAGGAATTCCTTTTTACTGTTATACTATAAATACATATATATATGTATTTATATATATATATCTCTTAAAAAAAAAAAACTTTCTTCAGCACGGTTTGAGAGATACAGGGATTTACAGCTAAAGGAACCAAGGTTTAATTAGGGAGGTTAGTAATTCACGCAAAGTCACACAGCATTCGGAAAGTGGAGTCACAGTCACCTTCCCCTTAAACCCTTGGGACTGAAATTATAGAGCTCTGCTGTGTATTTCTCTCTTCAAGTGTCTTGTTAGGGGGCTATGATAAATCTCTAGATTCTAACTTGACTACTTTGACTAGCACACAGTCGGGAGGTCAGAAACCAGCAGCCTTGCTCATTATTTATATTCAGCAGCTCCTCCACACTTCCCTCCCTCTATCCATCAGATCCTATGCACTCAGGCCAGTTTGGAACATCAATCCCACAATATTCATTGACCTTAGGGTTTAGGGTCATGATGGTATGCTGCACTAGTTATACTCACTGAGTTTTACTCCTTGAGTGGGATGGTTTCTGGCAATTGGATTCTAAAACCCAGATGTCAGTTAAAGGACACCACAGGGTCCTGCACGAACCACATCAACATTCTTCCCTATTCCCCGTCCCATCATTGGCAATTTATTAAGGGCAAAACAACCTTTCCTAACTGGGTGGGATATGTTACAGAGAGTCTGTGCCCTTTATAAGAGCATTCATGACCCCACCCCGTGCTTGTTTTGACATAGTACTTTGACAAAAGAAAGTACTAATATGGCCAATGTTATCAAACATCAGTAGAGCTACTTCTTAAGACTGTGGTATCTGTCTTCTTGATTTGAAAGTCATTAGAGAAAATCTGCCAAATCAACCAGGAGAAATTTAAACCACCAATAGAAATCAAACCTGCAGACACATTTGTCTATATTCGGAACCCCTGCCCCCAAACACTGGGCAAAGCAAAAAGAACTGAGCTGTCAGGGAATAAACATGCCTGTCTCCTGCCTACTCAATTTGACAGGATTAGGGCTCTATGCACAAAAAGACTGCTCTATTTATTATTTATTTTTTAACAAAGGTAATACATGAAACCAAAGGAATATCTAGAGTAACAAATCCCAAATTATGTTTCTGGTAGTCTTGGGGTTTCTGGGAAGGTGTCATATGATCATGGGAGATGGAGGAGGGAAGGACAGAGAAGTTAGCCAGGTGAAGGGTAGGTCTCTCTGTTCCTTCTTTAATCATAGTAGCCTTGCTTTTACCCATTTCCAATTTTGGACTCTGTAAAATTCAATGTGAGGAAAAGATTCCACTCTTTTTAAAAAAATTTTTTTGAAAACTACTTATTTAACTACAATTTTGTTCCTAAACATTTTGGTTTGATTTAAATCAGCAAGTTTTAAGCCTATTTTAGAATTGAATTGGATTTTGATTTTTTTTTTATTTTTGTAACTCCAAACTTTTATTTCAGAAATATTTGGCTGTAGAAATGAGTCAGACATCTCATTTTAACTGAGACATTTTTGCCAAACAAAATGAAAGAAAATATGAATATTCTGTCCTCTTGAAAGAGAAATGTTGGTACAGGGTCTGATTTTCTTTTGTTATAAGAATTTCTTGAAGACTTGTTGGGGGATGTTTAATGCTGGATTGGGAACAGAATAATGCCCTGTCTCTATTAAAATTTTCATTTTCATTTTAAAAAATTCATTGAAATATTTCATTACTGAAACTCTTCTCTAATATCTTGGTCTGCAGATGAGAAAAAAATTCTAGCCACAGAGTGGTGCTCCACTGGGCTCTGTAGTTAACCGAAAGCCCTATGTTGGTAATGCTAGGAGTCCTGTGAAATACATTCAGAAATATAAGTGGAACAAACTAACCTATGACATTCTAGGTCTACAACCTAGAAATCAATAAATCCAGGTGTGATGGAGCCATGCCCAGAGATATTTGCCACCTTGGGTATTTCCAAGTTGAAATTTGGAATTTGATCAGTTTTAAAATACAAGTATGAGTACCATATTAAATTTATAATCATCTTTGCAGAACACTCTGGACCCCATTAAAAAGCTATTATCTTAATAGCTTTTCCACAATAATCATAATTAATGCTCTTAATTCTTTACATTGTCCTTAATATTCAGGGTAATCTGGCAAGAGAAGGATTATTATACCCACTTTGCAAAAAAGGAAGCCAAGACCCTAAAAGTTAAATGACTTATCTAGAACCATTATAGCCAAATAAATGGTTGCTCCAAGTCCTTCTAATATATCACAGGTCATTCCATGAGATTAGAAGCTACACACACACACACACACACACACACACACACCTTGAGGGTATGAAAGAGGATATGAGTTGGCATCAATTTTATTGAATGCTTACACCAGATACTGGGAAAAGTATTTTACATATACTACCCTCTTTACTCCTCACAATGCCCACTATCCTATAGTAGATACTCTATCTCAATTTCACAGATAAGGAAATTAACTGAGGTTTAACATAGTTAAGCAATCCAGGTCACATCTTGAAACATATGAAGTCAGATCTAAAGCCCGGATCCATGTGATCCAAAATACAAATAAAACCAAATTTATACTTATTTTTTTTAAGATTTATTTATTTATTTGGGAAAGGGGCAGAAGACGAGGGACAGAGAAAACCAGACTCCTCGTTGAGCAGGGAGCCTGATGTGGGGTTCGATCCCAGGACCTCGAGATCATGACCTGAGCTGAAATCAAGAGTTGAACACTGAACCAACTGAGCCATCCAGTCATCCCACAAATTTATACTTCTAAATGAAGAATTCTTCTCAAGGGACTACATACCTAGACCCCTGTTGCTTCCATTGTTTATGCTTTTTTTAAAACTCATCTTTTAAAATTGCCTTCTTGAGGGTGCCTGGGTGGCTCAGTCAGTTAAGCATCTGCCTTCGGCTCAAGTCATGATCCCAGGGTCCTAGGATGAAGCTTCACATCAGGGTCCCTACTTAGCAGGAAGTCTGCTTCTCCCTCTCCCTCTGCCTGTCACTCCCCCTGCTTGTATACACACATAAATAAATAAAATATTTTAAAAACTTAAAATTAAGATAAATAAAAAAGAAAATTGCCTTCTTAGAATCAGTTTATGAACCAGTTGGGGAAAAGTGGCCCCTTAAACCAACTTCATAGCAATACTACATTCCAGATGACTACTGGATTTGCCCGTTTTTCTCTTAAAAAAAAATCGAACATCCCTGAAATTTTTTTTTAAAAATGCCACTGACTTCAAAGTAACTCCAAGAATGTTTTGAATAATTATAGCACTATTAGATTTATAAGTTTATCATTTCCCTGGATGCATATTATAAAGGAGCAATACTCATTTAGGGACATAATTTATATATGTTCTTTAAAAAAAAAATCTATCTCACAGCTCATGAGTATCTTCTCAGTCCCATTGTTCGGCCAGCTTTCATCCCCATTCCTACATGGTGTCTATCCCCAGACATATGTTCTATGCCTGCCCTCACATAATGATTCATCAAAGAAAGTCAGGCATCTCTGAATAGAAGGAATACCAACCAACAGCGAGGAATCAGGGGCAGTGATTCTTTGGGAGAACTGCTAATCATCCAGAATTTTCTCCATGACAGTTCAGAAACCTTCCCTTCCTCGTCCTAGAGATAAAATGTCTAACCTGACAAAAGAGTCCCACATTCTCCTGGAAATGACAGATGACTATCAATATTGGCCTGCATTTTGTGGAAATCTTAAAGGGACGAATAAAGGTTATATATCTGTAGCCATTGAGCATCTTGATTAAAATCAGTATAACTCTGAAACTCCAAATCACTCATAGGATATCACTTTTGAGCTAAAATCCTACTAAGTTGGGGAGAGATTGGCATTTAAACAGATGTCAGCAGTGTTTTGGGAAATGTAAATTGAGGTACAGATGGTGACTGCTAGGGAGTTAAGAGCATCTGTGTTCTATGAAAAAAAAAACTATATTTGTGAAAAAAATTTTAAATAATAACTGAAATTCCCAACTTGATTTTGAAAAAAGACAAGAAAATATTCTCGTTGGATGGCACTGTTTGATAAGTTTCTTATCATACCAAAGATGATTTGAATTTCTGGGTCCTGGATATTAATTAGATTCAAGATGGGGAATTATACCCTATGTCTTTAGCAAGCCAAAATCAGAACTTTTACTTCAAAAGAAAACTATATAAGCCTGGGAAAGATTGCTGATTCTTCTATTTCAGCCAGTTTTTTACCTCAGTGTAAGTTCTAGGGAAAATACCAGTTATCTGCCATGTACTGGTAAAGAACAGGAGTCAAAAAGCCTGTGTTCAAATTCTGAAACTGCTTCTTTATAGCTATGTGACCTTAGGACACACTACTTAATTTCTCTAAGCCTTAGTTTCTTCATTTGTAAAATAAAGATAAAAATAACAGTACCTTTCTTGATAGGATGATTGTAAGGATTAGAATTATAGGTAAAATGGTTAGAGCCTATGGTAAACATCAATAAATATTAACTATAGTTATTATAGGCTTTCTTCCTAATCCTGGCAGATCTATAGAAGTCTGGGTATCACTGACCAATATTATCTCCCCAGGTACCACATCCCTATCTCCATCTAGACCCAGCATGAATAATGACCTAATAATCTGGATCTCATGAAATGGCAGGTCCACAGTTCATGCAAATCATTAATAATCTAACAAAGGACCTTTGTTCTCCTTTCTAACAGGACTCTAGACATTTTCCAACAAAAAATCAGCCACTCCAAATAAGGACACTTGCATTTTTTAGATTATGCCTTTTTGTGATATACAGAATCCTTTTCAGGTTACCACGATAATTCAAAAAGTTACATTCCCTTTAACATGATTAGCATTCTAGGAACCTGAGCGTGCTGAAACAATTTTCCACGAAAAACGTGGAAGAGGTTGAATCAAATATCTCTCTGTGTATTGATCTGTTTGTTTGTTTGCCTGTAAGGATTCTTATGCTCAGCTTCCTGTATTAATCCAGTTTTGCAATGAGTTTTCTCCTTTAGGGCAAATCAAGAAGCGAAAAAGTTAATTGATTAAGTCATATTAGGAAACACGGTAGAAACCATATAGGAATCCAGACTCCCAGGTTAGAGTTTAATGTGCTATACACTCTGCCTGATTGGAATGAGTTTATGAATTAGATCCCATACACAAATGGATGCATTTATCTTCGTTCACAGCATATCCGCAAACTCATTTACCAGATCCATAAGCACTTGTAAACATTGCTAATGGAGTTTGCTAAATGAATATTATAAACATAATCCAAATGAGCTCTCCACGGAAATTGCAAATCATATGAAAAATATAGTGCATTTGGTTATAGCACATTTCAGGAACGGTATATTTTAGTTAATTGTTTTAGTACATTATACATAGCTAAATGTCAGCACCTAGAAAAAAAATAGCTCTTTCTGCTTGCTTTATACCATTCAACCTAGGATACTGAATCTTATTTTAACCCATCAATCAAGGTTCTTTATCACTACAGCAGATCTTCCTGGTTCACACTGTATCCTTCAGAGGAAACTAGGGCACTTGAGAAGCTGTGCAAACTCCTTCAGTCAGTTAGAATATGAATAAGATCCCTGAAACAGCTTCCAAAATGGTGCCTTGGTGGCAACTTTCAAGTTAGCTCTATATACAAAGGGATTTGACTCAAAGTTATGCTCTTTAATTAATGAAACAAAAGCACAGAGGTAGTTGTAAACATATGATAGTCTTTTTTCTTATTCAAATACAGTGATATTTTCAACTACATATTTTATAATTTTAGTTTATTTGAATGAAAATTGTGTACTCAAGTCAATTCTTACCCAAAGCACAAGCAAGGCAAAATCTGAGACTTCCAAAGGTTTTCTTACTTAGTGATGATCTATTTCAAGCATTAGAAAAGTAAAAATCTATTCAAAACTCAAAGTCTGATGTTTTCAAGATTTCAATTCTTTGAAAATGTAAACTTCATTTTTTTGTTTTATGCAGTGAGAGACTGAATGTACAAATGGACAATGGCCAGGCCATGTATAAAAACAGAACTTTTACCTACAACCTGAAACAACTTGCCAAGGAAACCAACTCATTATCTACAATAGCCCACCTCTTACAAGTCAGACTGCTATCTCTAATAACAAATGAGGAAGCTAAATGATGAACCCGGTTAACAGTCAGCCCCAAACATACAGATCTTAACTGACAGCTTCTCTAATTTTTGTCCCTGCTACCAACTTAGGACCAAGTAAGAAAAAACAAATATGTGCCTTAACCAACCACATAGGATGCCCCACTTGCAGTTATCTTACCTACATTTTCTCCATGCTAACAGCCTCCAGTTAGAACACATCTGAAGCCTTCCCTTTTTGCCACCAGAAAGCTTTTCCAATCCCCTGCCTGCCTTTAAGTCCCTACCAAAACACCAATAACATAAATGGCTGATCCCCTTGTTATAGTAATGTCTGAATAGATGGACTTTGCTAGTTCTCATTTGGTTGGTCTTCATTATTTGTACAAGAGCAACACAGATAATGTTTTAGAGAAAAAAATAAATGTTGAAATACATTTCATCTACTTTATAGAAAGGACCATTGAGGTCTGTATGCTGGAAGAGATTATCCTTTGAAGCAATAAAGGGTCTCTTTGTCATTTTGGAAGAGGTTACTTGTTATATAGTTTTCCTAGGAAAGGAAAGTATGAGCAAAGCTAGTGTAGACATTATGAAACTAATTTCTCAGTGGCTAATGTTTCTTGAGTCAATACTCGGTCGAACTTTATTACTACTCTTGCTACCACGTACTAGATTCAGCTCTTTTTAAGTTCATCTTGAACATTTTTGTCAGTCCTCCTTCAAAGTAAACTCTAATAGTCAGGGCTATGTGTATATATACAAAAATAATAATGGAGATAGAAACCCTCATTCCCCCACCTCCGCTCTCTGACCACAAGTCCCCAGCCAATAAGAGATGGTCTCATTTGTTGTTTTATCTTTATCTCATTTTTATTCTTTATTAAATTGGATGAGACTTGGAGGTTAAACAGAGACTAGAAAACAATGATAATAACTTATCTTCAGTAGCCAAGGATGGAATGTGATGAGGAAGTGAACATTTTGGTTAATAAGTTAGTAGACCAAAAATCAATGCCCAAGTTTTAGGAAAATAGGTCAAATTTTATTTTTTCAGCTATATTGAATAAAACCTGTTTGTATTTTTTTGTTTATTTAGGGTTTTTTTTCTGATTTTAGAAGTGTTTTAAGATTATGTAGTGACTTGGAATTATCATGTGAATACCAATTATCACTAAAAAAGTGAAGTGCAGGCAAATATCAGATCTGGTCCAGATAAGAGGCATTGTCCAAGATTTTTTTTTTCCTCAAAAAATGCCACCAACTTATACTACTTTCAGTGGACATAAGACACTATTTAAGGATAAAAATGTCTTGATTACCTAAGTCTAAAAACTACAGTGCAAAATGTGAGTCCTTACTTTCTCTTTAATAGGTATACCTCAGATGCTGAGAGTCAAAAATGCCCTTCATATCACTATAGAATTTTCGCAACAGGAGATCTTTAAATGCGACATAAAAATATACCCTTCATAATGAAGCTTATCCTACATTTCTAATCAGTTTAGCTGGCCTTCAGCACATTTTTCTGTTTCTTCCATTCCATTTTTATGATGAGGTGACAAAAACTCAACATAATATTCTAGACAAGGATATGCTGTCAATTTATATAATGACACCTTAATATTTTCCACATTATTCTCACTCCTCTTCCAGTGACTTATTTTTAGCACTGTTGCACATTGAGCAAAGCTCATGATCTTTTTCTTGGAAGGTTATGGCTAATTCAATATCCATCACTGTGTATGATTAGCTTAAATTGTTCTTTCAGATGTGCATCACCTCACACTTGCCTGTTTCAAATTTCATCTTCATCATATTGTCCAATTACCTAGTTTTGTTAAGTCTTGCTGGAGTCCCTTATGGTGCTTATTGGACTGAAAATTTAGCGTCATTGAATAATACCACTCCTTTATTCACCTTGTCTTATAAGTGGTTAATAAATATATTCAACAACCAAAATCTTTTCTGGTACAGATCTCCAGGGCCTTTTGCTATTAATCTCATTCTGCATCCACAACTGGACTTGTCCCCCATTACCTCAAGGCTCTTTTCTCATCTTTTAATCCCTGGTCTGGCTTTTACCTCTAAGGCTACAATAACAAAGTTTTCTTAACGGGTACTTGGAAGGTAACTCATCAAAATTCCTGTGCAGGTCAAAAAAGCTCCTGTGTACTCCTGACAGCATTCTTGTGATCAAAACTTAAGTAGCAACCATGGTACACAATATTGCAGCCAAAGTTATATGAATGAGCCATTTTGTATTCTGCTCTGTCTATTCCTCACTTTTTTCTGTTATATGAATAAAATGTTTACTTTCATTAGTTATTTATAAGCCTCTAGACTCCTTGTAATAAAGGATTTGTAGTCTTTGGACCTACCCTCTGCCCATCCTATCACTTTATCTGTTTAAAATAGTAACTGGATTTGACTTGAAATTCACATGGCTTTGAATTTATAATTCATACAGAGTGCATTATTTACCTTCTTTTATGGACATTACACATCTTAAAGAAAAGCATAAAGTTCCACTGATATCCTAACAAATGAAAAGTTTTATGCTGTTAAATGTTTCAATATGAGAAGTCATTCCAAAATGCATTCTAATGCCCATTGAACAAGTAAGGGAAAAAAAGTCTCAGATAATTGGTTATTCAAATCCAAGGCCTGGTTTGACTTCTATATAACTTTCAAACAGGATGCCTTTAACCACAGAGAACCAGGGGCATCTCTTGGTATGTCTTTGACTCTCTATAAATGAGAACTCTTAATTCAGATTCACAGGCATTACAGCCTTGTCATTCTGCTTGTGCAGAATTTTTCACAGTAGCCATATCTAACATAACCCCCTTTAGAGTCCTCCCCAATAAATTCCAAAATGCTACCTCAGAGCTCTAAGATAAGTAATATATCATGTAATCACACAACTCACAGTTTGATATCACATAAATAAAGTGTGACAGGTTTCATGGATCTTCAAGATTCTAACAGCAGTTAAAAGAACTGAAAGGAAGAAGCAGTTATCTGGGCAGGGCATCCATTTCAAAACATGTATTACACTTTCAAAGATTCCAAAGTGACTAACGATAAGTGATTTAAGGGTACAAACTCTCTCCTTACCAAAGGACATTCCCTTTGACTCTCTTCTGTGAAACAAAATATATAGAAGCAGCCCCAGACTGCACTTTTAAATTAGGAAATAATGCACGGCAAGAGCAGATGAAGAAACAATGTTTTCATGCTTGGGAAAATGCACATCCCTTGTTTCTCAAATCCCCTTCCAAACCTAAAATTGAGAGTTCAGTTTTGTACTCAGATAATGTAAAGACTCAGACTATTGAAAAGCTGTGATGTGCTATGAAATCTTCTTTAATATCTTAACAAATACATTAGTATTTATAAGTAACTATTTATTATTTTATCTTAATAAATTACACTTAAAGAAATGCTCCTTCAGCTCTAGCATTGCTACTACTGGCATAAATCAAGTACTTTTGGATTGTCCAAAGTAGGGAGAAAAATCAAAGCCAAGATAGCAAACCCCAAAAAGAAGGTAAAGTTCTCAGACATAGATAGTATCTTAAGGGAAGATGCCACACCTTACATTTATTTCCTTCACTTCCCTATAGTTCTGGATATTTGGTTTTACAAACAGCTGCTTTAGTGAGTTAGAGAAGTCTGTGTCCTGGCTTGGCCATTCATTTTTTCATTCAACAGATTACTGACTGACACTAAATGGCACTACCCATGATGAACAGGAAGCCCCGCGTTGCTTGGGTTTCTTCACCCTAGTTCTGCTTTGATGTTTCTATCATTTTTGGACATCATGAAGATTGTTACCATACATAGAACAGCGGTCAAATACTTTATTTTCCCTTGCTGGATTTTCCCTTGTCTTCTCTACCTCTTTTATAGAGCATGTAGTCATACTAACCAAACAACCCAGAATGTAAAATGCAACAGCATGGAGAACATGTTTCAGTTTTGGCTAAACCCCAAAAGCTTGAACAGCCATTGAAGATATTCACACAAAAACCTGGCTGATGTCACCCATTCCTGGCATCAGGATCCCTGAAATTATCAGTTCTAGTGAATTTCTATTTTCAAATCTATTTAGTGAAATGAAAAGTGTTTTATCATCAGTAAATTATTCTTTCATTATAAGGTTCTATTGAGTTTCAGATATCATCTCAAAGAGATGGGAGAAAGGGATGAAGAAAAGTTCTACGCTAATACCATCCATGTTGCTAGAGGGCCAGGAATTAGGAGGTAAATTTGTTTTCCCTTTGTGATGATATTTTATCAGAAATGCTTCATTTACTTTTTCTTCTTAATTTGAACTGACAGCATAAAAAATAGCTTGGATTATTAATCCTACTAAGCTACTTCTTTTTTGTGAGCCTTCCATTGCCATATTAAGGCCTTTTAATTTTTTGTTCTGATTACTCTAATGAACTCTGATTATTAACTCTCTGTTGCTTATGTTATGATAGAATTTAAGCCATTTATCCCTATATATAATAGATTTTTACTATATTTCATCATATTAATATATGAAACTATGATATTTTAATTTTTGTGAAAAATATTTCCAGTGATTTTCAAACATTACAGTTTGGAAATTACATTACAATTTGGAAAAACATTACAGTTTGCCCAAAGTCCTAAATAAAATTGTTCCACATAGTGAAGCCACTATTTCCTCCCTAGTGAGGACTCCCCGAAAGTCTAAGAGGGTCTCATGAATTGTGTTTCTCCCAGTTACCTCTTTCCTAATCTCTGGCCATTCCTTTCATTTCCTCTCCAAAATTCAATTCAAGCTTTTTTAACCCTTTCTAACTCAAGCAACCTGCAAATTAGCCAGAACAGGATAAGAGAAAATAAATAGCACCTGCCCAAAAAATGAAGAATGGGGAGAAAAAGGAAGGAAGCAGATACAGAAGAAAAGTTCTGAAAGCTTGTTTCTGGTAGCTTTGATGACTAGTTAGAAATATTGACTTTGTGTTTCTGGATTTTCTGGCATTGCTTGATAAGAATGGCTGAGGTCCTGAGGTGCCTGAGTTGCTCAGTCGGTTGAGTGTCTGACTCTCAGTTTTGGCTCAGGTCTTGATCTCATGGGTTGTGAGACTGAACCTCACATTGGACCCTGCACTCAGCAAGGGAGTCTGCTTGAATATTCTCTCCCTCTGCCCCTCCCTCCACTTCTCTCTCCCCCTGCCCTACTTTCTGTGTGTGTCTCAAACAAATAATAAATCTTGTTTTAAAGAGTGGCTGAGGTGCTGGTAAGTAGCCTTTGGGCCTCTGGCTCTTTGTCTATTATTGTATTTACACAGAGTGCTGAAGTGCTGAAGAATTATTGCCGACCACTTAGTCACAATCCTTCTCTTACTCTCCTTGTTCCACTGCTTTAATTTGGCCTCAAAAAAAGGAGAGGAGAACGGGCACCTGGGTGGCTCAGTCAGCTAAGCATCTGACACTTGATCTCAGCTCAGGTCTTCATCTCAGGGTCATGAGGTTAAGCCCCACATTGGGCTCCAGGCTGGGTGTGGAGCCTACTTAGGGAAAAATGGATGGGGGAAGAAGAGATTGGAAGGGGGGGGAACCTATTACATGGCCTTTTGCTGTTTAAAAACATCAAAAAGTGTTCTGCTTATAATGTCTTGAAGTCTATTATTCAGTCCTTCAGAAATTTATTTTCGAACGATCTGTAAACCAATAGAGAAATATTCCACCTCTTTCTCAGAACTTAACATAAATCCTGGTACAATTCAATCTTGGGGAAATGTAATATAAGAAAACATATAAAGTTTCAAATGTAAAATGAAATTGCAATAATATAAACTATGTCAACAACAGGTTCTCTATGTTAAGTAATGCAGAAATATATCATCCTTTTTCCAAAACTCTGTGAAACTGAAACAAAATTCTTCCCCCAAAACAACAAAAAAAGGAAATGATAAATAACTACAGTGATTTGCTCCCAATTTTTTGGCCAGCCTATACTGTGTTAGCACCCTGCACCAACCCAACCACAGGTGTTGGAATCAAGAATGACTCTCTGCAGGTAGCTTGTTACCTAGGAACCACATCAAGGTCTTAAGTGTCATAAAGCAGGTTAGCTTATGAACCTGTATTTGCCTTATAAACTCCCTTGGCTTTATTATCCTTGGAAATAGTCTCATGACAGCTAAGTGAACAGAAATGAAATAAAGGTTTATCAGGCAGCACTGAATAAGCTAAACACCGAACAGTTAAACAGCAGAAATCAGTGATGATGCGTACAGTAAAAAGAAAAATCACTGCCAAAAAAATGTGTTTGTTAAATGATCCTTCTCTAGGGTGCCTGGGAGGCTCAGTTGGTTAAGCTCTGCCTTCGGCTCAGGTCATGATCCCAGGGTACTAGGATCAAGCCACACATCGGGCTCCCTGGTCAATAAGAAACCTGCTTCTCCCTGTCCTGCTTGCTCCCCATGCTTGTGCTTGCACATGCACTCACTTTCTTTCTCTCTGTCAAATAAATAAATAAAATATTTTTTAAAAATAAATAAACAGATGATCCTACTCTAAATAATTCTACTCTAAAGCTGCAAGAAAAGAATGAACAAAACTATTTTCCTTTATTTCTAACACTATCCAGAATGGGTAAATTGTCCTATTTTGAAGTCCATTTATTAAAGAAGTCCAAAGTTTCAAGGTAGGATTGATAGAACATGAAATAAGGGTTTGACTGATAGCTGGTAAAGACTTGCTGAGCTGAGCCATTAATTTACCTGATTTCAAAGACTCCTAAGTATCCTGTCTACACTTAAAAAAATTATTTTCAGAGCTAGAATTATATAAAATATACACAGAATGTTAGGTTTGAGTAGGGGAAAACAATAGTGACATTAAGCCAATCAGCTCAGACATTCATCCACAGAACTAGAATTGTCTGAGCTCATTTTTTAATGAATGCAAGAGTCTTTCATTAAAGCTTCAATATATCATCAAATATTCATTGTCCTTCAGGTTTTTAGGAACTAATTTCTAACATGCTCTTCTAATGAAATATTGTGCTTTCGAATTAAACAAAACTCAGTACAATGTAAGTTGCTTCAGTAGGGGCTTTTTCAATGCTCTGGAATCCTTGAATATTTGCTTTAGCTATAAAGGTGGTGACCCAGTACCCTAATTTTGGTCATCATTTCACAAAAAGCCAATTTAGTAACTTGATTAAAAAAAATTCAAGTACAGAGTCTGAATAGTAAATATTTCTACTCAAAGTGTGAATACAAACATGTTTTCTTAACAGTTTATCCACTGGGAAATATTTTTAGAAATGGGTTGATGCTGTTCTTGCTCTAAGTGCTCCTAGAGCAAAAATGTGTGTGATTTCTTTCAAAACTCAAGAAACAGCATTAATTGAAAAACCAGGTGCCAAGAACATGACAAAATTAAACTGTGCTTCCGAGTGCACTTTGTTTCCTATGTTTTATTTTCCATGAGCTGTTCTGGTCTATGTGCAATCCCTCAGGGCTCCCCTGTTGCTGGTTCCTTTCATTGCATGTTATACCATAGATAGGTCCAGACATCATCTACATAAGCCCAGAGCAATTTTAATTAATAAAAAAGAGCATTCAAAAATGTGAAAATCAAGACTTTAAAATGCATAGAGTAGTAATACCAAAAGGAGTATCATTTATTCTGTTGCTGGAGTACACATGAAGTAGCTTATTGTGGTTGTTGATGCTTTGCAACTAAGAAGGCAAAAATGTCAGAAATTGAAATATCTACAAGTGTCCATTTAAAATGACATGTTGGGAGGGGGAGGAGTTAAGATGGCAGAGAAGTAGGAGGACCCTGGGGTTTCCCTGTCCCTTGAACACAGCTGTACTGAGGTCAGATCAATAGGAACACCCAAGAAATCAATATGAGGTTGGGAAGGAGGATCGCCACAGTTGGAGGAAGACAGTGTGGCAGGTGCATGGATGTGGACTGGGGGAGGGAACACTTTCAGCAAGGAGAGAAAAAGGAGAAAGGGAGAGATGGGTTGAGAGAGTGTGGTCTCAGGTTGCTCAAGAAGGAAACCTCATGGAGCACAGACTGGGAAGCTGGAGGATCTGAGTGTCACAGGTATTTTGCAGTCAGTGAGTAGAGTCCAAGCTCTGATTTTGGAAGTGCATGACTTAACCTAGAGTGGATCTGCAGCATGGGTTCCTGGAGGCAGGGAGGTCTCTGACCCAGGAGCATGTAAAAAGTGGTGTAGGGATCTCCTGGGTCACACTGGGAGAGATCATTCCCCTTCCTAGAGTACATTTGGAAGAGGGTACATTGCCTCTCCAAGGACAAAGGACCCTGCAGGCACCAGCAAATGGCCTTTCATCAGAAGGGGACAAAGGTGGGCCCAGTGAGTAGATAACCAAGTCCCTGCTTTTCAAGGTAACATACCATAGATTCTGAGAATCATGCAGGAGGGCAGACTGTTTTTCTGGGACAAAAGGCACTAGTCAGAGTGCAGCCAGACTCTAATCTGGGGGAGGGATAGGAGGTGAGTGCTGGCTCCTTTAAGATTTAGACTTTTAAATCCCAGCCATGTGCCAAAGAAAAAATACAGGAGAGGTGGGCCCCAGATACAACAATGGCTTGCCTTTCTGTGAGGGCTTCCTGACAGAAGGGTTGGGGGATTGAGATCCCCTCTCCAGAAGAGAGTGGGGTGGTGACATTTTACCTACACTATCAGAACAGCTGGACTTCAGAGAGCAACACAGAGGCCCCCAGTGGAGGTGAGAGCTGCTTACACCAAACCCTACCTGTGTCTGGCAAGTACTTTTTTAAAAGGGACAGGATTGACTCAGCCAGCACAGCTAGTCTCTGCCACCAAAAGAGCAACACCAGCAACACACTGCAAGTACCAAATCTACAGATCATACAGCGCTTCAAAGCATCCCCTTCAGTTCTGGTGGAACTAGGACAAGGCTATAGGGTTTTTACTTTCCTTATTCGTTTTTTTTTTTTTTTTTTCCTTTTAGAATCAAACTTAAAGTTTTTTTCTTTGTTAGTTTGTTTCTTCATTTCCTTTTCTCTCTCTTTTTGTGTTGTTTTTGTTTTTGTTTTTGTTTTTGTTTTTTCTTGGATCAGGCTTCTTTTTTTCTTTCCTTTCTTTTTCTTTGGAATCAGGCTTATAGTTTTGTTTGTTTTTGAGCAATCATTTTTTTTTTCTCTTTTTGTTTCTTTCCTTTTTTTCCAGGCTTTTTTTAACAAAAAAATAAAAGAACACCCACTGCAGGAAAGGAGGAGCTCTACAGAGGACTGACCAGTGGGAAAGAGCAACCAAAACTAACAGCAGAGTGCACACAGCATACACCAGAAACACTTCCTGAAGTGCCACGCCCCTGACAGTCTATGACCTCTTTTTAATATAGCATTACTCTGAGGTACAGGAAACATAACAAGGTTTCATAACATGCAAAAGATAGAAACTTAGCCAAAAATGACAAGATGGAGGAATTCTCCCCAAAATAGAGATCAGGAAGATATCACAGCCAGGTACTTGCTGAAAACAGATATAAGCAATATATGTGAACAAGAATTTAGATCAACAGTCAGAAGACTATTAGCTGGACTTCATAACGGCATAGAAGACACCAGAGAAACCCTTGCTGCAAACATAAAAGACCTAAAAACTCGTCAGGCTGAAATTTGAAAATGGTATAACTGAGATGCAAAATAGATTGGATATGATCACAATGAGGACTGAAGAAGATGAGGAGAAAATAGGTGATATAGGAGATAAAATTATGGATAAAATCTTTCTTCAAGGGGCACCTGGGTGGCTCAGTGGGTTAAAGCCTCTGCCTTCAGCTCAGGTCATGATCCCAGGGTCCTGGGATCGAGCCCCGCATCGGGCTCCCTGCTCAGTGGGGAGCCTGCTTCTCCCTCTCTCTCTGCCTGCTTCTCTGTGATCTCTGTCAAATAAATAAATAAAATCTTAAAAAAAAAAAAATCTTTCTTCAAAAGAAGAGGGAAGAAAAACTATTAGAACATGAGACTTAGGGAACTCAGCAATGCCAAAAGGTAAAATAATATCTGTATCATAGGGGGCATCTGGGTGGCTCATTTGGTCATGATCAGCTCAGGTCATGATCTCAGGGTCCTGGGGTTGAGCCCCACATTGGACTCTCTGCCCAGCAGGGAGCCTGCTTCCCCTTCTTTCTACCTGCCTCTCTGCCTGATTGTGGCCTCTCTTTCTGTCAAGTGAATAAATAAAATTTTTTAAAATAATAATAATAACAATAATAACATCTGTAACAGAGGAGTCACAGAGAGGAAGAGCTGAAGAGAGAGGAAGATTTATTTAAACAAATTATAGCTGAGAAAAACTTCCCTAATCTGGGGAAGAAAACAGGCATTCAAGTACAAGAGGCACAGAGAACTACCCTCAATATCAACAAAAACCGGTCAATACCATGACATATCATAGTGAAACTTGCAAAATACAAAGATAAAGAGAGAAATATGAAAGCAGCTAAGGGGGGGGGGAGGTCCTTAACCTACAAGGGTACACACATAAGGTTAGCAGCACACCTGTCAGAAAGGACTGGCATGATATATTCAACATGCTAAATGGGAAAAATATGCAGTCAAGAATACTTTACCCAGCAACGGTCAATCACAATAGGAGAGATAAAGAGTTTCCAAGAAAAAGAAAAAACTAAAGGAGTTTGTGAACACTAAACCAGCTCTGCAAGAAATATTACAGGGGACCTTTTGAGCGGGAAAGAGAGACCAAAAGTAACAAAGACTAGAAAGGAACAGAAACAATCTACAGGAACAGCAACTTTATAGGTAGTACAATGGCATTAAATTCATATCTACCAATAATTACTCTGAATGTAAATGGACTAAATATTCCAATCAAAAGACAGAGGGTATCAGAATAGATGAAAACATAAGATCCATCAATATGCTACATACAAGGAGCCCTTTGGTGGCTCAGTCAGTTAAGCATCTGCCTTCAGCTCGGTCATGATCCCACAGTCCTGGGATCGAGCTCCATATTGGGCTCCCTGCTCAGCAGGAAGCCTGCTTCTCCCTCTCCCTCTGCCTGCCACTGCCCCAGCTAGTGCTCACTCGCTTTCTCTCTGTCAAATAAAATAGATAAAATCTTTAAAAATATATATGTGGTGCTTACAAGAGACTCATTCTAGACCCAAAGATACCTCCAGATTGAAAGTGAGGGGATGGGCATCAAAAGAAATCTGGAGTAGCCATACTTACAGCAAACAAAATAGATTTTAAACCAAAGATTGTAATAAGAGATGAAGAAGGTCACTATACCATAATAAAGGAGTCTATGCAACAAGATGATCTAACAATTGTAAATATTTATGCCCCTAGCTTGGGAGCAGCCAAATATATAAATCAATTGATGACAAAGAAACTCATTTATAATAATACATTAAGAGTAGGGGACTTTAAGACCCCAATCACAGCAATGGACAGATCATCTAAACAAAATCAACAAGGAAACAAGAGCTTTAAATGAATGGCTAGACAAGATGGACTTCATCAATGTATTCAAAGCATTCCATCCTAAAGCAGCAGAACACATTCTTTTTAAATGCACATGGAACATTCTCCAGAACAGATCACATACTGGGTCACAAATCAGGCCTCAACCAATACAAAAAACTGAGATCATACCATACGTATTTTCAAATCACAATGCTATGAAACTTGAAGTCAACCACAAGAAGGAATTTGGAAGGACCACAAATACAGGGAGGTTAAAGAACATCCTACTAAAGAATGAATGGGTCAACAAGGAAATTAAAGAGGAATTAAAAAACACATGGAAACAAATGAAAATGAAAACATGACAGTCCAAAACCCTTGGGAGGCAGAAAAGGTGGTCCTAAGAGGGATGTATATAGCAATATAGGCCTTCCTCAAGAAGCAAGAAAAATATCAAATACATAAGCTAACCTTACACATAAATGAGCTAGAAAAAGAACAGCAAATAAAGCCAAATCCAGCAGGAGAAGGGAAATAATAAAGATTAGAGCAGGAATCAATGATATAGAAATAAAAAATTAGTAGAACAGGTCAATGAAAGTAGGAGCTTATTCTTTGAAAGAATTAAAAATAAATGTATAAACCCCTAGCCAGACTTATCAAAAAGAAAAGAGAAAGGACCCAAATAAATAAAATCATGAATGAAAGAGGAGAGTTCACAACCAACACTGCAGAAATACAAACAACTATAAGATAATATGATGAGCAATTATAGGTCAACAAATTAGGCAATCTGGAAGAAATGGATAAATTCCTAGAAACATATTAACTACCAAAGCTGAAACAGGAAGAAATAGAAAAACTTCGCAGACTAATAGCCAAAGAAATTCAATCAATAATCAAAAATCTCCCAACAAACAAGAGTCCAGGGCTGGATAGTTTCCCCGGGGAATTCTACCAAACATTTAAAGAATTAATACTTATTCTTATGAAACTATTCAAAAAAATAGAAATGGAAGGAAAGCTTCCAAACTCATTTTATGGGGCCAGCAATACCTTGATCCCAAAACCAGACAAAGACCCCCCCTAAAAAGGAGAATTACACCACTATTCCTGATGAACATGGATGCAAAAATTCTAAACAAATACTAGCTAATCAGATCCAACAGTACATTAAAAGGATTATTCACCAGGACCAAGTGGGATTTATTCCTGGGCTATAATTGTGGTACAACATCTGCAAATCAATCATCATGATACACCACATTAATAAAACATAGGATAAGAATCATATGATCCTCTCTCTCAATAAATGCAGAAAAAGCATTTGACAAAAACAGCATCCTTTTCTTTTTTTTTTTTTTAAAGATTTTATTTATTTATTTGGCAGACAGAGAGAGATCACAGTAGGCCAAGAGGTAGGCAGAGAGAGAGAGGAGGAAGCAGGCTCCCCGCTGAGCAGAGAGCCCAATGCGGGGCTCGATCCCAGGACCCTGGGATCATGACCTGAGCCAAAGGCAGAGGCTTAACCCACTGAACCACCCAGGCTCCTCACAGCATCCTTTTCGTAATAAAAACCCTCAAGAGGGGCACCTGGGTGACTCAGTAGGTTAAATGTCTACTTTTGACTCAGGTCATGATCTCAGGGTCCTGGGATCCAGCCCCACATTGGGCTCTCTGCTCAGCAGAGAGTCTGCTTCTCTCTATCCCTCTCTCTCTCTCTGTGTGTTCTCTCTCTCTCTCTCTCTCCCTCTCTCTCAAATAAATAAATCTTTAAAGAAATATCCTCAATAATGTAGGGGTAGAAGAACATACCTCAACATCAAAAAGGCCATATACAAGAACCCACAGTTAATATCATTCTCAATGGGGAAAAACTGAGAGCTTTTCCCATAAGGTCAAGAACATGACAGGTATGTCCCATTCTCACCCCTGTTGCTCAACATAGTACTGAAAGTCCTAACCTCAGCAGTCAGAAAACGAAACAAAATAAAAGGCATCCAGATCAGCACAGAAGAAGTCAGACTTCCACTCTTCAGAGATGGCATGATACTTAATGTAGAAAACCTGAAAGACTCCTCCAAAAAATTGCTAGAACTAATACAGGATTTCAGAAAAGTCATAGAATATAAAATCAAAACACAGGAGTCTGTTGCATTTCTATATTCTACACCAATAATGAAGCAGCAAAAAGAAATCAAGGAATAGATCCCACCCATTTACAATTATACCAAAAACCATAAGCTACCCAGGAATAAACCTAACCAAAGAGATAAGGATCTGTACTCTGAAAACTATAGAATACTTAAGAAAGAAATTGAGGAAGACACAAAGAAATGGAAAAAACATTCCATGCTTATGGACTGGAAGAACAAATATTGTTAAAATATCTACACTACCCAAAGCAATCTACATATTCAATGCAATCACTATCAAAATAGCATCAGCATTTTTTCACAGGCTGGAATAAGAAATTCTAAGATCCAAATGAAACTATAAAAGACCCACGATAGTCAAAGTAATGTTGAAAAAGAAAGCCAAATAAAATTAAAAAGTGTAAAAGCGGGGGTCTATTATTTAATAAAAACTATATAGGAACCAAAAATCTGAATGGGAAAATCTTTAATGAAACAAAGAAATGTTTCTCATTAGCTATAAACCTGAACAAGTTTCTCAGGCCCTCAATATAATTTCCTTGTGATTACTGGATTAGGGTTTGAGAGGCATGCCAAACTGGGCCTCACACACACATCTGAGCAGATAAAATAAAGAGGAGACACACAGCAGCACAGCAAATCATGATAGCTGTCTTAATAACTTAGTCATGTTCATGACATGTTCAGTACAGTGACCCCCCCCCCAAGGGAATTGCAATAACTAAAATTTTTTCTCAAATAAGTAAAAGTAATCTTAAGGACTATGGCACTTTCAAAAACTTTCTATGGTCAAGAGAATATAGGAATTCCAAATATTTTATTTTGTTCTTGTTCCAAAAAGGAAGTGCGGCTTTATGTGCTTGATTTGGCAAATCCTCCCACGGGATTCCAGGGTAGAGACTGTTTAACATGGTAGCCATTCTGTTCAAGCCCTGTCAGAAGCAAGCCCAGAACCAGGACCCAGATATTTTTCCCCTTTGACTTAATATAACATTTCAGGCTGTAAGTGCCAGAAGCAACTGGCTTCCCAATTGCAAGAGAAAAACCTAAGTAGAAAGTCTGCATGTACTGTTACTGGACAATAAAAGTAGGAGCACTAAATGTGGGCATATTTGTCAAAGTACATCAACAGGAATCCACTAACTTATTTATCCTTAGATTCTAGGTAGACAGTATTTTAGCCGCTCAGTTTTGTAACATTAAACTCATTATCCTATTTCCTACATAATACCTAGCAGATGCCAAATCAATGAAATGAATTTTTAAAAACCCATTTTAATCCTCTCTGGACAGGTAGTGAGATGGAGTTAGAGAATGACAGGGCCACTTCAAGACCACTCTTCCTATCCTAAGCCTGGCTACCACTGGCTTATGGCACTGGAAAAGGAAATAGCATTGTTTAGGGTACTAACCCAGGCAAATAGTTCTACCTTCTTTAAAATATACCATTTTACTGATGAGTATCTGAAAGTTGAGTAAAGTATGTGTTAGGAACATGAACTCACCCTTACTTTATGCATTGATACAGTCTTCACTGCTTCTTTGTACTTGAATTGATTTTCTTTTTGAAGATGTTAAGTGATCTATTTTGCCAATTAATCTTTCTTTTTTTCCCCCTAAAAAGTCAGAGCTGGTATTCAGTTCACATGAGTATAGCGGTACCAGTTTTCACCACTGGCATCCATTCTGATTAGTCAGAATTGGTGTCTGAGCTAGCCAGCTGGTGAATACTTTGAATATCATCCCTCTGTGCCTAAAGTCAGTATCTGTGTTTACTTTTTCTGTTACTTGTATTCATTACTGGACCAGATGGATCTAATAGGAAGGCCAGACTTAACCTTGGACAACCTAGATTTTAATCCCAGCTCCATCTCTTAATTAATTATATGACTAATTTCTAGAGATCAGTTTCTTTATCTATAAAATAGAGGCAATAATATATGTCATTATATACATAGACATTAGGATTATTGAGACTATTAAACGAGTTAATTCTTGGAGAGTGATTTAATCTGCATTATGGTAAAGTACCCAATTATTGGCAGCTTTTATTATTAGGCATTGAAAGGCCAAACCTCGGGCTGCCTACACTCTTCCCATACACTTTCAACATCCTCTTACTGATAAAATAAACGAAGGGAGGATATAAAACCAACTTCATGATAACCAGTACAACTTATCTGACAGAAAAGGGAACAAAAAAATCCAATATTCACACAACCTCTTGGGGCTCAGGACTTCTTATAGAGACACCCCTACCTGGAGGTAAGATACAGATATCAGGTAAGTTCAAACATGCTATATAATGTGCTTTCAAGTCACTTTGTTTCAAGGGCACTGGTTTGTATTCTATGAGAAAATCTACTTTTCATTTAGTTTTTATATAACACAAGTCTTTGTAGAAATCTGAGAACTAATTCTTTCCTCAGTGTGATATATGTCCATCTGAGCTAATGGGTAGATAACATTTATTGATTTCTTATGAAGTATCTGGCACTATTTTAAATGTTTTGCATATAACAACTCACTTAATCCTCCCAACAAACTTATGAGGAATAGGTACTATTATTATTCCCATCTTATAGAAGGCTGAGTAGGCTAAGCCATAGAAGGATTTGAAAATTTACCGAAGATAATACACTTAGCAATGCTGCAACTAGGATTCAACCTAAACCTTCAGGCCCTAGAGCCTTTGCACTAATGACCGTACTATACAACTTCTCTTTGGAATACCACATATGTATAACTTCCAAAAATCTTTTAACAGGCCTAATTATTATTTCTTTGATATTCAGTTTTAGATTCACACTTGGGCCCAAATACACACCTACCATTTACAGCTTCCTGCATAGGTCATGCCAAAGAAGTATTTTAAATTAAATTGATTACAAAAGCCCTTGAAATAAACTTAGAAGTGAGAAAGCTGACCAAGAAAATTTAAGAGGTATCATACTCAAAAAGAAATGAGAAAGGAACACTGCTCAAGCAAGGGGTGCATTCTTGGTTTACTAATGATGCCCAAGAAAGGCATTACAAATTATATTTGGATCTGCCTATTTTAGGTAGATTTCCATTATGACACCCTCATGGTTTTATTTTTTAGATAATACTGGTTTAGATTAGGAAAAAAGTGATCTGAGAAATCCACTTGTTGAAAAAAAGGAAATACGAAAAAGTACAAAGGATAAACTAAAAGTCACCCACTATCTTATCTCCCTAAAACAATCATCCTTAGTAATTTAGTTGAGTTCTTTCAACTTACACTTTTCTAGGTAACCAAAATATTATTTCACTGAGTATAGCTATTATTATTTGCAATAATATATTTTTAACTGATACTCTTATTAACATGCTTTAATATTATGCTGTAATTAGAGGTGAGAAGACCTGAATTCACAGGAACAAATTAACCATGCAAGGTTTAGGAAATAATTAATGTATTCATAAATATATACATATGTAACAAAGACATATGCAACTAAACATAAAAATTATACACACATAATTAAGAATACGGACTTTAGAATCATGGGTTCAAAGAGCTGGCTATACTCTTTGCCAAACTATAGAACTTTGGTTAAGTAAGCTCTCTATGACTCAGATTTCTTGTCTGTAAGGTGGGAATCTGTATGTTGTAGCTGTTTGGGGGGCACTGTGAGAAGAGATGAGTGAAAAATCCTTAAAACCATTCCCAGCATTCTCCTTTCCTCCTCTCCTGTTCTGTTGGGTTAGGTAAACACTCATGTCTTCCGTAGTAGGGTGCATTTACTTACTTACTTACTTATCTAGTAAGTCCAGTGAATACTGAATTCAATTCAAGCATGAGTGGTCTCTGTCAAAGATCTCTTTGTGCTAACTGTGCTTCATTACACAATCATTTATGATATCCAACTTCCAAGACAGGATAGTATGGAGTTAAACCTGAACAACCCATAAGTATATATATGATGACGCTGGCTTCAATTACAATTATTGATCTAAGCCTTCTATGCAAAACCCAGCAACAGTCAGCTCTCAGCTAAGTGTGTCAGTTGGTTAGGAGGGAGAAATTAGGTAATTGGGGGAAAAAAAATTTTTTTTTCAAAATCTCAGGTGAACTACGACCCAGTTTCAGATATGATTAATTTGATTCACAGGCCATATGTTGCACAGCTGTGGTTTTTTAAAAATCTTTGCTGAACATGGCTAGTTAATATCTATCACAGCCCTGCTTTAAGCATATTCTTCCTTGACCTCTTAGTTCTGTCAGGTCCTGAGACCATCTCTGTTCCATATCGCTTGGTGTTTGGTCAGTTGCTATATCAGAGCTGACTTCCTGCTTACAGATCTCTCAGGTTCTCTGCCTGTAATTACTTGAATTTGGCATTAGGGCTTTCTACAACTGCACAGACATGGTCAGCCATATTGCTATTGTTCTGACAATTTCTGACCCTATTTACTCTTACACAAATTCCTGTAATGGGAAATTCTGGTGGCATAACACTCTTCAAGTACAAACTTTCCCCCCATTTCATTTTATATACAAAATCACTCCTTTTGTCAATGAATGAAATCTGCAGATAATTTTATGAGAAAAAATGTATCATTTTGCTGTCTTTAAATGGGGAAAGAATGAGTACCAAGCTGTTTCCTGGAAGAGTCTCCTCTATTACTCAAAAAGTTTCTTCTAGAGTTATTTCCTTTTTGCTCTTATCAAATATCACCCTTGCCCCTAGTTCAGCAGCCTAAGTTATATTTTGTTCTTTTGCTGCCTCAAATAACTTTGCTGTTCAAAAGATATGTATGCAAATATACTTACATACACACAACATACATGTACATAATATGCATATTATACATACACACACATGTACATATTTATATATCATTAAATTTTACCATAAGAAGCAATGACACTTACAGGAATTCAACTTAAATGACAGCAAAATTAGTTTTCTAATTAAGTCACTGCATGTTGTTTTTCTCAGCAGCTCTGCTCTCAGATGAATCCCTTCCTCTCCTGAATCCCACGCACCATCCATAGCTTGTTCTCTTCCTTCCCACTGTGCCATCCTTTATCAACCAGAGCAGTCAAATCAACCCTTGGGGTGTTCTTAAAAGCACCATATGCCCAACAGAAGAGCACTTGAATTACTCTGCATACCAGAACCTGCTGTACATTACAACAGATTATTAACAGAGACCAAAAACTAGGCCATGATGCGATCTTATAACCCCTTAGAAACAGTCACCTGAGAGCACTCCTTGATCTATTCATTCTATCTTTCAGAATCTCATTTCCATCAACTAAATGAGTCAGGCACTTAAAAGATTCTTAGATGAAATGACTTCTGACCTAAAGCTTAGCCATCTTGCTTATTTCTTTATATGCACCATGCATTTTTTTTAAGAAAGCACTTCTGAACAATATAGCTTCTATATAATGAAAAAAAAAAAAGAAAGTAAATGAACTTTTCTAACTTACCTCAGTGAATTTCTTTGTAGAATTTCTCCACAAAAAAGAGGTAGTGACAGAGCAGACATATTAGTTTAAGAACTTAAATAACAAGTACATTTTTAATATATAAATACTTCTAAAAGATTTTTTCAGTTCTATGATTTACCTTTTATATTCAGTCCTAGCCCTGCCTTGTGAAAAATTTTCAGATTGCCTTCATTGTGCTTTCTAGCTTCCCTAGGCTGAAAAATTGTATCTTTTTTTCACATAGGCCTGATACCCTAAACAAGGCAGTATTTCATTCTCATATTAATTAGTTTAGGGTCAGAAAGACTGAGTAGCCTCCCTTCACCCTCACCTGTTTGTGAAAGGGAGTCACTCTGAAAGGATATAGGAATGATACGCAACATACTGTGCTTATTCTGCAAAGTATGTAATAAGTGAGATTTGATGGTAGAACATAGTAAAACACAGTTCAGTCTTGTAAGATGTGGCAGGTGAAAAGAAACCACAGAGGAAGCTTCTCATGGTGACAACAAAGAGAAAAGGCAGGACTGGAGGTGGTCACTTGGCACAGCCTTGAAAGTAATGGTTGATATAGACAAAAACATGGCGGTGAACTTACTACAGTGAAAGTTATGATAGAAAATAATAATTCCATGGCCATGCTCTTTCTACACTTAATTTTTCCTAGAAAAAATATATTTCCATAGGAATGAGGAGTTGATCTAAAGTGGCTATTAAATGGAAGTATCTAAATAGCCATTACATCTTAAGATTAAAAACCCACACATGAAAGTTGCTAAAGTCAGACAACTATTAGTCTGCCAGTTATATAAAATTGCAAAGGTAAAATGAAATTCTTTAGCATATTAAACTGTATTCTATGGGCACTTGTTTTTAGGAACTTCATATTCTACTTAGATACAGTAAAGACTTGGGTACAAATTACTAGTACTAACATTCCTCTAAGAAGAATATTAATCTTTCTTAGTGTAGTATAAAACAAATTTATTCAGAGTTTAAAGGCCTGGGATTGAGGTCCACTCTACTACATGATTCAAATACGTTGTTTAACCATGCTGATTGTGCCACATGTACTTATAAGGATGCCTTATACTTGTACCTTGTGGGATATTACACAAATGAAAGATAGTACATAAAGCTTTGGGTACTTAACAAAAGTTAGGTACCTCACTCACATGGCCATAATGGATGGATTACAGAGTCCAAATACTTTAAGTGCTATGCTTGTACTCTGGTTTTACACTAAATCAATCTGTTTTTTCCTCAAGAAAGTTGGATGTGGCCGTCAGCTTCAGCTTAACAGCACGTTTCATACCTAGATATATAATATTTGGATAACATAGTCAAACACATTTTATTTTTGCCCTAACTGAAGTGACAATTAAATGACTATTAGCATAGCAAGCTGACACATGAAATACACAGAGCTAGTCCCTATTAATTCAGGTAGGAAATAAAGATAGGAAGTATGCTCTTCTTGTAAGAGAGGAAGGCAGGATTAGCAGATGCAAAGATCTAAGTAATTCAGTGGCACAAGTTGCTCAAGAACTAGAATTAAGTTCCTATGCAAAATGAATTGCTAAGGAGAAAGGTAAAGTTAAATATAAGTAGCAGAATCATCATTACCTCTGTCCTCTAAGTAAAAGTTAGGGATCAAATCCCATACATTCTTGGCATATCTTCTAAGAAAAGCCAGTTCCTTAAATCTTCTTGTTTTTCTGTATACAAGCCTTACATCTCCCTTCAGTGAGGCTCCAATAAAGATAGAAAGAACAAGAAGGATTTGTCAGGGATATACCTTCAGTTTAAGTTCTGACTTTGTATGTCTTCCTGAACTGAAAACTACACCTCTCAGCCTTCCTTGAAACCAGGATTCTGGACACAAATTCTCTCTGATTAAATCACTCAGATGCGATCTGAAAGGAGACAAGCTCGGGGTTTTCTGCTTCATGTCAAGTACCAGTTCCCAGTTTCCTGGATATTAAGAGGCAGCTGCATCAGTGGTAGGAACAGTCATGTTCTGTGCTCCTGTCCCAATTAGCAGCTTCTTTGGTGTTGAGAGACAGGGGTGGTGGTAGCAGCTTCCAGATCCCAGCTCTCTGTTCCCTGGGTTACAGCCATAGCAGTATATACCAGAACTACAGAGTTTTATCTGCAGCTTTCTGATTTCTTCCATTCCCAACTGCAGCAGCATTAACTGGAAGCTCGGTTCTATAGCATTCTAAGAGTCAGGCCTCGCATTTGCTCCTGCAGTCTTCCAGCAATTTCTCTTAGCACCATATTCCCTGTATTATATTCCTTTATGCCAAAATATCTAAAGGAGGTTGTGTTTTACAAACTGAACACTGATGATGAAGGTTTTGACTCAAATGCCTACTTCAATTAATTGGTAATGACTGCCTAGGGCAATGTATTTAGAAGAATTTTGAGACTGAGGCCCAAACTCCATGAAAAAGACTGCTTTACTGGGTGTTATATGCAACTAATGAGTCACTAAATTCTATCCCTAAAACAAATAATACCATATATATTAACTAAATTGATTTTTTAAAAAAAGAAAAAGATTGTTTTATACTTAGAATGGGAACATTACACATTGGCCACATTATACACTTACTTAAATTGCTGTTTGTGTGCGTGTGGGGGGAGAATGTGTCTGTATGAATAAATACAAAATTTGAGAATACAGGTAAAACTTAAAAATTTAATTTGTATTCAAGTAGAGCTATAGTGAAAATGAACTAGGTATACCAAATTAAACAAAGATTACATAGAGAAAAATGTTAGATTTATTCATAGGAATGCTAATTGTGACATCTACGAGTTAAAATTTATTAGACTCAAAATAGCAGAAGTTACTTCAATACAATCCCTCTACTCTAAACCCAGTCTTCAGGGATATAAAATCTGGCAGTTTTGTTCTCTCAACTTGCTGAATTGCTCACTGCTGGAAATGATTTTAAAGGATTAATTTTAAAGAAACTTTAAACAGAAAATCAAACTATCCAACAAGAATATCACCACCACCACCACCACCACCACCTCTCTGTTCCTCTGACTTTATAAATGTTTATCTTGAGAAGATAAGTTAGTGAGGGGTTTTCTCCCCATTCTGAAAGGCAATCATTTTTGTCCTGAGAGTGTTAATACTTCAGTAATTTAAGCTTCCTAATTTGATGCTTTTTGGTTAAGAAGGAAAGCTTAAGTGAGGAAAGGAAATGCTGAGAGGAAATTACTTGAACAGAACTTAATAGTTTTGTGATAGGAAGCTGTGATCACATTTTTTTCACAGTATGAGTCAGTCATATAAATGTTTGGTTTACTTAGTTTCTTAATTTGATATGAGACTAAACTGGGCAAAACTTGATAGTAAAATGTTATTTTTCATGAGTTAAACTATATTGATTTTATTATTAATATAATATCTCATATTTATAAGTGAAACTGGTATAAGTGGGCTTTTGGTCAGCATAAAGCTCACTTTTAAAAGTACGTTTGTAAATGAATTTCTGGCCTGTGCTGTAATTTCAATAACCCTGCCTCACACATAGGTAGTTGAAGATTGTGGTTATAGTTACTATTAGTGTCAACACAATGTAAGTAGGGTTCATTATGAAACTCTCTGGGGATTCCTAAAGTGATTACATTCTCTTTGTAATCCACAAAAAGAAACTCTTCAAAGGATAACAATTCAATGAGATGAGATGAAAACCATCTGGTCCACTTGTAAATCCTACCCTTATATTTTGTGGTATGTCATTGCTGTTCTGTCCTATTAGCACCAGAGAATGAAATTCAGGAAGGTTGGTTTTTATCATTTTTTTCCTTACAAAAATGGAAAAGGGGTTGAACATCAATTATTAGAGTAGCCTCCTGCCTAATCTCTGACAAAGGCCCCCATCAAACGCAATTCCCCAAACCACCTTTCTTCACACAATTATGTATGTTCCCTAATGGTTTTATTGTCATAGCAAAAACCAATACATTTTTTTGTTAATTTATACCAATCTTTTTTTCATTTTTCTATTACTCACATATTATTCTCTTCAAGCATACTAATAGGCAATAATCAGGGGCACCTGGATGGCTCAGTGGGTTAAAGCCTCTGCCTTCAGCTCAGGTCATGATCCCAGGGTCCTGGGATAAAGCCCCCGCCACAGGCTCTCTGCTCCGCAGGGAGCCTGCTTCCTTCCCTCTCTCTCTCTGCCTGTCTCTCTGCCTACTTGGGATCTCTGTCAAATAAATAAAATCTTAAAAAAAAAAAAAGCAATAATCAATTGGTACCTGGAAGATTCTCTTCCTGAATATCTCTGACTCAGCTCCCATAGTTATAGAAAGTCTACAATTACGAAAACAAACAAACAAATTTAGCTCATGATAACAAATGCCAACCTATATTGCCTTGATCAGCTTGAATTCAAAAAACTAAGAAATTCAGAGGTTCTATATGTACCTTGGGTAAATACCATCCTCTTTTGACATGTAAATTTCTGGGAGAGGTAGTACATTGAGTCCCTATAATTGAGAAGGAAATGGTTTAGTAAATCTCTTTCCAAGTGGGTATAGGCAACATAGGGTATGGGATTTCTAGTGTACCCAAGGCCCTAGGAAAGAAGAGAGTACTTTATGTAAGGCACACACTTGATTTCCTGCCCCTAAACTAACTTCTCCCTCAGAGAGGTGAATTTTTTTTTTCAAATGCAAATCTGTTTCTTCTTCTAAGGGAGCATTTCCAATGGAATTCAATTGTATTTTTGTCCTGCCTCTTGTGAGAATTCTCATTCAAGTTTCTGTTCCAGCTCCAGCCCCACCAGATCTTAAGCCCAATCCCACCCAGCAACACGTTCTTTTATGGCTTGAGACAAAAAAGCACAGTAGGAAATGCTTGGGCTTTGGAAACAGACCAGGTTTGGATTCTAAACTCTGTCACATACTGTATGATCTTGAGCAAATTACTTCACTTTTCTGAGACTCAGTTTTCTCATCTCTGTAATGGGGTTAATAACACCTACTGCATAGAGGTTGTGGTAGATAGAAGAAGGACACTCAAAACTGTCCACATGCTAAGCCCCGGAATCTGTGAATGTTACTTTACAGGCAAAAGAGACTTCCAGAGAGGAATACAGCCCTGCTGACACCTTGATTTATTTTTTTTAAAGATTTTATTTATTTATTTGACAGAGATCACAAATAGGCAGAGAGGCAGACAGAGAAAGAGAGGGGGAAGCAGGCTCCCTGCTGAGCAGAGAGCCCGATGAGGGGCTCGATCCCAAGACCCTGGGATCACGACCCATGCCAAAGGCAGAGGCTTGAACCCACTGAGCCACCCATGTGCCCCAACAGTACACATTTTTAATTTTATAGTTTTAAAGGTCAAAAGTCTGACAGAGTTTTCATGGGGCTAAAATCAAGGTGTCAGGGGCGCCTGGGTCAGTTAAGCATCTGCCTTCAGCTCAGGTCATAATATTCAGGTCCTAGATCAAGCACCCCTTGGGCTCCTTGATCAGTAGGGAGTCTGCTTCTCCCTCTCCCTCTGCCTCTCCCCCTGGTCATGCTCTCTCTCACTCTCTCTCACATAAATAAATAAAATTTTTTAAAATGTGTATTGTTTTGAGCTACTAAGTTGGTGGTAATTTGTTTCAGTTACAATAAAAAAACTAATACAGAGGTGTCTGTAAGAAAGCATAAGCAGAGTTTACCACAGTTCCTGGCACAGAGTAAGCCCTAAGTATTTGTTTCCTCCTACAATTTATCCAGGAAATTCTAAATATTTTATTCACACACACACAAACACAAGACCACATTCTATGTGCCAGACACCATTCCAGAAACTCATAGAATTTACACCCTAATCAAAGGAACAAAGTTGTTTTATATAATGGGGTTATTTTTCACTTTCTACACACAACAGCCTCAAGTAGGCATTTATTTTCCTCAACTATTGTGCCACAGGCTCCCACACATTCATGCTCATATGCTTCAGCAAGACCTGCCCACAATTGTCCATCTCCCAGTCTTTGACCTGCTTGCATAGGGTGAGTTTATTTCTGTAGAATTCTAAATGAAGAATATTATTTATGCTTTGTTTCACATTAAGGAAATAGATGAAAAACTGAACATTACTTATAAGTTTGGTCTTAGTGTACCTGACTCTGGTCATATAATAATAAAAAATCCCAAAGCCCAGCCAAAATGCCACTATGATCTCACAATGGCCACAAAGCAGAGAGGCTCAAATCAACCTCGTTATAGGTTCTAATGATAGGAGATAGGGAGAGGAGGGGGGAAAGAATGGCATTGCTGCTATGCCCCTTAAAGGTTTCATGAATGGAAATACTGAATTAAACATGTATTTTGGTGATTTCAGACTCACAGTATTGAATACAGGTGAGCCAGGACATAAATTTAAACTGTGCTTCCAGAAGGGGAAGCACCACAGAAGAGTCTATTTAGATCAGCAAAGCTGCCTGGCCTTGCCTTCCCCATTCCACCTATCCTAGAGTACTTCCTAATTTATATAATAAACTCAAGGTACCCAGATCCACAGCGGAGGTGACAAAATTCTCTAACCAGTGACTAGGACAAAATGCTTCTGAATGCAAAGGAGTAGGAAGTCATTCAGTATCCTGCCCATGCTGGATGCTGTAGGGTCTTCTGTCCCAGACTGACTCCTCCTGGTAAGACTAAGGCAATTCTGCTTCTAGGAGTCCAAATTAAAATTCCATTTCCAGAAGTAAGAATTCCACCCCACACGTGAACAGCTGAGAGCTGGTACCCCCTGAAGAGCACTCAGAGAAACACATTCTCACTTTGTGATGACCTTTATAGCTTTACTCTGCTTCCAAGTATCCCTTTCTGCTATATTTGAATCCCAGTGAATGCAGGAAGACCTACTAGAGAAGTGCAGACTTTTATTAGAGCATGGTCCCTGGTTAGATAGGTTAGCGTTTTCAGCAGGGGATTTGCCAGCCTCACAAAGTGATGTTTGCCCTGTAATTGCAGAATCCCACTGTCCAGGAAAATCAAGCCTCACTGTCAGAGAAGGAATCCAATCACTTCACTCTGGAATGATTCTGGGACTCTGTTAGATTGGTAGAGCTCTCCTTGTTGTTTCCCTTTCTTCTCTGTGTGTAAATGTCTGTGTGATTTTTTTTTTAATGTTTTTATTGATGTCAAGTCTTGTTTTGGTACAAAAACAAGACTAACAGTGTTATGATTCGGGCTCTTGGTTTCCCACGTCTCCCCTTCTCCTTGAGCAGATGGCATAGTTGGAAGACTGTTTACTCTATGGCTTATTTCCCCCTTATCTTGGATGTCCCCAGATGTCAAAGGTTGTAAATTTAATATTGATTTTATAAAGTAGTTTTACTCTAACATGTCAGTTATGATTAGCTTCAACCCGGAAGAAGCTCAGCCACTGATCTGGATTTGCACGCAACGGGGCTCCCCAGCTTTCAGACTCTCTGAGTGAATGCTTTATTTATTAGAGCGGCAGTGGTTTTTAAAGGCTAGGACAGACCTCAGCCCCCCCAGCTTCCTCTCTGCTCTGAGCCTCCAGCACCTGGGCCCTTTCATTAAGCTTGAAAATCTAAGATCAGGGAGACATATCATTTGCTGGCATGTCACCAGACAGAAGCGTTTATAGATCACATTATACCCCAGTGGCTATAACTAGAGAGAAAGGAATGAGAAGTCTTACTTGGATTTCCATCCCTCCCTTTCTTCAGTCGCCCAGTACCCTCATGCTCCACAACCAGGGTGGGGGCTATTGCTGTAATAACATTAATAAAAGCTGACATTTATTGAACACCTTTTACGTGGTAATCACCTTAGCATCAGGCACTGTACTAAGGGTCTTCCATGAATCATCTCATTTAATCCTTATATCATTCCTATGAAGTATTTATTATTACCATTATTATTTAATACTAATATTACTCCCATTTTACAGATAAAAGAATCAAGGAACACCCAGAATCACACACTACTACAACTCTTGAGGCTGGAATTCAACCCCAAGCAGTCTGAGCCACCAGAGTCCACATTCTCATCCCCAACACTATAAGGTGTGTTTTATAAGGAAACAGGGAAGTGACATGTTTGTACCAATTGTGCTAACACCTTTGGCTTAACATTTTTTGTTCTTACATTTTGATACAAACTGATCTTGAAGCAAAATAATAGAATTCATCATCAAATTCCATTTTCTTTCTTAAAAAGAGGTAGGCAATTAGTGTGTTTATCCTGCTGTGTTGACCCTCTCTCCCTCACACCTTGGAACAATTCCTCTTTGGGAGATGAAGCTCAGGATGCTCACTGCTTTGTGGTGGGAACTTCTTCCTGAAGCCATGTGTCCGTGTTCCCACTCACCAGGTGCTACAAAGGGGCCACATGGCCTTCCAAGTTAAGGCAATGGATCACAGCCTTCTTACCTTGGGGAATCTCAACTTACTGTATTTTAACATTGCCAGGGCTAATTCACCAGGAGGCTGACAGAGGATACTTAGGCACTGTAGCTCCCAAATTAAACATACATCTTGAGCTTACCTGTGTGCTGAAGTCCTCCATTCCTCCTTCCAGGCTGAAACAGACCAGATGAGGAATCTATCTAGAACTGCTTTTCCTGATACTTTCCTTCTTCTCTCTTCCTAGATATTGACAATGGGGGAAAAGATAAATCAAGGCAAATTAAAGATAGTGCCAAATTCTTTGAATGCCTTCCATCAAGAGAGGAGATCTCTCTACCATCCCCTTAATTCTGGGTGGGCTCTGTGACTACTCTGACCAATAGAATACAGTGAAGATAATACCAAGCCCATTTCTGGGCCAGTCCTTAATAGACTCCAGCATCCAACCTGTAAAAGAAGTCCAACTACTGGGGCGCCTGGGTGGCTTAGTGGGTTAAGCCTCTGCCTTCAGCTCGGGTCATGATCTCAGGGTTCTGGGATCGAGTCCCACATTGGGCTCTCTGCTCGTCAGGGAGCCTTCTTCCTCCTCTCTCTCTCTCTGCTTGTCTCTCTGCCTACTTGTGATCCCTCTCTGTCAAATAAGTAAAATCTTAAAAAAAAAAAAAAGAAGTCCAACTACTCTGATGGAGAGACCGTGCAGCGAGGCCCTGAGACAACAGGAAGAGGGGTCCAGCTGAGTCATCCAAGAGACCAGATATGTTAATAAATCTGTCTTGAACTCTCCAGATCAGCCCACATATCAGCCGAATGTCACCAAGTGATGCCAATCAAAGCACATGCAATAGAAGTGCTTGAATTCCTGACCCATGAAATTGTGAAATATAATAAAATGCTAGCTGTTTTACAGTTGTGGGTTACATAGCAAAAGAGAACAGGTATAGATACATAGGTGCCTGACATGGATCACTTCAACTTTTAAGGCTCCCAGACTTTTGGTATGTACTCACAGATGGAAGGCTGCTCTATCTAGCCCAACTCAATGCATTCAAGCATAGGGAAGAACACACTGCTTTCCCCAGATAACTCTTGATCTGTGACTTGATACCATTTCTGGAAGACAAACACTGGTGTGCTGTCCTCTGGGGAAAGTCTTCCCAACTGATTACACAATATTAATAAAGTATTAATCTTTTAGTAATTTGCACCTCATAATTCACAGGCCACTTGGAACCCAGGCATAAGTAAATCACACTGAGCCTACGCTTTGTTTTTCCTTTTAATTTCCTCAGTTAGCACATTATTTTCAACAGCCAGAAGGTAAATCTTTTCACGTCAGAAGAAGTACATAGAAAGCCCTGCTCCTAGGTAGATAAAGAAACACGTTCTTTGTTGTAAGGCCTAAGAATTATGGTGAAAGACATAAAGGTAGGCACTTTTAGTTAATGGCTTCCAAATATAATTTCATTCTTCTATTTAATTATATGTATTTCAATGCATATTCTAAACGACTGTGAGAAGACAGTGTATTTTGGAAACATAATGCACTTTTTTGAGTATCCACAGTTTATTTGTCAAACCATAACATACTTTCATGGAGATGAAATAAATAAGAAACAACCCAAGAGAGAGAAGAAGCTTGGTTTTATCCTCAAACTACAATGGCCCAAAGTCTTTTTTGAAGTGAAACAATTTACTACCGATGTGCTTATTTTCTGCACTAAAGTTTTTGTTGTTGGCTTGTTTGGTTTACTGTCCAACAGACAGAAACACAAAAGCGTAAGAGAAAACTTTCTTCAAGAGAATCCCATCCTAGGATTCTAGAGACAGATGTGCCAACCCTTGACCTTCTAAATGCAGGTTAGCATCTCTAGAAGTTTAAAATAGAGACATTTATGAAACTTTTATCTCAGACTTACCCTGACAATCACAGATCACAGAATTCAGAGATCTTCACTGGCATGGAGAGATCAGTTTCTGCATCTGTAAAATGAGATTGATTATATCCAACCCATAGGTTTTGTTTTAGGAATTAAATTATATTTTTGAAGGAAGAAGAGGAGTTAGCCAAAACACAAAGAAAGGAAGGGATGAATCACCAAAAGTCAATGTCACATCGAAGTTAGGGAGGAGGATAACAATGTTTTATCTGGGTGGTTGGATTTAGGGTGCTTTTTGTATTCTTTGTATTTTGTATGGCTTTTTTGTCATTAACATGTGTCTTATATTTAAAAAAATAAAAACAAACTAGAAAGTCAGGAAAAGAAAATGTTTCAAGAAAGTTTGGTCAAGAGGATTTATTAAAGAGGGCCAGAAATCTAAGACAATGACTTCTCAAATGACAAATACGCCTCATTCATCCTAAACCTTTTTATGGTGCATTGCTAGATGCAGGAGAACCCTATCAGGAGCCAAACCAAAGAATGACTGGAAATACCGGTTTCTAGGAGTCCCCCTTTAATGATTAGTTGCTGTACCTTATACTCATGAGGCTCCCCAATTTTTTCCATTTTAAACAAATCTCTGTTTGGAAGAAGCTTGGCCATTGTAATATTCCAGATTCAAAACAACTGGAGTAGTTTAGAATAGTAATGCTATTTCCTTTTTATACAACTATAAAGTTTTCAAGATTTTCAAGATAGTGTGGATACAATCTAAAAATAAAAACTTCATGTAATGTTTTTCATAGTCTGTAAATGCTATTCAATAAGTAGTTAAAACTCATTTTATCATGACACAAACATAGCCTAAATGTATCAGATTCATCTTATTTTATTTTATAAAATGTCTTGTATTTTCCCCTTCCCATTAAAAAATAAGCTTTCAAAAAATTTAGGATGAACAATTTTACATATTCTGCCTTAAAATTTGCAAGAAGTTTCACAAAATTCTTTAGGCTTCAGGGGTTTAATAAAAGACATACAGGTTTTGGACGCAAAAAGTCCTGGGTTTAAAGGCCAGATTTGCCACATAGTGGGTGTGTAACTGAGCACAAGTTACTTCAGCGGCATTCCCTTAAAAGTGCAGACTGAATGTTCTTTAAGCAACAGACATATACTAGCCACTGAGAATACAAAGATAACAGGGTACAAATGCTCCTCCCTCATAATCTCTTTGGGTCTCCCCTACACAAAACACCTACCTGATAAATGGCTGTTGTAAAGACGCAGATGTACTGTGTAGGGCATTCGATACAAAGTTGGGCCAGAAGACAAGCTATATTACCATCATTGTGATTGCCAGGGCAAAGGGAAAAAGTTCGTCCCCTGCATAAAAACCATTGATCTCCAGGATGGGAAAATACAGAGGAAAGCAGGAATGGCTTTCTGTCCCAGAAGCCTCAGCTCCTCTGAAACCACCTTTCCATTCCAGACACCGAAGCGGCAACCAGCGGAACAGGAGGAGCAGAACCACGCATGCGGCCCACACGCGTTTCCCATCTGCCCCCGGGGCTCTACACCTGCCCAGGCAGCCTGCAAATGCCGAGCTGTTAGCCCCGGAGAAACGATTCCTGGTTGTGGGGAATGTGGGCCGAAGCATCAAACACCATGTTTTAAAGGCTCTGTTGGTAAGACCACTCAGACAGGAAGAATCCACTGGCCCATCGTGGGCACAAACCACGGTGTCGTACCTTCTCTGTTTCACTGTCCCCGGTCGCACTCCTGACTCCGGCCTGGATCGCTTCCCTAATGAATAATAGGCATGCAAGTCCTTGTCTCCGGCTTTGCGTTGGAGAGAAAACAGCCAAAATTCTATCTATGGAAGGAAAATATTAACAGCAGAATTTTGTTGTTGGAGGAATATATAAAAATGGCCATGCAATGAAATAATATGCAGCCATTAAAAAGAGTGAGATTTGGGGTGCCTGGGTGACTCAGTCGCTTAAGCCTCCCACTCTTAATTTCGGCCCTGGTCATGATCTCAGAGTCCTGAGATGCACCCTGGGTGTGAAGGCTGATTAAGATTCTCCGTCCCTTGCCTTCTCCCCACTCCCCCAAAAAGGTGAGGTAAACTAATCAAGTTGACATCAGAAGGCTTTTTTTTTTTCCCCTGAGAAAGAGAGAGAGCAAGTGGGAGGAGGGCAGAAGGAGAGAGAGAATCTCAAGTGGACTCCACAGAGCTCTGTCTCAGGACCCTGAGATCATGACCTGAGCCAAAACTCAACAGTGGACTTACTGACTGAGCCACCCCAGCGCCCCTTAATCAGAAACTTCTAAGACATACTGTTGCATAAGATAGGGAAGATGCAGAGTAGTGTTACGATAGGATGTCATTTTGTAATACAAAACAAAAATAGCCCCTCAGAAAGCTACATATCTGTACATAAACATCCTTATTTGCAAATGTATATGTAAGCATTTATTTTTAAATTATATATGTATATATACTTTAAAAAGGATACATGCTAGCTTTTTAAATGTGTTTGGGTATATGGGAATAGAAGAGGGGGAGGTTAGTGAAACAAAAAGAGGTCTTTATTTAAAAACCACGTCTGTGACGTATTATTCCATTCAGGTAAAACCATACAAATATGAGTACGTGCTTACGACAGATGAAAGAGAGATAGTCACCAATATACTAACAATAATCATCTCTGAAACATGGGATTTCAGGTAGGCTTTTACTTTCTACCTCACACTTTTCCTGTTTTAAGTTTTTCAGTAGTTGTAGATTAAAAACAAAATATGGAGAGGCAGTTTGGCATAGTGGTGAAGAGTACAAACTCTGGGACCTGACAACTATATTCAAATCTTGTCTCTGTCACTTATGGTTGTGTGACCTTGGACGGGTTATTTCATTTCTTTGGGCTTCAGTTTCCCCCTCTGTAAAATGGATATAATATATTACCTACTTCATTGGGCTGTTAAGAAAATTAAATAGGAAATACAGGTAAAGCTTTCAGAATGGTACCTGGCACATAGTAAATGATACATAAAGACTAGCTATTATTATTTCTTTATAGTTGACTGAGAAGGCAAATAGCTGGAGGGCTCAAATACACCATTAGTTAGGCAGGGAGAAAAGATATGCCTCACTGTTATTCTGGCCTGGGTAACCACTCACATGCAGCCACTCTGCTCCTGTAAGTAAGCAGCCTCTACTTCCTGGAAGAAAGAAAAAAGAAGAAAGAAAGAAAGAAAGAAAGAAAGAAAGAAAGAAAGAAAGAAAGAAAGAAAGAAAGAAAGAAAGAAAGAAAGAAGAGAGGAAAGAAAGAAAGGAGTTAGAGAGAGGAAGGGAGGAGCAAAAAGAAGAAGGAAGGGAAAAGGAGGAGGATGACAAGGAAAGAAAGAAAAGGAAGGAAACAACCCCAAAGGTTCCACTTGGATACTGATGCGACAGGGCAAACCCCCCTCCTCCCAAGTGTCTGGTCTGACCTGAAGGATTCTCTTTCATGTTTCCTGGTAATCTCAGTTCTTCAAGAAGTGTACAAGTCCATGTTGGTGGTCTATTTCTTCTTAATTGAGATATATAACTGTTAGTATATACATTTTGCTGACATTCATGTCACTATCCTAGATATCAGATTAAAAAATACTTTTAATCAGTTATAAATGAGAATGTATACACGATAATTCTAAAACTGTGTCTTCATCAAAGTTTGCTTCCAAGTATGATACATGTGGCTTTAGTGCCAATTCTTATTAACTGTGCAGCACAATGTGCTGACACCCATGACACATTTCCCCTTCTTCAGTCACAAAAATACTTCTAATTAGCTGTAAATGAGAATGTACACACAACATTTCCAATAGCTACTCTGTTCCTATCAGAGTTCACATCAGAGAAAACTTAAACTGTTGCCACTGAGCTGCCTTGCTCTAATTCCAGCAACTCTTATTTCAGAAATGCTTAGAAAATTGAATCTTCAGATCTTGCTGGGTAAACAGATCTGAGGTAGATTTATTTCAACCCAAGTCCTTTATTTGAGATATGTGTGCTCCTGAACCCAACTAAAATGCATACCATAGCCATTTCAAAGGCAGTGATAAAATTACTTGGTTAAATATTTTGGCTAGATTTCCTGTTTCCAGAGGCCTGGGCTTTGTATTCTGTGGCTTCTGCATTTGCATGTGGTGTTGGGGGTAGTATTAAATGGCACCACATCTGCCAACCTCCATAAATACCAAGTCACACAGGATAAGCCCCATGCACCCATCGCCACTGTGAGCCACACAGACAAGACAACGCCACATCTCAATTACCACCTTCAAAGTCTCAGATTCTTTTTGGCTTTCTTCAGGAATCTAGGCTGTAAGTTTTTTAGGATATCACAAACCATAACATAATTCCTCAGTTGAGCGTGGAGTCTATAGTATCACCTTAGTTATAATTCAGATAATTCTCCAAACTTGAGGCTGTGAAGCATTCTGATCTGCTCTTAGATTTCTCTATAATCTCTCCTTCGTTTTATAACAGGCTTAGTCTTCTGTTGCTGTGTGCAAATGGCAGTCCTTTACAAGTCATCAGGCCATGATTTGTGCATGGCCTGATACATTGAGGTGAAAGAGAAGCTTTATGTGAGGGGAGGAAAAATGGTTCTGTTAAACTTTGCTTACTTTCACTACCTTTAAAAACTCATTAAATAGGTTTCTGCCTTCTACTTGCCGAAGTGTTTAAAACCCTTTTTAATGAAAAATTCTAATCCTATATAATCACACCATAAGTACTTTCTTTCTGTTCAAAGAGGAAACAGTGTTAAATTTTAATGCATACCTCTGGCAAGCTATAATAAAAGTGTTCAGTCAGTTTTAAATCCGATTAGTGTAACTGTTACAGATTAGAGAAAAATCCCAAGTGATTGAAGCAAGTCCCCAGCTCAAGGAACTAATTTAAGGTCCAGGCCTATCACACCAGAATCAAAGGGAACATGAAGGCTTTTGCATCCAGTTTGCCCAAATTTGTTCAGAAGCTAATATAATAGATATTGCAGCAATATAAAGACAAGTTTTCAAACAGGAGGCTGATAAGGCATAAGACAGCACTAGACAATGTGAAATGAGGGGAAGAGCAGAAGTGAGGAGTCCTCTAAGAGAATTCAAAAAGGACGGAATCACCTGCCAGGGAGAGAAAGCCTGAGACTTCTTAGACGATGTAACTTCTAAAAGAGGATTTTTAGGACAGACAGACGCCACAGACGAGGCACGGTTATCGCTGCTAAGGTGAGAAAAAGTATAAAATTTTCCAAAAATTTGAGAAACTTTGTTTAGAACTTTGAGAAGGGCAAGGAATGCCACTTTGTTGAGCAGAATGTTGAGCAGGCACTATATCAGGCATCAAGATCTGTTTTCTCATTTACTCCCCACAGCATCCCAGTGAGTTGGTTATTATCCCCATTTTGTAGGTGAGAAAAATGAACCTCAGATTGTCAAACTTGACTAATGTTGAACAGCTAGCAAGTGGTGGCACTCAGAAGAAAAATATGGTTGAGCTTCTCTCAGTATTTAGTCTCAGGAACTCCCTGAGTCATACATCCCTCTTATTCACCATTAAGGCCTGATTTGTTCTAAAAGACTTCCCTGACCACCTGAATTAGAAATGGTATTTCTGGTCTCTGAAATCACATTCTTATTGTCATTACCCAAGTGGCATCTACCGTACCCTGGCTTCTATTGTTATTTCTTCTCATGCAATTGTTGTTTGGGCAATTGTGTAGAGCAGGAATATCAAAAACATCTGAGAAGAAATGCATATATATATTTAAATATTTATATTTTTGAGGTTGTCCTTCCACCCACCTCACTTTACCTTCTTCAGTTGTCTAAGACCATCTAGAGGAGAGGGTAGTTGTCTAAACCCCAAGAGTTTATGCCAGAACATGTAAAGGCACCAGCAATAAGCATTTTTAAATATTCCCTCGGTGGTTCAAATTCTCACCCCATCCCCAGTGAGAACCAGTAAGCTAGGTGGATTGAAAATCAGATGATTACACTAAAAAAAAAAAAAAAAAAAAAAAAAAAAATTAAATTGAATTTTTTAAAAAATCAGGTGATTTGATATCAGGTCCCAGCTCTGCCCCTTATTAGTTGTGTGATCCTTACCATCTTTGAGACCCACTCTTATCATGTATAAGTTGGAAATCATTTTATCTGCTTTTTAGGATTAATGTAAAAGTCAAATGACTAAGTCTGTAAAGTCTTATATAATGGGATGGTATTAACATGTCTGGATTAGAAACATCTTAAAATCTGGACCCTGTTTGCTCCTTGCTTTTATATATACAAACTAAGTGATTGCACTTAGTAGATACTTAATAGTAGGTGTTGATTCACAAATGTATGTCTCAGAACCTTAGGAAAATAACACATTCAACTAAGATGTCAGGGAAACATACTGAAATGTCCTCCACCTGGGATACCATTTACCTCACAACTTTTCCCCAACCTGGATACATTTTAAGGACAATGCCTATTTAGAAGTCATGGCTGTCTCTGAAATGAGGAACTTTGGGCTCCAGATTATCATTCCTCTCTCACGCTCTCCATTCTATACGCCCAAACCAAGATGCTCACTTATACCTCTTTACAGTCAAGGTGGAACTCTGCCTTAATAACTTAATGATTACTAAAGAATAGAGGACACTTTTTACCTTTCAAAACAAATCTTCTAATGAATGATAAGAAAAATTAATTTCCTCATTAAAAGAGGACCAGGAAGGGGAAATGAAAGCCAAATACAAACCCCCTACAGTAAGAGAAAGGATAGCAAAAAAATAAAAACAAGGATTCATGAATGCAGGAAGAAATTAAAACAAACCTGCAGGCCCTCATAAATACAGCAATCAGGCAGCTCCATGCATGCATCCCGTATTTGAATTTTTATTTTACATGAAGTATTTTTGTATCTGCTTTGCCTAAATTTGGCCTCTTACCAAGCCTAATGACTCTACTTTATGTTAAGCTTTTCGAAGGATCTAAACTTAAAACTCGGGGGGAAAAAACCTGTTAATTTATCTTGTAGGAAAAGGTGTTATAATTTGAATGAAAAACAGCAAGCAGACAGATAAAAAGGAGCTGGCACAAAGCTCAGGCAATCAGTAACGTTTTTTTGTACCTGCAGGCTGAGAAATTGTCTCCAGTGTTGTATGATGTTATTACCATTGCCTATTTTCACTTGTACATTAGGTTCAAGCATAATTGTGTGAAGATTTGAATGTTCTCCACAGATTTACTATTTTAATAAGCTCATAATGTTAAAACACTATATGTGTTGACAGAGGTACTTACACTGTATTAAGCAAACAAATCAAATCATTTTCTTTAAAATGCTAAGCAGCCTAATTTGACCTTTCTACAAGCCCTGGTCAGTTCGGAAATGGTCCCAGATAATAGTCTTCTCTGACTCTCTGTCTTTATTCCATTCATCAGCAAACATACTTGTCCTCACAGACCATATGCCCTTATCACTCCAGAAACTGCCTTTACTTTATTGAAGTTTATGGGGCAGAGTGGAGCCACTATGCTCTATACTCCTGAATATTCATGGTAACCAGAAGTAAGCTCAGGTACCAAAAAGCAAGTGTGTCATCTAGTTCATAAATTATTTTTTGAAGTAAAATTTAGGACTTGGTAGGATGTGGCTGTATTAAAATAGGAGACATTAAATCCATGCAACAAGCAAAAGGGAGACTCGTTGGCATAAGTAAATTCAAGGTCAGAGGCAGCTGGATGTTGACATTGAGTTCAATATCGAAACAAAGAAAAAGTAGTGTCCCCAGTTTTAGCAGGTCATTTTGGTCTCTTCTTTATTTGAAGAAATAATTTAATAACTTTTTTAAAATACATGTCCTTTTCTTTAGATTAAAAAAAACACATAAGCATGGAAGAAAGAAATCAGTGATTCTCTCTCTCAGAAATGATCCTTGTTGATTTTAGATCTTATTATTCCAGGCTTCTTCTGTGCATGTTTGAATAGGTTCATCTGACACAAACTGATTTTTAAGTTGGTGTTTTTCTTTCCACTTAATGTTAATATCTCTCCATGTGATTAAATACTCTCCAACTTCAATAACACATTAATAGCTGTGTAGTATTCCATTAAGGAATACTGTGTTGCCTATGGTGGGATATCTGGGTTGCCTTCACAACCCAGTTAAGATGGTAATGAACTTATAGCAAGTTCTTTTTTAATATCAAAGCCTCCGTCTGCACTCCTCATAAGACATTTTACAGCTCTAAAAGCCTTTAACTCTTGTGAATTTAGTTACTTAGACTTTTCTATTGACTTCCATTTAATTTTAAGGATATATTACACAAAACACCCCTTTTATCTGAAAACTTGTCAAAAATAATTACATCTGCATCAATTAACATTTTACTTCTATAATTCCATAATGTGTACTTCATATATATTTGCTTCTGCAACATCATCCTTAGAATAAATATATGAAATAATATACACACTTAAGAAGCATTGCACAATTACTTCCACCTAATCCAAAGACAATTCTCTTTTATTTACTGATTCATTCAACAAGTACTTATTAGGCACCTACTGTATAACATGTACTATGCTACATGCCACTGGAGAAATATTTAAGCATCTACATTGGGTATGTCTTTACTTCAAAGTCAAAGCCACTAGGAAATGTTTATGTTTTTCCTATATTTTCCACAAATATCAGAGGCAATACTTAATTTATGTTATATAAAGATGTTCTACTTTTGAGTGGCATGTGGACCTTTATCACTTGTTGACCAATTAACTAATAACAAGAAAATCTAACAAATCTCTCTCTCTGTCTTTTTTTTTTTTTTTTAAGATTTTATTTATTTGTCAGAGAGAGTGAGCACAACCAGGGAGAGTGATAGGCAGAGGGGAGAAGCAGGCATCCTGCTGAGCAGGGACTCAAGTGGGACTCAATCTTAGGACCCTGGAATCATGATCTGAGCTGAAGGCAGATGCTTAACCAAGGGAGACCCCTCCAGGCCTCCTGTAACAAATCTCTCTTGACAGAAATATAATCTATACCAATTTGGGCCAAATTAACAGGGATTTTCAGCAGTTCTGTACTTTCTGTGGCCCTTAGATAACAGCCAATAGATAATCAATTATGTAAGAGGCTCATCTTGATAGGTGAGATAGGCAAATGAGCAGTTAGTTATATTAACAAACTTTAAAGGTCCCCATCACCTCCACAGTAAGTTTTAGGGCCTGCCCATCAAGATCATCCAATATCTCTCTTGCATATCCTCAGGCTAAACTATGTTCCTTTATCCCATCATTTCGCTTTTTAATATGTCTACCTTTACCTTCTCATTTTTTCAGTGAATCGGCTATAACCTAAAAATTCACCCATTCTATCTGCCATCCTTCTAACACCCTCCCAAACTTCCATCAGGCTAAACAATGACACTCTTCTAGTGAACACATCAAAGAACACTCAAAGCTGGCCTCTTTCTCAAAATCTTTCCTGACTGATTGGAAGATAAAGCAGCTTTCCAAAGAGTTCCATCTCAACAGCATGCCATTCCCCATAGAATGTGTATTTGGATATAGATAGTGTTGTTACATATGTATGAGAATATGTTTTACTTACTCACCTGCCTTTTTTCAGCCTGATTGTGAGCCCCTAAAGACTAAGAACATGTTTTCTCTTTATTCTGTAATGATCCCACCCCCACAGAGTTACACTGCTAAATGTTGGTGCCACCTTTCTTCAAAGCAGCTATCAATAATTACAACATTTTAACTAGCTAGGTCTTAGAATACAGATTTTTAGAGGTAGAAGGCAATGTTAGCGGTTACCAAGTCCATCACCTTTCTCTTTTTAAAGCTCACATTTATTTAGTATTTATTACATGCCAGATGCTATGCTAAGCTCTTTATGTGAATTATCTCATGTAGTCCTCACAAAAATTTGATGGAGTAGGAATTCTAAATATCCCCATTTTTGTGTGCCTACCAAAACTCTCCTTATACCTTTCCATGATAAAATATACACAAATGAATGAACAATAATAGCTTAACCTAGGATCAGGACTAGAATAAGATGGAGGGGTGCAGGGCAAAATTTGAGGAGGCTTGCTCTTTCAGGGTTGTTCAAGCACTTCCTTAAATTTTGCCCTTTAGGTGCCTCTCTTGCCTCACCCTAGTCTCAGTCCTTACTAGACCTTATTGTATGTCAGGTACTGCTGTAAGTATATTATGTAGTTAATACAACAAACCTATGAGGTAGGTAGTGTTATCCTCATTTACAAATAAGGAAATGGAGATTAAATAATAATATGCCTGAGATCCCACAGTTAGTAAGTGACAGGGATGGTATTCAAATCCAAACATCCTGGTTGCAGATAGATAATTAAATGAATACATGAAATAAAGAATGAATGACTATTAAGGCCACAATGAAAGTTAGGCAGAGCTGAGCCCCAAATCCTGATTTCTGGCTCTCAATCTAGTACAATTCCCCCATACCTTTCAATATCAAAGTTTATTTGGTGACTTATCAAATTAAATGTAAGCAATTGTTGACTTTTCTCTAACTGAACAATTTTTTTAAAGCAGGTAATAAAAATGTTTGAATCAAGCACATGTAAAAGGTAGCAGTCTATAATTTCTAACAATCCTAGACTTCTTTTTCTCCAAATTATTTAATCTCATAGTTGGGTAAAGGTCAAATTTCCAAACTATTTAAAAAATTATGAACTATAAGTATAACTGCATGCTACCAAGCTGCTAATTTTCTACTAAAAGTATATACTAAAAGTATATCCAAGTATTAAGATCAAGTCCTTTCCTGTCCCACTTTCTAGGTAATTTCTCTGGTTCTGGTAATATTTTCATGGATTCCATGATTCAGAGCAATAGAGATTATCTTCACTAAGGGATCTAATACTTCACAGAGCATTGAGTTGTTGCTGTATGTTCCATGGAGTATTTTTGCTCTGCCTTAAAGCTTCCTTCTCTTTATAAGAACATCCCTACCCTGATTTTATGTTACTTTGATAATTCTCACATTGCAGGAAGTTCCCAGATGATAAAGTTTATAATACTTGCTTGTCAAAAAAAAATCAAGGAGTCAGAAAAATACTGCCACTTTTGTTACCATTGATACTAGGTTAGTTTTTTAATTTCCTAATCTTCAGTTCTAGGAAATGAATCTGATTGACCCAGATCATCTTTCTAGGCATGCAAAATCACCTATGACTAGCTGCCTATGGACTAACTCCCCTTAAATTAAAGATCTTCCAGTAATCTAATCAGATGAGGCCAGGGATGGGGACCCATAGAAGAGATCTTGGCAGTTTAGGGAAGCTTCATATAAAATGGTACAGATTGGAAATAAGTAAGCAGTGAAATAAATAAGCAGGGCAAGAAATTTTTTTATACTTTGATGTGTATTTAAGAAACAAATTGGAATAGGGAAGTCTATGTGAATTAGTAAGAAACAAATTGGTTTTTAAAAACTCCTCAGTGAGTGTTATACTCTAAAAACTGGAACAATGGGAAAATTTAGAAAATATCAGAAAAATGTTGTCTTTAGGAAAATGTTGAAGAGGGCTTCAGTAGCAACAACTGTCATGAATGGGTTAGAACATGTGACATGCTATGTACTGTAATACCTAGATATAAACACATGAAACTGACAGTCCTAAGAGTACATCCAAGAACTTCATGGACATACCTAATAAAATCTCACAGTTGTATTGAGTGTCTAAAACATCAGGCACTGTTTTTTTAGACTCCATTTATTTATTTTAGAGAGAGAGACAGAGACAGAGAGAGCATGAGCAGAGGGAAGACAAGCAGACTCCATGCTAGGCACAGAGCCCAATGCAGGGCTCAATGCCAGAACCCTGACATTATGACCTAAGCTGAAATCACAAGTCAGATGCTTAACCAACTGAGCCACCCAAGTGCCCCAACAACAGGCATTTTATTTGAATGAATTTATATCTGTTTCATGTCCTTTTAGAATAATAGTTTCTGAAGATAATGCTTTGCTATTTAAGATTTGCCTTATGCAGCACCTAACCCCATACATCAATCCAGGCAATAAATAAATAGAACACTATAAGATGTTGGAAAATATAAATATCTTTATTTTTCTTTTTTTTTTTTCTAATTTCAGGGAAAAAATAACATGAGACCCTATAGTGAAATGGAACAGCTATAGATTTTGAAGCTAGAGAGGACAGATTGAACAGTGCTTCTGTGAGGACATGGGAAATCAATTATCTGCTTTAACCTGACTGGTCTCATTTTGTAAATTTTTATGAGGATTACATAAGAGTATGTAAAGAACATGCCATGTCAGAATTTGTCAAGTCCTCAGGATAAGGTAACTTTTATTACTTTATCATATATATTTTTGGAACAGTAGAATCATAGTATAAAAACTATGACAGATGGATATAATATATCTAATGTAAAATGTGGCCAACATAGACAAATCAAATATTGAAGAATCGTGTATCAGTCAGGGTAGGCTAAATCAACTAATTAATTTAGCAGAGGTTCAGCTTCAGTTACTCAGGGAGTAAGGCTGACAAAGACACTACCTTCTAACAGCTGCTTCTTCTGGAACATATAGATAGACTCTTCAGTCACCAGCACCATAAAAGGGCACTGGAGGGTCTCACATTGCTAAGCATGTATCAATATTAGAAATGACATGTATCACTTCCACCCACAGCCAATTGCAAAAGCTAGTCAACATGGCCCCATCTAATTGCACAATGGTAGAGAAATGTAACCCTCTCATATACTTGGAAGGAAAGGAGAATCAGATACAGTGAACATTAGAAGCCCTTACCAAAAGCCTTGTCCTTAGCTCAAAAGGCTTTCAGAAAGGAACCATATAACTGAGTTTTTAATAAGGTGGGTTTTTTTTTTTTAAGAAATGAATTTTATCTTCATGGTGATTTGGCATATTTGGTTGATTTGAGTGTGGGGCAAAACATTATAATTAATCATTGTCGGAGTTTGTCCTGAGTATGGCAAAATAAAAGAAGTTGCCATCCAGAAAGGAACTTTGCACAACAAAATGTTAAATGAAATACTACCAGACAAAATAAGGCAATTCTCTTTTGCTGTCTAGCACCACACAAGATGCTAACTAAAAGAGTAAATAAAAACACTCAACATGCATTTAGCTTTCATAATTTACCTTCTGCAAGGTTGATTTAGAGTACGCAGAATATGCCACATTATTTAAGCTGTAAAAAGGAGCTGCTTTACACTACCTGCCATGTACAATTATAATAATCTGTCAGACAAATATAATTACAGAGTGTGATGTCTGTTTGAGTGTGAAGGATTTGATTGTGTGGTATTGTCTGCTCCACACTGTGGCACAGCATAAACAATTGTATTCTGTGGTAACTCTCAGCCAGAACTGATGCTCACATCAGGAACGCCCCATTAAATAGCACAGACGGGTGGGTTTGGGTTGAAGATTGTTGACTTTGTTTGATTTTTTCCCCCAACACTTTTCCAAGGGCAAACTTGACCACAGTAAGTTTTCTGCAGTACAGTATGATAGGTCTCCAAGATATTGTTAATAAAAGTGAGTGGGAATGGGAGGCTAAGGCAAGGTATGGCCAATTAACAAGTGCCAACCATTTTAATGAAGAAAAGTAGGTTGAGAAAGGAATGCATGGGTCACTTTAATGATTAAAAAAATAATTAGGTGACACTTCATGGATTTAAAAGATTAAGTTGCTATTTTATAGAGTAAGTTATTATTGTAATTTGTTACTGGACCTCACACCAGCTGACAAAATAGAAAAGGTAACCATCATTATAGCCTCATAATCATATTAAAGAAATTAAAGATGGGTTTGGCTTTAAATTAATCGTTTCCTCGCTGTACCTTCTATACTAAGTTGGATCAAGCTATTTTTAATTTATTTTTCAACTGATGATCTCATCACTGTGACTGTGACCTTCATAACCAGATATTTTGCTGTGGGACTTCTCTACAAGGTACACCTTTTGTTTTTTAAGATGAAACTTGCCTAGAAGGGATTTAAGAGTATTGGGTTATCAAATTCTGCTCTGTTATAATTCATGCGGTAGAGAAGTTTTATATTATAATCCAAACTCTACACCTGAACACATGGTCAGTCCAAAGTAAAAACCTGGATTTGGCTTCTTGTTTTCTTTTAACTTACAAATATATAATGTTCTGATGATATCTGAAACAGCTTAGAAAGATCAGACAAATTTTCACTAACAGCACAAGTTGCTTTCATCGATAAATGAGCACTAATATCCTATCCCTTCTGGCCACATGGGAAAAGAATTCCAGAGATTAGTTAATATAAGCCTGATACCTTTGTGCTAGAGATGTGAGTTTTTGGATGAATCCACCATTGAGAAGAAATGGCATTTTTATGATGTTTCAGTGTTTGAGTCTTCCAGTGTAGGCTCCGTGGACAATAACAAATCTATCATAAAATAACCACAGAATCTTGAAATCTTTGCACTGGAAAGACCTCGACCAAACAGAAATGATACTTCATTCCTTGGACCCTAATGTACCCTCTGTATCTTTCTCTCATGGTTATTGGAAGGATAAGATGCCTACTTATATTGGTCTACAAATTCCTTAAAACCAAGAATTATAATTTACTCCTCTTTGTCTCCTGAATGCTTACAATAGGACCTAGGGTAGCCTGAATAGCTGAAATGATAGATGAATAGAAAAAAGAAAAAAATACTATATTGCAATAATGGATATTTGTTGGACCCTCTCCAGTATCTACTCCCTCCCTTCCTTTCCAACAGTCCCAATTTCTGTTTGAAGATTCAAGTGGTTTCAGAGAAGCTCTTATTATCTCCAACTCCAGGAGTGGAATATGTAATCTAGGTTAAACCAATTAGCACATTCCATCTATCTAACAAGTTTTTGGCTCTGCCTTGAGCACATGACCTAACTAAAAATTTTCATTCAGAGTGAATCTCAGAATTATTTCTGGGAAGGAAGAAACAAAGATGCTTTTTGCTGGGTGTAAATGTGGAAGCATGCAGTCCTAGAGTAGATGACAGCCACTCAGGACCATGAGGAAAGCAAGTCTTAGAATAGAACCAACGTTAAGAAAGGTATATAGCAGAAACAGAAAGAAACTGGAAGCCTCATTCGAACCTAATCTTATCTCTGGACTTTTCAGCTACAAAAAAAGAAACAAAGAAAATAAAATTCCTTTATTTTTCATGTTAGCTTGGGTCAGATTTTCTGTTTCTTACAACACAAAGCGTCCTGATTCAATTGTAAATAATGCCATTGAACAGATGTGAGCTGAACAAGCACCATGTACTTCAGAAATATTGGCAAGCCCTAATGCAAACCATTCCACAAACAAACTACAAACCAAAAGTGATGAACACTCCTAATTTCCATTTCCCAATAAAAGGAACCAAAGCTTCCTAAAGAAATGGTTGATTTTCCAGGTCTTGTGTAGGAAATGTACAAGTTGAGACAGGGACATCTAGTTATGTCAAAAGGCAAGATAGTTCTCAGAAGCGATTATGCTAAAGAACAAAAGCAATTTGAAACGACTCCTACCAGCTAAAAGTAGGACAGCTTGAGCATCTAATAATAATAATAATAATAGTAATAATAATAATTACTATGGATCAAACCGATCAAATATGTTAAATACGATGCTTTCATAGTGGTACTAGAGTAAATAAACTTCATTGATCATAGAGAGTATTAGAAGACCACCTAAATAGAAACAAATATTTAATTTGCCTTTTTTGTATGAACTCTGCTTTAGGGAGTTGTTAAGTTGTTAATAGTTGTTAAGGAAAAGTTTCTCACTGTACTACATTTCCTAGCAAAGAAATGAAGAAAACTCCTTGTTGCAAATACTTAGTGCAATAATAGATCTGGGCAATAAACATGAGTGGCTGCTTACATCCCAAAAAATAAAACTCACATATTATGTGCCTCTTGATGGAAGTGTACCATACCACCCATGAAGTATTCTTGTCACATAATCAAACCTGAATCAGATCAAGCCTCTTAGTCTAACTACTATTCCATAGGAAATAAAAGAGAGATGCAATCAACAAAATCCAAAGTGTGGGAAGCTCTACAGAGAAAATGACCCAATTTTTATAAATAAACTGCAAGGAATATAGAGATATAACTTATAGATTAAAAGGTTCTTAAGAGATACAGCAATCATTTGGTAACATGCAGACCTTGTTGACATTCTGGTTTGAACAAACCAACTATAAAAAAATATGAGACAATCAGAGAGATTGGAATCCTGATTAAATATTTGATGATAGAGGGAATTACTATTTTTATAGGTGTGATAATGTTACCATTGTGATTTTTTTTAATTTCTTATCTTTTATAGATTCGTACAGAGGGAGTTATGGGTGCAAAGATGTCTAGTACAACATTATTGGGGAGAGGGGAAATAAAGATGAAATAAGATTGACCATGAATTCATTATCGAAGTTGAGTGGTAGGTATATGAGTGTTCATTATACTATTCCTTCTGCTCTTCGGTAATATTTAAGATTTTCCAAAATAAAAAAATTTTTAAGTATATCATTCCATTATCATTCAAAATCATATATACATGTCAGCCTTTCTTGCTTTCACATGAACAGGCTGTCATCCTTCAATCATGTTTTAATTCCTCCACATTGTAATTCACCCAGTCACCAATATCTGCATGCCTTCTTCCCAGAGACTGGGCATTATCCCACAAATGCACACTTATCTCCATGGAGGTGTTACAGGAACTCCATCACTCTCCCAGCTTAAAAAACTTCACGTTTTTTTTGTCTTATTGTTATGTCCAGCTAGCCCACATATAACAACATCATTAGTTTTTGATGTGGTGTTCAGAAGTTCATTAGTTGCATATAATACCCAGTGATCATCACAACACATGCCCTCCTTAATAGTCATCCACCCACCCACCCCTTCTGCAATCCTCACTTTGTTTCCCAGAGTCCAGAGTCTCATAGTTTGTCTCCTTTTCTGATTTCTTTCCATTCAGTTTTCCTTCCCATCCCCTATGGTCCTCCACGCTATTCCTAACTGGAGAGGATTGTGCTAAGTGAAATAAGTAAAGCAGAGGAAGACTTCATTTTCATAGACATGGTTTTCTTCCATTTATTTCCTTATACCTCTATTCTACTTTAATGGCACTATTTATTCCAATTCCTACATCCTTCTTTAGGAATGAACCATACTCCCTAACTCATGCAGACAGACCTATAGCTAGCCAGTGCTATGTTGAAAAGTTCCAACATCTACATTTCTCTGGGCCTATATATGTAATCTGGCTCAGGGTAAACCTCTTAAGTGAAATGCTCTCCTGGAAATAAAACCTGCTCTCTATGTTCTTCTATTTTATTTCAAACTCAATACAAAGCAATGGTCCCCAAAGAAAAGTTATGCTGGAGTTAGGTTCACACTATTTCCCTGAAATGTAATAGGAGATTTAAACACAGATGATATGACTGGTTAATAAATGTCACCATTGAGTAGCTTTGTTCACCTAATAATATCATTCCGATCATTATAAACAAATTGAAGGGGTTCTTATGTGAAACAAACACGGCAGGACTTATTCTTGCGTAACACAAGACCAAGCCAGGGCAGCCAATCCTAACGGCCTTCAAGAAGGGGCAAGACTGGTGTGCAGCTTTGTGGTATCCCGGGAGGATTTTATTTCCAAATATAAAATTCATGCCATGCTCACAGGCAGAACCTTAGAATAGTCATAATGATCTAATGGCAGCATTACTATGGAAGGCTGCTACTAATACTTTGAACTACTGCCGTTCTATACAGATCCAAGGATATGATTTCAAAGCTCATGTGGAATGAAGACTGCCCCAACTGAAAGCAATCCACCTGAGTAAAAAAGAGAGGAAAGAAAAGAACAGGGCAGAATGCAACCGAAGCCCACAATTTGGGATTTCTAGGATAGGGAGGTCAGAGCTGGTTCTTTGATTATGGGGTTTCTTTGATTATTGTTGTAGTTTGAAGGATTGGCAAAGAAAGAGAAATTGTCTCTAAATTGCATAACTGACTTTTTGAATTACCTCTAACTTAAAGATTATAATGTGTTTATTTTCCTCTTCCAAGAAGAGAAGGATAGGAATTGCTCCATCACCCTCATGCTCTTTTCCTTCTGCAATCAAAGGAACAAGAATTCATTGATGACAACTCCCTTGTGCTCAATCTTGCTTCAATACTGACAGCAAAAAGAAAAGAAATAGCATATTAACTGCAAAAGGGGTCCAAACCCCTATAAGTCCAACCTTATAAAACATCCAAGGCCTGTTGGGCCTGTCACTTGACATTTAGACAAAAATGGCTGTTAGGCAGAAAACTACCTAACAGTTAAATGCCTGTATTTATAGGTAATACTCGCTGTTTCAAACCTAACCATGCAATTCTTGTGGGAAAAAGTTCTGACAGAGCTAACAAGCCTGTAAAATATAGATAGATAGATAGATAGATAGATAGATAGATAGATGATAGATAGATATAGATATATGTATAGATATATAAACACATATACATGTATGTATGTGTGTATATATATATACATTATATATATATATACATATATATGTATATATATATATAAAATTTTTAAATGCTTTGGGAATCTCCTTTCATTCGTTCAATAATTTGCAGTTGGAATTCATAATTTTGGCAGTGTTTCTCACATACAATCCCAAATTTGGAAACACCTATTTAAAGTATATTGTAACATGTGTTTAAGATACATTGAATCTTTAGAGAAAAGTGCTATAGAAATTTAATAAATGAAAGCTCATTTTTGAAACTTTATAAAAATACATGCATTTGAATTAATTTTTAGCTAGACAATCTCCTTGGCAGGTAATATGTAGTGATCCCATATGCCCCAGATTTTAAGGTTCTGGAGAATGGGAAGAAAAAGGTTATGGCCTAAAGAAGCTCATTCTGAGAGTGGAATAGTTCTCGACAAAAATCGGAGTGGGAATGCCAATTTTGGCCTTGAAAATGCATTCACTTATGCTATTTGGAATGTGAAAGAAATTTGAAATATATAAAAAGTAGAGTTATAAAGGGCAGCTGGATTCAACCACATGGTCAAATTTGAATCAGCAAACTGACATTCTCTGAGATAACACACATTATGTCCTTTAAAATTAAAAAAGGAAAACAAGAGCCAAGTATCATTACTCATTTGTTATTTTGTGAGCTGGTTCAACTCAAGAATACATAATTTTCTGGTTATAATGCAAACTAAGGAAGGATGAGAGCCAGATATAAACAATCTCTTCCTTCTGGAGTAAAATATATAGCTATCTAGGGAATCAGTGCGATTATGAAGAGACCAGATGCTTTGATTCTTGGCTGCTATAGGACCTGGCCTGGCAACCTACAGCTTTATCATCAGAGAGGTAAAGATGAGTCTAAGAGATTAAAAAAAGATAGAAATAACATTCTTTGTAAGTAAGCAAAAGTGGGGACAACCTTTTCATAAGCAAAGTAAGCTGATGAAGGTGCAGAAAAAGGTTTCACCAGAAAAGCCACTGTGTTATCATCTTGCTTAAAGCATGACATTCGAACCTTCACATGGAAGCATCAGTTTCTAATGCATTAAACTTTGGGGTTATATATTGGACAAGTTCTGGTTCTTGTTTTTATTTTTCTTTAGTGATTTGTTGACTATTATGTATTACCAACATATACACAGCATATATAGCATTTGATTAATATGTGTATTTTGTAGAGATGTTTTATTTAAGCCAACTAAATAATGTCCTTCATACATAACTTCCAAATTTAGGACAAATATGGAAAAGTTATTTATGTTAATATCATGTATTACATTGAAGTTGCCAGATCATTTAATTTCCCTGTTTGCTAGAGTTAGAAATGTTTTACATACACCACAAATGACTTGATCTTCCAAGAAATCTTATTTTGTTATTCCAAAAGTATAATAAGGGATTGAGGGCAAGTCTGGGAAGATGACAGAGTAACCAGATCTTAAGCTCACCTTGTCCATGGATACAACTAGATAACACATTAGTGTAAATAACCCAGAAAATTACCTGAAGAATAGCAGAACAAACTCCACAACCAAAGATAGAGAAGAAGTCTCATTGAAGAAGGTAGGAAGGGTAGAGATGTGAGGGGTAGTGGGGAGCAAGGGGCATGGAGAGGGGAGAGAAACAGATTATCACACCAGGGGGTCCACATAGGGACTATGAGTCCCTGTAACATTTGGCTTTGAAAGTGAGAAGGATTGAATTGTGTGAGTTCTTACAACCAGAAGAACTTAAAACCTGGAATTTTAAAAATCAATGGCTCATATCTGGAAGAACCCAGAGGGTGATAGGAAGCCAGGTCCCCATTCCTAGAGAGATAACACAACAAACAGTCCAAGGAGATACAGTCTAGAAGCAGTAGTTTGAAAAATACCTAGTACATATAGGAGGGAGAGTAGTTTACTCATTTCAGAGCACATCATGGAGGGGCAGGGATTGCTAAGGGACTTCTCCAGGAACAAATTTGCTGGCAGGCACAATCTCCCTTCTCTACCCCCCCAGGATAAACACATGGCCACCTGCATAACCAGTGCTGAACTGGCATTCACTAACTCTTACACCAGGCCCTACCCCCTCACACTTTGGCAGATCCACCCTTTCTGGTCACTTTTGCCTCAGTCCCAGTGTTGTGGGCCCAGAAGACCTGTGCAAAGCTTGCCAACACCTTGTCTCCTGACCTGCATGCTTTGTGAAGCCTCAGTCCCACTGGTGGTGGAGACAGCTGGCCCCCAAGGTGGGCCCTGAGGCACACCTTGTTAAAATTGCATGTCCCACCCCATCCAGGGACCAAACACTACCCACAATTAACAAAGAGAACCTCTGCAAACAACTGGACCAAAGGAAAATGTGGCCAGGGCACAACAGCAGTGTGCACACAACACACGCAGGAGACATCCCCTGAAATGCCAGGTTCTCCTGAACAAGGGACACCACACTACAGGGCACATAGGACCTCATCTTCATAAGGCCATTACTTTCAAGAGCAGGAGATACAGCTGACCTTCTTTTTTTTTTTTTTAAGGTTTTATTTATTTATTTGACAGACAGAGATCACAAGTAGACACAGAGGCAAGCAGAGAGAGAGGAAGGGAAGCAGCTCCCCACTGAGCAGAGAGCCTGATGTGGGGCTCAATCCCAGGACCCTGAGATCATGACCTGAGCCGAAGGCAGAGGCTTTAACCCACTGAGCAACCCAGGCGCCCCTACAGATGACCTTCTTAACACACAGCAACAGATAGAGAGTTAGACAAAATTAAGAGACAGAGGAACATGTCCCAAATGAAAGAACAAGACAAAACCACAGCAAGAGACCTATACAAAAAATGTATAAATAATATGCCTGATAGAGAATTTAAAGTAATGATCATAAAGATACTCACTGGACTTGAGAAAAGAATGGTGGATATCAGTGAGATCCTTAACAGAGTGATTAAAAAAAAGAACCAATCAGAGATGAAAAACACAATACATGAAATTAAAAATACACTAGAAGAAATAAGTAGAAGGCTATAGGAAGCAAAGGAGCAAATGAGTGACCTGAAAGACAGGATAATGGAAAGTAATCAAGCTGAGCTAGTGAGGGGAAAATAAATTATGCAAAATGAGAATAGACTTCAGGAACTCAGTGACTCCATTAAGCATATTATTTGCCTTATAGGGATCCCAGAAGAAAAAGAGAGAGAAAAGAAGGCAGAAATTTTATTTGAAGAAATAATAGGTGGAAATTTCCCTAATCTGGGAAAGGAAACAGATATACAGATCCAGGAGGTACCGAGATCCTCTGACAAAATCAACCCAATGAGATCTGCACCAATACAAATAGTAATTAAAATGGCAAAAAGTAGTGATAAAGAAAGAACTTTAAAAGCAGCAAGAGAAAAGAAGATAGTTACATACAAGGGAAATCTCATAAGTCTATCTATGGATTCTTTCAGCAGAAATTTTGCATGCCAGAGGGACTGGAGTGATATATTCAAAGTGCTAAAAGGAAAAAAATATGCAGCCAAGAATACTCTATCCAGCAAGGCTATCATTCAGAATAGAAGGAGACATAAAGATTTTCTCAGACAAATAAAAGCTAAAGGAATTTATGACCACAAAACCAGCCCTACAGAAATGTTAAAGGGGACTCTTTTAGTGGAAAGGAAAGACCATAAGTAAGAGTAAGAAAAGTAGGAAACATAAAAGCAGTAAAAATAAGTGTACCAGTCAAGGAATTCACAAAATAAAAGGATGTAAAATATAACACTATATATCTAAAATGTGGGGTGGGGAGAGAATAGTAAAGAACAGGTTCAAACTTAAGAGACCGTAAACTTAATATAGACTGCTATATGCAGAAGATATTGTATATAAACCTAATAATGGTAACCACAAATCAAAAACCAGGGATAGATATGCAAAAAATAAAAAGGAATCAAAATATATCACTAAAGAATATCAGCAAACCACAAAAGAGCATAAAAGAATAAAGGAACAGAGAGGAACTACAAAATCAACCACAAAACAAGAAACAAAATATCAATGAATCCATATCTGTCAATAATTACTTTAGAATTTAAGTGGATTAAGCACTCCATCCAAAAGACATAGGGTGACAGAATGGATTAAAAATAAGACCCACCTATATACTGCCTACAAGAGACTCATTTCAGACCTAGAGACACATGTAAATTGAAAGTAAGGGGATGGAGAAACATTTATCATGCAAATGGATATTAAAAAAAAAAAAAGCTGGGTAGCAATACTCATTTTGGACAAAATAGACTTTGAAACAAAACTGTAACAAGAAACAGAGGACACTATGTAATAATAAAGGGGACAATCCAACAAGAATATATAACAATTCTCAATATTTATACACCCAACATGGGAGCACCAAAATACATAAAAACAGTTAATAACAAACATCAAGAAACCAATCAGTAGTAATATAATAATTGTAGAGGACTTTAACACCCCACTTACAACAGTGGACAGAACATCCAAACAGAAAATCAGTAAGAAAATAGTGGCTTTGAACAACACACTGGAACAGATGGATATAGCACATATATTCAGAACATTCCATCCCAAAATAGAATACACATTTTTTTCCAAGTACACACGGAATATTCTCCGGAATAGGTCACATGTTAGGCTGCAAAAAAGGGCTCAACACATGCAAAAAGATCAAAATTATACCATGCATCTTTGTTGACCACAATGTTATGAACCTAGAAATCATCCACAAGAAAAAATCTGGAAAGAGCACAAATACATGGAGATTAAATAATATGCTACTAAACGATGAATGGGTCAACAAGAAATGAAAGAAGAAATTAAAAATTACATGGAAACGAAGGAAAATATAATGGTCCAAAATCTTTGAGATGCATCAAAAATGGTTCTAAGAGAGAATTTTATAGCAATACAGGTCTACCTCAAGAAGCAAGAAAAATCCCAAATAAAAAACTGAATCTTATACCTAAAAAGGCTAGAAGAATAAGAATGAACAAAACCCAAAACCAGAAGAAGGGGGGCACCTGGGTGGCTCAGTGGGTCAAAGCCTCTGCCTTTGGCTCAGGTCATGATCCCAGGGTCCTGGGATCGAGCCCCACATCGGGCTCCCTGCTCGGCAGGGAGCCTGCTTCCTCCTCTCTCTCTCTGCCTGCCTCTCTGCCTACTTGTGATCTGTCTGTCAAATAAATAAATAAAATCTTAAAAAAAAAACAGTAGAAGGAAGGAAATAATAATAAATATTAGAGCAATAATAAATATTATGGAAACTAAAAAAAACAAAAACAATAGATCAATGAAACCAGGAGCTAATTCTTTGAAAAGATCAACAAAATTGATAAACCTTTAGCCAGACTCATCCAAAAGAGAGAGAGAGCGGGAGGACTCAAAATCATAAATAAAAGAGGAGAAATAAAAAATGACACCACAAAAATACAATGATTGTAAGAGAATATCATGAAAAATTATATGACAATAAATTGTACAACCTAGGAGAGATGGTTAAATTCCTAGAAACATATAACCTATCAACACTGAAGCAGGAAGAAATAGAAAATTTGAACAGACCAGTTACCAACAATGAAATTGAATCAGTAATCAAAAAACTCCCAATAAGCAAAGGTCCAGACCAGACAGATTCACAAGGGAATTCTACCAAACATTTAAGGAAGAGTTAATAATGATTATGAGAGCTTTTCCCTGAAGATCAGGAATACTCTCACCACTTTCATTCAACATAGTGCTGAAAGTCCTAGCTACAATAATCAGACAAAATAAAGAATTAAAAGGCATCCATATTGGTAAGGAAGAACTAAAACCTTCACTATTTGCAGATGGCATGATACACTATATGGAAAATACAAAAGACTCCACCGGAAAACTACTAGAGCTGATAAATGAATTCAGTAAAGTCAAAGGATGCAAAATCAATGTATAGAAATCTGCTGAATTTCTATGCATTAATAATGAAGCAGCAGAAAGAGAAACAAAGAAAACAATCCCACTTATAATTGCACCAAAAATAAAATACCCCAGAAAATAAATCTCCCAGAAAATAAAATGACAAAGAAATGTATAGTAGGAAATAAATAAAAGAAAATTAAAGACTTGATCCAAGAGGTCTGCATCTAAATTCAAAAAGAACAGAGAAAATGGTGTGCTAGAAATTACAAAAAAAAAAAAAAAAAATTCCAAACTGAAGTCTAAAGATGGGAAATTGCCTCTGAGTATCCAGCAAAATGAGTAACAACAAAAAGACTCAGATGAAAGCACATCATCCTGAAATTTCAGAACAATGTGAATATTAACACTATTATAAACAACAACAAACTTCATTAGAAAATAGATGTAGAGGCATATGGGTGGCCCAGTCAGTTAAGCATCTGCCTTTGGCTCAAGTCATGATCTCAGGATCATGGGATCAAGCTTGGGATCGAGCCCCATGTCAGTCTCCCTGCTCAGCGGGGAACTCTGCCTCTCCCTCTCCCTTTGCCCCAACCCCCTGCTCATTCTCTCTCTCTCAAATAATAAAATCTTTTAAAAAATGTAATCGTGACTTTCTAGGTGAATAATTATGGTGTCTGACTAGAAAAAACAACGCAAATCTGCCAGAAAGTTTGCTTTGCATCAGCTCAAGGATTCATACTACCACAGGTCCCCATACATGCAACCTCCTGTTCTATCTTACTTGCTGGTAGTCAAGTGTCCTGATTAACTGGACAACATCGTTAGTCAGCTGACATCTGAAATTCAGTATTTTAGGAGTATCAATGTAGGATGTGTGAAAGCATGGGTCATATGTGAGATGATTATTTTACGGAAGTTAAGGATGGTCTGTAATAATAACACTAACAGTTACTGAATTACTGCATTCCAAGTGCTTTACTTGATTTATTCCCAAAGATGAACCCTGCCTGTTATCAGCTCCATTTTTACAGATGAAGAAATTGAGCTTTGAAGAAGCCAGGCAAATTTCTCAGAGTACTATGGCTCAGATTAGAGTGCAGACAGTGTAGTTTTAGAGGCTGCGCTCTGGACTACTGATCTCTTCTGCCTTAATACCTACTTAAAGAAATGCTGAAGGGGATAGAAATTTGGAAAATCGAGGAGGAAAGAAGTCTTCTCTGGTGGAGGTTGTGGTAGAATGAAGTGGAGTAATGCCAGACAGCAGGAGTCATGAGGGAGAGGAGGCAATGTGTCAGAGTTGAGGACTCAAAAGAATTGAGAACTGATGTGGTTTTGTTAATGATTCATTTAACTTATGGAGATATGCTGATAAGCTCCTTTACTGAATAGGACAAGAATATTGGCATCAAAATGGATCTTTCTTCTGAGACTCTCCCTTCATCCTTTTCATGTCTTTTTACTGCCATTTCTTTCCCTTCTCATTCCCTTTAATCACCAGGCTTCACATTACAAGCAGAGAAACCCAGGCTTGGGTTTCTTCTGTTCTTCTGTTTTAACTTTCCTTCGTTTATATTTGCCCCCAGGAGTCTTGGCAACTAGGCACGGTGACAGTGACAGCAACCTGAAGGCAAAGAGGACCTGGTTCTCCCTCCCACCCCCGGCCTCATTAAATATGGTGCAGTCCTACCAAGAGGGCTGGGGGTGGAGGCTGTGTGGGCAAAAGACACAGCTTCCAAATGTTCCTGTAAATATTCATAAAAACATGTCAGTGTTGCTAAACCCACAGAAAACGATAATCATCCATCCCCCTCCACCCTGCATCTTTTTGCTATTAATCCTTTTGTCCATGTTGAAATCCTTCCCACAATTGCTTCTTCATCTAGCCTTGTGTTTTTGAATTGCTGCTAGCAACCCCAGCCTTTGCAGCCCTTCATGCAAGTCTGTGGCACCATTTTAAAAGCAATAGTCCTCTGCTGCCAGCAAGGGATGTAAATGACATAAGCCATCCTAGGGATGTTGCTTCTTCTCATCTTGATTCCTTGCTCTTGGGGAACACAGCAATTATTCTGCCCAGGAACTGATGGGAATTTCTGAGCAACCTGGCACATCTGAAACATTTTTCTGACTCATTGAGCTGGCATATACTGCTAGATCAGCACTGGCCCTGCTCCACACAGCCTGTCACCAACAGTGGGTGTTGTTGTAAGCACTAGTTTTGATTGTGGCAAGATGGGCTCTCTGACTCTCCTCTTGTTCTGTTGAGTTCAGAAAAGGCATCTGGACTCCATTCACATTACATTTGACAGGAGTCCAAAACCTAAATGAATGTTGCTAATAAAGAACTGTAAGGAAAAAACATGTTGAGAACTACTGAGTGTATTCAACACATATCAAGCTTGGAGCAGGGGGAAGGGGAGGAGAATGAATGCACTGGGATAGGATCACCAACTGGAGGGCGAGAGCTCCGGGCTCTGTTCCTGGCTCTATCCAAGAATTGTGCCTCAGATTGCCTTCTTTAAATTGAGAATGCTTTATGGTACCATAGAGACTCCACATAACCTTGCATATGTTTAACTCTGCTGTTGGTCAACTAAGTCTCAAATGAACTAGTATTAATTGAACAACCACTCTGTCTGTGTCTTAGTCAATGGCTGCCAAAGGGTAGCTTTAGCTCCTGCATAATCTTTACTGGCTCCTTCTCTCCAAATTCTTTGATCTGGATAACTGGCATGTCCTCTTTCTTTTATATAGTACATTCAAACTTGGCCTATACCCAGGTCCCTTTTATCTTTCACAGGCATATCTTTTGTATTTCAAACTCTATCTTGGTCCCAGAAGACAAATGCACAGAAGAGGGTTTTTTTGTTGTTTTTTTTTTTTTTAAGATTTTTGCTTATTTATGTGAGAGAGAGAGAGAGAGAGAAAACATGAGCAGGGGGAGGGGCAGCGGGAAAGAGAGAAGCAGACTCCCTACTGACCAGGGGGCCCCATACAAGTATCAATCCCAGGACCCTGTGATCATGATCTGAGGTGAAGGCAGACATTTAACCACCTGAGCCACACAGGTGACACAAGAAGTCACCTAAATGTTGACTAAATGTCTAAATGGAGTTGGTCAGAGTTGGCTGAAAAATGTAAATACATGTAAACTTTAAGTATCAACAAAGACCCCCTTGAGCAGTGATTATTTTCAGTACTATCTTCTAAGTATGACTTATCTGCAAAATATACATATACCACAGTAACTAAATGAGGAAACTTTTAAAAGACTATCTTGAGTTTTAGGATAATAATAATATATATTATTATAGTTAAAATTCTTCTTTCAAGTGACATTTAGCTAAAATAGAATAAAATAAAATGATGGAATCTAGATCACCTTAGATTGATAAAAATCATATTATCTGTATGTGAAACATTACCTGCCTTTATGTTATCTAATATAGAGGAAATATGCCTTGGTCATTAAGAAGTGGTATCACATGGGGCACCTGGGTGGCTCAGTGGGTTAAGCCTCTGCCTTCGGCTCAGGTCATGATCTCAGGGTCCTGGGATGGAGTCCCACATCGGGCTCTCTGCTCGGCAGGGAGCCTGCTTCCTCCTCTCTCTCTCTCTGCCTGCCTCTCTGCCTACTTGTGATCCTTCTCTGTCAAATAAATAAATAAAATCTTTAAAAAAAGAAAAAAGAAGTAGTGTCACATGAATAAGAAACAAATATTCCTGCTGAATATTTTTAACTGCTTTGTCCAGAGAAAATTTCAACCATCTAAGTTTTTGCAGAAATATTATGATTAAAAAGTATGTTTTTAAATGGATTACCAGCCTGTGCTATAATGTTATGATTATATTTGTGTTAAGACTCTTTAGTTTTAGCCCATACCTCTGAGACCTTAACCAATCCAGTCTGAAGACTAGGAAAAGTAAAAAAACAAAAACAAAAACAAAAAAAACCTACAAATAATCTAATGCTGTTCTTGGTGGATTATTTTATGGTAGATAACCATGTCAGCAGCTTTTCTGCTCCACAGGTGAAAAACTGGGCCAGGAATTCAGAGTTGTGATGTGTCAAGCAAACATGTAGTACACAGTGTTGATGGAACATATAATAAAGTATTAGCATATTATTTTGGAATAATAGAAGGTTGCCCTTTTTGAGGATGTAATTTCTATGCGTAGATATAACCATGTATAATTTACCCTATCTGAACAAGCAAGGACTGGAGCACAACATTCAGAACAACCTGCAAATATCTCTATAGGTAAAAAGTTTTAGTAAAGTTGGAAAAATATATTGGCTGACTTAAAGGGGAGAATAGTAATGAGTGCAATTGCACATGTGTTAAGTTCCAGGTGTTGGTGAAGCAGTCAAACATCAAAGACCCTGAAGTCAGCTAGAAAGGTAAAATTACAGGTTGAGGGATAGATTTGGGATTCAGCTGCTGAAACTGTGTAAGCTGAGCTCTTAGAGAAGGAGCATATGCAGGACAGAGCAAGAGTCAAATGACCTGAAGCTTGTGGGATTCTTGTGGCTATAAGTCAAGAAGGAAGTTGACAGAAATGTGGAGACAAGTCAAGGAAGAGGAGAATTGAAGAATGAATCTCATATTTGGATTAGAGCAGATCTCATTTAATCATTCAGACATTAAACCAGTATGTAGAGTACTTATTTGTACCTGAACCTGTGTCAGGAGCTGGAGATATAAAGAAGGAAGTTGTGTGTCTTGCCTTTTAGTACTGGCATAGAAAACCAAACAATATTACATGAGGTGACAATTGTTTTATTATAGAGATACTCATGGAGAAATTGCACGGAACTTTTTGGGGGAGTCTCCTTCAACCCTTGATTCCCTCCCAATTAACCAAATCCCCTCTCTCCATCCAGACAAATTTTGACATTTGCTATTTCCATTTCTTTTTTTTTTTTAAGATTTTATTTATTTATTTGAGAGAGAGAGAGAGAGAGAGAGAGAGAATGAGAGGGGAGAAGGTCAGAGGGAGAAGCAGACTCCCCATGGAACTGGAAGCCCGATGTGGGCCTCGATCCCAGGAGTCCGGGATCATGACCTGAGCCAAAGGCAGTTGCTTAACCAACTGAGCCACCCAGGTCACTCAACTACTTCCATTTATTTACCTCTTACTCCTCAGCTCACTCTATGGTAACTTTATGCAGCCACCACTCCACCAAAGTTGCTCTCAAGTTTCTCTGCTAAATTCCAGGATAATCGTCAGTCCTTATAAGCTTGACCTCCTGGCAGGATTTGATACCTTTAATCATTCTTTCTTGTCAAAATCCTTGCCTTCTTTAGCTTTCCAAGATGACACATTTTCTCCCACTTTATTTATTGAAGACCCTTCTTCCTCTACCCACACCATAAATATCAGGGATCTCTGGAGCTCTCTCTCTTATTATGTGTACGCAAATTAGTTCTTCACCATATTTATTGTTATTGTTATCATTGTTATTTCATTGTCCTTCCTGCCAGTCACTGTAAATTTGCAAGGCCAGGATTATATCACTGCTCTATTTCCAATGTTAGCCCTAAGCATGACACAAAGTTTGTGCTTAATAAATATTGAGTGGAGCTCCTGGGTGGTTCAGTGAATTTAGCATCCAACTCTTGATTTCGGCTCAGGTTATGATCTCAGGGTTGTGGGATCAAGCCCAACGTCAGGCTCTGCACTCAGCACACAGTCTGCTTGAGATTCTCTCCTTCTGCCACTCCCCTCACTTGCTCTCCCTCTCTTTCTCTTTCAAAAATAAATAAATAAATCCTAAAAATAAATAAATATTAATTGAGTAAATGAATAGTTAATTGAGTCTAAGAATCCTTTACCATAAGGTTGTACTTGAGTTGGAGTTTAAAAGAAAAGTGGAAGTATCAAGAAAGAAATAAATGATAGATGATTGTAGACATTTGTGGATTTTGAGCAGATGGGTGATATACCAAGATTTGAAAGTTGGATAACTCCAGTGGCAGTGTTGGGGAAAGACAGGAGAAGGGGGTTTAGGACAACTAGTATCGCAATATTTTTAGCAAGAAGGCCGATGGTTATAAAGTAAAAGGTAATGAATGGTTCAAGGCATAATTAAGAGGTTGAACCAATAAACGTTAAAGATGGATTGGCTACAGGGAGTGACAGAGAGGAATTTTGGATGCCTTGGATTCCTTCACTAGCATAGGAAGCCCAGGAGAAAAAGAAATTCGGGAGAAAAGATTAGGACCAAATGAGCCTTGAGTTTTTAAGTGTTCCATTATGGGTGCAGGAGTTAGAATTCATTATAAATTCTAGGAGTTCAGGAACCATGTCACTTTAATCACATAGTTTATCCTAATGTTGGTGCTTGATAAATTCCTTTGATGGTATTGATGGAATACCACATTGCCAATACTGCATTACAGTTCCATCTAGGGGATCCCCTTTATACAAAGACGTGTGTTTATTTACTCATCTTTGTGGGGCTTTATGACTAGGTTGCCCTTTAGATGAACATTATCTATTTTTGCAGATGCTGTTTCAAAATTGATTAGTTCTCCGACACGCCCACTGGAATCATCCAACCTATTGAAGAAGCAGAATGGGATGTGGATTATAGGGTTTCAGATAACACCAAGTCCTTGTGAAAGGTATGTTATTTCATTGCTTTGTTCTGCTTTTGGAAGAGTGTAGCTGTGTTTTCTTTTCTCCAACTGTATAGGTCACAGCAATTTTTTTTTCCACCGGGAATTACAAGCTATACGGAAGATTTCCAGAGTAGAATCACAGTCTCACACAAATGCTAAATACAACTAATCAGGGCCTGGAAGGTACACAGAGGGTAATTAGTAGGTTATATTTGGGTCAGCACTAAGGTCATTTATGAGATACTACAAGAAAAAGACTGTTTGTCTTTCTGTAGGGAAAAATAGAAATATATTCATCTTGTGCACTGTAATAGATGCATTAAAATGGGTTAAAGGCATTTTTGGTAATTTCACATGTATATGTATCTCTGTATGTAAGACGGTTTTAAAGTACAAACTGAAACGTTTTACCGTATTCATAATGAGTATTAAAATTGGTAACAAGAAATTGCGTAAATTTTCCCACTATGCTATAACTAGTAGCATTGACTAGTAGCATTGCTACAATTGACAAAAGGAGATGCTTACTCTTAACTTAGTAGGCTTTCCGCTACTAAAAAGATATCATTTGGTAGTCGTAAAGCCTTCACCACACAGCTATCACTAATGAATTTATAATAGTAGAACATGCCAAGTTTACAGTAGATCTTAGTTCATGGCCTATATAGGCTATTCAGGGCTTCCCTGACTTTTTTTTAAATTTTTATTTATTTTTTAAATTTCTTTTTTATTTTTATTTTATATAATAATATATAAATAAATATATAAATAAAATATTTTATATTTTATTTTATTTTTATAAATTTAATTTCTTTAAATTTATTTTTTAAATTTCTTTTCAGTTCCAGAATTCATTGTTTATGCACCACACCCAGTGCTCCATGCAATACGCGCCCTCCACAATACCCACCACCAGGCTCACCCAACCTCCCATCTCCCTCCCCTCCAAAACCCTCAGTTAGTTCCTCAGAGTCCACAGTCTCTCATGGTTCATCTTCCCCCTCCAATTTTCCCCAACTCCCGTCTCCTCTCCATCTCCCCATGTCCTCCATGTTATTCCTTATGTTCCACAAATAAGCGAAACCAAAAATTAACAAGACAGTAAACAACATGTGTTGAAGAGGATGTGGGAGAAAGGGGAACCCTCTTACACTATTGGTGGGAATGCACGTTGGTGCAGCCACTTTGGAAAACAGTGTGGAGATTCCTTAAGAAATTAAAAATAGAGCTTCCCTATGATCCTGCAATTGCACTACTGGGTATTTACCCCAAAGATACAGATGTAGTGAAAAGAAGGGCCATCTGTACCCCAATGTTCGTAGCAGCAATGGCCACGGTCACCAAACTGTGAAAAGAACCAAGATGCCCTTCAATGGACGAATGGATAAAGAAGACATGGTTCATACATACTATAAAGTATTATGCCTCCATCAGAAAGGCTGAATACCCAACTTTTGTATCAACATGGACAGGACTGGAGGAGATTATGCTGAGTGAAATAAGTCAAGCAGAGAGAATCAATTATCATATGGTTTCACTTATTTGTGGAGCATAAGGGCTTCCCTGACTTTTATGAACACTAAATGAGAGAAGATAGTGTTAATTCAAAGTGTGAATGTAAGATATATATTTAGGAATTGTTGAATATAGTGTAAGTTTATCATATTGGTGAATTACAGGAATAGTTTAAAAATAAAAGCCATTAAAAAAAAATCTCTTCTTCACATACATAAGGATCTCATTTATACCCACTGTTTCAACCACCACCCTCCTGGAACATATTTCTCATTACTTTCTCTGTCTAGGTCAGACCATCTCTCTTAAACTCTAGATACACAGATCCAACTACCTTCTATATCTACATCAGTTTCTGTCCAAATACACAACCTTATCAGTGTCTTTACATTTAAGTATATTCAAAGTTAAGCTCATTATCTTCTCCCATATCTCCCATATCTTCTCCCATAAACCTCTCCTTCTTCTTGCTGAAGTTTCAAATGAGCCAAATGTTCAGATCTGGGTATCATCCTCCTTTCCTCTCTCTCCATCACTACTAGTGTATAAACAATCACTTCTTATAATAATTTAGCTTATAAATATCTATGGAAACCATTCCTTTTATTCCCTCTGCCACTGTCTTAATTCAGGTCTTCATGATTTTTTTCCGCCTGAATGACTCCAATGATCTCTTAATGGGTATCTTAGCTTCAGTTTTTTCTGATCTCTCTTTAATTCATTCTTTGAATTTCTACCAGAGAGAGCATTTTAAAATACAAATCTGGCCATGTAACTCCCCTCCTTAAAATCCTGGTCTGTCTCTCTTACCCTTAAAAAATGAACCTGAACTTCTACTTCTCACATAAAGTAGAAGGCATCAAGCATGAGTGCTCTTAACTTTACTGAACTCTTCCCGTGTGCATACGTATTTTCAATTATTCCTATCTTTACCTTCTCATCTTCCTTCTTTCTGGCCAAGGCAAAGTTCTGGGCCCTTGATCTGTGTCCTTTTGCTTTCTGCTTCCTCAGCTCTCAGACCATCATTTGTAGCCATTCTCCTCATTCTCTACTTCTCTGCCACCTCATTCCTCTTGACATACAGAGTTTCCTTGACATACAAGTTTCCTTCATCTTAAACAAACAAAAATCATTCCTCAGATGCAACAAGGCCAAAACAGAACTCACCATTTCCCCATACCATACCATTTATGGTTAACTGGTTTTTGTCCTTCAAAACAGAGCTTATGTTGTACTCTCCATGCTCACTCTGTGTTATTATATCCTTTTGAATATTTACCTATAAAACACTTCACATATTATAGTTAACTATTTGTTTGCTTGTCTTTATTAAACTGTGAGCTTCTTGAGTGTGGAAACTGGTATAATTATTATCATCAATTAATTAATTAAGTAATAGTGAGTAATAGATTAAGTAAATAATTAAGTAATAGATTATGTCAAAACATAATCTCGGGTCTGAACACCTATTATTTTTCTAAAATTTCTATTTTTAGCTCTCATTTTGTCAGAAACTAAATTTAATCAGTCAGGTTTTTACCCACTTCCCTACTCCATAGAGAACTGTGTGTAGATTCTAGGTAGGTATGAAGTACTGATGCTGGTGAAGGTGGGGCCTGGGGTATGTCTGGGCCCAAGTTGGCCAGGCTGCATCCTCAAGACTTCCCATTCCTGGCTCGTCTTCATTTAATGTACATTCAAATGCCTATACCCTCCTGATCTAGACAACAAGCTGACTTGGCTTTCTCTCAATTCTCTTCTCTTAAGAGACATGTAACTGGAATTTCTCTTGTTCTTTTCCCCTCCCCCACCCACCTACCCCCAGAGATAAGGACAGTGGTTGAGCACTGAGTGGGACCTCATCTCAGGAAATAGCAGTGTCTTAGCTTTCTTAATTTCTGTCTCTCTCTCTCTCTCTTTCTCTGCCCTCTGGAATCAGCTTTTAAATCAAACTGGCTTTGAACTTTCTTTCCAAATCTGTTGGCATAAACTAATTGCCCTGAGTATTTCAGGGATTAGGGTTTTGAAATTCCAAATCCTAGTGTATCAGTTTGATCCTTTCTACTGGAAAAAAAAAAAAAAAAAGAATACCTAACTAAAACATAGCCTCACTAATGAAAAACTTTAATGATCATATGTAAGAGGAGATTCAGTGGTTAGGGACAATTCTTGGGTTGGTTCACAGAGCAGTAATGTCAATGATTTTTCATATTCTTGCCTTCTCTCTGTGACTCTATCTTCTGTAGTATTGGTTTTTTTTCTCAAATTTGTTTCCTCATGATCTCAAGGTGGTTGCCTTTCTCTCTTATTTTTAGGGAGCTATACTTACCATATATTTTTGTTTTATTTTATTGTATTTATTTATTTAAATTAATTTTTTAAATTTTAATTTCAGTATAGTTAATATACAGTGTTATATTAGTTTTGGTTGTACAATATAGTGACTCAACAGCTCCATGTATTACTCAGAGTTCATCAAGATAAGTATACTTTTAATCCCTTTCACCAGTTTCACCCATCCTTCCATCTACCTCAGTCGCCATCACCTATCCAATGCATCCCCCCGCACCTCCCCTCTGGCAGCCATCAGTTTTTTCTCTAAATTTAAGAGTCTGTTTTTTGGTTTCTCTCTTTTTTTGTCACTCATTTGTTTTGTTTCTTAAATTCCACATATGAGTGGAATCATATGGAATTTGTCTTTCTCTGACTGGCTTATTTCATGTATCATTATACTCTCCAGACCCATCCATGTTATTGCAAATGGCAAGATTTCATTCTTTTTTATGCCCAAATAATATTCCATTGTATATATTTATATTATATCTTTTTTACCCATTCATCAATCGATGGACACTTGGGCTGCTTCCTTATCTTGGCTATTTTAAATAATAGTACTATAAACATAGGGGTACATGTATCCCTTTGAATTACTGTTTTTGTATTCTTTAGGTAAATACCTAGTATTGCAATTACTGGGTCATAGGAAAATTCTTTTTTTAACTTTTTGAGAAACTTCCATACTGTTTCCAGAGTGGCTGCACTAATTTGCATTCCCACCAACAGTGTGTGTTACTTTTTCTCCACATCCTCACCAATACCTGTTGTTTCTTGTGTTGTTAATTTTAGCCATTCTGACAGGTGTGCGGTGATACCTCGTTGTAGTTTTGATTTGTATTTCCTTGATGATAAGTGATGACAAACATCTTTTCGTATGTCTGTTGGCCATTTGTATGTCTTATTTGGAGAAATGTCTTCATGTACAGAAATCTGTTGCATTTCTATACACCAATAATGAAGCAGCAGAAAGAGAAATCGAGGAATCAATCCCATTTATGTATTGAAAACCGTAAGATACCTAGGAATAAACCTGGCCAAAGAAGTAAAAGATGTCTGAAAACTGTAAAACACTGATGAAAGAAATTGAAGATGACACAAAGAAATGGATTCGAAGAAATGCTCATGGATTAGAAGGACAAATATTATTAAAATGTCTGTATTACCCAGGGCACTGAGTGGCTTATTCATTTGAGAATTCAACTAGTGGTTTCGGCTCAGGTCATGATCTCAGGGTTGTGAGATTAAACCCCACATCAGGCTCCATGCTCTCTACTTAAGATCCTCTCTCTCCCTCTCCCTCTGCCTCTCTCTCTCTCTCACTCTCTCCCTCTCCTTATCTTAAAAAAAAAAAAGTCTGTATTACCCAAAGAAATCTACACATTTTTTTAAAGATTTTATTTATTCATTTGACAGAGAGAGAGAAAGCACAAGCAAGGGGAGCAGCAGACAGAGGGAGAGGAAGAAGCAGCCTCCCCACTGAGCTGGAAGCCAATGCATGGCTTAGTCCCAGAACCCTGTGATCATGACCTGAGCTGAAGGCCAGCACTTATCCAACTAAGCCAATCAGGTGCACTGCAATCTACGTAGTTAAAGAAATCCCTATCAAAATACGGACAGTATTTTGCACAAAACCAGAACAAACAATCCTAAAATTTGTATGGAACCGCAAAAGACCCCAAATAGCCAAAGCTATTCTTGAAAAAGAAGAACAAAGCTGGAGACATCACAATTCCAGACTTCAACTTATATTACAAAGGTGTAGTGATCACGGGCGCTGGGGTGGCTCAGTTGTTAAGGGGCTGCCTTCGGCTCAGGTTATGATCCCAGGGTTGAGGCCCACATGGGGCTCCTTGCTCAGCAGGAAGCCTGCTTCTCTCTCTCCACTCCCCCTGCTTGTGTTCCCTCTCTGTGTGTCTCTCTCTGTCAAATAAATAAATAAAATCTTTATAAAAAAAAAAAAAAGTCTTTTGGTACTGGCACAAAAATAGATTCCTAGATTGATAGAACAGAAAAGCCAGAAATAAACCAACAATTATATGGTCAACTAATCTTCGACGAAGCAGAAAAGAATATCCAATGGGAAAAGGACAGTCTTTTCAACAAATGGTGTGGGGAAAATTGGACAACAACATGTCTACAGATATTTTAGAATAAAATAATAAAAAAGCTGACTATAAGCCTTTATTGACCAATACAATATTCTCCAGAGTAATTAATCAGAAAACCAGACTTTTCTTTAGGAGACCACCCAGATTTCAGTATTCATAGATCCTTTCTCAGGAGCTGGTCTCTAATCTTCTGCCTGGCATATATACACTTGGCAGCCAGCATTACTGGAGCTTAATAGCAGAAGAGGCTGAGAAGGTCTTCTCCCTTTCTACTATAAAAACTTTTATTCAGTCTTCCTGTTTTTAGTGAGTATCTCACCCCAGCATTCCACTGTACCTAGTGTGCCAAAGTCACAACCTTACCTGGTTCCATTTCTCTAATGAGTAAATAATGTAATATCTCATTATATATACATAAGTATTGTACTATTCACATTACTCTTAATGTTGCTCCTTTCCTTTAAAAACTTATCACAGATACTTTTCTATGTCAGTACATGTAACTCTACCTGTTACCCAGAGGCATCATCCTTAAAATGAAAATTTTATCTGAAAATCATGTTACCTCTTTAAGCAAAAATTCCCAATCAAGTGAAAACTCATTTGCCTAAAAATTGGTGTGTGATATTCAACAGACCAATCATATCCAACATTATCTTAAACAAGTAGTAAAAAATAAAAAACTTTCATAATTTGTTATGTTTTCATTGATATAAGTCATATTTATGTTCCTCCAACCCTACCACCTTTCCACTACTCCCCATATTACTACACTCTGAGAACCCAAAATTTTTTCATGAAAAATCCAGTGAGTACCCCCATGCCCCATGCCTCTATTTTAATCCAAATAAAGATTTCCACATAAAGCAATGAAAAAAAAATTTTTAAGTAAGAGGGGTTACAGACTATATAAATGTCTTTTAGTCTTTTGATTAAATGTTTGGTTGAGTAGGTTAAGAATTCCTCTCTCCCCAAAACAAAAGAGAAAAAAACAAATTCCAATTTTTCTTTAAAAAACGTCTAATTTTTGCATTGTTTTTTCCTGAGGGGTTTTATTGGCCAAGATGTTTGGAGGCAGTCAACAGAATCCACTCTCACTATGTTAAGCAAGTAATTAATATATTCAAGTACATTAGGTAACTTACAGGGAAGACTAAAAAAACATACTTGAAGGTAATTGTCTAAAATTAAATCATGCCAGAGAAGTGGCCTGAGGAAAAACATGCCATTGTAGGGGCACCTGGATGGCTCATTCAGTTAAGCATCTGCCTTTGGTTCAGGTCATGATCCCAGGGTCCTAGGATGAAGCCTTGCATCATTGGACTCCCTGTTGGACTTCCTGCTCAGCACGTAGTCCGCTTCTACCTCTGCCCCTCCTGATACCACCCCTACCGCAGCTCATGCTTGCTTGCTCTGTCTCTCTCAAAATAAATAAATAATACCCACCACCAGGTGGGTATTAAGGAGGTATTAAGGAGGGTACATATTGCATGGAGCACTGGGTATGGTGCAAAAACAATGAATCTTTGAACACTGAAAAAATTAAATTTAAAAATTTTTAAATTTTAAAAAATTAAAAAGGAAGGAAGGAAATCTTAAAAACAAACAACCACCAAAAAAAAAAAAAAAAAAAAAAAAAACCACAAAAAACAAAAAGAAAAAAACCCTGCCATTGTACCATTACCCTCCTTGATGCCACTTCCTTGTCAGGAGTTCATCCTTACAGCCACTGATATCCCCAAAGCAGGATACCTCTGACATAGGCCAACAAAATGGAAGCTATTCTATTTTGTTGCTCATCTCTAAATTCAAGTCTCATTCAGATGATCTGTGACCTAGATCTAGAGTGGCTGAAGATTTTTTTTTTAATAATAAGTATGTGTATCAAATGTTTTCTAAGTTAGGCTGTTCTAAGTGCTTTACAAGTATGAAATCATGAATGCAAACATCACCTCTGCTCTCATCTTTAACAAAAAATTGAAATACTCTTGTCCCTTTAAAATTTCTTTTTTTATTTTTTCCTTTGGTTTCGTAATTTTTTTCAGCTTTAGTAAGTTATAATTGATAATGCAGTAAACTGCACATGCTTGAGGTATATAATTTGGTTTTTTTACATATTTATGTACTTATGAAACCATTATCATAAAACATCATGATTCTATCCCTAGTCCCTAAAAGTTTCTCCATACCATGTGTAAGCCATTCCACCTCCCTCATATTTCCCTGTCCCAGGCAATTACAAAATTGTTTTCTTTTGCTTTAGTTTTCATTTTCCAGAACTTTATATAAATGGAATCATTATGTATTCTTTTTGTCTGGATTCTTTCACTCAGCATAATAATTTTGAGATTAATCCATGTGATTTTACGTATCAACAGTTCATTCCTTTTCATTTCTCAATAGTAGTATTCCATTGTATGGATATAGCATATTACATTTATCCATTTATTATTGATGGATATTTGGGTTTGTTTCCAGTTTGGGACTATTACAAATAAAGCTTCTATGGATATTCATGTACAAGTCATTGTAGAGATATATGGTTTCATTTCTCATGGGTAAGTACAAAGAAGTGGAATGGATGGGTAAATAGTAGATGTATAGTCTACTTTTTAATAAGTTGCCAAATTGTTTGCCATAATTGCTATATCGTTTTACATTAGCACAAGCAGTCTATGACACAGTTCCAGCAACTTCAGCTTCTCATCAACAGCTGACATGGTCAGTCTTATTAATTTTAACCATTTACTGGGTGCTTATTATAGTTTTAATTTGCATTACCAAATTGATTAGTAATGTTGAGCAGATTTTGTGTGTTTAATTGTCATTCCTCTATGTTCTTTGATGAAGTGTCTGTTCAAATCCTTTGCCATTTTTTTAAAAGATTTTATTTATTTATTTGACAGAGAGAGAGATCACAAGTAGGCAGAGAGGCAGGCAGAGAGAGAGAGAGAAGGGAAGCAGGCTCCCTGCTGAGCAGAGAGCCCGATGCAGGGCTCAATCCCAGGACCCTGGGATCATGACCCCAGCCAAGCCGAAGGCAGAGGCTTAACCCACTGAGCCACCCAGGCACCCCTCCTTTGCCATTTTTAATTGAGCTGTTTGTCTTAATATAATTAAGTTGTGATAAGTTCTTTGTCATATTAATGTTTTACTAATATTTTCTCCTATTCTGTGGCTTGGGTGTTCATTTTCCTAGCATTGTCTTTCAAAGAGTAAAAGTTTTTAACTTTTTTGTTTGTAGTTTTATGTTTTTTTGTAGTATCTATGAAATCTTTGCCAAATTAACACATTTTCTATTGTTTTCATCTAGGAATTTTAGTTTTACCTAAAATAGTTTCACCTCTTATATTTAGATTTATGATCCATTTTGAATTAATTTTTACTTATAGTGTGAGATCAGGGTAGAGATTCATTCTTTTGGATGGACAATCCATTTATGCTAGCACTGTTTATTGAGAAAATAATCCTTTTCCCCACTGAAGTTTCTTAGCATATTTGTCAAAAATTATTTGACCAAACCTAATTAGGTCTATCTACAGAATCTCTATTCTATTCCATTGAATTACATGTCTGTCTTCATACCAATACCACACTGTCTTGATTATTATAGCTTTATAATAATGCTCCTGGAATCAGACGGTGTTATACTCCAACTTTCTTCATTCTCAAGGTGTGTATGCATGTGTGTGTGTGTGTGTGTGTGACTATTCTAGGTTCTTTCCATTTCCATAAAATTTCAGAATCAGCTTGTCATTTGTATGAAAGTGTGCTGGGTTTTTAATTCTGATTCCACTGAATATATGGATCAACTTGGGTCAAATGTCAAATGACATTTCAAGATGTCATAAATACAGTACAGCTCTCTATTGATTAAGGCTTTCTCTAATTTCCCCCAACAATGTTTTGTAGTTTTCAGTGTACGTATCTTATATAAATTTTGACAAATTTATCCCTAAGCATTCCATATCTTTGATGCTATGATAAATGGTATCATTCTTATTTTCATTTCAATTTCTGATTATTTACAGCTATTATGTAAAAATACAATTGGTTTTTGTATATTGGCATTGTATTCTGCAATGTTTCTAAATTTCCTTATTAGTTCTAGTAGCTTTTTAGTCAATTCCATAGTATTTTCAGTATAGATAATCATGTCATCTGTGAATACAGACAGCTTTACTTTCCCCTTTCCAGCTTACATACCTATTTTTTTCCTTGCCTGGCTAGAATTTCTGCTTCACTGTTGAAGAGAATTGGCAAGGGATCTAGGAATTCTAATTTAGGTAGGCAACAGGGTAAGAATTTTCCCAAATATGAAAAAACTAGTTAAAAGAGGTTGGAGAATCATAAATACGACAACAACTGGGAGAAAGGAGAGACGGGCAGGAAACAGAGAAGAGTGGCAGTTTCCCAAGATGTGTTCCTTAATAAATGTATTTTGTACCTGTTTGTGATATATGGGCATTCTCAGGTATAGGCTCCAGCATTGGTCTCTTTAGCAAATGTCAAAATCTGGTGCTCTTAAGTATTTAGTAAAGGTAAAAAGGCAGTAATTTATATCATATCGTATCACATCATAACATATTATATCAGGTATATAACTGGGCTCATTCTTCATCTGGTTTATCCTTAACTCAAGCCATTGTCCTAAGTCAGCAGCTTCATTCTTGTTATACGTCTCTATTCTTACTTATTTACAAAAATTCAATGCTCAACTTTTACCTTTTAAATATGTTGATAACTGAGCAATTTCACATGGTTTTTTTGTGGAAGCCAGATGAGTCATTTGATTTATTCTAATTTTGTTTGCATGTTTATCAGCTAACACATAACTTATGGTTATTAATTACATGTTTTGTCTAAAAAAAGTATTTTATCAATTGATTGAGTTGATCAATAAACACACTATGCCAGCGTATTTACTGAAGTTATTGATTAGAGTTAGCTAAATGAATGAAAAAGCCAGAACTGAGATATGTGTTGCATGAAAAAACAAAAAGGGAGGAAATCAGCATCTCTTTTATCTAATTTACACCAAGCCAATATTTTCAAAGCCATACCTGATTACACAGAACTAAAACCTAGAAAGATGAATTCAAAGTGAGTTTAGAATCCAGGTTCCTGACACTCAAACAGGCCAAAATATTTGAGAAAATTAGTGCTTCTCCAGAGATAAGCCATGACAGGTTGATCATGACTGAACTTCTCAATGCACCAAATGCAATACAATGTCTCAATGAATTTTCACATTCTGAATTGAAATCTGGGTTGTTAATGGCTTTGCTACATAATATCCACAGAGAAGCCTTGATAGTGAGCAAATGATCAAAATCAACGTCAATATGCAAAATAATTTAAGTCAAAATACACATGACCCAAACCTTTTAGCAGGTAATGAGTTGTTTTAATCATTTCAAATTATACTTCAAAAAGTTATTCAAAATTCTGAGTTAGTAAAATACCTTTTTTCTTTTAAAATCTTTCTTTTTTCATATTAGCTTGTCAAGGCCAAAATGATATATCGTTATACACCTCAAATATGACTGCTTTTCAAACACAAAATGTCTACAATAAAAATCAGATTTACTTGATTAAATTAATACTAGGGCTTGTGAAGAAAATTTTTTCAGTAAAAGACATATTTTAAAATATAGTCGTTGCTTCACACCAGTCACTTTCTATAAAAATCAACACATTTCAAATAAAAGTATTCAAGTATTATGTTCTTAAACTTAATGGCAATGAATTTGAATGTTTTCTCTTATAATTGTGCTCCCAAATTATGAATGCATCATGAACATTTGGCCAGTATGAATGGCAGTTCTAGACAAAACAAGCATTATAGTCATAGAGGTTCTAAAAATAGGTAAGCAGTATTCCCACCAACGTGGACACTTTCTCTACTTATACAATAGCCACAGACATTCTGAGAACTGTATTTCGCCAGGTGTGGGGGTGACAGGAAGTGACCTGCCCTGCTCTTGACTGTCCTTGACCAATCAAAGCTGTTAGTTCTGCTGCTGCTCTGACAGTATAGTACTTTATGCAGTCACAGATATTCATAAAGCAGAGAGTCCGATGAGGGTTTTTGTCGTAAGTTTACTTAATAAATACACAAATAATGTAGGAAAAAGCAGAACAATACAGAAAATCAGAAGAGAGGAGTAATGGGGAGGGAGAGATTAATTACTGAAGAACATTATAACAAATTAACTTAGAAAAATATAAGCATATGCTTCTTAATAACAAATTTTACATTTTAAATTGTTTTAACTATGATAGCTTGAGTAAGAAAACATAATATGTAAACTGCGTGGGTTTTGTTTCCAAACTCCTTCTGTGGGCAGGGGGTGTTCACACCAGGGTGAGGAAGTTTTATAAACTAGCAGATAAAATGAAAATAGTAAACACCCACAGTCCTCCAACCAGAGACAATACTTGTGCTGGTTAATTCCTGTTTGCACCTCTAGATCCACTCTCCATAGTTTTCTGCCCTGCTCTATGTGCCAGAAGGCTGATCTCCAAGGAAACTTACTAGGTTTCACATATGCTGTGCACAGTGGGATATCAGATCACAGAATAGGAATAAAACTCATTTCATATTTTCCCCAGCTTCAGCTCTGGTTACTGTTCTCTGCTTTTGCCCACCTGGGGACTAAGGCTGGCCACCCTTCCCTATGTTGCTAAGTCCCTGGATGGCTCCTAAATCCTGCCCACACTTCTATAAATCATCCCTTCTTTAGACTTTGTTCAGCTAAACCGTATTGGGTGTACCATCTGTGTCCTACTAGGACCCTAAATAGTGGATTACTATTAATATGTTTATTTTTTTGTCATTTAGTCTTTTAGGTGTGTGTTTTCATTTTGCTTTATGTATTATAAGAATTTCCGTTTATTATGGAAAACTCTTTACAAACATCATGTGCAACCTAATTTACTTAACTTTTTGTTGAACTACTCAGATTTTCAATAACATAAACAATGCTACAAAGAACATCTTTGAATACAAATAATTGTTTTGATTGTTTCCATGGGATGAATTCGTAGGATTTAACTACTGGATCAAGAGTAAGAACACATTTTAAAAAAAAAAATTTTTTTAATATTTTGTTTATTTATTTGACAGGCAGAGATCACAAGTAGGCAGAGAGGCAGGCAGAAAGAGGTGGGGGAACCATCCTCCCTACTGCGCAGAGAGCCCGATGTGGGGCTCGATCCCAGTACCCTGGTATCATAACCTAAGCCAAAGGCGGAGGCTTTAACCCACTGAGCCACCCAGGTGCCCCACATTTACAATTTTTGATATGTGCTTTCACATTGTACAAATTGTCACAGTTACCAGCATAGCATTCATCATGCTACATCCTTGACAGCATTGAATATTATCATTTTATATCTTTACTAATTTCATAAGTGAAAAGGCATCTTTTTCCATTTGCATTTTTATATTACTTATAAGAGTAAATCTTTTTAATATTAGTATTTCTCCTTTATTTTTTTGAGCAGTCGTGTTTGTATTTCTGTGTTTTAATTGCTTAAAAAATGCTTTATTCTGGAAAAATCTTAATGTAATTTTTTAAAATAGAGAAGATGTTCTAATGACCTTTTTTAAAGATTTTATTTATTTATTTATTTATTTATTTGACAGACAGAGATCACAAGTAGGCAGAGAGGCAGGTAGAGAGAGAAAGGGGAAGCAGGCTCCCTGCCGAGCAGAGAGCCCAATGTGGGGCTCAATCCCAGGACCCTGAGATCATGACCTGAAGGCAGAGGCTTAACCCACTGTGCCATCCAGGCACCCCCTGTTCTAATGAACATTATCTAGCACTAACATCATCAGTACTTACACTGCCTTGGAAAAATTCTTAAACATTCCTAAAGATAAAGAGCACAAAGCAGGATTCTGTAAAAAGCTAGTATTACACCATTTTTAATGCCCAGGCCCTAATGCCAGTCACTCTACTAGATTAGCTGCTTTACATCCTGCTCCCACTTAAGCCTCCCATAGTTCTTCATGCCCAGCAGGGTGTTCATTTACAGATTCATTCAGGGTTACCTGCTACCCATTCAGGAGCTAAACCTAGGCTAGGCTCAGAGATGAGGCCAAAGTTTCCTGACTAATGAGAACCAGTTTTAAAGGAACAGCTGGCTACTCTTCCATAAAGAAATGTGATGGCTTTTAAAAACAGGCAAAGCCACTCATCCCCAAGAATGGCCACTCTCCTATTTTAGTCTTTTTTCTCCTCTTTTCATCTTAGAATGAAAAAATTTGAGCCAAAATGAGACCCTGTGGCTACTCCAAATCCCTGCACTACCTTTATGGTGCTGATGATAAAGAAGGGGGGAGAGGAAGGTCAAAGGGATAAAAGCCACCCCAATGGCTTCCTGGCCTTGCCTTGCCTCAGGTGGGGCCTGACATCTTTCCAACTGACTGTGGAAAATGCTAGGCATTTGAGATGGCAGGAGCCAAGAGGAAAGAGAAAACTCTGGTTGAAAAGCCTTTTTCCCAGTACTCAGGAGAGGTGAGGAAGGCCAGTGTACTAGGTGGGAAATCACAGGGCCCATTGTTTCCAGACAAGGCCAGGCTGAATGGAGACCTTTCTGATGCTAATTATTTTTTTGCTCAGATTCTTCCTTCCTTGGAGGGGAGAATCCTGGCCACCAGGAGAGACAGAACCCTCCAGCTTTATTTACTGTTTTTCCTAAGGATATTTAATGAGGGTTTCAGATCTCATGACCTGGAAGAACCAGGATTCTGGGCAAATCCCAGCTGGAAACGGGCAAGAATGCCCTCAAGTTCTGGCTCAGGTACCAGTTTCTCATCTTGACTCTTCTGTATAACTTGTGTGATCTTCAGCAGTCACACATCAAAGGCTGATGGAGAGGGCTCAAGAAGGTAAGATAACACAGGTGAAGTGAATGGCACAGAATCTTGCACATTGGAAGCATTCCATAAATATTAGCAGCTGCTGCAAGACATTCTCTTCCATTTTCTGAAAAAGGAGTGGAAATAATTCCAACAAAAGCCTCCTTCCTCACCTCCTAACCCATTGCCTTACCTGACTGCACTGGCCACACTGTCCTGGATGCCTAGAGTGGACGCTAGAGTGGCTCCACCTTCCTCCCCTAGACAGTGACCTTGAATTATGACCCTCTTGCTGGTGATTTCAAGGTTCACAGAGAGGCAAAGGGGACTGTGGAGTCCAAGGCCTTTCCCAGATGGGAACCAGAGTAGATGGATATTGACAATTTCATGGAGAAGCCAGAAAACTACTAGGAGGAGAGTAGCACCCCTCTGAAAGGCTGCTTTACTTCATGATGCAGCATGGTGGGGCTGAGCGCACAACCTGAAGATGACCATCCTGGGTTCGGCAGGGGCTCAGCCACTTACCAGCTGTGTGCTCTGGGGTATATCTCTACTTCTCAGGCCTATGCTTTCTCATCAGCTATTGCCCTGGACCAGGCCTCATGGGCTGTCAGTTGCAGGAAGAGCAGAGTGAGTCTTTATGGCCTCCAGTACTAAAGGTATGGACATCAGCAATCCTGGATCCTTTGCTGCAACCTTTGTGAGCAGGAGGAAGAGTGTGTGCTCCTTAGAGTGTATGCTGCTTGGAGGTAGTGATGCTATAGCAATCTAGGAATGGCCCAGCAGGTAGATAACCAGGTAGACTGCCAGGTGTCAGCACAGTCAAGATGCCTATAGAGAACCTATAGCTCTCTAGGAGTGGGAGTGGGCTTGAAAGGTGGGTAGTTTTAGCTCTTGTTGCAGTGGACATCTGAGGCAATGCAACCTTCCCACCACAGCCCCTCTATCATCACATATAGAGCACCACAATCCAAGGCTACCAGGTTGCAGGGCATATTGCATCCCTTTCCCTGCACGCACCTGTATTCTTTATTTACCTAGTGCATTTTATATGAACTCTTTATATTTACAAATCCAATTATATTTATGGTGGGGTGCCTGGGTGGCTCAGTTAGGTAAGCATCGGACTCTTGACTTTGGCTAGGGTCATTATCTCATGGTTGTGAGATCCAGCCTGGCACTGGGCTCTGCACTGGGCGTGGAGGCTGCTTAAGATACTCTTCCTCTCCCTCTGTCCCTCCCCCTCCCACCACACTCTCTCTCTCCCTCTCTCTCTTCCCCCAATATAAAAATATATATAGAGAGAACTATTTTTATGTCATTTCTCCTACAAATATTTCCCTAGCCTATATTTTGTCATTTAATTTTGCTGATTTTATAGCTTTTTTTAAAAAATGTGGTCAAATCTATCAAGAATTTACTTTATGATTTCTGCCTTTTATAAGGCTCACAAAGTTCATCTTCACTTGGAAATGAAAAATATATTTACCTAAAATATATCTATGTATATTCACTTATATAATTTTTTTATAACTCTTGTTTTGAAATAACTTCAAATGCACAGGAAAGTTGCAAGAATAGCTTAAAGAATTCTCATATGCACTTTATCAAGATTCACACATTTTTAACATTTTGCCAGATTTCTTTTGGTTTATCATCTCTCTCTTGCGTGCTCACTCCACTTGCTTATTGTCTGTCTTATGTATGTGCACGTGTGTAATTTATTTTTTCTAAACTATTTGAAAGTAGATTGCATACATCATAACCATTAACTCTTTAATATTTTAATGTTCATTTCCTACAGCCAGGAATATTTCTACAGCCACAGTACAATAATGGAGTTCAGGGAATTTAACATCAACATAAGACTTTCATCTAATCTGCAGTATATATTTCCAATTTTTTAAATGTCCCAATAATGTCCCTTATAGCATCTTCCCCCTCAAGCACAGAATCCAGCCAAGAATCATGTATTGCATTTAGCTGTCTGGTATCTGTAGTCTCTGGTATCTGTAGTCTCCTTTAATCTGGAACAATTTCTCAGTATGTCTTTCATGGTATTTTAATTTTTCAAAAACATAAGCTTGTTATTTTATAAACTATACCTCAATTTGAGTTTCTCTGATGTTTCCTCATGGGTAGGGATGTGTCCTTCTCATGGTACACAGTATCCATCTAAAAGTACACAGTATCCATCAACTTTCTTTGGCAATTTTAATTTTAATTTTGATTACCAGTCATGGTTGTATGATTTTCCTACTGTGTGATTAAGGATTTTTTTCTTTTACAATGAATAACAATCTGCGAAGACATATTGAGACCAAGCATCATCTTCATCAAACTTCCCCTCGAAGATTAGCATCCACTAATGACTCTTGCTCTAATCAGTCTCCACCATGTAGTTGGAAAATGCTGATTTTTTTTCCAACTTCACTACTCCCTCTAAATTTATTGTTGGACAGAAAAAAATCCTCTTCTCTCCTATTCATTTGCCCATTTATCTATTTTTATTAGTATGTCTTCATTTTTATTCAGTGTTTATTCTCATTGCTTGATTTTAAATCTTTATCTGCTTTGTTAATTTTTAGTACAACCCATTTTATTATTTATTATGGAAAAGCTTTATTCTTAGAGAATTTGCAGAGGCATTACTGTAATTTCAAAATATTTTCATAACCATTATCTATTTTATCCCCATTTGAGTTGTCTATTGCTGCATAACAAAGCACCTCAAACACAGCAATTTATCATTTCTTATAATCCTGTAGGTGGTTGGGGCAGTTCTTCTGTTAATCTCTCATGGGCTCACTTATGTGGCTTCATTGAGCTGACAGGACGATCCTGGATAGGGTCACTGAGATCTGGGTTGTCACCAGGGTCCCGGTCACCACCAGTTTTAGACTGGGCTTCTTCACATGGTGGCTTCAGGATTCCATGAAGGCAAGAGTAGAACTTGTAAGGCCACCTATGGTCATCTTGCTTGAAAGTCACATGTCACTTTTTACCATATCTTATTTGTCTGAGCAAGTCATCAAGCCAGCCCAGATCAAAGAGACAAGGAAATAGATTGTTTCTCTTTATGGGAGGACCTGCAAATGTTTGTAGCCAATTTTAATTCACCACAATCCCAGTAGTGATTCTGAAAGATAAAGAAAGCCAGTTATTGTCTTCCCTCTTTTGTAGATCAGGAAACTGAGGTACAAAGAGGTGCATTAGTATAGTATAAAGCAGTGCTACTTTTTTTTTTTAAGATTTATTTATTTATTTATAAAGCAGTGCTACTTTTAAAAAGGCCCATAATCCAACTCCATGACTATCATCTGGGGGTTGTTAGAATTGCAGATTCTCAGATCTCACCCCAGGCCTACCAAATTAGCATAGAGATACTATCTAAATAACAGAGATATTATAGTAATAGATACCATTAGTATTATCCTACAGTAATACACATGTCATGCTTTGGAGTAGGTCCCAGGAACCTGTGTTCTGGTAGTGTCCAGGTGATACTTATGCACCCTAGAGTTCGAGAAGTAATGACATCAGAAAAAATGGATTGGAGTGAGTAGAACAAAACCACACTCATGTCCCAGTTTTGTCACCTGCTAGCTAGTTGATCCTAAGTAGACCACTTAACCTTTTGGAACTTCAGTTTTTCTTGTCAGAAAAAAAAAAAAAAAATGGTAATATTATCTGCTTTGCCTACTCCAGCAGCCTATTATGAATATCAAAAGAAAGAAGATTCTGTATGGAAAAACAGCCAGTAAAATAATGATGAATATGGTAATGTTGTCCAAGATCACAGAATTTATTAGTAATAGAATCAAGACTATAACAGCTGGGCTCCTGGTCTTAAACCTCTTCAGGGATAAACACTAATTGGGCCAGCAGCTTTTCAGTCTTTTCCAGATCATCAGAGTTATAGCAAACTGCAATACTGATTACAAAGAGCAGGCAAACGGTGAATGTGACACACTCTCAATGAAACAAAGAGCCCCTTCTCTCTCCTTTCTCCTTCCTTAGTAGCACAGACCCCTCCATGCCCTAAACAAGCTCACACAAGGCCATCACAGCAGGGCATGGCCATCTTTTTTTTCCTCTTCATGGGTAAAGATTATTGAGTGGGAAGTGTTCGGGATGAGTGAGTGTTACTGGGGAGTGGGAGGTGGAGTGACAATCCTGGCCTAGATTCTGTTTTTCAAGTTTGATGCATGTCAGTGGAATGGCATCTACAGCCTGCTGGAGCTTTTGGAGAGTCAAAATTTGAGAGCTAGTGGGTGAGAAATTGCAATCTCTTGCTGATTATTCACCTCCTCCAACCTATATTTTTAATGCACCCACTCTTAATTCTGATCTTCCCTACAAGCAATTTTCTAAAACTCAAGAAGCCAAGTGCTGTCTTATCAGCTTTCTCAGTCTTCCTCAAGCTCAAGGAAGTAATGAACTCTAGAACCCCCTTACCCTACTTAACTGAAAACCCAATTTTGCAAATAAGTTGACAGAAAAAAGACATGTCTAGGCATTAAAAAAAAAAAAAAAAAAGTGCAACATATAAAAGAAGATAACACAGACTCCCTGGGTTCAAAGCCCAGCTCCATTCCTTACTGGCCTTGTGTACTTACTCTGTTCTCCATTTCCTCTTCTGTGAAATGAGAATAATGATTATAACACATAGATATTATGAGGGCTCCATGAGTTACTACACGTAAAGCCCTGAAGAACAGTGTCTGGCACATGCAACTACATGGAGCATTACAGATTTTGCCAACCATACTAGATTACCACAACAACTGCCTATCTAGTCTTCTGCCTTTAATCCCTCCTTGCACCTAACTTATCCTCCCATGATTAATATTTCTCAATCACCAGTAACACCCTTTTCTCCCACCTTAAAGAATGTATTGCCTATTGCACAAACTCTAAGCTTCTTGGCTTACATTTAAGACACTTCTCATCAGTTCCTTCCAACTCTATCCAACCACATTACCCAATAGGTTTAGAACAGGGTTTTTCCCCTGGCACTACAGACATTCTGAACTGAATAATTCCTTGTTGTGGGAAATTGTCCTGTACATGGCAGGATGTTTAGCACCATCGTTCCCTGTCCTCTTCCCACTAGATGCTAGTAGCAACATTTCCATTCTGACAACCAAATTATGTCTCCAGATATTGCCGAATGTCTACTGGGGATAAAAATCTCTCCCAGTTGAAAACCACTGCTCTACGAAGACACCTTCTCTTACTATGCTTTCTTTGCCATTTCTCAAATATGCCTGGACTAATCTCACTTTGCTTCTTTTACTCAAAGTACATTAATTTTTTTCTTATGGTAAGATATATGTTAAACTTACCATTTTAAGTGTATAGTTCAGTGGCATTAAGTATATTCACATTGCTGTGAAACCATCACCATCAGCCATCTTCATAACTTTTTTTCATCTTCCCAAACTGAAACTCTGTAGTCATTAAACAGTAGCTCCCCATTCTCTCCTCCTCCAACCCCTGACAACAACATTCTACTTTCTGACTCTGAATTTGACTACTCTACCTCATAGAAGTAGAATCATGGAATCTTTGTCTTTTTATGTCTGGCTTATTTCACTTAGCATAATGTCCTTGGGTTCAACCATGTTGCATAGCACGTGTCAGAATTTCCTTTCTTTTTGAGGCTGAATAACATTTCACTGTTTGTATATACCACATGTTGTTTATTCACTCATCCATCAATGGACATTTGGATTGTTTCTACCTTTTGGCTATTGTGAATAATTCTGCTATGAACATGGTTGTACAGATGTCTGTTCAAGTTATTGTTTTGATTTATTTGGGATATATACTCCAAAATGGAATTTCTGGAACATATGGTAATTCTGTGTTTAATTTTTTGAAGCATCATACTATTTTCCATAATTCCAAATGGCTACACCATTTAAATTTCCACCAGCTATATATGTGGGTTCAATTTCTCCATATCTATTCCTTATCAGCATTTGCTGTTTTCTGGGTTTTTTTATGATAGACATCCTGATGGTATCTCATTTTTATTTTTTTCTTGCATTTTCTTAATGATAAATAATGTTGGGCATCTTCCTCTGTGCTCACTGATCATGTGTATATCCTCTTTGGAGAAATGTCTATTCAAGTCCCTTTCCCATTTTTTTAATGGGTCTTTTTGTTTTTGTTGTTTTTGTTGAGTTGTAGGAATTCTTTATATATTCTGGATATTAATTCCTTATCATATACATGATTTATAAATATTTTGTCCCATTCCATGGGCTGCCTTTTCACTCTGTTGGTAGTGTCCTTTGATGTACTGAAATTCAAAACATCTTGAATTTTAGTGCCATAAAATCTTTGAAAGAGGTGTCTCAAAATAAACATAAATCTTCAATATGTAATTTAGTACTATGCACATAAAATGTGTATTAATTTTCTATTGTTGCTGTAACACATTCCCCAAAATTTAGTGGCTTAAAACAATATATCTCTATCATCTTATACTTCTATAGATCAGAGTTCTGAAGTGGATCTTACAGGGCTAAAATCAAGATGTCAGCAAGACTGCATCCCTTCTGAAGGACCTAGAGGAGAATATGTTTCCTTGCTTTTTCTAACCGCTAGAGTCCAGCCATATTCCTTGTCTCATTGTCCCTTCTTCCATTTTCAAAGCTAGCAACATTGTTATTACCCTCTGACCATTCTTTCATAACTATGTTTCCCTCTGACTCTCATTTCAGTCAGGAAAGGTTCTTTTAAGGATTCATTTAATTAGGTTGGGCCCACTCAGATAATCCAGGATAATCTCCCCCAAATCAAGGTCCTTAATCCCAATCACATCTGCAAAATTCCTTTTGCCATGAAAGTTAACACATTCACAGGTTCCAAAGATTAGAGATCTTTGGAGTCCTATCATTCTGCCCATTACAAAGAGTTAAAAAAAAATGTGAAACATAAGTAAACCTGAAATTGGTATTATTATATGACTTCTGAGCACATTTTCTCCCTCTCATCTTAGCCAAGCAGCATAATAAGTCTTCATCCTCTGGACTTTTGGATGCTAACTGAATTTCTATAGATTCTTATGACCATCTGCTTTACTGACCAAGATATTTCATGAATTCACACTCTCTTTTCTGGTTTAGAATAATCAATATTAGAAACAGATGGGGTGAAATTTTTCAAAGTTTTATCATAACTTTAGCAAAGTAAGAAAAATCAAGCAAATTGAAAGCTACCTCCATGTTAAGTATTAGTATGTGTATGTATGTATATTAAGTATACATATTAGTAAGTGTGCTAATTATTTATATCCTTCTTTAAGTAATAGGTATTCAGCCAAAAGTGGGCAATGGGATTCTATCCTAAGTATTAGTGTCCTGGAGATACCTATCACTAGATAATGGAGGCAGAGTCATCATATTTAATCACGTGGTTAGTTTTCAGCACAAGGGACCCCAAATCCATCTTGTATTCCATCCCCAATCCATGCTCCCGAACTACGGTCATCTAGAAGAAGAAGCATTTTTTTCAAATATTACAAAGGTGCCATATGAACTAATGGTAGCCTTACCTGGAAGGTATTCAGAAGGAGGGAGGTGCATGTTTGGCAGCTCCTTACTGGGTCACAGTTATGCTAGGACACTGACAGAAGTTACACATATACTATCGAAAGTATTCTAGTTCATAGGATGCCTGGGTGGCTCAATTGGTTAAGCATCTGCCTTCAGCTAGGATCCTGGGGTCCTGGGATGGAACCCCACATCAGGCTCCCTGCTCAATGGGGAATCTGCTTCTCCCTCTCCCTCTGCCTCTTCCCTTTGCTCATGCACTCTCTCTCTCTTAAATAAATAAATAAATAAATAAATCTTTTTTAAAAAGAAAGTATTCTAGTTCACTGCTGGAAGAACATAAAGCAGACAATAGATACATATAGCACATACCCTTGCCAGGGTACCCTTACACATATAGCACATACAGCTTAGTATGACATACGGCTGAAATATTCTGAACAGAGAGAATGTGGCCAGGGCAAAGTCAAGCTCTGACACACTCTCCATACTTAGACATCAATTTATCATGGCCTCCACTCTAGCTTCTATCCACATCCTCCCATTCTATATCCATTTTCATCCAGCTCTACCATGAGCTATTCATTTTAACTCAGTGGTCCCCTTACTAATTATTATACATAGAGCATTAGATACAACTGCTTTCAGACAGAGATATTGTTGGGTCCCCCCAAAATTGGGTACCCCAATAATGGGTCCGTGATTAAAGGAGCAAGAAGGATACAAAGCAAAGGTCAAGCAAAGCTTTATTTTGCGCCAAGCATCAGGAATCAGACCGACCGTCAAACAGACATGTCGGGGTCGCCCCTACAGAGACGACGACCCCTCCCAGCTTTTCAGACTAACTTTTATAGAGCAAAGGCCATGTGGTTGGGCCTGGCCACACACAGGTGGCCAAATAATATGTAACACACACAGGAAACTCCACAGTGATGCTAGGTGACCAATTGAATTACAATTTACCCTAGTAGACATTTGAACCAGCCTATCACACCTTGGTTAGGATTGGCGCCAAAAGGCGCCCAAAGGGTGGGGGCTCATACTCCTTGGTAGCTAGGAGACAGTATGCGCCCCCACTGATTGAATACCTCCACCTGGCCTGACCCACCCGGTATTTGGACTTTGTTACCTGGGACTGGTTTCCCGGACTTGCTTTTAAATAAGTTCCCCTGGTGGGGGGACAAGGTCAATTTAAGCTTTACAGCAAAATGGCAGTTCAACTGGGGAGGGGCTGCTCTGGCTGAATAGGCCCTTACAATATAAAAATATCAACTTATATCTAAAATACCTCCCCAGAGTGACAAGGAGCTCTACCATAGTAAACTCTACTTAAATTGAATCAATTATTTTTCTCATTTTATTTAATATCAAAATATTTTTTACTAATCTCAACAGTAGCTAGTTTGGAACTACACACTAGCATCAAGTCTGGAGACATGGGTTAGTAAAAGATCTTATTGATATTGTAATACATAATAAAATAATGTTATTATGTTTTCAGACATTATGGCCACCCTGTAGACAAACAGAGAAGTGAGAGGGGGATGCACAGACACAAGTCAGAGAGAGAGAAAGATGCATTAGAAATCACCCAGTATAACCTTTTTGCAAAGATAAAATTCATCATCATCAAAAGAATGCTGCAACATGCTCTTTGTTAAGAGCCCACAATTTGCTTGTTCCCATGCAAGAATGCACTATTCAAACACTGACAAACAATATCTAAGAATCCCTAGTACAGATAATAATACAGCATTGGCTTGTCATTCATTTTAAGGATTTTTTATTATAAAATAGGAAAGATCTGATAGAAATGATTATGGTTCTGTAGAAATGTATATTATAGTAAAATCACACACATTTCTATAGATCCATACACTGAATGTTTCTTTTAGAAATCAAATACAAATAAATATTGGTTGGAAAGAAATGTATTAAAATTCATTTTCAAAATCTTTCTCTCTCTTCTTTTTTTGTATACATCTTAAAAGAAAGGAAATAAAATCCTTTACAGAGGCAATGAAATGAGAGCTTATCCTACAACTCCAGGATTTTGACTAAGAGTACACTCTACTCGATATTCAGTAGGCAAATAAACATGTAGTTCAAAGCCTGCCCACAGCCTTGGGATTTCGACTCCTGCCCAGCCTATCTCCATTCATGTCATTGTGTCTCTAAGCACACTAAACTTCTCACTGTTGCCTGAATTTTCTGACTTCTATCCCTTTGGACAGACTCCTCCCATTATCTGGAACCTCTCTGCCTCCTCTATGTGACAAACTCCTATTCATCAACAAGGCCCAGCTGAAATGCCATCTCTTATTAGTTTCCCTGGCCTCTCTTATTCCATTTCCCCTATTGTGACTGCAGAATTACTAACATTTGTGTTTCCAAAGCACTTGAATTACATGTGTGTCTATGATAACACTGCATAATGCATTATTACTTGTGTATGTGTATGTATGTATGTGTATGTATGTATGTATCCAGCACAATCACTGGATTTGTTCATCATTTTTCCAGTACTCAGAGACTAGCATATTACATGGCATAGCCTGATGAGTAGAATTGAATAGAGGAAACACATAAGAGATGAACTTTCTTTTCCCTGAGATGATATCCGTTCCAGAGAATATAGAAATATCTTTACAAGACCAATAATGAGCTTAATGGCACTTAATATCAATTATGTTCAATCTTCAATTTTAGAAATAGCTTTAGATGTAGGGTTTTTTACCAATGGCAGTTAAACAAAGATATTAAAGGAAATTTTATTGCAGCAATTGCTCAAGTTGAAACAGGTTTGAGAACAAATCCAATTTAAATACATACCATTTACTTCTATTTACCTATAAGATGTTTAAAATTGAACACGTTGGGGCAGAATTATAAAAGTCTTCATCTTCAGTTGTGAATTGTGAGGATGCTTTTCAAACATTGTACTGTGGTTGGTTATTCAGAAGTTCAAATTATGTCAGATTATTCCACCACCATACGCCACTAACTATAATATTCATTCAAATGAACCTACCCTCTATGGAAAGCTCTTGTTCCAATGGATTGGCTGTAGAGTTCCCCAAGATGGCACAAATTAGGATAATTTCTCTAGATCATGTTCTGTGCAATCTCATGCTCCCATGGTGATGGGCAGCAACAGAGGGCATTCATTGGTTGATGAGGAAGGCTGTACCTCCTTCATCTGAGTTTTTGTTTAAAGGTCTGAGGCTGCCAGAGATCTTTAAACTGATAATTCCCAATTAGTGAAGTTTGGGAAAAACTAGCATTCCCATAATATTTTGATGAGCTTGGGTAGTATAAAGTAATAAAACTGGTCTGGAGGAGCAGTCCTAGAATATATATCAAGAACTTTTTCAATCTTCAGGCTCTTTCTATTTTGCCCCTAAAACTCTCCCATAAAGATCTGAATGATGATGTTTCTAGCTGATTTCTGAGTCTTTGCTGTGGTAATGCTTAGGCTTCTTTGTGCTAGTCTCTCTCCAAAGAATAAGTTCATCCTCTATTTACCCAAAGGATCTTGAAGCAAGGCCTGTTATTTATGCTGGCACTGCAGCTTTTCCTCTGGAGTTAGCCTTTCTATCACTTGAATGGTTATGTGAGAATATTCAGTCATTATTTGAATAGCTTGATCATATTTTTTTCTTTCACTTTTAGAATAATGTATTTTGCATTGTATCATGTGTAGCTTTAAACTTAAAACCAGGTTTGATTTCAGAGTAAACCAAATTAAGTTGTTCAGCAGATAGCATTGGGAGAAAAAGGGAAAAAGCAAAAGCACAGCATATCTGGGATGGGAGAAGGAGTGAAGAGTTCCTGAATATCTTATAGGTCCCACCTTATCCCTTCTTCTGTTCCTGGAGCCTCCCTGAACACACTATGGAAAAACACTATCTGTAAGTTCTTTTATTTTTTTAATTTAAATTCAATTAGCCAACATATAATACATCATTATGTCTATAAGTTCTTAATGGAGAATTGAAATGTCTTTTTTGGAGTTCTGTATATTTAAGTACCAAGAACTTCCATTCCAAAGCACTTCTTATATAGAGACCAAGAAAAATGTGTAAGTACATAAGTGGACATATAACATACAAGTATATACTGCTTGTATTTTTCCATTATTTGAGTTCTTAAACAAAATACTGTTTTTCTTTATGTAGAGCTTCACTCTCTCCAGCAGTCTGGATCTTCTGGAATGTCCATTTCCCTTGTCAGGTCATAAGAGAAAGAGAATAGCAGAACAAAGACATATATGGTCAGAAGACAAGCATGGCTTCACCTTTATCACCATGTGACCATTACTAAGCATCCACCTCCTCTTGTGTTAATGAAACTAACAATATCCGTGTTACAGGGTTCATATTTGCATTTGATTGAATTAAATCACATTGAAAGTAAATAGAAGTGAATTTTTGCTGTCCACAGTGATCATAGAGTTGGAGGATTTTACAGCAGTATAAAGGATGCAAGACCATCTTTAACAACCATTGTTTTAACCACCACAGACTGATTCTGTATCTTTTAAGAGACAATAGGCCTAGCATTATCCCTCTTCTTATTTCCTGGGGAGAATGTCATTCCTGAGAATCCAAGGCTACTTCAGGACCCCTAACCCTGTGAACCAAATGTACCTCCCAAGATTCCAGAAGTCAAATTATGAATTGACATTAGTCACCCATCATCATTAGGACAATTGTCCACTTTCAAATCTCTCCTTCTCCCACACATATAAACTCAGGGGAGCTTACCTATCTTTTATCTCATCTCTTCAGAGTACCCTATGTTGCTTAAATTAATACAGAATCCATCTATTTTTTTAAGCTAAACAAGTCTTTGTTTTTTTAATTTAATTTTATTTTTTCAGTGTTCCAGGATTCATTGTTTATGCACAACACCCAGTACTCCATGCAATACGTGCCCTCCTTAATACCCACCACCAGGCTCACCTATCCCCCCACCCCTCCCCTCTAAAACCCTGTTTGTTTCTCAAAGTCCACAATCTCTAATGCTCCATCTCCCCCTCCAATTTATCTCAATTCACTTTTCCTTTCCTTCTCTTAATGTCTTTTTTTAAAAACAGTTCACTTCACATTTAACTGTTGTCCTCTTGCTATTTTCAACTTCAGATCAGTCTTTCTCATCATCACTTCACTTACCTCCTCAAACCTTTAATTTCCTCTTACTTTAATTCTAATTCTAATTCCCTGAATCTCTTGACATTACTCCCAACTATCCAAAAGTATTTTCCACTGTTCTTGGTGGGTTCCTGCCATTCAGGTCACTACCCCCCAATATGGAAGGCTCCTTGGATGACCTCTCTGCTTCTGTCCACTTCCTAAAATCATACCTTCTCTCAAGGACTACTCCTCAGGCCCTGAAATCTTCCTGCTACTCTAGTCCTGCTAGACCTTTCCTCCTCAAACTTTCTATAGCTCCTGGAAATGATAACACATAGTTTAGTTCTTAATTAACCACTGTCTTGTCTTTAATTTTTGTTTTACTGTCTCATTTCTGCCTTATGTCTCTAGCTACACTATAAACTCTGAGATAAGTGTAATACATGTCTGTGTCTCTTACCTACCTAACATGTGATAGGAAATGTTGACAGCCTGTGTGACTTGCTGTGCCTCAGCACTTTATGGTAAAAGTCATCATAACTATATAATAGAGGAAATTTCAGGCCAATAGGGAATGCTTAAGAGAAGGACAACTTGGCCCTCAGCAACCTCCATGCAGGCTATATCCTCTTCTTTCCAAATAGAGGTCAGCCCTTACACAAAGTGACATTGCTATGGCTCTAAGAATCACTATTAATTAACTCAGTGCTATAGCTATATCTCACTGGAAGTTTCCTGGAAGAGGTGATATTTGTTTGACTGCTTTACAATAATGTCTCAGCTATCTAGAAAGCATGAGTAACAAATGAGACTCCATAGTTGCATTTCCAAGTAAGCAAAAATTTACTCTTAAATTTAAAGCATCACATCTTTTACGTTTTAACCTTTAATGGAAATTTGTGCTACAACCTAAAATGTTTTCTTAAAAAGGCTAACATGGACTTGATTTAACACTAACAGAGCAGTATCTCTCAAATTTTTCTATAAAATTTCTACCAGTAGAAGAGAGTAAACATCTGTCACCAAGAGAATAGGCATGTAATGTCCTATTTTTATCTTAAGTTACTATCTAAATCTTGCTTTTCATAATATATCTTTGTTTAAGAATGAAGTTAATTATTTAAATTAATGGTTCCTGTCACTGGTACATAGATTTGACAGTGTTTGTTTTATTAATGACCTCTTTTTGAAAGATTTATTAAATGTTTGTTAAATTTGGTTAATGTTAAAATACTCTTCCTTTATGAAATGATATTGATAAATAGCCTTAACAGACCAAAAAAAACCCAAAAACAAAAATAACAACAACAAAATCCTTGAGACCCTCTCCTTTTATTTTATTCAAAAGTCTGGACCTACTATTTTAATTTACCATAAAGTTAGAAAAAAATGTTTCAGGAGCTCTTGGGTAACACAGTTGGGTGACCAACTCTTGGTTTTGGCTCAAGTCATGATCTCAGAGTCTTGAGATTGAGCCCCATGTCAGGCTCCCCATTCAACATGGAGTCTACTTGGAATTTCTCTCTCCCTTTCCTTCTGCCCTTCCCTACTACACTCTGTCTCTCTCTCTCTAAGATAAATAAATCAATCCAAAAAAAAAAAAAAAAAAGTTCCAGAAAGATGTTGCACATGGATCCCATGTTTCCTTTACCACTCAGCATACTACTCTATCCCCCAAAAGTACTCATCTTTATGAACCTGAGTTTGGGAGCCAGGCTGGAAAGCAGTGAGGCTCTCAGGGCCTATGGAAGTAGGTGGGGTTTCTGGTCCCTCACTGAAAATCCCAGACTGCTATACTTGTCGTGTTTCCCCACTTGCTATCAAGTCATAAGCTGTCTTTGTGTTTCCTTTCCTGTGCCTGATGTAACAGCCTTTGTCTCACTTTTACATTGCTTCTTACACACTGTCATGATTAGGACACCAAATTATAAAGATTTTATATTGAATATAAAAATCAGAATAAATATGCCTGAGTAAGTGTCTGAAGATTTCTCTAAATAAATAAATGTTAGTGTCTGGACACTATATCTACTTTGGCCATTCAGAGATTCTTTTTCTCTCTTCTGGCTCTTGGCTGTATTACAGAAAAGTGAGAGTTCAAGCAGCTAAATTCTGACTAGATGAACAGTTATAAAACTTAAATGATAGGGTAGACAATGAATATCCCACTTTAATTAAAATATAGTACTTCAGGGGCGCCTGGGTGGCTCAGTCAGTTAAGCCTTCAACTCTTAGTTTCCACTCAGTTCATGATCTCAGGGTAGTGAGATCTAGCCCTGTATTAGGCTCCATGCTCAGGGTGGAGCCTCCTTCAGATTCTTTCTCCCTTTCCTTCTCCTTCCTGCTCTGCTCCTCCCCAATTGGTCACTCTCTCTCACTCTCTAAAATAAATAAATAAAATGTTTAAAAAAGAAATAGTACTTGATAGGAAAAGCTATGTAGTTATCTGTTGCTGCATTTGTTTTAAAAAATCAGACCCAAAACTTATGTTTGCAACAATAAAAATTTATTCTCATGCTCATAGGTTCTCAGGTCACCCAGGATTCAGGTCATCTAAGCCGGGCTTGGCACGTGACTTTGCTTCTATTGTGGGTCTGACTGGAATGAGTCCTTGCTGCAGGTTAGACTCAATTCTGTTCCATTGCATTCATTCTAGGATCCAGGCTGAAAAGGCAGCAGCTACTGGGGCAAGCTCTTTTGGTGATGCACAAGAGGGCAAGCCCATCTACATAAGCACATTCCAAGCCTTTCCTTATGGCATAACTGCTAACACCCCATTGGTCAAAACAGTTCACATGACAAAGTTCCAGCATCAAAGGGCAGGAAGATAATCCTCACCTACCATAAAGTCACAGCAAATACCTGTACAGGAAAGTGAAGAATTGTGGGAAAATCAATCTACAAAAGGCTGGATAACCTCTAACCACAGCCACTAATCACATTCAGCTTCCTAGAAAAAAGAAAAAACAAACCTTAAGGCAATTTCTGAAAGAGGAGAAAAGGTCCTTGTGAGATATAGAGTGAGAGATTTCAAATATGATTCATTGAATAAAGGACATCATGAAAGAAGTGGAAAATAGTTCTTAATGTGGCAGTCGCATTAGGATGCATGTAAAACTGAGTTTGCTATAGGCTGGTTTTATAAGTGATAATTGATTGCAAATTATATTGACAGTTATTGAACATAATTATTCACCACAGGAACCATCCTTAATCAATTAATCAGGGCACAATTCAACTTCACTTCTTGCACGTGGCAACAACCAATCTTTCTTTCTTTCTTTCTTTCTTTTTTTTTTTTTTTGTGTGTGTTTTTTCTTTACCTACTTTGTTTGCTGTTGTTGAAACATTTTAACAAATTAATTAGATGTTAATTCTTAGCAATAAATGAAACCCTTAAGGTGCTTAAATTGTAAACTCCACAAGAAAACCTGTTTATTCCCAAAGTTTTCATCAGACTCTGAATAAATACAATCTCCTCCAGAGATTACACCCAAAGAATCGTTCCAGGACCCTCCTCACTGATACCAGCTAGGAGAGACATCTCCAAGGATTTATTGTTATTCAAATTTTAATGAAATGCTTTAAAAATGACATAGAAATGATGCTTTTTGAAATTTTAGCTGAACCAACTATGGTAACTTATAAGACTTACACTCAAACTTCTGAACAAACTAAACAATATAGAAGCTTACAAGACAAAACTTAGTAAGAATAAAATCATACCATGTTCTCAGTGGTGGTATATAACCAAAGCCACCTAATAGGATAGGGGATAGAAAGCAAGACCCACTCATATGAAAATAATCTAGCTGTTTTGATTAACATCAAATAACAGAAATCAACATTGAAATGTAACTCCAGAAACATTGGTGAATACGTGGGCTGCATGCATATCCAAAGAGTTCAAAATAAGAAAGGTAATAGTTCCCTTACTCTGTTTTGGCCAGACTCCAGGAAAAGTATTGTATTTATTACCAGTGTTACAGTTTCCAGAGGAAGTTGAAATATGGGAATATATATACAGAAGATTGTGATTAGGGGAGAGCTGTGTTTCAACACCAGATCACATGAAGAATGATGGGAGGAGAAAAGATACATTGAGGAAAGGAAATGGTAGGAAAGACAATAGAGTGGACTTTAAGTATTATGGGATTGGCCTGAGGGAAAGGAATGAAGATGGATTTTGAGCAGCAACTACAAAAACCTGAAAGAAAATTAATTGACAAAAACTTCAGGAAGTGTCAGCTCCATAGAAATCTTAGATTTCCCCTTGCCAAACTTTCATCTCATGGAGGTGGTTCTTGGTCATGCCAGTCTGTGACCTAAAGCGCATTCCAGCCCCACAGTTCTAGGATTCTGTACAGGAAGAACAGATGTGTCAAATTTGTTATTACACTGAATTTTTTAAGTTCTTTCTTCTATTGAAAAATCAAGTACATCTTTGCAAAATAAAAATAGAATTTTATTATAGCAGTACAAACATTTTATGCCATTCTTTATAGTTTCAAAACTATGAATATCCAATCAAACTTCATAATTGCTTTCATAAGTGCCTAATTAAACTATAAATATTATTAAATATATCTACGTACAATAAGAAATGGAAACATCTGGATGAAAAATGAGAAATTTAGACAAGCAGCTGGATATTTTACCTACACAATTGCTAGACACCATGATATTCAGAAGCATCAAATGGCTGATAGAATTTTGGCATGTCATCTGGATATTTGACTGTATCTTCTACTTTATTTCACATTGCTTCTTAGTTTCTCAGTTTCTCTACTTTTTAATGGGAATATTTTATGCACTCCTCCTACTAAATAACATTATCCAGTCTCAGATAAAACACTGTTTCTCCTTTCCTGTAAGCTGAGCCTCTATTCTGACTTCTCCCCCTTCACTTTACCATTTTACTGGAATATCAGAAACTCAAGAAAAATCAAGTTAAGGGCTTTTGGAATGCACCTCCCCCTCCATCCTCTCCTTTCCAGTAGTAATGACTATCAGAAAATTTCACGAGGTGCACATAGGTGGCTCAGTCAGTTAAGCTTCTGACTCTTGGTTTTGGCTCAGGTCATGATCTCATGAGTTATGGAATCAAGCCCCATGTTGGGCTCTGTGCTCAGCAGGGAATCTGCTTGAAGATTCTCTCCCCCTGTCCTTCCTCCCCCAAAGAAAGAAAGAAAGAAAGGGAGGAAAAGAAAAGAAAGAATTCCATGAATCTGACCTCAGAACTCTCACTGTGAAATGTTCCTCAAACTGTCGTCTGCCACCCCAACCCCCTATCATGTTTGTATCTTAGATGCCAGTGATCCCTTTCCAATTCAGTATCTTTCTCTGACCTGTTTCCAGGGCACCTGGTCCCTTGATTTGCCTACTGGCCCTGGACTTCAGAGAGCTTAGAGTGAAAATAATAATAATGAAAATACTAATTCCAACTTAATGAGCACCTACTATGTTCAAGCATTTTTTCAAGTGGTTTATATGAATTAATTCATTTAACATTCACAACAACCCTATTGAAGCAGGTGCTGTAATTATCTTCATTTTGCAAATGAAGAAAGACTGAGATGAATACATTTAACAATTTGCCAAAATTCTCATAGACGTTGCACCCCAAACCCCAATATGTATTCAGGTATTCTCACTTTGGAGCCTTAACAACTATGCCATACTGCCTATTTAGTCAGTCTACTCTAATTTCCAAACATTTCACCAAATTTCAAGTGTTCTCAAACTCAAAAAAGATGGTTATAATAGATTCTCTCCATGTTTCAAACATGTGTACTTCATATCAGGAAGATGACATTTTGTTCTAATTAAGAAATTCAAACAACTGCCTTCCTAGTATAAAAAAAGCACTTGTCCTTTTCTTTTTCTCATTGTTCTCAGAACAATGTAAGAGCAGCAGGTAATCTTCCACCATTTAAATATTTTTTCTTGTTTTATAAAGGTTAATCCACATGAATGAAATATTTCATTCATTTAGTTAACAAATATTTACTCAACTATTATAGGCACTGATGATACAATAATGACTCAGTGAAAAATCTACACCCTCGTGGAACTTACATCCTTTTAGGGAGACATGGTAAGCAAGGTAAATATATAAATTATATGATATGTAAAATGATGGCAATGCTAATGAGAATATAAAGCAAAGAAGAAAGATTTGCAGTATCAGGGAGGGGGTTTGAAATTTAGATACTGGTGTCCATCAAAAGCATCATGAATGCTTTTGCATTCATGCTTTTGTATCATATCTTTAACATAAAGACCTGTATGAGTGAGGGATCTAGCTGTGAAAATAAATAGGAGAGGAGGCAGGGGGCAATCTAAGTTGTGAATATGCCTGGCATATTCCAGAAATACCAGAAAATCAGTGTGGCTGGAGGAGAGACTATGAGGAGGGAGTGGGAATGGAAGGTCTGGTGGGACAGAAACAGAAGATAACGTCATATAGGTAGAGGATGTTGGGAGTGGGGAAATAGAGGTATTCAGATCATAAAGAACCTTACAGGCCATTATAAAGAATCTGGCTTTCATCTGAATGAGCTGGGAAGCAATTGGAGGGTTGTGAGCAGAGGAGTGACAAGATGAGACTAATGTTTGAACAGGATTATCTGGCTGCATACTGAGAATAGACTGCAGTAGGGCAAGGGTAGAAGTGAAGAGGTTAGGTAGGAGATTATCACACTAATTCATGTGATACATGTAGTTGGCTTGGTCCCAAGGTAACAATAAGAGAGATACGAATTGATAGAATTCTGGATATATTTTGGAGGTAGAGCTGATAGAATTTACTGACAGATGTGGGGTATGAAAGAAAGAAGTCAAGAAGGACAATGAGATGTTTTGGTCTAAACAAACAGAAGAGAGTTGATTAAAAGCTCCTTGAAGAATCAGCCACACATATTCACTTAACACATAATGAATATAAATTTTAAAATACTGAAATAAATTGAAATTCCTCTGGAAAGTGTTAAGTATGTGTAAAGCAAAAATAGGATAATATGAACGTGTGTTATTAAAATATAGGATGTGTCTCCATTTAAATATGACATTGATAGTCCCTAGTACCCAGTAAATAAAAAGAAAGGCTTCTTTCCACAGTGATGTTCAGATAGCAGATACTGAACACAGCATAAAATATTTGCCAGAAAATCTGATAGTCAGATTTTGATATTTATTAAGGACTTTCCATATTGAGTTTAATTAAGGATTTGATTATGAATTCTACCTTGAAGGCATGATTACTACTTATCTCTTCACTCTTGGACCAAAGAGAATTACAGATGCTGAATATCTCTCTACTGCATCTATGAAATAGTCATTAGTTTGAAAGGCATCTCTTTTCTTAGTGTTGAAAATTGCCTGGAGAAATTTAACTCATTCAGCTTTTATAGTTATCTTATAAGGAATCCTGGGTGTATTTTTAATATTATAACTGAGATGATAGATGAATCATCACAACTAATTTCCTGATAAATATACAATTGTCTTTTATTACCCTTTTATTATCACATATTAGGCTTTTGTTCCTGTTAATACTGGAATAAGTATGATGAAATATGATAGGGAAATAATGAGTATAAAATTCACTACCCACTTTCATTATTTAACGTAGCTGCTTCTTTTCCTAGCTTTCCCATTTCCAACATGTCAATGGAAAAACATCACCATGGAATAGAAGACTCTCTCTTTAAGGAACCCTGCTGTTAGCTAAATACCTTGGGTATCAAAAAGAGCTGAAGGGTTATTGCAGTCCATTTGAGCTCTTAAAAACTTTTGAAACATGCTGTTAAGTGTATGAGGAATCATATAGCTATTCAACAAAAAGGAACTCCTGGGATATGGGTGGTGTCTCTTTCCTAAGGAATTGAGAGTCTAGAATATCATAAACTGGCAAATCACGGCAGCCCCACAGTCCCTCAAAAAGTAATGTTGTTCTGTCTTTTTCTAATTGAACACTCCTATCTTATCTCCTCTCTACTCCTTTCCACCAAGGTCTGCTGTAATCCATTCTTAGCATCAGAAATATTTAGAAACCCTTGTTTCCTTTGAAGATGGTAAGAATAGTTAAAGAAGCAAAAATCACATTGTACAATCAAGCATCAGAAAGGGAAAACAAGCAAGGATGAATACCTCACCTTGCTCTCCCTTTAAAAATAATCTGGAGAAATTAATCCAAATGCTAGTGAATTATAAAAGCATCATGTAAAAACTAGTGAACAAGAAAACAATGATCAAAACTGAGTTAAATCCAGTCACTTAAGACGGATACGAATTTTTAAGCCCTGTACTTGGATGTGTAAAAATTATAACTTGATTAATTTTTTTCTAAAATACCTCAATTTATGTTCAGATACACTACTCCAACAGTATGATAAAATGGGCTTGTACCAACTCAAAAAGCTGGATTATTTTCATTTCTTCCCAGTTTCATACTAAATGACATCATGTTGGTAGTTTCAAATTGCGTCTGGTAGGAGTATTTATACCATGGAAATCATCTATTACAGATCTGGGGTTTCTTTTGTTTTGTTGCAGGAAAATCAGCTGTTAAACATTAACCATCAAACTACGGCTCTCCCCTATGACAGAAATGTAATCCTAAGCAATTATGGATAAACTTTCCCTTCCTCCTCTTTTCCCTAGAGGAACATTTACAATATAAGGGGCTTCTGTATCATCCATGCATCTGGAGAGGATCTCTAATCCTCAACTAACATCTGCCTACTATGGCATCCTCTGAGATGTTCATACAATACCATCCAGTCCTCAGTTAACATCTCCTTCCATGGTGACAACCCACATGATATACCACCCCTCCTGAACTGTGTGGTCCAATCTGCCTTCCACTATAGTGTCCCTTTGTCACTACTGTGAGGTCTCTTCAAGTTCATCTCCTCTCTCTTGACTTACTTCTGCACACCTCTCTCAGGGAACAGGAAAACATGGCAATTCCAAAATGCTACTCTTCATCTAGGAAGTGCAAATTTTCATGGATTATCTCACACCCTTTTCAGGCCAGACATAATCTTGTCATCATAGGCACTCTCTTGCTGCTATACCTCATGTCAGAGGTATAAGGAACTCTAGGCCTTGTCATTTTCTGAGACACCTCCTAGGAGATAAGACGTGCATCTTCATTGCTCAGATTGCCACCTATGTAAGAGGGCTCAGTTCCTCTGCCATGGGAGTTTGCATAAGGAGATGGCATGATTCTTGATCACTTCAGGTTTTATTCTCTATTCTTTTCTCAACATTTGTCTGTGAATTAAGTATCATTTATTAATGACTTCTCCCTCCATTTTAAACAATTTCAGGCAAGACTCTAGTAACCCTTTATAACCTGCTTCTCCAGAACTATGGCCTAGTTTTAACCCTTGCTCTTTTCTCAGTATGTCTGTTGGGAGCCAACACATATTCAGATAGTTTTTCCAATATCCACATTAATGGTTGGTTTCTATACTATTCCTTTTACAAAGACAGCCTCATCACAATACTGGAAGTAACTGTGTTTTCAGATGTTTCTCTTAATTGTCTTTCATGCAATAATAAATATATTTAAAAGAATAATAATAATAAATTGAAGTACCTCCATTTTGAGTATTAAAATTAGTAGAATCAGTTTTCCTACCAATATTCTTCTTTGGGAATCACATTCAGAACTTAAACTTCAAATGCTTATTTTTATTGAGGAAAGGTAGTTTGTTAAATATATTTAATATCAGGAATAAATATGAATTTGTGATAGAATTGATTTAGTGCCAATCATGTGTCATTGTTTTAAAGGTAAATTAGAGAGCTTTTCCCAAAACAAATTTAAATTAAAAGCTACCTCTTTTTCTCTCTCTTAGACAAACACTTAAACATAAATATGCAAAGCAAAAGATCCACTCCTCTGGGTGAAAATGTATGCTGAAAATATTGTTAAGAATAAGACAAAGTATATCCCATGCTAAGTGCCAAATGTTTGGTAGCAACAATAGAAATTATTGACCACAGGAATTTAGAGAAAGAAGGGAGCACTCCAAGCTAAGTCTGTCAAAAGAAGGCAGAATTTGAGGTGGACTTTATAGGATAGGAAGAATTGGAATAGTTGTAGAGGAAATCGGAGTAGGGAGAGTAGCATTAGCATGGTGAGCATACTTAGTTGTTTTTAAAAAGTACAAAGTGAATGTGTCTCATTAAAATGGGTAGAATAAGAGTTCAAGAAAGGTAAAACTGGGGGCGCCTGGGTGGCTCAGTGGGTTAAAGCCTCTGCTTTCGGCTCAGGTCATGATCCTAGGGTCCTGGGATTGAGCCCCGCATCAGGCTCTCTGCTCAACGGGGAGCCTGCTTCCTCCTCTCTCTCTCTCTCTGCCTGCCTCTCTGCCTACTTGTGATCTCTGTCTGTCAAATAAATAAATAAAATCTTAAAAAAAAAAAAAAAAGTAAGAAAGAAAGGTAAAACTGGAAGATAGATTGGGAACAGATCGGGAGGTCTTTAGATGGCCCATGAATGGGAACTTAAAAGGATACTGTCTAGAAAGTGAGAAACCACATAACAGGAGAAAATATTTATAAATCATTCATCTTAGTTAAGGGTCTAAAATCAAGAATATATAAAGAACTCTTACAACTCAACAATAAAAAGACAAACAGTCCAGTTAAAGTGGGGAAAGTATTGGAATAGACATTTATCCAAATAAGATATACAAGTGGCCAATAAGCCCATGAAAAGATGCTCAGTATTATTAATCATTAGAAAAGGGCAAATCAAAATCACAGTAAGATTCTACCTTACACCCACTAGGATGGCCAGAACCAAAAAGATAAATAATAGCAAGGGTGAGCAAGGATGTGAAGAAATCAGAACCATCATACACTGTTAGTGGAAATGGAAAACAGTTTGTTGAAAACAATGGAAAACAGTTTCACAGCTCCTCTAAAAGTTAAACATATGTTTATGGTGCCTTATGACCCAGCAGTACCACACCTTAGTATATACCCAAGAGAAATAGAAACATGTTCATACAAAAACTTGTACACAAAAGTTCATAAGAGCATTATTTATAATTACCAAAAGTCAGGAACAACCTAAAAACCCACCAAGTAAAGAAAGAATGAATACATAAAATGTGCTATATTCATGCGATGGAATATTATTTATCCATGAAAAGGAATGAAGTGTTGATAACTGCTATAACATGTAAACATTATGCTAAGTGAAAGAAGCATACTTTATAAAAGGCATACATTATAATATTCCATTTACATACAAAATGTTCAGGATAGGCAAATCCACAGAGACAGAAGGTAGATTAGTGGTTGCTAGAGGCTGGGAAGAGAGTTTTAAGGGAAGATGATGAAAATATTCTGAAATCAATTAGTGGTAATGGCTGCACAACTCTTAGAATGTACTAAAAACTACTGAAATATACATTTTTATTTATTTATTTTTTAAATATATATATTTTTTAAGATTTTATTTATTTATTTGTCAGAGAGAGAGGAGCGAGAGCAAGCACAGGCAGACAGAGTGGCAGGAGAGGCAGAGGGAGAAGCAGGCTCCCTGCCAAGCAAGTAGCCCGATGTGGGACTCGATCCCAGGATGCTGGGATCATGACCTGAGCTGAAGGCAGCTGCTTAACCAACTGAGCCACCCAGGCGTCCCTGAAATACACATTTTTAAGTGGAGACTTTTATGGTACATGAATTGTATCTCAGTAAGAAAGAGAATCTACAATAAGAAAAAATAAGGGATTGTATCTTTTAAACCTTAAGCAGCTATAGAATATTTTTGTAAAGAAGAGTATGTTCACCTTTGCATTTTAATCTCTCTACCTTATCTTGTCCTTTGACTTACAACAGCATTTCTCACAGTGAAACTTTCTTTCCTTTTCTACGCAGCCTCCAATTCCTGACCCAGTCTTGCTCCCTGACCCTTGCCATCTGGCACCCAGTTTCATCACGTTATTAAAGTTACTAAATACTTCTTTGCTACTAGTCTAGTAGGTAGATGCTTATTTGTGCTCAAGAAAACAAATCTTTTTATTTTGTGATTATGATAACTACCTTTTCTTATAATTCCCTGCTCCTTGCCTCTCTGAGGTAAGGAGCATTTTCCTCCTTTTGCTTCATAAGTGCAAGGTATCCCCCTCAAAGATGTATTTTTGACCGTTTGATCTTCTGGAGCCCTTGGTGGTCTTATCAAACCCATGATTTCTATAGGATTTGAAACTCTGCCCCAACATTTCTCCACAGCTCTAATCCCTCATTTTTTACTGCTGGCCACACCTGTACACCTAAATAGACTGAAAAGGCTGCCCAGTCTCAATACGACCTAAACTAAACATACAAATTTTCTCCAATTTTTTTCTATCTGTAATGATCTTAATATCTTCACAATTACTCCAGCTCAAAAGTTATAGTAACATTTCCACACTCTTTTTATTCAACCAGTTGCTAAGACCTACTAATTCTCCATTCCTACTCCCACTTCTATGCCTATTCTTCATTCCCACTAAAAACAACCTAATCCAAGTATTCACTACACCTTGACTGGAATATCTTACCCTATATCCATGTGTCTTATCTATGCTTCCATAGCTGGTTCAAACACCGATATATCCATAGTGCTTTCTCCAACTTCTCTACCTAGAAGTGATCTCTCCATCCTCTAAAAGTTTACCGTGTTCCATCTACATCCTCACAGTTACAAGAATCCCCATAAGATAAGGTAGAAGGATAAGGTAGAGAATACTAACTTTCCCACTACAGGCAGCTCCTGAAGTTAAGAAACATAACCACTAGATATACTTTGCAATTTAATATTTCTACTACATTGCTTTGTGGTAGTTCCTAAAGGAATTTAAGATAGCTAGTGCTTTATACAAAGTAAGCCCTTGGCACGCCTGGGTGGCTCAGTGGGTTAAGCTTTTCCCTTCGCCTCAGGTCATGGTCTCAGGGTCCTGGGATTGAGCCCCGCATCAGGCTCTCTGCTCAGTGGGGAGCCTGCTTCCCCCTCTCTCTCGGCCTGCCTCTCTACTTATGATCTCTCTCTGTGTCAAATAAATAAAATTTAAAAAAAAAATAATAAGCCTTCAATAACTATTTGTTCAATGAATAGATGTTCACATGATCTTTTTTTTTTTTACATGAACTTCTCTTAAGTATCACTGATAACTTGCAGTCGGAATTCAGAAGAGTAAATGAAAAAAAAAAAAAACCCTATCACAGACTAACTTATCTCCTACACATGCAAATAGGACCCCATCTACCCTAAAATAGGAATTCCCCTTCCCTCTGCTGTTACTGCCACCACGAAGTTCTTACTCCGCCAGAGGGAGAAAAACCACTGCTACTTCACACCCTCTTCCTGCCATGGTCAGGGAATTGGTCAGGATGAGGTCAAAACTTCAGGCTTTTAGGGATTATCATTTCCCCCAGCCCTATCCTTTCATCCCTCTAACCGTGGGTATCTCAGATCCCTGCCTCCCATTCTAGTACCTCAGTCATGCTGGTTCAACCCATTATCCTGCTTAAAATTCTTCTCTGGCCATAGAAACCACCACTGGTTCCTTGAATCCACAGCACTCGAACGAAGTTCTGTGGTCACAGATTGGGGAGGGAGTGTTTCTGCTCCTACCTGGGATGGCGAAAATGACCTGCCCTCACATTCTAGGGCACTCTGAATACATTTTCCTATAGAAATATTATTAAAAATAATAATTACATTTCACATTTCAAATATATTTCATTTGACAACCAAGAAACTCCGTAACAATTTACTACAATGGTTTCATGGGAAAATGGTTTCAGAGTTTTAAAGATGAATTTATAATGAAATTCATTGTAGAAAAAGATATGTATTTTGGGGGAACTTCATTTATCCTTGAATAGAATGGTGTTATTTTTATTTTTATTATTATTATAAATCCTAAACTCTAGTCTATGGTTTTCTTGCTACCAGCTCAAGAGACTAAATCAATGCAATCTGAGAAAGATCCCTCCAGTTAAATTAACTTTTAGAGATGAAATTCAGAAAACTGTGCCTTGGGGTCCTTTGGATAAAGTGAGCAAATATTTTGGGTGAAACCCAAATGGATACTTGATTTTCCAACTAACCTAAATGTGTGAACCTTTGTAACTGAAATCATTCAAGGTTTTAATATTAAAATGATGAGAAATTTTTAGCTGCCTTTCAATCTGCTTTAGATTTCTCTTCACCTTAGGAAGATGTTATGCTGCTGACAACTAGGTGTGATTTTTGTCACATCAAAATACATATACACCTGTGCTTAAGACAAAAAGGTGATTGTGAATAAGGCTCACAGTTCGAAAATACAGCAGGATGGTACAGAGCAGAAGGTTTGATAATGAGAAATTATAGTTTCCTGCCATTCTTGAGGACTGAACGGAGGGAATTATTTGCTTTATCCTGGCAGCAATTTCCCTAAACCCTGTGACATGGCATAGCTCAAGCTGTTGCAAATGTAGACAGAGAAGCTACCAGCCACAGCTCTGAACTGGAGCAAGATTCCCTGGGGCATGAAATATATTGAAAAACCTTTCTAAATAGGATTGATCACTTAATTTGACTGTTTTAGAGAAAATCCTACCTAATCTTCAATGTCTAGCATTTGTTCACAGCTTCCTGGAAACTTAATAATCATTTCTACCATACATGTGTGTATATATATTCATGCATATTTTAATTAGATAATCTAATCATGGAGATGATCATCAACACACCATATTAAAAGTGTTAGACACTAGTTATAGAATATTCCTTAGCTTGGATTTCACAATATGTTACCATAAGCAGCAAGCTCTCCCTCTGAGAAAAAAATTAAATCTTCAGATGCCTGTTTGTGTCTTTTCTTCCAAGATAGGTGTGGTGACATCAACCACTGCCACTAGTCCTCAAAACAGAGCCACCACCAGCACAAAGAGGACCATCATGTTTAAAAACAGAGAAGTTGATAGCAGTTTTGTTAGCCGCACACTTCATTTCGAGGGGTTAACTTTTGCCTCTCACTTATACTTTTTCTTTCATGAATGAGCAATTAATTACTTAGCTGCTGTCGCTGTTTCAGAGCTTCCGTTTACAATAGCCTTTTGTTTTCTTGCAAACGAAAGAGCTTTGAAGGATTTCAATCTTCAAAAACATAGAGCACTTTCTTTATTTCTGAACACAAAAAAAGTGTCTATTCTTATGTATATTTAATAACAGGCTTCAAAAAGAGCCTTATTGTGCTCCTTAACATGATCTGATTAATTCTTGCAGCTAAGTCAAAGGAACACATACAAATCTTAACTCTGGGAAACATTTTCTATTTAAAAATTTTAAAGTGTAAACTTTATAATAAACTAGGGGAGAACATGTAAATATGTTGTATTTCATTTTAAATACAGTTAAGCACAGTTTAAACACAACCAACTCTTTCCAGATGATAATGTGACTTGGATAATGAAGTGCTTCATCTTAAGTCACAGAAAGTTCAGTGCTGTTGCAGTTTACAGTTACAGGCAAAACTCCGTGTTCCTTATTTAAATACGTTTATCTCTTGAAAACAAGGAGATGCATGCACTTATGTAAACACATACATATAGTCTTCACAGACAGAAGAAAATAAAATACTGAGACATTATCTGGTGGAATTAGTGGCTGCTGATAATACCTGAGCCATAAATCCCTCATATGCCCTTTTATTTCTTAAAAACAGATGTGGGTAAGAAACAATGAATTTGTCTTGGATAATAAAACATCCATCCATTTTTAATTTATTTTTTTGTATGGTGTAAGAAAGTGGCCCACTTTCACTCTTCTGCATATTGCTGCCCAGTTTTGAACACTGGGTGTTATAGTTAAGTGATGAATCACTAAATTCTACTCCTGAAACCAATATTACACTATATGTTAACTAACTAGAATTTAAATAAAAACTTGAAACAAAAATAAATAAAATAAAAATAAATAAATAAAAGCTCATATGATGGGTAGCATTTTTCTGCAATAAAGTATTTTTTTAGTTGTTAAAAAAAAAAACTTCCATTATCTAGAATGGTTATGGATTTAAAATGTCCTAGTTAATTTAATAATCTAATTAATTCAGCATTAACCAGTACATACTTTCTCTTTTAACCCATGAAATTAAAAATATGAATAATTCAGTTAAATATATAGAATATTTTCCATCCCTGGTAAAGATGAACTGAACTTGGAATATCTTTGTCTTGATATTAAAAAACTATAGCCCCGACACATTGTTTACTGTTATCACTTCTTTCTCATAATATTGGTGAGATTCCTGTGGGTACACATACACACACACACACACACACACACAAACACATCAATAATGGAGGACTCTAAATAGTTAAACTCCAACAAACTGAGAATATACCATAAGTATCCCAGCTTTGCACATAATTTTATGTTTTAAAAGTACAGTATTTTGTGCTTTTAAATGTTAATGCTTTCCTGGTCTACTGGAGAACTTAATAAAGCATACTTCCAGCATTTACGGCAAGATCATGTACAATGTAAGACAGCCAGGCCAGATGTATACTGACCTGACAACCCATTATGCAATCAGCTCTTGGCTCTGGTAGTCAGAAAGAGCTCACAATCTGGTAGTCAAGGTGACCACTGATGATATTCTAGGCTTTGGACTTACCTTCCTCTATCATCCTTCATTCAGTCAAATAGGGTTCAGAGACAGAGTCATCCTACTAGGTAAGGCCCTTGGAGAATATTAGGAATCCAGTTAGGTTAGACTGACAAGAAACCAGTTCTTTACTTATGATTACCTCTCTGTACCACCACAGTATTTAGGCCTTCCAATGAAGACAGTTGGAATTCAAGTGATCAAGAAGTTCTCCATTACGGAGACCAGGATGATTTGGTTAATTCTGGCTAAATTATCAGCTTTCCAATTTTGTACTTCTATCTTAATATGACTGCATTGAAACAGACATAAAATATGATGGACAGTTTGAAATATCTCAGGTTTTGGCTTAAATTCTGCCTAAGACACATTCTAGGGCAATTTTTATATCTGAATATATTATCCCATTATGTTGCCATGGCATAATTTATTTAACCAATCCCCCGAAGCTGGGCATTAGAATATTTCCATTTTGACCTTAATAAGTAGCTCTGCCATGACTATCCATGTGGTTGTATTCTTGAAAGAATAAAGCTCAGTGGTTAAGAGCATAATCTTTGGTGCCCAGCAGACTGAGATTTGGGTCCTGTCATTTTCTAATAGTGTAATCTTGGATAAATCCCTTAACATAAAGCTTTAGCTCTTTCATCTGTAAAGGGAAGATAATTTCACCTAATTCCTAGGGCTTTTAAGAGGATCCAATGAGGAAGTACATGTAAATTCATAGTAAATAAATGTTAGTTTGCTCTTAATGTGCTACTTACACTTATTTCCTTAAGATGAATTTATAGACATGGAATTATTTTATTCATTTACTTTTTAAAATGATTTTATTTATTTATTTTGGTGGGTGGGCAGAGGGAGAGAGAGAATCTCAAGAAAAATCCACGCTGAGTGTAGAGTCCAATGTGGGGCACAATCTCACAACTATGAGATCATCACCTGAGCCAAAATCAAGAGTTGGATGTTTAACTGAGTGAGCCGCCCAGGTGCCCCTCATGTACATTTTTAAGGTTCTTGATACATGTTACCTAATTGCTTTCAAAGTATACAATTCCCAATAACAATATTATATTATACTATAATATATGCATTGGTCTATATCTAGAATTAACCTGTGAATTCCTTAATAGGAGTTTGAGGTCTCATTTCATCTCTGTTTTCTGGGTGACTACAACAGGGGACAGATACACAACATATGCTCAATCAATGTTTGTTTAGTGAATATCCATGTCTTTCCTTCTGACGTGAATAAGCACATATATTTTTTTAAACAGCACCACCTTTTCAGAGTTTCAGCTACAGCCCTGCTTCTCATCAATTCTGGAGTTCATCACTGCAAGCAGATAAAATCAAGTGGGCTTTGACTTTGCCTTTGACTGTGAAAATCAATGGCAGTGGTTTTCACCTGGGGAGCTTATTTTAAAATCCAGATTTCTGTGTTCCCCTTGCAGAGATTCTGATCAGGGCCTGAAGTTCCAATCAGGGCCCAGGAATCTAATTTTTATTTACGACCTTCCAACCACCACCATTCCTGACACAGGTAATATATATGTGCCAGTCTGATAGCCATTGGTCTCTGGAGTCTTAGCTTCATTAATACCGAAACTCTTTAGGTTTCTTCCAGTACTATAACTCAATAACGTATTTTTAAAAGACATAACCAATCAAAACAAACTCAGAGCCCTACAATTTATCCATAATGTTTGCTAATTAGTAGGAGATGCATTGTTGCTAAACTAACCAGGCTTTCTGCTGATTTGGGGGAAGAACAGGTGAAAACAAGAACGAATATTTATCCCAGTACCTACCCTACCTATACATGCCAAATTCCATTCTAGTACCTACTCCCAGCATAGTAGGAACTGAGTTGGCCTGCTTGATTTTGACCAAAAGGAAACATTATGTTATCACTCCATCTCATTCTCTTTGATCTGTATGCCCACAGGCGAGCCTCCAAAAGAGTGTCAATGTCAAAGCTTGTGAAGGCAGAGCAAAACAGGCTCCCTGTCTCTTGCTGTCCTTAGTGGGCAGCCCAAAACCAACAGACCCAGGTGAACAGCCCTCAGAAAGTTCTTCAACATCAGTGGAAATGTCAAGGGTCACTGGCAAATTTAACAACTGAGACCTAGAAGCCAATGCTCCTGGGAAAGGAGCATTCAAAGTGAAAAGACAAATGATACTAGTAAAGAGCCACTCTTAAGCTTGATTTCATGTAGTTTGGGCTTGTGTAGTTCTTGGTACATCTTTATCCAGCTCTTCTCAGAATGGTTCCCAATTACCCAGCTCCCCCAAGCCTCAGATGAGAAAACAAATGCTATCATACATCACTTTTCTCTTCTTATATAAAATAAGGATAGGGTTGTTAGGAGGATTACATTTGATGACTTAGCAGAATGCCTGTTACATAATACAGGTGGTCAGTCATTTTCTTTCTCTTTTCCTCTCTACCCTCACCCATCCTTACTCCCAATTTCTGTCTTTCTGGGTCTGAATAGGACTGCTAGCACACATGCTTCTATGTCTTATCTTTTAAATAACCAACAAGAATTTGTTCAAAACCATCATTACATACCAACATATTTATTATGGAGTTTATAATAAAAATATAAACTATTATTTATAACCTCAACAACCTCTCTTTCTGATAGGAAAGAGAAAACTAGCATGCATGTAACAACTGGGGAAGAAAGAAAAATTTATTAAATTTTATGTATTAATTCAATTTATTATTTAATTTATTAAAATTTAATTTATTAAAAATTATCTGCTGGGTCATACATAAGTACAATAGCAATTCAAAGAAAGGAGAAACCTATGGGTCTGAATTTCCAGAGAAAGCTTCAAGGAATAATCAGAGTTTAATCTTGGCTCTGAAATAAAAACATTTGCATGTTATTTACTCTGTGTCAGTTATTATACCAAACAGAGATAGGTTTATCTTTTATCTTTATCATTACTCTCTTCCTCTTTATGAAAGTACCATTCAGTTTGCATAAGGCAAGGAAATCACAGACGTAAGGTATATAAGACAAGAACAGGAAAAGAAGCAACTCTGAGACAAGAGAACTGTAGGGATTTGTTTCATGCATTGTTCAAGCAACATCCTACTCTACAAATAAGCCCTTCCAAACCCCAACATACCAGGCTATATCTATCTATACTTTCTCTTCCAAGTCAATTATAGCCTAAACAGTTGAAGTACTCATCATTTCTTGATAAAAAAAAAAAAGTCCATGGCATTAGAGTCTCAAGCCTAACAAGTATTTCATGCAAAATTATGGCTAGTTGCACAAAGAGTAAGAATATTTTATTCCTCAAGTGATAGTCATGGAATTAACCTGACTTTCCTTGAACCTAGGAATGTTGCCAGGAAGAAATGATACAGTGTGAAGTAGTGGAAAGTATATTGGCTTTGTGACAGGTCACCAGAATTAGAATTCCTCTATTCCCCCACGCATTTGCTCACTTGCTGTGTCACCCTGGATAAATAATTTAGTCTGAATTTGTATCCTTGTGTGTAAATTGAAGGTATAAAAATAATATCTGTAGTAGAGGATTTTTGTGAGGATTAAAATAATCTCGTTGAATGCCTTTTGGAAATTCAAAAGCATTATAGAAATGTTATTGTTGGGGTGCTTGGTTGGTTCAGTCGGTTAAGCATCTGCCTTTGGCTCAGGTCATGATCCCAGGGTCCTGGGATCGATCCCTGCATCATGCTCCCTGCTCAGCAGGAATCCTTCTTCTCCCTCTCCCACTCCCCCTGCTTATGTTCCCTCTCTCCCTGTGTCTTTATTTTTTTTAATAAAAAATTAAAAAAATATTACTGTTGCTGCTTTTATTTACCATTTATTTATCATTTGCAGAACTAAGTATTGTTACATCAGATGAATAAATTTAAGTTTGCTTAGAAGGAAATGATTCCTATAAAATAGATGCTGAGTCTTCCTTCAGGCATACTAAACTTCACCTCTATAGTATAAGTATTTAACTATCTTTTCTACAAAAAGCTTATTTGTGACTCACACAATCTGATTCCTTTGCCTTATGAGGATCTTCAAAACACCTCTATTTATCCTAGAAAATGAAATTTCGGAAGTTGTTTTTATTTCTCCAAACCTAATGAATTTTTTTTCATTTATCAAAGAAAGATTATACAACCAGAAGAATTAGTCTATTGCTGCCTCTTTAAAAGACTCTCTCCTCTCCATCGTTCCTGGCTTGTATTGAAACCAGATGGTAAAACCAAGACTGGAACATCCTTTGGTGTCCAGAAGGAGGCCAGTCTGGCCAAAGCATTGTCATTCTTGTCAGCAACCAGAGTCAAAAACATTTTTATAGTTAATCATCAGGAGTGCCTACTGGCTCTAACAGCCATTTATGCAGTATTTGTCAGCATGAAGGTTCTATCCACACCACAGATGACGCCATGTCGGCAAGAAATGTGTTTCAATATCCTTTAGCAATGAGCTGAGCAAATTTTTATGGCTGACTCCCAAAGCAAACAATGATATAAAATTTAGTGCCGGACTTCTTTTTCATCAAATTCTGTGGATACCAATACCTGTATAAAACGGACTCCCTCACAGCAAGTCTGGCCTGGAACATTCATTAAAATACAGGAAGTTAAAGAACTGCAGCAAATTATCACAAATACTTTTAAAGAAATCAACCCACCCTAAAATGAACTTTTATTTCCAAAGATGTGGAGTGGCAGTGTTAGATTCTGAGGAATCAGAGTAATTTCATGGATGAGGGCCCACCAATAAAATCCTGTCTCTACGTACATTTCAGTAATCAGTTGTAGCAAGGAGGTAGTGAATATGAAAATAAAGTAATTAGAGTAAACGCAGTATTCCTTGGAGCTAAAATAAAGAAGTTTTGGTGGCCACAGGAAAGGAATAACATTTTAAAACATGTCAAGGGCATAGGCTTATCAGGTCTTATATATAGCTGATGAAGCTATTCATTTTTCAAGTACTATAGAAAAGCAAATCCAGATATCTGGAGGACATTCAAAAAAAGCTTCTCCACTTTACAGTTGAGGCTTGTCACCATATCAGAGGGACTCAGATGAATATTTCATGTGAAAGATTCAAGTAGAAGAATTTGAAGGAGATGCCTAGGGCAGCAGAACTAAATTGCAAGTACATACTACAGTATTGCAAGATTTAATACAGCTCTGACTTTATTCTATGATAAATCTGTACACATGTCATCAGTGAAACAGTGTTCAGGGTGCAAACCTTACCAGTTTCAGGTTGTAACTGATGAATGCTTGCAGAAACTAGAATCCCGTAATACTGAGGTTATTCTTCCCAACATGATATCTATATTTATAGCATTTCTAAATCATATTTTGCACAAAACAAAATGAGATAATAATTTGTTACACTGATCCTAATATTCCTCAGTTACTGAAAGTCAAGATCCCTGATGAGGAAGTACACATTTATTTACTTTGGATTGATTACATTTGAAATAGGATGATCGGTGTCATTTATCTTTTATTTCTTTAAAATTGTTTCCAAAATTATCTGAGATACGTGGGTGATGATTTGGTTTGGTTTGGTTTCTATCCTTTTGAAATTAAGAGTGACTATTTTCCTATAGATAAACCCATGGCTATAATCAGTAATGCTCTCTTTGTTGTTTTTGAATTAACACAGAGAATATGGTACAGTGGCCATTAAAAGGGACCGAGGAGATTTAAAATAGACAATAGTTAAAAATCCTTCAGACTAAAACATTAGCATGTGCTATTTTAAAAGAGTAACAATTGAAAAAAAAAAATTTAGTGGAAGAAAGAACCTGAGAAATTTAGTCAGAATTTTTTGTTTACAAACTGTTGTTATTCCTTGTCATTCCATGTTGAAGCATAAGAAAAATAATGTATCACATCTTTAAAAGATAGCAATAATGTAGGAGACAGTACATGGATTTCTTTCCAAGAGCTCACTGCCTAATTTATATGTCTTTTGATTGGCCAATCATTTTCATTCCCAAGCAGAAATGATTGGAAACAAGCTTCCTCCAACCCCCCACTTTAGCTGTTAACTGAACCAATCATAAAAAAGACCAGTTTTGATCCTACAGAGTAAATAGGTTCATACATTTAAAGAAACATGGCTTTCTAACTGCCCTTTGTTAAACTAGAGAAGATATGCTTTATTTCATTCCTCAAGGAAAAGTTATTTGTTTTGCTTTCTGAAACATAAAGTGAGCTGTAAACAGCTTTATAGTAAATTAAAATGTTCTGAAAAGAATCCTAATACTGAGAGATATTTCTATTCATTAACCAAGGAGCTAGTCATTCTGAAGGATAAAAGCTGCGTTAGGTTAAAAAACATTGTTCCAAAAGGAGTTTCGCGATTCTGACCTTCTTTTGCTCCATGTATTATATAAAAAGAGAGCTTGAAATTATCTGGCAATAATAAAAAAAAAAAAAAAATTTAAGCAGGGCCCCTGATATCAATTTTCTCTTCACATTTATATTAAGAAACTAATAAAATATAGATTAAATAAAGCCGAAGGATCCATTTAAGCCCTCACTTGTTATGTAAAGGGCCAGAACCTTATGTAATATGCATTTTCTTACTAATTCTTCAAATTTTGAATGCTTTGTGTGATACCAAGGAATACTGAATAATGGGATTTTTAATGTTTTTAAAAGCTGTTTGAATGTGCAGAACATATGAGCTACTTTTGTCAGTAGTTTGGTGACATCTAGTGGAAATAATGATTTGTAGCCTACCACAAAGTTCAAATCCCATAGCAAAAGGGAGTTGTTTGGGACCAAGAACAGGGATATGCAATCAAAGACATTTTCCTTCCTTCTCCTACGTAACAAAAGTGAGCACGTTTAGGTAATATTTCTGAGGAAAAGTAACTTGACATCCATGCCAATTACATTAAAAATATTCTGATCAGAAAATACATAGTCTTGGTAAAAATTTTGGAATATGAACATACAAGAAGTGACATCTGGGTGGCTCACTCGGTTAAGTGGCTATCTTTAGCTCAGGTCATGATCAAGAGTCCTGGGATGGAGTCCTGAATGGGCTCCTTACTCAGAAGCCTGCTTCTCCCTCTGCCTGCCACTCCCCCTGCTTATACTCTCTCTCTGACAAATAGATAAGTGAAATCTTTAAAAAATAAAGTAAACATACAAGAAAACAGAAATTCTCTGTAATTCTTCCACCCCTGCCCCCATATACACTCATTGGAATTGTGTGGCTTTTTTTTCCAGGCTTACATATTTTTGTTGATTTTTTTTTTTACTAAATTTGGATATTTGGAATATACAATTTTATATCCTTATTTTTTAACATTCTGTGAGCATTTTTTGCATGTTATCAGATATAAGAATAATTTTAATTATGAGACATAACATTAATATTATTTCAGAGTAGGATATTACAAGACTATAATTTTGTGAATTCTATATGAGGATCCAGGAATGATGTAAAAACATGATTCCAATAAAGTTCTTTCATTTGAGAGAGAGAGCACGCATGATCCGGGGGTGGGGGTGAGGGCAGAGGGAGACAAGCAGACTTCCCACTGAGTGGGGAGCCCAACACAGGGCTCAGTCCCAGGACCCCAAGATCATGACCTCAGCCAAAATCAAGAGTCCCTCGCCCAACTGACTGAGCTACCCAGGCACCCCTCATTAGCACCATTTTTTTAAAAGACCATGCTATCCAGGAGTACATGGATGGTTCAGTGGTGTTAAGCATCTGCCTTTGGCTCTGGTCATGATCCCAGGGTCCTAGGATTGAGCCCCACATCCAGCACCCTACTCAGCAGGGAGTCTGCTTCTCCCTCTTCCTCTGACCCTCCTCCCACCCCACCCCACGTCCCCTCAAGTCCCACTCTGTCTCTCTCAAATAAATAAATAAAATCTTAAAAAGAAAAAAAAGAATGATTTTTAAAAATAAATAAAAGAGCATGCAATCCATAGAAATATTAAATATGTGCTTTACATCAACAAAACTTTATTGAGGACATTACCAGGATATTGAAAATGAATAAAATCCATACCTTACCTATGAAACACAAGTAGTATAATAAGGAAGAATTAAGTATGTTTTAAATAATAGCACTTGCAACCAAGATATAGAACTATAACAAAGGAGGAAGTTATGATCTTTAGGGGGAAAGGAAATGAAGAAATCCTCCAAGAAGAGGTGACAGCTGTTCAGGACTTTGAAGAATGAAGAAGGATAAAGGGTGTTAACAAAGGCAAGAAGCATGGAATGGCTTGGTGTAGGTTGGCGTCTGTGGAGGAAAGTCGTTAACCATGGAAGATGTGACTAGAGAGGGGATGGCAGATGGCTAAGGATCTTTATCGTGGAGGTTATGGAAACCCACTAAAAGTTCTTTTTTAAGGACAGCAACATGATTACATTAGCATTTTATAAAATCATGCTGACTGCAGTGTGGAAGATGAATAGGAGAAGAGGGGACCAGCCAGTAGACTGCCACAACAAGTCAGGAGGGAGATGGTGAGGTCTGCATGGAGAAAACGCCGGGAGTCTCAATAGAAAACAGAGAGTGTAAGGCTGTTTAAGGGGGGACAAATAGTGGAATTTAAATATGTTGGGTGATGGGCACATAGGTGCCAAGAATGACCCTGAGTTCTGCTTTAGGTAACTAATATGTAGAACAGCATTCAGAAAATTACTAGTTATGGAGGAAACAAGTATGATTTTTAGATCACACACTGCAACATAGTATAAGATTGGACAAACCCTAATTTATCTTATGATCACATGATAGATAGCAGGGAAAGAGGTTTGTATGCACACCATATCAGCCTGGTCCGGGTTTTGAATAGGTTCTTTTTTACATAGAGGTCAAAGAAAAAGAAAATTTGACATGTCCTCACCACCCTAAGGATTAAATAAATAAATAAACGCCTCCACCGTGGGCGAGAAGTAGTTAATGTCTCTAATTGGCTTCAGCACAGAGCCAAGTCTCAGGGTGAGGGGAGTTTAGAGACATAACCAAGGAGATTTGAAAGAAAAACTGATTTCAGCTGTCACAGAGATTTGTCTACATGCAGTGTCATTAGGAAGAGTAAATGACCTGCTGAACTCCCTGGTACTGAGAAGACATTTCTAAAATGTAGAGAAGATCGGAATTATATTATTCAAAGGTTGTTCCTCTGTGCTTCTGTGCATATATGCCTCCATATACACAAAATGGAGGGAGAGCTTGTAGAGCATGTAACTTGAAGACCCGGATTCTCTGAGCGGTGGTCCACCAGCAATTGAATTCACTAAGTAAACAGGAGCCACTGGCATGCACTTATGTGTTCAAGTCACCAGCTGCCAGGCAGTAGACTTTTTCATCTACCGTGGATGGAGTATTCACAGTGGGCTAAGTGCTCTACAAACATTATCCAGTTTAATCCTTTCAACAACCTATGAGTTTAACCCCCAGCATTAAGATGCTGAGGGAGGTTAAGCCATTTACCCAAGGTCACTCAGCCAGTAAATGGAGAAGCTCAGATTCAAACCCCTCTCCAAATCCAGAGCTGTGCCCTTAACCATTATGCTGTCCTAGGTCAGCACTGTTCACTCATTTAAAAAAAAAAAAAAAAAAATCAAATTCTCTTAAGTCTTTTTGTTATCTAATGCTTTCATGAATACAGTGAACCCTGTGTGCCACTAGCTAAATTCTGAATATCAACGTAGTTTCATTCCTTCAGACTAGTGGCTCCACAACTGACTTTGCGGTGTGCTCTTATTTTGTTTCAGAGCATACAGAGCTGCTGTGTGAGAGACAGGTGGCAGCCGGTTACTATGGCAATTGTCTGTCATTAATGATAAAGGGTAATTACTGCAGCAAATTTCTGTTTAACTTGAAAATCTGACTTGCCCTCTTTCCATAGGGGGCACAACCCTTTATACCCTCTCTTCTGTTCACAACGGCCTATCATCTTGTATAAATTCTGCCTAGGTAACTTCACTTTGCTCCAAAGAGCTAAGTAAAAAGCCTGACTTCTCAAGGATTTAAGAGAAGGAAGAGGAGATGAGTCACAGAAAGAAAAAAGCTAAAAAAAGAAATTAAAGGTACACATTTCCCTCTTATACAGACTGTCTAAACTTGTTTTCCCTTAATTAAAGTGTGAAAGAAATAATCCCAGGTATGGCACAATCATGGACCAGGTTCAATGGCTGTTTGAATAGCCACATGTGGCTAATTACTAGAGGCTGACTATAAGACCGAATAATACTTTCAAAGTGACTTAGAGAACTCTGAAAGAGATGAAGATGTCCCAGAGAACATGATTCTGAGAAATCCCTGTACTCAGTATTATTCACAAATCTTTCCAGGTCAGCTAATAGCCCTTTTGGTGGGGAAATTGTACTTAGTATGTCGGGGGCAATGTGGAGTGAAAAACTTCATTCGTACCTTTTAATTCAGTGTTCTAGATGAGATTTAAAAGAACAGTTTCTACCCCTAGTACATTACAGACTGTGCTAGGTAAATATTATCATAAAAATAGATGCCAAAGTAAAAATCCCAAAAACTGGGTTTTAACATAAAATCAAACACCTATTTCATCTCTCATTTCTTCCCATACTTAAATCTAGGGTTCAAATACTTCTCCTCCTGTTAAGTTTCTTTTGAAATGCTGCACATTATTGCTTTGACATACCAGTGATGAATTCATAAGCCTTATTCTCACAAACAGGAAATCTAGTCTAAGGCCCATTTCATAATTATCTCTTTCTATGTTAATCCAATTCTCATTACATTTAATACCCAACCTGCAGATAGGTGGGCAAGCTTTTGATAAAAGATTGATAAATGAAAGACCATTCTCCACAAGAATATTCTTATAACTTAGAGACTACCGTGCCAAGATGTCCAGAATCTTATCCTCAGAGTTTGGCCTGTTTACTGAGGTCATGTTTCACTCCGTCAAAATTTTTTTATGTAGCCATGGAGAAGCTCGAGCAGAAGGAGTTTGGGTGGGAAAGAACCCAAGGGCTGACTCACCTATTCGGGCTGTGTTAATGCAAGTGGGAAAGGGGGAGGGTTCACCAGTATTTATAATCCTTGAAACTGTAACTCAGAATCACAGAGATTCAAGCACCCTGGAGCTTATAGCATAATGACCAGGCTCTTAAACCAGGGGCAAACATCTCTTTCGATCAAGATAGGATGATTCTTTTTCATCTTAAGAGCCTACAACTTGTAGAAAAAAGATTGGGAGTTATATACAAAAAGTCATATTCAATTCGCCTATGGCATTTCTGTTCCATGGTATGGCAAATTAAGGGCATGAAGCCTGGAGGAGAAAGAAAATTGATCGCAAAATGGAAGTGGAAGAAGGAAAGGGAATCAACTAGGTTTGAGGTGTTTTAGTCTTGCAGACACTTCCTTGTTCACTGGGGCTGTTACTGCCCTAAAAGGTTGATTAACTAATTTCCAGAAGGGTGGGACTTTTGCCTGTTTTGATCCCTGGTGTATCCCAAACCTGAACAGTTCCTGGCCATGGTAAATTCTTAATGAATACTTGTTGAATATATGAATAAAGCCACTTAACTCTATTTTCTGCCATTTTAATCCTTAAATCTTTCAATCTTTGTTTAAATTAGAAAAACCAGCAGAGCCTATCAGGCTATAAATTAGTACCTGGACTAAAGCAGCATTAATGACAGCAAACAAATCCGAATAAAATTAGGCTGAAAATGTAAGATACGGCCTCAATTTCCTTCCTGCTTTCCAAGGAGGATTTAACACCGAAGCTCATGATTTCATCCTGCAATTTTCTTTGTTAGCTGAGATGAAAAACACAGATTTATTCAGCAGGCCTTCCCCTAGTGGGGGATATTCTCTAGGACCAAGGGAAAGGAACTCAGGAGGTCCCCATCAATTGGTAAGAAAGTCAGTGAGAGGATCTGAGCTATAAAATATCTTTACCTACAGAAATCTAGAGAGCCCCCAGGAACTTAGGGCAAACTGGATGCAATAATTGCTTCTTTTGACTTTACCCCTCACCCTTCCTCTCTCACTGACAACAGGCTGGCTTTGTCAAAGAGGAAAATCAAATGTGGATATTCCTGTTTCTTAATACACTTCCTCTCTTTCAACCACAAGCAAGTTCTCCCCTGCCCTCCAGGAGACACCTGGCAATGTCTAGAGGTATTTTGGGTTGTGACAATTAGCAGGGAAGGCTACCAGCATCTAGTGGATAGAGGCTAGGGATATTATTGAACATTCTATAGGCCCCACAACAAAGAATTTTCTAACCCAAATGTCAATAGTACTGAGTTTGAGAAATAATGCTCTCCATTATCTGGCACTAAGACTGGCGCTAATGCTAAATGCTTTTGTAGGCCTAATTTCATTTAATCTTTACAAGAATCTCTGAAGTGAACCTTATTATATTCTTCATTTTACACATGAAGACAATAGAGGCTTACAGAGTTTAAGTAACTTATTCCACTGTCACACAGCCATAAGCAGCTGAGCCCATCTCCAAGCCCAGATTCACCTGACTCAGAAACCATACACTACTGCCCCTCCCAAGTCCCACCAAGCCTTCTAACAGATTATTTCCCTAGCCATGGACACGGCTCATTCCCAGAAAGGAGCTCCAACAATGGGCATGTTTAGGTACTTTCATTAGCTCACATTTCAAAAGTCATGTAATAATAATGGGCACTTAGCCCTTGGTTTGTGCCAATTTCCATTATAAGGGCTTTGTTTGTATATATTAACACATTGCATCCTCCAATCACTTGACATGGGTTCTGGTATTGTCCCCATACAGTTGAGGACAGCGAGATTCAGAGAGACGAGGTCACATAGCCAACAAGATGCAGAGGTGGGATATGGTTGTAAGATGTCCAATTCCAGTTTCTATAATCCTCTATTCTAGTTTGCCTAGGATACCTGTGAAGCCAAAATGGCAGCATAAACCACTCACTGGGCCCTGACCCTTCCTCCTCCACAGGCTTTCTCTCCAGTACCTCCGTAGGAATTAGTCTTTGCTCCCTTTGCTGTTCTTTGTGGAGCTGCCAAAACCTCTCAGTAGGTGGTGATACTGAAAGTAGGAAGATCAGAAATAAACTCCTCTCCAGTTAACTAGCCCCTGAAGGCAAACCAGCATCACCCTCACTTACCCCTTTGAAATTCTCTTTCTTTGTTTGCATAAAATTTCCTTTTATTAAGTGTGGGATTCAAAAAGGTTTTCAAATAATTACTACAGTTAGTCTAAATGTTTAAAAAAAAAAAAAAAACCTAGAAGGAAAACTGTTTGCAATTAGGATTTGCATAATTTCTTTAACACTGCCTAAGTTATCCACATTCGCAGCAAAAGTAGGGCAGTATTTTGAATGAAGTAAAATGAAATCCATTTGCCAAGCTGACCTGACCTTTGGCATTTCTTTTAAGCATCTCAACTTGTTATGGGAACTCAAGTAATTAGATACTTGAGCACTTTTTCAGAGAATTATTTTTTATCTCCTTGCTTATTATGTCTTAAGTGAACTTTATAAAAGTAGGAAGGTTAATTTCTGGGCTTTCAAACATGAGTCAGTAGATACTGTGAATCATTTCTCCTCATTGATGGCCTTCGCGATCTCACAAATTCCACCAGGAAAACATTCAACTCTTCTCACTTAAAAAATGCACTTTTTATGGGTACCTATATATAACTATAAATTAACATAAATATATATATCGCCTACTGCCAATTAGTATGCACTTACAAGCAGTGCCCAATAACCCTGATGATAAGTGAAAGTACATCAGCGATGAGATGTCCCTGGGAAATGAATGGGAATCTCAGCAAGTATTTAACTTAAGAGTAGGTGGAGGAGACTCATTACTGATCTGGCTTGTTGCCTTGTTCTGTTTGAAACCTTGATTAAAGAAATAACAAACATGGAATGCTAATTAAACGGTTTGACCAATTTCAGCAAACAAGCAGGTCTAATTTGGGGAGCAAAAAGAGGGGATAAAACACTACAGCTCTGCTACATCAGTTCTTTAATTCGTGCTCACCCAAAGGCCTCCAGACCCGCAGACTAATTGATTCAAGTGTAAAGCAGAGGAAAATGTGTCAACTTGGTGAAGCTTGCTACAGGCCACAGCTTGCAGGCCTCCTTGAGGTCTCAGCCTATGACTGCAGACTGTCCTGCTCCTGGACCTTCTTCACCTAGTAGGGCATGTTGTAAGTGGTGAAAAAGTATTTAAGTATAAATAGTCTTGCCTGACTTGAGCAAGTAAAACTCCTTTGTTCCTTTAGTTTGGTGCACACACAGCTTGGAGACCAGTGTCCTGGGCATACCAGTTGTATCTCCACATAAAATAAATGTCAGCAATACCCTAGTATATAATATTGTCTATTAGACAGTACATAAAGGCCTACACTGTGTGTACATACTGTAGCCACACAGAAAACATTACCAAATGAGCCTGCTTTTAGCCCACTGCCTCATACAGTGGTAATTAAGGAGAACTGCTTTTTGATTTGCAACTATTTGCTGTTCTGCAGGAAAAACAGAGCTTAGACCATCTTGTTCCATTTGTTGTTTCCATGCTTAATCTTCTGATTCACAAGGAATTATTACACCCAACACCTATGGGGAATTTAATTGTTTGTCTCCTACTCCTCTGGCAAGTGTAATTATGGAGGAGGAGGATCTGTAGATTAACATTTTTTTAAAAGCTTTATCCAAGAAAAAATAAATAAAAGGAGGTGGAGTTTTTTGTAAAACCTTGTATTGAATAACACCCAGGGTTGGAACAATGCCAGTACTGAGCTGAAGAGAAAACATCAATGCCTAAATGGAAGGTCAAACCAGGGCCACAAAACCCAAAAGTTTGATCTCATCACCATTAATTTGGGGACCAGCACATTCCCATCTATTCCATAAATATTTGTAGACAATTGGGATACATTTCACATGTGTGGATGAAAATATAAAATGAAGTGGTTTTGAATGAACTGGGGATAGGGATGTTTTGGTCTATTTTCATTGCTCTTTCATGACAAAGTTCTATTTTTCTGCAATCAGAGATGAAGAGAACTGTATTCCCTCCAATAGTTTGAAAAAGGAGGAAAGACGTGATGTTTCATATTGTGTCGATATGTCTTTGGGTGCTGCTAAGCAGTTGGTAAGCAGACAAATAAACGAGGATTGTAGCAGACACCATAAGGGTCCCAACCATATTCCTAGGATCCTCCTAATTCATCAGCAGACTTCTAGCTGCCAGCATCAGCACCTCTGTACCTGAGACTTTTTCCTGGAATTACAGAAAGCCATGCTATCTAAGGTGGCAGGCCAATGACTCTTGGGAGTTGATGAATAATTACCCCAGCTCCCTTACCCCTCAGATGGGATCATTTGCAACATGTGTTTTCTACGCTTCTCCAGAGTTTCACCACAGGATTAAGCTCCAGTTGCCCACAGTGGTAGCTTGCTTAATACCATATTCTTTATCTTTGCTTTATCAAAGCTACCTTTGCTTCCCTGAATCACCTCCCTATTTCTCTAGAGGTATATTTTCCGCATCTGGACTCCTTGTTTTTTTGTTTTTTTTTTTTTTAAGATTTTATTTATTTATTTGACACAGAGAGATCACAAGTAGACAGAGAGGCAGGCAGAGAGAGAGAGGGAAGCAGGCTCCCTGCTGAGCAGAGAGCCCAATGCTCAGATCCCAGGACCCTGAGATCATGACCTGAACCGAAGGCAGCGGCTTAACCCACTGAGCCACCCAGGCGCCCTGGACTCCTTGTTTTAGAATCTACTTGTGGGGAATCCAAATGAAGACAAGGTAGCTGCCTTCAAAGGGCACCCAATATGATCAGAGAAATGAGATTAGAAAAGAACAGGAGAGGAGTGGACAAAGCAGGAAGGAGAGAAGAAAAAGGGAAGTGAAGGGAAGGGAGAAAAGACAGAGCGATTATACGGTAAATGTAATTAGGATGGTCAGATACCATATGCTAAGAAATGCGATATTTGTTTCTTTGTATGTGATCTCCTGTCATTAGACATTTAATTCATTCATCCAACAAATACTTATTGCATGTCTACTACATGGTGGGCAATGGCACAGTAACAAATCAAAACGTCCTAGTTTACATCCTAGCATATATACCATAATTCACAAATCATGTGGTAATAAGTGTTGCAAAGAAGAATGAAGCAGAATGTATTAGTCTACTCAGGCTGCCATAAGATATTACAGGCTGGGTGGCTTAAACAACATAAATCTATATTCTTACAGTTCTGAAGACTAGAAGTCCAAGATCAAGGTGCTGTCAGGGTTAGTGTCTAATGAGGCTTCTCTTCCTACCGTGTAAATGACCACCTTCTCTCTGTCCTCCCATGGCCTCTTCTCTGCAAACATTTGAAAGATCTCTAGCAAGTTTTCCTTTTCTTATAAGGGCACCAGTCCTATAGTATGAGGGCCCCACTCTGTGTCCTCATTTAACATTTATTTACTTCCAACTAGGCCCTATCTTCAAATACAGTCATATTGGGGGTTAAGGCATTAATATATGAATTCAGAGAGATAGACAGTTCAGTCCATAGCACAGGGTGAAGGGATACATTGTAACCACAGGAACTGATCGTATATTAGTCAAATCAGTGAGGAATTTAGCCCTAAAATTTATTTGGTATATGCCCAGAACAGGTATATCTGTGTAATAGTTGACTACTATCATCATTGTGGATTTTAATATGATAAAATTTATGACAAAGACTCCAAACTAAAATAGAATATATTTTACTCATATGGAGTAAAAATGTTTTTTCCCCATTTCAGTCTCTTTGGTTTGTCTTAATCATGTAACTGTGCCCTCTAAAAGTAAAGTTTTTAAAACTTTAAAAAATAAAACTTTAAAAATTTTTTAAAAATAAAGTATGCAAAGTTTTCAGTTGATAGCAAAAGAACACAATTTTATTACTTTAAAGTCATGTTCCAGAACAGAAGGAATAAGTAAAACTGTGGCATGGAATCCCTATGCCAACCCACAAGAGAACAGAGGGCCTTCCGAGCTGCCATATCAAGTCTTGATGGACTTCAGAAAACGCTGATCTTCTAGAAGAAAAGTTCCCATGTTAATTGCTAAGCTGTTTGCCTGCTATCTCCAGAACATGCTTGGCTCTCCTTCAAACACTGTTCAACCTGACCAAATCAGAGAGCTGTATATAGACCACACATACAAAAAAAAAAAAAAAAAAAGACAGTCCTCACCCTCTGTATAATTATATGGTACAAATAATAGAGTTTTTGTTAACTACCAGCTCTTTTTGCAAATCCTATCAAATATCTGAGACAGTATAATGCTGTAATTGTATCTGTGAACCTGTGCAACATTTAGACAATGAGTTCCAAAGGTCAAGGTACATAATACATATCCAATATATTTCTCTGATGAGCCTCAGAAGTTTAATATGATGTAAAATGAAACTAAGAATAGAATATACATTTCTCTGTAAGAGATATTAACTTCTTTAGCCATTACCAAATGCCAAAATAGTGTTTATTTTTAAAGAATCTTATACTAATTGCTTATTTACAACTTTGCTTATTGAGATTACAGAAGGATTTGATTCAACATATGCTTAGTTTAACTTTTAGTCAATAATAGGTGGTTTAAAAATCTCAGCTATGTTTTCACTATTGATGTAGAGATCAAACCTCAGTTGATACTACCAAGCATAAGTTGCTTGGTCATTTCAAGAAATGAACTCCTTGATGTCGGAGGACCCCAGGGCTCAATCCTTAATTCTCTATCTATAATTTTTCTTCCAGTCTCTTGGCTTTAAAATACTATCTATAGTCCAATGATTCTAAAATGTGTATCTTCAACACAGCCCTCATTTCCAAACTTAAGACTCGAGGATCCAAATGCCTACTTATGAACTCTACTTAGAAGCCATCTCAAAGACAGCAACTCCCAAATCTGAATTCCACCAAACCTGCTCTACCCACAGCCTTCCCCATCCCACTTGATGACAACTCCATCCTTCCAGTGGCCCAAACCATAGTTTACTCCTTGTTTTCACCCAACACATCCGATCTGCCAGAAAACCATACTGATAATATCTTCAAAAAATATTCAGAATCCAACTTTTCTTTTCCTTCTGTACTGCCTGGGTTATTTTCTACCTCTATAGGGGCAGAGGTTAATGTGTACATGTTTTGTTCAGTAAATATGCAAATAAATTTGTCCAGTGGAACAGATAACCAGAGGTTCATGATCCTATTGGACATTAACTAATTTTGTATCTAACCTGGCAATCAATTCAATTTCTTATAGGTACCTAGCTTCTCAAAGCCCTTTGGGCTAACATAACATCTTACTCATTCCCTTATTAGCTTATGAGATGAATAACATCTTTTCTTTAATTTTTTTTAAAGATTTTATTTATTTGACAGACAGAAATCATAAGTGGACAGAGAGACAAACGAGGGGGTAGGGAAGCAGGCTCCCTGCTGAGCAGAGAGCCCAATGCAGGGCTTGATCCCAGGACCCTGAGATCATGACCCGGGCCAAAGGCAGAGGTTTAACCCACTGAGCCACCCAGCTGCCCCTTTTTAAAATTTTTTTAGTAATCCCTGCACCCAGCGTGGGTCTCAAACTCACCACCCCAAGATCAAGTCAAATGCTCTACCAACTGAACCAGCTAGTCACCCCAAGATGAATAAAATCTTTAACATGTTTTCATTCTACATATCCTTGAGAGTCATGATGTAGCCTTTTTGAAAATTATATTTTAACATGTCAATGATCAATTATGGTTTTTTAGTATTTGGGAACTACAGTGAAATATCTCAAGAGCTCAGAAAAGAGAGACATAAGATTATCAGCTAGAACATAAAAGAAAACTACATGTTCATTAACACAATGATTCAATGTGTTAAAGTTGTCATTCTTTATAACTTATTCTTCTTCATAAGTTAACTTATAAATTTTTCAGAATCCTAACAAAGCACCATCAAGTTTTTTCTTCTTTTTATTTATTGTTTGATTTCTGAAATAATTCTAAGTTCATTTGGAAAAAGTAAATAATAGGAAACCAATAAAAAAGAGCTATGTGGATTAGTCTTATCAAATATTAAAATAAATTATAAAGTCTCAATAATTTAAAAGGTAGTATCACAGCATGAGTAAACAGATATAAGAATGTGACTAATAGAAATAGACCCTAGTACATACGGGAATTGAAATTTAGCAAGAGTGACACCTTAAATCTCTGGGTAAAGATAGCTCATTAAATGAGTTGGGATGAATCTGGGGGAATATTATGCTGTATTCATACACCACACTTGAAACCAAATGACTTCAAGATATCATTGTAAAAAATCACATCACTCAGGCACCTGAGTGGCTTAGTCAATTAACCATCTGCCTTTGGCTCAGGTCATGATCCCAGGGTTCTGGGATCGAGCCCCACATTGGGCTCTGTGCTCATGGTGGGGAGCCTGCTTCTCCCTTTCCCTCCACCTGTGACTCTCCCTGCTTGTGCTCTCTCTCTCTGTGTCAAGTAAATAAATAAAATCTTCTAAAAATAATAAAAATAAAAAATGAAATCTCAGATGTACTAGATGAAAATTTGGGAGAATTCCTTTACATCCTTGAAGTAAGAAAGACCTTTCTAACTATGACTAAACAATCCAGAAGCTCCTCCACCAAATAAATGCTAAACTTAAAACTCTTTAAATATGTGTATACTATGTGTGTATTTTCCTCCCACATGTAAAACACTATATACACAAAGTAGAACTACAACAAAAAACTTGGAAAAGTATTCATATCTTATATCATAGATAATGGACTAATCATATATATTTTTTAAGTCGCATAAAGAAAGAATAAGAAAAATAAGAAAGAAAATAAGATAAAGCCAAACAATTCAATAGAAAAACAGTCAAAGTATAAGAACAACCAGCTCACAGAAAAGGAAATGCAAATGACTCTTAAATATCTATCTTCAAATCTGTTCTTTTTTTCTTAGATTCATTTATTTGAGAGAGAATGTGTGCTCACATGCAAGGGCAGGGAGGAGCAGAGAGAGAAGGAAACAGAATCTCAAGCAGACTTCCCACTGAGTGCAGAGCCCAACTCTGGGTTGGATCTCACCACCCATGAGATCATGACCTTTGCTAAAATTGCCAGTTGGACACTCAACTGGACTGAGCCACACAGGTACCCCTTCTTTATATCTTCATAAAGTGATAAAAGCAAAATAAAACTACCCTGAGATACCATTTTCATTTATCACATTGGCAGAAATGCAGACATTTGATAACACATTCAATTAGCAATGCTGTGGAGAAACAGACACTCTATATATCAGGAATGTAAGTAGATATAACCCTATGTATGGGTTTTATGCCCTATGGAGAAAATTGACAACCCCTGTCACAATTACTTATATATACCCTTTGACCCAGCAGTTCCTTTCCGAAATTTATCCTATAGGTAAATTTGCATTTTTGCATTTTGCACATTTGCATACGTGCAAAATGATGTCTGTACAAGTTTAATCACAACAACATTGTTTAGAACAGAAACAAATGTCCATCAGTGATGAATGGTTAAAAAAAATAAGTTAAAACCCATGGTACAGCCATACAGCAGAACACTTGGCAATCGTAAAAGAAGAATTAAGGTACTCTGAAGGTACTGATGTAAAAGATCGCCAAGATTTAAATGGGAAAAAAAAAAAAAAAGCAAGTGAAACAAGTGAACAAAAAGCTTAAAATCGTACTTTTGAGTAAAAAGATGGAAACATAGAACTTCCTTTATGTTATATGTGAAAAAAAAAAAAAAAACCACTTTGAAAGCATTCACAAGAAACTAATAACCAATGTGTAGCAGCCATTAACTTTGTCCTTTGGACCTGTTGCTGAAGGGAGCATAATTCATATTCACATAGCTATGCTCCCTCTGGCTCTACCCATGTCTGTGCTAAAGCCTACTTCCCAAACAATGGCCAAGCAAGACTGGGATAAGAATGGGTAAGCCCATTCCAGCAACCCAGGGGGCTCCTTTTACAAGAAACTTCCCACTGGCCTTGCTTGTCTTTCATGGAACTGTGCTATAGTCTGAAATTCGTCCTACCCAATTCTCTTTCCTTCTCTCTCCTTCCAGATAACAGATCTGCACATCTCATCCTATTTTGGTGTCTGCTTCTCAGTGGACCAAAATTAGCTTTTGAGGGGTGCAAAATGAGGCAGATATGGAGCTGGAATGATTATTTTTGAGCCATATAAATGTATTATGTATTCAAAAATTAAATATGAAAATACTCCCTAGCAATGTTTTTTGAAGCATTATTCTAGCATCTTCTGCAAAAGTCACTTGTCCTGGGCCCCAGCCCTTGGTTGGGGATCCAGAAATGTGCATTTAAAGTCCTCTGGTGATACTGTAATACATAGTTAAAGTATTAGAGGAACTATAAAATAAGCATGAACTGGACCAAAGTATAAACATGTAAAGTGAACTGATGGAAACAGAATGGCCCTACTACACAGCAATGAAACGATGCAACTCATCTAAACAATGAACATTTGTATTGGTGGAGATGGTGGCTAGAATGAAAGATCCAACAGCCAAGCACAGCTCTTCTGAGCTTTTTTCCAGTACAGAGAGAACAATAATCAAGGAACTTCAGGTATTCTGGTTCTACTGACAAAATTAACCCTCCCCCCAATAAGGATGGTTCCTGATGTCTCCCTTCTGCCATTAAACATTAAATAACCTCATTTCATTTATTTGATACTGGGCCCACGGAACAACTTTGTTATGATAATTTGGGTAGCCATATCATTGTGCCTATGGAAGGAAATTGATAATTTCTAAAGAAAAACGGAACTTTATTATATTCTATGAGTGTGAAAAATACTGTATTTGATATATAATTTATTTCATTCAAATTATGCCGTTCTTTTTACTCACTATCCATTTCCAGAAATGCTTGTTTTTACTTTTGATTCTCTAATTGCCTGACTTGTGACGTTCCAATCAAAAATCAATTCTAGAGATGCCTGGCTGGCTCAGTCAGTGGAGCGAGTGACTCTTGATTTCAGAGTTCTGAGTTCAAGCCCCATGTTGGATGCAGAGAATACTTTAAAAAAATAATTAAAAATATTTTTTAAATCAACTCTCTAAAAAGTCTCTGCTTATAGCTTTATTGCCAAACTTCTTTTGCCAAAATAGAAAACCATGTCTTGTTATTTAGAAATGCCAAAGACTTCTATTTCTGTTAAAAAATATAATCCCACATAGTTAATGGGGGTATTAGAACTATTACTTTAAAGCATACATTATTTTTAATTATCTGGTTTCATTGCCTTGAGGACACAGAAAGAATGGCAGGCACTATATTAGAGGATCTCTTCTCATGCGATATTTTGAATCAAACAGCTAGTGACATTTTACTATATAGTCTTCATTCTATGGGCTACCTTTATTTAACTATTGCATCTGCTTGAGAATATCAATTAATAATCATTTTTCTACTTAACTTTCCAGAGCTAGACTAGCAAAATCTAGCCACTCAGCTTTAACTTACAATTCCACCTTTATTCCATAACTTAAAATATTGGCGTTGCAGTATATTGCTCTTCAACTCAGCAAAAACCATCACATTAAATGATTTCTTAAGCTACTACTCCAAATCTTCAGAGATTTTATGTGATCTTGTTTCCTCTATAGGCAAGTGAAGATAAAAATTATGTGCCTTATTGTATAATTGAATTTGGAAGGAGAGAAGGTAACAGAAGAGAGGGAAAAAGATCTCAATATACTTTAAGCATGCTTTTCATTCTAAATGTTTGAAATGAAACCCGTGATGTAGGATAGAATTCCTATGAAAGTACTGTTCTCATTATGTCTTCAGTTTGTATGCAAGGCTCAGCTGTGTTACTCTTATTGCCGTTTTCAGCAAGAATTCAGGAGCGAATGAAAGGATGGAAACTCAAACAGAATGACTAAATTGTAATACAAAGATAATGAACTCCAATGTAACAGGACAGCAAATTAGAAGGCTGGGAAGTTGTTAGCCATAAAAAAGAAAAAGAAAAAGAGCTTTATTTCCACACTTCTGAGGCATTCTTTGGAAACCAGAAAAATCTAGCAATACAGTTAACCCAGTTACTGTCAGTGCAATTCTACTTTCAAAAGAAAGCTAGACTAACATTTTTAAACAGCAATTATGTTTTATGAAAAGGGAAGAAGAGGGAGTGAGAAGAACATCAAAACCCCTAAAACCATGACGATGAGAAACCAATCAGAAAACAGTTTAAGATCTCCATTCACCTCAGCTTTTTGAAAGAAGTGTTTCCTGTCCTTAGCACCCTCCCTTTATCAGCCTCACAAGGACCTGGGGGCTATCAGAAGTTGCCACCAAAGGGATTCATATGCTAAACTGAAACTCCTGCTTTCTAAACCAAAGGAAAAATGAAGTAAAACAGGGACCACCCACCCAGTCAAGAAACAATGTACTCTGAGTTAAATTCCTTTTATGCCTTTTTCTTCTTCAGTGACTCACCAGAAGTCTTAGAGAAGATGGGTCACCTTGAGCTTATCCTAAAAGAGTTTCCCTACAATCAGTTTTAATCTTCCTAGACACTAAATTAAGACTAAGACTCCTCTACATGGTGGACCTCAAGACACACTGGTGAATGAGCACAAGTGGAGTATTACAAAACAGTAACAAATTGACCAGACTCTGGAATGGCCTTTCATAGTTGAAAAATCCAAACCAGAAGTTACTCTGAATATTCCAAGTGATTTTTTTTTTTTTTTTTTTTTTAGTTCCCAAGGAATTTTTCTGAAGGAAAAAAAAAAAAGCCTCAAAATCCATAAGATGATCTTAACACATACTCCAGTTAAGAGTTTTAAATCTGATCAAATACAGTTAATAAAGTTACTTTTTATAGATATTTTCTTATCAGAAACACGTTTTGAGAATATTACTTATGAAACCTCTTTCTTTTTGTTCTAACCCTGCAAGCTAAACTTGTTCCATTTATTTTTAAATGAAGTGAAAATTAGCCAGGTGTGTTAGATAAGCTTTCTATACACAGGTCTAAATATTGACAAAGGGAGATGTGTCACTGGAAAAATCATCAGTCTGGCAATTATCACGTTAGCATGTTAAGTGGAAAAAGATGTGAAACTTCTAAATGTGTCAATACAGATTATTTCATTTCCACCAGCTATCAGCTATACTGTGAACATCAGTTCTTTAATGTACACTAAGCAAACAGTTCAGCTAAAAAAATTTCTCTGTGCCTGAGAAAAAAGGAAAAGAAAAAGAAAAGAATCACAAGGTCTGGTGCTAAACCACGTATGTTTTTAACTACTCATTCAAATGACCTAAAAAAGGAGAAGGGAGTGCAAATGATGGCAAAAGGACTTTTCTGTATTATTTACTTTTGTAAGAATTCTGTCTGCACTCCTCTTTCATTGAGTTATATGGGTGATCCCCACCACTCTCCTTGGTCCCAAACCCACAACCTTTCCATAAAAATAACAGTGGCATTTGCAACAGGGCATCATATTACTACTCTTACGGGACTAGGAAACTAAAATATCTCAGTTGCACATTTTAGACTCCTATGAACTGCACTTGAAGATGAGTGAAGTGCTATTAATTTTTGGTCTGTGAAACTGAATAAAGGGAAACTCATATATAATGGAATGGGGTGGGGGGGCTGGGGGACGCCTGTGTGGCTCTGTCAGTTAAGCATCTGCCTCTTGATTTCAGCTCAGGTCATGATCTCAAGGTTATGATCTCAGGGTCATAAGATTGCACCCCACTTTGGACTCCACACTCATCCAGGAGTCTGTTCCAGATTCTCTCCCTCTTCTGCCCCTCCCACACGCTTGCATTCTCACTCTCTCTCTCTCAAAATAAATAAATCTTTTAAAAAATATTTAAATAAATAAAAATAAAAGGGAATCGGGAGGTCAGCAAGGGGAAGCTCACAACCTTACCACTCAAATTGCAGACCCCAACAAGAAGAGACTATCTTTCATTTCCAACAGGAAGAAGCCTACTTCACTACTCTATCAGGAGAAAGGTAGACTTTCTCCTTGTCCAGCAATAAACTCAGCCAATAAGAAAATACCACAACTCTGCCAATGGGAAACCATTACCATCTTGAACTCTTGTTTTCCTCCAATGGACTTTCATTCAAAGCAGCCCCTCCCAACCTCTGCCCTTTCTCTATAAAGTAGACTTCCTTTCCTTTAATCTCCAGACTTGCCTTGGTTTGCTATAGCTTGCATATCCTGAGTTGTAATTCCTCCACTACTCACAAATAAACCCATTTTGCTGGTAAAAATAGCTGGCTGTTTTCCTTTAAAGTTGACAGGTATTATTGAAATTATTATAGAATTGATTATAGAAAAATCAATTATAGAATTTATATTATATTTATATTATATATATTTATATATATATTATAATTTATTTTATAGAATCTGATTATAGAAAAAATCAGATATATGTAAGAGTAAATTCTGGCAGTATGAAAATGCCATATTTTTTATTACCAGGTGATTAGGTAACCAGATAGAACAATGATGTCCCTACTAGAACATCCTTAAAAATATACATCCTTCAGTGATACATTTTGGTCCCTTTTCTTCCCTTCCCCTTTCCATTTTTCACCATCATTCTTCTTTCTGTGCACCAATGGAATTTGTGTTTACTAAACCACCTCTCCATTTCTTCCTTATCGTTCGTTGGATCTAACCTTGCTGCTAATCACAACTCTTCTCTGGCATCACCAAACTCCCAAATATTAGCTTTTCAAATTCCCAAAAAGTATGGAGTTAGTTCTCTTATCCAAGAGTGGCAATTCAAAGTCCTAGTGAGTTTTCAGGATTGCTTTTTTTTTTTTTTCTTCTGAAGTCCCATTAGTTTCAACTTCACATTTGGTTACAATTATGACCATTTACTCACTCCCTAAACTTTTAAAATTTTGTCTCTGCCCTCTCACTTCACTGAAATTTCTCCCTTAAAGGTCACCAACTACCTCATCACAGAATCTGATGACACTGGAAGACACTCATCGTTTTCTTCAGAACTAGATCCTGTTGACTCGTTGTTGACACTTTCTTGTTCCTTTCCACACTGTAACACTGCATTCTCCTGCCCCCCACCCCCGTTTCTTATTTCTCCCACTTCTAGAAGGTAAGAATCTCCACAATTCCATTCTTGACTTGAGACATTGAGTCCCCCTGCAGCCTCAACCAATGTCACAGCCTCAGGTTCACTTCTAGTGTGATAGCCCCAAAACTCCCCTTTCTGACTCCAACCTCTCATAGACAAGAAGGCATATTTCCAAATGTTTACTGAGAATCTTCAACTAAGTGTCTTTCTAGCATCTCAAATTTAGTTATGTCCAAAATAAACTCATCATCAACCCACCTCTCCAAATAACCTTCTACAATAACTTCCATTAATAGAACCACCAAACATCAAGGTCTGAATTCCATCATCTTGGACTACTAACTTCATTCTCCATATCTTATTAATTACCAGGGCATGAAGATTCTTCCATTTTGATGTCTTTTCATCCTATCACCACCATTCAAGTTCAAGTGTTTATTTCTTTTGCCTGGACCAGTTAGTCCTCAAAGTGAACCAACAGTATCAGAATCACCTGGAAACTTACTACAAATAAAAATTTTCAGCCCCCAGCCCAGATCTATTTAATCTGAAACTCTGATAGTGAGGCCAGCAATCTGTTTTTCACAAGACCTCTAGTTCATTCCAATGTGTGGTAAAATTCAAGAACCATCTGACCTGAATTATTATCGATGACATTTAATTGGCCTTCTTATCTCCAATCTTCCTTTTCTGTACCCTCTCACATATTTTTACTCTAAGAATTACCTTTCTAAAGAATAACTCTTAACATGCTCCTTCTTTGATAAAAATATTTGACTCTGTAGTGTCATCAAATAAAAGTCAAAATCCTCATCATGACCTCTGAAAACTTCCAGGGTATTTAAATGAGGTATAATCAAACATAAATAAAGCAAACGATAGTAAATTATATCAAGAATCCATCTTAAGTAGGTTCTAAAGTCAAACATATGTTTCTCTAATCGTTTTTCCACATTAGCCACCGTTAGGATTCTACCACATGCTATTTATCATTTGTTAAAAATAACAATAGAGTAAAACCAGTAAATGGATTGAAGGAACTGAAAACCTACCAAAATGGTATAAGTGTAATAAAGTGAAAACTTCTGAGCTATAGCACATGCAAAAGGAAAAATCTTATCTGATTTTTTTTTTTTTTTAATCTTTGTAGAGCTTTATAAGGGTCAGCTACCACCAGCTGCCTCCCACCCCTAGGAGGTCTCCAGTCAGAGAAAGCTGACCTTGGGCACCAGGACATTCCAAAAACAAAATTTGTGTAAACAAGCATCTTCAGAACCTTCCAGCATATGAAACCTTAGCCTCCCTCCACCCCATTAAGCTGGCATATAAACATTTAATCCTAACTATAAGTCGGTAGAAGAAAAGTTTTCTTCCCAACAAAGTATTCGTATCATCCATTGATATTGGTCATGGGGAAACATACTTATGAACCCTAAGACTAGCTAATTTTAGAGGCAGTATCTTGAAAGTGACTCTTTTTTTTAAAATTCTTGTGAAAAAATTTTAGTGCTCATGAGGATTTCATATCCATCTTAAGGTTCCAGGACTATATTCAAGGAATAAGTTTTAAAACTGAAGCGGCTGTTAAAAAAAAAAAAAAATAAAAAGAATGAGACATAAAATCCCTCTCATCCAATCCAATAGAGACTTCAGAAGTTGTTTTGATGACATTTTCCTCAGTAACATAAGTCAGAAAATCAGAGGCACTTGCCTCATTAACTTTTTATTACAGTCTCATATACACTATCCATCGTTGTTCAAAACATGCCAGATCCATTTAAAACACATAATGGAACTCCAGCTACAAAGGAGTGAATAGAGCAACAAATCCTCTCCTCCAGAGCAACTATTAAACTGGAAAACATTGTCAGAAACAACCATTTCAAGGCTCTGGAAATTGACCAAATAAAAGAGAAGTATACATTCAGAAAAAATAAAATACTGAACTTTGTAAGAACCATGGGAGACAGTGGTGTTCTTGCCTAAAGCTTCTTGTATCTTCTCCACAATTTCCAATTCTGCCAGTGAGGTAGTTCTACCAGGGTGGGGTTAGCGGTAAAAAAAAGAATTTCACTGCTTTCTAAAGAATGAAAACTACAAACTAATTTCCTTCATGAATATTGATGCAAAAGTCATCACCAAAATATTAGCAAACCAAATCCAACAACATATAAAAAAGATTACACACCATGACCAAGTGGATTTATCCCAGAAATGCAAGGCTGGTTGAATATCCAGAAATCAATTAATGAATATATAATATTAATAAGATAAAACACATGATTATCTTAATAGGTACCAGAAGAGTATTTGACAATGCAACACCCATTTACGATAAAAACTCTTGGAATTAGGAATAGAAAGGAACTTACTCATCTTGACAAAGTGCATCTATGAGAAAGTTATGGCTAACATCATACTTAATGGTAAAAGACTGAATGCTTTCCCCCCAAGATTAAGAACTAGGCAAGAGGGGCACCTGGGTGGTTCAGATGGTTAAGCATCTGCTTTCAGCTCAGGTTGTGATCCCAGGGTTCTGGGATCCAGCCCCACGGCGGGCTCGCAGCTTAGTAGGGAGTCTGCTTCTCCTTCTGCCTTTGCCTCTCCCCCCCGCTCATGCTCTCTCTTTCTCAAATGAATAAATAAAATCTGTTTAAAAAAAAAAAAAAAGAACTAGGCAAGATATTCACTCTTACCACTCCAAATTCAACATTATACAATAGGTTGTATCCTGTACAGTCAGGCAAGAAAAAGTAATTAAAGGAATACAGATAGAAAATAAAGTAAAACTGTCTTTATTCACAGATAACATGATCCTAAGATATCTGAAAGAAAAAAAGAAAGAAAGTTTCATTAGAACTACTATATAAATTTAACAAAGTCACAGGATATAAGATCAATATACAAAATTTAACTACTTTTTTTTTTAAGATTTTATGTATTTATTTGACAGACAGCACAAGCAGGGATAGTGGCAGGCAGAGGGAGAGGGTGAAGCATGCCGCACAATGGAGCAGGGAGTCTGATGCAGGGAGCCTGATGTGGGGCTTGATCCCAGGACTCTGGGATCATGACCTGAGCTAAAGGCTGACACTTAACCAACTGAGCCACCCAGGCACACATTCTGATTGTTTTCTTAGGGAAAAAAAAAAAAAAAATCCAAAAAAGGAAATTAAGAAACAATTTCATTCTCAATAAAATCAATAAAAATGAATACTAAGGATAAATTTAACAAAAGAACTCGAAGACTTATACTCTGAAAACTATAAAACATTACTGAGAGTTAGTATCAACAATAGCCAAACTATGGAGAGAGCCCAAATGTCCATCAACTAATGAAAGAAGATGTGGTATATATATACACAATGGAATATTACTCAGCCATCAAAAAATGAAATCTTGCTATTTGCAACAACGTGGATAGAACTAGAGTGCTGTGAGTCAGAGAAAGACAAATGCCATATGTTTTCACTTATATGTGGAATTAAGAAAGAAAACTAATGAGCACATGGGAAGGGGGAAAAGAAAAAAAAAGGAGAGAGGGAAACAAACCATAAGAGATGATAAACAAGCTGAGGATTGATGGAGGGAGTGGTTAGGGGGTGGCTGAGATGGGTGATGGATATTAAAGAGGGTACTTGTTGTGATGAGCTCTAAGTGTTGTATATAAGTAATGAATCACTGAATTCTACTCCAGAAACCAATATTGTACTGTATAGTCACTACTTAAAATTTAAATTAAAAAAAAAAAAAACTGAGAGAAATTAAAGATCTAAATAAACAGTTATATTCCATGTTCATGGACTGGTAAGGTGGTAATTTTTCCAAAATGGTCCATAGATCACTGTAAGCCCAATCAAAATCCCAGGCATTATTTTGTAGAAATAGCCTGATCCTAAAATTTATATGGAAATGCAAAGGACACAGAATAGCCAAAACACTTTTTTTGAAACAACAAACCTAGAGAATATATGCTATCCAATTTTATTTTTTTTTTAAGATTTTATTTATTTATTTGACAGAGATCACAAACAGGCAGAGAGGCAGGCAGAGAGACAGAGAGGGGGAAGCAGGCTCCCTGCTGAGCAGAGAGCCCAATGCAGGCCTCAATCCCAAAACCCTGAGATCACGACCTGAGCCAAAGGCAGAGGCTTAACCCACTGAGCCACCTAGGTGCCCCGCTGTCCAATTTTAAAACTTACCATAGAACAACAATAATGAAGATAGTGTGAGTAAGTATAAAGACAGATATATAAATCAATGAAAAAGAATTCAGAGTATGGAAATAAACCCTTACTATTCTAGTCAATTGATACAGTGGGAACATGACGGATTTTTTTAACACATATATATTGCTGGGACAAGTGGCTATGCATCTGCAACAAAATTAATTTAGATTCTTACATAGAACTTACACAAAAATTAACTCAAAACAAATCATAGAAGGGCACCTGGCTGGCTTATTCAGTGGAGCATGTGACTCTTGATCTTGGGATCATGAATTTGACCCTGATGCTGGGCATAGATGTTACTTAAAAAAAAAAAAAAAATAGATATACTTGTAAGAGCTAAAGTTATAAAACTTCTTTTTTTTTTTTTAAGTTATAAAACTTCTAGAAGAAAACAAAGGAGAAAACTTGGATTAGGGAAAGAATTCTTGATATATCAAAAGGCTTGATATAAGGGCGCCTGGGTGGCTCAGTGGTTAAAGCCTCTGCCTTCGGCTCAGGTCATGATCCCAGGGTCCTGGGATAGAGCCTCGAATCGGGCTCTCTGCTCAGCGGGGAGCCTGCCTCCTCCTCCTCTCTCTCTGCCTGCCTCTCTGCCTGCTTGTGGTCTGTCAAATAAATAAAAATCTTTAAAAAAAAAAAAAAAGGCTTGATATATAAAAGGAAAAAATGACAGATTGGACTTCATCAAATTTAAAACCGGCTTTCAAAAGTTACCAATAAGAAAAATGAAAAGACTGGGAGAAAGTATATATAGATCATATGTCTGAAAAGATACATAAAATATATAAAAATCTTTTACAACTTAATGAGAAGTAAAATAACCCAATTAAAAGTAGTCAAAAGATTTGAATAAATATTTTACCAAAGAAAATACACAATTGGTTAATAAGCAAATAAAAACATTTTCATTGTCATTAGTCATTAGGGAAATACAAGGTAAAACTACAGTAAAATACAATACCTACAAATTAAAATTACTTTAAGCAAAAAAAAGTGACAATAGATGATATTGGTAAGGATACTGAGAAATTGGAACTCTCATACATTGCTGGTAAGAATGTGAAATGGTGGGGTGCCTAGGTGGCTTTGGCCCAGGTCATGATTTCGGGGTCCTAGGATTGAGCCCTGCGTTGGGAGGGTAAGAAGGTGTCTGCTCAGTAGGAAGTCTGCTTCTCCCTCTTCCTCTGTGCTCATTCTCTCTCTCAAATAAACAAATAAAATCTTTTTAAAAATTGTTTAAAGTATATGAAATGGTATACAGACATTTGGAAAACAGTTCAGCAATTTCTTAAAAGGTTAAGCCTAGAGTTACCCTGTGACCTAGCAATGCCACTCCTAGAATATACCCAAACGAAATGAAAGCATATGCCCACACAAAAACTTCTAAACAAATGTTCACAGCAGCATTATTCATAAAAACCAAACAACAGAAATGATACCAATGTTCTTTAATTGGTAAATGGTGAAATCAAATATGGTAGGTATATTCATACAATGAAATATATGAACATACAATGAACTGAGCAATAAAGAAGGATAAACTTCTGATACATACAAATTGGATGAACTCCCAAAACAGGATGCTAAGTCAAAGAAGCCAAACATAAAAGACTACATATTAAATGGTTTCAAACATATGAAATTTCCAGAAAAAAAGCAAATTTACAGAAAGCAGAGAAATGGCTGCCTAAGGCTGGGAAGGAGGTAACTGCAAATGACCTTGAAGAAACTTTTAGTGGGTAAGAAAAATGTTCTAGAACTGAGTTACAGTAAAATTTACCCTGAATTCTATAAATTTGCTAAAAATTATCAAATTGTCCACTTATACTGGGTGAATTTTATGGCATAAGTTATATCTCAATGAAGTTATTTTTAAAAGAATTATTTTTAAAACTAAAAAACACACACACATGAAATTAGCGACAAAATAACATGAGTTCTGTTCTATTTATTCTGCAACAGTGTAAAAATCACATATTTCATCAAGATTGAAAATAAATATGGAGAAAATTAAGAACATTTGGTTATAAATCAACCAATGATGGCACTTTATTACCAAGTTTCTTTTCTATTTAACAGCTTATATAAGCTAATTTATTCATGCCCATACCTAAACAGCTTTTTATCATTTGGTAGAAATTTTTCTTGCTTTAAAATTTTAGCCATGGTCAATTAAGCTTCCTTTCTTACTAATTGTGATTATTTGGTAAGAATGTCTAAAAGATAGGTTTCTTTCTCTGTGATAATCTCCCTGGAGCAATGTCCCATAGCATCTGTACCTTTGTGCCTTGTTCTTTGTTCTCTCTCTTCTCCCCTAGTCTTTCCTTTTTCACCTGATTCAGAATTTCTGAGACATATAGGAAGAATTGATAATGTCCCCAGGTTAATGGAAACAATTATGCTTTATGCAGTTTTCTTTCCACTCCACCACATTACAAATACAATGACTAGAAACCAAAGGAAGTAAAACTTATAATAAGAGAAACCTAAAAAAAATTAATCACATAAAATGCATTTTGCATTGTGAGATCATTGCAATGACTAGGAGTTGCTACTGTTTACCTAGGCAATCAAAAGTTCCTAGGGGTGCCTGGGTGGCTCAGTGGGTTAAAGCCTCTGCCTTCGGCTCGGGTCATGATCCCAGGATCCTGGGATCAAGCCCCGCATTGGGCTCTCTGCTTGACAGGGAGCCTGCTTCCCCCTCTCTCTCTCCCTGCCTCTCTGCCTGCTTGTGATCTCTCTGTCAAATAAACGAATAAATTCTTTAAAAAAAAAAAAAAAGTTCCTAGAAGTCTGGCTATGTCTTCTAAATCCATGCTGGTTCTACTTGTACTTTGTCACCAACTCATTGAGGTTTTCTACTCCAATTTACATTTCAGTAGAGAACTTTTTGAACTCTATGACCAGCTAGAATTGACAGAAGAGTGACAGTGATTCCAGGAATGCCCTGATTGCTTATACCCATTTCATCAGCCTGGTCTAAAGGGATGAGATAGAAAGAATACTGAAAATGTAGGGACTTCTGTCTCCACTTCCCAAAAAGAACTACCTGGATATTTCCATTCAATCTTGCCCTTGTCTACACTTTGCATCCTTCCTCCCTCCCCATTCAGCTTGAGAATGGGGGCTCTGGGGAGAACAGGAGCCAATTTCCAATATGTCATATTGTAAGGACCTATTTTATATTTTTATATTTTAGCCAGAGGCTTCCATTAAGGTTAAACAATAACCTTGTTGTTTAACCCTTAAACTGTCCCTTCTCCCCTTCCCCCAGGGGATTTACTTAAAAACAAGTCCCGGAAACCAGCCCCCCGCCCTTTGGGAGCCTTTTTGGTACCAATCCTAACCAAGGTCTGATAGGGTACTAGGGTAAATTGTAATTCAATTGGTCACCTAGCATCACTGTGGAGTTTCCTGTGTGTGTTACAATCTCATTGGCCACCTGTGCGTGGCCAGGCCCAACCGCATGGCCTTTGCCCTTAAAAGCTAGTCTGTGAAACAAAGAAGGGTCGCCCTCTCTTGTAAGAGGTGCAGCCCCGAACGTTTAGTTAGATTCTTGATACTTGGTGCGAAATAAAGCTTTGCTTGACCTTCGCTTTATATCAATCTCGCTCCCTTAATCACAGACCCATTATTGGGGTATAACAATATCTAAATCATATCATCAAGTATGTAACTATAGAGTTTTACTAAACCTAATAATCAAAAGAGAACTTGGAATTCAGTATGGAAAAGTTACATGATTTCTAATTTAAAGCTAGAAAAAAGCTAGCATGTTTCTACTAGTAGTCCACGTGGTTGACTTATCATGATGATGTATACAAGTAAATCATAGTAATCCATTTCTCATTTTGGTTATTAATTTGGAATAAGCAAAAGATCCAATCCAGCTATTGAGATATGAAAGAAGTGGGGATGGAAGCTTCTGGAAAAGCATTCTTCACACCTAAAAAAGATCTCAAGAAAGAAATACATCCACACGAAGTTTACTAGTTCTGGATAGGAAGCGTGGAGTTGTTGAAGCCATTTTGTGAATATAAAGGGAATCAATAACAAAGATTCTTTCTCTGACGAAACATTAGTCAGGCTCTTCTGAGACCCCTGCTGGACCAGGCCCAACATTGGCCTTCTATCACCATACTTCTAGAGAGACCAGTTTCAGAAGAATTCTATTAAATTGGTTTATCTGGAATCCCCCATACTCCATACTTCATTAATCTGCTTTTACTACTGTCCAGCACTGCTTTTCTTTGATACCAGTCTCCTCAGGAAGCCAGCAGTGAGGACAGCAGAGCAGGGAGTTGAAAGGGACTTGGGTCCTCAGTGACATCTGTGAACTGCTCATCATACAATAATATGTTTGAGTCAGGGGTTTTTGTTTTTGTTTGTTGGAGGTTTGTTGTTGTTGTTGTTATTGTTGTTTGGTTTTGGTTTCATTTGATTTAGTTCTTGTAACTTCCTGCTGAAAGTACCTTAACAAATAATCTGTGGTGATTGAACCTGGGCATTCCATCCCAGAGTATGATCATTTTTATAGGTTTGATTATATGAAAGAAATAACATTCCAAAAGAAAGTGGTAAATGGGAAGAGAAATTGGTTCAGGAAAAAAATGACTTTCTATTTAATCATATGATATCCTTTTCCCCCCACATTTTTCCAGAATAAGAACTGTATCAGCAGATGCTCTGAAATTAAGAGAAAACAAAACAGAAATAGTAAAATTGCCTGTAGCCATAGGGGTCCCAGGCCCTGGGTTGAGGCATATGTAATTTCATATTACCTGGCTAGCCACACAGAGTGACATGGGACTCCGGGAAATTGCTACTGATCTGGGCCCAGCAAGGGGCCAAGGAGACTCTCCTTCCAACATCAAGTTAGAACAGCACAGACCCTTGAAGAATATATTAAATGCCTTGCTTTTGTAGAACATTTTTAACTTGCTACAGTACTTTCAAATCCATTAGCTAATTGCAATCTTCAAAACAGTGCACTAAGGTAGACATTACCCCCATTTGACAAATGACAAGTACAGAGTGCATGGAGAAAGGGAAAACATTTGCTTAAAATAACCAACTACACTACGAATAGTCCATAGCCTTACACTGCTTGCTCAGAAAAGCAAATATTCTCTGACCCTGTTATAAACAGGATCTGTTCAGGATTTTCCAAGGACCAAAGGGCCACAGTGTCTCTGAGTATACAGTGATTACACACTTACCCATCTTTAGCCTCTGCTAGGGCCACTTTTTGTTTCAGGCTTACCAATTCCTACTTCTCTATCCTCTATTGCTTTTCATCTAATCATCATGACCAAAAGATGCTGAAACGGTCTGAGGGAATGTTTAACAGAAAAGCCAGAAAGGTACCTCCAGGGAAAAAGTCCTCCCGTTGACCGAAGAGATCAGCTGCAATTGGAGAACATGCATCTTTTGCATCGATGAGATGACTAACTCGATTCAATTTTTCTAAACAGTGCTTTTTTTTTTTTTTTAAGTAAGCTCCAGGCCCATTTGAAACTTGGACTCATGACCACAAGACCAAGAGTTACATGCTCCTCCAATTGAACCAGCCAGGTGTCCCTAAGTTGACACAGTTTTTAAATAGAGTTCAAAATAGAGCAAACTGCTAAAAATAAGACAACAGGCCCAAAATGGAGTCTTTTATGCTAAGCCCCACATCACCAAACTGAGACTTAATTACAGTTTGGCTATCCCAGAAATGGAATCTTAAACCAGTCAATCAGGAATCACCTGATTAAAAAAAAAATCACTTGATCAACCCTAGTCGCGTCATCTGTCTGATATTCCCCTGCTTTCCCCTGAAAGAAAGTAACCTTACAACAACCAAAGTACTTTTTTGCCTAGTATAACTTTCTTGTTTCTGCTCCCTTCTGCCTATGAAAGTCTTTCATTTTGTACAGCTCCTCAGAACTCCTTTCCACCTGCCAGACTAGTTGCTGCCCTATTCATGAATCATTGCAAAAAGCCAATAAGATCTTTAAAAATTTACTCAGTTGAATTTTGTTTTTTAACAAAACCCTTAAAAAGGAAAATGCACTGTTTTCATCTACTAGTCTACACACTTATGTGACAGTAAGTCTGGTTTTCACACCAAGCAATTCTCCAATTCTCTGCCAATACCAACTAGATGTCTTGCAGTTCAATTTAGTTCTGACACTATCACTCTGGTGTTAGCATCATATCCCACAACTTAAAGGCTCAGTCTACAGGACTACCCACACTTCAGATACTGATCATAAACCCCAGTTTGTCACGGGTACTTCTGACTGGCTGGCCATAAGTTGGGGGTTCTACAACACTCTCCTTGGGTTTGAGAATTTGCTAGAATGGCTCACAGAACTTAGGAAAAGAGTTTATTTACTAGGTTATCAGTTTATTATTATAATACAACTCAAGAACAGCCAGATGGAAGAGATGCATATGGCAAGGTATACAGAAAGGGACACAGACAGAGCTTTCATGCTCTCTCCAGTCATGCCACCCTCTCAGCAGCTCCATGTGTTCACCAACCCAGAAGCTCTCCAAATCCCATACTTCAGGAACTTTTATGGAGACTTCATCATCTAGGCATCATTGTCTATCCCTTTTCCTCTCCCTGGAGCATGGGAGGTGGGGCTGAAAGCTCCAAGCTTCTAATTATGGCTTGGTCTTTCTGGTGACCATCCTTCATCTAGGAGCTATGTAGGAGCCCACCACACATCACCTCATTAGAAAAGATGTTCCTATCATCTAGGAAATTCCAAGAGATTGAAGACTTCTGTATTGGAACCAAGGTCAAAGAAGAAATATTGGAACAAAAGAACCTTCCACACCTTTACTGCTTAGGAAATTACAAAGGTTTTAGGAGCCCTGACCAGAAGCCAGGGATGAAGACTAAAATATATATTTCTTATTATACACAATATCATATCTTAACATCACATATTTACAAAGAAGCCAATTGTAGTCCTACCAAAACAACAAATTAAGGAAGAAGGAAATTGGTCTCTACTATCTAGAAAGTTTTAAAACGAAGACAAAAAGTCTCAATAGTCTCAAAATATTGGTTGTTAAATTTAGTCCTTTTATTTATTTTTTTAAGGATTTTATTTATTTATTTGACAGAGGGAGACACAGTGAGAGAGGGAACACAAGCAGAGGGAGTGGGAGAGGGAGAAGCAGGCTTCCCACAGGGCAAGGAGCCCAATGCGGAGCTCCATCCCGGGACTCTGGGATCATGACCTGAGCCAAAGGCAGATGCTTAATGATTGAGCGACCCTGGCACCCAAATTTAATCCTTTTAGAGATGGAATTCAAACTAAGTCCAGGTACTAGAAAAAAAAATTGGAAGTGATTGCCACTACTCTGAATCTATTCTTTCTTTGATTACCATTATAGCACATACCTTTTTAAAATACTTTTTTGTCAAAATTTTACTGGTCCAAAAATAAAATTTGTAGTATAGAGTGTATTTTCTCCATTTTTCTGTGATATAAGCCCCAATTAATCTTTTTATTCCCCAGACTTACTGGAAGCTGGTATTTTTCATATTTAAGAGTACCTTAATAATGTTTGATTATGATGACTCCTATAAGGAAAATTTTTTCATATTCAATTATATGAAGATTTATAACTGGTTTGCCCTTACTTTTTCATTAGGTATTATATAATATGTTAGAGAGAGAGGCTGGCCAGGAAATTACCTTTAGAAATGAGAAACAGTAATAAATTCTTGGCAAATTTTTGAGCAAGAATCTTTAGAAAAAGACCTAAGAAATTTTTAAAAAACCCAGTAGAGAACAAACTGAGGGTTGCTAGAGGGGAGGTGGCTGGGGGATGAGGTAAATGGATGATGGGCATTAAGAAAGTTACTTGTAATGAGCACTAGGTGTTATATGCAAGTAATAAATCACTAAATTCTACTCCTGAAGCTAATACTTCCCTATATATTAACTAACTAGAATTTAAATAAAACCTTGAAAGAAAAAAAAAAGAAATAAAAACTTTTAAAAACTCCATAGTGAGGGCTGTCTGGCTGGCTCAGACAGTAGAGCATACAACTCTTGATCTCAGAGTCGTGAGTTTGACCCACATTGTCTATATTGGGCATAGAGCTTACTTTAAAAATTACAAATAAATAAGTAAATAGAAACTACGTGGTGATCAGAGAGTACTATTTGCAGTTTACTAGAAAGCTGACTAAGCAATTTCTGACAAAACAGTTTTTCCACTCCTATAAGACTCCTGCCAAAGTGTGCAGAATCTTATAAATATTAAAAAATTTTAGTTACAGTATGTATTTTATATATACTGTATGTATACACCATAGGTGTAAAAGTTTTCCTACTGTATGTAGTGTAGTAAATTTAAAAAGTAAAATGCATAATCACTGCTATTTAGTAACTTTCTTTATAAAGAAGTTTCTTGAACATATTTCGGTAGTAATGTATTTTCCTGTCATAATGTTAAATGAGGTCAGTCAGGGGCAGCTGGCTGGCTCAGTCAGTAGAGCATGCAACTCCTGATCTCAGGGTTTTGTTTATTTGGTTTGTTTGTTTTGGTTGCTTTTTTTTTTTTTTTCAGGGTTATAAGTTTGAGACCCACATTGGGTATAGAGATTACTTAGAAAAATAAAATATTTTCCAAAATATTAAACAAGATCATTTATAAGAGTCAAAATTTCATAATTCCATATATTTTTCAAAAGTCATATTTAGAGCTTCTAATGAAAACGTAGGAATTTGAGCAAACAGAAATAATGCATACAACATACAGCAAAAGAAAAGAAAGAAAACCCTTTAAAATTATAATCAATATTTTTAAAGAAAATTATATATCCATGAAATAAGAATAGGAAGCCATGAAAAGAGGAAAATCAGAGGATTTCCTAGAAATTAAGCCAAATTTAAAATTTTCCTTCTTTTTTTTTTTAAGTACTCTCAAATGCCCAGCATGGGGCTCAAACTCATGACACCAAGATCAAGAGTTCCATGTCAGTTGCATATCAACTGAGCCAGTCAGGCACCCCCCAAGTTTTAAAATTTTAGTAATAGGCTAGGCAAATAAAACTGGTAAATCTCCCAGAGGATATTCCAGAGGGAACAAAAAACCAAGGGGAGGAAATTCTCAAAGATAGAACACAAGAAACTTTCTCAGAACTGAAACACATGAGTCTCTAGGGAAAAAAAGGTCTACATAATGAATGAAAGAAGATTCTCACCCAGGTTCATCATTATGAAATTTCAAACCACCAAAAATTTTAAAAGGTTGTTCAGTGGTAATATGAATGCTACACAGTAGTGTAGCAATGACTTCAAAATTCTCAGAGAAAATTACTTTTGACTAAAAATTATATGCCTGATCTATCAGTTAACTGTAAGATTAAATTAAATTCAAACATTCAGGAATTTAAAATTTTTCCTCCTATCTGCTATCTTCTAGGAAGCTAGTGGAGAATATTCAGCAACATGGGAGAAAGAGGAAGACTTAGATTTCAGAAAACAGACTCCAACACATGAGGACAATGAAGGGAAATCCAGGTTTACAGCTATGCAGCAGCCTAGAAAGCAACTAGTCCAGATGAAAATAAGAGGAAAGATGGCTTCAGGAGATATAACTCAGGGCAGGAGCTTGAACTGTCCTACTGTTTAGAACTGTGTTTTAATATATTGTTCTATAATTAAAAGGTGTATGACAAAAAAAATAGTGATGAATACATAGAAAAATTTAAAGGGACAATTATTACTCCAGGGAAAATAAAAAGTTGCATGAGAAAAGAATCTACTTGTTTCTGTAGTCAACAATGATTTTATAAGATCATGACTTTTGGTAAATTTGATTACTGAAGTAACAGTATTATATAATTATTTGGGGAGTATGAAGGAGAAGACAAGGGATAGAGGAAAGTATAAAAGAGTTAAAACCTCCATTACTGTCATACAAAATCTATATATAATATCAAAGTTTGAAAAGTTGAAATTAGCAGGAGGTAGGGGAGGGTCAGAAACTGATCAGTTTCTTATAAAACTCTGAGTTCACACTGGAGGCTTTGGCAAGTGGGTTAATGCATTAACTTAATAAAAACAAAATCTAGTTTTCTAAAAAGTGTTTAAACTCTGGCAAGAGTCTAGTGTGGTGATACAATGGGAGGCAAGAAACTGAGGTCTAGTCCCAGCTCTGCCAACTCCAAAAAACTGTAGCCAAGTCTCTTTACTTTGGTTTCCTTATTTAACGACAGAGCTTTAAATATTTCTCTCAATTTTACACTTATATACTCAAATCTGCCCATCTTCAGTGAGGCTATTTCTTGTGTCTCCTTTACAATGATTCATTGGCTAATCAGAAAAAAATCCCAAGTGAACAGCTTCTTTTCCAGGATCTTAAATAGCCAGAAATAAACACATTCTTCTCTGACCCGGAGACTTTATATGCTAGAGAACTACAAGAAATAAAGCATAACCAGGTAAAAGGAATGCAGCGCTCTGACAAGATCTTAATTGACTCACTAAGTTATGGAGATTTTAGGCAACAATTTACCCTGTTCTTAAATTTTAAAAGTAGTTGCCATAGCAACTCCTAGACACAGCATATGGTATGTCTGGTACCTCCAAGATAACAGAGCAGATTCTTGATGAATTTTCCTTACAATATGTTGTGAACTTCTTGTACTTTTTAGTGTTTCAGTGGGCAATGCTATAAGGTGCTAGTATTCATTATTATCTATATATTTTGAAGCCTATCTTAAAGCATTTTTCACTTGCGAAAAACAAACTTTTAATGCTTCCCATATCCCTTAATATCCTTTCTTCATAAAGAATAAAAAGGAACTACAGACTAGTAGAAATATAAGCAAATGAACAGGTAATCATGAAAGAAGAAAAATGTAAATAGAGAATAAATCATATGGAAAATGTCTTGCTCACTTACAGGGAAAGGAAGGAAAATTAAAACTAGATACTATTTTTCCATTTATCAGATTGGACAAATAGGACAAGTTTAAAATGGTACTGCCATTCTGGTGGGTAATTTGGGATTATAAATTCAAAGCCTTTAAAATGTTCTTGACATTTGACCTAGGAATTTCCCTGCTGCTGGTCTATCTTAATGGCTTTTTTTTAAAAATACACAAAGATCTCTGTAGAAGAATTATTTGTAATAGATAAAAATTAGAAATCATCTTAATATACAATAAGAGGAGATTTAAAATTAAAAATTATATAAGCATTCTCTTATCAGGCATTTAGATTTGATGCATTGTTTTTATAATACACATTTTACTACTGATACATACTACTGATATATTTTTATTGCAAATTATGGCATTATCATATACTATAGTACATAGGAACATATATGTACTTTATTTGTGTATATTAAGTAAAAAAGGTTCTTAATGAATATGGACAAAAGGTGAATGTCAATTTACAGTATATTTGTAATACACTGTATGCAGGCAATCGTAGAAAAAGGCACAGAAAGTATGTCCCTGCAAAAATAAAGTGGCTGTGGTGGACACCCTAAATTGATCCCCAGTGAGTCCTGCCCTTGTATAATCCCCTTATCCTTGAGTGCTTACAGAACTGATGGCTTGCTTCTAAACAATAGAATATGGCAAAGGCAATGGATGCAATGTCACTCTGGTGATTATGTTACATTATATAAGACTCCATTTTAGCAGACTGAAGAGAGAAATATTATCCTGCTGGCTTTGAAAATTCAAGGGGCCGTGTGGCAAGGAACTGTGGGGAGCCTTTGGGAACTACAAGCAGGTTCTAGGGCCTGAAGGGCACCTCCAGCCACCAGTCAGTAGGAAGCCAGGGCCCTCAGTCATACAGCTGCAAAGAAGGGCATTCTGCTGACAATCTTGAATGAGCCTGGAAGCAGATTTTCTCTAGATGGACTTCCAGATGAGAACATAACTCAGCCAGCACTTGGATTACAACCTGCTGAGACCCTGAGTAGAGAACCCAGCTATGCTGTGCCAGGACTTCGAACCTACAGTAACCGTGAGGTTATTAATGTGCTGTTGTAAGCATCTTTTGTGGCAATTTACAATTCAGCATAAAAAACTAATACAGTGGCTGTCTCTAGAAAGTAGCCTTTTTTTTTTTTTTAACAAATTTTCCTTTCTCATTTGTTCTTTGGTACATTTTCTAAAATGTTATAATAAAAATTTCATTGCTTTTAAAACCAAAAGATGTTATTTTCAACAAATCATCTGGAAACAAAAAGTAAGTATGCTTTGCAAATTTTTAACTGATTTTGAATTTGGCAAAAGAACATTTTTTAAAGTGTACAATAAAAATATAACACCAAGATTACCCCAGATTTCTATTTTTTAAATGATCTTAACAGAATATTTTATTTAAATCATGTTAACATAGACTGTTTCTGAAATTTTAAGCTTTCTATATTTAATAATGCCTGCTGGGAGGAAAAAAAAAAAAAGAAATCATACTTTTAAATTTTCCTTTCCAATTTTGACCATGATTTAAAATGGAAAAAGTTATGTTGATTGTGGCTAAATGTTCTCATTTTTATAGGCCATTATGCGCTTTAAATTCACTGTTGGCATTTTAATTTCATTTTACAAAATAAATCCCAACTGACAACAGAATAAAGCAAATTCTAAGTCAACTAAGCGAAAAAGTGTCACTGCAAACAGAAAGAACTTTGCAAACTGAAGCAACATTTCATATGGCTCCTGAACCTAAATTTCCAAAGTTTCAACAAGAAAAAAAAGTGTGTGTGTGTGTGTGTGTGTGTGTGTGTGTGTGTGTGTATTGGGGGTAAGTATTGACAAATGAGACCATCTCCACAACTTACTGTGTACAACATGACATTACTATTCAACTGTGTGCATTAACATAAATTTACTATTGTAGGAAGTTCATGCCCAAGAAGATGAAAATTGCAATAACTATAGCTTGTTTCAGGAACTTGCCAAAATTCCATTCATCTGACCACTGGACTGCTCCACTTACTGTCATTAGAATAAATATTCCCTTCTCCAGACAACGGATAGTTTAATTAAGCTCCTCAAATGACTGTTCATTCTTGAAGATTTTCTTTGAAAATAGTACCTTGCTATATTTACCAATTTGAAACTATTATATCATGAGTTTTGCCCAGTCCTGATGAAGCATTAAAAATCTATCTTAAATCAAACCCATAAACTTCATAACTCTGCCACTGTTACTATCTCCTCTGAGCTATATTGCTAAGACTCTGTTAAGGTAGTGATCTCCCATACTCCAGTAAACACAAACATGGCTTTTCTTTATCAACAGGCTATTTTGATGGTATTTCAACAATCTTCACAGTCCCATCAAGACACAGTAGAAGTCTGTTCACCACAGTGGCTTAACCATCCTCAAAGAAAGAGTGTTCCTCAAAGGCCCATAGAGTCTCTTCTCTTCAAAAGTCTCCAAGATGATTGTGTTAAGTACACCTTGGATTTAAACTTCACTTTCTTTCTTTCTTTTTAATTTCCCCCAATAGCAAGTTTATTTTGACTCCCTTGGAACATGAAACCCTTTTTAGGGTTAGATTCTTTGATTATTGAATCAGATTTACAAAACCTTTGCCCTTAGTGGAAACCTGACTAATTACTAACCATAATTATTTATCTTTGTCTATTCTTAATTTTTGTTGTGTATCTGTGAGAGAAAAGTAATAGGGAAGAGAAAGGGAATAGGTCCATGATAAGACCATTCATTGAGCTGCCCTGGGAATGGAGAATTTCTGAAGATTTCTTCTCAGACTGGTATTCTGTGGACAGACTCTACTCTTGGTCAATTACCAAAACTTCCTTCAGTCCTGAGATGTCCCTGAGATTGTCAGATTTCCTCTTAACCTTTCCTTCCACCAGGAATTATAAATGAGTTGCGTTTTCCATTGGCGTAAAGAAAAAACAGCTTTTACCACCTTTCTGTGTAGAGAAAAAAAAAAAAAAAACAGTTCTTCCTTACTGTGTTTCTTTCCTGTTTGTCTCCTTTACTACTCACACAGAACACTTCTGACCCTTGTGGTCACCAAATGTGTAGAGGTCTTTCCCCACACCAAGCAATTCACTGCAGTACCAGCTAGGTGTTTTACAATGTAACTGATTCTAACATTATCAACACAGAGATAACATCAGATTTCACAGGTTAAGGGCTCAGTTCCCCTACCCAACACACACAGACACACAGACACATACACACACACTTCAGATACCAGTTGAAAGCTCAGGTTCTCCCTGTGCTTTTGAAGAATCAGTTAGAGATCAGAGCTTCCAAAAACCCCCTCCTTGGGTTCAATTAATATGCTCTCATGGCTCACAGAACTCAGAGAACCACCTACCTACTAAAGGAGTAGAAGGCAGGCAGTACCCAGATGGGCCACTTGGGCATGAAAATTATTCTGAGCCAAAGGCAATTGAGACCCTATGGGCTCAAGAAAAACTTGCTTCTCCTTTAACTACATGGAAGAATCTAAATTGGGGGTCTTTTTCAGAATAAGAGTTACTAGCGGAGATACATTTTATCTGAGTGACCCATCTATATGGCAGGGCAAACATCTAATTACCAAACATCTGCTTTTCTTATCACCTTGTGAATTACATTCCTCTCCTCTGAAGTCCCAGACCACTTAATTCAGAATGACATATATACCTCATTTTGCCTCTTTCCATGTCTTTATAGGTTTCCCATATGTACACTATTAAATTTAATTGTCTCCTGTTAATCTGTCTTGTGTTGATTTGATTCTTAGCATAGCTAGAAAGAACCTTGAAGGGGACAGAAATTCTTGCTCTCCAACAGTATGTTGGGGAGTTCATTAAAGGATATGATAAAAGAAACAGATGAAGTGGGGTGTCTGGGTGGCTCAGGTGGTTAAGCTACTCCCTTCAGCTCAGGTCATGATCTTGGGGTCCCAGGATTAAATGCTGCTCAGCGGGGAGCCTGCTTCTCCCTCTTCCACTCTCCCTGATTGTCCTCTCTCTCTCTCTCTGTCAAATAAATAAATAAAATATTAGGGGAAAAAAAAAAGATACAGATGAAGAGCCAGATGAAGAGATACATAGGGCAAGCTCTGGGAGGGTCCTGAGTCTAAGATCTTCTGTCCCTGTGGACTTGGGGTATATCATTCTCCAGGTATGGATGTTTTTACCAAACTGGAAACTCTCCAAACCCCATACTTTTAGGATTTATGAAGGTTTCATCACATAGACATTATCAATTGTGAATTCCATTTTCACCTATTCCCTTCTCAAAAGAATCGGGAGAATGGGGCTGAAATTTCCAAGCTTCTAAATATGGGTTGGTCTTTCTGATGACCATCCCTCATTCAGGAGCCCACCCAGAGTCAACTCATTAGAACAAAAGACATTCCTATCCCCAGGAAATAACAGGTGTTTCAGAAGCTCTGCATCTGGAAGAGAGGTCAGAGATTAATATTAGAACTAGAGATACTCCTAGTGTTCTTATCCCTTAGGAAATCACAAAGGTTTCAGGAGCTCTTGCCAGCAACTGGGGGCAGAAACCAATATACATTCTCTATTATAGCACAGTAGGAGATGGTATAGCCATTAGGCTGGTGATCCAATTCACAAAGTACATGAGCAATAATTTTGACTATTCCCAGATGCACATGGATTAGTCTCAGTCTAAATCTGTGACATCTACTCCGGGCTGGACTCCTTCTTCTCAGGTGTATTTATGCTACATCTCAAATTATTCTACTTATGTTTTCAAGTAATATAATTTCACCAAAGTAGAATCTATAGTGGCCATTTTGGTGAGCTTTAGATATCAACAAAATTACTCATTTGATAGGCATTATAGAATGAAAAGGGAACAAAATGCTAAATGCCAGTGGTCAGCTTGTTTGTATTGTCTGAGGAAGCATGCCAAAGAAATTCAGATTCCAGAACTGCTTTATCAAGAGATTCCTTAGCCAAATCAAAATTTGAAAAACTTAATACTAGCTCTCTTCAAGATACTTCAAATCTCAACTTGAAGTGAAAGATTTTTATCCTATTGTTCTTCCCTCATCCTATGCTCCTGCATATTATTCTATTTCTATCTCTCCTTCTGACCTACTTCCCTTCCTGTCCTACCAGCCAGTAACACCCAAAGCTAATTACCTCTTAAAATTACTCTTTCCACAGGAAAATCCCTCATGGTTGATTATATGGCCTGTTACCATTTTAAGTGATGAATCATTGCCAAAGACGTCCCAAAGCCTAGACAAGATGGAGAGAAATTTACAGAAAAATTTAGTAGTATAGTTTTAGGAACATCAACTTCAGAGCTCACAAATCTATAACAATTGATTTTCATATTTGGGAGAACCTCAGATTAAAAAAAAAAAGTTTGGAAAATCTATAGATGTTGGAGAAGATTTTTTGGGAGACTTTCACAAAAGCATTTCATATAGAAATAGAATGGGACTCTAATTCAGTCCTATAAGCAAAGAGAAGAGAATCTTTTGAAGGGGAAGATCCCTTGTTGGTACCAGAGGTTCTCAGTCTGAACTTTACAAAATTTTTACATAAAATTACTTCCCACGGTTAAGAGAAAATTCACTGTGCAATCTTGCGGTTAATGATGGGGGCTGTAGAGTCAGCCAGATGGAGGTTTGACTTCCATATTGGCCACTCACTAGAAAGATGCCTACAGACAACAAGAACCAAGAACAGACCACTCCAAGATGGGCCACTTTTCCATGAAGACTCTTTTGACTTAAAAAGAAATCAAAACCCTGAAATTTCAGGAAAAGTTCTTTACCTTCCCCTCTACTGCCTACAAGATTTTTAGATAGAGAACCTGCCCAGGAAGAGAGTTATCACGATGGATAATAACTACATTATGATATAAACTAGGTAGAGCAGACAATGAGGAACCTAGCAAGATCGCTTTGATCAAGTTCTCTCTTTGTCCTTTGTCCCGTAGTTTCTGAGTGGCCCAGGAAACATTTGTTTACCAAACACTTCATCTCTTTTACCTTCCTATAAATTGTATTACTTTCCTCTAAGTCCCAGGCCCCTACCTCCTCTCTTGCCTTCAGGATAACATATATATCTCATTTTGCTTATCTTTGCATATGTTTGATTATCCACATCTGCGTGGATTCCCAATATATATACTGTTAAATTTTATTTTCTCCAGTTAATCTGTCTCATGTCTATTTGATTCTTAGTCTAGCTAAAAGGGCCTTGAAAAGGACATGAATTCTTGCTCCCCAAAGGACAACTTCTCAACTTTTCTTTCTACCTTTCAAGACCCTAAGACTCTGTCAAGGTAATGATTTCCCTTACTATAAAAAAGTCAGCTGTATTTTATTAATAGGCTGTTTTGTGGTATTGGGGCAAAAGGGACAAGAGTCAAATACCTTAAAGCTTGGTAGCTTTGAAACTGTACCCCACAGGGTTAATGATGTTAAGACTGTCACCAGCAAGACCCCCTATAACCCCCCTTCCTCTTCATAGGAATGTTAACCTTACCTTTTAGAGGCAAACAGGAAGAGCTCCAGTGGCCTACACCTGTTTGAGCTCCACCATGAACAACTCACACCTACACAAATGGACAATGGAATGAATAGCCAACAGTTACCTCTACCTCATTATAATGTTAAAATCTCCCCCACAGGGGGAACACAAGCTTCATTAGCATAGCAGGATGCATATGGATACAGGCATTTGTTGTTGTTGTTGTTGTTTTTAAAGATTTTATTTATTTACTAGACAGACAGAGATCACAAGGAGGCAGAGAGGCAGGCTGAGAGAGAAGAAGGGAAGCAAAGCAGGCTCCCTGCTGAGCAGAGAGCCCGATGTAGGGCTTGATCCGATGTAGGGCTCGATCCGATCCGAGGACCCTGAGATCAGGACCGGAGCTGAAGGCAGAGGCTTAACCCACTGACCCACCCAGGTGCCCCCAGGCATGTTTTCTAAGTATGCCTGTGCAACCTTATGCCCTCCTTTGCACGCAATGATAAAACTACCCTTTCTGAATATTTATCCTAAACCTAAATAAGAGAAATCCACTCACTCCCACTAGAGGAGACACAGCCTTGGAAGTTTTTCCCACGATCTCCTCATTTGCTGCAAATAAAGTTTCCTTTGCATGACAACACCTGGTACAGCCTCCACCTATAACTCACCAAGGAGTGAACTCATGTTAGTTCAGTTACAGCTTGTTTTAGCAAAATAGCCTATAATGACACAGTAAAAGACCCTGAGCCAAGCCTAGCCAATAGATTTCTAATGTTCATGCAACAGTAAGATAGACCTAACTTAAATATATAGCTAGAATTGAAAATCTTTTAACTAAAAAGAGAAATCAGTAGAGTTGAATTAACATGTTTGCCAAGTAGCCCCCAAATGATATAAATATCATATTCTAGAAGTAGTAATTTTAGATGCTGAGCAAAATTATCTTTACATGGGATGTAAAGTCTCCTCATAAGCCAGCCCACATAATTATTACAGGAAAGTAAATGGATGAATACATAAACAGTCACAATGAGTTAAGCACTACAGGTGGCAAAAAGATAGTGCTTCAAGGTCCTAAAGGAGAGAATTTATGAAAATAGGCATTTCTGGGGCACCTGGGTGGCTCAGTTGGTTAAGCAACTGCCTTTGGCTCGGGTCATGATCCTGAAGTCCCGGGGTCAAGTCCTGCGAAGGTCTCCCTGCTCAGCATGGAGTCTACTTCTCCCTCTGACCCTATCCTCTCTCATGCTCTCTCACTCACTCTCTCTCTCAAGTAAATAAAATCTTTAAAAAAAAAAAATAGGTATTTCCTTTTCTGGTGCCCATTTTCTTTAGAAGATGCTTATTTATAGAAGTTTTCTTGGAAGATAAAAAAAGATTTTCTTTGATAACTGGAGCAAAAGCTTTCCTTTCCTTTAAAAAAGTAAACTAGCAGGGCGCCTGGGTGGCTCAGTGGGTTAATCCTCTGCCTTCCGCTCAGGTCATGGTCTCAGGATCCTGGGATCGAGCCCCACGTTGGGCTCTCTGCTTAGCGGGGAGCCTGTTTCCCCGTCTCTCTCTGCCTACTTGTGATCTCTTTCTCTGTGTTAAATAAATAAAAATAAATAAATAAACTAGCCACCAATCAACCCTAGGGAAAATTAAAGAAGCAAAGATAGAGAAAACTAGTAAAATAAGAGGAAGATGAGGAAACCATGAGAAATGCTCGAGTAGATGAAAAGACAGGTAGCAACTAGGTGGGGAAAGGTGAATGCAGCCCTGGCAGAGAGCAGCGAGGAGGCCCAGAAATGCAAGTTTAGAAATAAGTGTCAAACAAACTCAGCCATGCAAAGGAACCTGAATCTTAGAAGAAACTCACTTGAGTACTCCATCAAGGGAGAAAAGTCAGGGGTTTTAAATGCTAGGAAGCAGAGAGGGAGGACAGTTTATGGTGGCTAATTAAGAATTGAAAAGAATCTCTGACTTTGTAAACCGTAGTGAAACAAAAATAATAAAGGGTAGAGGGAACACTACCCTTCTGAGTTCTTGGCTGAGACCCCCCTGTAATAAAAGACAGATTAACAGAAGAAAACAAAAAGAAGTTTAATAATATGGATACCTCCTGTATTCATGGGAGACACTCAGGAAAACTGATTAACTCTCTGAAATGGCCAAGCCATCACCTTTAATACGTCTTCATCTAAAAACAAAAGAAGATGTTGTGGAGAAAAGGGAGGCCATTTATGGGAGGATACGAAGAAAAAGCACAGTAAACAAGTGTATGGTTGTTATACAGGCTTAAGTCTCTGCTTTCTCTTTGCTAAGAGTTTCTAGAAATTTAGGATCCTCCTCTTCCCGTACAGAGAGGGAGACACCCTGCACAAATGGAGATTTCCCTTATAAATGTAAATTTCCCTCACAAAAAGGCAACTTCTATTCTGTTTTCAGAAATATTCCTGTGTCTGCTGTTTCTTAAAAATAATCAGCTCAAAATAATCCTTATGTCAAAGAAGAGTATTTTGGAATGGCATATTCTGCTCCCCCTCAGTATAACTGGTTAAAACAAGCTCCTTTGTTTATTAGTCAGGAGAGAGTCCTCAGCCAGCTCTGGTTATTGCCAGCAGGAGGGGCTGAGGCGGGGCGGGGGAGGGGTCGTCTCCAATCTGCACGGTCCTTTATCAGCTTCAGGTAGTTAGAACCAGCCATAGTGAAATACAGTAGTCAGTCAGGTTCACAGGAGAAAAGCCATTCTAATTCTGTAAGTAAGCCCCACAAAGATAAGAGACCAAAAAGATCGCCAAGCAACTGAGCCTTATATACCATTCTGAGCTAAGGAAAGGGGTAGAGGTCCGGGGCCTCAAATTGGAAGGAAAGCAAATCACAGGAAGATGAGAAGAGGAATTATTTGGTATAGAAAATTTGCCCCATGGTGCAGGTAAATCTATACTTACCAGTGTTATCTCTGGTAACAGCTTGCTTCCCAGTATTGGCCCTCTTTCTAATGTAAATTTCCTTTGCAAAGGCGTAACTTCTCTATTTTCAGAGACTCTTTGGTGTCTGCAATTTTGTTACCAAACTCAGAATGTTGGTGCATCCTGAGGTCCAGTAAGCTAGTGTCTGAGACACAGGTCTTGAAGCAAGGAGCCCTTTTTCATCAGAAGGGGAGCCCAATGAGGAAATGGGAGGTCATTCCTAAAAGTGCTTTGTCCTGTTGAGCCTAGGGACAGCTTATTTAAATATTTGGGCAAGTGAAATATATGAGAGTGAGGAATGTCTTTAAACCTTGTAAGGCTGTGGGGAGGGGGTCCTTGACACAATCGGGAGGTTTGCATTCTTCCAGACAGTGAGGTGCCATTGGGATGTGGTACATTAAATAATTTTAAGACAAATGCTATCATCTGTTTCCCCATTAGATTCTTATAATCAATGTGCAACCGAGGGGTAGAGTCAAAAGGGCAAAGGTAAAATGATTAATAGTACATAGGACTTCATTAACATAAAAAAAACAAGTAGGGAACAAAACAACATAGAGCTAAGTTAATAATATAACTAATACAACTGTAGTGCTGCTTATGCTTTCAAAATAGTCCCAGGAACCAAGCATCCGGCCCCAGTTTCTCAAAATACCCCATATGCCACAAAAGCGTATTTTGGGATATCATATTTTGCTACCTTTCAGCTCAAAGGTCAGAATACTGAGATAGCTAAGGAGGTCAACCAATATAATATATGTGGGACAACCAGATCCAGTGGAGGCCTGCGGCTCTGCTGGTGAAAAGCTTGACCCAAGGGGCACCTGGGTGGCTCAGTGGGTTAAAGCCTCTGCCTCCGGCTCAGGTCATGATCCCAGGGTCCTGGGATCAAGCCCCATATCGGGCTCTCTGCTTTGCAGGGAGCCTGCTTCCTCCCTTCCCTCTCTGCCTGCCTCTCTGCCTACTTGCTATCCCTGTCTGTCAAATAAATAAATAAAATATTAAAAAAAAAAAAAAAAAGCATCACCCAAGACAGAACAAACAAAATAGAAGTTTATCGAATGTGCTGTAAGGGAACGGCGGGCAGTATAGCAAAGAGAAAACTGTCTACCAGGAGCTAGTTTTGGGGGGCAAGAATTAAGCTGGTGAGTGAGGAAGTATGGGAACAGATGGAATTTTCCTTTTTTGGTACCTAGGCCCACTTTTAAGTAGCCCATTGGTCAGATAGGGCCTATGGATGTTTTGAGGCGGGGCGGGCTGCCTTCTGAGCCTATTTGCATTCAATCCAGTGGCCCCTGTGGGCATTTTTACCTTATTCAGCTTACCACCATTCGAGCCTACTGCCTAAAAACAGCCTCTACAGTACAGTTAAAGTGGAAATACTGGAACACACATAACAAGAAACATGAATATAATAAACTTAAAGAGGTAAGGTGATACATAACATAAAACAGGAAAAATACATTTTTTTTTTTTTTTAAAGAGCAGCATCAGGGGTGCCTGGGTGCCTCAGTGGGTTGACTGACTCTTGATCTTAGCTCGGGGGTTTTGATCTCAGGGTCATGAGTTCAAGCACCACCCCCTCCCCCATGTTGGGCTCCATACTAGTCTTGGGGCCTACTGTAAAAAAAAAAAAAAAAAAAAGGAAAGGAAAGAAAGGGAAAAAAGTTGCACCAATACCTTAAAAGTGAACATTAGAGGTTTACCAAAAATATGGCCAAAATTAGCTCCTTAAAGATCAATTCCCGGGGTGCCTGGATGGCTCAATCCTCAAGCGTCTGCCTTTGGTTCAGGTCATGATCCCAGGGTCCTGGGATGGAGCCCCGAATCTGGGTCCGTGCTCAGCAGGAAGCCTGCTTCTCCCTCTCCCTCTGCTCCTCTCCCTGCTTGTATTAACTCTCTCTGTCTCTCTCTCTGTCAAATAAATAAATAAAATCTTTAAAAAAAATCAGTTCCATATTAGGGGGAATAATAGATGTAAGCATGTTATTTTACTTCTTATCTAGTCACATTATGGTGTTAAGGATAATCTAGCTGTGAATTAAAATTTTGAAACAACTAGAATTATGGGCCACAAATAGGATTGAGAGATTCTGTTTAGGCTTTTTCCCCCCCACTCCCTGAATATCTTTAAATAAAAAAAAAGAAAAGAAAAGAAAGAAAACCCAAAAGCCTCGCTGATAGAGGTGGGAGGGGGCGGGGGTGTGGAGAGATGGATTTTCCTCTACTCTTCAAAGGTTGTTCCAGTTACTTTAAGAATTAAATTGATATGAGGCAGATTAACAGGAAAAAAATCAAATTGAATCTCATATGTATAGGAACCCCCACATACATGAGAGATTTAAAGACAAACAGGTAATGGTGAGTGCTGTGAAGTGTGTAAACCTGGTGATTCACAGACCTGTACCCCTGGGGGAAAAAAAATATATGTTTATAAAAAATAAAATTAAAAAAAAAAAGACAAACAGGTAAAATGAGATATATATGCCATCCTGAGCTAAGGACTGGGATAGGGGCCTGGGACTTTAAAAGGCAGAAGAACAATGCACAGGGCAATAAGAAATGCAGATGTTTGGTAATTAGATGTTTGCCCTGCCGTACAGAAGGGTCACTCAGATTATCTCTGATAGTAACTCTTATTCTGAGAAAGACCCCCGATTTAAATTCTTCTAGGTAGCTAAGAGAGGGGCAAAAGTTTCTCTTGAGGCTGCAAGGTCTCAACTGCCTTCAGCTCAAAATAGCCCACATGCCAAAATGGAACATTTTGGGGAGACTTGATCTGAACCTCTTTTTTTTTTTTAAAAAAAAAAGATTGTATTGGGTGCCTGGGTGGCTCATTGGGTTAAAGCCTCTGCCTTCAGCTCAGGTCATGATCCCAGGGTCCTGGGATCGAGCCCCCTATCGGGCTCTCTGCTCCACGGGGAGCCTGCTTCTACCTCTCTGCCTGCTTGTGATCTCTGTCTGTCAGATAAATAAATACTCTTTAAAAAAATAAATAAATAAATGAAGATTGTACTTATTTATTTGAGGGAGAGAGAGTATGAGAGAGAGCAAGAGCGCAAGCAGCGGGGCGGAGCAGAAGGGAGAAGCAGGCTCCCTGCCAAGCAGGGAGCTGGACAAGAGACTCCATCTCAGGACTCTGGGATCATGACCTGAGCCAAAGGCAGATGCTAAACCAACTAAGCCACCCAGGCACCCTTTCTGAACCTCTTAGCTGGCATCTATCTGGGAAAAAAAAAAAAACAAAAAAAACAAAAAAACTCTAGAATAAAAACTTTTGTTTTCCCTATTTCCTATATTGAAAACATACTGCTTTTGTCAGAAAAGAAAATGTTAGTTTTGCAAAAGAGTCAGGGTTTCTTCTCCTCCCTTGGAAATGAGAGAGATCATTTAATTGTGACAGTCCATTGATCCCAGATTTTATCTAAACCTGCTGCCACTACGAATCAATGCTAAGTGAGCAATAGGTAACATTTCCCCAGGCCCATATTTGATTTCTACAATTACATCCATCTAAACCAATATTCGCACATTACAATGCACTAATATAAGAAAGCCTTTGCCTTTTTTGTTTTATTTTTTGAATTGAACTCGCAGTATGTGCTCCACTCTGCATAAGTGATCCATAGCAAAACCACACAATAGCTTTATATGTAATTTCCTTTAAAATGTGATTTGAAATGACTATGGTCATTATTTAGTGGAAAATATCAATAGGATTGCCCAAGGAAAATTTAGAGAGATTCATAACAAATAAATCAATAGTATCACATAAAAAAAAAACTGTAGGTCTAATGACTCTGAAATATAGTACACATAAAAACCTAATTCTGTTCAGGATTCTTTCTTTAAAAAGCTTGATTCCCATGTAAATAATTTGGATGATGATAAACAGCAACATTGAACTCAGTCTTCTCTTTGCACCCTCCAATTTGGGTGTCTTTCAGGGTTCCCTAACTTAATGACTGACGTCACCATCCCATCAAGGCCAGAAGTCATCTATGACTCTTCTCTCCATCCCCATATCCAATCCATCCCCAAGTCTTGTGGGTTTGCCTCCAGGATATCTCTCAAATCTATCCATTATTGTCTGTCTCTACTGCCACCATTCTAGAGCAGGCTGTTACCACCTCCTGCCTGGATTGCTGCAATAATCTGACTTGGCTCCAGGAATCCACTGATTCTTCAACACATCCTCCACACTGCAACCAGAGAGGATGTATTTCTGATTGAAATATTAAATGACCCCATCACCCTATCTCTTACTGTCAAAACAAACAAAAAACATTGAAGCTAAAAAACTAAAGATCAAATATTTTCTTGCCAGGCAAGGAAACACCTGCAAAAAAAGAAATCCTGGCTGGGTCGAGGTACCTCAGAAGTACCAGAAAGAAAGAACTTAACGGTGTTCATACTAATTCAGCATTAAAAGCTAGTATTCTGGGTTGGATAAAATGAGTCTACAGGTCTTTACATAATTGGCTAAAACTAAAAAGTAGTCCCATTCATTGTTCATCATTAATCAGAAAAGAGTCTGCAGTTAGATCTAGTAAAGGGTCTGATATCCTGAGGTGGTGGGGGTGGGTGTCACTCAAATTCACGGTCCTCTATCAGCTTCACCTGGTTAGAACAGATGCAATGAAGCAGGAGTATCAGTTTTAACTTCTCCCATGCAAGTACTGCTATTTGAAGAAAATTCTTCTTTTATATTACTCCTTCATTCCTGCTCCTGATATTGCAGGCTTCTCATTATTCTATGATCTGATCATTTATTTTACTTCCCCAGCCCAATCACAGTCCTCTTGAAGCCCTCCCCACACTGGGCTTGTCTCCTCTCTCAAATACCTTGTACTCCCTTACTGTGCTTGTAAATACTGATTCCATTTTGCCACTCCCCGTTTAGTTTATTTAAATAGGCATTCTTAAGATCGAAGCTCAACTGTCATTTCCTTCCAGTTTTCCCTGGCCCTCGGTGTAGGAGGATACTTTTCTTTATATACCTGCCAGCAAAACTTGGTTTTTGTTCCTCAGGGCACTTATCTTAGTTTATCTGATTCTTAGGCTTAGTTAATTAATATCTGTCTCCTCTCCTTGACTAAAAGCTACCTGACCACAGGGATTGCATTTTCTTTTGTTCACCTCTGTGTTCACCAGTATCTTCTAATATTCCAAACAGAATTGGTGCTTAAAAAATTGGTGCTCATTATTTCCTGGATGAGTAAATGGATGAATGAGTTGATGGAGTGACAAATGAATTTATCTTTGGGGCTGGAGTTTAGGACTATAAGCTAACAGAAGTAAGGAAATGTTATGAAAGTCTTAGCTTGTTCTGATTTTCTTAAGGTTTAATTATATATATTTGAAGAAATTTAATCTGTAGTTTAAATAGAGCATTTGGTAAGATGGGAAAGGACATGGAGAAGAGAAAAAAAAACACAACAAGAAAAGACACAGAACTTTCAATTATTTCCTTAAAGCTGACATTATCTTGGGATCTTGAGAAATCATTCTTGAACCATCCCACCACCTGTATTACCCGATGCCATCATTCTAAGTCCCATCCTCAGGCATAGAGCGATTATACTTCAGTCTATACTACCAGCCTAAATTCCCAATTTCATTAATTGTTGTCAGTGGATTTCACAACTTTAGTGTTAATTAAATGTAGCTGTTTTTGTCCTTGTGCGTTTTGTTTCTAATAGCTTTAGCCTTTTTTTTTAACCAAAGCCCATTCTCTAAACAGCTTCCGTAAATATGCTTTCATTAATTTAGTGATTATCTGATGCAAATGGACTTAAGAGAGAAAAAGGATGCCTGAAGTTATATAAGGCACTAATGGCACTAAATGAACCGTAAAATAATTGAAGCTCAAAATGCTGTCTGAGTTTATGAAATATTTCCCTTAAAGAAGTATGTTACTGGGGTGCCTGGGTGTCTCAGTTAAGGGTCTCTCGATTTCAGCTCAGGTCATGATCTGAGGGTCCCTGAGATCCAGCCCCGTGTCGGTCTCCTGGCTCAGCATGGAGTCAGCTTAAGATTCTCTCTCTTCCTCTGCCTCTCCCCCTCCCTCCCCACCCACCCCCAACACTGCTCATACATGTGCTCTCTCTCTTTCTCAAAATAAATAAATACAATTTTTTAAAAGTACGTTATTATAGGAGAAAATTAGAATATATAATTTATTAATCTATCGTCTTCCAATATTTACTATCGTTATAGTTAAGCACATTTTAGAAATTGCATTATTGGTACACATGGCAGATTAAACCCAAGTTTATTCCAGCTCTCTCTGAATGGCAGTGTCTTAGCCCATTTGGGCTGCTATAATAAAATATCACACTCGGTAGCTTCTAAACAACAGAATTTTATTTCTCACAGTTCTGGAGGCTGGAATTCTGAGATCAGGGTGCCAGCCTGGTCAGGTGAGGGTCCTCTTCCTCTTGCAGAACTCTCTTTGTTTCCTTGCATGGCTGAAAGGTCTAGGGACTTCTGTGGCGTCTCTTTTATTTATTTATTTATTTTAAGATTTTATTTATTTATTTGACAGACAGAGATCACAAGTAGGCAGAGAGGCAGGCAGAGAGAGAGGAGGAAGCAGGCTCCCTGCTGAGCAGAGAGCCTAATGCGGGGCTCGATCCCAGGACTCGGGAATCATGACCTGAGCCGAAGGCAGAGGTTCAGCCCTCTGAGCCACCCAGGTGCCCCTGGGGTTTCTTTTATAAGAACACTAATCCCAAGGCCTGGGTGGCTCAGTGGGTTAAAATTCCAACTCTTGATTTCAACTCAGATCATGATCCCAGGGTGGTGAGATCAAACCCCACATCAGCTCCACTTTCGGCATGGAACCTGCTTAAGATTCTCTCTCCCTCGCTCTCTGCCCCAACCCCCGCCCCCCAATCACTCTCTCTTTCTCGTAAGTAAATAAATAAATCTTTTCTTCTTTAAAAAAAAAAAAAGTAAAAATAAAAAAATAAAAGCATTATCCCATTCTTGAAGGCTCTACCCTTATGACCTAACCATCTCCCCAAGGCCCCACCTCCAAATACCTTCATATTGGGCACTATGATTTCAACATATACATCTGGGGGGGGGCACAAACATTCAGACCACAGCAGACAGTGAAGGAAGATAGCACAAAAAGGCAAAGAGAACAGAAGAACTGGACAAAAGTTTGGAATCTAGAAAGGAAATAAATGATGGTTCTGAGTTAGCAGGCCAAAGGAAGTATAAACTTAAGCTTGAAGGAGGATGATAAGCAGCAAGAGGTTTCTTCCTCTCCCCTCAGAACCTCATAAAGCCTTAGGAGTTAGAAGCACCTGGAACTTTGGAAAGCTGGAGAATTTGTTGAAAAGTTAAACAGCAATGAAATTTCCAGATCTCCTCCCCAAGGAAAAAGGTGGGTTCTTCTTTTCCACCCAGGCAGATACTACTCTCTGGGGAAGTTAAACCTAAAGAACTCTGGTCTTGGGTCATCAGATACTGCTAAGGGCAGGAGTGTCATAAAACAGAGAAATTAATGAAAAGTTCATCTATGAAATGGTAATACCCAGAACTCTCTTCCCCATTTCACTTCCAGAACACTGGCAGCCAACTTTTAAAACTCCAGGGCAGGAAACTGGAAGAAAATGATCAGTCCAAAAGAAATAATCTATAGAAACTATCACTTGAGGACTCTTCAAAGAAAGGATCAGTGCATCCCCTAACATTCTACACCAGTCAATAAACAAATTCAAAATTTAGAACATCCTGGGATGTTTGGGTGGCTCAGTCAGTGAAGTATCTGACTTTAGCTCAGGTCATGATCCCAGGGTCCTGAGATCAAGTCCCACATTGGGCTCCCTGCTCATTGGGGAGTCTGCTTCTCCCTCTGCCACTCCCCCTGCTTGTGCTCTCTCTCTCTGACAAATAAATAAATAAATAAAATTTTTAAAAAAGTTTAGAACATCCTGTCAGCATGAGAGTGCATCATTTTCAAATGTGGACAACCAAGGAGTATTTGTCAAAATTCTATTTCTCTTTCAAGGTCCTCTCACATGTCACTTTCTCTGTTTTTCCCTGAGCCACCGATTTAATGTGGCATTAACTATAACCTACCTTCTCATATAGTCATTCTACATGTTTTAACACCCATTAGATGAATGGTCTCCTTGACAGCAAGTACATACCCAAATAAACAGTTACTTCCTAAAGAGACACTTAGATACCTCTATTTTCCTCAAACTTAGCGTATCCAAAACTGAACTCATCATCCTGCCTTCCAAGCCTGGGTTCCCTGTCTCACCAAACAGCACTCCATCTACCCAATTATCTCAGTCAGAAATCTAGCCTCTCCTCTACTTCATCATATACAATCGTTCAACAAATTCTGCTCATTTTATTTTATATATATATCTCAAATCTCTATTTTTACTCCCTTATCCAAACTCCTTAAAAATACTGCTGATATCCTGCACAGCATGACTTCTGCCTTTCATTCCAGCTTCAAATACCCTACACTCTCTAGAAACAGAAACTTTGCAAGGCTTTTCCCCTCTACCTGGAGTGCTTTTACTTCTGTTCCTTCTCTGGCTAACTCCTACTCCTCCCTTAGATCTCAGAGAATTTTCCCCTACAAAATATATCAGGTACCCCTGTTATTCTTTTGCTTGGTAGCCCATACTTTACCTTTATAGCATTTGTATTTTGTAGATAATATGTGTACTCTAGGAAAGATCATTCATTAAATATCTACCTCAACTATGACCCTATAAACTCCGTGAAAGCAAGACAATAGATGTTTTGCTTGCTATTATATCCCTAGCACAAGGCATAGTCTATGATATGCACTCAAATATTTATTGAATAAGCAAGTGAATATTTATTGGATAAATAATAATGATTTTAATTTACTTAAAAGCCCAATGCTGGTGCATACAGGAATGGAAAAAATAATGAAGTGGGAGGGCCATTATCAAAATTGAACCTAACAAATGGCAACAGAATGGATGTGAAAGACAAAAAAGAATACAAGATGGATCTTAGGTCTGCTGATAAGTGACTGGGAAAAGGACAGGGCCACTAAAATAAGTAGGAAAGTTAGAAAGAGCATTATGTGGATAAGGAGATGATGAATTTGGGTTTAGACATGTTGAATTAGAAGAGCTAATTCCATTTATGTTGGAACTGCAAGTGTATAATTGGGAACATAGCTCTATAACTCTGAAAAGAGGCTGAGATTAGAGCTAAAGCTATTTTGGAGTCATTATAGTGGGGACAGATATTCCATCTACATCTCTTCAAAGCAAATACATAGTCTTGGTGCATCCTGGACTCAGCTTTTGTAAATCTTCTCACACTTGTAATACCTTGTTTAGTGCATGTCTTTCCCAAGTTTCATGAGGATAGTATTGCTCTATCCTTAGAAAGGGAACCAGTAGACTCCTTACAGTGCAGGGATTCTGGGAAGAGGTAGTCGGGAAAGCCACCCTTTAGGCTGTTGAATGGAAATATCCCTTTTCCAATGGTGGTAATGGCAGCCACACTGGAGAAATTGCCATAACACAGTGGCCCACCATTTTTCTGCCAATGCAATAAACAAATTATTTTAAATGACACAGTTGGCCAGAAGCACAGTTGTAATTAAGAGTTGTGGTTCTCTACCCAATAGCCCCTCTCTCTTATGTACAACTGCAACATATACTTCTATTAAATACCTACCTCAATCTACCAGAATGTAAAACAGATTATCCCACTATCTCAGGTTTATTGTGGATATAAATTTGCCAATTTTGAAAGTATGTTAAAGCTTTGAGATACAATTTGATATTTAGAATCCTAGACAGGCTTAAACTTAGAAAGTATCCACCCAAGTAGAGATTTCCCAATATCTTCTCCCTCTATACTTATGCACAAAGATTTATATCTTGTCAAGATCATTAAAATTGGTTCTGAAGTTCAAGTTGCAGACTATTTGATTATTTTATGTAGATAAACTCAAAGAACTTCCCCAGAAGTTCTAAATATCAGGGATGGTAGATAATCTTTGTAACTAACACATCTGCTATTTACAGATAATATGGCAATACCATAAACTTATTTTATATAATTTAATCTGATGAAAACATATCAATAGTATCTCCCTTTATTAATGATTTTGCTTCTTGACTTCAATTAAATTCACTGAAACATATGCTTGAAGCATGTAAGCACACAACAAAAGACCTGAGAAGTACTGTGTTACATCTTTCCCCATTAATGGAAATAAGGTAATATGGAGCCCACCTTTAAACAAAAATCTGAGATTCCTACCATTAACATGAATACAGTGCTAAGCTACTTCTCATTCTGTTTTACTTTTTGTGAACTGTGCTATATTGTGAAACCTAAAAATCAGTGTTGAAAAAACTAAATTATATGCCTACATTTATATAAATTATATAATTATTCACATGGTGGATTATTACAGAATATTACCAATTCATTAGCTACAATAAACTTTTTTTCCGAAGAGTTATATAAAACACACATGGAATTACTTCATTTTTAGTTTTTCCCCCCACAGTATAAATCATTTTTCTCTGCCTAAGATATCACTATCTCTCCAGCAGGTTAATCCCAGGAGGTTTAGCAACTACAATTACTACATTTAAATATTCCACATATCTGTCAAGCCTTAAAAGAATTCTGTGGTGTCAGTTTAAATATAAATATATATAATTCTAGTTAATCATCACTTAAGGCAGTTTCGAAAACCACATTACTTACTGCTGCAAATTTCAGTGTTATATTGTGTATGTTGTGTAGTTTGCAATATTCCAACTCTCTCTATTGATTTATTGGTTAAGAAAATGTCCATACTGATTCTGCCAGACATAAGTGTTCTCTTTATAGAGAAAATACATAGTTTCTCACTGAGGTAAACTTGTCAAGATCATTTCATCTAATCGTCTAAGAGAAAAGAACACCAGAAAAATCACTTTTGTGCTTTACATAGAGCTCAAAGTGAGGTTGGAAATCTCATATAAATATAATATTTCAAGAAAATGCTAGCAAAACATATTACAAGCTTTTCATTTGTTTCCTCTGCTTCTGAAGGAAACCTTTATATTTACCAGTGACCATACTAATGGTCAATAGCTTTCATTCTTTTTTTGCCTTTTAATGTAAGTGCAGATTTTGTGCATTTTGTAATTTCATCTTATAAACAGCTTCAATGACCCTGCAATGAAAATCAAGCATTTTGATGGTATGGTAACTACAGCTACATAATTTTACACTAGGATGGGTCATAGGGTTGCTATATTTACCTTTAAGTTAGGTCTGTTCCTGTGTCTGTATTTATTTACCCTACTTGAATAGGGCTTACAGTGAAGATAAAAGTGTAATTATTTTTACAACAATGAAAGATTCAGGGTGCCAGAACCTAATATCCTAGTGCCCAGCAACCATAACTAGCACCAGTGAATAACACTTCAAGGCTTTTAATCTCCATGACAACCTACCTTGCGTTATTCAATAAAATACCACTTTGCATGCATACAAACATATTCTTTATGCACACAGTCTACTTGTTAATAAATATCACCTGCACTGAACACACACACACACACACACACACACACACACAGAAAAGCCCTTCCTTTTAAGAAACTCTGAGTTCTCCCCGTAAAACTAATTAACTGAACTGAGAAATAACCTAATTTATATCTTTACATCTATAGCACACCTACATAATAAGCCAACCAAAAGACTTTCTGAAATAGATGTTGAAACTGATCCCTTCTTTAATGTGAAATGCTATGGAGACACTACCCCCAAAACCCTCTTGGGTGTTGTCTCAGTAATACTTTCTTGTGGTGAGTAGGTAATTTCACTTTAGACCTAGTTGTTGCTGATGTTCTACCACGGTGGAAAATACACCACTACAGACTTAGGAGTTTCTGCTTATGCTCTTAGTTGTTAAGAACAATTTTCTCATTTTTTAGGGTAAGGCTGACAGGTTTGTTAATTTTTCTTGTTCTCGATATCGCCTTTGAGAGACAGTTTTTGTTTATTTTGTTTTTTATTAGTTTTTTTCAATCAAGAATGGATCAGGAAGAATTGGAGGGGGAAAACTTGAAATTTCCATGGGGTAGTTTTCCCTTCCTCCTTTACATACAGGTGCTGAGGTGTAAGATAAAAATAGTATCTAAAATGAGATTTGAAACTCTCTGTTGATTTCATTTATCCATATCTCATTTTTGGAGAGGAACAGAATGGGTTTATTGCATAGAATCTTACTTTCTTTTTAAATTGTCAGTCTAGGGGCACCGGGGTGGCTCAGTCATTAAGCATCTGCCTTCAGCTCAGGTCATAATCTCAGGGTCCTGGGATTGAGCCCAGCATTGGGCTCCCTGCTCGGCAGGAAGCCTGCTTCTCCTTCTCCCACTCCCCCAGCTTGTGTTCCCTCTCTTGCTGTCTCTCTCTCTGACAAATAAATAAATAAATCTTAATTTTTTTTTTTAATTGTCGGTTTAAGGTGGCTTCTGCATAAATCCAAGGAACATCAGGAGAGAAAGATCTTAGGGACGAGTGGGTGACTCAGTGGGTTAAGCACCCAACTCTTGATTTAGGCTCAGGTCATGATCTCAGGGTTGTGGGATCAAGCCCCACACCCCGTGCTAGGGATAGAGTGTGCTTTAGATTCTCTCCCTCTTCCCCTCTGCCTGCATGCTCTCTCTCATTCTCTCTCTCATAAAATAAATAAATAAAATATTTAGAAAAAAAAAAAAAAGAGAAGAGAAATATCTTGGAAATCGGTGAACTTGATACCATATGCAGACCATTGAAAGTTGTCCAAGATACCACAATTTATTTTTTAGATGATGCTTTGCTTTCTTAGGAAAATTACTTCTCCTTTTATGTTGCTGGTTCCTTTTTCAAATGGTTTCTTTACTCTTTTACCTACCTACTTAGCAAACCAAGGTATTGCTAATCATGTATTGATCACATAAAACTCTTAGTATATTTGGCAAAAGTATTTTGAGTATAATAACCCCTATCTAAAAAAACAACTTAAAAAAAACAAAAACAAAAACAAAAACGCTCTACTCCCAGCTTCCCTAAACTGAAATAATGTGGAAGCAAAACCTAACCTTGGATGCCTGGGTGGCTCAGTCGGTTAAATATCTTTGGCTCAGGTCATGATCCCAAGGTTCGGGGATCAAACCCCACATCAGGCTCCTTGATTAGCAGGGAGCCTGCTTCTCCCTTTCTCTCTGCTGCTCCCCCTGGTTCTGCTTGCTCTTGTGCTCTCTTTCGCTCGCTCTCTCTCTCTCTCTCTCTCGATCTGACAAATAAATAAATAAAACCTTAAAAACAAAACAAAACCTAGCCATTGACTTCTCCTGTCTAGATAATTTCATAATATCCACAAGCCGCTCCTTTTGCCTTTGCCAGCACTGGGTGGCAGGCATGTCTCTTTTGCTGTCTTCTCTGTCACAATGGCAGTATTTTCAGCATCCTGAGGTTCATTCTGCTCATTATGTCAAACAACCAGTATGGAATTAGAAAAGCAATTATGTGGATAATCTAGCAATTTATTAAAATAAATCAATTTATTTTTTCAATTTTATAAAACAACAAATTTCAGTAACATTTTTTATTGTACAATATAACTGAATTGTTTTTTGGCTATAAAGAGACTTTCAACTGTAGTAATTATTATATGACAATGGCAGACATCCAGACAACCTGTTTTTTCAGGGTTCTGAGAGCTGAAATATTTTATCAAATATCATGAATGTAGAGTTACTGGGATTTGCGTAGGTCTCTAACAATGGTGGCCTTTTTTTTTTTTTTTTACATGACAATCCCTGCAATTAGGCTTTGAACCCCTTGAGAACCAGCACTGTGTGTCTCCCCAAGGTTCTCTAATTTCTGAAACAGTGGCCACCACATAAAAAATAACTCACAAATGTCTGTTTAACCCAATCAAATTAAATTCCAAGTAAAACCATTTTCAAGCACAACATTCTAATCATTAGGTTCTAGCACATTTCTTGCTTGGTATTGGGTTAGAAGTCTCCTGCATTTAGAAGATTTAAAATTGGTCCACTTAAGCAATTTCCAATCACTTTGATTAGTGCATTAAAGCTGAGTATCAACATTTCTATTTTTGTGTCTTTAAATATTGCTATGAATAGTAATAATGCATCCTCAGCAGTAGTCTTTTTCCCTGACACTACCATGGTGAGAAAAGCACTATACTAAGACCCAGTAACTCTGACTGAGAAGAAAATAGCATTTCTCCCACTATTTTTAAGTGAATATAACTCTTATAAAAATGTGTCCACCAAAATAATTTTTATAAGCACAGAAGTCCAAAGGAAACACGAAAATACCATGTAATTTTCCTTGTCTTCAGGAAAAAGAAACCCCCCCCAACCCCCATTCTATTATCTGAAAAGTCACCAAGGAAGAGACTTTAGGTGATTAATTTTGTCACATGTTCTAGCAGTTCACAAGATTTATATATAATCCAAACTGCACATACAGCTAAATGTAAATTTGCCCTTTCTGATTTAACTCTCAATTAAACTAATAGATTTTTCTTTTTTTTATGTAAGGAACAAGATAATTCTCAGGCCTTCTGTGGCTTTGTTTACAGTGAACCAAAGAATTGAGAGCTGCGATTACTTTTCTCATCCCAGTGGTTCCTCACTACCCAACCAGCCAGCAGTTTAATGTTTTCATTTCTAGTGAGCACTTCACCAGTGTTGCTTGTGGCTGGGTTTTACCAAAGGGAGTGATGTGTAAGGGCAGGCCTGCCCCAACTCTTGTGTGTCTGTGGACTTTCTAGTTGTTTATAGAGCCAACTGACTACTGCAGTTCACGTAGAGATACTGGTTGCCTATGTTGCGTTGGTGAGCAGACTTTCTAAAACTAAAGCCCTGATGTTTAATGTTGGCGGTTTTCATGGTGTAACTGTTCCCACCGTGGCTGATTTCAAGCTACCAATATGAGATCACTGAGCAGAAGTTGGGAAGAAAGTTACATAGCCTGTTCCTGTGATCTAGTAAGAGTCAGTTCCAGCACTCCACAAGTGGTTGTTGACTCTGTTTTCAGGATTTTTTTTTTTCTGTTTAAAATGGTAATTGGTATACAAAATTGAAAATGCTTAATACTAGAAAGATGAGAAGAAAATAGCCTACAATTCTAAAAGCCAGAGATAGTCATTGTTAATATGGTATATAGTACTAGTGCCTACCACAAGTAACCCTTATGAAATGTCTGAATTTATTTCAGTATACTTTTCTGGAAACCATAGAAGTTTCAATATATGTTCAAACTGCAGTCACTTCTAATGGGAATATCAGAAAAAGAAGGACTTAAAACTCAAAAAGAAAGGTAAAGAAACAGCTAAGAATTAGTAGACGATATAGGAATGAATTCTTAGATAGCTAGAGCTGGAAGAAAATCTGCAATATTAGAGCTGTATTCCTGCATATGTTAGCTCAAGGGAACTGAAGATAAAGGAGCTGAAGACATGTGCTTTGGCAAGATACTATTAAATGAAACATCAGTTAACCTCATATATTGAGGAGCAGGTTTGAAAAATATGAGCCCAAGTAGTCTGAGTTAATTAAATAATAATAAGTCGAGGATTTTTCCATCTCAAACATCCAAATAACTACATCTCTCTGACACCAAAAACATGACCCTAGTCATGGGAGTTGACAGTTTTGAGTCCTAATACCACAAAGAAAAATACAATGCTCTTAATGTGATTATTATAAATATTATCTGCAACATAGCACAACAAAGTTATAAGTAATTTGTAAAGGAATATAGAAGGAAGGAGATCTTGAAGTGCAAAGATGGTAATAAAAAGATTATTACAAATTCAAGATTTACAAAATGCCATCAGTACTCTCCTTAACTATGGTACCGGTTTTCTTGGTTTTTTGTTTTGTTTTGTTTTTTTCTTTAGTGAACTTCGAAAAAAACATTTACAGAGAATTCTATGGAGTCACCCATGACTGGGTTTCACTCCCCATAGCTCCAAACTATGGAGGTTTTTTAAAATTTAATTTTTATACTTGAACATTGCTTTTACATATTTGACTTAAAATATACTATTTCTTTGCACTGATATGCTTTTACTAGGGGAATGATTAATTGTATAGTATCTTTCTAAATTTACACAGCCTGATCTTAGCCTATTTTTGTGAATAAACATTTTTATTTAAGTATAACATGCATCGAGAAGAGTAAACAAATCATAAATGTCCAGTTCCATGAATTATCACAAAGTAAACATATCCATATATACAGCACCCAGATCAAAAAATAAGAATTTCATTCAGTCAATGAATGGTCTGGGGAAAATTGAACAGCTACATGCAAAAGAATGAAACTGGATCACTTACTTATACCATACAGAAAAATAAACTAAAAATGCTGTACCATACTGTCTTGATGATTACAGCTTTATAATACAGTTTGAAGTCTGGAACTGATGCCTCCAGCTTTGGTTTTCTTGTTCAACATTACTTTGTCATTTGGGCTCTTTTCTGGTTCCCATACAAGTTTTTGAACTGTTTATTCCAGCTCTGTGAAAAATGCTGATGGTATTTTGATAGGGATTGCATTGAATGTTTAGATTGCTTTGGATAGCATAGACATTTTAACAATATTTGTTCTTCCAATCCATGAGCATGGAATCTTTTTCCATTTCTTTTGTCTTCCTCAATTTCTTTCATAAGTTCTATAATTTTTAGAGTACAGATCTTTTACCTCTTTGGTTAGGTTAGCTTATGGTTTTTGGTGCAGTTGTAAATGGGTTCAATTCCTTGATTTCTCTTTCTGCTGCTTCATAATTGGTGAATAGAAATGCAACAGACTTCTAGTGCATTGATTTTTTATCCTGCAGCTTTCCTGAATTCCTGTATCATAGATCAGCAGAACAGAATAGAGAACCCATAAATGGACCTTGTCAACTAATCTTTGAGACAGCAGGAAAAAATATCCAATAGAAAAAAGACAGTCCCTTCAACAAATAGTGCTGGGAAAACTGGACAGCCACATGTGAAAGAATGAAATTGGACCACATTCTTATACCATACACAAAAATATTTCCAAAATGGATGAAAGATCTATATGTGAGAGAGGAATCCATCAGAATCCTAGAAAAGAACACAGGCCGCTGGGCGCCTGGGTGGCTCAGTGGGTTAAAGACTCTGCCTTCGGCTCAGGTCATGATCCCAGGGTCCTGGATAGAGCCCCACATTGGGCTCTCTGCTCAGCATGGAGTCTGTTTCCCCTCTCTCTCTGCCTGCCTCTCTGCCTACTTGTGATCTCTGTCTGTCAAATGAATAAATAAAATCTTTAAAAGAAAAAAAAAAAACAAAACAAAAACAAAACACAGGCAGCAAGCTCTTTGACCTCAGTTGCAGCAACTTCTTACTAGACACATCTCCAGAGGCAAGGGAAGCAAATGAAAAAATGAACTATTGGAACTTCATCAAGACAAAAAACTTCCGTACAGCAAAGGAAAAAATGTATAAAACTAAAAGGCAACCTATGGAATAGGAGAAGATATTTGCAAATGACATATCAAATAAAAGGCTAGTATCCAAAATCTACAAATAATTTATCAAACTCAACACCTAAAAAACAAAAAAGTCCAGCCAAGAAATGGCCAGAAGACATGAACAGACATCTCTTCAAAGAAGACATACAGATGGTTAACATACACATGAAAAAATGCTCAACAACACTCAATATGAGTTAAATACAGATCAAAACCACAATAAGATACCACCTCACACCAGTCAGAATAGCTAAAATTAACAACTCAGGAAACAACAGATCTTGGTGAGGATGCAAAGAAAGGAGACCTCTCTTATACTGTTGGTGGGAATGCAAACTGGTACAGCCATTGTGGAAGGCAGTATGGAGGTTCCTCAAAAAGTTAAAAATAGAACTAGCCTATGACCTAGCAGTGGCACTACTAGGTATTTATCCAGAACAAACAAAATAGCGATTCAAAGGGCCACATGCACCCCAGTGTTTATAGCAACAATGTCCACAATACCAAACTATGGAAAGAGACCAGATGTTCACCAACTGAACTGATAAAGAAGATGTAGTATATATACAAAATAAAATATTATTCAGCCACCAAAAATAATGAAATCTTGCCATTTGCAATGACGTGGATAGAAGTAGAGTGTATTATGCTAAGCAAAATAAGTCAGCCAGAGAAAGACAAATACCATATGATTTCAGTCATGTGGAATTTAAGAAACAAAACAGATGAACATAGAAGGGAAGCAAAAATAAAATAAAAACAGAGAGGAAAGGGTGGCTGGGCCACTCAGTTGGTTAAGTGTATGCCTTCAGCTCAGATCATGATCCCACGGTCCTGGGATAGAGCCCTGCAGTGGGCTCCCTGCTCAGTGGGGAGCCTGCTTCTCCCTCTCCCTCTGCAGCTCCCACTGCTTGTGCATGCATGCTCTTTCTCTCTCTCTCTCAAATAAATAAAACCTTTACACAGAGAGAGAGACAGAGAGAGAGAGAGAGGCAAACCATAAGAGACTCTTAACTATAGGGAACAAACTGAGGGGTGCTGGAGGGGAAGTGGGTGGGAGGATAGGATAACTGGATGATGAGCATTTAGGAGGGCACTTGATGTAATGAGCAGTGGGTGTTATATGCAACTGATTAATCACTAAATTCTAACCCGTGAAATTAATAACACATAATATGTTAACTAACTTGAACTTAAATAAAATTTTTTTAAGATTTTATTTATTTATCTGACAGAGAGATATCACAAGTAGGCAGAGAGAGAGAGAGGGAAGCAGGCTTCCTGCTGAGCAGAGAGCCCAATGTGGGACTTGATTCCAGGACACTGAGATCATGACCTGAGCCAAAGGCAGCGGCTCAACCCACTGAGCCACCCAGGTGCCCTTAAATAAGTTCTAAAATAAAATGAAGATGGATTGAAAAACTAAGTGTAAGACCCAAAACCTATATGTAAGACCTAAACCTTCTAAAAATACACAAATAACTGGGACTACATCAAAATAAATAGTTTGAGCAGTAAAGGAAACCATCAACAAAATGAAAAGACAACCTACTGAATGGGAGAAGATATTTGGATATTTGCAAACAATTATCCAATAAGGGATTAATATCCAAAATAGGTATAATCCCAATTGTTCATTTTTGGCTTTTGTTTCCCTTGGCGAGGGGGATATATCCAGAAACATATTGCTAAGGCTGTTGTCCAAGAGTTTACTGCCTATGTTTTCTTTTAGGAGTTTTATGGTTTCAGGTCTTACATTTAGGTCTTTAATCCATTTTTAGTTTATTTTGTGTTTGGTGTAAGAAAGTGGTCCAGTCTTATTCTTTTGCATTTAGCTGTTCAGTTTTCCCAGTGCCATTTATTGAACAAATAAATAAATAAAATCTTAAAGAAAGAAAGGAAGAAAGAAAGAAAGCTATATTTTGAAGACTATGGATTCAGTTACATTTCTTTGAAGAGTATTTTTTTTTTTTTTTATAGCAGGTAGTTAACTTGGCTATACTTAGAATCCCAAATGTATCTCCCTATGGTGGGCAGTGACTAGAATCTCTGCCCAAGTCCTTCCTCTTCCAGATGGCTGCTTTTTCACCAGGCATACCGGAGTATTTCTAGAACATGTATAGTCTAGTAGTCAATCAAGGGTCTGAGAGGAATTTATATACAGACCCTGAGGTTCACTCCTTTTTTTAGCCTCCTTTCTTCTGGGATTTCCCCCCTAGTTTTCCTAGTTTCTCTGCTTGCCTAGAATTTTGCCTTCTTTTATCTCAAGCCATAAAGTTGTACCAGCAGCCTGGTACAGATTGGGATGTACCCTCCGGCAAAAAGTACATATTCCCAAATCTGACTAGTAGCAGTTCTGTCTTTCAGGGGTATGCTCCCTCTGGTATCTGAGTATTTTCATTTTCTTCAGTACTTTTAAATATTTGACGTGGGGGAGGGTATTAAATATATCTTGTTCATAGATATAGATATAGATATAGATAAAATTGTTTTCTGCAAGAAGATTATTCTGGCTAAGTTGCTCTGCTATTTCTAAAAGCTTAAATCTAATATATGTTTTCATGTTCTGTTTTCTTCCAATTATTATTTTATTATCTGTCTTTTTACATGGATATTTACCTTATGATATGTTTTGTGTGCTCTGATAGGTGTATTCATTACATCTGTTGGTTATTTGGATTCAGAGCCTTTAATTTTCCCTTCACATAAGAAATGTGAAGACTTTCAGGGGTCCTTGAGTGGCTCAGTCAGTTAAGCGTCTGCCTTTGGCTTGGGTCATGATCCCAGAGTCCTGTGATCAAGTCCTACATCTGGCTCTAGGGAGCCTGCTTCTCCCTCTGTCTTTGCCTCTCTTTCTCACTCTCTTTCTCTGCGTCTCTCATGGATAAATAAACGAAAAAATCTAAAAAAAAATAAATAAATAAGTGTGAAGCCTTTCAAGTCCTAACTTTAGTCTCTGCAAATCAGCTCAGTTTATTAAACCTGGTAAAGCATTATTAGAAGGTTAAAAAAATCATCTTATGTTATGAATCCAAATTGAATCTCTTCATGAATTCAACTTATAACAACATAATTTAATTTAAATAGTAGTATATTTATAGTCACAATCAATAATAAAAACATTTTTTTGTTTTTCTCATTAAAAATTTTTTTCATTCCTCTGACTTTAAAACAGTGATTTTTTGTTCTTCTACATAAATTAATGGAGAAGTGCTATTCTTCTGTTTTACATTTATAGTCCTCAGCAAATTTTGGTATAAAAGCATTCAATAGTGTTTTACCCTCTTAGAGGCAAAAATTTCACTTTTCCACAGATCACATTAAAGTTAATGCAAGGAAGATTTAGCTAAAGCTGCTTCATTCATTTATTCAGCAATGTTTCATAAGTGTTCATTATACATAAGGCACTGTGTTAGACACAGGGGATACTAGAATAAATAAGATACCATCCAGATCCTTCAAAGGCTCATAATCTATCAGGAAGGTCAGAGCAGTCATTGAAAATGACAACAAATTAAAATGAGTGATAATTATTTTTAAAATGATAAATTCACAAGAAGAATCTAATTCTGCATGGAGAGACCTAGAAAGTCTCATTAAGGATCAACAGTGTGCATGCACTGAAAAATGACTATTTACCAGCAGCAAGAACTTGAGGAAAAACATTGCAACCCCAGGGAACTGCAAGTACTTTTTCATAATAGAATACAGAAAGTGGGTGGAAAAATAGACGATGAGACTAGAAAAGTAGACATGGGCCAAAAAAAAATAATGGCCTTGAATTATATTTGGTATACAAGTATAAGAATTTTCTTCTATGGGTTATGGAAAGTTGTACAGGATATTAAGCAGGAGTAATTACCAGATTTGAGTTTTTGAAATATCACCTTGGCTACTGAGTGGAGAATGGATTGTTATCAGAGGTTGCCGAATGTCTATAAAGGGCCAGATAGTAAATATTGGAGCCTTATGGGCCAGTTTCTGTCACAACTACTCTACTCTGCTGTTGTTGCATGAAAACAACCATAAACAGGTAAATGAATAGGCATGACTGTGTTTCAATAAAAACTTTATTTAAACAAAACAAAACAGTCAACAGGCTGGATCTGGCCTATCAGCTATATAGTTTGCCAACCCCTGGATTAGATGATTTATCCCAAAGCAATAAGATCAGTTGGGAAGTAACTGCAATAATCGTGATAATGAGAGCTTGAATTAGAGCACCGGACATGACATTACAGAGGAGACAGTTCCGGAAACATTAAGAAGGTAGAAATGGCTGGACTTGGTAACAAATGGGATATTGTGGCTGAGGGGGCAGAAGTTTGGGAGAGCTCCAAAACTTGTAGTTTAAATAACTGAAGAGATCATGTTTCCATCAATAAAAATGGAAAAAAAAATAGAGGATCAGGAGGTCAGTGATTCAAAGATTTTACCAGGCCATGAATTACAGGTTTTTTCCTAATTATTTTAATCTTTAATCACAAAGTATGTAATAAACATTTATTTTATTTTATTTTTAAAAGATTTTATTTATTTATTTATTTATTTGACAGGCAGAGATCACAAGTAGGCAGAGAGGCAGGCAAAGAGAGAGAGAGGGAAGCAGGTTCCCCGCTGAGCAGAGAACCTGATGTGGGACCCCCTCCCAGGACCTCGAGATCATGACCTGAGCCAAAGGCAGCGGCTTAACCCACTGAGCCACCCAGGCGCGCCCTGTAAAAAAACATTTTTAATAGAAAATTATATTTTTCCATTTAATCTGTGGAATTGTTATAACTTAAATCTGCTAATTTAAGCTGTACATGAACAAACTCACTGGTCCTATATTACTTAGGTTTCCTTGATAAACAGAATACTTTAAACTCTCTTGGTCTAGCTTTTCCTTATGGACTGCTTGAAATAAAGAATACTTCCAGCAGTTTTAAATCTATATAAACACAGTTTGAAAACACTTTCTCCCACATCTTAGAGGCCCTGTTTAAACAAAATGCTGAGTTGAGAGACGAAAAATCTCACCCAAACGTGGTAATTCCTAAATTCCTATGTAATACAATTGATTTCTACCACTTTCGTATGAATGAGCGTTAGATCGTGTGAGGGGGGAGTGTGTATGGTATAAAACACAGATGAAACTAAGAAAGAAATAAAGCCACAGAAAATTGATCATTACACTATGTTTCCTACTCAGAGATTGTAATTTATGGAAGTCAGCTGTCAGTAACTATTTATAAAGCCTGTTAGTATTTTATCCATCCTCTCTTCTTCTCTTGCCTTTCTCTCTTTTTTTTTTCTGTTCTTTGCTAATTCCTTTTTCTTTCTTATTTCTCTTCTGCCTTAACTTTCTTCTTTTCAAATTGTACTACCACTTTTTTCATCTTTTCCTCATTGTCCTTATTTCTAGTCTTCTTTTGAGCTCCGCTTCTTCACCCAATCAAACACATGTCTTTTTGCGGAATTACCACAATTTTTGAAAAATTAACTTTCATCAACTAAGGATTTCCTTCTAAATTGGAGACAGAGAGAGAGAGAGAGAATTGTTTACTGATTTTTTTAATTGAAAGCATGCTGGACTAATGTAACGGTAACATATGAAAGTATACTACTTTAATTCATTTTAGGATCAGTATATCAGAGAGAGAGCCAGGTTTTGTGGTGCCTAAAGCTAAATAGTACAAAATTAAGTATAAGAGCAAATATTAATTTTTAATGAGAGTAATCAAAACAGTTTAAAAATATTAAAAGTTTACAAATGTTATGTAAATCCCAAATGCCAGAAAAATGATATAATATTTTTGTGAATTAACTACCTGACACACCTCTATGATACTTTTCCCCCATATCTTTTGACTTCATATTCTTTGAATCCTTTCTCATATGGCAATGATTTTACAATACTCATTATAGAAAGAATAATAGTATTGCTATAAGTTTGTTCCCTACAAATAGGAACATAAAATAAGTTCTATCTTTTGCAATTCCTATTAATAAAGAAAAAAATGAGTAGCACATTTGTAATTTTAATTGTCTCTGCTCTATTATTCAAATATATTTCTGATGGGGGAAAAATTGATTGGAGTCAGTGAGAATCAAATCCCATAATTTTGCACATACGATGATTGAAAGAATTTTCCACAAATAGTTTTCCTGAATACGTGTCCCATATATTTTTCCTCCACTACCAGATGTTACTGGTGGTAGCCTGCTGTGACAATCCCAAGCAGAGGAGGACTGCAGGCTTAAAGAGAAAGGGCACTGAAGGACTCCAAATAGCACTTTACTCATCTAACATTTCAAAGAAAATTGATAACAAGAAATTGAACTGTCCTGAGGATTTACTGAGAATAGTCTACCCGTAACAACACACTATTGAGAATCTACTAAACTTCTCAGAGAGGGAACCGTTTTCATTCTGCAGAAAGGTTTATTTCTTCTAACAGTGTTTTGATGTCAGCAGAATTGTAGAAAAACAGTTAGTCCCCAGGAATTCCAGGTAATAAATTTTGCCCATTTCCCCCCTTTCCTTTGGAAAGTCTCCTGTCAGGTGACAATTAGCAATTGGCGCACACCAACCTCTAAATGACTGAGAAAGGCATATCTCAATCTGTGGTCACTAGAACACTAGTCTCCAGCGATGTTAATGGCTATTATATGTTTTAGTTATTGAGTTCTCAGTCTCCGATTGATTCTTGTTTATGTTTTCCATCTCTTTGTTGAGGGTCTCAATGAGGTCCTCCACTATTTTCTCAAGTCCAGTGTCTTTATGACCATTACTTTAAATACTCTATCAGGCATATTACTTATCTCTGTTTCTTTTAGCTCTCTCATTGTGATTTTGTCCTGTTCTTTTATTTGAGACCTATTCCTCTGTCTCCTCTTGTCATCTAATTATCTGCATCCATTTCTCTGTTGGGAAAGTCAGCTACGTCTCCTGCTCTTAAAAGTAGTGGCCTTATAAAGAAGAGGTCCTGTTGCATCTGCCAGTGTAGTATGCCCTGTTCACCAGAACCTGGCACTTCCCTGGTGGGGGTGGGGGTGGGGGTCTCCTGGGTGGGCTGCAAGCTCCCTACTGTTGCGGCTGAATTGCATTTGCATTCAGTCCATTTGTCTGCAGTGATGCTCTCTGCCTGTTGTGGGCAGGGTTTGGTATCTGGGTTGTTAATGGGCCAGTCTGGGGCCACCTTGGGCTTCAGTTGAGTTAGATATGTTACATGAAATTCTGCATACTCTCTCTTCTTTGAGAGTCAGAAGACATATTTGTATGTTAAAGGATTTGTAAATGTTATGTAAATAAACCTATTTAACATTATTTAACTAAGTTTCCCCCAAATTTGTATGATGGAAGAATCACAAACACACACAAACACACCCCCCATTTCTGGGTGTGATGGGGAGGGAGGGGAGGTTAATGGAACAGCTATAGAGCTAATGGTGTTCCATGGACTGTAGAAAATGACCTCTCCCAAAGGCACAAACCAAAGCTTTAAGAATGACCCTTCAGGTTGGAATTTTAGGCATATGGAGACAATAGGCATTCTCATAGCTGCTAAAATCATATCAACAGGCAGTCATTTGTCATTTTTCAGTATTAAGACCTCAATCAACCCTACTGCTCTGTCATTAATTCTAAAAGGACATGGCCAGTAATTCAATGCATCTGATTTCGCAGGCCTTGGGAATATCTGCTTCAATGTGGCACACAGAAAAGCTACAGCAGATTGGGCATATTTTAAGCCACAGGCAAAATATTCTAAGTTCAACTACTTACTGGATTTTACTTGCCAGTTTTCATGGCATGTGTGATATTTTTAGCTGACTGCTGATAGTCATTAAACCCAACAATAGTGCACATGTTATAGGAGAAACGCACTAGTGTTTTGACAAAGACTCTCTCCTTAAGCAAACTTTAGTCAGGTTTCTCTAAACTATCTTCTCAACTAGGCCTCAACCTTCAGACTTCCCTGTCTAATTTTATATCACCCAATTTTCGCAAAAATCCTGGTAAGTCAGTTTACCAAGAATCCCCACCCTCAGTGTCTGATCACCCTTGGTATCTGATCCAATTCCTCATCCCCCAGATGATATAATGACCCAGTCCTGTCTTGAGCAAGGATCCTATCAAGTTGATTTAGCCAGAACCTTTCCTTACAACTGATGCTTCCTCTTAGTAATTTTCCATTCACTGCACCCCCGCCCCAAGCCCAACCACCACCCTGCTCCTTGGCTATTGATCCTCACTTCTCCATGCTGTATTTAGAATTGAGCCCAGTTCTCTATCGAGGTCCTTTTTCCAAATTACAACCGATCCTGAATAAAATATCTGTTTCTACTGCTTTAAATACTGTCCAGCTCTGGTTTTTCTTTAACAAAACGCAAGCTCGCAATATTACTTTGCCCCAGAAAGTAATGAACACTTGCCTCAACTTGGGGGAGCCTTATTTAAAGTACTTGAGTATATTGAAAAATTAGACTGACAGCTTTTAAACACAAAGTCTTCTGTTTATCCATAAAACATATATATGATTGCCATCGGCAATTTTAAGCTCCCTTTATGAATGGACTTCTGTCTGCCCCTCTAGAGAGTGAGAAGAGGGTTCAGATTCCAGGCCCGTTCCATTCTTGGCTCCGCCACTAAGACTGCCAATTAGAGCATTTTGTGGTATGGACATCTGTCCACTGGACTGAGACCAGCTCATTTCACAAAATAGTTGTCAAATGGTATCAACTTTTTGTGACAACCTTCATTGGATTCAAAGGCATGCCCCTGGAAATTACATGGCTTCCTCCCCTATCACTAAATCCTTTAAATACTCAGGATTTAGGCATACTAATTTTCAAAGCTAACTAATTATAAAATCAGAAAGTCATCCTTATTTTACCCTTAATTCATGGAAATTTTATTAGTGCTTGCATTTATTATAGAAAAATAATCCCCTAAGCCCATTTTTATTCTTGGAAATTTTGACATTTTTTTCAGGTCATTTTGAAAGAAATTTATGTATTTAACATTTCTTTGATGAGTGCTTTTTGAGCACCTACTACCTGTTAGGTAATGTGAAAAAGCTACCATTTTCCATTATTTTTTTCTGAATATATCTGTTGAATAGCTGAGAAATTCATTTTATCTCTTCACCCTAACTAGTTTTTTTTTTTTTTAATTCAGTATAGTGCAAGATAAGAAGAGCAAAAAGTTTTATAAGGGGAAAGGTAATGTTTGAAGTTACAATAGTTTGAAGGCAGTTTCGTTTTTCAACTATATATAATTACTTTGAAAGGGAAAAATCGTAAGAATAGCTTTATTGTTATATTTTTGCCAGTGGGTGTGTGAAGTGATTTAACTTACAGGTAATGATTATGTAATTGTATTGATACAGGGCATACAGCCTACCAGGCTTAGTGAATCATCCAGACTGACAAGAGGAGGTGTAAAAATTCTGCCTGCTTCTTTTCTGTTTCATATCCCTGCCTTTACAAAGGAGAGAAGTCTTTCTTACAAGTTTGGGAGGGCAGGGGTAAGGGAAGCATCAAAGCTTCAAGATCACAGATGTAAATGCATCAAGACAATGTGTCAACTCCTTGTGGTATAATTTAAAAATTTAATTGGGGAGTGGCGAAACTGCCCAGCCCAAATGATGACTCTGCCCTAAAAGATACAACGCATATGGCTGTCAGAAGCTACCTACCTACCATTCAGAAATTAAGTTCTAAACTTGACGAAGCTGAACTAAGATACAGATTAATCTCACTGAACTGTTCCATGTTGTCTGTCCCTGTTTTACCTCTTTAGGACACATTTGTTGCATAAACCTAACTATTTATTTGGACAGGAAGAAGCAACACGAAAATATAAAGGTCTAGTGGTAGCACCGTATCCCGAGGTAATTAAAATTCCTATTTTTGCAGCCAATGGCCCCTGCAGCCATAGCTGATTAAAAGTACAAAAATTTAGATCTGGAGATTAATCGTGCCAAGGACAATGCTTGACCAAATGTAATTAGCTGAATTTAGATAAATTCTCAATCTGGCTTTCTTTAACTTGAATAGAAAAATCACACACTTCATTGAACATGAATGGATTTGAAAATGAACATTTGGATTATATGTGAGGATATTTTCCCAGAATAATAGGCTCAAGATTTTTCAATGTGCTAGGTAGAAGCTCTTTGTTGGCCCAAAGACTATATCGGCCTTCTGTTTTTACTCTGTAGTTCTATTTGCTGATTTTTGTTAATATTTATAATAACAGAAATAGTAGGTGAGGGAAAGCAGGAGAATAACAGATCCATTTAAATCTTTATTCTTTGTTTTTTCAGTGCTTCTTGTTCTTTTTCTTAGGGATAATTAGAGATAAATGGTATGGTATTATATTTGCTCAGATAGCAATACAAAAATGCCTATTTCCATCATTTTCAGTAATAGACTTTCAAGCTATATTTTCCTCAAACTTGATCCTCATTATTCCCGTAATATTTAAGCTATTAATTTCTCCAGAGAGTGCTTTTTGAAAATGGTAAATTATAAGACAAATCCCAAAATTACATTTTCTTTAATTTAGAGTATTGTTCAAGCTCTACTGTTAGCATAAATGAATAGTCTGAGCTGCAATCTGAAATAAAGCCTTGAGCATTAAACAGTTGGCTTGGAAACAGAAACATTAAGAATACGATTGAAATTTTTTACAGAAGATGAAATAACAGCATGCGCAAAAGCTCATTTATGATAATTCTAACATTTCTGCTAGAGTTACAGAAAAGTAACAACATTTACCAAAAAAAAAGAGAAAGAAAGAAAGAAAGGTGAAGGGTTTTACTTTCTAACCAATTGCAATGATTCCAATTTTGCTCTTAGTGAAAAGTGATTTTCACCGTTATACAGATTTCATTTTTTTCCAAGTTGCAAGTTTACCTTTTTGAAGGAACACAAAGGGATTTTCAAAACAAAAGTAAATTGAAGCAAAAGTTGGCGTGCTTGATGTCTAAAATACAACACTAGCAATAAATACAGTCAAACAGCATGTTACCCTGAAAGACACTGAGGTCTATAAATGTCTGTAAACATCAGCACATTTATTTTATCTTATAAAATAAGATCCTATCTACATAAATAAGATCTTATCTTATAAAAAGACATTAATTACATAACATATGATGAAATCATAATAAAATTTTTTCCCGAGTCTAAAGGTGTGTTTTAAATCACTTATTTAGTGGGTTTCATTTCATAAAGTTTTATGTTTGCTTTTTTTGTTTTGCCTTTGTTAGTGGTGGGGGTTTGAGAAAGGAAATCTTTATAAAACTAGGAAGAAAACTAGTTTTCTTAAAGATATTGATAATCTGATTAATTCCTATCTATAACAATCTGAGGCCTAAGTAAGTAAGCATTTGTAATTCTTCAAAGGAAAAACTTCAATTTCAGAGACTAAGAAAATCACTTCCTCCATCTAGTGGTAAGCGATTGTAATTCTCCCAAATTCTAAAATACATTTCACCTTTATTTAAATGTCTTTTTGTTTTTATATCCATGCTTGTATCAGATCATTGTATTTATGTGAAGAATTAGGCTAAATTTTGTAAGTTTTCTGAAAGATTTTATTTCAGTCTGTAGAAACATGGCAATACTATTTGTAGTGTTTCACCCTTGAGCCCAGAAATAAAACACAGTCCCTGGTTACAAGACACTTGACATATGTATACAAAAAGGTGATAAAAGAGAACAGTATTATCAAGTGAGAAAGGCAGATATAAGAATTCTGAGGAAGGTGTGGTTTTTGATGGTCACCTTTGCTTGAAAAAGGCTTGAAAAAGGAATACATGGGACTAAATGGTCTTAGGGATGACTGGGTGGCTTAGTCAGTTAAGCATCCGATTCTTTTTTTTTTTTTTTTTAAGATTTTATTTATTTATTTGACAGACAGAGATCACAAGCAGGCAGAGAGGCAGGCAGAGAGAGGAGGAAGCAGGCTCCCTGCCGAGCAGAGAGCCCGATGCGGTCCGATCCCAGGACCCTGGGACCATAACCCGAGCCGAAGGCAGAGGCTTTAAACCCACTGAGCCACCCAGGCGCCCCTAAGCATCCGATTCTTGATTTCTGCTCAGGTCATGATCTCAGGGTTGTGAGATGGAGCTCCATGTCAGCCAGGCACGCCAGCATGGAGCCTGCTTAAGATTCTCTCTCTTCCTCTCCCTCAGCCCTTCTCTGCCTCTAAAAATTAATTAATAAATTAAAATAAAATAGTCTCTAAAGGGAGGGTGGGAATTACATAACGAGAGAAGACTGAGAACAGTATTTCAGGCAGGAGGAATAGTTACAAACAAGATTCAGACACAAGAATTTTCTGGCTCTGACATTTTTGAAAGACAGTAGATAAATCCTTTCCCTGCAAAAATGAGTTTACGTGTGTGTGGTCAACAGGGGTGGGAAAGACAGAAAATAAATTTATTGTAGATCTGTTGTATGGGGTCTTAATGTCATGATTAAAATGCTAGACTATATCTCACTAGATTCAATCCCAGAAATTATGATGGTGGCATCCATGGACTATATACTTGGTTTATATGGGTTTGGGTGTGTCCAAGAATTTCTTAGAATAGGGAAGTTATTCTGTGCATAAGCATACATGCATTTCTCTAGGGAGGATATCCATAACTGTCATCGGATTCTAGCTGGGGTTCGCTGCTCTGTTAATAGGCAAATATTAAAGGTTGTGAGCCTCAAACTGACATATTTAGATTTGGGAAGATTCCTCTGGCACTGGTGTGTGGGATAGTTTGATATGAGCAGAGAACTTATTATTTATATCTGGGCCCGTTTTTTCTCTAGCATGAGCAATGATGAGGTACCTGCTGCCCTGATTACATGGTACATCGTTCCTCCCCAATCTGGACAATTAATACTCTTTATGATAAGTAGTAAGTCTAGAATTAGCTCTATGATAACTTATAGACCCATATATGATCCCTTCAAAAAATATCCATAAGCATGTCTAAAATTAGGTTTGGTGAATACATCTTTCTCAACACTGATGTCCATTCTGACTGCATTTATATTTGTGATTCAGACCTCATAATGACAGTAGTAATCATAAAAACTTCTAGTTGTTGAGGATTATATGCCAGACACTAAACTAGGTACACTTGTTCAATGAATACTTATTGAATGCTTCTTATGTGCCAGGTAGGTTGTTAGTAATCCTTAAGCTAATTCAATGAGTTAGTTAGAGTCCCTCAATTTTATAGATGAGGAAACTGAAGTTTAAAGGGGCTAAGTAACATTCCTTTGGTCACCTTGTTGATAGGTAGTATAGCTTTGATTTCAACCCAGATCTCTCTGGGTTCAATAAGACATGTCAAAGGTGCAAGTGAAACAGCATTTGGACAGGATGGGAGATTTCTAAATGCCTGTGTTTTGTCCTGCCATGACCATCCCTCTTCTTTGCCTTTTTTTCCCTCTGTCCAAACTACCCTTACTTCCCGAACCCCCTTGCAAGATGCCTAAGGAATTTAGGCAGAGCCTAAAGCCAAGCAAATGTCCCTTCTTTATCACTATGAAGCTTTGGTCCAAAGCCACAGAGCATGAACTAACAAGAACCAGTACCTAAGTCCCTTTCCATAGCTTGATGTTTCTTCAACTCTTTTCCTAAGAAACTATTTAAAAGATGTTAATTGGTAAGTATTCTTTGACAAAAAAATATTATGGAAATACTGCATTGTATATTTCCCTCTTGGTATTTAAAAGTGTATATTGGGGCACCTGGGTGGCTCAGTCAGCTAAGCACCCAATTCATGATTTCAACTCAGGTAATGATCTCACGCATCCTGAGATTGAGCCCCTAGTCAAGCCCTGTATCCAGGACTGTGCTCAGCAGGAAATCTTTTTTTTTTTTTTTTTAAGATCTTATTTATTTATTTGACATAGAGAGAGATCACAAGTAGACAGGGGTTGGGGGGAAGCAGGCTCCCTGCTGAGCAGAGAGCCCGATGCGGGGCTCGATCCCAAGACCCTGGAATCATGACCTGTGCCTAAGGCAGAGGCTTTAACCCACTGAGCCACCCAGGCACCCCTCAGCAGGAAATCTTGAAGATTCTATCCCTCCCCCACTCCTTCTAAAATAAGTAAATCTTAAAATCCATGGAATTAATGTACCTCAGTAAGCCTCTATAAAATTGAATTTCTCTGACCACAAACATATCATGTCTACTTTTTTTAAATGCCAGAGGTACAGCATGGTGGAATGAAGAATATGATCTCAAACCTCACACTCAACAAAAAAAATTACAAAACAAATTACTAACTTCCAGAACAAATGTGACCACTGCCTCAGCAATTTACAATACAAGTATCAATTATTTGTTAAATATTATTTCCCAAACAAAAACCAATGCACCCAAATCAGGAAATACTTAAATCAAGTCCCACATGATTTCTACCAGCCATAAACTATAGCAAACAAAACACACACACACACACACACACACACACACACACACACACGAGAAGAACAAAAAAAACTTAATGGTTTTAGTTTCACTGGGATGCTAGTCAACCCATCCCAGTTCCCATCTGTGAACTTAAACGTCACTTAGGAGCAAGAGCCCATGAGGAGGTGTGACCCTACAATTCCATATTCGGAAGGGATGGGGGAGCCAGCGGGAAATCCATCATTTATGCATACTGCAGCACTGCCTCCCTCAGAGGATACATACTTGAATCCCTTCCTGTTTTCTTTCATATTGCATTCAAATTGCATTTGGGGCACTTCTCCTCATAAAGTCTTTTCCAAAGCCACATTCTTCACCTACCATATATTGCATCTATTTAAAACCTCAAGTGTTCTCTTTCCATCTCTAGTGTTCTCTTTCCATCTCTCTTTGGTCCCTGCATTCCTGGCACCAGAGTCTGAATTGACAGTGGTCTTTCTTGAAAACAGCTTCTGTTGGGGCGCTTGGGTGGCTCAGTCTTTGGGCATCTGCCTTCGGCTCAGGTCATGCCAGAGTCCTGGGATCGAGCCCCGCATCGGGCTCCCTGTTTGGCGGGAAGCCTGCTTCTCCCTCTCCTACTCCCACTGCTTGTGTTCCCTCTCTCACTCTCTCTCTCTCTCTTTCAAATAAATGAATAAAATCTTAAAAAAAAAAAAAGAGAGAGAGAGAGAGAGAAAAGAAAGAAAGAAAGCAGCTTCCGTGCCTTCTTGTGAGCAAAGAACATCACATTTGTATCAGGTAATTCACACGCTTCCAATCTCCTGCACTTCCTTCCGTGTTTCTTCATCCCCAATGAGATCCCAGGATTTTGCCGGTATAGGGCTGCAAGAGGCTGCTGCACCTGCCTTCTCTGAAATTCCTCAGGCCAGTCCTTCCCTCTTCATAGCAGAAGCCACTGGTCCCACATCTGCCCCAAATGGAAAGAGGGACTCAGAAGTTTCCTGAGCTGGACCTGCTGGTGGTAATGTAGTGTACAGGTCTAATGATGTATAATCTTGATGTGCTCATCGTACAATCTAGGCCTGCATTGCTCTTTTCAGCTGATAGTCCATAACAGAAATCATCTAGAGAAAGCGGATAGATTCAAACATGGAAGAGAGAAACATAAGAAAAGACCCATACTTTCAAGCTGACCAAAGTATTTGTCAAATTAACCTGGAAAAATAAGCATCTTTGTGGTGAGAAGCTCTAGAAAGAATTGATCACAAGAGTATTTTTATTCACCATTATTTGGTATCTTAAAGGACAGGACTTTAATTCTTGTTTTGTAGAAAATACAAAAAGAGCTGATGAGGCTTTTAGCTTTAAAGACATATTCTCCCACCTTCCATAATTTATTTTGATACTTATATGTATCCCACAGTATTTGCTGCTAACACTACATAGTGAGTTGCAAACTCAAAGTTACAATAAATTATGCATAATTTAGTCTCTTGGAATGTCTATAAATACAGTGTGAAGTGTTCAGCTTGTTATTTGATGCAACATCTGAAATCAAATTGCTTTGATGCAAATGTTTATCTCAATATTATAATTGTGGCATGAATTTTGCTGAATTTATTTTGTTTGCAAAGAGCATTTTATTAATTAGATACACCAGTCCCAAGGGTATTGGATTTTCTTAAAAGACATCAGTGTCAAAACTTCTGCAAATATAAAATAACTCATTTTTAAAAGAATAGAAGTTTTATTAAATGATTCTAAAGATACCATTTGGAGAGTATAAGTACTCCTAGGAGGTGTATTTTCCAAACAATTCTAAGCATTGAAGTATTTATTAATTATATTATTTATTGCCTCTCATTAACATCCCATGTTCTTTCTCTTGACAAAACCAGAATTTGAGGATCCTACCTTTGTGGTCAGTTGTTATAAACTAGTATATCCAAGATATTTTACCATATTTTATGATAAAATTGTCTGTAATTCTTGCTTTTATCCCATTTATATGCATTATCAATCTATCAATTGTGATGAATCTTTGCATAGAACAATATTGCTCCATTTGTTCCCATTTACAGGTATGAGTTTTATTTTTGAAAGGCATATATTTCATGTGTTTTGTGATTTTTTTTTATTATGAACTCACACTTACCAGAACTTCGTATATGAAATTTGAAATCCGAGTTTAAAGTGAGTTTCTTCAGAAAGATTTGGGTTTGCATCTAAAAAATGCCCACTGGAACTACCAACTTGGAACCACTTTAAAAAAAATAGTCACCTTTGATTTGAGGGAAGGGAACATAGATAGGAACATAGATAGTAGGAATTCTTGCTTCACAGCTCCACTCTTGGGACCACTCATGTCAGTTCAGGTCTTCCAAAAATCGAATGCCCAAGCAGGACTAGATGTATAAGAACTTCCTGGGGGAAAATCACCTGTGAAAAATAAAAGGGGAAAGAACAGGAATAGATGAGAAGAAACTTAGGATCACAAGACAGGAAGATTTTCAAACTAGAGTGTCATTTTGAGAAAGCCTCCACCAAACCACTGGAATGTCTCAGAATGTTGAGATAGCTCAGTTCTAGTCCCCCAGCCATGCTCAGTTATTGACTGGGAACAGCCCTCAAGAAACATAGCTCCGGGATAAATGCCACACTGGATCCAAAGATGTGCAACTGGAGGCTGTCAGTCAATAAGCAAGTAAGAAGAGATTATCTCGAAGGGACGTGTAGGAGGCACACCTCTATGGCCAGCACACAACTATGGGGGAGAGTATTTTTTCTTATTTCATCATGATGGTGTCTCCTGAATTAGAATGGAAAAACAGCCATGCCACCTTCAGAAATTTCCAAGTTGTCATCAGAGCATTGTCATGGGAGCTCCCTGAGTGAGGTCCCCACGATGGAAGTAAAAAATCAAGGAATGAAACAGAAACAAGAACTGTCTTGAAGAATCAGTGACAGGGCACCTGGCTGGCTTAGTCAGTGGAGTATGCAACTCTTGTTCTCGGGGTCGTAAGATCAAGCCCCATGTGGGGCTCTGTGCTCAGTGCAGAGTTTGCTTGAGATTTTCTCTCTTCCTCTACCCCTCCCCCCCTTCTCTCTCTCTAAAAGTAAATAAAATCTTTAAAAAATAAAAATAAAAAAGAATTAGTACTCAACCACAGAACCAGTTCCTGATATTGATAGCTTCAGGGGGAAACTGAGAGAATGTTTCAGGGAAGGAAGAAGTAGGTTATTACCACCACCTGCTGGGACACATTAAACAGTTCAGAAATACTGTTGAACCAGGAAGAAAAAATATGAAGCTAGCTTTCCAGGTAGTTCGATGAGATCCAATTTTAAATCTTTCATTTGAATATTATTTTATGTCTCAGCCTGTGGGCCCTAGAAAATCCTACATCATTCTAAATGTAAACTAGTCATTCCCTCTGTGTGTCCCACTTGAGGATCTAGTATACAATACAGAGAATTGATCAGATTATATCATACATCTATACAAAACAAAACATATAAAGCATATCTTGACCCCCATATTTTCTCTCATTTGATGGCATAATTAGCATATAGTCACCCAACTAGAAAACTAACAAGTATCCTCTCCTTCACTTTTACTCCCCAAGATTTAATCCAGTTATCTAGCCCTATCAATTCCACCATCAAAACTATCTCTTCTGTCTGTTCTCTCTTCCTCTTACTTTATTGTCTTACTTTACTCTTGAAGTAGCTTCCAAACTAGTCTGGCCAAGGTTCAATCTTCCCTCACCTCAAACCATTCTTCTTGTTACAAGAGTTCTCTCTCTTAAACACTTCTAATTACATCACTTTCCTCTGTAAAACATTATATAGCTCCATGTTGCATGTAAGATCTATTCCAACATTCTTTACATGACATAAAGATTCACAACCCAACATAAAACTCACTTTTCTAGGCTGACCATCCAACACTCTTCATCCATTTGTTTATTCAACAATTTCTGAGTGCCTACTCTGTATCAAGGATAGATTTTAGCCACATAGTCATCCGAACTTGCTGTTCTCTTAATCAATCATGGTCTTTCATGCTTCAAAGTCTTTACACATATTTCTGATGCCTCTTTATTTTTCGGGATCTAACTTTTTAAAAAGATTTTATTTATTTATTTGACATAGAGAGAGCACACGAGCAGGGTGAGAGGGTAAAAGGAGAAGCAGGCTTCTCCCACCCAGCAGGTGAGCTGAAGACAGATGTTTAACCAATGAGCCGCCCAGGCACCCAGGATCTATTTTTTTTAAGATTTTTTATTTATCTATTTTAGAGAGAGAGGGCATGCATGAACCAGAAGAGTAAAGGGGCAGAGGGGGAAGAAGAAAGGGAAAGAGTCTCAATCGGACTCAGTACTGAGTGTAGAGCCCAATTCTGGGCTCCATCCCACATCCCTGAGATGGTGAGCAGAAATCAAGGGTCAGAAGCTTAATTGACTAAGCCACCCAGGCACCCCCAAGACCTAATTTAGATGCCACATCCTCTGCAAAATCTGTGATTCCCCCCTATGGTATATCTCCCCCTGCTCTGTACTCTCTAAAATATTTGTATATAACACTTGTTACAATAGAATATTCAACTACCCAACATTTGTTAAGTGTTTAATATGGTGCAGGAACAGTGCTAGGTACTGAGAATGCATGACTGAGAAATGGGCCCTTCTATTGACGACCTCACGATCTGTTTGTGTGTTTTCTCTTCATTAGACCATGAGTTCTTCAAAGACTTGCATTTGCATGTTGGGATTCCTAAAATGTGACAAGGATTCATTTGTTTGTTTGGAAAATAAGCTATCAAATTTGGTTCTGATGCTCTCTCTCTTTTTTAACCTTGTATTTCACATGCTTTTCTTCCAAAACTCTGCGTCCTCTTAAACCTAAGAAAAGAAAGTTTCTTTTATCAAGGCCTAGAGATATTACTAAGGCCATCCAGTCTGTCAACTCAACTTGCGTCAGAGTGTGGTTTGCTGTTCCTCCTATCATAAAGGTGGCAACTAATTCCCTGCCTCCTGAATGTGGGCTGGCCTTGCAAACTTGCTTCTAATGACTAGAAGGCCGCAGAAGGAGTGTTGCATGACTTTCAAGGCAAGGTTAGAAAAGGTGATACTGCCTCCATGTGGCTCACTCTTGGAACCCAGCCACCGCTGGGATACTGGCTCTTAGAACTAAACCACCGTGCCGTGAGGGAGCCGTGGAGCTGCATGGAAAGATCGTCTGCGAGTATTCTGACCACAACCACAGCCAAGGACCCAGCTGACAGCGTCAAATGCCAGATGTGAGTGACCCAGCCTTCAGAGGATTCCAGCCCTCTCAGCAGTTGCCAAGTGGAGCAGAGATCTGAATTGACAAGCCCTGCCAAAATGACAGATTTGTGAACAAAACAAATGCCATTATTTTAAGCCTCTAAGTTTTAAAGATATTTATTAGGTAGTGATAGATAACTGGAACAACACCAAAATGAGCTGCCACCCAAATGCTTAGAACAGTTCCTCAGAGTAGCTGCCAAATGGACACGAAGGCCATTTTACAGAGCCACAAGCCCAGGAAGCTCCGAAGTAGCGCTGTTTCAGTTGCTCCTTCAACTGACGCTTGGACTCTATTATCAGCAGAGCACAAGGTGCATGGAGTTGATCTAAAGCTTCTTTATGTCACGTGATTTATCTTTGTAACACGTCCTCCTGCTTCTTCTCTTGACATTCATTCGCTCTGTTTTCAACAGAATGGCTGAAGTTATACATTTAAAACACTAGTCAAGGGGCACCTGCGTGGCTCAGTGGGTGAAGCCTCTGCCTTCAGCTTAGGTCATGATCCCAGGGTCCTGGGATCGAGCCCTGCATTGGGCTCTGCTCCCTCTCTCTCTGCCTGCCTCTCGGCCTACTTGTGATCTTTCTCTCTCTGTCAAATAAATAAAATATTTTAAAAAACAAAAATACTAAAACACTAGTCAAATAGTGTCCCTTCCCTGCCCCAAAACCTTCAGTAACTTTCCATCTCACACAGAATAAAATGTGAGTCATTATTATAGACCAAAAGTGTACATAATTTGCCCCCGCCAAGACCTCATCTCCTTCAATCCTGTTTCAGTCACTCTATTTCAACCAGTTGACCCTTCCTATTCCTAGTACATGTCAAGCACATTTCTGTCCAGGATCTCATTCTCTGACCTTATTCATTGCTATTCAAATGTCATTTTATCAGAAAAGACTTCAAAGATCTCTCACTTTAAAACCTCCCTCCTATTATTTTGCTCTGTTATATTTTTCTTCACAGTACTTACCGTCATCGGACATATTGTATATATATTGTTTACTTGTTTATTTTATGTCTCTTTCCACTAGAATATGAGTTACAGGAGAATAAGGATTTTGTTTACTCTTCTGTCTTCAGGGGTTAAAACAATACGTGGTACTCAATAATCATTGTTGATTGTATGAATGAATAATTTTTTTAAATAAGTGAATATTCTAAAAGAGGAGAGCCAAGACACAAATAGTCTCTCTCTCTCTCTCTCTCTTTTTTAGGGGGAAGATGGGCAGAAGGAGAGGGAGAGAGAGAATCCCAAACAGGCTCCATGCCCAGCACAGAGTCCAATGCAAGCTTGATCTGACCACCCTGAGATCATGACCCAAAACGAAACCAAGAGTCAGATGCTTAACTGACTGAGTCACCCAGGCACCCCAAGACATAAATGGTTTTAGACCATATATTACTGGACTTTTTTTCAGTCAAGATGCCATTTGTACGCATTCTGATTGTCACCAGAGTGTTAGTAAATTATGTTAGCCCTATGATTTATGTTTCTGCTTACAGAAACACAAGTGCTATAAACTTACTTTAATAGGAAAATTGCCTATGAGTTCCATATATGAAATGAAAACTATTTCATACATAAAAGATATAGCTTAAAAAACCTGAGGTGTAGAAAAATGAATTGGTAGTATTTCAGAGGATAATAAGAAATGTTTTTCCATTTTATCTATCATAAATTTGCTCAAATGTATTTAAATTTTTATACTACAGTTAAAGGCTGAAGAGGCATGAGTAATAGACAATTCCTGGAAACAAATTATAATGCTGTGCTCATTCTTACCCATTTCTAGAACACTTTATCTTTTTGCATAGATATAAATTCCCATCTGGTATCATGTATATGTTCTTTCTCTCTGAAGAAATTTCTTTAACATTTCTTGTAATGCAGTTCTCCTGGCAATGAAAGTCTGAAAAAGTTCAGAAAAAATTTTATTCCTCTTTTTTTAATAAAGTTTTTTTAAAAGATATCTTATTTATTTATTGTCAGAGAGAGAGCAGGCAGAGTCACAGGCAGAGGCAGAGAGAGAAGCAGGCTCCCTGCTGGACAAGGAGCCCGATGCGGGACTCAATCCCAGGACCCCGGGATTATGACCTGAGCCAAAGGCAGCGGCTTAACCGACTGAGCCACCCAGGCGTCCCTCCTCTTTCATTTTTGAAAAAGATTTTCATGAGGCATAGAACTCTGGGTTGACAGTAGTTTTTGTTTGTTTTTTCAATACTTTAAAGATATTGCTGCACTGATTTCTGGCTTGTGTAATTTCTATGGAAATGTAAAGGGATAGAAATAGGTATATCACGCTTACAATAAACAGGCAAACCAAAAAGCTATCATGGCTATATTAATATATAAATATCATATAGTGTAGACTCTAGAATGTGGATTACTAGAGATATAAAAGGCCATTTTATAAAGGTAAATGTGTAAATCATAAAGATTGTGTAAAAATCCTAAACATGTATGCACCAAATAATAGAGTTTCAAAATAAATAAAAGAAAAACTGATAGAACAGCAAAGAGAAACACACAAATTTATAATAATAGTCAGAGATTTCAAAACCCTACTCTAGTCTCTATATCTGACAGAAAATTAGTAAGGATATAAAAGACTCAAACAAGGTAATCAACTGACTTGATCTAATTGAATTTATAAAAACATGACCAAAGAACTTCAGAACTCTTTATAAGTACACATGGAACATTAACCAAGATAGACCACATTCTGAACCATGATACAAGTCTCAATAAATTTTAAATGATTCAAGGCGTGCCTGGGTGGCTCAGTCGTTAAGCGTCTGCCTTCGGCTCAGGTGCCAGATACCCTGCATCGGGCTCCCTGCTCGGCAAGAAGCCTGCTTTCTCCTTCTCCCACTGCCTCCGGCTTGTGTATCCCCTCTCGCTATGTCTCTCTCTGTCAAATAAACAAATCTTTAAAAAAAAGTTTTTAAATGATTCAAGTCATATAAAGTATATTCTTTGACAACAGTGGAATTTCATTAGAAATTAATCACAAGGGGCGCCGGGGTGGCTCAGTGGGTTAAAGCCTCTGCCTTCAGCTCAGGTCATGATCCCAGGGTCCTAGGATCTAGCCCCGTATCGGGCTCTCTGCTCAGCAGGGAGCCTGCTTCCTCCTCTCTCTCTGCCTGCCTCTCTGCCTACTTGTGATCTCTGTCTGTCAAATAAATAAATAAAATCTTTAAAAAAAAAAAAGAAATTAATCACAAAAAGATCGCTGGCAAATGCTTAAATACTTGAAAATTAAATGGCATAATTCTAAATAATCCATGGGCAAAGGATAAATCAAAATAAGAAATTGGAAAATATTTTCAATTTAATGAAAATGAAAACATAACATTTCAAATTTTATGGGAAGTCATAAAATTAAAGCAGGACGTAAGAAGAAGTCTATTTTTTTTTCTTTGAGATTTTATTTACTTGACAGAGAGAGGGAAAGAGAGAGCATAAGCAGGGGGAGCAGCAGGCAGAGGTAGACGCAGGCTACCAACTGAGCAAGGAGCCTGATGCTTGCTTGGTCCCAGGATCCTGGGATCATGACCCAAGCCAAAGGAGTCCCTCTAGGAAGTTTAAAAATCTAAATGATGGGGCCCGGGTGGCTCCATCAGTTGTGTCCAACTCTTGGTTTCAGCTCAGGTCATGATCTCAGGATCATAGGATCGAGCCCCGCATCAGTCTCTCTGCTCAGAGAAGAATCTGCTTCCCTCTCTCTCTCTTTGCCTACTTGTGATCTCTGTCTGTCAAAAAAATAAATAAAATTAAAAAAAAAAAAAGGTAAGACATTTCAGTTGACAATATGCCAGAAACACTTGTGCTGTGTGAGGTCAAGAGCCATAGCCTATTTCAGTCATACCTACCAGGTAGAATGGTATGGAGAGATGGCAAGAATCCAGGTCCCCAAACACCCAAATCTCATTATACCATAGCTAAATGTCCTTGCCAGACTCCCCAGGAATGTATATGCAGAGAAGATAACACTAGAGAAATGTATAATCTTTGTTACCATGAAACCTTTGTTCCAAACTTGGAAGTCTTCAATTGAGGGGCACCTGGCTGGCTCATTTAGTAGAGTGTGTAACTCCTGATCTTGGGGTTGTGAGTTTGAGCCCCATGTTAGGTGTAGAGATTACTTAGAATCTTAAAAAAAAAGTCCTTAGTTGATTTGGGCACGACCCATTAAGGTCTCCTTTTGCCTAGGCTAGAAGTAGACCGTGTGATATTGTGACTAATAATAAGAAATATATATTTGGTGTTCATCCCTGTTTGGCAGAGCTGCTGCTGCTGCTTCTTTTTTTCTAAAGATTTATTTATTTGAGAAAGAGAGAGCTCTGGGGGAGGGGTAGAGGGAGAGGAGTGGACTCCCCAATGAGCATGGAGGCTGACATGGGGTTTGGTGTGGGACTTGATCTCAGGACCTTGAGCTGAAATCAAGAATCAGACACTTAACCAACTGAGCTATCCAGGAGCCCCGGGAGCTTCTTAAACCCTTGGGATTTCCTAGGTGACAATGAAGGTGTGTTTTTTTATGTTAATGAAGTGACTTTTGGACCCCACCTAAGAAGAAAGTCTGGTTGCTGGGAGAAATAACCATGTGATTAGAGTGTTAGAACTTTCGGTCCCACCACTGACCTCCAGGAAGGGGAGAGATGCTTGAGGTTGAACTGATTGATGCCTATATAATGAAGCCTCCATAAAAACCCAAAAGAATGGGAATCAAAGAGCTCCCAGTTTGGCGGACAGATGGAGATTCAGGGGGAGTGCTGTGCCTGGAGAGGGATAGTAACTCTACCTCCTTCCCCCATAACTTGCCTTGATGCATCCCTTCTATCTTCCTGAGTGAAAGCCTTTCATAGTAAAATGGCAAATGGGTGAATCTAGGGAACAAACGAGTTTCCTGAGTTCTGTGAGCTATTCTAACAAATTAATCAAACCCAAGGAGGGGGGTGTGGGAATCTCTGATATACAACCAATTAGTCAGAAGTATAGGTAATGACCTGGACTTTTTTTTTTTTTTTTAAGATTTTATTTATTTGACAGACAGAGACCACAATTAGGCAGAGAGGCAGGCAGGGTGGGGGGGTGGGGGTGGGAAGAAGGCGCTCTGCTGATCAGAGAGCCCAATGCGGGGCTCGATCCCAAGACCCCAAGATCATGACCCGAGCTGAAGGCCTAACCCACTCAGCCACCCAGGTGCCCCATGACATGGACTTTTGACTGACTTCTGAAGCCCAAGAATGGGGTTGTTGGAACCCCCAATCTGTAGCATGTCAGTCAGAAGCACAGGTGATAAAATGGTCTTTGACTGGGGCCTGAAGTTGGGACAGAGAAGCAATCTTGTGGGATTGCGCCCTTAACCAGAGGAATCTGATGCTATCTCCCAGTAGACAGTGTCAGAATTGAGTTGGATTTCTAGACACCCAGCTAGTGTCTGAGGGTTGCTTGGTGATGTGAAAAACTGACCCCTCCCTCCAACACATACACACTGGAATTGGGTCCAGAACCATTGGGCTGTGTTACACTTCCTTTATGTTTTGTATTACATGATCTTGGCTCACTTTTTGGTTCCAGAACTGTTGCCACAAGAAACTATAGGAAGGTGTGGCCAGACAGCACCTTGTCTGAGGTGAAGCAAGGCTCTCTTACTTTCTGTCATCGTTTGGGATGCCCTGGGAGACCTCTCAGCCCTTCTGGCACATCTACAGGCCCCTTGATAAATCAGGCAACAGGAGCTTAAAAATAAATACCCTCTGTTCTGTCTCTCCAGCAGGTAATTCAAAGGCACATTTTACACAGTTCTTTTCTCATCTGCTCCATACAGAAGAGAAAATCTCGGAAACCAGGCCTCAATAAAAACCTAGATGGGGTAACAAATGAAAAGGAGGGACAGGAGAGGAGTCTGGCATCCTCTTTAGACTACGCCAGCATGGAATACATTGTAGTATTCCTCAATTAGCTGAATATAACCATTTAATAAATTTGTGTTGAAAAAGATAGTATACGAAGTAAAGTAAGGTAAAAATAAGAAAATATTTTTACCTTACCAATATTTTTCTGGCATATATTTGACTATAAATTCTTATGGACAATCTAATAGCTATCTAGAAAAACCTGCTCTAAAAATTCATTTAAAATTAGGATCCTGGGGGCACCTGGGTGGCTCAGATTGTTTGGTGTCTGCCTTTGGCTCAAGTCATGATCTTGGGGTCCTGGGATCACAAGTTTTGTGTCAGGCTCCCTGCTTCTCCCTCTCCCCCAACCCCCACTCATGCTTGCTCTCTCTCTCTCTCTCTCTCTCTCTCTCTCAAATGAATAAATAAAATCTCTAAAAAATAAAAATAAATAAAATTAGGGATCCAGAAAAACACCATGCATAGTATTTGGCTTCTATTCAGAATTTTGGTTGGAACAAGCTTATTATTTCTTCTTCAATGAAAATTTTTATTTACATCTTCCCTCTGCAAACAAAATGTTAGCAAGAGTTAGCAAAGGTTGATTGGAGGCAAGAGAAGGATAGCAGGAGGGAACCTGAATAAATGCTGGCAAGGACTCCTTTCCTGCTGACTTTACTATTTTCAAAAGGCAAATGAGGAAGTATAGAATTTATTTAGTGGATGGTTAACAGTTTTTTAAAAGCTTAGTTTTCAGTGTAAAAACATTGACAAGGGCTATTGACATTAATTTACTTGAATAGATGGAAACATAGTGAAACTTTCATTCCAGAATGTTATAAACAATAAATTTCATGAATATTTATTACAAAATCTACCAAATTATAATTCTTTACAGTGCCTTGTTCACCTAAAATTTCACTGTCATAAAAGTCATAGCACAGTCAGAGTCTGGAATGCTTGGTATAAATATTTACTAAATGAATTAGAATCGGGGGAGGTTTTCCCACTATTCTGACTCTCTCTGATTCCACCAGAGCTTTCCCTTCTTTATCACTGTCACCCACAGGGACTGTAGGAGATTAAGGACCCCCATCCTCCAATAGGGGAAGAAGTTTACTACTGTTCTGTTAAGAAAAGGAGAGTGTTTATACATTGTGTTAAATTGTATCCTCGACAAAGTCTCAGGGCAGAATGAAGTGTACTGAGGTGGCAGGAGGCCTTGGAAGAAATTAGGTATATATGCATCTATTTCAGTATTTTTTTTTCTTTGTTTTGGCACTAATTTTGTGTTTCTATCCTTTCAGGACCCTAATATTTTATTCTTTTTTTGTGGGGGAGGTATTTGACACACACACACACACAGAGAGAGAGAGAGAGAGAGAGAGAGAGAAACTATTAGCAGTGGGGAGGGGCAGAGGCAGAGGGAGAAGCAGACATACCGCGGAGCAGGAAGCCTGATGGGGGGCTTGATCCCAGGACCCTGGGATCATGACTGAGCTGAAGGCAAATGCTTTACCAACCGAACCACCCAGTGGCCACTTTAATATTTTATTCTTAAGAGACTTAGCTGAAGTCTTAAAAATAGTAAAACTTGCCTTGATTTCTGCTGTAACAATTCTGATTTTCCCTGAGATAATAAAGATAATGCGTTGTTGGAGAGCAAGAATTCCTGTCCCCTTCAAGAGTCCTTCTAGCTTGACTAGGAATCAAATCGGCATGAGTCAATAAGTGGGAGAAAGTCACATTTAAAAGTGTATGTATGGGGAATCAACACAGACATGGAAATTCCAAAGATAGGCGAAACGAGGTCTATATATTGTTCTGAACTAAGGGGAAGGCGGTCAGGGCTGGGACTTCAGAGGAAAGGACTGTACTTCATGGGGCATTAGGAAGAGCACATGTCTGGTAATGAGATGTTTGCCCTGCTAGACAGAGAGGTCGTTCAGATACAATTTATCTCTGCTGATAACCCTTATTCTGGAAAAGACCCCCAGTTTAGATCTTTCTATATAGTGAAGGGAGGGACAAAATTTCTCCATTGCCTTCAACCCCGAATCATCTTCATGCCAAAGTACCCATCTTGGCCGGGCAAGCCTGCCCTTGACCCCTACCCTGTCAACTAGAAAGTAAGTTAGGCAGTTCAGGAAAGAAAGAAAAGCACAATGAAAGAATGGATAAGTCAGAGAATCGTAAAATTTTAGTGTTGGAAGCTGTTATAAAATTGTGTCTCCCACTGGTCAGTGTGCCAATGCAGAAGAGTGAAAATGTTTTCACCAACCTTTGGTTGATGGGAGAGAGACGGAAAGGAAAGAAGGAGAGGAGTATAAGGAGGAGTCACATTATTTACCAGGTTTCTTTTTGAGGTCATCAAAATTGGATTGTGGTGATTTTTGAGCAAATCAGTAAATATACTATCATTACATTGTACACCTAACATGGGTGAATTTTATGGTCTGTATATTATAGCTCAATGAAGATTTTTTTTTAATTAAAGAAGGACCAATAAATTCAAGAGTTTGCTGAACACTGGCAGGAAATAAAAGAATGGAATTGGAGAGAAATGGAAGTAAAGATGGAATTGAAGAGTTCATTTAGGGCCTTAGAGAAATATTAACTAACAAAGAGCCTCCTAGTTGCACCAGCTATTTCCTTTGCTGAAATGCTCTTCCCATTCTTCTCCCCCACACCACCTCCATATTCACAAGGCTGGCTCATTCGTATCATTCAAATCTCTGGTTTAGTAAGTAAAATAAATAAATAAAAGGTGTTTTCTTAAAACTCTTCTCTGAATGCTTAATCTAGAATAGCCACCCATTCACTCTATTACATACTGTATTTTAATTTTTGCATTGAAATTTTAACTATCTGATGTGTTTATGATTTAAAAAGATGTATATTGGTTTTAAAAACTGAAACCATAAGCCCCATAAGTTAACTGTCTACATAAATTGGCTTTACTATTCTGCTGTCTTCACTAACAAAAGTTTATTATTCCTTTGTCATTAATGACATGACATGTCATTATTTTTCCAGGAAACTCTTATCCAAAAAGACAGAAGTTACAATTTTTTTAAGTAGCTTTACTGATATATAATTTACGTGCCATAAATTCACTCATGATAGGTCTACGATGCAATGGCAGTTAGTGTATTTAGAGACTGGTACCAAAACCACTACAATCTAATTTTAGGGTATTTTGATCACATGAACAAAGAAAATTTGGGCACATTAGCAGTCGATCCTCATCTCCTCCTGACAGCTCCAGGCAATCACTAATCACTTTCTGTCTTTATAGATTGGCCTTTTCTAGACGTTTCATATAAATGGAATCATTCAGTATATGATTTTTTGTATCTTATTTCTTTCAATGAGTATAATGCTTTTGAGACTCATCCATGTTACAACAGGTATCAGTACTTCATTCGTTTTAATTGCTAAATAGTATTCTTTCTGAGGATACACTAAGATTTTTTTTTATCCATTCAACATTTGCTGTTCCTACTTTTTGGGAATTATGAATAAGAGAGCTATGAATGTTTGTGTACATGTCTCTATGTGAGCACTCATACTTCATTTCTATTATGGAGATTCCTAGGAGTAATTTTGTTGGGTCATAAAATAATTCTGTTAAAAGCTGTAAGAGGCTGCCAAACTGTTTTCAGAAGAGGCTGTACCATTTTGCATTCCCACCAGCAATGTGTAAGGGTTCTTATTACTAAAACCCATGTTCATCTTCTTGCCCTTGAATAGTCAATACTCCAGAGACAAGTGTTGGTTGGAAAGGAAAGGTTGCTTTATGCAGGAGGCCAGCAACCTAAGGAGATGGAAGAGTAATGTCCAAAGACCATCTCCAAAGTTCCAGATCAGGCAGAGAGTTTTTAAGGGAGAGGAACAGGGAAGTAGTAAGGGTCCACACCACAAGGGAAGCAGTGGTACAGCGGTTAATCATTCTCCATATGATCTCAAGCGACTTGCTGGCACCACACTATTTTCTAGCACAGCCAAGCTTGATCTTCCAGGAACCTCTGGTTTCTTGTTTCCTGGAGTCAGTTTTCTACCAATATTTCAAAGAAGCTATAATTAATAAAGCTATAAGCTAGGGACCACAGGTCAGTGAGTTAGAGATATGTCACCTTTAGGATGCTTGGGACATGGTTACAAAGCCCCATTGTCAATTGTTCATTCCATTTCTATGGAATATGAGGCAAAGGTCTATCTTCTGTAGCTGCTTCAAGCTGAATCCGGGCATAGAAGGGATTTTGGAATGGAAGGTCCTGACAAGTTGTAGGACATAAGTCTTGGTCCCTTGTTCTAAGGTGCGGGGGGTGGGAGATATCAGAGATAGTTCTTTATCTAACACTTTGGACACTTTTTGCATAACCTGTTGGCACATAACATTAGTAGTTTTGCCCCTAAGTATATTCTAATAAGTATCGGTAATGCTGTAAGGCCCATTTTTATTACTCCTTCTAAAATAGATCTGATACTAGAGGGCATCCAAGAAAACAGGCCAGTAAACAAATCTTAACCCCTTTGAAGCAGAGGGGTGTGATGTTCTAAGCTCTGCTGCAACCAAGTGGCCTGCTCTCTAATTTTGTCTACTAGTTTCAACCTGCATGGAGGTGTTATTGTAAGTATAACAAGAAGAGTTGGTCATTATTCATATACCTCCTTGAGCTGCTAAAACAGTCTAAGGCTACTCGTTGTCTATTACCACTTTAACCAAAGAGTCTATGCATTTTTGCAGGATGGCAGGAGAGTTAGCTGTTTTGTTAGCAATAGACAAAATTTCTCTTTTTCTTAAATTTTTTATTTCAATTCAATTTAATTAATGTATAGTGTATTATTAGTTTCTGGAGTAGAAGTAGTGATTCACTAGTTGCATGTAAAACCCAGTGCTCATTACATCATAAGTGCCCTCCTTAAGGCCCAGTAGACAAATTTTCTAACACATGTTGATGAGTTAAAATTCCCCACTAGGGGAGCAAAATATAACCAAAGAAATATTCATCTCCTTCTGGTATTCCCCCAGGGAGGTCCCCAGTGTTCTGGGTGAATAATTTAAAAGAGCTAGTCCAATGGGCAATTTTAGACTTACTGTGGACTGAGAAGGGAGTAGTGAGAAAGCCTAACAAGCACATGCCTCCCATTGTCCAACTGTTCAAACAACTGTGAGCCGGTGTAGTCCTCTTATTATCCCCACGGCTGAAAACATAACTAGGGGGTGTGCAGACAGGACCCAACCCTGACGGAAGGTTTAGAGAGGCATTTTTAGGTATAATAGGTGTTAAATTTTGGAACCAAGAGTTTGTGTGGGGGAGCTTACTTCCTCCTCTTAACTGGCAGGCAGTTAATTTTCCCAAATCCTAATGAATGTTCTTTATTGGTGTGTTATGTTACAAACGGGGGTCTGATGATCTCCATCTAAGGAGTTGAAGCACTTCTCAATAAAATAGCTTAGAGCAGGCGATTCTGCAAAGACCATAACAGTAGAATTTTTACAATAGGTAGTTAATTTAGGGATTCCGTTCAGCCAATAGATATTTGCAAGTTTATGTGTCTTCACTCCTGCTTTGAACATGATGTTTGATAAGGGGTTGAGTAAGGAAGAAACAGGAGACTGGATGGTGGCTTACTAGATGGACCCAGTAAGTGACACAGGAAGTAAATTTATCATTAAATTTTACAGGAAGTAAATCTATCATTCAAGGGGATACATGAGTAAAATTATACACAGGGATAACTGTAGGATTAGAATAACCATGCTGACCTAGGCTGTGGATGACTGTTCCAACAAGTGTTCACATTAGCAGCAGTGAGTGACTAGTGCTCCATGTTTCCCCTGAGTCAGTGGTCTACTGAACTCTCAAAGAAGTTATAATTAGTCAAACTACAAGCTAGAGGCCACAAGCTATAAGCCAGAGGCTAGAGTTCTGTGAGTTAGAAATATGTTGTCTCTAGGCTGCTTGGGATACAGTTATATTCTGTTTTCTCCACATCTTTATCAGTACTGATTATTTTCTGTTTTGTTTGTTTTACCACTATTCTGGTGGCTTTTACCACTATTCTGGTGGCTGTATTTCTTGTGATATCTTTTGTGGGTTTTTAAAAGATATTTTTTATTCTTTATTAGAGAGAGAGAGAGCACAAGTGAGGGTAGAGGCAGAGGGAGAAGCAGACTGTCCACTAAGCAGAAACCCCGACGTGGGGCTCGATCACAAAACCCCAGAGACCATGACCAGAACCGAAGGCAAACACTTAACTGAATGAGCCACCAGGCATCCCTCTTTTGTGGTTTTTATTTTGTTTTATTTTGCTTTGTTTAAATATCTTAGTTATTTATTTGACACAGAGACGGTGAGAGAGGGAACACAAGCAGGGGGAGTGGGAAAGGGAGAAGCAGGGCTTCCTTCTGAGCAGAGAGCTGGATGTGGGGCTTGATCTCAGGACCCTGGGATCATGACCTGAGCCAAGGGTAGATGCTTAATGACTGAGCCACCTAGGCACCTCCTTTTGTGGTTTTTGATTGGCATTTCGCTACTGCTTAATGACACTGAGTGTTCTTTCATGTGTTGATTGACCATTTGTGTATTTTTCTTTGAGAACTGTTCATTCAAATCTTTTGTCCCTCCTTTAACTGGGTTGTCTTATTGTTGAGTTATGAATTCTTAATATATTATGGATATAAGTTCCTTGTCATATTATATGATCTGCAAATATTTTCTTCCAGCCCGTGGGTTTGTCTTTTACTTTTGTTAGTGGTATTCTTTGAAGTGCACATATTTTTTAAAATGATGAAGTTCAGTTTATCAAATTTTTCTTTTATCACTTGTGCTTTGGTATGGAGTCTCAGAAGTCATTACCTAATCCAGATGACTTCATAAATTTCAATTTCTAAGTGTTCATTGCTAGTATATAAAAATACAACTTATTTTTGTATATTGATTGTACATCCAAAAACCTATTAAATTCACATATTAGCTCTAGCTCCTTGTTTGTAGATTCCTTCAGAATTTTATATAGATAATCATGTTATCTGCAAATAAAGTTTTACTTCTTTCTTTCATATCTAAATGCCTTTTATTTATTTTTCTTTAAAGCTCTTGCTCTTAATATTAGTTTTTGTGCTTTTAGTCACTTGCTGGTATGAATCCAACACCTGGCTGCAATTTAATCTTGAATTGACTAAAGTGTAAAATCTTACTGACTCATGGGTTTGTATACATTTTCCTTTGCGAGACACTCAGGATTCTTTGGCACCAGTTTCTTGTAATGAATCAAGGAAATCCAAGGTTTCCTGGGTAACTGGACTCAATCATTAGATGGATACTTAGATTGTAAACAATATAATGGGCCAGACGGCCATAAATCTAAAATCCCCTATCATATCGTGTCTATGATAGAAATGGAGTTTTCAATCTTTGCTGAAATAATAATTAGGGTGCTTTCATAGGAGCTAGATTTTGTAACCAGTTATTTAGAGGAATAGAACTTTAAAGACCTCTAAGGAGCAGATAATATATATTGGAAGGTAGTCTCACTGCCACAGATTTTATAAATGAGATCTGCATCTCTTTTGCTTTAAATCTATCTTAAACATCTCAGTATTACAGATAGCATTGCCTGGTACCAGTGATGTCAAAATGTTACCACACTATTTGACAACTCCTGGGACTATTTTAGTAGAAAACCGATCATCAAGTGGTCAACCACAGGTATGGGATTTGTGCTACAAAAGCATACTGGCCACTACCTGAAAATTGGGCAAGGATTGTACCTCGGTAAAGTGTTGCGAGACATCAATCTGGGTTCATTTTAGACGTCAGTGCCCCTCTTAGAAAAATAAATATATAGATAATTACATGAGCAGAAAACTGGAGCTTGATTTGATCCAAACCCTATCTGCTCAAGGGGAATTCTGGACTGCTTTCTTTTCCCCTTAGTTCTCTCGAATACGTGTTCTCCAAAAGGCCCAGAACGTTGGGAGGATTCTACACGCTATGAGGTAGAGAATAGATAATATATGTAAGGTCTTTTACCAAATTGACATCCTATAATTCTGCAGATAAGTAAACAGATTTCCCGTAAAATCCAAACTATACTATTAGTTGATTGTTTTAGGTTAATGTCAGGTTTCCTATAGCTGTTCTAAATCTCATGGGGTATGTGAATTAAAACATTGTGATGGATAAAGAACAGGTTTTGTATGCAAATGAGCTGGAGTTAAATTCCAATTCTGCCTGCTGTGGCCTTGGGTAAATTACTTAATTGCATTAAAATTTAATTTCATTTTGTATTTTAGTAGTCAGAATTAAGTAAATCAACTTTTGAATAGTTTTAGTATAGTGTTTGGAATATGGAAATTATTGAATAAATGTTAGTTCCGTTTTTCTTTTCCAGCCTTTCATTGGTTAATCCCATTTATGAGAAATCTGGTTGCCCATTATAATCACTGCCCACATACTGAAGTTTAATATCTATTACTGTACAAATGCCGAAAAAAGATGTGAGCTGCTTCTGAGAGACCAGACTTATAAACTGAAATTATTGAAAAAAAGAGGAGGGAGAGTTAGATATTGAACATCATATCTGACTATCCACAAATTTCTCACTGTCCTTTTGAGCTACAGGTAGAGTTTATTAAAACTAATCCATTAACTCTTTATATTAACAAGGATAAATTTTTCAGATTAGTTGCCGAGGCGGAATGTGAAGAGCAAGTCACTGAGGAATTTATCATCAGCTCTGAAGGAAAAGGGGATAAACAAGGTGAAGATTCACTTGGGAGGAGAGTCTGGGCAACTCCAAGCAGACCACCCACCTAAAGGAACTGGACGTGGCATGCTTCATGCCATTGAGGGAAGGAAGAGGATGTTGACCTATGTTACGCCCATTGTGCCTACTTATAACTACCTTTAAAATGCCTTTGCGTTTAAAGTTTACAACAAACCTGTGAGGTAGTAGTAACTACATTTTATAAACCAATAGTGATACTTAAAGGATTGGGTTCTTTATACTTAGTTTGTAAGTAATAGTGCTAGTATTTAAATCCTGGCTGTCTAGGTCAAAAGGCCAGGTTCTTAGCACTGTACTATTGGTATTCTTGAAGAATTTTCCCTAAAGAACAGCCATCAAGGTCTAGGATTTAAGCAAGTGCCTGCTTCCTAAATGGTAATTCTGTGCTCTGGACCTTAGTAAGAATTTGAAATTTTCTTCCACCCCCATCAAAACATGCAGGTGAGAATTGGGCTCATTATAATTGAATCACTTTATCAACTCACTTGAGAAATAATTTCCCTCGAGTATTCTGGGAGGGATTAAAAAAATCAAAGTACACAAAATAACCTGAAAACAGTTTTGATTGCCAGCAATTGTATCCGAGAATTTTTAAGATACAGTTCAAACTTGTTGTTCATTACTGGATTTATTCTGGGTGGCATTACCAATGTGTGTGCCTGCATGTGGAGTTACTTTTAACTGGAAGAGGGCTCTGATTTCTATGTAAACACTTCAGGCCAAAAGACAGCAATTAAGAAAAGCAATCCAGACAATCATTTGAAACACCAGTCTGGAGAGGAAGAATGTTAACAAAACAGATCATAACTTTGACCTATATTAGAACACCATGTTTCATATTGGCTACAAACAAACTTTGAGCCCTTCTTGCTAAAATCACACAGTTACCCAGCAGGAATGGTATCATTCCAAATCACTGTTGTTAATAAACCTACTTATTATCCAAACAACCCTGAAACAAGAAACCTGAAATTGCTGTTTTGGGTGGTGCTTCCTGCTGCCAGGAGGTGGTGTGTTTGACTTAAAAGACAGCAAACCACAGTTAGATTAAAAATTTAGATCAAAACATTTATGTGATTGAGACACTGAGGAAAAGAATTCTGTTTGGTAGCAAACAGCCTACTTCTTCTAAAATGTATGCTGATTCAAGTTTAAAAATTGATGTAAAAAGACTGGTCAGGCAAACTAATATAAGGAATATTTTAGTGTACACGGTGAAAACTCCATTCAGAAATTTATTTGTACTGCTGATAGCATAGTAGATGCTTAATAAATACTTATTGATCATGGAATCAGACACTAATAATAGTCATATACTTATTTTGCACAGTATTCTCATTATGACTCATACACAAGAAGTGATCAATTAGATGGGCTAATTTGTTTTGCAAATAAGTATATTCCAAAGTATTTGAATATTACTGAGCATTGTAGAAAAAAGCCTACGGAACAGAAAAAGAAAAATGAGCACAGAGAGGATAATTAAAGAAGACAATGAAAACAACAAATCTGAGGTATATATGGAAGAAGTCACAAGATCGTGAGTAGAGTAGGAATAGTTAAGATACAAAGTTAGTTCGAGAAAAGATAATTACTTCTATTTCATGCATTCAAATGTTTTTTAGGAGTTAGGGAAAAAGAATTTGGGAGAATCGAGTCTCTTGGTAGCCTGTATTCTTTGGAGGGACTAATTGTGACATATTTTAAACTGTGCTGGCCAGTATTGAAGCCACTAGTCACATGTGGTTATGAACACTCGAAATATGGCTAGTAAGTACAACTGAAATGTGATGTAAGTGTAAAATGTAGAGTTGACTGTTGAACATAGCGTGTGTTGGAGCACCGACCTCCCTATGCAGTCAAAAATCCATGTATAACTTTTGATTCATCAAAAAACTTTACTAAAACCTACTATTGACCAGAAGGCTTACTGATAACATAAACAGTCAATTAACACATATTTTGTATATTGTATGTATTGTATATTGAATTCTTACAATACAGTAAACTAGAGAAAAGAAAATGTTAAGAAAATCATATGGAAGAGAAAAGACATTTAGAGTACTATTACTGTACTTATTGAAAAAAATCCACAGGTAAATGGACCTGCACAGTTCAAATACACATTGTTCAATAGTCAATTGTCAATCAATTTTGAAGGCTTAACACAAAAAAAGATTGTAAAATATCTCATGAATAATTGATTCTACTGATTACATATTAACACTTAAATATTTTAAATATGGTGGGTTAAATAAAATACATGATTTCAGCTAATTTCATCTGTTTATTTTGTTTGTTAGTTTGTTTTGAGGTGGTTACCAGAAAACTGAAAACTCTATTTGTGGCTAACATTTGTCTTGGACAGTGCTGGTCTAAAGAATTTGCTGACAGACTACATGGGACCTATTCTAGGTTGTTGCTCCCCTAGCATAATCTCCAGAAGAAATACCTTTTTGGTAAAGCAGTATGTTGACGTTAGAGTCAAGTCTATAATGACAAAATAAGAGATCCTAAAGAAAGAAGTGTGAAATCATGACTGGAAAACATAAAAGTTACACTGTTTTTACATGCTTGCCTGCCTCCTCAGCTACCAATACCCAACCCTCTCCTTTCCTCCCTCCTCACCCTGACCCAAATACACCTATGCTGTTTCTAGGCTAGGTATCCTATTATAAGAACCTGAGTATGCCTCTTATTAGACTCTTTTTTTTTTCTTTTTAAAGATTTTATTTATTTATTTATTTATTTATTTATTTATTTAATTTATTTGAGAAAGAGGAGAAAGAGAGAGTACACAAGCAGGAGCACCCAAGATTTTATGTATGTATGTATGTACATATGTGTGTATGTATGTATTTGAAAGAGATAGAGTGAACAAGGGAGAGAACACAAGCAGGGAGAGGGGCAGAGGAAGAGGGAGAAGCAGACTCCCTGTCAGGCAAGGATCACTATTTGGGGCTCAATCCCATGATCCCAAGATCCTGACCTGAGCCAAAGGCAGATGCTTAACTGACTGAGCCACCCAGGTGCCCCTGATTAGACTCTGAGTGGTCCCTTCTAGAGGAACATTTCATTGTATGACTCTGATAGGGTTCTGAGTAGCAAGAAACTTGATACAATAGAAAGTTTCATTCCAAGGTCTCAGGGACGGTCACTAGTCTGGAGAGATAGAGGAGGTAACCTTGGGTACCAGGCACAATATTGATAGGGATCCATAAGGAATGATTTAATGGCAGAAAGCTAAAAATTTATCCTCAAGGTGAACAACATTCAGGGACCTACCAGGGAATAAGGGGAGACAAGGATCTGCTGAAAGTCTGGGTTAACTGTTTGCTTTAAATGTCGTTAGGAGACGAGGATCAAGAAAATCTGGGGCACCTGGGTGGCTAAGGCATTTAAGTGGCTAAGTCAGTTAAGCGTCTGCCTTTGGCTCAGGGATTGAGCCCCAAGTGGGGCTCCCTGCTCAGTAGAGGGTCTGCCTTTCCCTCTCCCTTTGCCCTTCTCCCTGCTTGTGCTCTAAATCTTGTTCACTCTGTCTCTGTCAAAGAAAAAAAGAAAGAAAGAAAGAAAGAAAGAAAGAAAGAAAGAAAGAAAGAAAGAAAGAAGGAAGAAAGAAAGGAAGTTGGAGGGAGGGAGGGATGGAGGGAGGAAGAAAAAAGGACGGAAGAAAGGAAGGAAGAAAGAAAATCTGACTCATGTGAAAGGTAGAAAGGATTACCAGAAGTTCAATGTGACTAACCCAGGGAGGAATGAGTTGTTCTAAAGAGCAATTTAGTCCATCAATGTGTGTCAGTTCTGGGTGAGTGCCAATGTAAGAATGAATGCCATTTTGCAGGGCCAGGTTTATCAGTATTACTGTAGAGCAGAATATTATTACTTTTCTAATTCAGTAATGTTATTCTTTTTTTTCACTTATATGTCTTTGGGGGTTCAATAGCCCTAACTTTGGAGGCAATAGTTTAGGAGACAAAGCAATACAGTTTTGTGAAGTCTTTTGATAGTATAGATGTACCCTAACTCTCAATCATCTCCCTCTTGATGGATGGTTGTTTCTAATTAGGAGTGCCTCAAAACACACTATCATGCATATTCCTATAGGAGAATCCCAAAGGTGAGAAAATTTGGTCAAAGAGTTATTTTTCAAAGAGTTGTAGTAATGCATGCACCCAGTAGACAAGAATGTGCATTTTACCACCATACCCCCCCCAGTATTAGAGGTTATGACTTGTTTCAATTTTTGCCACTCCAAGAAAGGAAAATTGGTTCTTGGTTGTGTGGTAGTAAGTTTGAGTACTTTCTTGTTTATTGTCCTTTCTCATTTTCTCTTTGCTTGATCACTTATTTTGCTCATTAAAAATTTTTTTTTAAAATTTTTAAAAGATTTTATTTATTTATTTGACAGAGAGAGAGATCACAAATAGGCAGGTGGGCGATGGGGGAAGCAGGCCCCCCACTGAGCAGAGAGGCCATCTCAGGCTCCATCCCAGGACCTTGGGATCATGATGTGAGCCAAAGGCAGAGGCGTAACCCACTGAGCCACACAGGTGCCCCTTATTTTGCTCATTTTTATTACTTTTTGAAAAAATCAAATTATAAAAATTGTTTACATTACAGTTGTTAACCTTAAATCATATGTATTTTAAATGTTATCACAACTCTTTATCTTTTGAGGTTTGATGGTGAATCTTGCCAGCAAAATACTTTAAGCTTTAACAAAGCCATGTGTATTTGCAGGGAGGAAAGATTTTTCCTCTACCCTCTTGGTAGAACTTGGAGTTCTGCAAACTAAACTGGCAAAGACAGACTAACAGGAAGAAAGCTGTAAAATTTTCTTTTTAATTTTACATTCACAGGGGTCCACAGAAAAAAGTAAAAACTCAAAGAAGTGGTTAGGCTTGAGAGCCTCTATGCTATTTTAATGAAGGAGAATAAATTGTGAAATGACTAGACAAAGGAAGAGGAGTTTGGGTTTCCAGGAGTGGTAAATTGTAGGAATGGGGGAAACTAACGGTAGATAAATGTCATTTAGTAAGACTTTTTTATGCCAGTGCCAACTCCATCTCCAGTGCTAAGGGATGTTCTCCTCCTTTGGGTACTAGAGAAGAAAGGAACATCTTCACAAAGGGAAATTTATGCCCTGCTTTTGTTAGATGGGGGAAGGTAGAGTTCTTCCTGTGTTTTGTTTCTCAGTTGCCTTCAGCTCAAAATTCTGAAGTGTTGGCATGGCTTATGCATCTTCTATTTTATGGCTTTTAAGTTTCCTTCCTTCCTTAAGAAATCTTTTATCTAAAGTCACAGTTATTCTTCTAATTTTTCTCCCAATACACTTTTGCTATATTTTTTATATTTCAACCTATAATTCTTGTAGAATTTATCTGCCATATGGTGCCAGGTAGATGCCTAACTTTTTATCTTCCAGATAGATAGCCTTCTCTTACCAATTAATGAATGAAAATATTCCTTGCTCACTAAACTGAAATGCCACCCTTATATTAATATTCCAAGTACAGTTGAATTTTTCTGCATTCTCTATGTATTTATCTTTTTATGCTAATAATTTTTTCCATTACAACTCCTTGATCATAATAGCTTTGTGTTAAGTTTTACTATCTAGTAAGACACATTGCCTACTACCAGCTTCTGCTACTCTTCTTCTCTAAACCATTCTTAAATATTCATCTTCCATTTGTAAATATTGAAATCATTTATATTCTCAGATTTTTTACATATCCTGTACTTAAAAAAATTTTATTTCTAGGCATTTTATTGTTCTTGTCAGTCATGTTGCTTGTGATAAGAACCTTTCAAAGTAAGTTCTAGGAGCTCTTCTGCCAAAGCACTTTGTGTTGGCTCTTATGTGTGAACTGATGACCATTGGTCCCAGAAGTGTTTTTGTCTTGTTTTCTGCAACATATAGTGTTAGCAGGAGGATAGCAGGGAAGAGAGAAGGTTATATTAGATATGATTCAAATTTTCTATGGGGCAGTTCTCAGTTAATTCAGATTACTGAGGGGTTATTGGAAACTAAATAAGACACTTTTGTGGGTTTTTTTTCTTCAGCTTTTGTAGCTTTTAGTAAGAGGAATACTCATATCAATGTATTTTACTTAATTTAAAAAATGTATTAGGTATCTAAATGCACAGCTTGATGGCCTGATTTGTTAGATTTAAGTATATCCTGTAGTGAATATTTTCTTTTTTTTTAATGTATATTTTTAAAAGATTTTATTTATTTATTTGACAGAGAGAGAGAGAGATCACAAGTAGGCAGGCAGAGAGAGAGAGGGGGAAATATGCTCTCTGGCAGAGAGCCCAATGCGGGACTTGATTCCAGGACCCTGAGACCATGACCTTAGCTGAAGGCAGAGGCTTAACCCACTGAGCCACTAAGGTGCCCCTGAATATTTTCTTTAAAATGTTCTTAAGTCTAATTACTTAGGCTCTTTGATTTAGTCAGTGGGTATTTATTGCAGGTCCTCTTTGTTAATGAAATGCTATAGCATTACTTGAATACTGGTTGTATTAAAAAATCATCTATATACACTCTTGGTATGGGAGTAACAGTTTAAAAAGTGCAAATCACCTGATATTCCACTAAATAATAACAAGAAAGAAGAGTAGCAGAAGCTGGTAGTAGGAAATGTGTCTTACTAGATAGTAAATAATAAACACAAGCCCTAGACAATTTATACAATAAAGCCTGGCTAGTCCTCTGCGAAAAAAATATGTCAGTGACTTTAAGGGACCTTCCATTGGGGATGAGAAATTAATATAATTGGTTTGACTGATGGCAGGCTGCTAGTGATAACTTTGTCAACATCTTGGTGGAAGAAATTGAATTTATTTAGAGTCCAAAAAGAAGAACTGAGTAAGGAAAACTCAGAGGAAAACACTAAAACAAAAGTTAACAGTTAAAATAAGTTAAAACAAAACTTATGCCTATACAGTTATATAAAAAAATCATATTTTTTTATATTTTATGATTGTCTTGGGGGCTTTTCAAGGGCAATTTGAATATTTAACTTTGCTTTCAGATTAACTTGAGAACTTAATTCCTGTGAAGGATGAAATTTAATGGTGGGAAGTTGCCAAGAATTATGAGAGACATATGAAAATATGACATCATTTCTGCATTCAAAGAACTTGAAGGAGCAATGTATGTAATGTGGCCATATTAAATACATTAAATAATGCATTAAATAATGACATTAAATAATACAACATATCATGGATGATAAAATGTGTGGTCAAACCATTACCATATAATTATTGAATGAATGTATGAATGAATGGAGACAGACTATTCAAACATTATACTTTTATACGTTTATCAAGTCTGATTCTGTATCTAGAACATACAATTTCTAACAATTTCTTTTAAAAAACAGTTAAAATTGCAAGAGTAAAAGATGTTTTTATTTTAAAAATTCAACTGGTTATAAAGCAGAAGATAAAAAGTCTCTTCACATCTCCATTCACCAATCTGACTACCAGAGGTAACTTTTTACAATCTACTGTCCATCTGGAAACTTTGTATGCCATGCACATACACATATTTTTAAATGATACAATATATAGTCCTTCTACAGTTTTTTTTAAATATTTCATTTGAGTACCTACTGACCTACATCTTTATGTTTAGTTCCTGTACAGTGACGAGTTTATCAGATCCTCAAGTATCATAACTTATTTAATCATTTCCTTATTGATAAACACGTTATTTCCTATTTTCCACAGTTAAACACAGTACACCTGTTAATAGCTTTATACTCCCTTCTGTCAGAGTATATGTAAAACAAATTATAGAAATCTAATCTTCCAAATTGTAGTCTTGACAGAAGCCGAAGGTGTTCTGTCACGGCTTGGTTTGAAATGATCTGTAAAGGTAAATCAATACTATTAGATGTGAGGATCATCTGGTGGCAACGTCAAAATCAGAGTTGTTTAGTTTCCTTTTTAGAGGGGTTTGGGGCTAAAAAATGTTCAGTCTTTTCTTTCCTTTCTTACAGATCCCAGACGCCCCCCCCCCCCCCCCCCGCAAGCAGTCCTTGGTAAAGGAAAAGGACACTGTTCTCCTAAGAATCTCACAGGACAACTACGTAATAATCATGTAAAATAGTCTCTTATCGGAGGCCGTGGGGGGGGGGGTGGTTAAGATTTGTCGCCTTCTAACACTTATCCTTAAGTATTTTATTTGGTACCCGGAACTCGTTAGACCACCACTTACTTTCAATTTGTGATTGGAATAAGCGTGATTGGTGCACTTGGCTTTTTGTCTTCTTCAAACAGGGGAGGGGAGGTTAAATGTCCCGACTGTACGGGAATTGAGGCGGCCCAGGGAAAATGGGTTTGCGCAGGATTTGTTTTTTCCTCTTCGCTGTAGTTGTTTACGCGGGGGCGATGGGAGGAGTAAAAACGTCAGGGCCCCATTAGTGCTTTTATTCTCTCCAGTCCCTGAAGGAACTAAACTTCAGTGCGTCTCTGTCCATTTCACAAACAAGAAGATCCTCTCAAGAGTCACCGGGCAGAAACGCCGACTCTACGCCGGGACTCTTCTATGACCTGTGAAGTAAGAACACAGACAAAAGACACTGAAGCGCAGGCAGCACAACAGAGCTATCGCACTCCTCCAGCGAAAAGCGGGGCGTGCTTCACCCACCCCCATGTCCCGCGATGTCGCGGGCCCCGCCCCACAGGAGGCGGAGCCTATCGCACCTTCCGGATTGCAGGCGGAAGTAGACGAATTTGAATCTTGTGGACCGTTGGATGGGGCTGCTCGCGGTCGGCTTTGCGGCTCCGCGAAAGAAGGGAAAAGTGACACGACCGTTCTGGAACTTCTGCCCAGCGCGCCTTGGTGAGTGAATAGAGAACGGGAAGTAACTGAGTATTCCAGGGACAGAATTCGGGCCGTTGGATGGGACAGGGGTCGAGAGGCGGGACAGCGCAGCGGAGGCCTCGGAGTGCCTTTGGGGGTGTCGGGTGGTGGGGTTGGGCTGGAATTCGGGGCGCTGGGAAGCGTCTCCCAGGACCGCGCACACGAGCCAACTCGGAACATACTGAGGATTCCGAGGTCCCCCGCCCCCGAGATTAAGCCTTGTTTAATCTTTCTGGTAAACACAGTTTAGTATTTCCGCCAGTTGGACTCGAATGCTGAAGCTGAACGGTAGTTAGATCTAATTGCGAAAGCGTTACGACAGGTAAAAGAATCTTCCTTTATTAAAGATGGAAGGTTGGGGGCAGGTTTAGAATGAGGAGTGCTGTACTGTACCTGGCTCCGAGTTCCTCCTAAGAGGGATACTCAGAGTAGTCTTTATTTCTCTGGACCGCAGGGAAGTGACAGTCTTTGAAATGCCCGGTGGGGATTTAAACTGAAATCTGAGCATCCTTTGTATATAAAACCCGGATATTTTTCTTTCACGATCGACATTTTTCTTGTACCGCAAAAATCCGAGGCTCTTGGTCATTTAAACTGACTACAGTAACAGCGGTAAGTCATAAAGGTTTTAGTTTGGTAACAATAGGGATAAGGTTTAGCTAATTCCACGGATCTTGCCTTTTCACATCCTCCATTCATTGGCCAACAGGGTTATTGTGGAGTTATTATGGAAGCATTCTACTGATGTTTCCAGAATTGGATTTTCTTTATTTTTTTTGTTTGTTTTGGTTTTTGTTGTTGTTGCTTTATTTTATTTTATTTTATTTTATTTTATTTTATTTTTATTGTTTTTGGTGATGAACTGCCTCAAATATCAAACGCTGTTTAACCACATAGGAAAGTCTGCCTTCTTCTGGAATAGTTTAAATGTGTACCCTACATCTAAAATATAAATGAGTTTAAATGTATAGAAATTTTACATCTTGCCTTATTGAACAATCAGACTAATATTGTGTTGATTTAGAGAAACCGATATTTTAATGTTCCTTTTAAGATTTTAACACCAGGGTATCGTACCATAAAAATGTATAAATATCTTTTAAAAAGTAGACATTTCACATCTATTACTGGCTGCTCCTACTCTCCCATCCCTGCTAGTGAACTTTTGTTTCATTATTAGCCAGGAAAAAATAGATTTAAATACTCAGTATTTATGATTGTCGAGATTTGCGTAAGATTGCAGTGGAGACGTTAGCTGTACTTTCCTAAGAATTGCAGACAGCTGTTCTGCTCATTTTACGCGAGCTACCAGGAAATAGTAATTAAAAAAAAATTAGTTCCTACATTTTAATATGTTTCTTGGTCTTACCTGAACTTTTTCATTTATATTTGCTCTATCTACCTAAATCATTAGCGAATTTCAAATTTTATTGTGTACATATTACTTTGAAGGGTTCGTTAGGTGCTGATTCGTACGCTTTTAAAAATATTTATTTAGGGGCGCCTGGGTGGCTCAGTGGGTTAAAGCCTCTGCATTCGGCTCAGGTTATGATCTCAGGATCCTGGGATTGAGCCCAGATCTCAGGGTCCTGGGATAGAGCCCGACATCGACGGGCTGTCTGCTCAGCAGGGAGCCTGCTTCCTCCCTCTCTCTCTGCCTGCCTCTCTGCCTACTTATGATCTCTGTCTGTCAAATAAATAAATGAAATCTTTAAAAAAGAAAATAAAGATTTATTTATTTGAAAGTGAGAAAGTCCCAAGCAGACTCCATGCCTAGTGCAGAGCCCATCGTGGCCTTGATCTCCCAGCCCATGAGATCACCATCTGAGTAGAAACCAAGAGTCAGTAGCCCAACCAGCTACTCCCCGCTGACAAGAGTTTTAAGAGCACTGCATTGATCTTTCCTAGAGAGGCATTATAATATACTGTTAAGGGCAAGGAACTGGAGTCACATTGCCTCAGTTCAAATTTCATCTTCACCAGTTGGTAGTTGTATGACCCAAGCAAGCTGCTTTATCGTTCTGTGTTTCAAATCCCTGACCTGTGTTAATGGGATAATAACAATACCTACCTTGTAGGATTATTGTGAGAGTCAAATGACTCAACACAAAAAAATCTTAGTGTGTGGCACATAGTAAATGATACATATATCTTCAATTATACTGAGTTACCTAGCATTGTACGAGCCACATTACATACATTATCTCAATCTTCACATATAACATTGCAATATTTACTATTTTCAGATAAGAAAATGGAGGCTACGAGGGTTCAGTCCTTACACAACTACCAAAATGTTTGAACCAGGTTCAGAAACTATATTTAATTATAAAGTTTATGTCTCTTTTTTGGTCATTATTATTTTAAATAATGCTTCCAGCCTCTCAGCAGTCCATCCTTTCAAATACTGCCTTTTACAAATCTCTGATCACTCCTCTTTTTCTACCACATATAATTCAAGATTTCTTAACTTTTTAATTTTTTACAAAGCCCTTGTCAGTCTGGTTCCAACCTCTAAAAGCTTCATAATACTCCATCACTCTTTTCCAACCTGTGATGTTTCTATCCGTACTAGTACCATTGTCCAAATCTGTTCTCTCTCATTTTTATATATATATATACTTTGCCATCAACTTTTTTAGGTCCCTGTAAGATTTTACCCAGTGTGTTTCCAGTACTTTCCTAGACTTCCCCAGGCAGAGTGTTTCCTCAGTGCAGTTTAGTTGTAAACATAGCACTAGACTGAGAGCTCTTGTCCTCTTTGTCTTTATATCTGCAATTCTTGGTACAGGAACAGTGAGTGTCTTTGTACTCTGTAACTGTATATGTTTCATGAGTGCTTGTTATTTTAACAATTTAACACATTGTTGTGAAATACAGAGGAAGGTTGTTTTGTTTTTAAACTTTTTTTCTGAAGTGATTGAATGTAATTCTGAATAGTTTAGTAGAGATTTTAGTGATACCATATGGTTTGTAAATTTCACAAATAGAGAAAAACATGTATAGAAATTGTAGGTTCAGAAGACATTTCAAGTGGCAAAAAATTATAAGTACTCTTTACTAACATTCACAGAACTCCAGATGCTTTATACATGCTTTCTCACTTATTCCTTATAGCAACTTTACTATTATCCCCATGTTAAGATGAAGAAACTAGTCATCAAAAGATTTAGTAACTTAAAAAAATTTTTTTTTGCATTTAATTTTCTCCTGGTGGAATTTTTTTAGAGTAAGAATAAATGTTTAGTGTAATTAGATGGTAAACTATATAATCGAGAGGTACATAGGTGAGTATTCATTTCTATGTTAATTCAATCCTAAATTAAGAAAATACTGGGGAGTGAAAAAACAGCAAAATTTCCCTTTCCTTTTGAGTTTGAGTAGCTGTTACTTGATCTCTTTGCCCATAATCATTTCTTTAAAAAGCTGCCCCAAAATACAGGGACATCATTCTAAAGACCATTGAGTAGGGTTTGGTCTAAGGAACTTATGATCCTAAAATGCTCCCATTCCACACACTTCTCCAGCCAAAGTAGTACCAGATATTTGAATAAGAGCTGAATATCTAGACCACTCACGTTATTTCTTCTTGAATTTTGGAATTGAAATACCAAAAACTACTGGAGCCAAGCCAGAAAGGTCCTTATACTGCTGAGATCACAGTGGAATCATGAATAAGAAAGTGTGGCAGACGAAGCCAATAAACAGTGGGGGAGGGCAACGTGTTTTCCAGAGACTAGTTATAAAAGTCAGTCAAACTGGGGCATCTGGGTGGCTCAGTCATTAAGCGTCTGCCTTTGGCTCAGGTCATTGATCACAGGATTCTAGGTTCAAGCCCCAAATCACACTGGACTTGCTGCTTAGCAGGAAGCCTGTATCTCCCTTTCCCACTCCCCCTGCTTGTGTTTCCTCTCTTGCTGTGTCTGTCTCTCTGTGTCAAGTAAATAAAATCTTTTTTTTTTTTTTTTAAGATTTTATTTATTTGACAGATCGCAAGTAGGCAAAGAGGCAGGCAGAGAGAGAGAGGAAGGGAAGCAGGCTCCCTACTGAGCAGACAGCCCGATGTTGTCGGTGTCGGTCTCTATCCCAGGACCCTGGGATCATGACCTGAGCCAAAGGCAGAGGCTTTAACCCACTGAGCCACCCAGACACCCCAAGTAAATAAAATCTTAAAAAAAAAAAAAAGTAAAACATAACTTTATTGCTTTTCCTTTTGTTGTTAAGACTATTTTTTTAGAGTAGTTTAAGCTTGATAGCAAAAATGAGGGAAAGATAATGATTTTCCCCACACATGCATAGCCTCTCCCGTTATCTATATACCCCACTAGAGTGGTACATTTGTTGAAATTGTTGAACCTACACTGACACGTGATAAGTACTCAAAGTTCGTAGTTGAAATTACAGTTCGCTTTTGATTTTGTGCATTGTTTGGATCTGGACAAATGGATAATGACAAGTGTCCATCATTATGATATCATACAGAGTATTTTCACTGTTGTAAAGATCCTCTACACTCCTCCACTTTTCCCAACCACTGATCTTTCTACTGCCTTCAGAGTTGTGTCCTTTCCAGAATATCCAATAATTGGAATCATACGGTTTGTAGCCTTTTCAGATTGTCTTCTTTCACTTTGTAATATGCATTGAAGTTTTCTCCACATCATTACATGGCTTGATAGCTCATTTCTTTTGATCCATAGTTTGTCTGGATGATCCATAGTTTCCATTAACCTACTGAAGGACATCTTATTTGCTTCTAAAGGTTGGCGTTTGTGAATAAAGATGCTGTGAACATGGGAATGCTTTGACTTTGATGTAAGTTTTGACCTCCTTTGGGTAAATATTAAGGAGCATGATTGCATAACTGAGGTAAATTCCACTTGGTTGTGGTGTATAATTTTTTAAATAAATTGTTAGACTTGATCTGCTAATATTTTGTTGAGGTTTTTTGCATCCATGAGAGATAATGGTCTGAAATTCTTTTGTGATGTCTTTGACATTGGTATGAGGGTAATGATGGTAGTTTATAGCTTCCTAAGCTAGGAAGCATTCCTTCTGCTTCTATCTTCTGAAAGAGGTTGTAGAGAATTGGTATAATTTCTTCCTCAAATGTTTGGTAGGATTCACCAGCGAACCCATCTGGGCCTGGTGCTTTCTGTTTTGGAAGGTGATTAATTACTGATTCAGTTTCTCTGATACAGTCCTAGTCAGAGTGTTTATTTCTCCTTGTGTGAGTTTTGGCAAATTGTCTTTCAGGGAATTGGCCCATTTCATCTGGATTTGTGTGCATAGAGTTCACGGTATTCCTTTATTTTATATATTTTTTAAAGATTTTATTTATTTCTCAAAGAGAGAGAGAGAGAGAGAGTGCAAGCACAAGCAGGGGGAGTGGCAGGCAGAGGAAGAAGCAGGCTCCCTGCCTAGCAAGGAGCCCAATGTGGGACTCCATCCCAGGACCCTGGATTGTGACCTGAGCCAAAGGCAGACACCTAACTGGCAGAGCCACCCAGGCATCTTCATCACCTTTATGATATTTTTAATGCCATAGGATCTGTCATGATATCCCTTCTTTAATTTCTTATATTAGTAATTTGTGTCCTTTCTGATTTTTTTCTTAGCATATCTAGAAATTTTTTTCTTAGCACATCTAGGCTTCATGGGTCTTTCCAAAGAACCAGCTTTGGTTTTGTTTCTCTAGTGATTTCTTGTTTTCAATTTCATTTATTTCCGCTCTAAATCTTATTACTTATTTTCTTCTACTTAATTTTGATTTAATTTCTTTTTATAGTTTTCTACAGTAGAAGCTTAGATGAGTCATTTTAGATCTTTTCTAATATTATTCAATGATCTAAGTTTCCCTCCAAGCCCTGTTTCACAGCATCCCTCAAATTTTATTGAGTTGTGTTTTCATTTTCATTTAGTTCAAAATATTTTGTATTTTCTCTTGAGATTTCCTTTTTGATTCTTGTGTTGTTTAAAATTGTGTTGTTTAATCTCTACATATTTTTCAGATTTCCCAGCTATCTTTCTGTTACTCATTTTTAGTTTAATTCCATTGTGGTCTGAGCAGACATTGATTTCGATTTTAAATTTGTTAAGGACTGTCTTACGGCCTAGTATATAGTCTGTCTTGGCATGTGCTCTATGTAAGCTTAAGAAGAATATGCATTCTGCTGTTGTAGGATAAAGTAGTCCATTCTATCTAGTTGTTTCATGATGATGTTCAGTTCAACTATCAGTTCTTTACTGATTTTTCCTACTAGATCTGTCCATTTCTGATAGAGCGATGTTTAAGTCTCCAACTGTGGTTATGGATTTACTTGTTTCTCTTTATAGTGCAATTGGTTTTTGCTTCCCATAGTTTTCCTCACATAATTTAACATAGTTAAACATAGTTCTTAGGTGTATACATATTAAGTATTGTTACATCTTCTTGAAGAGTTGATCCCTTTGTCATTATTTAATGCCCTATTTATCCCTTGTAATTTCCTTACTTTAAAGTCTGCTTTGTCTGAAATTATATAGCTACTCCTGCTTTCTTCTGATTAGTCTTAGCATGTTTTATTTTTCTCCATCCATTTATGTTTAATATTTAAAGTGGATTTTTTGGTAGAAAACATATAGTTGGGTCTTATTTTTTTATCTGGCCTGACAAATCTGTCTTTTAATTGGTACATTTAGACCGTTGACATTCAACATGACTGTTGAGATAGTTGGATTAATGTCTATTCTATTTGTGACTGTTTTCTATTTGCTGCCTTTGTTTTTTGTTCCTATTTGTCTCCATTCTTTTTCTGCCTTTTGTGGTTTTAATTAATCATTTCATATGATTTTTTTTTCCAGATATTAGCTATATTTCCAGATATTAGCTGAATTTCCTTTCTAACTTTTTAGTGGTTGTCCTAGAATTTGCAGTATGCATTTACAATTAGAATAATAATTGAACATTGTTGGTTTTATTTTGTTATTTTTTATTTTTTAAAGATTTTATTTATTTATTTGACAGAGAGAGATCACAAGTAGACAGAGAGGCAGGCAGAGAGAGAGAGAGAGGAAAGCAGGCTCCTTGCTGAGCAGAGAGCCTGATGCGGGACTCGATCCCAGGACCCTGAGATCATGACCTGAGCCGAAGGCAGCGGCTTAACCCACTGAACCACCCAGGCGCCCTGGTTTTGTTATTTTGAACAAACTGTTCTCTGTTAGGTCAATTAAGAATAAGGAAAATAAAAGTTTTTATTTTACATTCACTTATTCCTTATTTGATGATCTTCTTTTCTTTATGTAGATCTGAATTTCTGAATATTATCTTCCTTTTCTTTCAAGAATTTCTTTTAACATTTCTTATAAAGCAGGTATATTGGCAACAAATTCAGTTTTTATTTGAGAAATATCTTTTTTTTTTTCTTTTTTTAAGAGGGAGTTGTGCATGTGTGCAAGTTGGGGTTGGGGGGCAAAGGGAGAGGGAGAGAGAAAATCCCAAGCAGGCTCCATCCCAGCTCAGAATCTGATGCAGGGCTCCATCTCGTGACCCTGAGATCATGACCTGAGCCAAAATTAAGTCAGATGCTTAACCAACTGAGCCACCCCAATGCCCCTTCTTCTTCACTTTTGAAGGATAATTTTGCAAGATACAGAATTCTGGATTGGATTTTTTTTTTTCCTCAACACTTCTTGCCTGCATGGTTTCTGAGGCAACATCAGATGTAATTCCTTCCTTTGTTCCTTTATAAGTAAGGTGTTTTTTTTCTTTATTTTTGATTTTCTGTAGTTTGAAATGAGATACCAAGGTATAGTTTTTTGGCATTTATTCTGTTTGGTGTTCTCTGAATATAGTAGATCTGTGGTTTGATGTTTGACAGTGACTTGTCATTAATTTATTTTAAGCTTTTTTTTTTTTTTTTTGAGCTTGAACTCATGACCCCAAGATCAAGAATCATATGCTCTATCATTTGACCCAGCCAGGCATTTATCATTAAAATTGTTTCAGATATTCCTTCTGTTCTTTCCTCTCTTAGAGTATTCCCAAAATGTTTATGTTACATCTTCTGTATTGTCCCAAGGTCCTTGGATATTTTATTCTGTTTTTTTGTTTTATTTTTCTTTTTTCAATGTTTGTTCTCTTTGTTCAGTTTTTGTTGTTGTTTTGTTTTTTTTTTAAAGATTTTATTTATTTATTTATTGGACAGAGAGATCACAAGAAGGCAGAGAGGCAGGCAGAGAGAGAGAAGGAAGCAGGCTCCCCACTGACCAGAGAGCCCGATGCGGGGCTCAATCCCAGCACCCCAGGATCATGACCTGAGCCGAAGGCAGAGGCTTAACCCACTGAGCCACCCAGGTGCCCCTCTTTGTTTAGTTTTAAAGTATCTGTTGAGATATCTTCAGGCTCAGAAATTCTTTACTTAACTGCATCCAGTCTGCCTGGAATCCCATCAAAGACATTCTTCATTTTTGTTACAGTGTTCTTCGACCTCTAGCATTTCTTTGGTGCTTGCTTAGGATTTTCATCTTTGTTCTTACATTGCCATCTGTTCTTATATACTATATAGTTTATCTGTTATAGCCCTTAGCATATTGATCAGAGTTGTTTCAAATTCCCAGTCTGGTAATTGCAACATTCCTACCATGTCTGGTTTAGATGTTTGCTCTATCTTTTTGAATTGTGCCTTTTGCCACAATGATTTGTAATTTTTTCTTGATAGCCAGACTGGGTAAATCGCTATAAATAGGCTGTTAGTAGTGTTGTGTTAAGGTATGGGTGAAGGGAAAGAGTTCAGTAGTCTTATGATTAGGTCTTAGTCTTTTCATGAGCTTATGTCTGTGAACTTACATGTATTTCTCAACTTACCCCATCTTCCCCCTCATATGAGATAGGATGGCTAGAGTAGCTTGGAGTCAGTTACTTCCTTTTCCCCAGGTCAGTTAGGCTCTGATAATACCCTAGTAGGTTAGGCTCTGGTTAACTAGTTTCTCCTGAGGGCAGGCCTTAGTGAGAAGAATGGAATGCTTTGACATATTTCAGAATGGTACCTTTTCCCTTCTTCTGCCAGAATGACAAGATTTTTTTTTCATGATATTTACTGTGGGATTGTGATTGAGATCCTGGTCAAGTTCCTGGTGATAAATCTCAATAATATTGGGGGGAGTCCCCATAACTGGATTCCCCTGATGTTTTTAACGCCTAAATTGTCAACACTGAATCTCCAGCCATTACTCAATTACAGTTCAGGTTTTCCTATCCCAGCACTGGATCCCACTGTGGTTCCAGCTGGTAAGTCTCTGCTAAAGTAAGTTGTGACTCCTTGTACTCACCTATCTTGGGGGCAGTGGTTTTTCTGGTCCCTCCCTACCTTTTACTGATCTAAAAAATTGTTGACTTTTTTTTTTTTTCCAGTCTTTTCAGCTCTTGCTGTTAGGATGGAGTGGGGACTTAACAACCTGCTCACATTCTGCTTTTCTTTTTAATTTAAGCTAATATCTTTATTTTTAACAAAGATACTAGTTTTATGTATCTTTCAGGTAATTGAATTTGTATAGAGTAAAATTCACCCATTTATGGATATAGTTTACTTTTTTTTTTAAGATTTTATTTATTTACTTGACGGAGATCACAAGTAGGCAGAGAGGCAGGCAGAGAAAGAGGGGGAAGCAGGCTCCCTGCCGAGCAGGGAGCCCGAGATGCGGGGCTCAATCCCAGGACCCTGAGATTATGACCTGAGCCGAAGGCAGAGGCTTTAACCCACTGAACCACCCAGGTGCCCCTATAGTTTACTTTTAATAAAGGTATTCCATTATATGAATATACCTCAGTTTATCATAACCAATGTCTGTTGATAGGCAGTTAGGTTGTTTATTATGGCTTTTGGCTATAAGAGTAAGACGTTTTTTAGCCACTATGGACATGTCTTTATTACTATTGGCTGCATCATACGATAGGTGTACATTTAGCTTTATTGAAATAAAATTCACTCATAAAATTAAGTATTTTAACCATTCAGTGACATTTAGTACATTCACAATGTTGTACGATCACCATCACTTTGATCTAGTTTCAAAACATTTTTATCACCCCGAAAGGAAAACTCTTACCCATTAGGCAATCATTCTATATATTCTATTCCCCCAGTTCCTGGAAACCATAATTTTGCTTTCTGTCTCTATGGATTTACGTGTTCGGGTTATTTCATATAAATGGGATTATATAATGTGTGACCTTTTATTTCTGACCTTTTCACATAGCTTATTTCTAAAGTTCATCCATGTTGTAGCATATATCAATGCTTCATTCTTTTTTATAGCTGACTATTACATTCTATAGATATACCACATTTTGTATACCATCAGTTTAATGGACAAATGAGTTATTTCCATTTTTTAGCTATTGTGAATAGTATTGTTACAAACATGTGTTTACAAGTTTTTGTTTGAAAATCTCCTTTCAGTTCTTTTGGGTAAGTACCTAGTGTAATTACTGGGTGATATGGTAGTTCTACATGTGATGTGTAGAGCAACTGCCAGACTATTTTCTATAGTAGGTTCTCCATTTTACATTCCCATTAGCAATATATGAGGTTTCCAATTTCTCTCTATTCTTGCTTTTTTAAAAAAAATTTTAAGATTTTATTTATTTATTTGACAGAGAGATACCAAAAGGAGGGGAAGTGACAGGCAAAGGGAGAGGGAGAAGCAGGCTCTCTCATGAGCAAGGAGCCTGACATAGGGCTTGATCCCAGGACCCTGGAATCATGACCTGAGTGGGAGGCAGATGCTTAACCAACTGAGCTACCCAGGCACCCATCTATATTCTTGCTTTTTAAATTATAATCACTGGAGTGGACATCAAGTGGTATCTCATTGTTGTTTTAATTTGCATATTCCTAATGACTAATGATGTTAAGCATCTCTTTAGGTGCTTATTGATTGTATAAATATTTTCTTTAGAGAAATGTCTATTCAGACCATTTGCCTGTTTTTAAATTTGGTTGTCATTTTGTTGTTGAGTTTTAAAAGTTTCTTACCTATTTCTGGATGCTTGCTCTTTATCAGGTATATGATTTCCAAATATTTTTTCCCATTTTGTGGATTGTCTTTTTATTCTCTTGATTGTGTAGTCCAAATTATTTTGGGCTTTTTTGTTTGTTTTTGTTTTTTGTTTGTTTGCTTATGGCTTTGATGTCACATATGAGAAACCATTGCCAAATTCAAGGTCATGACGATTTACATAACCCTGTGGTTTTTCCTCTAAGATTTTTACACTTGTTGCTCTTACGTATTAAGCATTCAGTCTGTTTTGAGTTAATTTTTGCATATAGTGCAGGGTGGGGATCCAGCTTCATTCCAGGTTACCCATTTGTCCTAGCACCATTTATTGAACAGACGGTTCTTTCCATATTGAATACTCATGGCACACTTGTCAAAAATTCATTGATCATAGATGTATGGCTTTATTTCTATACTGTTCTTTTCATTTGATCTATATGTTTATACTCATGCTAGTGCTAACCTGTTCCAGTTTCTATAACTGTGGTGGTCAGTGTCCAAATTGGGAAGTACAAATCACTTGGTTTTTATTTTTTGGTTTTGACTATCCAAGGATCCTTGAAATTCATATGTGGAGGGGCACTCCGCAGTTTTGTGGGTTTTTTCCCCAGCTTTCCTTCTTTCATTTGTTTGTTGGTCTTGTTGTATTTCTTTTTGAAACTGTATATTGAACTCCCAAGCTCATTTTCTGAGGCCAGCATTACCCTGAAACCAAAGCCAGATAAGGACACTACAAGAAAAGAAAACTACAGGCCAATATCCCTGATGAGTATAGGTGAAAAAATTCTCAACAAGATACCCCACAAACCAAATTTAACAGCACATTAAATGTTAATGTAGTTCCAGTAGTTTAATGATCCAGTAGTTCCACATCTGGATAGTAACCCAAAGAAAAGGAAAACACTTAATTCTAAAAGATACCTACATCTCTAGGTTTATTGCATTATTTAAAAGATGTGGAAACAACCCAAGTGTGCTTCTATAAATGAATAGATAAAAAAGATATGGGGTGTGTGTGTGTACACTTTGGAATATTACTCTGGCATAAAAAATGAGATCTTGCCATTTGTGACAACATGGATGGGTCTAGAGGGTATTATGCTAAGTGAAATAAGTGAGAGAAAGGCAAATACCTTATGATTTCACTTATATATGGGATCTAAAAAACAAAACAAAAAAAACAAAAAAACAGAAATAGATTTTTAAATACAAAGAACAAATACAGAGAACAATCTGATGGTTGCCAGAGCAGGGGGGTATGAGAGGGAGTGGGTAGAATAGGTGTAGAGGATTAAGAGGTACAAACTTAGATTTATAAAATAAAGAAGTCATGAGGGATGAAAAGTACAGTATAGGAAATATAATCAGTGATATTATATGGCGAGAGTAATGATTTATTTTGATGAGCATTTTGTAATGTTTGTAAATGTTGAATCACTATGTTGTACATGTGAAATTAATACTGTATGTGAGCTATACTTCAATTTAAAAAAAAAAATCATACACCATGATCAAGTGGAATTCATTCCAGGTGCAAGGATGGTTCAATCTATGCAAATCAGTAAATGTGTAACATCAAATGAATTGAACGAGAAATAAACATCAAGTGGTCATATCAATAGATCCAGATAAAGCATTTAAGAAAATTTAACATCCTTTCATGATAAAAATTGTCAACAAATTGAGTACAGAAGGAACGTATCTCAACATATTAAAGCCCAAACATAATAATCCCACAGTTAAAATACTCACTGGTGAAAGGTTGGAAGCTTTTCCTGTAAGATCAGGATTAAAACAGGAGTGCCCACTATCACCATTCCTATGTAATATGGCTGGAATTCTTAGCCTGAGCAGTCAGGTAAGAAAAAGAAATAAAAGGCATCCAAATCAGAAAGGAGGAAGTAAAATTGTCTAATTTGTAGATGACGCAATCTTATATATTGAAAATCCGGAAAATCTCACCAAAAAATTTTTGGAATAGCCATCCAGCTGTAACAAGAAAGGAATCTGGCTTACTTCATTGTATTAGTTTTCTGTTGCTGTGTGACAAATCAGCCCAAAACTTTGTGACTTAGAACAACAAACATTATCTCACAGTTTCTGTGGGTCAGAAATTTGGGAGCAACTTAGCTGTGTTATCCTGGCTTAGGGTCTCCCATGAAGTTACTTTCTTTGTTAGCTAGTTGTCAGTTATATGAAGGCTTAATTGGTGTTGGAGGATTTGCTTCTAAAATGCCTCACTCTTTCTAAGTAGGCCTTTCCAAGGAGCATCTTCAAAGTCTTTATATCCTGACAGCTTCCTCCATGACAGAGAGTAAGGAGGAAGTCACAGTGACTTTTATGACCTAGTCATACATTGTCATTTCTGCGAACCTCTTTGGTAGAAGCAAGTTACTCCCTCAAGGAGAGGGAAATCAGGCTTCACCTTTTGAAGGGAGGAGTATCACTGATTGACCAAATAGAAGTAAGTAGTAGAAGAGACTCAGAATACTTTTTGACAATGGCTTCTTGGAACTCTTCATTAAATTGTTCATGGTGTCTCAAGGAAGGAGAGAATAGTTTGCTATTATTTAGAAGATCAAGTCTTTTGAGACTAGGGCTGTTAATTGAGACATAGATTTACTTAACCTTATTTTCCTACTTCTGTAAAGTTTTATAAGCGAGATAAACACGACACCAGGCGAGGTAGGCGCAAGGCAAGATTTATTAAAGGTACTCTCCGGTGAAGTTCCAGGGTTCAGGAGAAGTAGAGCCAGGAAAGTTGTGCTGGGAGGAGATGGGCACCCTCAGGCGAGGTTCTGAGACTCTGGAAAGCAGAGTGGGGGGGGGGAAGTCCCACTGGGAGGGAGTTGGCGGGGGTCTTTTATCTGTTTCCCGCATAGGTATTGGGTTACCTATGGAGACTTGACCTGGGCATACATCCTTTTGCGGGAGAGTCAAGGGTGAAGGAAAGAGGGGGAAGGAGGCTGGAAGACGGTGGGACCCGGCGGTCATTTCTATTGTTCCTCCTGCACTCCCAGAGCTGCCGGTCATTTCTATTGTTCCTTCTGCACTCCCGGAGCCCGTCGACCCAACATTCCGACCATTTTGGTGTAATAGGGGTGGAGACTCAGATCTGGCTACTTCCTGCTGGCAAAGGGGCGTTGTCATAGGGTCCTTCGGATGTGTGTAGGCGGGTATAAGGATGCAAGAGGAGTTGGTTGACAGTGACCCTGGAAACCTCATGGATGCGATCCTGAATAAAGCGAAGAACACAGGGGCGATTAGTGCTAATAGGCAGAGGAGAATAAGGGGACTTAGGATTGGAAGGAGCCAGGTCATTAAGGGGGAGAGCCACCATTGAGAGGGGTTTATTCCAGGGCAATGCCAGCCACCAAGGGAGTCGCAGATTTTTGCCAGGGCACCAATATTGGTTTTGATTATACTGGATTCGTTGATATAATAGCAGCATTCTTCATTGAGGAATAAACAGGTTCCTCCCTTGTCTGCGGTGAGCAGGTCCAGGGCTCGCCGGTTCTGTAGGGATACCTGGGCCACTGAGGTAATCTGTCGTTGTAGGGATGCCAAAGACTCGGCTGAGGCCTCCACGGCTATTCGGAGCTGTTCGGATAAATCTCGGGTAGCATCTATGGAGTGAGCTAGGGCCCCAGTGCCCAGCCTGGTGGCCACTAGGGAAGATGCCAAGGAGACCCCAATAACCAGGGGAAGAAACACAGCCCTTTTCTGTCGCTGGAGGGTGTCAGTGAGGATATCCACTTCAGCTTGTGTGTAGATGGTTAGTTGGGGGACCAGGGATATTGGGATGCATAGAAGGGTGTCTGAGAACTTGGGGGTTTTCGACAGAGTGCCATTGCACCAAAAGAAACCTCCCGGAGGAGCATGAGTAGGGGAAGATGAATTAGTCAAATTGCGTAAGGAAGGGTTTGGGGATGAGTAGCAGAATGGGAGTACTGAGTTTTGAGGATCAACAAATAGGGGAACGTCCTGTAGAGTGGTGGGTGCCGAAGAGGTAAGAGTGGGAGTGGTTATTTCGAAAGGTTGTGGTAAGGGTACCACGATAAGGGGGTTGGCACCGAGAGCTGCACAAATGAAGCAGTGGGACAGGTTGCCCCTACAGGAAAGGTTGGTCAGAGTAAGGCCTTGTTAAATCAGTTTGAGCCAAGAAAATGGGTCAGAATCCTGAGTAGGAGAGGGGAGTAGGACGCTTCGGATTGCTTGTTGCTGGGCCTGGATGGACCGCGACTGGCTTTAGAGGTCCTGAGGATTTTTGGGAGTGTTTCTAACATAGGCCTGGTAGATGTGCAAGGAGGCCGTTGGATATGAATCAGAGGGCCATGTGTAAAGTTTGGCCTCAACTCCAGTAGCCCATTGTGGATCCCAAGGGTCGGGGATGGTGAGGTACCAAGCACTACTACCATCAGTGGTGAAGTGATATCGGGAGCGCTGGTTTCCATAAATATCTAGTCGGGCCTTATGCATTTTGCATTAGGTATATGGGAAGCCCCTGTTTGTCTGGACCCAGTATATTCAGCAGTTAGGATGAGTTTGGTCGTAGACGAAGCAGATAGTGGGGTTGGAGTGCCCCCGCCGAATGGAAAGGAAGGCAGGGATGGTGAAGTCGATAGAGGCCTGGCACTCTCTGGGCTGGCAATCGGTGGTAGCTAATAGGCTAGATCGCGCAGTCTCCCCATGGGTCCAGTTTTCCCTCAGGTAAAAGCGCCACCTGTACTCGGGTGTGATGGATTAGTGGCTAGGGAGGGTTAGGATGAAGGGGAGAGTGAAGAGAAGTGCTAGAAATCTGTAACCACCTTGGCCCCAGGGTTTGGGAAGTCCAGCCATCTTGTGGTGGGGCTGGTTTTGGATTGGAAATGTGTACCCACCGGTGGTGTCCTAGGAGCTTTGCCGCTGTGGGAGTTGTGAGAATAACAGTATGGGGGCCGGGCCACCTGGGCTATAAGGACTTTGGGTGAAGTTCTTGTAGGAGAACTTGGTCCTCTGGGGACCCGGGATTTAGGGCCTGGGGGAAGTCTCCGCCCGGCTGTCAGGGGCGGGGATGGTTGAATCTGCATGAGCCCTTTGGAGGGCTCCCGTAAGAGGGTCAGATAGGGCAGATAGGATAGGAGGGGTGGAGGAGAGGCAGGCGGGTTGTGATTGAGTAGGAAGGCCTGCCATACAGGAGCTCAAAGGGGCTGAGTCCTGACAGGCCACAAGGGGAGGCCCTAAGGCAGGTGAGTGCTAGTGGGAGAAGGGTTGGCCAAGAGAGGCAGGTTTCAAGAGTGAGTTTGGTGAGTTGTTCCTTGAGGAGGCCATTGGCCCTCTCACTTTACCCGAGGATTGGGGGTGATAGGGGGTATGGAGGTTCCAGGTGATGTTGAGGCTCTCAGAGATCTGTTGTGTGATGCTGGAGATGAAGGCGGTCCATTGTCTGATTGTAGGATTCGAGGGAGTCCAAACCTCGGGATGATGTGCTCAATGAGAATGGCGGCAGCCACGTCTTCTGTTTCCCTAGTGGTGGGGAATGCCTCGATCCAGCCTGTGAAGGTGTCCACAAGAGTTAGTAGATATCTAAAGGATTTGTGTCGAGGCATGTGAGTGAAGTCAAGTTGCCAGTCATTGCCTGGCTGATGCCCGTGGAGCTGGTGAGTGGGTCCCGGTCTGTGGAGGCCGCCATGGGCATTGACTGCAGAACAGGTTCTGCAGGCCTGGTGTCCCTCCTTAATGGTCTTTTGGAGGAAGGGGGTGGTGAAAGAGAGGTTGGAGAAATTGGTATAGGGCCTTTGGACCGATGTGGAGAGACTGGTGGATGTCAGTAATGAGGGTATAGATTAGGCTGTTCGGGAAGGCAATTTTGTCCTGGACAAAATACCATCCCTTGTCACCCAACCTGCCACCTAATGTTTTGAGGGCCCAAGTCTCCTCATCAGTGTACAAGGGACTGTGAGGAGTGTTGAGAAACAGGAGAGGGGCTGGAGAGGAGTTTAAGGCCATCTGTCGGGCAATAGAGTCAGCCTTGTTGTTTCCCAAAGAGATGGGGTCCTTGGAGGTCTGATGGCCATGGCAGTGGACAATAGCCACCTCAGTAGGGTACTTGAGAGCCTCAAGGAGTTTGGCAATAAGAGGCCCGTTGACTATGGGGGTTCCCTTGGTTGTGAGAAATCCCCTTTCTTGCCAGAGGACAGAGTGAGTGTGGGTAATAAGGAAAGCATATTTGGAGTCAGTATAAATAGTGACCCGTTGGCCCTCAGATAAGTGAAGGGCCCTGGTAAGAGCCACGAGTTCTGCCTTTTGAGAAGTAGTCCCAATGGGAAGGGGGGCCGCTTCTATGACTGCATCCAGGGTGACCACTGCATAGGCCGCTGTCCATCTGGAGCTATGAGGGAGCTCCCATCCACGAACAGAGTGCAATCGGGGTCAGGCAGCGGCCGGTCCGAAAGTCCTGGATGGGAGGGAGAGAGTTCTTCCAGGAGTTGAGAACAGGAGTGGAAAGGAGTAGGGGTAGACGAAGGTGTCGGCAAGAGAGTGGCGGGATTTAGGCGAGGGGAGAAAGTGTGACCTGGGGTTTTCTATGAATAGCAGGTGGTAGAGTTGGAGACAGGAAGGAGTGAGTTGTGCCAAGGATTTGTGGCTGACTAAGTCCATTAGTCAATGGGGGGAGAAGACCGTGAGGGGCTGTCCTAAGGTAAGTTTGAGGGCCTCCTTTGTAAGAGAAGCGGCTGCCACTAGGGCCCTGAGGGAGGGCTGCCATCCCTGGGCGGTGACATCTAGTTGCTTGGAGAGATAGGCCACGCCCAGTAGGTGGGACCAGTTGGTTGGGCCAGAAGGTTGGTGGCCAGGCCAGGCCAGGCCAGACCGTTCGTCAGTGAAAAGGTGAAAAGGCTTTGAAGGGTCAGGCAAGGCCAGACTTGGTCCCGAAATGAGGTGGCTCCTGAGCTGGTAGAACAGATGTCTGATGGAGCCTGGGTCAGTTAGAGGTCCCTGGGGTGTATCGTTGGTGGCCCTGTATAAGGGCTGGGCCAGAATGGCAAAATTGGGGATCCAGTGTCTAAAAAAGCCCACCAGTCCTAGAAATGACAGTATATCATCCGCGTTCTGAGGGGTTTTAGGTCCTGTAGAAGGCGGATACCGTCTCCTGTGAGGGATTTAGAAGTGGGAGTTAGTAATATTCCCAAGTAGGTGACTGAGGGAGTGCAGAGTTGGGCTTTGGCGGGTGTCACTTGGTATCCCTTGGAGTCAAGGAAATAGAGCAGAGTGGTGGTATCCTCCTGAGAGGAGGGGAGGGAAGGGCTGCGGAGGAGGAGATCATCTACATATTGGAGGAGAGTGCTGGCCTCGAGGGTGCACTATTGGAGATCTTTGGCCAGGGCCTGACCAAAGATGTGAGGGCTATCTCGGAAGCCCTGGGGCAGGACCGTCCAGGTTAACTGTCCAGAAACGTGCGTTTCCGGGTCCTCCCAGGTGAAGGCAAAGAGCAAATAGGAGTCCGGTTGAAGGCGGATAGTAAAGAATGCCTCCTTGAGATCCAGGGACAGAGAAGTGGGTAGTGTGTGGGGGAACATTGGAAAGGAGAGTGTAGGGGTTGGGCACAACTGGATGGAGTGGGACTACTGCCTCGTTAATAAGTCTCGGGTCCTATACAAGGCGATAGGCTCCTGAGGGCTTTTTAACGGGGAGGATGGGGGTGTTGCATGGAGAGTTAATGCGGATAAGGAGACCCTGCTGCCAGAGGCGGTCGATGATGGGCTTAAGTCCTCGCTGTTGGGTCATCGAGCTAGAGAACTGTGGGCCAGATGGAAATGTAGACTTGTCCTTGAGTCGTATCCTGACTGGGGTGTGGTGGGTTGCTACTATAGGTCTGGAAATGTCCCATACCTGCGTGTCTACAGAGGGGAGACAGTCTGGGATAGGGGACAAGTCAGAGGGGAGCAGAGGGAGGATGAGGTGAGCCGAAGTAGAGGGGGAGGGAGAGAGACGAATGGTGACCTGAAGTTTGTGGAGGATGTCCCTGCCTAGTAGGGGAGCGGGGCAGGAAGGGATAATGAGGAAGGAGTGTGAGAAGGGGAACCCATCCAGGCTGCACGTAAGGGGTGGGGTGGCCTTTAGAGTGGAGGAAGTACCGTCAATTCCCATAACTGCAACTGGGGAGGGACGAGTAGGACCCGAGTAGGAAGGCAGGACAGAATAGGTAGCCCCCGTGTCCAACAGAAAGGAAATGGACTTACCCGTTACCTGGAGTGTGACCCTGGGCTCGGCATGGGTGAGAGGGGTGTCCGAGTCTGGGCTCCATCAGTCATCCTCCAATCCGAGAAGTTGGAAGGCAGGACTTACCAGCGTGGAGGTACCGGGAATCCCCAGAGATTGGGGCAGTCTGATTTCCAGTGGTGCATCATGTGGCAGTGAGGGCACAGCCTAGTAGGCGCTTTTGGATTGGGGCATTGACGGGCCCAGTGTCCCTCGGCTCCGCACTTAAAACAGGCCCCTGGAGGGACGAGGTTAGGGCCTGGGTCTGCAGTTGGACCTTCTGTTGGAATCTGGCTTGGCGCTTAAATTCTGCTGCCTCCTCTCGGGAGGCAGGAGTTAAAGACTTTAAATGCCATTTTCACCAGATCAGAAATGGGAGTTTGAGGGTCCTCCTCCGCTTTCTTTAATTTTTTCCGAATGTCGGCAGCTGACTGAGAAATAGAGTAGCTAAAACAGTCGCCCCTGCCGGAGAAGCTGGGTCTAGGCAAATGTATTGAGTCAGCGCCTCAGTAAGTCAGTTAAGGAACATGGCCGGTTCTCCTCCCTAAGTTTATCATAGTTGACTGCCTTACTAGAGGCAGCTCGCATGCCGGTGATAAGGCACTGGACCATGCGGTCACGGCGCCGGCGGCCATCTTGGCCATCTTGGTAGTTCCATTCAGGCTCCATGGCTGGGACCGCCTGAGCGCCAACCGGCATGGTGGCATCAGTAAGATGGACCTGATCAGCATATTCTCGGGCTTCCACTTAGGAAGTTTCAAAGTTCATACACTGGAAGGAAAACAAATAATAAAATCAATTTTAAGATATGTGAATAGTCTTTTTTTTTTTTTTTTAAGATTTTACTTATTTATTTATTTGAGAGAGTGTGTGAGCATGGTCAGGGGGAGGGGCCAAGGGAGAGAGAGAGCCAGGCTCCCTGCTGAGCAGAGAGCCTGCCACTCACCCAGGACTCCAGGATCATGACCTGAGCCACCCAGGTGCCCCCCCCCCTTTTTTTTTGGCTAAAGTTTTGTTTTGGAGACTGAAAGTGATCATCATTCAGGATTTGGAAAAAAGTTTTATTTCAGATCTGGGGATTAAGAAGAAGGCTAACATCAACTGGTAGAAAGTATGGATTATGACTGTCTTTAGAACATCCAATTTGGGGGTAGCTTTTAATTTTGATATAATTTTAAACTTAGGGAAAAGTTACAAGAATAGTATACAGAACTCCTGAATAGTATTCAGCAATTGTTTGTTTTGTGACCTAAAAGCCTAAAACCACCAGATATAAACCTGTGTAATGTGGTAAAGTTAGGTTTATTAACTCATTGTAGTGAAAGAGATTGTAGACCAGAGGAAACTCTGGGTTTCTCACCAAACAAAGGGTAAAACAATTTCTTAAAGGATTGTAGAGAATGGTGACATTTAGGTGAAATTTAAATGAACTAGTGTTTTGATAAGGTCAGGCAAAGCCAGAGCTGTGTGTAAAACTAAAGGAGTCAGCATCAGATCTGGACTACACAGTGGACCTATGGTGTTGTTCCTTGAAAACTACAAAATTAAGAGGAAGGAGAAATATTGTGTTCAGAAAACCCGTATCTATAGCTGTGTATTTTTTTTTTGGAAATTGAAATTTCTTCTCTCTATCATTAATGATTTAGGTCCTCTTAGCAAAAATAGGATATATCAGAAAGTTTCCTCATGACCTTTTCCAGTCATTTCCCTGACTGAGAGACAAGCTCTGTTCTGATATTTTCATGGTAGATTAATTTTGCCAGCCTCAGAATATCATATGAATGGAATAATATAAATATGAATGGTATGTAGTTTCTTTGTCAGCATATCTTTGAGGTTCATTTGTTTTTTTGCATCTTACAGCACTTACCTTTTTATTGCTAAGTAGTACTTTTTAAAAAGATTTTAATTTATTTGGGGTAGAGAGCGTGAGCATGGGGCTGGTGGGGCTGGGGGCAGAGGGAGAAGGAGAAACAGACTTCCCACGGAGCAGCAGCCTTGATGTGGAGCTAGATCCTAGGACCCTGAGGTCATGACCTGAACTAAAGGCAGATGTCTAACAGACTGAGCCACCCAGGTGTCACTATTGCTAAGTAGTGTTGTATTTTATCAGTAAATTGCAATTTGTTTATCCATTTTCTTAGTGGTAAACCAATGGTTTTCAGCTTTGGAGTATTGTGTAGAAAGCGATGAACATTCTTGCATAAGGTTTCTATGTTTTTATTTTTCTTGGATAATTAACTAGATGTGAAATTCCTGCATCAAAGACTAGTGTATTGGGTATATGTTTAACCTTTAAGAAAGTGCCAGAACTTGCACTCTTACATTTCCACCAACAATTTATGTGAGTTTCTCAGTTGATTCATATCCTTTCCAATCTTTGGTGTTGATAGTCTTCTTAATTTTATCCATTATTGTGGGTATGAAGTGGTCTGTCATAGTGGTTTTAATCTTTTTTTTTTTTTTAAAGATTTTATTTTTAAGCAATCTCTACACCCAGCGTTGGAGCTCAAACTTATAGCCCTGAAATCAAGAGTTCCGTGCTCTACCGACTGAGTCAGCCAGCAGTGCCTTGGTTTTAATCTTTATTATCCTAATTACAAATGATGTTGAGTGTCTTTTCATGTGTTTATTAACCATTCACATGATCTTCCTTCATGAAGTGTCCGTTCATGTCTTTAGCCCATTTTTTTTTTTATTGGATTGTTTGCTTTGTATTTGTTGAGTTGTAGGAGTTCTTTATATATTCTAGGTACAAGTCTTTGTCAGACACATCTTTACAAATGCTTTCTCCCAGTCTGTGGCATACTTATTTACTTTCTTAGTCATATCTTTTAATGAATGGAAGCTTTTAATTTTTTTTTTTAAAGAGTTCATTTATTTGCCAGAAAAAGAGAGAGCACAAGCAGGGAGAACGGCAGGCAGAAAGAGAAGCAGGTTCCATGCAGGACTCGACCCCAGGACCCTGGGAGGTCCTGACCTGAGTCTAAGGCAGACGCCTAACCAACTGAGCCACCAAGCATCCCGGAAGCTTTTAATTTTTAAGTAGTGTAATTTATTACTACTTCTGTTAAAACTTTTGTAGCTGTAGCTTACAGAGTTAGGTCTATGATCCATTTGAAATTAGTATTTTCATGGTGTGAAGTATGGATCAAGGTTCATTTGTTCATTTGTTTTCCATATGGATATCCAGTTTTTCCATCACTATTGGTTGAAAAGGCTTTGCTTTTCCCCATTGATTGCATTGTTACCTTTGTTAAAAATTGAATAAGTGAAAAAAGATCTATTTCTGGACTTTCTAGTTCTGTTCCATTGGTCTATGTGGAATTGTGTATATTAATACACTTTTGAAAAACTACATAAAGTGCTTTTTAGGTATTGGCATACATAGGAAAAATCTTGCCAATACGTGTTTTGCTAGCATTAGAGATCTTTCTTGTGATCAGCTTATAGCCAATGACATTTGGAGGCTTTTCAGCATGGTTCTCTACATACTTCTATGATGTGTGTGTGTGTGTGTGTGTGTGTGATGTAAGATTGATGTTCACTTTTAATTCTTTTATATTTATTTGTAATTAGGAGAAACTTTTTTTTTTTTTAAGATTTTATTTATCAGAGAGAGAGAGGGAGAGCGAGCGAGCACAGGCAGACAGAATGGCAGGCAGAGGCAGAGTGAGAAGCAGGCTCCCTGCCAAGCAAGGAGCCCGATGTGGGACTCGATCCCAGGACGCTGGGATCATGACCTGAGCCTAAGGCAGCTGCCTAACCAACTGAACCACCCAGGCATCCCGAGAAAGCTGTTGTTTTAGTGTAGAATTCTGAGACTAGTAATAACAAAAAATTCAGACACCTTTTTTCTTAAGGTAACATAATTATCTGATATATGTTACAAAGATCTAGATAGAACTTCATCCCACTATCCACCAGCAGATGCCTTGGGTCCTTGCGGTGGGAAGGGGAACAGGAAGAGATGTAGCCACATAGAAAATGTAGTGTAGAACATTGCCTGTCATATCAATATCTCTGGAATATGTATCAGTCATATGCAAAAATTTATTAGCACTGGGGCGCCTGGGTGGCTCAGTGGGTTAAAACCTCTGCCTTTGGCTCGGGTCATAATCCCAGGATCAGGGGATTGAGCCCCGCATCGGGCTCTCTGCTTGGCGGGGAGCCTGCTTCCTCCTCTCTCTCTCTGCCTGCCTCTCTGCCTGCTTGTGATCTCTGTCTGTCAAATAAATAAATAAAATCTTAAAAAAAAATGTATTAGCACTGTGCTAGATGATACAGGAATTTTACCCTCAGGGAATTTGCCAGTGTAGCTGAAGAATTAAAAGAATTGAAATAAACATAATACAAAGTAATATGTGGTTAATGTTTGCTTTAAGGTCATTAAGAGAATTTAAGATATCTTTATTATAGTTGTCTGTGTTGTGGACCTCAATCGTTATTCTGAGTTACAACGAAGCTTAAAGTAAAAAACAGTTGCAATTTGGGAGAAGGTAAGGAATTATAAACTGGAGAGAGTGGCTCTCAGATGTAAATCTTTGTTATTGGATATTGCTTAAACATCACTTATAAATTAAAATTTTTATGTTTAGGTGAACTACAGTTATGTTTATGGAATTTTCCTCAATACTTATGTGTGAATAGATTTTTATACAGAATTCATCAGAAGTTGAATTATAGAGGCTGGACTATAGGAAATAAGCTAAGGGTTGCTGGAGGGGAGGTGGGTAGGGGGAAGTAGATAATTGGGTGATGGGCATTAAATTAAGAAGGGCACTTGTAATGAACACTGGGTATTATATGCAACCAATGAATCACTAAATTCTACCTCTGAAGCAATAAAAATAATATAACTGGAGGAAAAAAGGAAGTTGAATTATAAAGAACTCCTAATAAAAGAGGCATTTAATTTTTGTATTTATTGTATTTCATCAGTTTTAAGATGGACCCCTATCTACATACATCTTTTAGCATGTTTTAAAATGCCTGGGTGGCTCAGTCGGTTAAGGGTCTGCCTTCAGCTTGGGTTGTGAACCCGAGGTCCTGGGATCAAGTTCCATATCAGGCTTCTTGCTTGGCGGGGCACCTGCTTCTCCCTCTGCCTGATGCTCCCCTGCTTGTGATCTCTCTCTCTCTCTCTCTCTCTCTCTGACAAATAAATAAATAAAAATCTTTAAAAAAAAATAAAATAAAATCCAGTTGTGGTCCTTAGTTTGGCCAGTGGGGCAGTCCGCAGTCATTGTAGGAACATGTATAAATATCAAAAGTGTTGTCATATGCCTGTAGGGTAAAAGCCGTGCTTCTTAAAACAAAACAAAACAAAACAAAAAAATCTCTAGAAAACACTTTTAAAAAAAAATAAATTATTTATTTGAGAGAGAGTAAGTGAAAGAGAGAGGACGAATTGGTAGAGGGATGGGAAGAGAGAGAGAGAGAGAGAAGCGGACTCTCTGCTAAGCAGAGAGCCTGATGGGGGGCTCTATCCCAGGACCCTCATGACCTCAGCCAGCAGATGTTTAACCAACTGAGCCACCCAGGCGCCCCTAGAAAACACTAAAATACTGCTTTAATATTGCATGAATGGTTGTGGGGAGAAGATGGGAAAGATAGGCTGGACCTACTTAATTGCAAAGCTTACTTACTGTGGGGCTCTTTAGTTGTTTTATGGATTTTTTTTTTTAAGATTTCATTTATTTATTTGACAGACAGAGATCACAAATAGGCAGAGAGGCAGGCAGAGAGAGACGGGGAAGTAAGCTCCCCGCTGAGCAGAGAGCCCCATGCGGGGCTCGATCCCAGGACCCTGAGATCATGACCCGGGCCGAAGGCAGAGGCTTTAACCCACTGAGCCACCCAGGCACCCCTGTTTAATGGATTCTTTTAAGAGCTACCAATCTCGTTGGCCCATATGATTTTTTATAAGGACGATTCCGGAAATACCAAAGGCTTGGAGACAAAATGATCCAAATTTGGACTGTGACTTTTTATAAAAACACAAAAGTGATATGAGAAAATCAGTATTTAAACCCAAAACAGTTCTTACAATGAATATGAAATATAAATTCCAAATTGTAAAAAAGCATTGATGGAATTTGATAGTAATCTTTGTAGGGGAGTTTTGTCCTTTGCCACTTAATATTCTGTGTTATTTGTTGTGGTTTTTTATTATTTTCATGTGAAGTGGCATAGTCACTCATTTACGGGTTAGTCTCTTCCCACTTAATGAGCTCTGACTCTGGACAGATATTTAACTTCTCTGAGCATCGGTTTGAAAACTAAAATGAGATTACATTTATTTACCTAGTAGCATTATTAAGTTTATTCTTTTCTACTTAAATTCCAAGAGCTTACACATACATTGTCTACTTGAATCTCATAGCATTTTAAGTAGGCTGTTTATATATTTTTGGTAAAGTGAAACTTTGATGTTAAGATAATATTCTTCTGATCTTTTCAAACTAGAGAACAGTTAGAAAAAGGTATGTTTCAGTAATGAATATAAGTAACTTTGTTAACTAGTAGGGAGTGAGGAGACAGGCAGATCACTGTCTTTCAGTATGCACAAGGTTGAACGTTCTACTAGAAGATGTGATATGGCAGATGCTTGCAGCTCTGTGAAGAATCCCTGAAAATGTAGGTCACAAATATAGCTTGATAAGAATTGTTTTGTAGGCTACTCAGTGGCATTGCTATTGATGATGCAACTTTTTTCCCCTAAATAATGAACAACTCCTGATAAAGTTATAAACAAAAATAAAATACAGATTTTCTTGACTTACATAGGAGTTGTAGTTTGAAAATAATTTTGTTCTAGAATAGCAAGGAAAAAAAGACTTCGTGTTTATGTGTCAAATGGGCTTAGGTTCTACGTTAATGTAATTACAATATTTTTTAACCTATTCACATGTCCAGCTGGAAATTTGGAGGTCTAAACTATTTGTTATGTAGGTCTTTTTGGTGCATTAAGGTTATCCTGCAGTCCTAACATCTTTTCACTAAATCCCAGTTGTCATCTTCATCTTCTTGACTATTAAAAAACATTTCCTCTGATTTTTTTTTTTAAGATTTTATTTATTTATTTGACAGAGATCACAAGTAGGCAGAGAGAGAGAGAGAGGAGGAAGCAGGCTCCCTGCCTAGCAAAGAGCCTGATGTGGGACTTGATCCCAGAATCCTGGGATCATGACCTGAGCCGAAGGCAGAGGCTTAACCCACTGAGCCACCCAGGCGCCCCCATTTCCTCTGATTTTAACACTGATCCCAGACTTTAACATGTTTGTTGAAAACCAGTGGTTTTAGATGTGTGAAAGGTAAGGAAAATTAAGTACTAGGGAAATAAATAATTATACAACTTATTTCTAATTATGCAGTGACTAAATTTTATTAAGGTGGATAATTTGAAACTTTGGAAATTAAGATGGCTGTATTGTATGTTCTCATTTTTTTCCTAGTAAAATGAATGAAAATAAACCTGGTGCCTCACAAAATCTCGGTAAGTAAAATAAAACATTTTCAAATATAATTTAAAATATTAAGATATTTTATTCTTGCTTTTTTATTACAAAAACTTTTTACAATTCTGACTCAAAATATAGGATGAGTTCCCTAATCCGTGCTTTTGTTCATTCATCCATATATGAAAGTATAGTATTACATGTATTCATTTCAACAAAAATCTGCTGTAAGGGGACAATTTGCCAAATTTTATTTGTATTCTCTATATGTATTTATCATCTTTTTGTATGACTTTCTCTTATATAAGGAAAAATGCAGGTGAGACCATTTTAAACTATGGTTAAAATTGCTTAAACATTTTAAACAAAACTTCACATGAAAAGGAAAACTCATCTCTAGGTGCTCACAACAATCTAAAATAGATTCAGAGACTTTTGCTTTTAGTTGTTGATTTCTTCATTTATTAGTTTTAACAGTATGTATTTATTTGCTACCATGGAAAATGAGAAATTTAAGTTGTTTTATTTTATATTCTTTTGCCACTACTCCTCTCATCTACCCTTTTTAAGATTTTTTTTTTATTCCCTCACAAATTAAAATATGATACTTAAAACCCTAATTTGACCATCACTGATAGTGTCTGTTAACTCCACATCATGTTGGGTAAGGAAATTTGTGCTCTTAATCCTCCCTCTACTTTGCTTTTCTGCTTCTACCAGTAGACTTCTGTCCACTGTGCTAATTGTTCTGAAACTTAGTAATTCATGGTCTACCTTCATGTATTTGTGGACTGAAAATACTACCTTTACTCTTATTCTTCCTTAAGATTGACTTAGTTTTTTACTTATATGAATGTGTTCATGTCATTTTAATACAGCCAGTATCATTTGCCATAGTTAGAAGGTGATCTTAGTTTAGTGAAGTCAGAACAATGTTACTGAATTTTAAATATTAAAATTAAAAAACAACTAAGTGCAAATATGAACAAAAGCAGTCTACTTATAAAAATGCAGGCCTGAAAAAAAAATGCATGCCTAAAACCTAGTCTGTTCTGCATCCAGTGTCTCCATACACTGGATGAAGAGAGGGAGAGGGAACAAATGGAAAAGCTACTGGTCCACAGTGTAACAGCAAAAGCAGCTCCATCCAGCGCTCATCATGAGTACTTCTGTTCTCAAGTCTCAGCTCATTCCTTGTATTCCTTTTCCTTTTGATAGCTGTATGCACATTTACAGCTAAGAGTATAGGCACTGGGGATGATGGAATTAAGATGAGAGCTGCCGGTATAAGATGTCCAATAAACAAATGGCAATTTTCTGGAGTTTATGTCAGAAAAAAGGGGAGTTTTAATCTTTTGAAAGATTAAGGAAAGGGCTTTCAGTTATGGCTTATCTCATTAACCTGTAGTGAGGGAGGGCAAATATAGGGGAGATATTTTAATGACATTTAATATTAGCTCATGATGTTTTTTCCCAGTCCGGAAATCTGTTTTGTGATTAGCCTGTTAACAAATTTACCATTTCAATGCATGATATCCATTCTTGAGTCCATATATTGGCTAAATAATTAGTAAATAGAACTAGCTGCTATAATAGGTAAATGCTGTGGTCTTACTGGTTTAACACAACAAAAGTTTATTACTTCCTTATGTTATAATTCAGTGTGGATTGGTTAGGGGTTGGAACAAATGGGGAGTTTCTGTTCCATGCAATCACTTAGAGATTCAAGCTCCTTTCATCTGCTGTCTTGAGAGTCTCAGTTTTTTCTCTTCAGCTAGTGATTTTCTCATTGTTTTATTAATGTTATTAGAAATTATCTGTAGACGTTAACATCATAAGTTAGAAAAGATTGATAATTTTACTAATGTTTATTCAGTTATATGTAGCTACCATGCCCTTTTAATTATACTTGTTACTTCTCCAAGGTTAGACAAGCAAGAATGTAGTGCCAAGGTTTAACTCAGATTTCCCTGACTCTACAATTTGCCTTTAAAAAAAAAAAAAAAAAAAAAAAAAAATATATATATATATATATATAACATAAAATTCACCATTTTAACTATTTTAAAGTGTGCAGTTTGGTAGCAGTTAGTACATTCACAATGTTGTACAACCATCACCGCTGTCTAGTTCCAGAACATTTTCATCATCCCCAAAGGAAACCACCCATTAGGCAGTTACTTTTCATTTCCCTTCTCCTTGGTCCCTGGAAACCACCAATCTGCTTTTTTGTCTGTCTCTATGGATTTACCTATTCTGGAAAATGTAAGCTATTATATAAAATGGAGTCATATAATATGTGACCTCTTGTGCTTGGTTTGTTTTACTTAGCATAATGTTTCTAGTCTCATTCATGTTGTAGTGTAGGTATCAGTACTTTCTTTTTACAGCTGAATAATATTCCATTGTATGGATATAATATATTAATTTATCCAATTCATCCATCCATTGATGGACATTTGGTTTATTTTCCCTTTTTGGCTATTGAGAAAAGCACTGTTACAAATAAAAAACCAGTAGTTGTTTGAACATCCACTTTCTGTTCTTTGGCATATATACCCAGGAGTTGGAAGTATCGTGTCATGGTAACTATGTTTAAGTTTTTGAGGAACTCTCAAGTTATTTTTCCTAAGTCACTGTACCATTTTACATTTCCACCAGCAGTGTGTGAGGATTCCTATTTTTCCATATCTTTGCCAGCATTTGTTATTTTTTTTTACATTTTGATAATAGCCATCCTAATGGATGTGAAGTGATAGCTCATTGTGGTTTTGATTTGCATTTCCCTGATTTGCATTTCCCTGATGATTAAAATAGTAAAGACAGTTAATATCTTTCAATATGCTCTTTCAATATGCTTATTGGCTAATTATATTTTTTCTTTGGAAAAATGTTTATTCAAATCATTGAGCTACCAAGGCACCCCATCTTTGATCTGTTTTGATTTAATTTTTGTATATGGTGTCAGGTAGGGGTTCATTTTCATTATCTCACATGTGGCTATCAAGCTGTCCTAGTACCATTTATTGAAAAGACTATTTTTTTCCCCATGAACGACCTTGGCATTCTTGTTCAAAATTAATTGACCATAGATATATATGTTTATTTCTGGACTCTTTTCCTGTTGTTCTGTATCACTGTCCTTATGCCGCTACAACACTTTTGATTTTGTAGCTTTTTCTAAGTTTTGAATTTCCTCTTTTTTTTCTAGGTCAGTCCGGCTAAAAAGTTTTGTCAGTTTTGTTGATCTTTACAGAAAAGGAGCTTCAGTTTTTATCGGTTCTCTATTGTTTCTGTTTTCTGTGTCATCTATCTATGCTGTAGTGTTTATTTTTCCCTTCCTTCCTTTTAGCTTTTGGCTTAATATGCTCTTATTTTTCTAGTTCTTTAAGGTTAAAATTGTTACTGATTTGGGGGTCTTTCTTTTTTCATACTGGCTTACATAAAGATCATCCAGCCTTGAACGTGTGTACGTCCTCTAGATTCCCTGTTATCTATGGGAGCTTTTCAAAGCCTTTATTTACCCATGTATCTCCTTTTCCCAACTTCTTTCCTTGGTCTTTTGGTCTGTCACCTGCTTGTCCTGTCTGTTCCCCTTTACTCCAGGTGCTTCATCTAGTCTTAAATGCTTTTGGCAGAGAAAGTCCTGAGGCAGGCAAAACAGTGGCAGGCATCTGAGCCCATCCCTCAGGGATCCACCACACAGATCAAACCACATAATCACTTTTCTTTAAGAACGAGGTTCATTTTACCTCCTCTTGGACAGTGCAAACCTGGAACATGGGCCATCGTACCTAAGGCACTTCATTGCTTAGATGAAGAGTGGGGGATGGTAGGCTGGTAAGTTAAAATGCCACAAAGTGCTCACCGGAATTTACCATTCTGTTTCTTTATTGAGCATTCTCCTAATTGTTGTAATTTTTAAAATTAGATTTCAGAATTTCTGAAAAGTTGATTCTGACAGTTTGGCAGCTTAATTGGTTGCTTTAGTGGGGAGATAAGAGTTTTGGAGTTTTCTAATCCGTTACATTCTGTGATGTTACCCTACAGGTTGCCATTTTAATTATGCACTGGAATTCATCATTAAAATTTATTTAAAAATGTAAAGTCTTAAACAGTGATGTTTATTGCTTTAGAAATACGTGTTAGAAATTTTTAAGTTACTGATGATATAATGTGATTTGCTCTCTCAGAAAGAATTGAATACATCACTTGAGAGAAGCTCCAGTTCCATAGGTTTTATTTTAAAAATTTAAAAATATTTTTTATATCTATTTACTTTTTTCACTGTTAGCTTGTGTTTTTTGTCGAAAAAATGATGACTGTCCTAATAAATATGGAGAAAAGAAAACTAATGAGAAATGGAATCTCACTGTACATTACTATTGTTTGGTGAGTATAATTTATAATTAAATCCTGGGAATTTGATACTCTTCTAAAGAAGACAATTAGATCTTGATGGCTGGTTTCTGAGAATTGGATAAGTCATTTTGCTTTTCTGGATCTCATTTTGCATGTATATATAAAATAAGGTTATTCAATTATCAAATTATAAGATTGTAAAATTATTTGGTATGTATGTAGGAAGATCTGTCATCATTATCTGTTTATTTTTGCCTACCCTTCAGGGCCTAAATGAAAAAAGGAAAAAAATGGTTAGGTCTCTAAGGGAGTTGTCTTTTCATCACTTTCTTTTTTTCCATTATTGCTAGTGTTAAATCTCAGAAAAGAGTTGCTTGAAGGTTCAGGGAGAAGAAGGGAAGTATTTTATTTTGCAGATAACCTAGAAAGAAAAGTTCTAAATAAAGGTACTAAAAAGTTGTGGGCAAGGAAGTAGATGAATTTATGGGTCACTCGGAAGAAAGAAAAAGTGGTTTCGTACTGATAATTAGTCTTTCATTTGTTTCCCCTTCCCTCCACCAGCTTTTCACCTCCCTGAATCTGATATTAATGGCACCATCACTGCCTTAGCATGCCAAGACTGTAGCTAATAGACACAGTATTTCTTGATACTGTATGAGTTATATATTGCCACTTAAATTATCCCGAATTTTAGCAGCTTAACAATTATTATCCTTAACATTTTCTGAGGGTCAGGAATCTGGTATTGGCTGAACTGGGTAGTTCTGGCTCAGGGGCTCTCATGAGGTTGTAAGTGAGATGTCAGCCAGGGTTCAGTCACATGAAGGTTAGACTGGGCTGGAGGATCCACTTCTGATGGCTCATTCACATGGCTTTTGGCCTTAGTACTTAATAACTGTTGACAGGAGGCCTCCATTTCTTACTTCCTGGGTACCTCCATAGGGTACTCACAGTATGGCATCTGGCTTCTTCCAGAGCAAGTGATAAAAGAGGGAGGGAGGGACGGATAGACAAGACACCAAGGTAGAACCATATAACTTAGTCTTCACAGTCACATACTACTGTCACTTCTACTTTATTCTCTTTGTTAGAAGTGAGTCATTAAGGCTAGCCCACATTCAAGGAGAAGGGAGTTAGGCCCCATCTCTTAAAGGAAGAAGTATCAGCAAGTTTGTAGATCTGTTTTTATACCTACCTAGCATCCATTTTTAAAACTCTAGATGTTTCCTTGAGAAACCATCTAACATATTTCTTGGTGGTTCTCTAAGACTACAGTTTTGTGTCTCAAGTACTCTGTGGGTTAAATAGACTTCTAGACTGGTCTGGGAACCTAATTACTTTGTACTGAGATTTAAGGGAACATGAACTTGGCATTCCAAATTTGTTTCTAAGTTGGAAGTCTTATATTTTGAATCGCCAAAGGAAACCTTTTCATTTTTTTGGAGAGTTTATTTTACTTTTTATGCAGTAGAATTAGGAGAGCTATTTTATTAGTCATTGGGGTTTTTTTTCTTAACTAATTCTTAAGTAATATGTATTTTTTTTTCTCTAGGATATATTATACTGATTAAAATAATCCTCTAATCACAAATTTGAAGGATTTTTGAATTATTTCATATATTTAATTTGATCAAATATCCTTTATATTCTGTTTTTTGTTAATGAATGCAATAATTCAAAAGATACCCATCTTAGGTTCAACACTTACAAGATCCTATTTCACTGTGAACAGGAAAGTGCAGTAATGTTATAAATGGTAATGGAATGTTAGAGCTTAAAGAGACTTAGAAACAACCTAGTACAGTTTTTATTTTTGTGTTTAAGGTGAGAGACATTAAATTACTTGCCTGGAGTTCCAGAAAGTTGGACACAGAGCCTGGTTTGCAAGCCAGAATTTCTTAGTCACAGTTCCATGTGTTTTCTTGATTCATATTTCCTTAACATATTTAAACTATAGTTAAAAGATTTTTAAAGACTCAAACATTTATGTTAACCATGATTCATTAGGTTTCCATAAATACACATTTTAAGATTGAGAATCCAGCTACATTTAAAGTTAGCCTGAAATATCACTGATAAACTGTATTAGCTCCTAAAAGTTTACTATTATTACATTTACACCTTTCAGCATTTGCCACCTTTTTTTCCTAAATCTTCATTATAGATGTTTTCTACCTTGCATTCTTCCTTTTTCTGTTATTTCCTGGAATACTTTTAGAAATCACTTTTGGTTCCAAATCAAAGAATGTGAGTAGCCTCTTACTTTGATCATGAAATATAACTATTATAGAAAGGGTTGCTTGAAATTTTCTAAGTTATGTCCATTTTTTATTGGAACATTACATATATTATATGTGTATATTAATATATATAAACACACATGCATTATATATATTTATATATTCACACATTTTACATATATATGTATATAAATACATACATGTGTATATATATATTCTAATTTCTTGAAGTCTGTTTTCTAATTGAGAATATATTTATAGTTGATGTCAAGTGGAATTTGGCAGAGAGGTAAAGAAGAAGAAGGAGTTTACGGTTTTCTAATAGAAGACATCAGAAAAGAAGTGAACAGGGCTTCTAAACTGGTAAGTAAATTGTTTTATTCATTATACTAAATACCATAAATATAATCATACTAGGGAAATTTTTTCTGTTCTGGAAACCTAAAAGACTTTAATTTTATGTTCAAATGCTTATTTTTGTCAAATAAGGTAAGTTTTAGAAGAAATTGTTGTAAATTTTAAAAGAACTATTTGCAAATTTACAAAAAAGGGGTTTTTTTGGGTAAATTTTAGAAGGACTATTTGCAAATGAAAGTGAGATTAACCAACCCTGAATAATATATGTGACAATGCTATTTTCACATCCTTATTTTATTCCAACCTATCCATCATTTCACCCACTCCTACCATCAGAATAATGACCATACTTCCACTCAGTCAACCTGGATGTTCACCTTTCATTCTTATACCTCAGTTGTTGGGTCGACATGATGGGTTGAGGTGAAAATTACACAGCTATGCAGACCAGTAATTTATGATATCTCCATCTCTTGTGGACATTCTGTGACATTGTGTACCTTTGTTCATTGCCTTCTCATGTTCTTCAAGATAAGTATTCTACACTTTAACCCCTTGTTCATTTAATTGTAGTTTGTGAATCTTCTCTTTGATAAACCTACTTTATTAAATGCAAGGAGAGGATTTTAGGTTTCCATTTGGTCTGAGTAGGAATGAGTTAGAAAATGATAAGGTTAAAAAAATAATGTTGGAAGTACAGGGAATTTTCTTCAGAGAATATAGCTGGAACTGATGGTTTCAATGGAGGAGCAGTTTTGGGTAATGAGAGACTTGATTATTATACTGGAGTAGTGATAGAAGGTATTGACCCATCATAGTTGAAGGAGTCAAAGGTTGTCTCATCAATGTAGAAGTTGTTTACAATGGTAGCAAGATAAGATATAGAGAAAGGTGCCAAAGTGTGGAGGAAGTTAGTAGGTGGCAGAGGTTAAATAGCATCAGGCTCAAAGGACCAGATTCTTTAAAGTATGAAGGCAAATTTGTGGCCTACAGCCTGCAACAGAGAACTAAAATAATGTTCTGATGCCCCCCCACCGCCCTTGCCTTTTTCCATATCCTGCTCCTAACCCTTGCCAAGTCTGGATGAGAGTAAAGGAGGATGGGAAAATAAGTAACTTCAAGAAATCCTATCAGGGAAGCAACCATATAGAAACCTTTATTTTAGTTGAGGCAAAAAAAAAAAAAGGAGGCAATTATTTTTTAAGATGTTGAGGATTCTGGGGATCGGATGGTAAAATAGAGGCTATGGGACACAAGAGAAAATCTTGGGAGAAGGGTTAGCAATGGCATTTATCTAAGGACCATGTGAGAGTATTTGTACTAAAATTCCTCAACCTCCTGATGATAATGAACTTGTGGTGAAAGATGACTTCAAAAGGTCTCCTTGCATTTTGGAAATATCTGGGGGTATTTATTTATTTATTTTTGAAGATTATTTTTTTTTTATTATTATTAACATGCAATATTTGTTTCAGGGGTACAGGTCTGTGATTCATCAAGCTTACACAATTCACAGCACTCACCATAGCACATACCCTCCCCAGTGTCCCATCTCCCAGCTGCTCCATCACTCCCATCCCCTTCCATTCCAACAACCTTCAGTTTTGGAAATACCTGTTTTCTTAAAACATCTGAATCCTCTCTGACTATATTGTGACCCCCCCCTCCCTTTTTAAGATTATTTATTTTAGAGAGCACCAGCAGGAAGGGTAGGGGGAAGGGGAGAGAGAATATCAACAGATTCTGCACTGAGCATGGAGCCCAAGTTGGGATTTGACCATGCCACTCTGAGATCATGACCTGAGCTGAAACTGAGTCGGATGCTCAACCTACTGTGCCACCCAGGCTCCCTTGTTGTGAACCTTGGAGAATATCTTTATCCTGAAGAAGTTGTCTCCATTTGTGACATTAAGCTAGAGTTCCTTATGTCAGTTTACTGGAAGAGCCTCATGTTGGCAAGGTATTCTCCAGTAACCTAGTGTTACTTCATGGGTGTGTGTAAGACTGTATAATCCCTTCATCAGTGACCATTTTATAATGGCTATTTCAAGGGTTCCAAGATGTTTTAGATACTGCTCTGTATCTTAGTAATGACTGAATCATCTAATAGTCTTTGTGTTCATATACCACTGTTTTATTTTAGTTAGTGGCAGCAGTACTGTATTTTTTCCCTTTGAGATACCATAATAAATTTCCACAAACTGAGTCATTTAAAACAGAAGTTTGTTCTCATAATTTTGGAGACTAGAAATTTCAAATCAACCTCTCAGAAGGATTGGTTCTTTCTGGGAGCTCTGAGGGAGAATCCCTATTTGTGCTTCTCTCCAAGTTTCTGGTGGGTGCTGGTAACCTTTGGCATTACTTGGTTTGTGGCAACATAACTCCAGTCTCTGCTTCAAGCTTCACATGTTCACATGGTCTTCCCGTCTGTGTGTATATGTCTTAAATTTCCCTCTCCTTTCACTTATAAGGACACTGGTCATTTGATTATGGACCACCCTAAATCCAGGATGGTTTCATCTTGAGATCTTTAACTTAATTACATTTACAAAGACCCTGTTTCTGGGATGCTTGGGTGGCTCAGTCTGCTAAGTGTACCATGCTTGGTTTTGGCTCAGGTCATAATCTCATGGGTGGTGAAATTGAGCCCCAAGTTGGGCCCTGTCTTTGGTTGGGAGTCTGCTTGAAGATTCTGTCCCTCTGCTTCTCTCCCAACTTGCACAGGCGCTAGCTTTCTCTCTCTAAAATAAATAAATATTTAAAAACAAAGACCCTATTTCTATTTTTTTTTTTAAGATTTTATTTATTTATTTGACAGATGGAGATCACAAGTAGGCAGAGAGGCAGGCAGAGAGAGAGAGGAGGAACCAGGCTCCCTGCCAAGCAGAGAGCCAGAAGTGGGGCTTGATCCCAGAACCCTGGGATCGTGACCAGAGCCGAAGGCAGAGGCTTTAACCCACTGAGCCACCCAGGCGCCCTCAAAGATCCTATTTCTAAAGGAAATTCATAAGTACCAAGAATAAGGACTAGAACATATCTTTTGTGGGGGATGAGGGGTGTCACTATGTAACGTTACGGGTATGTAATACTCTTTCATTTGGTTAGGATAGGGTGAGCCTAGCTGATTTATTTTCACAGATTGGTTTTTAGTGTTGTTTTGCTGTTCTCCTTGATGAATATTTCCTATTAATGTGTTTTTTTTTCCTTTTTTTTTTCTTAAGATTTTTATTTATTTGACAAAGATCACAATTAGAGAGGCAGGCAGAGAGAGAGGAAGGGAAGCAGGCACCCCGCTGAGCAGAGAGCTTGATGTGGGGCTCGATCCCCGGACCCTGGGATCATGACCTGAGCTGAAGGCAGAGGCTTTAACCCACTGAGCCACCGCCTCCTATTTATGTGTTTTTTTAATTGAGATTTGAGACTTTAATGTATAGCCATTATGTTTACAGACCTTTCAGTTGAAAATATTTTAGCCAGTTAGGAAGGAAAAGAAGCTTCTCTGTCCTATCCACATGTTAGATTAGAGATAACTCTTACCAGAAATTTTATAGGAGTGAGTCTTTAGTGTCCTTAGACTGTCTCTGTGTAGAACAGTTTTTTTCGGAAATTGCTTTAATAAACCATCATCATAGCTGTTGTGTGATGAAAATAATTTTCAGACTCCCCACAGGAATATTCACTTATACCTTAGTCATACTATATTACTCAGATTTTGTATGTTATGTCCTCTGTTTCATATTTTCTTCTAGAAATGCTGTATTTGCAAGAAGACTGGTGCTTCAATCGGATGTGTTACACCCCGATGTAAACGAAGTTATCATTTCCCATGTGGACTTCAGAGAGAATGTATTTTCCAATTTACTGGCAATTTTGCGTAAGTTAATCATTGAATATGAAAGATAAGTGTTAAGGAAAAGTGGAAAATGGATATGATATCCCAATGATATAAATCCTTTGTAAAATTTCTTTTCAGAGCTGTACTGAGTTTACATGTATATGTTACATAATATATAAATATGTGTGTGTGTGTGTGTGTGTGTGTATATATTTTATTTATTTATTTACTTATTTTTTTGATTGCTTCCCTCTTCCTTTTTGGAGTCATCTCTATCTGCAAAGTCTTGGGAACTGCCAGTCTTAAATGGGCTTAACAATTAATATTCACCTTTAATTTTCAGCTCTAGAATATAATATGAAACTGTTAATTTATTAATATTTTATAAAAATTTCCAGCTTACATAATTCCAGATTTTTATGTGACTCTTTAGATTTATGGTCCACTCTTCTTCCAAAGGCCATATGTATTTCTCATTGAGTAAATTGAAGGCACTTAAATTTGGTGGAGTCCAAAAAAATTAATACTGTGCCCTGGAGTGCTCCTTACAGTATTTACTTTCTGGATCCAGCTTTAAACATCAAGATTTATGAATTTTAGTATTTGATTTTATGAATGTTCTATTTCTTTCAGTTTTTGTGTTCTTGACTTAATGGATTGTTAGCATGTATAAAACTGGACTTTAGCAAATGGAAATAAATTTAGTGGGTTAGGAATAGGCTTTTATTTATATTTTATGTTACATAATTAAAATATTTCTTTTTATGTTCCCTCTTTAATTTTATATAATATTGAGTATAATGGTGTTGCTAACAATATTACATAGAATTCTCAACATAATACTAGTTACTGAAATTCTAGTTAAGACGTTTTTTCCTTTTTAAGATTTTATTTATTTAAGAGAGAGCAGTAGCAGGGAAAAGAGGGAGAAGCAGGCTTCTCACTGAGTAGGGAACCCAACATGGTGCTCAATCCCAGGATCCTGGGATCAAGACCTGAGACAAGGCCAGACGCTTAATCAACTGATCCAACCAGGTGCCCCTTTATGAGTTAAGTCTTAGCACCAAAAGGTTCACATTCTGAAAGTCCTGCTCTCCTTGGTCATAGTTTGTGAGACTGATTAAGAATGCCAAGGTTCCAGTCTTGTAGGTTAATTATGAGGGAGATACAACTGAGTTTCCTCTTATAAATGTGAATTGTAATGCTATTGCTAGCCTCATTGTGTTTTGTAATTTATTAGGTGTTGTTTTTAAATAATTTACATTTTTAGGTCATTTTGTTGGAAGCATCGACCTGTTCAAATAATTACATCTAATAATTATAGAGACTCCTTACCATGTACCATTTGTTTGGAATATCTTGAGCCTGTTCCAACTTACAACATATTACGAAGTCCTTGTTGTAAGAATGCTTGGTTTCATAGAGACTGTTTACAGGTAAGTTCTTTTGTAGGCTTTTTCTGATACAAAATTTGTTCCTTGCTGATTTGAATTTTATTTTATTTAAGTTTATTTACTTACTGATTTATGTAATCTCTACACCCAACATAAAGCTCAAATTCATGATCAAGAGTTGCATGTTCTTCTGACAGCCAACCAGGCACCTCATATAAAGAGTTGACCTGTGTCAACCTCTACTTGTAACTTAAAAACAGCTTTATTAGAGCATATTTTACATATAAAATTTGTTCTATTAAAGTGTACAACTAATATTTTAATAAATACCTTAGAACACTACCTTTTAATGTATATTTACACTTAAAAGTTTTTGTTGTTTTGACCTAAGGATTTTGTTTGTATTTCACAATGAATAAAACACAGATTTAATTGCCAAGTTCATTTACATATTTCAGCTTAGAAAACCAAGATATGTGAAATGATAATTTAGTGGGAAGCTTAAATATTTAAATGTTGAGGCCTTTTAAAGAAAAAAAACTATGGTAGACACTTTATCACAGCTTCTTGACAGGGACTGATTACTGTTTATTGAATTAAAGGTATTCTTTTTGAAAGCCACCTTATATGTCAAACCTGATGACCTGATGTTTTGATTTTTTTTTTTTTTAAGATTTTATATAGTTATTTGAGAGAAAGAGAGAATATGAGCTGGGGAGGGGCGAGGGGAGGGGGACCTGAGGATGAAGGAGAAGCAGACTCCCTGCTGAGCAGGGAACACTACTCAGCCGAGGTAACATGACCTGAGCTGAACATAGATGCTTAGCCAACTAAGCCACCTAGGCGCGCCTAATAACGAGTTTTTAGGCAAATATCCTAAAACATACAACATTAAACACTTTAATACTTATTTGATTTAGAAAATTCTTGAAGATTTTAGGAAGATCTCACTTATTAATGACATCAAATATAATAGTGTACATGTGTGAAAGTGCCAACTGATAGACAATTACAGTTAATAGAATGCCAAATTAACAAAGGATTTAATTAAATTTAACACTTTTTTTTAGAGCTTGACTTTTATTATTGTTTAGTAAAATAAAATGTTATTAATGATTACAGGTTATTCACAAAAGTATTTTTGAAAGTTAGGGGATGTTGTAAATGCCCTTATATTTCAAGAAAGTCTTAAAAGTACTAATAATAGTCAAAGTACATGAGTGAATCGAACAATAGACAGTAATTATGCCACTTAAGTAGTGATCACTCAACCTAGTGCAAAATATACTTTCAAAATTATAGTTTATCCTACTAAACCCCTGCAGTTTCACTAGGGGTGATGTCCCCTGCCTTTGAAGTTACAAATCTTCTACGCCATCTTGATTATATGTAGAAACAGAGTATTCAGTATCTTATGGACCATACTTTATAGCACACTTGGATAGAATGTGTGAAGCACAGAAGTTGAGTATGGGATTTGATGCTGCTGCCTACACTCAAGGTCTGTTGGTACACCAAAAGACCAGAATGGAACGACTTCAAAGAGAACTTGACATTCACAAGAAAAAGCTGGGTAAACTAAAATCTGAGGTCAATGAAATGGAAAATAATCTAATTCAAAGGTACCTGAAAAGATCAAATTCGTATACCAAATACCTTCACTCAGAGAAAGGCAGCAGTTGAGAATCTGTAATAGACAACTCCAGATTAACATTGACATTAACAAAAGAAATTATCTTTTTCAGGTACAAGGACCACGTTTTATTTTTAGTACTATTCGTGACTTTATGACAGAATTGGATTTGTAGATCCTCTACCACCAAAACCCAAAGATTAAGGGTCCACCATTAACACACCAAGGACTCATTTTTTCCTTCCCTACCCCTCAAACCCTTCACCCTGCCTCTCAAATTCCTCATATCAGGGAAATCATATGATAATTGTCTATCTTTGATTGACTTATTTCGCTCAGCATAATGAAACAAGATGGGATTGGGAGGGAGACAAACCATAGGAGACTCTTAATCTCACAAAACAAACTGAGGGTTGCTGGGGGTATCGAGACAGCTGTTGGGTTTTGGACATTGGGGAGGGTATGTGATGGTGAGTGCTGCGAGGTGTATAAGCCTGACGATTCACAGACCTGTACCCCTGGGCCAAATAATACATTATATGTTAGTTTAAAAAAAAAAAACAACAAAAAAACAAGGACTCAAGACACAGAAAATGATGAGGGGTCTCCATGGAATTGTACTGCCTGTATTTCTTTGAGTCATACTTGACTGCCTCAATCTGCTGTGAACAGTGAAAGATGCCAAGGCATTTCTGAGCCAAAAGGCCCTATATCTCTAAAATCACATCTGAAGTTCAAGAAACTAGTCTGTCATCAAAGTTCTACAGCCTCCTAGGATTTTGTCAAATTGAAGGTGTGGCAAGATGGTGCTCTGCTAATGTTAAATAACAGCCCACAGAGGTAGTAATACCTCAGTCCAATGTCATGGACAGTTGAAATTCATCCCGTGAATGGTAATCTGCTGAAGATTTGATTGCCTGCTGCATAATCATGTACAGTGTTCTCAGGAGCCCATTGTGGATAATTCTCAATGTATTAATGCCTAGGGTTCCCAGCACCTTTTTTTTTTTTTTTTTTTTTTAATTTAAATTCAAGTTACTTAAGATAAAGTGTAATACTGGTTTCAGGAGTAGAATTTAGTGATTCATCGCTAACATATAACCCTCAGTGCCCAATACCTTTGCCCCTCATGTCACTACTGAATTTTGATAGGATGAAGGAATAGAACAGTGGCTTTCTTTCTTTTTTAAGATTATTTGAAAGCTAGAGTGTTGTGGGGGAGGGGACAGAGGAAGAACAGGGAGAAAGAAAATCCTCCAGCAGACTGCCTGCTGAGCCTAGAGCCCAACATGGGGCATGATCCCTGCACCCAGAGATCATGACCTGAGCCAAAATCAAAAGTCAGTCACTTAACTGAGCCACCAAGCCATCTCATACCTACCTACCTACCTATCTTTCTTCCTTTCTTTCTTTCTTTCTTTCTTTCTTTCTTTCTCTTTCTTTCTTTCTTTCTTTCTTAAAGCCTTAGGTGAAACACTACTTACATTAAGAAAAGAAACAAGGCTTGATTCTTTAAAAACTGCTGCCTCATGATGCCATTGGACAGGGGACAAACTTCATGATTTCCTGGTACTCTTGGCCTTTTCTTTGTCTTCCCTAAAAATGTCTCCACTCTGTGAAGCCAGCCTGCATATAGGGTATAAAGATGAAAAGGAAAGCAGCATGCATTGTCTATAAAAACATACAGTGAAATATCCCAAAGCTTTTCCTACTGTACCAGTCTCTTGAGTTTAAGTGATTTCTTTCCTTCTTTATTGTTTTCTCCTATTTCTTTATGTATAGTACAGTAGTCTTTAGTTAACTGATTTTCTTTTCCCCTTTTAGTGATTAAGCACAATCGTGTCCCTAACTGCACAAAATAACTTTCCTCTGCTTATTCTGTACTTTGCCCTTGTCAGTGCTGATGTTCTACGAAGATGCAGACAGATGGTGCCCAGTGAACTGCAGGAAATATTACAAGACTCATGTCTATAAAGTCACACCATATATTGACTTTAGCAGTAGGTGACATGACACAGTGTGAATCTTCCACAGGAAAGCTTAAAATATCTTTAACCCAATGATAGAGCAACGAGGTTAAGCTTGTTTCATCTGCCTGGTGTCCCACAGAACTTTCACAAGAAATTACTATTGGGAAAGTACAGTTTTCAAAACCAGCAATAGCAGCAGTACCGACAGCCTTGGTTTCCAGAGAGGTTTAAATGCCTTACTGTTGGGATCCTCAGTATCTAAACGTAATGTGATGGCAGTATCGTGTATTTGTAAACCAAAGCTAATCATATTTAGGACAACTGAAGAAAAGCTGGAAAAAGAAAAAGCAAAATTTGAACACTGAAGCAACCTTAAGCCATCTCTTTATTCTGATAATATATTTTTATAAAGAGCAAATATTCAGATGGCCAGGAATATATATAACTAATATAACTAAATAAAATCAAGAAAAAGAAATAACTATACATTTAAAAAAAAAACAATTATGAAATTATATATCCATACTTACAGTGGGGTGAAGGGAAGTGCTGAAAATGTAACAAAAGGTAGGAGATCATGATGACTAACATGCAAATGGATATTTTTAAAATAAGTAGGATTATTACAGGTGATTTATATAAGTATCAAAGCCTTGACTTCCAGGCTTAGCATCTGGTATATGGGAAGAAGTATGACAATTCTAGTTAATGAGACCATAGAATCCAAGCCCTTACATATGTGGTGCATTTTGTTTTAAAACTACGCCTTCATCTGCAGTCTATGTGAAGATTGATTAAACTATTTTTACTTGTTTTACTAATAAAAACATAATTTGGATAAAGAAAAGTACTTGATTAATTTTTTGCATGAGGCTTGAACTTTTTTATATTTAGGATTATTCTGTTAAAAGTGTCAGGATGAAGCCTATTTTGTTGGTTAAATTTTATAAATTTTTTTATTATTATTTTTTAAGATTTTTATTTATTCATTTAACAGAAAGGGAGAGTACAAGCAGGGAGAACAGCAGGCAGAGTGGGAGGGAGAAGCAGTCTCCCCGCTGAGCCAGGAGCCGGATGTGGGATCCATCCCAGGACCCTGGGATCAGGACCTGAGCAGCTGCTTAACGAACTGAGCCACCCAGGCGTCCCTATATTCTGTTACTTCTTATAAAGAAGTATTTATAAAAGTACCTAGGGAATGTAGTTCATAAATACCATAAAAACTTATCTTTACCTAATGAGGAACAATTTCACATTGTATGAGAATTTTACAAAAGTAATTTATCTTAATTAAGAGTTTGTATTAATGAATGTAATTGCTGTCAAATATGTCATCTTGTTAATTTTATAAGGGCATATTATTTTTCAAAACAATTTAAGATTTGCCTCAGTCAACAAATTAGAAAAAAAAGATTTGCTTCAGTTATTTGTTAGTAATGAAATGCAGAGAGGTTCTCAAACTTGGCTCTAGTATTCATAGAGCTTTTTGTGAGCACTGAAAATACCAAATTTCTAATCCTGTCATTAAAAAGTGAAAATAGGGCGCCTGGGTGGCTCAGTGGTTAAGCCCCTGCCTTCAGCTCAAGTCATGGTCTAAAGGTCCTGGGATCCAGTCCCACATCGGGCTCTCTGCTTGGCAGGGAGCCTGCTTCCTCCTCTCTCTCTCTCTGCCTGCCTCTCTTCCTACTTGGGATCTCTCTCTGTCAAATGAATAAATAAAATCTTTTAAAAAATTTAAAAAAAAGTGAAAATATTATTACTTACAAAAATGTAGGTCTACTTTATGCAAATGTAAAACAAAATCACAACCACATGGATACTTCTCTATGACATAAATATGAACATGCAATTGTTACTTGATTAGAGACCAGTAAGAACTAATTCTTGAGTCATGTTCTGTAAAGGAGCTACAGTGCCTTTTCCATTTTGTCACAAGTCTTAACTGTAATAGTGAATGGAGTCTACCCTGTTATATAACAATAGCTGAAGAAAAATATTTTTATTCTCTGAACTTCATTAATACAAGAGTTGAAGGAAGAACAGTCCTATAAATAGAATGAGAATTGTATGTAGTTAAGCATATTTCATCTTTTGTGGCCTCTACAATGCTATATACATTGGGATTTTATAAGGAGAGAGTGAAGATTAGTATTTTAAAGCTAACTTCTCATTCTGTGTTTATAGAGAATTGCCACTATTGTTCAATTTGGATTTCTCCATCATTGCAGTGGTCTTGTATCTTCTTTATGCCCTATGTGGTTTTTTTTGTTTGTTTGTTTGTTTGTTTTTTGGCTCCATACTAGGCACTCCCTTGTATCATATCTATTTACTAAGATCTTGATATCTGTGTACAATTACTACTAAAGGCCTTTTAGGTTCAGACATTTCAGTAACTGGTTGCTTTCCTCCCACATTCTTTGTGTGTATGTCCCACTTGTGACTAATTTTTTTTGTTGTTGTTGCTTTGTTTTTAATTTTATTTATTTAAGTAATCTCTGCATCCAATGTGGGACACAGACCTATGACCCCGAGACCCAAGAGTTGCATGCTCTTCTGACCGCTCCAGCCAGGTGCCCCGCTGCTAGAGCTTTTTGAACCTGAATTCTTTTGTTTTCTTCATCATTCATAAACCATCCTCAAGTCTATCAGGTCTACCTAATAGGTATTTTCTGTATATCTTTTTTTGTTCCTAACCTCTGCCTTAAACCCTCTGTGATATAACTTTAGACACTTAAAAAAAAATAACTAGACTTTTGAAGGGGCCTACTAACTGGCCTTTTCTCCTGCATACCTTAATCTATATTCTTCACATATAATATTGGCTTTGATTTTTCTGTCTAATCTCATTACTGAGTTAAATATATAATGTAATTGCCATTATGTAATCCCTAAGCATATTATTAATTAGTTCCCTGATCATGTTGTACTCTTGCCATAGAGACTTGGTATATGCAATTCCCTATCCTTGTAATGCCTTTTGTCCCATTTTCCTGGCAAACCTTTGTTTCTTCTTCCACACTTAACTTTGACCTCACTATTCTTTTGACATTTTTGTCAGGCTCTTATGTAGCCTTAGGTACTTTTTCCTTTCTCTTCCATGTATATACTTTAAAACACACACACACACACACACACACATTTTACAAAGTCATATAATTGTATCTCACCATTATACCTTAAAAATAGGATCTAAGTTATTTTGTTTCTATTTTTGGTACATAAAATAGTGTTTGTTACCTACACAGTACGAGTTAAATAGCTGTTAAATGTGCGCTACTAGTTTTGTTTTTAGGCATTGGCTATTCTTTCTAGTAGGTTTATACTTTTCTGTTCCTGAGTTCCCGCTGTCTGTGGCTTCCGTATATCTGTTTATTGAAGCAGTGAGAGTAGGTTTTATACTTATCCCCTTTTAGGAAAAAAACTACCTTAGAGATTGAGTTAAAAACAGAATCAAGGATGTTTTATAAAGTAACACTTAAACATTCCTCCTAGATGAAGTAATTCAATATTCTTACTGCTTTATTCACTAAGAGTGATGGACAGCTTGATATGTGGGGAAATGACATTGAATAAAAAGGTTGAGAAAGATAGATGTAAAGCTAAGAACAGCCAATTCATTAACTTTTTGGGGGGGGGGATCTCAAAATTTTAGCAGTAGAATAACTTCATTTATCAAAGCTTGAGAACTGGCATAGAAAATATGTTTTCATAATATATTAAGTGAAAAGTAGCACATATTCTGTTAGCTATTATAATTTATGACCTGATACCCGGTTAAATTGTTAACAATAGATTTTCTTTTTTCCGTGATAGGTTCAAGCAATAAATGCAGGAGTGTTTTTCTTTAGATGCACAATATGCAATAATAGTGATATATTTCAGAAAGAGATGCTAAGAATGGGAATTCATATTCCTGAAAAGTGAGTACCATTTAGTCTTTTAACAAAAAGATTTATTTTCGTTAAATGTAGGATTTAATAACAGTGAAAGTAATCACTTATGTCTGTCATAGAGAAGCAGTCATTTTAAATGGGGAAATTGAAACCTACCCCTACCACTGCTTCCTTTTCCTTCCCAGATTGCTAGTTCTTAAGAGCAGGGACTGTGACTTTAATGTCTCATTAGTTGACTTATAGTCTCTTAATAAATACCTCAAGTGTATACAATATTAATTGATTGACTTATACACAAGTATAATAAGATTTCAAAGTGGCATGTATAAATTATCTAAGAGAATCAAGATGTGGTTTAAAATATATAATAAGGATTTTCATAATACTTATAGATGAGGAATCCAGAAATAATGTTATTAAACTTGAAATTTAAAAATTAGAAGTGAATTATTAGGAAAAATTAAGTTTTAAAAAATTTCTAATGTTTCATTTAACATTTGAAAATTCACTGTAAGAATAATTAATTGCAGGATAAAATGATACTAATAGATACATATCTTGAACAGAATGATGAATCCTAGAAAGAGTTTTTTCCTTGCTCCTAAGTGCGTGACAAGTTTTTGTTTTTAGATTTCATTACTAATCCTTTTATGTAACATTTTGGTTCAAAGTGTGTTTTATATCTTTCTTTGTTTACAGAGATGCATCTTGGGAATTAGAGGAAAATGCTTATCAAGAACTTCTGCAGCACTATGAGCATTGTGATGTCCGAAGATGTCGTTGCAAAGAAGGGCGAGACTATAATGCACCTGATAGGTATACTGGGAAGTCCAGTTGTGCTTATTGTACTTATTTAAACTGTCAGCTAAGGAAGTGGTTTTCTAGTTAAATGTAGTTTTGCTCTTAGGATGTTTGAAGTTTTAACTTGAGAAGAGTATATTTATTAAATGCATGTTTACATCTGTTTACAGATAAATTATTGCTATCAGCATAGTTGGTAACTTCTGTGGTGTATTTTCATGAGGTTTCATTTTCTAGAGCTGCACTCCCCTATATGGTAGCTACTAGTCACATGTGGCTAATAGAGCACTTGAAATGTGGCTATTCCAAATTGAGAGATGTTATAAATGTGAAATACATAGTGAAGACTCATTGTCTTAATTTGTTATGGCTGCTGTAACAACAGATACTTGTTTTCTAACAATCCTACAGACTAGAAGTTCAAAATGGAGGTATCGGCAGGTTTTATTTCCTCTCTCCTTGGCTTGCACATGGTTTCCTACTAGCTGTGTCTTCACATTATTGTCCCTCTGTCCTAATCTCCTTTTCCTATAAGGACACCAGTAATATTAAATTAAGGCCTACCCATATGACTTTATAATATCTTAATTATCTCTTTGAAGGCCCTGCTCCAAATACACATAATGAGGTGTACTGGGTTTTAGGACTTCAACTTATAAATTTAGAGGAGACACAATCCAGCCCATAATAGTAAGACAAAAAGAACTAAGAGTATCTTATTAATAACTTTTTATATATTCATTACATGTCAAGCAAATAATAATTTAGAAATGTTGAAATTCATTTTACCTATTTCTTTTACCTTTTTAAATCAGGTTACTAGAAAAATTTAAATTCATTAAATGACTTGCATTGTATTTCTATTGGATGACACTGTTCTAGAGCTTAAAGTAATCTAGCAGTGTTCTTTTGGATCACTATAAAAAGGGTTTGATATTTGAAATTTATTGATTATTATTTTGAAATGTCAGTAGATACTGCCTCTAAATTGACCATTATTTTGTGCCTTCTATGTACACTATACTGTGTTGGATACTAGAAATCAAAACTGTCTCCATTTTTTTTTTTTTTTAAAGATTTTATTTATTTATTTGACAGACAGAGATCACAAGTAGGCAGAGAGACAGAGAGAGAGGAGGAAGCAGGCTCCCCACTGAGCAGGAGCCCAACTCGGGGCCCGATCCCAGGATCCTGGGATCATGACCCGAGCCGAAGGCAGAGGCTTTAACCCACTGAGCCACCCAGGCGCCCCAAGACTGTCTTCATTTTTTAAGATGCAGAATAAACAGTAACAAATCCAGTTTTCTTGAATTCATGGAGGATATTCAATAAATTTTTAATATCTATTATACAATCTTAACATTGCAAGCTGAAACTTAAAATGCAAGGCAGAATATTGGGAGCCTTGTTTCTCATGGAAAGTGATTTGGCTGAGTATGCTATTTCTTATTTGCAAAGACGCAGCTGATGTCTTCCCAGTTTTGAAAAATTTCCCTAAACAGCTATTACCACTACTGATTTCCCATTCTGGGCTGGGTTTTTTCTTTTGTTTGCCTGTTACAGTGTAATTGACATTATTGGAATTTGTTTTTGTCATTAGACTAAAAATTATTTAAGGGCAAAGATCTTGCTGAAGATGTCAGGTATGGTATATTCTTGCTTATGTGACTGGTGACCCTGATTATTCGTTTGTAAACCTCTAAAGGGTTGTGCTAAGGCACAGATGAGATAATGTATATAAATGTGCTTTGTAAATAATAAGGCACTTTAGATTTGTAAGAAACAATACATTTACAAATATTGATATTCTCTAAATTTATTTTGGGCTATTTTTTTTTAAGACTTTATTTATTTGACACAGAGAGAGAGAGCATGTGAGCACAAGATGGCGGGGGGGAGCAGCAGATAGAGGGAGAGAGAGAAGCAGTCTCCTGGCTGAGCAGAGAGCCTGGTGAAGAGCCCGATCCCAGACCCTGGGATCATGACCTGAGCCTAAAGGCAGACACTTAACTGACTGAGCCACCCAGGTGCCGCTATTTTGGGCTCTTTTAGATAACCTGTATATATTGCTTATATATTATTGATCGCCCAGTCAGTAGCTACCAAATTCCCTTCCTTTCTGGCAGCTACTTGAGATTGCTTTCCCTTGTCTTTTCTCCTGGGACACAATACTAGCCATCTGAATTTTTTTTTTTTTTTTTTTAATCTCACTCCCTCATCCTAGTGATAGGAAGCGGTTTTGCTGAAAGGCACTATGGTGTAGTGGTTAGGAGAATGGGTCCGAAGCCAGGTAGACTAGGTTGGAAGCCCCTGTTGGAAGCCCCACTCTGGGACTTACCAGCCATGTGAAATTAATTAGGCAAGTTATGTACCCCTTTATGCCTTGGTTTCCTCCTCTTTAAAATGAAGGATAAGGGGTGCCTGGGTGGTTCAGTTGGTTAAGCCTCTGCCTTTGACTCAGGTCATGGTCCCGGGGTCCTGGGATCGAGCCCCATGTCTGGCTCTCTGCTCAGCAGGGAACCTGCTTCCTCCTCTCTCTCTCTGCCTACTTGTAATCCCTGTCTGTCAAATAAATAATAAAATCTTTAAAAATAAAATGAAGGATAATAGCGATTTTCCCTATCATTTAAAATTACGAGGATTAAACTTTTTATGTAGACTAAGAACTAGGGCTGGAATATAGTAAGCACTCATATTAGTTGTCCTCTTTCTTTCTCTTCATCCTTTGGCAGAACTATCTGGGAAAGTGGGGGAGACACGCAGAGAGGACACATACCTCCATACCCATATCCACACAGAGAGATTCACCCACACCTAATGAAGGGCAGGGTGTCCAACTATCTCTTTTTTTCTTTCTTTCTTTCTTTTTTTTTTTTTTTTTTTTGAGAGACAGAGCATCGTGTACATACACTCAGGGAGCAGGGGCAGAGGGAGAGGGAGAGAGAAAATCTTAAGCAGGCTCCACACCCAGCATGGAGCCTGACATAGGGCCCCATCTCATGGCCCTGAGATCATGACCTGAGCCTAAATCAAGAGTCAAATGCTTAACCAACTGAGCCACCCAGGTGCCCCCCAACTACCTCTCTCATCACCTACACATCCACACACTCAGGGAGTTTGTCTCTTTTTATTCATAGAGCATATACTCATAACCAAACAAAAAGTAGGCCCCACACCTATACAAAAAATGTGAGTATGTACTGGCATACATCACACAATCCAGTAGAGAGACATGGAGGTGGGGTTGGAAGGGAGCAAATGAGAAAATATAAATATGAGCAAGATGGTAAGTCTGGATCCTGTTGGGCTGCACAATACTGGGTGTCTAAACAAGTTTTATAGGAAGTAATTCCTCACAATGAATGTGAAAAATAATATTTTAAGTAAGATAATGTATTTACTGATCCTTCTTCCATGTTAGCTACATTTATATAGCAATTTCCCTATGAGCTAGTAATTTCCAAATATAAAAGAAATTTTTTTCCTTCTTAATCCTATTCTTTCTGGTGTTTATGGTCTTGTGTATGTGCATGTACATGCTGATATTTAGGTATTTTAAGTTAGTGAATATTTAGAGCAGGAGGTTACAAACATAAGTGAAAGAGAAAAAAGAAAAAGAGTAATGTAGTTTCAAAGCAGATAATCTTATTTTCCCTCCTTTGGAAGAATAATTGTTTATATGTGAGATGGACAGTATGTCCTGTGGCAGTGCAGGTGGTTGGAATTAGACCAAGTTAATACCACAATGTAAACATCTGCTTCTGTTTATGTCCTCAGCAAATGGGAAATAAAGCGCTGTCAGTGTTGTGGTTCTAGCGGAACACATTTAGCTTGTTCCTCATTACGATCATGGGAACAAAATTGGGAGTGTTTGGAATGTAGAGGTATTCTCTACAACTCAGGTAATATTTTGTAATTTTGAATAAAGATGTTTTTTGAAATGTATATTATTTTAAAATTCTTCCTGTATATCTATATTGTTAACATTGGGTTTTAAATATACAGAGGATTTCCAAAAAGCCAAAAAACATACATTACCCAACACTAATAGTGTGGGAATAACTGATTGTTTGTTGGAAGAATCATCACCTAAATTACTCAGGCAGTCACCTGGAGCCCAGCATAAAGATCTTCTGAGGTATGTATTTTGAAATGTAGGAAAATACAAAACTCTTTTTTTTTTTTTTTTTTTTTTTTTAAAGTAAGCTCTGTGCCCAATGTGGGACTTGAACTCATTACCCTCAGCTAAAGAGTCACATGCTTTCCCAACTGAGCCAGCCAGGCATCCCTATAAAGCTCTATTTTGAGAAAATTTAGACTGGGAAGTGTTATATATATATATATACACACACACACACACACACACACACACACACACACACACTTGGAATATTAACTGACCTTAGTATTCTGGAAGAGTGTTTTTCAAACTGTAGGACCAAGATTTGATCATGAAGTCATTGCAGCCAGCATTAATAAAAAGAAAACAAAACAGGATAGGATAGAGTGTGAAATACCAGATTGCATTGCAAATAGGATATATATGAAATTTATTTTATTGTATACTGAATTGTGATATAAAATACATATTATAGATCATTGTCAAGGTAATATAAAATATCAAGTACACCATGTTACTTGGTTGAAAGGAAGGAATCATGTTTAATATAGTGATTTTTTTTAAATTGTATAATCATGTGCTTAATATATTTGCTGTCAGTATTGGAGGTCTAAATGTCACCTCTTTAGAAATTTCAAGGCATACTTACAAGTATTATTATGTTGTATTATTGCCTACATATTTTCCTACCTAGGCTGGTTCACCCTGTCCTTAAGTAACCTGGTGGTTCCCAGCTTCTGGGAGGTCACCATATTGATGCCAGACTTAGTGCAGACACCCAGTTGGCATAGCACATGACAGCCCAGAACTCCTGTGCTCAAGTGATCCTTCTGCCTCAGCCTCCTGAGTACTTGGGACTACAGGTGTATGCCACCGTACGTAGTAAAATAAGTAACTTTTAAAATCATTCATAACATTTAAATAAGACTAGAATTATAACTTAGTACCATGTCCATTTATTTATTCAGCTTAAGTTAGAATTTTTTTTTATATTTTATTTATTTATTTATTTTATTTATTTATTTATTTATTTATTTGACAGAGATCACAAGTAGGCAGAGAGGCAGGCAGAGAGAGAGAGAGGAGGAAGCAGGCTCCCTACTGAGCAGAGAGCCCGATATGGGGCTCGATCCCAGGACCTTGGGATCATGACCTGAGCCGAAGGCAGAGGCTTTAACCCACTGAGCCACCCAGTTGCCCCATTAAGTTAGAATTTTTAAGTATATGTAGCTTTTAGAAGAAATATGCAAAACTAACGTAAGTAGCTAGATGAAGTACTTTTTTGTTAAAAATAGTATCAGGTTAGGGATACCTGGGTGTCAGTCAGGTGTCTGTCCGACTCTTGGTTTTGACTCAGGCCATGATCTTGGGGTCCCAGGATCCAGCCCCACTTGGGTCTCTGTGCTCAGCAGGAAATCTTGAGATTCTCTCACTCTTCCTCTGTCTCTCCCCTGAATCTTCCCACATCCCCTGCTCCCAGCACATATACCCATGCACGCTCTCTCTCTAAAATAAAATCTTAAAGAAAAATAGTATCAAGTTAAAACTTAGAAGGTAAAGAGAATTTCTGCAAAAATGCTTGATAAGTAGATTTATAGATGGAAGTGGAATATGAAGTACTATTCAAAAAGTGAAGAATTGCTGTTTTAAGATATCACTTGCGTTAACTGAAAACTTATTACAGATGTTTTTATAATATTTTTAGTATCAAAAAAGATGTCCACATTACTTTTTAAACTTTTAATATATAGGTTTCCAAAGATGTTATTCCAGGGAAGTTTGATTCCTTGTTCCATGCTTTAACATCATATTCTAAAAGAATAACAACAACATTTCCATTCCAGGTAGGAGCAAGGAATCAACCTGCTACACAAAGGCATATTTCTGAAGGATTGTTTTACTTCCAAAAGACTTAAGTTTTCCTGCACCCTGGGTTAATGAATAGGGGGTGTGTGAAGAAAGAAAAAGCAAAGCCTGATCCTCACTGGGGCATCGTAATGTCTTATGATGAGAAAAATTTATACATGATATAGAAAGATGATCCATGGGCATTGCTCCAAACGAGATAATTTTGAGTACATTAATTTCAATTACAGATGGAGAAATTGAGGCAGACATTTGATTTGGTCCGTACAATTGCCTGGAGATCTTTTTGTTTTGTTTTGGTTTGGTTTTTTGCAATTTTTTTTTTTTTTTTAATTTTCAGCATAACAGTATTCCTTGTTTTTGCACCACACCCAGTGCTCCATGCAATCCGTGCCCTCTCTAATACCCACCACCTGGTGGCCTGGAGATCTTAATAAGACAGCTTGCTAGGCCTCATGCTCAGAGGTTCTAATTCTGTTTACTTGCTGTCATGGCTCAAAAATTTGCATTTCTGGGGCAGCTGGCTGGCTCAGTCCGTGCAGTATGCAACTCATGATCTCAGGATTCTAGGTTCAAGCCCCACATTTGGTGTAGAGATTACTTAAAGTCTTTGGAAAAAGATTTTGCATTCCTAACAAGTTTCCAAATACTGTTGCTGCTGTTGGTTTGGAACCACACTTTGAGAATTATAGCTATAGACTAGAAAGTACTATTGAAAGGGTTGTGAGTTGTGTTCATTATAGCTATAGACTAAAAAGTACTATTGAAAGGGTTGTGAGTTGTGTTCATAATAATAACTCTACTGTTAACTAACTTTATGATGAGAAATACATTGTAATTTGTAATCTCTTAAAATTATGGCTGTCTCATAGAGTAAGCAGAGATTACATTTGTTCTATTTTTTTAAAGGATCTAGTAAACTTGAAATGCCTTGAAGCAACTGTTTGTTATAGCCATTGGCCAGGAGGGTAAGATTCTGAGCTTCTGACTCTTACATCTGAATCCACTGAATTGATCAAATTTGATATAGTGATCTATCAATATTCTCATAGATCATTTATGATACTAGATTTTAATTAGTAGGAAATTGGGGAGGGAGTCAAGAATTTAGGATCAAGTCAAATAGCTTTTTGGTTCTGGTGGCAGCTGTTGTCTGTTTTTGGGTGGGAGCTGGGGAAGAATTTCCTTTTTAATTAATTTTTCTATTTTTTATTGGCTGAATAACTGCTGTGTCATGTAAAGTACTTTAGAGTACTTAACTTTTATGTTTAAATTCATGTCTTATAGGCAAGGCAATAAATTTAGAAAAGAAGTTTCAACAATAATGGTGGAATTAGGTTTTCAAATTAAAAAAAAAACTAAAAGATTATGGATTAATAAAGCCAATGTCTGGAATAGTGCCTTAGATGGATTCAGAAATCAGAACTTTAATCCTTCATACACAATTGAAGTAGCATATGTCGATGAAAATGATAACTTTGGAAGAGAGCATCCTGGATCAAAGCAAGAATTCCTAAGTCTCTTAATGCAACATCTTGAGAATTCACCAATATTTGAAGGGTCCTTGTCCAAGAATTTGTCTCTAAATTCTCAAGGTAATTTTATTATTGTATCTGATGAATATACCATGTGAAAGAGATAGCTGGTTAGAATTAATATTTAGTCCCTGTGGTCAAAATGTATAGTTTACTTGGTTATAAAATACTGATTGAATCACAGAAGAGTAGAGAAAGGGGAGTGGTATTTTTTAAATTTTCTAGTGAAACTTTTTATTTAAGAATATGCTTAATTTTTTTTAGTAATATCCTCCTTAGAGTGAATTTATAATTAAGTGTAACTTCTTTAAAAATGTACTCTATATTCATTCTTCTTTCATTTGAATAGAGTCACCAAATGGAATAGATGATTATTTGAGCCCTTCTTTTCACATCTTTGGAATTTGCAGATAGGATGTTTCTTCACAACCTAGGATTTTATCACATAATTTTCTGGTCCACATCTAACAGATTTTTTAATGTACTTTTGCTTTCAAGAATTTTTCATGCATATTTATGTATATGATACTTTTCTGTCTTATGATGAATTTAAAAAAATGCATTTCAGAAGAGTGATTAATTCTAGCATTCTTTTTTAGGAGCTTTTATACCACTTTTGCTGTAATAGGAAATTCAGACAAGTGAGACTTACTTCATTCCACTTGAATTTTCTCCTGTATAGTCGCTGGAACTTCCTTATTGTTGCGAAAGTATCATGAAAATAGTTGAGAAACTACCAGGGTTTATTTGTACTATGTGTAGTACACACTGTTTAATTCAAAACTCCCTAAAACAAATCATTCTAAATAAGAAGTAACATTAACTCAAGACAGTTTTGGTATAGTAGGTGAGTGCATGAATTCACAAAATCTGAATTCAGTTTTGTACACACCTACTTCAGTTGCTTTATTTCCTTTGATTAATTATATAGTCTCTCTGGAATTCATTTAACAGATACAGAAAGTATTACTGCTAATACGTAGCATATAAGGTTATTGTTGAGATTTTATTAGTTCATGTAGTGATAATGTTGCTTATTAATAATTTGCTCTTAACAATATTAAGAGAAAGGAAAATTTACATTATATCTTTGATTTATCAAGGTAGCTAAAACATTTTAAGTTTTTATTTTAAGTTAACATACAGTGTTATATTAGTTTCAGGTGTACAAGGTAGTAATTCAACATGTCCATATATAAACCTATGCTCAACACAAGTGCACTCTTTAATCCCCATCACCTATTTCACCCACCTCCCCACCCTTCTCCCTTCTGGTAACCATCAGTTTGTTCTCTCTAATTAAGAGTTGGTGTCTTGATTTGTGTGTGTGTCTCTCATTTTTTCCCCTTTGCTTGTTTGTTTTGTTCCTTAAATTCCACATGTGTATAAAATCATACGGTATTTGTCTTTCTCTGATTTATTTTGCTTCATAGCTAAAACATTTTAAATGACAATTTAAAAAATACTGAAAGCTGCGATGACATGGTTAGATAGCATATATTCCTGGGAGTACCTTTGTGCATTTGGGAAAATAATTTATCCCTATTTATCAACAACCTTAAAAATGTTTATATCCTATGACCTCCTAACAGCATATGTAGGACTCTATACTAATCAAATAATCAAAGATATATAAAAAAGAATATGGGAATAGATGTTGATTATAATATTATGTCTCATATAGTTGAAAGTATAACTTAGACAAAGTAGCCAGTAATAAGGAGATGGTTCGCTTTGCAGCACATCTATAATTTAGTCTTAATCAGTCATTAACTGTAGATTTGAATAATTGTGCATAATATAGAAAAAGTTTACAATATAGTAAGTAAAAAAAAAGCACAAGTCAAACTATTTGCACTAATATACATACTAGAAATACACATCAAAATGTGCATACTGGTTATTGTGATGGTATGATATGTAATTTTTATTAAATTATCCTGTATTTACATTTTTTCTATTATAGGTTATTTTGTATTCAGAAAAATGTATTTAGGTGAGATCTGTATTTTATATTCGATTCTAGTTTCTGTAAATTATTTTACATTTATCTAATTCTTAGTTTTTTGGGGGTTTTAATTTACTGTATATGTATTCATTATATATGATTATCTTACAATAATAAAAGAATTATATTTGATGTATTTTCATCTGTATCTACAGCTCTGAAAGAGAATCTTTACTATGAAGCTGGCAAAATCCTTGCCATTTCTTTGGTCCATGGTGGTCCTTCACCTGGTTTCTTTTCTAAAACCTTGTATAACTGCCTTGTTTATGGACCAGAAAATACCCAACCAATTTTAGATGATGTTTCAGACTTTGACGTGGCACAAATTATAATCAGGGTAAGAAATGTACTTGTTTATTAAAATACAGACTACATTCTAGTTATATGAATGTAAATGATGGATCTACAATAGAATAATACTCTTTGTGCAGGAATCAAGAGGTATCAATATTTCTGTTTACCAGCAGAGTTCACAAACAATTAAGAGATAGATGTTAAGGTTAGACAGCTGAGATCAAAGGGCCACATTTAATGTTGATATAACCAGTTAGATAATGTATTTGACTTTGGTCTGTGGTCAAAATGGTTTGTTACCACTCCTCGGAGTTATATGGATTTATCTATCCTGCCAGAGACAATATAAGGCAGGTTCCTTATTGTCTGCTAGATAGCAGGGAAAAGTGCCCTTTCTATAGGTAGTTGGATCTGCAAGGAAGGAGGACTTAGCTTACCTCTCAAAAAACTTAGTCTCACTCCTACAGGGAGATAAGTGTGATAGGTGCAGAGAAGGACCAGGCTGAATTTCTTTATGGAAACAAGTGGGGAGACTCAATGTTTCTACCTAAAAATAGTTATCATTTATTAAGCCCTGTACTACATATTACCTGTACAAACTCAGTTTAGTTGTAATAATGCCAAGTATCATTGCCTACATGTTACTGACTTGGAAACTAATTGAGACAATGAAAGTCATCCAGCTTTTTTTCCTTTATCCTCCCTCCTGCTTAAACCTACTCTATCCATTGTCTCCATTAATAGGCAGTATAGTTTAATGGTGTAAAGCAAATGCTCAGGGTGCCTGGGTGGCTCAGTTGGTTAAGCAACTGCTTTGGGCTCAGGCCATGATCCAGAGTCCCAGGATGGAGTCCTGCATCAGGCTCCCAGTTCCACTGGGAGTCTGTTTCTCCCTCTAACCTTCTCCCCTCTCATGCTTTCTCTCACTCTCTCTCAAATGTATAAATAAAAATCTTTAAAAAAAAAAAAAAAAGCAAATGTTCAGAAGTCAGATTTTAGTTTGAAATAGCTACTATAAGCTCTGTGACCTTGGGCACCTTAGTTAATCTTAAGCCTCAGTTTCAAAATCACAAAGTAAATAACAGGGAAGTGTGTCCTTTTATTTGTCCCAAGATGTCTCATCCTAAAATTTATCCTTTAACTCAAGTGATTTTTCCTTTTTTCCTCTTTACCAAAACATGTACTTTAGTATGACTTCATTGTCTCAGCTTCCTCTTTTCCTACTCATTTTTTTGCTTCTTGTAGTGAGGCTTCTGTTCCCACAGAGCATTCTTCCAAGTCAGCTAGTTTTTAGCTGATTCCAGGGATCTAAATCACTGCTTGCAAAGGCCTTTCCTAATAATTCCTCATCTCCTTTTGTAATCACCACTGTCTTTGAATTCATCTCTTCTGTTTTCTTTAATACTGCATTTCTTCCTACCCCTGAAACTTGGGTTATTAATCTGTGTTATCCTAGTCCTCCCTCTGTACTATTTGGAAAGCTGCTTCCTGCCCATAACCTTTCTGAATGATTCCCAGACCTCTGTTTTTGAGCCACTAGACTTTTATACCTAGTTAGGGTCTGAGTCTTTCTAACACACTGAGTCCAACATGTTTAAGCCAACCGTTTTTTTTTCCCCAGAGTTTTTGGTTGGTTTGTTTGCTTGCTTGCCTGATTTTTCTTTTCAAAAGATTTCTTATTTCCATGCCTTTCTGGAGAAGTGTCATTTTCATTCTGCCATATTCCATTTGTCAGGATGTATCAAGTCATCTATCTCTAAAAGTGAAGTTTATCTTCAGCATTTTCCTCTTATTTCTAATGTACTTACTATACCAAACTCAAATTATTTCTAGGTTTAAACAATTAGGATATTATTCTAATAATCAGGATGATTCTTTTAAAAGTATAGTTTTGACAACATTGCCTTCTTTGGAATCTTCAGTGGCTTCTCATTGCCTATTGAACAAAGTTCAAGCTATTCCTTAGGGTATTTAAGACTTCCAGCTCTTCTCATGGCTTTATCTATTGTTTCTGTGCTCCTATCCAATGTTTGTTCATTTAGTCAACAAATAACTATGTACCTCATATTATTTCATCACTGAAGATATAGTAGTGAACCAAAGTCCCTGCCTCTTTGGAATTTACATTTTAGAGGAAACACAGAAGATAAATAAATATATAATATACTGCCGTATAGTAAACTGTATTGTAAAAATAAAAAAGAATAAGAGAAAGGAGATAATGTTTGGGGTATAATAAGATGGAACTTGGGCTATGCTTCTGTAACAGAGACCCCAACAGATGTTTTATTTCTGTAAAATTTGTTACTAGATTTTAGTGTAGGGATTAGCAAATTATAGCTATAGGCCAAGTCTGGCCTTCTGCCTCTCTTGTTGTAGATAAAGTTTTATTGGAACACAGCCATACCTACTTACCATTTGTTATGTGTCTATGACTGCTTTCACACTATAGTGGAAGAGTTGAGTAGTTATGGCCCACAAAGCATAAGATGTCTGGCCTTTCAGGCAGCTTGTATTTTAGCAGTATGGTTATGATACATCTAGGGAATTGGATTCCTTCTTCTCTGTGTAATCACTAAAGGTATTACCTTCATCTATATGAGGCTTGCTCTTAAGGGAAGAAATAGAAGTAGAGTTCTGGAAAGTTTGACACATTTTCACTCACATTCTTTTGGATAGCTCTCAGTCACATATAGCCAGATTTAGCTGTAAGGAAAGTTTGGCTGTCAACTAAAATTCAGGGTGGTGGGTTTGGGAACAAAGGTAATATTTACCTAACTACTTGTGACAGTGTGTGAAGGTAGTATTTTGAGCAGAAAAACTTCTGGAATTTCAGCAGAGATCTGAAGTGAATGAGGGAAATCATATAAATCACTGGGAAAGAGTTTTTTTGGGAAAGAAGAGATAAAAAGTAAAATTTGTATTCAAATAGACCATTGACTGCTTCCTATTTTTAGTCTTTCTTTCCTTGTGTAACTCTTTTAAAGAGCTGATCTATATGAAAGTGTCTGGCACATTAATGGTCAAGTTTCCTTTTTTTATACTATTTCCTGAACTATTTTGATTCTATCCCTATTTTAAGTACCTCATTAAGTCTTTTAGTCCCTCATTCAAATCTAACAGCTGATATTCTTTCTCTTTCATGAAATCTCAGGTTATTTCACTTACTTCTCTAGTGCTATGTAACTGTTCTGTGTCAATTATTATCTCTTATGTAAATAATTTCCTATATTAAAGTGCCAGTTTACTACAGGTTTCTTGAAGGCAGAAATTGACAATATTAATTAAACTGGATTGTCCTTTATTCTAAAAAAATAATTCTTGATATACTTTTACTCCACACTGATGTTCTCCAGAATTGAGTAAAAGTAATAAGTGTTATTTGAAATGTAAAAATCATTCACAAGTAAATGAGTAAACTAGGTATATTTTCTTCTTTGTTATAGGTAAATACTGCAACAAATGTGGCTGACTTAAACTCAGTAGTAAATGAATGCTATAACTACCTAGAGCTTATTGGATGTTTAAGAATTATAACTTCATTAAGTGATAAATATATGTTGGCAAAAGACATACTAGTTTATCATGTAATTAAGAGAGTCCAAGCACCCTTTGAAAGGTAAGTTGTTTATATGTGATTCTCTCAAATTACATGTTTAAAGTGATTGTCTTACAATAAGATATATTTGATAAAAATTTAAGTGCTATTTTAAAGTAATGCTTTAAAAGTAATGTCTTAAGAATGATTGCCATTCTAACCATTTTATACAGAATTGGTGTGAATGTATGATGCTTGGGTAGGAAGAGTAATCATTACCTCAATTTATAATTATCCTTCTAAAAAATTTTTTTTAATTCTTAGCATGTAAGCCAACTCTTCCATTTCCTTTCATTCATTTAATAACTATTTATTGAGTACCTGTTGTCTGCTAGGTAATAGGTACTAAACATTCTTTGATTAACAAAGTAGATATGAGTCTTGCTCTTCATTACCTTAGAGCACTGGTCTTCAGACTTTTTGTTCTTATAATTCTTAAAAGAAGTTTGAAAACTTAGTTATTCTCACATTTTTCTGTTTGTATATGTATAAAATGTATATGAAAATAGGGAGAATGGTACACCATGCAGTTACCACACAGATCTAATGATTACCAGTCAACCTGTGGCCAGTCTTGTTCATCTAGCCTACCTTTATTATTGACTCCAGGATTCGATTCTTCTCCTCTCCTCTCCTCTCCTCTTCTCTTCCCTTCCCTTTCCTTCCCTTTCCTTCCTTTCCCTTCCCTTCCCTTCTCTTCTTTTCTTTCTTTTATTTTTAAAAAATATTTATTCATTTTAGAAAGAGAGAGCAAGTGCCTGTGGGGGGAGGGGCAGAGGGATAGAATGCTCAGGCAGACTCCCGCTGAGCATGGAGACCCATGTGGGGCTTGATCCCATACCCAGTAAGATCATGACCTGAGCCAAAGCCAAGAGTTAGATGCTTAACCGACTGAGCACAGATGCCCTGACTCCAGGATTATTTTTAAGCAAATTCCAAACATAATACCATCTCAGAAGTTATATTTTTTAAAAAAAAATTTTAAGTGTCATTAACCTATGGGTTTAAATATATTTGATGTGTTCACAACTGTTATACTTCTTAAACTTACTGGAGTTCTCATTGTCTCCATGTTTGGCCGTTGTAAATGTTCTTGTTTCTTTTGAGTTCTTTTGATATTGACCTTAATGATCTTTGATAGCTTTCTTGGTATATAGCAGAGTATTTCAGGCTCATTCTGTGCATTTTCGACTGAGGAACCTTTGTTTCTTTGAATGGTGAATGGTATTTCCAAAATACAGTCTGGATGCTAGGGATGCTTTTTTTGCCAGATTGTTCAGTGTTCATAGGCCTTTTCAGTGGACCCAAACTAGGACATATAGGGTTGTTTTGGTTTGGTTTTGGTTTCAGGTTTTTAAGGTAAAATACATCTTGAGTTTTACTGATACTTCAAATTCACTGCTATAAGATTTTTAACCTTTTCTTTGTCCCATGTTGAGAACCTCCGTTATCAACTCAACAACACAGGAGAACTAGACTATGAAATAATTACTCACTTCATTTATTCCACATTTCATAAACAGCAGTCTCAGTAACATTACCAACATTATTACCAATAACTTTATTGAAAACAGGTTAACATTATTTTTCTAGGGCTGTGTAGTCAAATTAATATATTTAAAGACATTTGGAATATTTATTCTGTGGTGTTCTACTATGAGCTATATATACATTTTATTTTCATTTTTTATTTCATTTAAATTGATTGATTTAAAAAATTTTTAAAAATTATTTTAAAAAATTGTTTTACGGTTCTATAAAATATTTACATGGTTCCAAAATCAAATTTATAATGAAAGTATATCAAAAGAACTCAGCTCTGTGATACAAATTGCATTCAAAGAAGTATAGCTTTCATCCTTATCACATCCACTTTTCATCCCCTTATGAAGTCATCATTTTAGTGACATTGTTTAGCCATTATTTGTTGGTTTTTTAAATGATAAATATATGTGTGCATATGTACTAATTTCTTTTATTAGATAAATAGTAACATTACATCCACCCTTTCTCTAGTCATTTTTTAAAATTGGCAATATATACTGGAGATCATTTCATGGTGGTAAATACTTCTATTTTTAGAATCTATATCACGTGGCCTTTTCCTCTGTGTGTGTGTCTTGTAAAGACACTTTTCATTGGATTTTGGGCCAGTCCAAATCTAGATAGGATGATCTCAAGATCTTTAATTTTATCTGTTTAGAATTTTTTTCCAAATAAGATCACATTCATAGGTTCCAGGAAATAGGATATAGACTTATTGGTGGGGTTGGTGGGCTAGGACTCCATTCAATCTACATCAGGGTAAATGACAGTATTGGGACTTATTTCTGGCACGTCTCTGGAGCTACAGCGTGGAGAATGAACTCGGGAATTTGCACACCTGGTAGAGCAGTTCTTCTGCAGGTGGTTTGTAATAGGGTGGTAAAGCAATATATAGAGAAATGAGCAGATAAAAGGGATTTCAGACAAGGAAATTCATAGGATTTGGTCATAAGAAATGGAAGAGGAAACAGTTAAAGAGGACTTTTAGATTCAGCTATACTAATTTGATGGATAATGGAGGCATATACCATCAGTTATGGTTTAGATTTTAGTAGTAAGGTGATAAAATTTCTTTTGCACTTAATAAGTTTGAGTACTTGAAATATATGCTACCATTAGCCTGTTGGATATATTTCTGAGCTAGAGATACTAGAGTTTATTTTGTTTTTAATTAATTTTTTTTTAAGACAAGGCAGATTTTATTTTTTAAGATTTTTACTTGTTTATTTGAGAAAGAGAGGCAGAAAGTGAGAGAGAGCATGAGCAGGTTGAGGAGCAGAGAGAGAAGCAGACTCCCTGCTAGAGCAGGGAGCCCGATGTGGGGTTCACTCCTGGGACTCTGGGATCATGAACTGAGCCGAACGCAGATGCTTAACTGACTGAGCCACCCAGGCTCACTGAAATAATAGATTTTATAGTTATAAGTGTTATAACCTGCTAAATACAGCCATGGGAGAGGATAAGAGAGAAGAGAAATTGGCCTTGTTACAGATCCATGAGACATAAACATCAACATTTAAAGCAAAGTAAAGAAAGAAGAAGCTTTGTAAGAGACTGAAAAGATCTGGCCAGAGAAAGAAGGGAAACCAGAAGACTGATGCCATAGAAGGAGATCATTCATAAATTAGGGCAGTTTTTCCTTAGGTGTAGACAAGAGTAGAATAAAAGTGAGTTGGAAATTACGGAAGATAGTGAATGTGGGTAAGTCTTTCAGATAGGTTGTCTTAAAGGAAAACATGGCATTGAATGAATTTTTTTTTCCATTTAAAGGTGGAAAAAATAAGCACATTTCTGTGCTCTTGAGAATAACCCAGTAGAAGGGGGGATGAATCTGTAACAGGGTACCTGAGGAGGTGGGTAGGGGATTCAGAGCCACAGATAGGGCTTAGTTAGTCTGATAGATAAAAATATACCTCAGTTCTTTCCTAACAAGTGAGAATGTGCATTTAAAATAATTTACTTGTTCCTTGTATTTTGTTAATTATCCCTTCATATTTTGCTAATTTCCTGTTAAATTGTTCTTTTAGAAAAATGATTTGTATTTTTTGTATATTAGAGAAATTAGTTTTCTGTTATATACGTTACTACTTTGTTTTTGTCATTGTTAATTTCTTTTTAGCAGTATATAAGTTGAATTTTTTTGTGGCTAAGATTTATTACTCTCTTTCTTTGCAGTTTCTAGGAAACTTCATTTTATACTCTAGCTGTGAAGTGTAAAATACTTTCACATGTCTACCTTTTTCCCCTTAAAAATTGTTAGCTTAATTTTATTTCTTTTTTTTTATTGTTTTAATTTTAAAACTATCTTACAAAATCAAGTAGTATGGGCAGATAAAATTTTATATTAATATACTTGCTTGTTATTGATTTTAAAAATATCATATCATGTATATCTATATTATTATATGTTTTTTCCTCACATCTAACTATGTGTGATAGTAAGTTAGCTAGAAATGTTAATTTGTAGTTGTAATACCAAACACATGTATGAATGTTGGCTTATTGTTTATCTTCTTATAAGTTTTAAGCAGGGTCTGAAAACTCTTGGTGTTTTGGAGAAAATTCAGACTTACCCAGAAGCCTTTTATAGCATCTTCTGTCATAAACCTGAGAATCTTACTGCAAAAATCCTTAGTGATCTTTTTACAGTACGCACATTATCTGATGTACAGGCTTTGGGATTTTGGAACAGTTATCTACAGGCTGTTGAGGGTATGCGGATGTTTCATTTTTATTTAACTGCCATAGAACATTTGTTTTGGTATATTAATTTATTTCTTTGAGTTTTGCTTTTTGATGATAAGACTTCCATCTGCTAACTCCACATTTACAAAATTTATTTCAAGACAAGTGTATATGACTGAGTTCAAAGTGATGAGGAAAGATTACAGAGTAAATTTCAATTTTGCAATTTGTTTTCCTCTAGATAATTTGAGGTAAAAGGCATTCTTCCTAGAAAACTTTATATGGGTGACTGCCACAGCATAATCTTAAAGCTAATTATCTTCTATTTCATCTTTTTCAATTTTAAGTTAAATATCATTGAGCATTAGCAGTGTAAAATCATCCTGTTCAATAGAGTGGTTAAGATATGAGTTGAAATTCTTTTTTAGCTAGGTTATTCAGTTAGTTTATACCACTTAGTTTTCCTCTGAGTTTGATGAACTAGTGTGTCAAATAGTGATGATCTAAAAATGGCTTAAAATTATTATTATCATGCCCCCTGAACCTCTTGGATTGTATAATAATTTTATATTAGAGAAGACATTCAAATATATAATGAGTAACAACTAAATGACTTTCTGAGTCATACTTGGAGGTTCAAGTAAACATTTATTGAGTGTACTATTTTCCTGTTACTATGCTTGATTTGGTGATTTATTTTGCCCAAGATAGGTAGATGTTAGAGTCTCTTAAACATTCCCTGTCTAGTTGGGAAAGCATCTATATTGATAGTAATATATATATAACGTGGATTTTCTTTTTTGGTAAACTTTTCAGATGGTAAATCTGCAGTGACAATGGAAGATATTCTTATTTTTGCAACTGGTTGCAGTTCCATTCCACCTGCAGGATTTAAACCCACTCCTTCAATTGAGTGCCTTCATATGGATTTTCCTGTTGGGAACAAGTGTAATAACTGTTTAGCTCTTCCAATCACCAGTACATATCAAGAATTTCAAGAAAATATGGACTTTGCCATAAGAAACACCCTAAGACTAGAAAAGGAAGGAAGTTCTCACTACATTGGACATTAAAATGTTTTGAACAAAGAAATGCTTCTTGAAAAGCTGCTATTGATACTTTTTGTTTCAGAAATCTGTCCATTATTTGAACAAACTTGTTAGCTTCTTGGCCCAATAAAATTTATATGAACATAAAGGAATGTTTTGGCCACTTAAGCTAAAAAAATTTTTGTTAACGTGTACCAGTCAAAATTGATGATATTTTTCTATTTTCTTAATATACATGTGTCATAAACTTTAATATAAATAGTTTTAAAACAGCTGTACAGACTTTTTTCAAGTATAATAACCTGAGATATATATATATATATAAAAGAAAAAAACTTGTATTCACTGTTTCTGCAAATTAGGATTAGCTATAGGATACCACAATGATTTTTCTAGTTTTATATAATTTTCAAATTATTATTTTATTTTAAAGCATTAAATAGAAAAGCAAATTGATAAATCGTGTTATATAAATCAAAGGCATATATTCTGGGGTATGTGTTATAAATATTGTTCCTAGGATGGCACTGAATTGGTTAAAAATGTTTTTAGATTACTGATTTATATTGAAACAGACCCACACTGCAATTAGACTATGCCTAATGGGAAGTATTATGAAAAAGCAGAATTGCACAAATATTGTAGAACCTATGGACATTCCATAGTCTTAAGAACACTTCTGAGGTGGATAAAATATATTTGAAAATAACTTAAAAAGTGTTTAAAGGCTTGGCTTTGATCATAGGATTTTCTTATTTTCTCTATATCCCATGTGTGGTATTAAAACCACATTATGTCTGATTCAGAATCATTTGGGGTGTGTCATTTATCTTTGTGGATTACCATGACTCTTTGACAGTTATTTATTATCAAGTTGGTTGTATGATAGGTAAGCTGGTACCATTGCATTATATATTACCTTCTTTGCTCTTGAAAGATATCTTTATTATATAAGCAATGGAAAAATGTGTAAGAAAGAAGTACAAACAGAATGAAAAACCCATTCTAATCTCACAGTGCAGAATTAACTAGTATGTTTCATTTATTCTTACTATAAACTATTTTCCTTTCCTTTTAAACTTTATTGTTATTGAAAGTCAAAGAATACCTTAAAGTAACAAGAAATCATGTAATAACAATTTGAAAACAGATAGTCCCATAGTTATGTCCCCATGTTTATATTCTTGCAAAAGAAGAAAGTGGAAAAGTTTTATGTTCCTAATCTATTATCAAACATAAATTCGTTTTCCACCAAAGTAAATTTAAATTGCATGAGAGTTAAATCATTATGAGAGTTTGGTTTTAACCACATTTTTTTATATACAAAAGCAGTTATCAACTCTCATCATATTCTCCTCCTTCCCAAGACATCCTTAAATTATTGATATTTTCAAAGAAAAACAACAGGATTGATTTGATACTGGTGATGTAACTCGTTAATACCAAAGGAAAGCTAAAACATATTCCTAGTATAATTTTCCTTGTTACAATTATTGGCAGACCCAGCAAATTAAAGTTTCATTTTGACTTGAAGTTTTTAAGAACATTATAGAAGGCATTTATTTGTCTTATATTGTGTTATTATTGTTGTTGTTTTTTAGATTTTATTTATTTATTTGACAGAGAGACAGCAAGAGAGGGAATACAAGGAGGGAGAGTGGGAGAGGAGAAGCAGGCTTCCCTCTGAGCAGGGAGCCCAATGTGGGGCCTAATTCCAGGACCCTGGGATCATGACCTGAGCCAAAGGCAGACACTTAACGACTGAGCCACCTGGGTGCCCCTGTCTTATATTGAATTGTTAGATCATCAAAAGTAATTCAAGGATTGTTTAAGAGTTTGAATATCTAAACTTCAAATTTGCCGTATAGCTTTTATTCCAAATGTGATAAATTGGATATTTCTCAACCCTACCCAGTTTTTATAAAATTTAAAAAGCCATTAAACAAATAGAAACCAAAAATCTAATTAAAGCTATTTTCTGTCATTTGTAGTTTTAATTTTTCCTACAGTGGTAATTAAAATTAATGAACATTCACACAGATTTTGGGTGGGGTGGGGTGGTAGGGAAGCGATGTGCTTGGGTTGACTATAATTAAAAACAGTATTTCAGTTCCTCATTTCACTATTTTATGTGTAGGCAGGGCCTTTGGGATATGGTGTGATGTAAATAATTTCATATATTCACATTTCTAAAGTGATGCATACTCATTGCAAAGCATTTTCTAGGTTTAAGGATGTTCCATTAGTTTGAGTTTTAAGTTAGTCTGTATAGTGAAGGCATAGTAGAGAATCCTGTAGGTTATTTATTTTTCTGCAGTGTTACTATGTCACATGGTTGATATTGTGATATTCTTTTTCTGTTCATTGTTCTAGCCAGTAGACAACTCTTGCTGACAATTGATTTTTAAAAGTAATTATGCTATAAACCCTTATAAATGTGTATTTGTATTTAACTACTTCAGTCGTCTAAATGCCATATATTTCAAGTGTGTTTTCTATACTCAATATTGGGGAAAACCATAAAGTCATCTATTGTACATCTATTAACAGTCTTTGATTAGTTTTAAATTCATTGTTTTTAGACACTTTTTAAACCTTTTGGTATGGGAAGTTCATCTGAAGACCTTTTTATACAATTCTTTACTATTCTTATAGTCATTTTAATTTTTTAGCATTTAAGGTTAAAGTTTCTTTAAAATATCTCATCAGAAACTGGGTTATGATTTTACACATTGTAATATTTAATTTCTACATTATGAATAAGCCATTATTTGGGTCAAGTAAAAAGCCTTCATTTGATTACTAATCTGAGAATTCACTTTGGCTTCTACTTTATGCCAAACTTGTAATTCTTTCCCTAAATTTGTGGAAGCTATTGTACTCAGTGATGAATGCAAAGTGAAGGAGATTATAATAGGTAAGTTTTCTCCATGACTTTGCCTTTAGTATTTAGTCATTGTAAGAAAATGATTAGAACAAAATTCCATTTAAATGTAATTCTTTTATATAAGGATTATCACTTTCTTCATTGTTAGTTTTACAAGAAGCTATTAAATTAGTGTTTATGCTTTAAGTAATGCAATAAAGTTTTATGCTTTAAGTAATTCAGTACAAAGTAGAACTTCACATTGTATAATGGATTACTTGAATGTATATGTAGTTCAGAAAAATTTGGATTGCTTTGAAAAGACCCAGTTTTCAAGTTCTAATTCTGACTGTTATCTTTTCCAGTTGCCAAACATATTCCATCCAATACCTGCTGTATGCCAGGTATTATGCTAGGTGATAGTTGATGTGGCAGCCTATTCCTCCCTCCCCCTTTTTTTTACTTCAGATGTAACCAGAAAACATGATACTGATAATGACATTCCTAAATAAATATGTTAATGCTACTAAATGTGAAGTGCTTATATGAACTATTTTAAATAACTTGTTAGGATTTTAAGATTCTGACAATGCTAAATAGATACAAGATCTTTTTCATATTTGAGAGATCCTGTAAGCAGTTGTTGACGGACACCCAAGAACCTCTCTTTAATGAGCCATATTGAGACATTATGTGTTAAAACTATTCCCTAATGTGAAATAAGTTTACCAGAATAAATTATTTAAGCCAAAAATCTGGATAGGTAGAGCCAGTTAGTTAAAAGTCTACAGTAAATTAGGTTAACACTTTGAAGCCATAGTTTGATTCTTGCTGATTCTAAGAATGCATGACAAATTCCTTTCTCAGTCTCAGCCTTACAGGGTCTATTTGTCTACTGCCACCATTTTGTGGTGTATATTTTTTTATAAGTTTTTTTGCCCACTCTATGTGCACACCTTAGTCAAAACAGTTTTTATCATTTCATATGTATATACTGTATATAAATGTTAAACATTGTCTTAATGTTTTATATTAATATGACTCAGTCTAGGGAAGTCTGTGGTAGAACTGAAATGGTTAGCTGATAGATTTGCATTTGAAAGTGAAAGTACCCAAATCAACAAGATTGGGCTCTCACATATTGGAAGAAGATAAATGTATGTTTTACATTCCATGAGAACAAGCAATGAAGTAGAATTTTCCCCTAGGGCAGGAATTGTCATTTGTTTAATTACAGTACGCTTAGATCATTGGTGTTTCCTTTAAAATAGTGCTTCAAAGTAACACTGAATAAAAAATATTTTCTTAGTGAGTATGCCAGTTAGCTGTAAAAATGAGAGATGATGCAATTCTTAAAGGTAAAGAATGTAGGTTCATAATCTTTTATCAACCTATTTTTCCCACCCACCAGCCCCTGGTAGCCACTCTTGGTCTATTTACATGAATTTGGAGTTTTTTGGGTTTTGGTTTTTTTTTTAGTTCATTTGATGTAGTGATAACTTTTCAACTGTAAGATGAATATGGTCTGAGACATAATATATAGTATGGTGACTACGGTTGATAACTATTGTATAACTGAAATTTGCTGAGTAGGTTTTAAATATTTTCACCAAAATAAACGAAGATGAATATTTGAGGTAATGGATGTGATGACTAGATGGAGGGAATCCTTTCATAGTGTTATAATTCTATTAAATCATAGCTATGTAAACTACAAATTTTGTCAGTTATATATACCTCAAAGTCGAAGAACTTTTTTACACAAAAACTAAAATCAGCAGATACGTTTTGTCAATCATGGCTTCACCCGTACATTAAAATACCATCTCTGGGGACGAGGTGGCCGAGTGGTTAGGGCGATGCACTGCTAAAACACCAGCTCTGTCCACTAACTTTCCCCACCTGTTATGTGATCTTGGCGTTACTTAAAAGGAGGGGAGGAGGCTACCAATTTGCCATTTTGTAGCTTCTTAGCTCCTGTGTACCTGTAGGCAAAATCAGCATAAAACTAGACCATTTCGCCTAACAGATGAGATTGGGAAATCTGCCAGAATTTAGAGCAATGCTCCAAAACTGCCTGTTTCCCTGAAAAGGGGGACAAGGGGGAGACTTCTGCGGCACTTGGAAACAGAAATGAGCTAGCACTTTAACCATTACTTTGTTTCTGGAGCTTCGTTTACTTTAGTGATCTTTAAACCCCTAGAGCATTCTCAACATTTAAGAGATCTGAAAACGACCAATTTAGTACTTAGTTACTAACACCACGCTCCTCCCTAGAAGTTCGATTTAAAGCAGCTACCATTTGAGAAGCTGTAGCTTGATTAGATAGGATAAAAACCCCTATTATTTCACAGCTGAAAAGTAAACACTACGAGGTGTTCAGACATTAACTCCCTGGGTCTTCCCAGTTTTGAGGAAAGCTGAAGGAGGCGGTATCCAGGCCCCAAGTGCCTCCCTCGGCCCCGCCCCTCCGGGCTTTGCTTCCGGGGCAGTCAGGGCGGCCACGTAATCCTCGGGTTGCGCTCGCCCCGCCGTGCAGTGGATGGTGGGAGTCAAGATGGCGGCGGCGGCGGCAGCTAGTATTCGAGAGAGACAAACCGGTACGATTTATTCCCTTCTTCCCTCGGTTTTAAGCCTGCGGTGGAGACATCCTCTTCCTCTGCTTGTCCCCCTCCCTCGGTCGCGGTGCATGCAGCTCGAGACGGCCCTCCAGAGGCTCAGTCCAGTTCCTAGAGCAATGAGAGCCCCTCTTGAGTTTTTAGGAAAGATGCCAGTAGCTTGAGAACTCGGCCCCTCATATGTGGTTCAGGAGAAGGGGCTTTAGGGTGGGGCGTTTGCTACGGTCCTGCTCTTGCCCCTTTTCTACTGGGCCTCAGAAGGGCATCACAAGAAGATCTAGCAGCTGACATTTTACCCCTTGTTGCCAGCTATCAAGTCTCTGGGTTTGTTTCTGTGCATGGTTCAGTTCTCTACTAGTTTTAATGTTGAGGGAGTTTCGTTTTGGGCACTTCCTCCACAGTTAAAAAATTTAGGCATTCTTTCAGAGCAGTTTACGTTCTGCTGTTTCTCTCCTCTGGACCAGTCTTTTGGGGGTACCAGAAGAGAAATGCCTAGTGATAAAGATTTTCTTCTTTAGCTTGCCGGAATGGAGTTGAAGAATGGCAAAAAGCAAATGGTTTGGTAGCTTTGTCATTTTAACCGTTTGATAAATTAGTATTTTAGAACTGTTCGTTTCATTCTCGACAGAGCAGTTACATAGCTTCCATTTGTACAGAGAAATCTTTTTTTTTTTTTAAGGTACATATTTCTTCCCTTGAGCTTCAAATTTTTTTCCATCTTAGATACTTTGTTTTTCCTTATTTTCTGTAAATTTCTGGTAAATACGTGGTTTATACCTGTTAGCTACAGACTAATGGTTTATGCCTGTTAGCTAATTGTCCTGAAAGTTGGCAAGCTGTTAATTCTGAGGAGCAAATAGGAACAAACCATCAAGAATATGCATATTTGGAAATTCTGTCCCTTGTAATCATGTTAATCTGAAAGGAAAAATAAATGGTTACAATTAATATGGCTTACAGAAGGGATTTTGGTTGTGCTTGATTCCTTCCTTTAGAATTCAAAGAAAAAAATTGATAGATTTTTAATCTAGTAATGACACCAAGTGCATATAGAATTGTGTTCTGCTTTTCCCATTAGATAAGTTAGTATAAGCTATCAGATGAAGTTAGGCACAATTTAACTAAGTAAGATTTGGGGAATACCTGCCATACATTTTATCTGTAAGCAAATTGAAGCCCCACTTGTCTTTCCAGTATGGTTCTGGCTGCTTAATGAAGCTCAATGAATTAGGTCATACTACATATTAAAATAAAACAACATATCAAGGAAGACTTAACCAATACAAAGGAGCTTTTCAAAAAATGAAATTTGTATGGTCGTAATTTTTATATGCAGAAACTTTGTAGAATATTAAAATCCAACAGTATAATTTTGATTTCTGTGGAAATAAATTTCATTATAGTGAGATTTCATCTTATAACCAGATAGGTTATGCCACATTAATCATTTATCAAATTACTACTCTAGGTGAATTCTGTCCTATTTTCAGAGAAGGGTAAAACCCTATATATGTGCTATAGTAGCAGAAGTAAACATTTCCCTCTTAACTGTTGAGAAAGTTTTGGGAAGTAAATCAAAATCAATTCTCAAATATTCTAGGTAGAGAACACTATGATACAGAGGGATTTGCAATCTATTTGAGTAGATAATAGTTGATATTGAGCATTTAGTATTGCTGGGCACTGTTTTAAGTGATTTTTACATGTATTATTGTCTCCATTTTGTAGATGAGGAAACCAAGGCATAGGGAGGGTAACTAGCCTGCCAGTTTTTTGCTCTGCCTGCTTGAAGAATATTTATCCTTTAAAGGTCACCTCAAAAGTCATCTCGTTTGTGAGTTTCTAGGAACACTCCCCTCTTTATTCTTACCTTCAGTACAACAGGGAGAATCTTGTGTTACCATAGCGTTTCATGCGTGCCTCTCCATTGAGGGTTCTTGCTCAACGTCCCCATTTCTCAACACTGGGGAGCCAGAGATCAACTGCTTTCTTTCTTGCAGTGATCTTATGTAGCCTCTTGGCTTTAGGTACTGTATATATGCTAATGATCTCTAAATTTATATCTCTGCCCTAGACCTTTCCTCTGAACTCTGTCTACCGTATCAATTAATGGCAACTCCGTCCTTTGCTTAGGTCAAAATGTCAGTTCCATCCTTGTAGTTAGTTGCTCAGGTCAGAAGCCTTTAAGGTTTCTTGACTTCTGTTTTTCATATCCCATATCAGATCTGTAAGTAAATCTTATCAGTTATAATCTGAAAATATATCCACAGTCTAATTATTGTCATTGTTACCACACAGGTCCAAAACACCATGAATTTTTTTTTTTAAGATTTTATTTTATTTGACAGACAGAGATTACAAATAGGCAGAGAGGCAGGCAGAGAAAGAGAGGAGGAAGCAGGCTCCCTGCCGAGCAGAGAGTCTGATGTGGGGCTCGATCCCAGGACTCTGGGATCATGACCTGAGCCGAAGGCAGAGGCTTAACCCACTGAGCCACCCAGGTGCCCCACACCATGAATTTTTGTAACAACCTCTTATTTAGTCTTCCTTGTTTTTATATTCTTGTTCCTCTTCATTTTTCTTCATACAGTACCAGAATGATCTTGTCACATACTTGTTCAGAACTCTCCAACAGCTTCCTGTTTCAATCACGGTAAAAGCAAAAATAATCTTACAGTAGGCTACAGGGCCCTATATGATCTGTTACCCACTTAACTTTCTGACCTCACTCTCTATTACTCTCCTCTTTCCTTGAACACACCAGAATGCTCTCACTATAGAGCCTTTTTATTTGCTACCTCTTTCTGGAATATTCTTTAAGAGGTAACTGGGTGTCTCACTCCTCACCTCCCTTAGACCTTTATTCAAATGTTACCTTTCAGGAGGCCTTTCTTGGCTACTCTATTTAAAATTACGCTGCAACTCTCTTTTCCCTCTTTCCTTTGTTTTTCCCAGTAGTACTTGTCATGATCTCACATGCTACATGTTTTACTTTGTTGTCTTTCCCTAAACTAAAATGAAAGCTTCTTGAGTATAGGTCCTTTTTTTTTTTTTTCAATCTTTTGTGTTTATTGCCAACAGCTGGAGCAGTGTCCAGCAAATGGTAAATAATCACTAAAAATTTTTGAATGGTTAGTAGAGTTGAATATATAGCGAATGAGTGAAGAAAACATTCCAGGTGACCGTGAAATTACATTAACAAAGCCTACAAATGTGGATAGTATATTTAGGGTCAATAAAGAAAACTGGTGGGGTGCCTGGGTGGCTCAGTGGGTTAGGGCCTCTGCCTTCGGCTCAGGTCATGATCCCAGGGTCCTGGGATCGAGCCCCACATCGTCCTCTCTGCTCCGCAGGGAGCCTGCTTCCTCCTCTCTCTCTGCCTACCTCTCTGCCTAGTTGTGATTTCTCTCTGTCAAATAAATAAAATATTAAAAATAAAAAAAAACTGGTTTGCTATTTCAGTTAAAAGCAATCATTTACGCCTTTAGGGAGTTACTCTGATGAAAGTAAAATTATATTCTTACACATTCCTTAAACAGACCCTGTACTTTATTAACAAATCCACTGTGTCAAAATCTGTTAACAAGTTAACCAAAGGTCCAAGTTGAGGAAACTTAACCTAGATGGGCCTAAGAAGGCAAAGGTGGGAATATCTGCTGAAACACTTTTTTCAATAAGGTGAGGCCTAGCTCTAGAGACCTCTATACACCTGGGACTCACATGCAGCCCAGCCTGTGGTTTTTCTTAATTGTTTTGTGTCAAGAATGTGAATAGCTATTCCCACAAACAAGATTTTCTCTCCATTAGGCCATGGGTGCCAGGGTGATGTTGTCTATATTACCTGGAAGTGGGAGGAAGAACTCTTAAAGCTCAATGGGAGAGTTAATTCTACAGCGCCCTATATGCCTTCTATGTTATTTCGATTTTAAATACCAAAGTGTTTTTTTGTGTGTGTTTGTGTGTTTTTATATAATATCCTAACATCTGTAAGCTTTTGAAGCAGCTGTAAATTATTGGCAAAGTGTATTAATGACTAGGCATTAACTACTAACATTTTACCAAAAAGTCGTGTCTGTATACACACTGATAATACTATACCTACCCAAAGAAATATAAGCATTTAATAGAAGTTTTTCTAGTGAATGAATCAGTCTACTATAAATTGACAACACTGGTGATTTGAATATTATATGATAAATTCTATATTCTATATATATATACAGTATGTAGTTTTACATATTATGTAGGTAGAAGTTTGACTTGTAGATTATTTTATACTACTTAATGAAGCCTAATACAAATGGTTTTAAAAATAAGCCAGGCAGATTCACAGACCTATACCCCCTGGGGCTAATAATACATTACATGTTTATTAAAAAATTAAAAATTAAAAAAAAAAGCCAGGTAGATTTCAGAGCTGTCTAAAAAATTAAATTACCCAATTAATACCCTTCCTCAATATTGGCATTCTCAACCTCACATAGAAGTATTTTGAGATTTTTATTTTCCTTAGAAAATGTTTCTGACAAGATGAAACCAGAGAGTGACAAACCATAAGAGACTCTTAATCTCAGGAAACAAACTGAGGGTTGGTGGAGTGGAAGGGGTGTGTGTGGGATGGGGTGCCTGGGTGATGGACATTGGGGAGGGTATGTGCTAGGGTGGTTACTCTGACTTGTGCAAGACTGATGAATCACAGACCTGTACCCCTGAAACAAATAGTACATTATATGTAATAAATAAACAAATGTATGTTTCTGAGTCTGTTATACATAAAAATGAGCAATAAAAACCTCAAAGTACAATAACATATAGAGTATAACTGCTTTGATTTTAGAAATTGTGTATTTTCTTAGCAGGAGTTACCTGCCATATCTGTGGGAAAGTCTCACTTTTTTCATAGAGCAAATATTATACAGTACAACTTTTCAGGAGATACTGAGGTAAATTGGTCATAAAATATACTGCAAGATAACTACAACATAGACCTGCTGTATGATGGTTTTGTATATGAACCACTTAAGTATACATAATTTTTATTTTTCAAGTGATTCTGATCTATGCTATTAGCCCAACAGTAAATAGACAATAGCTCCAGTTATCTCTTGAGACCACTACAAGTTTGCAGTAGACAAAATTTCTTTTTGCATCTTTATAAAGTAGTGTGGGGAAATATCTGTGTCTTCTGCACATTTTTTACCTGGATTACTTATTTTTTGGTTGTTGAGTTGTATAAGTTCTTCCTATATTTTAGAGGCTAACCTTTTATCATTGGCAACAACATGGATGGAGCTAGACAGTATAATGCTAAGTGAAATAAGTAAGTCAGAGAAAGATAAATGCCTTATTATTTCACTCATATGTAGAATTTAAAAAACAAAATGAGCAAAGGAAAAAAGAAGAGAGACAAGCCAGGAAGCTGACTCTTAACTATAGAGAACAAACTAATGGTTATCAGAGCGGAGGTGGGGGTGGGTAGATGAAATAGGTGATGAGGATTAAAGAGTACACTTACCGTGATGAGCACTGACTAATGTGCAGAGTTGTGTATTATTGTATACCTGCAACTAATATAACACTGTATGTTAACTATACTGGAATTAAAATTTTTTGACACTTAAAAGTTATGTGGCATTGTCATGAGGAATGAAAAAGGCTTCTTCCTGAACATTTTTCACATTTTCACCTGGCGACAGAAAAATCTCCTAAACACTTGCCAATTAGCTGTTAGATGAGATGGTCTTACAAAGTCTTCTCCTGCTTTTGTATGTCCAGTCATTTGATTAATCAGTTTTATTAGAATGATTTGTACATTTTGTTCTGAGGTCGTGAGTAATAAATGCGGGGGGGCATGGAATGAAATCCTGAAAAATAATGATGATTGTTTTCATTTCCAGTGGCTTTGAAGCGTATGTTGAATTTCAATGTGCCTCATGTTAAAAATAGCACTGGAGAACCAGTATGGAAGGTAAGAGACTATTTTAATGGGGACTCTTTCCTTTTTTATTGGCTCTTATTGGTGGTGATTGGAGAGAATTTCTTGTTAATGCTGAAGAGTAGCACATTTTAGTTGTAAAGCATGAATAGTTTATTTTTTCTTCTTTTTTTTGAGAGAGAGTGTATGCATGCTAGGAAGTGGTGGGGGGTGGGACAGAGGGAGAGGGAGAGAGAATCTTAAGCAGTCTCCACGGTCACTGAGGAGCCCAATATAAAGGCTCTATCTTACAGCCTGAGATCATGACCTGAGTCAGATGCACAACTGTGCTGAGCCCCAGGAGCCTCTTAATGTGAATCTTTTTAATAAACACGTTATGGAGGGAGACAAGGATAGTAATACTCACCTAGGGAATCCAGCTGATATCTTGGCCTCTCACTAGTAGGTTGATGTTTTGTTCCTTAGTTTTGCAAGTCCCAAATTGGGAGCTTACAAGCTGGTTCAAGGTTAGTCAGACTCAGGGGAACTGGTCCATTTTAATGAGAGAGTGATCTGTAAACTAGAATGCCAGTTTATTAGTTTATGATCTATAAAACTGTCAGTGAAACTGCTAACTGGGCTAAAAAGCAATCAATAAAATTTCTCCTTTGAGAAATGCTGGAGAACCTTTAAAAATTCCTGTACTTTGAGCTTCTTCATTTTAAACTTGCTACTTTCTTTCTTCAGAGAGATTAGAAAACAGCTGATTAGGTTTAAACTTACTAGTTTATAGTCACTTTATACTTCTTTTTTGCTAATAATTGAGAATAAGTCAACCTGATATTATGGATGTTTCAAAAACTCTGGTGAGTCCCTTTAAAAAAAGCCCTTTAGGTTAACTTTGAAGGTGGTTAAAGTCCTCTATATTGAATTCATAGGTTAAGCTTCAGAGTACCCCTAGTTTTTGCCTTCTTCATGTTTATTTGCAGGCATCCTCTTATTGCCCCTTGCATAAGCAATGCTCATTTATTGTCTCTAAAGTCTGTATTAAGCTTTTGATTTAAATAGCCTGAGAAATTCTTGGGTACAGATTTATCAAATTTCTCCCTTCCCACTACTTCCGTATCACAAGATTAATAATACAAATATGCTGAGGTTTAAAGAGGGAAGACTTTTGAAAGATGAAACATCCAACCTCTTACAACTGGAGCAGAAGCATTTTAGGGAGAAGCAAACTCCCCTCTGAGAGGGAAAACTGATGCAGGACTCAATCCCAGGACCTGGAGATCCCATAATCTGAGCAAAGGCACTTAACCATCTGAGCCACCTAGGTGCCCCTAAAGATTTTATTTTTAAGTAATCTTTATGCCCAGTGTGAGGCTCAAACTCATGACCCCGAGATTAAGAGTAGCAAGTGCCTCCAACTGAGCCAGCCAGATGGCCCGAGTTTTAGCTTTTCTAATGAAAATGCTGGCATATAGCAAAAGCATTTTTTTATGATAGCATGTTTCATCCATTAGCAATTTCTTACTCCATAAAGAATTATTGAGGTAGTTATAAAATAAACACGAATTGAAGTTTCTCTTTTATTTGCTTTAACTCTAAAACTAATTTTGTTAGAAGACTCTTACTACCCCTCAAAGATGTCAGTTTTAATATTTTAGGATGTGAAAAAATGTATGTGACAAAATAAGGCTAGCAAGTACTCTTAAAGGACCTAATTATTTAAATGAGAATCTTATAACCCGAGATGCTTAAATTACCAAATTTTCTTTACACTTGTTACACATTAGTTTTGAGAGGGATTAATTTTTACTTCTCTCTTTTTAGAAAGGATATATGCAAACTTGGTGGGGAAGTGTATTTGAGTTTGCTGTATGTTCAAAGTCCTTTATTATTAGTTTATGAAAATTTTATGAATATTTTATAGTTTCTAGTATGCTTTTTTTCTAGAAAAAATATTTCAGGAAATAAATTTATGTAACATTAATTTATTTTAGCATAAGTGGTAATGCTTTAAAAAGTAGGTTATGACATGAATGGACATTTTGGTAAAAGATGGAAAATATTAAATTGAGATCAAGCAAAAGAACTCCGCATGCATGATTTATTAAAATAAAATATACTTCAACATTGTCTTAATATGAGTTCTTCATGACTGTTTACTGATAATGATGCTTTAAAAATGCTTTTTTTTTTTTTTAAACTAGGTGCTCATTTATGACAGATTCGGCCAAGACATCATCTCTCCATTGCTGTCTGTGAAAGAGCTGAGAGACATGGGAATCACTCTGCATTTGTGAGTTCTAACATATTTCTAATAGTGACATTTGTTTTCAGATACATTGTTAAAGGATATATTTGGCCACACTGAAATCAAATTATTAAGGGACATTTATAGAGAAAATAATACTAGCTATTGTACTTTTATAAAACAGCATTTTTTTCTCTTATTTCCTTTTATCTGTTTTCTTCTGAAGTTAAAAATAGTTCTCAATCTGAGGCTTTATAATTTCAGAATTTAAATTTTCTCTCTTGTGTCTTTGTATAGACTGGTTTACCCTCTTAAATGAAGAAAAAGAACTGTTTTTGTTAAGGTCTCATCCATCTCTGAAAATTTTTTATTCCTCAATTTAAATATACTTTTTAAAAAGAAGAATATCTAAATTAGTTTATCATTAATAAGAAAAATATAAGTATCTATGAAATAATGACTGTTAATCACCATAGGAACTATCTGTGTGGTCTCCTTAACTACTGACTGTATTTGATTATATTATTTCTGGTATGTTTCATAAAACAAATGGCAGTAAGCAATTAAGTCTATACAGCTGTAGACTTGGCTGAATAGAACATTTAGAGAAGGGCTGCATTCCTGCATATGTACTAATACTTTTATGTACTAAAAGAGTCCAATTTTAGGATATTCTGACTATTTGCATTTTGTTCTATTTATGATGTTATAACCAATTCTTATTCTATTATGAGATATTGGAATGAAATGTGCTCTTTTAGTGGGCATGTGGTTTTAGATTTCCAGTGAGTAACATATCAGAATGTGGTTAAATTCTTAACTTCTTCAATTTTATGTTGAGCATTTGTTTTAAATTAATAGAATATTATATTGCATCAATTCTAAAATATATTTTTCACTTTTTTATATTTCTGAAATTAGGATATCTTCTAATTAATGCTATATCATGGTTAAATTGGCAGCATTTTTCTGTCACTTTTAACAGAAATTATTTTAATAATATGTTTTAAAATTGATAGCACCTTAGGTTTGATGAAACATGGAATATGGATTTTCCTTTCATTTTTATTTCAGAGTTAAAATAAAAATTTGTTGTTGGTAATGTGTTCATCCTTCTTACCTGAATATTTGGCTGGATGTCATCCTTGGAAATGGTGGTTTATTAACGAGCATTGGTTACTGTTACTGCCTTACTGATTAATTCCTTTATTTTACTAACAAAAAGATTAAAGTTTATAGACTTTAAGTGATTGTCCCATGATTATACAGCTAGTTAGTAGCAGTGTTCAGATTGCTTGACCATGAATTCTGTACTATTTGTCTGCTGAACCATAATGGGTCAGTAACAGTGACTAACAGAGGTGAGCCTCAGTGCTTCCTTAAGGGGTGACAAGCTAGACTGCCAGTTTGAGAGTAATAGATTCTTTCTGCCTACCTGTTGCTTCTCATGCTCAGAACATGAGAAGATCACACAGCTACCCTTGTGAATTTCCGTGCAAGGTGCATCTGACTGTTCTTCCCTATCTGCTGAAGAATACTTTGTCAGTTACTTTATACAGTGCTTGCTGGTTTAGGCTGATTTGTAGGAAATAATAAGTTTCCAGAAGATGAAATGGTGGTTGTAGCCCTTTAGGCAATTGGACAGCCAGCATAAGAAGCTAACATACAATGGCTGCGTAATCTTTCTGTGTAATCTTTCTGGTGTCAGTAGCAGCAGCCAAACAAATGGAAGGAAGTCATTAAATGCAGACACAGTGGCAGCCTCTTTCACTCTCTTTCTTATAGAGAGGTGACTACAATATCGTGTCCAGAAGCATGTGTAGGAAGATTGTATGTAGATTATTCACAGAAGGATGACTAGAATATCGTACAGGTAGCATGTTGTCATATTTCCTGATATAAGTATAGCAGAATCTTACAGTGAAGAATAAAGACATTTTGTGATTTGATACTGGGATATTTGAATCAAGGTACTCTCTGAATTGTAGGAGAAAACTATCAAGTGGTATAATCTATGAGATGCCTAGATGATCTCTTGTTCATTCTCTTATGATGCAATAAATATTAAAAAAACAGATTGCCTTAAAGTTTTAAGGGAGCATTCATACATCTTTTACTTAAAAAAAAATATTTGATTTTATTTATGGGTAAAATTTTTCATTATTTTTAAAGGCTCTTTCAGGTTTCTATTTGTCTTCTTCCAGAACTGCACTTTCTTCCCACTCACCCTCCCCCAACCAAAAACTGGAAATAAAATTGATAATGAATGTGCTTTAGTTCTTGTTCAGGAAGAAGATTGGTATTTCTGTACCAGGTGATTATAGTAGAGGAGATGAAGACTGACATTGGGATCTTATTAATAAATAATATTAGCACTGATAGAAGGAGAAAGCTTAATTTCACCAAGTGCTTTTAGTATACTGGTCTCCTTGTCCCTGAACTGGTTAATTCCTAGTTTGAGAAATACTGTTTTAAAAACTATATTTTTAGATAAGTGACTAAGAAAAAAGTGAATTTTACATTCTTTATGTCTTTTAGGCTTTTGCACTCTGATCGAGATCCTATACCAGATGTTCCTGCAGTATACTTTGTAATGCCAACTGAAGAAAATATTGACAGAATGTGCCAGGTAATATGAGTTCTTAATTTCCTGACCCTGTAATGTGGAAACAGGTTTTTTCCAAAAGATTTCTTAGATATCAGAATGCTTGGATGGCTCAGTTGGTTAAGCATCTGCCTTCGGGTCAGGTTTCTGGGATCGAGTCCTTCACTGGGCTCCTTGCTCAGCAGGGACCCTGCTTCTCCCTCTGCCTCCTGCTCGCCCTACTTGTGCGTGCTCTCTCACAAATAAATAAATAAAACCTTTTTTTTTTTTTTTTAATTTCTTAGATTTCCAGTGTGAAAAATCCAAAATTGTCTTACTTAATTACCCACTTTAATTTTTGAGATTATCTTTGAATTTTATTTTATTTATTTTATTTATTTTTTAAAGATTTTATTTATCTATTTGACAGACAGAGATCACAAGTAGGCAGAGAGACAGGCAGAGAGAGAGGAGGAAGCAGGCTCCCTGCTGAGCAGAGAGCCTATCTTTGAATTTTAAAGAGACTGAAAATTTTTAAATTTTTTGGCTGAGGAAGCATATTGATTAAGACTTACCCTGGTTTTAAAAACCAGAAGATCTTACTATTTTTTTTTTTTTTTTTAGATTTTATTTATTTATTTGACAGACAGAGATCACAAGTAGACAGAGAGGCAGGCAGAGAGAGAGAGAGGCAGGGAAGCAGGCTCCCTGCCAAGCAGAGAGCCCGATGTGGGACTTGATTCTAGGAACCTGAGATCATGACCCGAGCCCAAGGCAGAGGCTTAAGCCATTGAGCCACCCAGGCACCCTGTATCTTTTTTTAAAAGATTTTATTTATTTATTTGAGAGAGAGAGAGCACCAACAGCAGAGAGGGTCAAAGGGAGGAGGAGAAGCAGATTCCCCACGGGGCAGGGAGCCCCACAAAGGGCTCCATTCCAGAACCCTGAAATCATGACCTGAGCTGAAGGCAGGCACATACCTGACTGAGCCACCCAGGTACCCCAGAAAATCTAACTATATTAACTTTTTAAAAATAGGGTTTTATTTTTCTAAGATAATAGGAAGTCTGTGAGTAGGAGGTCCAAGCTGGTATAGTAGTTCTATGAAGTAGTCAAAGACTCCAGCTCCTTCAGTCTTTCTGATCTGTTTTCTTTGGTTTCTCCTTTTCAATGTCTTGATTGTTGCTTCCTGGATGTTATGTGGCAGCTGAGGGTGAAATCACATCTATGTTCAGAGCAAGAAGGGTGAAATAAATTATGCCAGTCCTAACTGTTCGTTTTAATCATGAAAGCTAAGATTTCCCAGAAATCCCCAGAAAACACTCATTTATTTATGTTTCACTGGATAGAATTAACCTCAAAGGAGGTTTCAAAAGTTAATATTTAAATGATGTTGTCCCCAAACAAAATCTAGATTCTTCTAGCAAAAAAGAAGGGGAAAATGGATATTAGATAAGTAGCTAACAGTGTCTGCCACAAACTTCACAAGCATCTTGTTACTGACTATTGAATCAAAGTACTACAGTTGACCCTTGAACAACACAGGTTTGAACTACAGAAGTCCACTTATAGGTGGGTTTTTTACTGTACAGTATTGTAAATGTATTTTCTCTCCCTTAATGGTTTTTCTTAATCTTTTCTCAAGCTTACTTTTTTCTAAGAATACAGTATATAATACATATAGCATACAAAATCTGTGCTAATTGACTGTTTATGTTACAGTAAGGCTTCTGGTCAACAGTGGACTATTAGTAGTTAATTTCTTGGATAATCAGAAGTTACATGTGAATTTTCTACTGTGCAGTGCCCCAACCCCCGTGTTGTTCAAGGATCACCTGTATTTAAATTGTTAATGAAGGTCACATATTTTGCGTGCTGTGTAGCTGGTGATGCCCAGCTTTCTCTTTTATACTGCATAAACCTACCGTGCCATTTTTTAAAGAGGATTTATCAACTCCTTCCACTTTTTGACTATTAGGAATAATGCTACTACAAACATATTTGTACACATTTCTGTGTATATATGTGTTTTCATTTTTCTTGTGTCCATAAACACCTAGTAATAGAATTCCTGGGTCAAATAACTCTATAGTTAACTTTTTTTTTAAGGCAGGAGACAAAATTTTATATAGAATATTACTTTAATTTGTTTATGTAGCATTTGAAGAATATACACACACAAATATTTTTATATAAATGCATGTATGTGGTTTACCTTTTGAGGAACTGCTAGACTGTTTTCCACAGTGGTTGCATCATTTTATATTCTTTCCAGCAGTATATGAGGGTTCCAGTTTCTCCAGATCCTTGTCAGAACTTTTTATTATCTGAAATTTTGATTATAGCCATCCTAAAGTGTTATCTCATTGTGATTTTTTTTTAAAGAATTTTTTTATTTATTTGTCAGATATCACAAGCAGGCAGAGAGGCAGGCGGGGTGGGGGGAAGCAGGCTCCCTGCCAAGCAGAGAGCCCAATGCAGGACTCGATCCCAGGACCCTGAGACCATGACCTGAGCCGAAGGCAGAGGCTTAACCCACTGAGCCACCCAGGCGCCCCTCTCATTGTGATTTTAATTTGCATTTTCCTGGTGACTGATTTTATTAAGCATCTTTTAATGTGCTTATTGGCCATTTGTCCATCTTTGAAGAAAGATGTATTCAGATCCCTTGTCCAGTATTTAATTGGGCTGTTAATTTAATGTTGAGTTGTTAGAGTACTTTCTTATTTTGGATCCTAGACCCTTATCAAGTATATCATTTGGAAATGTTTTCACCTATTCTGTGGGTTGGTATCCTTTGAAGCACAAAAATTTTTAATTTTGATTTTAAACTTAAGTTTTAAGTTGGTCTTTTCTTTAGTTGCTTATGCTTTTGATGTCATATTTCAGAACCCATGGCCAAATCTTTGTGTTTTCTTCAAAGATTTTTGTGCTTTTGGCTCTTAAATTTAGATCTTTGATCCATTCTGCATTAGTTTTTATATACAGTATGAGTGAGGTGTTCAACTTCATTCATTCTTTTGCATGTGGCTATCCAGTTGCCCCAGCATCATTTATTGAAGAGATTGTTCTTTCTCCCATGAATGGTCTTGGCAATTTTATTGAAAATTAAATAAGGGAAACCTGGGTGGCTCAGTCAATTAGGCGTCTGCCTTTGGCCAGGTCATGATCCTAGGGTCCTGGGATCGAGTCCTGTATTGGGCTTCCCGTTAGGTGGGGAGCCTGCTTCTCCCTCTGCCTCTGACTGCCGGTCTCACTGCTTGTGCTCTCTCTCTGACAAATAAATCTTCAAAGAGAAGAAAATTAATAGTAGATACATTGGTTTATTTCTGGACTCTGAGTTCTATTCCACTGATCTCTATGTCTGTCCTATGCCAATACCACATTGTCTTTACTACTCTTATTCTGTAGCAAGGCTTGAAATTGGGAAACTGAGTCATCCAACTTTATACTTCATTTTCCAGATTTTTTTGGCTTTTCTAGGTATCTTAAATTTTTATATTAATTTTAGGATTAGGTTGTCAATTTCCCTAGGAAGCTACCTGGAGCTTGCATCTGATAGGCATTGCATTAAATCTGTAGATCAATTTGGAGAAGATTGTCATCTTTACAGTATTAAATTTTCTGATCCATGAACATGGAATACCATTTCATTTATTTAGATCTTCTTTAATTTCTCTCAATAATGTTCTGTATTGTGCAAATAAGTTTTGCACTTCCTTTTTTTTTTTTTAAGATTTTATTTATTTATTTGACAGAGAGATCACAGGTAGAGAGGCAGGCAGAAATAGAGGGGGAAGCAGGCTCCTCGCCGAGCAGAGAGCCCGATGCGGGGCTCAATCCCAGGACTCTGAGATCATGACCTGAGCCGAAAACAGAGGCCCAACCCACTGAGCCACCCAGGTGCCCCCAAGCACTTCTTTTACTAAATATATTCCCTCATGTTTTTTAATGTTATTGTTAATGGAATTATTTTCTTAATTCTGTTTTTAGGATTGTTCATTTCAAGTGTATAGATATACAGTTGACTTTTACATATTGATTTTATATCCTGCAGTTCTGCATCCTTTTGAAATGTCTTCATTCTTAGACTACTTCCTTACTTTCAGGCACAATACAATTGTTCAGTCTCATCTCATACTTTATTCTAGCCCAAGATTCAGCCATTTTCTAAGGAGCCCTGGTTGTGTTTTGTAGGGAATGGTATTTAGAAATCAGCAACTGGGAATAAGGCATAGTTATTGCTACTAAGGTGTTAGAGTTCTTAGGACATCAAAATGGACAGAACTAGGAAGTGTATATATATATATATATATATATATACACACACACACATATACACACGAATACTTTTTTGTCTATATTTGACTCTAAAAATCTTCCTTATCTCTCTAGATAAAAAGGTAATATCCAAAACTATTTCATTTCAGAAATACAGGATTCATCCTAGTTTTTTCTTTTTCCCTTTACAAATCTAGAACATTTTTTTCTGACAGTGAGAAACATGACTCCCAATATCTTCAACATACTTACTTATTTCCTCATTGGTCTTAATTCTCAATCCTTTATGCTTTAATCAACCCCTCAACCTTTTTTAAAACACTGCCCTGCTCAGGAGCCTTCCTCACACACGCTCCAAACCCTGAGGTTTTCACACTTAAACATCTCTGATATCAGATGCATCTTAAAATTGATGGTGTGGGGGCGCCTGGGTGGCTCAGCGGGTTAAAGCTTCTGCCTTTGGCTCAGGTCATGATCTCAGGGTCCTGGGATCAAGCCCCGCATCCGGCTCTCTGCTCAGCAGGGAGCCTGCTTCCCTCCCCTCTCTCTCTGCCTACCTCTTTGCCTACTTGTGATCTCTCTCTGTCAAATAAATAAATAAAATCTTAAAAAAAAGTTGATGTGTTACAGAATTTTATTGGCAGAATTAATTATTTCTTGGTATTATATAATGATGCCTCTTGCAACCAACAGTATCTTAGGTTTGAGGAAATACAGGCATACGTTGTTTTAGTGTGCTTCACAGAAATTGCACTTTTTAGGGGCACCTGGGTGGCTCAGTGGGTTAAAGCCTCTGTCTTTGGCTCAGGTCATGGTCCCAGGGTCCTGGGATCGAGCCCCGCATTGGGCTCTTTGCTCGGCAGGGAGCTTGCTTCCCTTCCTCTCTCTCTCTGCCTGCCTCTCTGCCTACTTGTGATCTCTGTCAAATAAATAAATAAAATCTTAAAAAAAAAAAAAAAAAGAAACTGCACTTTTTAGAAATTGAGGGTTTGTGGCAACCCTGCATCAAGCAAGTCTTACCAGTGCCATTTTTCCAACAGCATTTGCTCACTTCATGTTTCTGTGTCATATTTTAGTAATTATCACACTATTTCAAACGTTTTCATTATTATATTTGTTATTGTGATCTGTGATCACTAATAACTTGCTGAAAGCTTGGATGATGGTTAGCATTTTTTAGCAATAGGGTATTTTTTATGTAAGGTATATACTCTTTTTTTTTAGACGTAATGCTCTTATAGACTTAAGAGACTGCAGTATAGTGTGAACATAATTTTCATAGGCACTGGGAATCCAAAAATTTATTTTGACTCGCTCTATTATAATGTTTGCTTTATTGTGGTAGTTTGAAACTGAACCTGCAGTATGTACAAGGTATTTCTGTATGGTTATTTAGATACCTATTTGCCTAGAGTTTGAAAACATGAGTAAATTTGATTTAAGAATTGGCATAACTTTAAATTATACTACTTTTGGATGATTGAGAAGTAATACTTCTGGAATTGGTCATTGAAATTATGTCTGAGCAGCAAAGGAAATAGGTTGTATTATTACATGACTAGAGCAGTAGAAGACCGTATCTGCAAAATATAATAAGCGTTTTATATGAGAGCCATTTCTGGATATTTTTAATAAAAATGCAGATATACTATTTCAAGCGGTTTTATGTGACATTGTAATTAAAATAGAATTTTATTGGTAATATTATATCATAACTTTATTAATATATAGGTCCATTATATCTGGCAAACAAATAACCAGTAACTTCTTCATGACTTTATTCTTTTGGGATTCTTGTTTTTGATAGTCATTTATATAATCCATCTTTTAAATATGTATATTATCCTCCAGAATCTTGCTCTTATAGTTATCTAAAAGATTCTTATTTGTGGTCATCCTTTATACTTGCTCATAAAAATGAAGTATTCATTGTATTTCTAGGATCTGCGAAATCAACTCTATGAATCATATTATTTAAATTTTATTTCTGCTATTTCAAGAAGTAAACTGGAAGATATTGCGAATGCAGCATTGGCTGCCAGTGCAGTAACACAAGTAGCCAAGGTAAGAGATTTTGGTTGGCTGATGACGTTTTGTTAATGTAAGATTTAGTATATTCTGAAACTTGTTAATTAACTTAGGTGCCTAATTTATAGAGGACCAGATCAACCTAACAAATATTTAGGCTCATTACTTTTAGAAAGAGTTCTGATAATGCAAATTATCTACAGTTTGAACTAGGGAAAATAAATCAAACTAAAGGTACCTATTACCCAATGAATTTGAAAGATAAAAATAAAATGCTGAAATCTGTCTTTGTTTTAGGCTAGGATTTGTAATCTTTTTAGTTTGACTTAGAGATAGTTTGACAGGGGCTCCTGGGTGGCTCAGATGGTTAAGCATCTGCCTTCAGCTCTGGTCATGATCCCAAAGTCGTGGAATCAAGCCCCATGTTGGGCTCCCTGCTCAGTGGGGAGCCTGCTTCTCCCTCTTCCTCTGCTGCTCCCCCTGCTTGTGCTTTCTTGCTCTGTCAAATAAATAAAATCTTTTGAAAAAAAGGAAAAATAGTTTGACAATTGTATTGTTATAAATTATACTAAAAATATGTTGACATTATTTTATTTATAATCACTATTGTCACCATTCTAACTTCAGATCTACTTAGGAGAGAGGATCCAATTGCATAGTGTGAGAAAAGAAGGAACTTAGGATGGACCATCCATTCTATATCATGGTTACTTTTTAGATAGGTTCAGCTTAGTTACAAATAAATCTATAAATTTATTCTTAGTTATAGCCCTACTGTGCCCTGTGCTTCTTGAATTTGAACAACACTTGAAATTCTAAGGAATGATAGAGGGCAAATAAAAGACTAAACAACTATGTATTTACTTCCCATTTTTCCCCACTGATTAGATTTAGATAGTCTGCTACTACCGATTAGTTTTTGAGGCCTGTGTCTTAAATGTTCGTCTTTTCAAAGTTTATCATTAACTTTACATAAAATAGTAGAAATAGTTCTGTTTGTTTAATTAAATTTAATGTATTTCAAAAAGAGTTTTCTTAATTTTTCCCCTGATTTGCACCTCTAAAGAACTAGTATAACTTCTTTCCCACTTATAAGTGTTTGTGGTGGAAAAATAGTTACGACTTTCTTAGGAAAATGTGATTAAAATGAATAAAATTGTGATTTTTTTTCTTCAAAACTGATATAAATTTCCATCTCTATCACAATCTTTAAACAAATTTTTATATCTTCTTAAATTTTGTTTTCTGAAAATATTACTTCCCTCCTTGATAATTTATTGTCTAAAGTCTTGTTTATATTCCTTTTTGATATTAACTCCTTATTCTTACCCAGGGAGGCTGTCTGCTACATAGTATAATTTTCAGTTATTGAATATAATTATAATTTTACCATTGGTTGATTAAATCAAACCAAATGTGCTTTCAGTATTGTAAAATTGGGGCATCAGGCTGGCTCAGTAGGTAGAGCATGTGACTCTTGAACTCAGGGTCATAAGTTCAAGCCCTACATTGGGCATGGAGTCTGCTCAAAAAATATATTGTAAAACTGATTTATAAACCTTTTTCTTTTGTTTCTAGGTTTTTGATCAGTATCTCAATTTTATTACTTTGGAAGATGATATGTTTGTATTATGTAATCAAAATAAGGAGCTTGTTTCGTATCGTGGTATGTAAAACAGGAATATTATAATTCGTTGTTAACAAAATGAGTTGTTGTACTGTACACAAAAATAGCATATTTGGTACAATCAAAAGCCCAGCTTTGTTTATAGCAGTAGAACTCTAAAGCATGCAAAGAAAACACAGAATTCAGACTGAATTCTGTCACTTAGAAGCAACATGTAATAAAGTTGTTTTGTAAGTTCAGTGAAGTACCAATGCTTTGACCTTTTAGGTACCACATAGCAGCTTGCCTGAATGGTTTAGTCATGGTAAATAAGACAGTATTTTAGTAGTAGGATTCAATGAATCTTCTAGTACTTTGACTCTTGGACAAGACCAACTTACTCTACTTCTCTGTGCTTTAGTTTCCTCATCTGTAAACTGGGGATAGTAATACTATTTACCTCACAGAGGTTTTGTGGAAATTAAATGAATTAGTTGTATAAAATGCCTGGAAAAGTTTCTAGTACAGCAGGCATCAACAGCTGTTATAACACTATTACGGAATGAAGCATAGGTGTTTTCTCAAATACAGATTTTTAGACTCCCTTGATTCTTACACCCTGTTCGTGCACTAGTGGATTGAATACTGGTGTTTGATCAAATGCTATCTAACTACCTTTGGAGTTTGTATTCAGTATTTTGGTAAACTGACCATTCCTGGATATTGATTAAAACTAATACACACACATGCATACACACACACAACACCCAGACACCATTTTATTATCTATGTTGCTTTTTTTTTCCAGAACACTTTTTTGTCCCTCTATCTTTTTAAGTGTACAATACAGTATTGTTGACTCTAGATACAGTGTTGTATAGCAGATCTCTAAAAGTTACTCATCTTGCTTAACTGAAATATTATGTCCACTAATTATGTCAGATATTTTAGAGAAAAACACAAACTGTAGTAGATACGATTAGCCAGCTCATTCAAATAATCATTAATTTGAGATGTTTGAGGCTGACTAGAATTTCATTGGTTCCTGAGTAGAGAGTGTGGCCCCTGGAAGGGGGCATTTGAAAATGTGTCAGGATGTTTTTGATTGTTATGTTAAGTTTGGCTGCTACTAGCATTCAGTGAGCAGGGACTAGGGATGCTAGATGTTCTGAAGTGTGTAAACATGCTCATAACAGAAAATTGTTCTGCCCACTATGCCAGTGGTACCCTGTTATAAAATACTGGACCAGATGTTAAGCTCCCTGAGAAGGGAACATCAGTTTTTTGTTTTCTTGAGCTCCATAGTGTGCTGTGTTTTAGAAATTAAACAACATCCCTAAAGGGTGTAGGCATTTGCTGAGTTGCCTGTGTCAGAGAGTTTTGACAGTAGTTGTTATTATAAACAGAAGTCTATTTACAGTTAATTGAGTTTTAATTAACTAGCTACTTAAGTATTTAAGTTACGAGTTTAAAGCCTAGTTTTCCTGAAGCCTTTAAGTGAATCTTTTAAATTGTTTTTTATAAATTGTTACTTATAATATGTTCATATAAAAACAAAGCACCTTGTGCTCACTTCAGCAGCATGTAGACTCAAATTAGAACCATACTGATATTAGCATGGCTGCAGTGCAAGGACTACATGCAAATTCATGAGGTATCCCATAAAAACAACAACAGTAACAACAGCAAAAACACAACAAGCACCTTAGCTTTTTCTTTGATCAGTTAATTCAGATTGAACAGATTAGATTCTAAACAGCCCCAATTAACAAGCTTAGTCAGCAAACTTGGTTCACTGAATTCCCTTAGTTTAAATTGCATCTGTAAGTTTAGCATTTTCATTTTTAAGTACTTTAAATATGAAGCCAGGCAAATTTATTAATCTAATAAGCAAAATCTGCCCAAATATTCAAGTAACTTTTAAGAATAATTAAATTTATAGTGAGTCTAAATTCATTAAACCTTCAGGTACTTATAAATATAACTAATTTTCTTATACCTCTCAACTTAAAGAATCACAAGTCTGAAATTATTAAATTTAAAGTATAAGTGTAATTTATTAATTTTAAAGTATAATTATATGGTTAATTACCCAGATTCTCAGTAGTATATTTATAATAATAACAGATTGTTCTCTATGCACTTTACAGTGTAAGTTCATTTACTCTTCAGAGTAACTTTGTGAAGTAGGTGGTATTATTACTTATATTTTCCAGATGAAGTAACTGAGGCACAGATACTGAGTAACTTGATAAGGAAATGGCAGAAGCAGATTACTGAACCAAGTCACTCCAGAGTCCGTGCTCTTAACCGTTACATAATTATATGCCAGATCCTCTCAAACGTCTCAAGTGCTTCAGCTGATAAACAGATTGGTCCGAACATAATATGTTACTATCTTGGGTTTTATTTATTTTCCCTACTTTTCATGCATTGGAAATTTATTTATCCTTTTAAAGGAAGTAGATTTTATCTTCTTAAAGTCAGGGTACTATCTCAGACAAACCAAGTTGTTAATATAAGGGAGTTGAGGTTATTGATGGACAATGTTCTGACTCTTTGAGTCAGTTCTTATTTAGAGGTGTGAGACCGGGTGTAGAACCTAAGGGCTGGAGGCTTCCTTTTGGATTTTACCTACACCATTGATTGATGGAATGAGCTGAGTATTTCCCTGGGTTGGTGTTCCTTGAATTTACATAATTAACATTGTGTCTTTTGGCCATTTCTGTCTTCTGATTTGAATCTGCAACACCAAGTAGCAGTATATTTCCTCATCCAGATTCTATATTGCCTGGTTGAATTCTTTATTAAGTCCTCTGGATGGTTCATACTTTAAATACTTTGATTTATACAGTTGGATTCTGCTTTCCTCTCATGATAATCACAAGTTGTATTGAATTTTATATTTGTTTTCACATTCAGTGTGTTGGGAAATTTAAAATTTTATATAGATAATATTTTAGTCTGGTCAGCCTTTTAACAACCATTTATTGGACATCTACTTGTCAGATACTAGGCCTAGGTATTGTGAGAGATGGGAGGAGGAGTAAGGCAAGGTCTTTGTCAAGTATAGTCTTCAGAGCAATTTTTTTTTCCCCTAAGTGTAGCCCTAAGAATCACCTGAGGTGCCTGCCAAAATTGCGGATTTTGTAGAATTATCCAGAATTATGTATTGAATTGAATCCCTGGGGAAAACAGTTAAGAATCTTGAATATTTAATAGCTTCAGAGAGACTTTCATATTTCTAGAGTGATTTATATAGCCACTTAAGTTTAGAAACCATTTTAGTACAGTGTAATACATCAGAAAATAAGTTCCTATAACTTACTATAATACAAAAAAAATGTGGGACACTGGTCTTGTGATAATTGATTTGCATTGTCCTTTCTGGCAGTAGTTGGGTAATAAGTTCAGTAGTTTCTTGAGGCTATCTAATGTTTGTGAATAAAATTATGGAATAGGCTATTTATTTTTTTATTTGCTCTGACAAAAATTTTATATATATTATGTGGTAGATTTTTTTCTTAGTACTAGTCTGATGTTGATACTACTCACCACTGTTGATACTGAAGTGCTGTGTGTTTTTCTAATGGATACTTGTTCACTTTAAAGTGTAACACATGGGGGCGCCTGGGTGGCTCAGTGGGTTAAGCCGCTGCCTTCGGCTCAGGTCATGATCTCAGGGATCAGCAGGGAGCCTGCTTCCTTCTCTCTCTCTCTCTCTCTCTGCCTGCCTCTCTGTCTACTTGTGATCTCTCTCTGTCAAGTAAATAAATAAAATCTTAAAAAAAATAAAGTGTAACACATGAAAAATTTTACTTGTTTGAGTATTACAAATGTTATCAAGGCATAGAAGTTTGGTAACTTTTTCCTCTGTATTTTATTTTAGCTATTAACAGGCCAGATACCACAGACACAGAGATGGAAACTGTTATGGACACTATTGTTGACAGCCTCTTCTGCTTTTTTGTTACACTGGGTAAGTTCAGAATACTTAATATTCCAATAGGAAAGTTACAAATACACTTTTAAGTATAGAGATAAATGTGATTATTAAGGCACACTCCCAAGGTTCCAGAAAACACTAAATTTACGTATACTGTTAATCCACTATACTTAGAATTTTAAACATTTTCTTTGGTACATCTAAATTTACTTACAGCTACTTTGTGTTCAGTAATGTGTGATTTTATGCTTTACTATTACTAATGGATCTGTTTAGAAACCTTCTAACTGCAATTTTAATTCTGCAGACACTGAAAACCGTAGTTGAAATGACCCTTACACTAAATTATTGAAGTTACTCTTCATTTCACAAATGAGAAAATTGAAGAAAAGAGAGACACCATGAATAGTTTAGGATATAAACAGAGGTTTGAGGAGAATTTACATGTAAGCTTTGGGGCTCCCTCCTTTCAGGGATTTTTCTCCTTTAATTTCCAGCCCTCAATATCAGTCTTTGATTCCTCAGCTCGTTATTTCTTCTGTTTATGTTTTCTGCTTGAGCTCTTTCTCCTCTGTGCCTTGCAAGCTGAAAAGTACCCTCAGGAGAAAAGCTGGTTAAAAATGTATCTCCTTTTTCAAATATATCTCTTCCTTCAGAGTTTCTCTCTCTCTCTCTCTCTCTCTCACACACACATACACACACACCCGTACTTCCTGCATGCTTTTGAGTACCTTCAAATGAGGTTGTTGTTGCTTTAAACAGAGCACATTGATATACAACTTTTCGTCTTTTAAGTAACCTACTATTTTGCCATCCTACACACGATCCAAAATTTCATTGAATGCTAGGTTTTTTGTGGACATTAGCTTATTTTTCCATGATGATACAATTTCAGGGTAAAGGTAGATTGAAAAAGAGAAGCATAAAAGACCACTGAAGTGTTAGAGCAACCTTTATTATGTAAAGTATCAGAAAGTGATTTTTTTTCAGAAGAGAAATTGAAACTACTGCCAATCTGACGTAGAAGGATGTCAACAAAAAATGAAGTGGAAAAAGGCAAATTTAAGAATAGTATGTATAATTGTATAATACTGTATTTTTCTTTTCTGTAGTCTTCATTAATGCATTTATTAAGACTACATATAAAAATAATCTGAAACCGTCCATATCTAATTCTTAATGGAGATTATTTTAGGTGCTAGAATCAAAGGGTTAACTTTATACATTTCTAGTATATGAATCTTATATGGCAAGCATGTATAACTTGGAAGAAAACGTTTTTTATAAAATTTGCTAATATTCTACAATTTTACTTTTCTAGTTGAACATGCTTTGTATAGAATCTAGAATGCAACAGTTTTAGCATATAAAGATTACAGTGTTCTCAGTTTGTTTTCTGAGGTTTTCAGTGCAATTGGGTTTTTTCCTTTCGTTTTAGGATTTCAGCCTTTGATAAAACTTGGAGTAATAAAGAAAGAGAAATTAAGAGGTCTAATGAGCTGATTCAATAATGAACTGAGGCCACGTTTTAGGAGCTTTTCACATTGAAAGAATATGTTTTTTATCTTTTAAATTGATTTTTTTAAAAAAGACTATAATCCTTCATTGTTAATTTGTTAAATCATGAATAATAATACCGAACTGCTAAATTAACTTATCTCTTTTCATTCTTTTCCATTAAGTCAAATTAAAGTGATTCCTGTGAACAAACTCTTTGAAACTGCCTATAGGGAGTCAAATCCTAATTTAGTTTTAATTCATTGAAAAAAATCTGGTCACACTGATAAGCCAATACCATACAGAAATGGCCTTTTTTTTTTTTTTACTCCCTTTTATTTTCTTTTTGAACGAAAGTGTCCATTTCTGAAATCTTGCTTTTACTCTTGAGATGATAAATCCTCATGTTTCTGCCTGAAATTTTATACTTCTCTTGTATTTTTGATGGTTTGGTATTTTATTTAAGTATCCATTTTAATTATTAACAGCTGAAATCATTGCTAACATCTGTTGTTAAAATAGGTGCTGTTCCTATAATCAGATGTTCAAGAGGAACAGCAGCAGAAATGGTAGCAGTGGTGAGTTCATACAGATATCCATTGATAACAAATATTCTATCAGTTGTTTTCCATAAGTACCTCAAGTGTTTTTGTTAATATTAAGTGTATGATTGCTATGGGTTATATATTAAATACTAAAGCAAATATTTGTATTTTATAACATTGGGTTTCCACCAAAAATAAAAAAAATAGTCATTGTATACTGTTAAGTGATGGAGAAAATGATTTACTCTGACATGTTTTTCCAGCTGTTTCTTTTTTACTAAAATGTATATTTGTCTTTCTGCCTTGTTTCTCCAAGTAGTTTTTATACTTATTTGATCCCCCAGATCATTTTACATTTAACTTCATTTAGGAAATGTTTATTGGCCATCATAACCATTTTTAAAATGCAGTGCATTTGCTATCCCACTATATTGGAGTAAAATATACAGTATAAACTGGGCATTCAAAAATTTGCTTTAAAGATTAAAAAACAAGGGATTAGAGACATTATAGAATTACTGATAGGAAAGGATAAGTGATATGGAAAGATGAAAGATACACTGACGTTTTTGAGTTTTATTAGCCACAATGAATCACTGACTGATGGAGGGCTGCTTTCTTTCATATTTTCCATTTCTATTCTGGAGCCTCTTGCAGCCATCACTGTTTAGAGACATTCCTTGTGAAACAGAATCATGATTGGGTAAGAGGGTGGCTCATTACTGCAAATCAGTCCTGTACCTAAAGTAAAAATAGTCCGTGAAAGGTGATTATTAGTGAAATCAGGCCTGAGTCACAATAGAAAAGGCATTGGTCTTTTCAAGTACAAGTTAAGATGTTATTGAATAGTAAAGAAACTAAAATATTTAGATTTTAGAATTGCTATTTTATAATGAAGTTCCAAGTTTCTTGGTTATGAAACTAAGAACACATTATGTTCTTAATGTTCATAATAACACATTTTATTATCCTGTATAAAATTCTGTGAAATTTTTAAGAGTTATTATCAAATTTGATTTTTCAGAAACTAGATAAGAAACTTCGAGAAAATCTAAGAGATGCAAGAAACAGTCTTTTTACAGGTGACACTCTTGGAGCTGGCCAATTCAGGTATTATGTTTTATCAGGGTTTTGACTCAGTTTGTTCTTGAAATACAAATGGAATGTTTTATTTAATTTACCTTCTCTTAGAAATTTCTGTCTTGGGGGCATCTGCGTAGTTCAGTCAGTTAGATATCCAACTCTTGATCTCAGCTCAGGTCTCTACCTCAGGGTTGTGAATACAAGCCCCTTGAAAATTGCTCTGCATTTTTCTCATCTGTAGGAGAGATTTTCCTGTTTATATGGCTTTGAAGGTCAGAAGCTATTTAATTTCAGTTATCATTAGGTCTCTTGGTAATGACAAAAGTAAGTGTAAAACTTGTGATGTTTATGTCTATTTCTACCTATCAACTAGTTTCTGTTTTTACATCGAAATACTTGTTTATTAAAAATAATAGAGGATATTGGGATGAAGAAGTAAAGAAACACACAAAAATGGCTGAGAATTATTTCAAAGGGAACAGACAATATTTTGGAAAATTAATCCCTACCCCCAATTTTAAGTGAAATAATAAATAAAGCCTGTAAAAATAAATTGATTCTCAGTATAACTGCCCTCCAGGGATAATAATTCTATGGTAACTTTCCATAGACTTCATTTCAAGTCAATTTAGATGGCTCCTACTGTCTTTCATACTACTCCTATAATTTGGAATTAACTCTAACATGTTTCAGTTGTTTGTTCCAACTGTCTCAGCCCCCACATTATTTTAAACTCTTCTGTGATTTACTTGCTGGTCTTAAATACTCTTCAGAATGCTTCTCATTACGGAGAGCAGAAACATCAAATTCTCACCTGATTTTTTTTTTTTCCCGCAGAACCGCCCACTATAGCATCTCTTACTTAATAGTTAACTTTCTACAGTGTTCTTATAAAAGCCTTAGAAACTAACATAAAGATGCTGTTTTATTTGGATAATTGCTAAAAACTTATTAATGTTATAATATAGTTGTCTTAGAAATGCACCCAACAAATTAAAAATAAATTAATTATAGGGGTCAGTAACTTTTTTGGACTGTTGTTTTGGACATTTGAATCCAGTTGTAAGTTAATGATCCTCAATAAGAATTTGGTAATGCCTGGAGACATGTTTGGTTGTCACAGCTGGGTAGATGATACTGGAATTTAGTGGGCTGCATTATAGGATGCTGCTAAACATCCTGCAATGCACAGGACAAGCCTCCATAATGAGGAATTATCCAACCCCAAATCTCAGTAGTGCTGAGCCAAGAAACTTCACTATAGGCAATCTTTCCTTGCCTTTCACCTAGCTCTGGAGTAATAAATGAGGTAGCTGGTAAAGGTGCCACTCCTATTTATTTATTGCAGAGTTTTATAATCAGTGCAGTGTGCATTTGTAGTCATTGCAGTGTAATGAGTCACTAAAATGGTCAGAGTTCTCTTGCAGGACAAAATATGAATAGTTAATATAATTAGATAACAATATCTTTTGAAAATTGATGTGTACCCTTGAAACAATATTGCCAAAGCAGACCTTTACAGCTTTTGGAGATGCATGGCAATGAGACGACTTTGTGCCTCACTTTGCTTTCTAAGTATAGTCTGTTTCACATCCAAGTTGTAATAATTCAGTAAACAATATATGAAGTGTTTGGTAAGTGAGTAATTATATAGATAGGTACCATTGTGACTTAATGTTTTAGTTTTATGTATTATAATGGGATGCTTTGCAAGGGTCTTCTCTAGGGTCTGCTTTTTGAATTTGTGTTTACAGAAAAAAGTTGTAATTTATGAAACTGTCAAACATTTCTGTAAATTTATAAGATTCTGCTCTAATAGTTTTCCCTGGAACTGATAATAGCTATTCCTTTTTTTCCCAAAAAATGTGAAATAAAAATCTAAGTAGAAGCAACTTATTCTTACGTTGATAACTATAAAAATTATTCTGTAGAAGTACTTGCATGGATTTTTTTTCTTTTAGACAGTTCCTCAAGACTTATAATCTAGCACTATACACAGCCTCTGAGTAGTCCAAACTATTACTTTACTTGACTAACTATACTTAAAAAAATTTTTTTAAAGCAGACTGTTATGGCATATCAACATGACATACTTCCTGTTCGTGTCAAAATGATAAAACCAGAAAGCATTAGAAAAATTGAGATGTAGAAACTGTTATCAAGAGTTATATAATTTTTTTTAATATATTTACAGCTTCCAAAGACCTTTATTAGTCCTTGTTGACAGAAACATAGATTTGGCAACTCCTTTACACCATACTTGGACATATCAAGCCTTGGTGCATGATGTACTGGTAAGAGGCTAAATATATCACATTTTACTAAAATGTAGTTATAGTCAATGGTCCTTTTAACTTAAAAATAATGTCATGGCTACAGAAACACAGATGAGAAGGATGGAGCTGAGAGAGATGAACAAAAAAGTGATGGAATTTGGTATCACTGAGTCTGGATACTGGAGAATAGTGAAGCATTGAAATTTAAAGTTCTAAAGATAAATTATTTGTATTGTTGGCAATGATGGGTAGAAAAGGAAGAAAGGAAAATGAGTGAGTGACTTTTTCTTCCTTTTTTTTTTTTTTTTTTTTTTTTTAAGGGAGCAGGAGTTGGGGGTGGTGGGTGGGGCAGAGGAAAGCGAGAGAGAGACTCTTGAGCAGGCTCCATGCCCAGTGTGGAGCCTGATGGGAGTGGAGCTCAATCTTACGACCTTAGGAGCATGACCTGAGCCCAAACCAAGAGTCAGACACTTAACCAACCAAGACATCATCCTCAGTGAGTGATTTTTGAGGAAGTAAATAAGTATGTTTCTCCCTGGGGCGGAAAGCTGTAATTTCCATTTTTCCTGGGAATCAGTTAAGCTTCATTTTATGGTAAACGTAAATAGTATTTTTTTATGTTTCACCATATGTTTTTTGAGGTAGTTCAACATTTCTAAAATCATGCTTAAAACAAAAATCTGTGTTTATATTCATGCATATATTCATCTACTAAATATTGTGTATAGCTTGTGATATACACAGATAAATAAAACAAGTGCAGTCATTAAAGTCAATGGGAAGAAAATATGTACACAAATTCTATACAAGGCAGTATGTAATAAAGCCAGAATAGTCCCTGTTTGATAGAAAAATTTAGACACAAGTTAAATGATTTGAACCCAAATCATTGGCTTTGCTAAGACTAGCACTCTATAATTTACTACCTTCTAGCCCGGGCCTCTAGGGATTATAGTATATAATGATATCATTATTGCAAGGAGTGCCTGAAATATCATATGGAAATGAAAAACATATAATAGGTGGTTTTTTGTTTGTTTTATTTCTTTAAAACTCAGATTCTAGCTTTAAGGTATTTGTTTAAATAAATCAGATTTCAGGATTACTGATGAAAATTGGCAGTTCTGTACCATTCTGTATCCTAGAGTCCTGTGTCATTCTAGACTCTAGGATGAGTGTCTTTAGAAATAGTAGGCAACTCTGATTCAGTTGAGAGGGCAAGAAAAATCAGAGGGACTACTGAATTAAACCCCGAGTAATGGAACAGGGAAGCTAGTTGTAGGAGGTCAAGTGTCAGGCTGAAGAAGAATTCAGCCACTACTGGTGGGTCTGCTGTCTGACAAAACATTTTAGATCCTAGTTTTAGCAATAAAGAAAGCAAATGATAATACTCTTTTCTTCCTGGAGTTTACATTATGATAGGACAGGCAGTAACTAAAATAAATAATAATAAATAAATAAATAAATAAATAAATAAATAAATAAAACATGACATTTTAGAAGATGGAAAATACTCTGGAGGAAAATAAAGCGGGTGATGGTAAACAGGATTGTAACTTTAAAATAGGAAAGATCTCACTGAAAAAGAGGCATTTAAGGGAAGATCTAAAGGAGGTAAGGTAGTAAATTACATAGCTGTGTGGAAGAGAACAGCTTTCTAGGCAGAAAGATGCCTAATATGTTAAATGATAAGCAAGGCAGCCAAGATGGCCAGAGCAAAGTAAGGCAGGTGGAAAATAGCAGGAGGAAAAGTTAAGTAGGATATGGAAAGCAGTATAGCATAGGACATTATAGGCCATTATAAGAATATTGACTTTCAGTTTGAGGGAAATGGGGAGCCAGTGCAGTTTTGAGTAAAGGAGTGGCATCTGATACACATTTTAAGAGTATCACTCTACCTGCAGTGTTGAAAACGGACTCATGAGGTGCATAGGAAGAGTCAAGAGACCAATAGGAGGCTGTTGCAGTTATCTTAGCAAAAAATGATGTTGTCTTACAACAGGATGGAAATGGTGAGGGTTGTGATAATCTGTGGAGTGCGGAGAATAGGATTTGCTGATGAATTAGATGTGGATCTAAGAGAAAGAGGAGTCAGAGATGAGTCCAGAGTTTTGGCCTTTGCAAGTGGACAAATGTCATTTATTGAGATAGAGACATGGAAGGAGAAATTTTGAGGGGAAGATCAGATGTTGAGTATGAGACATGTTAATGTGAGATGCCTATTAAGATTTTCAAGTAGATACCAAATAGATGTATGAGTCTAGAGTTTGGGGAAAACATCTGGTCTAGAGAAATAATTTAAGAGTAGTCCATTTATAGATGGTATTTAAAGCCAAGAGATAAAATGTGATCACCAAGGGGATGAACATAAAATAGAAGAGAAAAGAGGTCCAAGAACACAACTCTTAGGCATTTTAACATTTAGAATTCAGGGTGATGAATAGAAACCAGCAATATAATGTAGAAAGAAGCAACCAGTAGTGAGAAGAACTAAAATCTGTTATTTTGGAAGCCATTGAATTAACTGTTTTCAGAGAGGAGGCAGGAATCAACTTGGATGAATGCTGAAGACTAAGAAGTCACCAATGCATGTGGCAACATCAAGATTATTACTAACTTTGGTAAGAGCAACTTCACTAAATTGGGTTTAAGAGAGAGGTTGGAAGAAGAGAGAATGAATATACACAAACTGTAGAAGAGTTTTTGCTATATAGGACAGTTGAGAAAAGTGGTAATTGCTAGAAGGGAATGTGAGGTCAAAAAAGAACTTTAAATGAGAATCATTCCAGCATGTTTATAGATCAGTGGGAATGATCAAAAGAGAAAAGCTGATGCAGGCCAAGAGAGTGTCCTGTAGAGCTGTAGGTGGCATTAATGATCAGGATCATTACAGACCAGGATTTCTCAACCTTGGCATTGACATTTTGAGCCCAATAATTTTTTTGTTGTGGAGGGCTGTCTTTTGCATTGTGAGATGTTTAGGAGCATCCCTGGCCTCTACCCTCTAGGTGCCAGTAGCACTTTCTCAGTTGTGGTGATCACAATGTCTTCACACATTGCCAGATAGACCAAGGCTGTGAAGAGGGGCAAAATTGCCTCTGAGTGAGAATTGCTGTTAACAGGCTGATGACAGGAGTTTGAAAGCTGGAGTTGTTTTAGGGAAGAAGACAAGTGAAGAGTCTGGGAGTAGCAGGGAAGACAGCTATCTCAGTCTTGGGTCCACCCAGTTGAAGTTCAGTTAGAGTAAGAAAGTACAGTGGAAGTTTAGAGTAGATGTTCAGAATAGGAGATTTTGCTGTTGACCAAGTCTGAGTTCTAGAGGGTAATGACAGAAAGGTTTTAGGAATTGGTTAAGAATGAGAGGTGGAATCTGAAGCTGGTGGTATAGGGAGCCATAGAGAGATTGACATAGTGTAATAGTTTTCATAATCTCAAATTAGATTTGGTTGGTGGGGTCCTGGCTTTAACATGGGTGCAAGAGGTGATACAGATCAGGACAGGGCGCTGAGATACTTCAATCTTTTTCATTCCTTTTCTGATGAAAGTATTTGATGCTTTGAGCATAGGAGATAATATGTATATACAGCTAATTGCACCATGAAGGAATATCCCTGATGCATGAAGGTTAGACTAGTGGGTTCCTGTGGACATTTTAGTTATTGTTGGTTTTAGTTTTTGTTATATATATTATATATATATACAATATATATACATATATATATTATATATATACATGCACACCTCTAGTCAACTCTCTTAGGTTAGGGTGTCAGATTCCATATTACCCTAGGCACTCTTTTCACAGCATTATTATCAAAACATTTAGGTCTTACGAAAATAGTCTCTTTAAAGAGATTGGTTAAGTTTAACTCCACAGTTTATATTGACTTATTCCTATTTATTAATTTAATTTTTCAATTTAAAAAAATTTCTTAAATTTTAAAAAGTATTTTAATTCCAGTATAGTTAATTAACATACAGTGTTACAGTTTCAGATGTGCAGTATAGTAATTCAGCAATTCTGTATATTAGTCTGCTTATCAAGATAAGTATACTTTTAATCCCCATCACCTATTTAACCCATCCTCCCACCCATCTTGGCTCTGGTAACCATCTCTTTGTTCTCTATAGTTAAGAGTTTCTTTAAAAAAAGTTTATTTTGGTTTATCTCTTTTTTTTTTCCCTTGTTCATTTGTTTTGTTTCTTGAATTCCACATATAGATGAAATCATGTGGTATTTGTCTTTCTCAACTTATTTTGCTTAGTTCTATACTCGCTAGATCTATCCATGTTGTTGCAAATGGCAAGATTTCACTCTTTTTTATGCCTAAATAATGTTTCATTATTCAGGCATATATATTCCAATACACACACACACACACACCCCCACCCACACCACATCTTTATCCATTCATCTTTTTTTTTAAGATTTTATTTATTTATTTAACAGAGAGAGATCACAAGTGGGCAGAGCAGCAGGCAGAGAGAGGGGGAAGCAGGCTCCCTGCTGAGCAGAGAGCCCGATGCAGGGCACAATCCCAGGACCCTGAGATCATGACCTGAGCTGGAGGTAGCAGCTTAACCCTCCTGAGCCACCCAGGCACCCCCTAATCATCTTTTTTTTTTTTTTTTTAAATTTACTTAAGAGAGATAGTGTGTGTATGTATAGGCAGGGGAAGGGGCAAAGGGAGAAAGAATCTCAAGCAGCCTGCACGCTCAGAGGGGAGCCCACTGTGGGGTTCGATCCTATGACCCTAAGATCACGATCTGAACTGAAATCAAAGAGATGCTTAACTGACTGAACCAGTAAGGTACCCATATCCATTCCTCTATTGGACAGTGGGCTGCTTTCATAATTTTTCTCCTGTAAATAATGCTGCAGTAATCACAGGGGTGCATATATTCTTTCAAATTAGTGTCTTCATATTCTTTGGGTAAATACCCTGTAGCACAGTTACTGGATCATATGGTAGTTCCTGTTAATTTTAATGCAGTTTCTAGATGTGAAACAACTATAACTGGGATATCATAAATTGTTATCATGTCATTTTTTTTTGTTGTTAAAACTACTGCTTTTGAAGTTTCTTTGGAGTTTTTAAAACTCTTAATAATTATACCCTTTACCTCCACAAGATGGAGTAAAAGTTCTAGATAGGAACTGATAACCTGAAATTGGAGCTTGCTTTTTTTCTCTTTTTTTTTTTTTTCCCCTAAAGATTTTATTTATTTACCTGACACAGAGAGAGATCGCAAGTAGGCAGAGAGAGAGGAGGAAGCAGGCTCCCCGCTGAGCAGAGAGCCTGATGCGGGGCTCGATCCCAGGACCCTGAGATCACGACCCGAGCTGAAGACAGAGGCTTTAACCCACTGAGCCACCCAGGCGCCCCTGGAGCTTGCTTTTTATATTAAATATCTTTACCTAAAAATCTCAAACACTGATAGTATTTGTATATCAGACTGTGAAAACAACTGAAAATTCATACAACTTCCCTGCATGCCAAAAAGATTCTTGTCATTTAATGTGGGAAGTAAACTCTTCTGGTGAAAAACTTCACAGCGTGCCTTTGCTTTTACTGGGATATAAGAAGCAAAAGTAATAATTAGAAAGTCATAACTCCTTCTTATTATATCTCGGTTGTTGGGGGGTAGATTCGATTGTTCTTCTGTGGTGAATAGTTACCATTAGGCAAACCTATCGGCATTATTTCTTGTTGATATCTTGTTCTTTACTTGCACTTTGGTTTTTCATATCTTAGGTAAATTTTTACTTAAATCCAAGTTGTTCTTGGGAATTTCCTACTAAAGTTGTGTAGACTCTGTGAAGTCCAAGAAAACACCCTTGATTTCATTCATTTATTAAAAAGTGATATTGTCCCAGTGTGTTTCCATATTCATTACTGTATGTGTTATTTGCTATTTACTGATCTGTTTTAGGTTGATACTGTTTTTTTCCCTTATATCCCAGTTGCTTAGTACATAAGATTTTGAGACATTTGTTTATGTCAGTGATGGAGCATTATACAGATTTTCTTTTTCAATTAAATATTCTAAGGTAGATTTTTCTTTCGTTTTTTTGGTCTTCTGCACATATATTTCTTTTCCTTCTTGTCACCTTCTGACCAAAACTCAGGGTTTCTGAATCAGTGTTGTCTCAGAGAAATAACATATGAACTACAGGTCTAATTTTGGGTTTCTAATGGCCACATTAAAAAGATAAAAAGGAACAGATGAAATTTATTTTAGTAATATATTTTATATAATCCCATAAGTCTAAATTACTAGCATTTAAACACATAATCAGTTTAAAACTATTTTATATTCTCTTACTATATATTAAATCTTAAGATTTTGATATATATTTTATACTTATATCTGAATTCAGGCTAACCACATTCCAGATTCTCAGTAGCCATGTTGACTGGTATCAACTGTATTGGTTAGCATGTTTCTAAATCATTACAGCTCAACTTCTTTACTAGTTTAGAGACTAAATAAATTACTTGTAAGTTGAGATTATTACATGAACACTGGTAGAAAGTATTTGCATACTGTCAGCAATATATCTCTAGAGGCTTCTAGCCCATGACTCCTAGAGTTATAAGGAATTCTGCCTTAATAGGAATGAACAAGCTTATCAAAGTTCCTGACCTTGCTCATTCTATATAGAATACCTTGGCATCTGAATTAGGATAAATTAGGTAGTGCTGTTCAATATAAAAGAACCCTCAAACCTCAGTGGATTAAAATAACAAATACTTATTTTTGTTCACAGTATTTCTTGTTTCTTGTCCAATGTGGGTGAGCAAGGAGGACCTCTAACATATCATAGTCACTTCCAAATTAAGGTTAATGAGGCCCATCTCAGCACATACTTTCACAATTACTATGGCAAGGGGCAAACAATTGTGGGTTCTATATAAATCCTGTTTCATTGTTATAAATAAAATTTTAAGACTTTTATTAGGGAATATTTCTTATAGAAACACAAAGTTGCAAAATACTGTAATGAACCCCCCATGTGCATCACTTAGTTTCCCAGACAATAAGCATCTTATCCTGGGCATTATATGATCTATGCATAAATATTCCAGTGTTTGTCTAAAAAAAAAAGTAGCATAATTTTATTATCATACCTAACAAAATTAACAATTATTCTTTGGTGATATCTGTTACTATCTCTGTATTCAGTGTTTTCTAATTGTTTCAAAGACACATCTTTATAGTTGCTTTGTTCGAATAGGGATCCAGACAGTATCCTTACGTTGCATTGGTTGGTACATATTTAAGTTTCTCAGTTTACAGCAGTTCCTCTCTTTCCACTCCTTTTTTATTGCCATTTTTTGGTTGAGGGAATTGGGTTGGTTTTCTAAAGAATTTCCTACATTTCTGTGTTTGGTTGATTGTATTCTTGAGGTACGCAATTTGTTGTGGTTCTCTATCCCTAGTATTTTCTATAAACTGATAGATCTAGAGACTTGATTAGATTTGGCTCAATTGTTTGCCAAAAGAAAAATTACTTTTATTTTACTTTGCTTTTTTTCTCATGTGAATCTTTGCTCTGCATAAATGAGTATCACCCATATCATCCAAATGTTAGCTCTGTTTGGGTTTACTGGTCTGCTTTAACTTGCAAAAGGAAACTAAGACTGATGAAGACGTATCCATATTTTTCACCTCAATGGGATTTATTTATATCTCATGATTTGGGACACCATTGTCCTGTCTTCCTAGTCAAGAAAGTATGACTATCAGTAGGAAAGGTTAGACTCTATCATGTTGAAACTAATTCTGTTGTCTTTTATTTGTGTATAAATGTCCATTTTCTTTAACATGATTAAGTTCAGCACAGAATGTTCTAATTTCCCAATTTCCAAGACTAGAATTTTCCTTATTTGCCTGGCAGTTGTGCAAACAGTGAAGTTTCTTGCCGCTATTATGTTGTTTCTCAAAATTCTTACCATTTTTTATTTCTTTATCATTTTGTGTTTTCTTTTAAGTATCCATCAGTACTTCAGTAATAGTATGTGCTCTTCTTTTTCTTTTTCTTTTTTTTTTTTAAGATTTTATTTATTTGTTTGAGAGAGAGAGCGCACAAACAAGGGGAGCAGCAAACAGGGAGACGGAGAAACAGACTCTCCGCTGAGCAGGGGGCCCAATGCAGGGCTCAGTCGCAGAACCCTGGGATCATGACCTGAGCTGAAGGCAGATTCTTAACTGACTGAGCCACCCAAGCACCCCGTGTGCTCTTATTTTTCAACGAGTAGTTCTGTTAACAAGTTACTTAATTTTGAATGAGCTATCTCATCACTATGGAAAGTACTTTGCTAGAAATTCTAGTTAATAAGGCATAACTATTTAACTATTGGTATCTATTGTTAATTTTTAAAGCAAGAGTTCTTCTCAGATTTAGCTGTTACTATCTGTTTTTTATGTTTTCTTCCTATTTGGATGGTTAGTTATATAAACTATTTTTACAGTATGAGGATGCAAAGAGCAATTGAATTTACTGATGTATTTATCCTATGAGGATGTGAAGAGTCTATAGGAAAGATACAGTGTTAGCAGGCCAAAATACAGCATTGTATACTCTTTGTCAATAGACTTACTAATCAGCTATGGCAATTGGACATCTGTATATTTTGCACTCTTGTTTTTGTGTCATAGGAAAAACTAATAAGCAAATAAATTACTGTATAAAGGACTTGAGAAAGTTGCAGAATATGGTCTTGTGTATTAAAGTCAGTATTGTTGACCTAGTTTTATCAAGAGATCAAATTATATTCAGTACATTTAATCTGCTAAGACCTAGAAGTTTAATTATTAATTAAGAACATATCTTAGAATAGAGGTGATAGCAATATTGCCATGCTAGATAATTTCTCCATATAATTTATTTTTTGTTCGTCATTCACTCACTTCTTGATAGCCATATTTTATCTTTATTAATTTTTTAAAGATTTATTAATTTAGAAAGAATGTTTACAAGTGGGGAGAATGGGCAGAGGGAGATAATCTTTGAGTGGACTCCCCACTGAGCTCAGAGCCTGATGCTGTGATCGATTCCAGGACCATGAGATCGTGACCTGAGCCAAAACCACAAGTCAGACCCCTAACTGACTGAGCCATCCAGGCGTCCCGATAGCCATATTTTGTCTTTAGCTCACTATTCTTCAGAGTAGAGTTGAACCATAAAATACTGCTATTACATGAAGGAACCCCCAGGTCTAAGGCAGGAAGGAAGGGGAAAAAGATAAAATACTTTTTTTTTTTTTTAAAGATTTTATTTATTTATTTGACAGACAGACATCACAAGTAGGCAGAGAGGCAGGCAGAGAGAGAGAGAGGAGGAAGCAGGCTCCCCGCGGAGCAGAGAGCCCGATGTGGGGCTCGATCCCAGGACCCTGGGATCATGACCCGAGCAGAAGGCAGAGGCTTTAACCCACTGAGCCACCCAGGCGCCCCAAAGATAAAATACTTTTATTTTGGTTTTTGTGTGTTCATTTTTCTGAGAAAGAGCAAAAATCAAGCCTCATGTCAGTCAAATTAGTTCTAGGCAGAAAAATTTATAATTATGTAGTGGTATCTAGCTCCTAGAATTTATGTAAAAGGAAGTGCTATTATTATTGTAGCTTCTGTTGTAGTTATTTTTTAAAAATACATCAATCAACAGATCAGAACATTAAGACTCTAAGAGTTTAAAAATTATACTTAAGGGGCAGCTGGATGGCTCAGTCAGTTAAGTGTCTGACTCTTGATTATCATCTCAGGTCATGATCTCAGGTTATAAGATGGAGCCCTGCAATGGGCTCCACACTGGACATGGAGCCTGCTTAAGATTCCCCCTCTGCCCCTCCTTCCCTTCTTCACCGTCTTTCCCTATTTCTTTTTTCTCTCTCTCCCTCTCTCAAAAAAAATTAAATATTTATTTAAGATTATGTTTGTTACTGGAAATAAGTAAACATCAGAAGACCTGGGTAAATAAGTAGATATGTCTAAATGTTGGACTACTATATAACCATGATAAAGATAAGGTAGCTGTACACATATAGGTAGAGAAAGAACTCCAAAATACATCCTTATGTGAGAAAAGTAAGGTACAAAAAATATAATGTATAATGTATACAATGTATAATGTAATGCAATTCTTTAAAATTAAAAGGATATGTGTATGCTGGCATATGCAAAAATATTTTTCTAGAAGGATACACAAGAACCTTAACATGATTTTTATGTATTTTTTGAAGTTTTAATCATTTGCATCTATTACTTTAACTAAAATACATAAATATTAAAGGTACCTTTGTGTAATGAAACATTGGAAGGAGGTCTTTAAATTTCAAATGTATATTTTGTCCTTAGAATTATTAGAAAAGGCAGTAAAAATCTCTGTTATTTTCCTTGTTGTAGGAAATGTTATGGTTCTTGAACTGTTACTTAAGAAAGGTTTACTTTTTCCTAGGATTTCCACTTAAACAGAGTTAATTTGGAAGAATCTTCAGGAGTAGAAAATTCTCCAGCTGGTGCTAGACCAAAGAGAAAAAACAAGAAGTCTTACGATTTAACTCCAGTTGATAAATTTTGGCAGAAACATAAGGGAAGGTAAGAAAAACATCAGTAAGTTAAAGATTCACCCCTTTACAGGGAAATGAAGATGTCGTCTGAATTAATGAATTTGATGAAAAAAATCAAAAAGATGATGGTGGTTCTTCTACACAATGAGTAGAAGTTATAATTACATAGTCTATAGGGATGTATCTATTTCTTCTCAGTTCCTAGGTTGTTTCTTGTTGTTTTTCAGTAAGCTCATACCATATGATTTTGTAGGTTTTACAGATAGTCTTTCTAAATTTTGTTGCTGTCCCCACTGACCTTCTGCAAGATCATTTCTGCTTTTCTTTAAAATAGGTTTTAGTGATAAACGTCAGTGTAATCTTCCCTCTTTGTTCCATGTTTGCCGTCATACAAACACAGTTTTAAATCTCTATGGAGAGAGAATACCTAAACTCCAAAAACATTTATTTAAGCACATTAGAAATAATAATTAGTTGTGTGTTTTCTTATAGGCAGATATACAGATCCCATGTATTGCTATATGCCCTTAAAAGTTTAGGGTATTTTATGAGCTCAGTAATTGTTAAAATAGTTATCTAGTGGTCATCATGGCTAGAGAAATCATTCTAAACCCTCTGCCCCCCCAGAAGCATTCCTCTGAGAGAAAAATGCTTACCAACAATTATGGAAATAAAATGTTACTTATTATTATTATTTTGAGTATTTAAAGTATTACTATACCTATATATGTGACCAAGTCCTTGATATGGCTGTTCTTTTTGACCTCATTTATGTTAATAGAGAAGTAAGATAGAGACTTGATTCAACCACCTGGGTTTTTTGTGTGTTTTATCTTAACTTTTTTTTTTAACATTGCAAAGTCACATTGCTTATAACAAGGAATTTTATTTTCTCTGCAGAGAAAAGTCACTGTTTTCCTCTTTCTGACTGGCAATTTGGGTACTGTTATAATTTATTTTAAATAATTTTCTTCTCTTTGGAATTCCATAATCTGTGATTTTTGCCATAATGGCAAAGTACAAGAATTACATTTACATTATTTCTAGAAAAGGCACAGGATATTTTAAAATTAATTTTAAGATTTATATTTTCTGGTAGAAAAGACCTTAAGAAAAAAATCTCATTCAAATATGGAAGATTTGAATATTTCCTTTATATACAATCTTAGAAGTCAGTTGAATAGTAAGAATTTTAATTTTTTGTTTGTAAATAAGAATAGCCCTGAATAACTCTCACTCTGAATGTCCTACTACAATATTCTAGAAATACAGTAATGTGGGCACAAAGACACTGGCAGTTAGTGTAGAGTAAAACAAGTAATTTAAATCTCTCTGAGCTTCAATTTCTCTATCAGTAAAATGTAGGTATGATTATTCTACCTGTTGCCCTACTTCAGAAGGTTGTTACGAAGGTGAAGTGAAATAAAGAAGTAACTTGCCCAGAGTCATTCAGTTATCAGAGATAAAAGCAAGAATAAAGCCCAGTCCTGGAAGATCCCAAAAGGCGTGGTCCTAATTATTAATAGCGCATACCTCAGCAAGACTGTGGTTAGATTATATGAAAGAATAGAGAGACAGTCTTAGCACTTTGTTTGGCATACAGTAAACCTTCCGTAAATGTTAGCTGTTATGGATGTCTTTTAGCCCTGAGATCTGAAGATACTGGAGATTTTAGGATCTTCTAGTTTAACCAGCACATTTTAATAATGCTCAGTGCTATGTTCTGCCACCATACAGTCTTTTGAAGCTGAGTTTAGCGCCTGTGATTGTCATGCAAAACTGGACCATGGTCTTCAAAATCTTCTCAGGGTCTTCTGTCATTTCTCTCAGTCTCTACTGGATGAAATGTGCTGATCATTAATGAAGTGTTAAAAGGTTTTTGTTTCATTGCTGCACAGACATGACCTTTTCTTTCTTAAAGGAAGAAAAGCTTCTGGCCACTTCTAAAGCTGTAAATGAAAAATACTTACGTTATGAGCCATTTTATGGTCAACATACATTTATTTAGAATTATTTAAGATTAGTGCCTTATGAAATTTTTTCTACCAAAGCTTCTCAATGATTGCAGATCACTTGTGTCTGAAGTCTATAGAAATTACTGCTAAAACACACTCACATGCCATCTTTGTAATTATATGAACCCTGTGACACTCTGTGTTAATTTGGGTGATAATATTTAATTGATGTTTCATATACCATGCCTTCTCTTCTTTGTTTTTCAGTCACTTAAATATTTTACTTTTTTTTTTTCTAATAGTGTATAGGTGAAAAAAATGTGATATAGTTAATGAAAATAATAGAAATAAATTTAAATTTGCTTAGGTGTATTAAGAATTATGATAGGCATTTTAAAGAAATAGTATTAATAATCTAAATAGATATCCACGGAGATATGTGGTTATATTTATGCTAAATTTATGCTGTGTCATATGTTAAATATATTCAAATAGGTACATTTAAAATCAAAATAAATCCTCATTGAATATATTTCAGGAATCACATAAAAATCAACATTTTAATGTCATGCTCATAGTTCCTCTTGCTCAATACTGTTTCAGTCCATTCCCAGAAGTTGCAGAATCAGTTCAGCAAGAACTAGAATCTTACAGAGCACAGGAAGATGAGGTTAAACGACTTAAAAGCATCATGGTAAGATTCCTTTTGCTTTCTTAGAATTATAGAAAAGCAGGACGTCTGGAGAGAGAAAGAGATTTAACTTTTTTTTCTCATGAAAATTTTAAACCATTCATTGTTTTTAATAAGAAAAGTATTCTTAACTTACAGAAAAGATCTTTGTCAAAAAGAAATCTGAATAACGAGAAGAGCAAAATGTTTTGAAAGAACAGTCTGGGGAACCAGGGTGGCTCAGTTGGTTAAGTGGCTGCCTTCAGCCCAGGTCATGATCCTAGAGCCCGGGGATCCAGTCCCACATTGGGCTCCCTGCTCAGCAGGGATTCTGCTTCTCCTACTGACCTCTCTCCTCTCAAGCTCTCTCTCTCTCTCAAATAAAATCTTTAAAAAATAAGTAAAATAAAAGAACATTCTGAATTTATGATCTGAAAAAATATATAATGTGGCTTTATTTTAGGGATATATTTTCCAGTGCTGCTCACTCTACTACACTTTGACCTGACCTCAGAGTTCAGCTCTGCTATATATTACTACATGACCTGTGGCAAGTCTCTGGCCCTATTTCTTTACCTGAAAATACCCACTGGTCCTTAATCATCCAACTAATTAGACTGGTGGTGACCAGAACTTTTCTGGAATTGTCAAAAGTGGATATGCTTGTTCCTTAGAGGCGAAGAATTGTTACTCTGGGTGACCTTAAACCTTAGTGTTTATCACTGATCTTAGGAATATATTGGTTTATATGCTTCTGAGATCTTTTTTTCCTCCTCAGGGACTAGAAGGGGAAGATGAAGGAGCCATAAGTATGCTTTCTGACAATACTGCTAAGCTTACATCAGCTGTTAGGTAAGTAAGCAATATTTGCTCTTTAAGTCTACATAAAGACTTATTTTGCTCTTTAAGTCTACAGAAAGAATTATTTTGAATGTTAAAAATTTGGCTAATATTTTTAATAATAAGAAATAGTAGATAATAGCATACACCCTTAAAAAACTAAACTGTGTTTTTTAACATGTTCAAACTGATTTAAATTCCGTCTCATATAGCAGATCATTTGCCTCTTTCTCTAGTTAGAATTATAAAATGGGGATATTTTTACCAAGAAGATATTAGTGGTGATAAAATAAGTTATTATTAATTTTATCATTGCTGCTATTATTTTATTAACTAAAGGTTAAATACAATTTTTTTCTGATATAAAATGCCATCAAGAAGAGAGGAAATATGTTTTACATTTATAGGTAAAATCACATTTTCATTAATCTGATTATATTCTAAACCTCCAGATTTTGGAATCAGAAAGTGAAATGGTGAAATAGTGATATTTAATAGACAGATTACTTTAAACCAAGAAGCATTTTATGTATATTAAAGTAGTGAATACTGTATATGGTAAAGCTTAGAGATTAAATTTGGTCAACAGTTTAACTTGTCATCTTGTCACTTTTTTACTGTTCTAAGTTTCCTCAGAGGAAACGCCCAGGTGTGTGTTTTATTAAGGTCTGTGTCATTTTCTTAGAAAATTTAACAGTTAATTTTCAATTTTTTGATACTTGTAGTTCTTTGCCAGAACTCCTTGAAAAAAAAAGACTTATTGATCTCCATACAAATGTTGCCACTGCTGTTTTAGAACATATAAAGGTAAATTTAACTTTTTACCCCCACACAGTATTTATGTATTTTGTTTATGTAGGGTTTTACGCTTTTTAAAATGATTTCATATTCATTATCCCATTGAGGCCTCACTATAACATTATGAGATATTATTACCAAAGGCAACATCATTACCTTCATTTTTTGCAAATGAAGAAGCTTAGGAATCCAGAAAGAATAGTGATTTGGCAAGGTCACATGTTCAGTAAATAGAAGTTAGAATCTGTGATATTTCTATTACATTGCCTCAGTATTTCCTCAATACTATCTCTCTGCTTATTATTCTTAACAGTAGACTTGTGTCTAACCATCAATAATACAGATTTAGACACCCCTTTTACTATAGTACTATCTAAAATGTCCATTAACTTTTAGTTTTAGAGGAGTCTTTCACCATTAAAGCTGCTGTCCCTTGTTCTGTGATTTTGAAAAAAGTAGATTATATTTTCTATATGTTGTTACCATAGCTCTTTTATCTCCTTACTTTGTTCATGATTATCCCCTATCAGCCTGACTTAATCAGTCCCTCAGTATTCTACTGTCACTTATTCTCTGGGTGTGGAGCTGAATTTCAATGACAGATTGACCATATGTTAGGACATGATTATTATGGACCCCTGCTTTCCATGTGATACATTACATTTGAAAAAGCAATGTAAAAAAGCTAAATACGCTTGTTGCCTATCGAGGATGTTGATAACACCTTGAATTATGGAAAGGGGACTTAAACATTTTCCTTTTTTAATGATCTAAAAAGTTATAGAGAATAGGGTGGAGCTAGCACAGATAGATAATAGACATTGTGCAACATGGAAGTTAAACATGTGTAATTTCTTTTGTTCCACATCTCAGTATTGATATTTGCTATTTTCATGTACCTATAGGAATAGAAATAGAATAATTGTGCTGTCTATAGATGACTCTATTGATGATATTTTCCCTTCCATATGTACCATCTTTGTAAAATGGGAAAAGGTTACTCAGATCTGTAAATACCTGAGATCCTTATGCAGCAGAGAGCTATATTGAGAATTTCCTTCAGTAGGAAAGAAAAGCTTTGCTTACAAGGTGAAGAATGAATCTAATATAAAAAGTTCTTTAAAAAATTTATTGTTTCAAAATAAAATATAAGTCTAGTTTACATCTGTTAAATTGTAATTAAATTCTAGAGGTCTTATGCTCCATTAAACAAACATTTTTATTTACTGTGTGCTGGGCAGGGTGCTAGGAGCTACATGCAAATAAATAGACAAGAAGTAAAAACAAATTCTAGAAAGTTCTGATAGTTGTTAATAATCCTATATAGGGTGTAAGATATAAGTTGTTCTTTGGATTTTCTTTGACTTTAGGGTTTTTTTTTCTATTTTTTCATCGTAAATTTATTGATCCTTAACATTTTATTTTCTGACCTCAGGTCTCATAGCTGTAAAACCAGGAAAATGCCAAGCTCAGCTCCTACCATCAAACCTGATTTGTGTAACTCAGTGTAATTCATTATTGTACCTATGGAAAGCACTCAGTTTCATCTTATTCAGAAAACTTCATAAATATTATACTGCTACAAATTTATATGAATATACTCCAGGTCAGAGACTAGAGCTTATGGTTTGAGAAAATTCTAGCTAAATTAATTGACTTATTAAGTCATGTTTTTTGAATAACTGTGTGTTGTGCTATGCCCTAGAAGTTCTTTGATAAATAAGACAAGGTCTCTATTGTCTTGGAGCTAATATTGTAGTAACAAAACAAAGTACCCAAATTAGAAAACAAGATAACTTCAGTCATTTAGGTGATATAAAAATAAGGTGATAGGAGATGACAGAGAACAGCTGAGAGGGCTACTCTAAGTGGTTAGGAGTAAGTCGTTAGGGAAATCACCTTTGATGTGATGTCTGAGCTAGAGACCTGAATCACATGGAGCCACTTAGTAAAAATCTCAGGGCCAACCGTACCAGTCAGAGAGACAAAAAAGTGTGAAAGCCTTAAAACAGGGAATGCGTTTGATGTGTTTAAGGATACAAAAGAAGACTAATAGTGCTTATAGTGAGGAGGGAAAAAGTGATAGACTATGGTATCAAGAGAAATAGCAATTTAAGTGGGATGGGAAGTCATTGGAGATTAATGACAGATCTATGTTTCAAATGGAGAACTGAAGAGTATGAGTGATGGGTGAGTTTTGGAAATAAGCGTGGAATTGAAAGACAGCTTTTACTGCTGTCTAAATGAAAAATAGTGTTTTATAGGGCAGAATTTACTATAAATTCTTAATGATGTTTGTTTGTAATTTTACACTGATGATTTTATGTGAGTTTTTCAAAGTCACTTTGTGCTAATAGAGGTCGTCTGTCTGACATTAACATGCTGCCATGCATGATCTACATAATTCTGCTTTAAGACCTGGTATTTTGGCTCTCTTTTTAAGACAAGTTCAAACTAATTTGTCATTCAGTGTGTTAAGTGGTTTTATATAAAAGCCACACATTTTGGGATGATTGTTTTATTGTAACTCAAGGAAGACACCCTTTTTAATAGGGTCTGATTTAAAGAAACCGTGCTATAAAGGACATTCACTTGCAGAGGGAAAATGATGCCCTCTGTAGGATACACTGTTCCCTTTGGGTCATTCTAAGAAACCCAGCCAACAACAAAATGTCTTTAAATATCATTGGTAAAGGAGCATATTTATCTTAAATATTTACATAGCAATTACAGTTGTATTTATTAAACTGCATACTCTAAGAAATATTCTGATATATGTTTTCTGTGATGAGTCCTTATAATGTTGACCCTCTCTTTTAAGTTATTCTTCTTCCTTGTCAAAATTAGCATATAAATTCTGCTATTCCCATTATTTCTCATTACTCCTGGTTATAAAATATCTTCTTAAAGTCTTCCATAATTATTAAATTTCCAAACTTGTAATACTTACTTTTTAAGTGGCATGTTTATTTGTACCATTACTATTCTATACCATGTACCTCTGGCTATAATGTTCTATACCATGTACCTCTGGCTATAATGTTAATATTAAGTAAGTTTTTTTCTCCATGATCTCTTCGCTTTTCACCAGAGTTTATTGACTGTTTGAGCTTAATTTCTTTGTAAAATTTTATTCATCTAAGTGGTAAATATTTTTTTATTACCATTAGGAAGAATATTATGACTTTTTATGCAGAAATCAGAACATTTCCCTTGGTATTCATCTTCATTGTAGTTTTGCATATTTCTCCTTTTGGGATGTTTAGATCATAGCTGCTTTTTACATTTCCTTAGATCATTTTCTGAAACGATACTGGGAGGAAATAGTCATGAGTTACCTGGCAATCCTTGTTTTAGTGGAAAGCTAGAAATAGCAGATCTATTTGCCACAACTTTGGCAAATATTATTACCTATGTTTATTAATATTCTAATGATTTTAGTGGCTTGAGTGGTTGACTTTAGCTTAATAAAGAATAAATTGTTGAGTTCTCATTTGTTTTGAGTAATCCATACCTCTTAAATCACTTTGTAGCAATTCTTTCATTTCTAATACAAATACGGCTTCACTACTTGCTGGTTTTGGGAGAATGACTCCTGAGATTACTTAAATAATTTATGGACAAATTTTAATTTATTTCAGTTGTTGTTATCCCACCTGCATAGTCAAAGTGAATTAAGTGCTCTTCAGCATTACCTAAGAAAAGGAAAAGACACCAATGTGTAAGTCATAATAGATAAGAGATAAGAGCGGCATGGTGTACTTTTCCCCCTAATGCTCCCATCTGAAAGGAAGATCTCTAACATCCGAACACTCTATCCTAATATAATGAGCAAAAAACAAACTATTAGAAAGCTGTTATGGATTGAGGCTTCATTGGTGCTCATTTTTTTCATTTTTGTTTTGCTGCTGCTTCTGGAGAATGTTAAGAGGTACTGAGTTAGATCTAAAGACATCATCTGATCAAGGAGATGTACTGCTGCCTTAGGTCTACACTCTGAACAAGGCTTAGCCGTTGGTAGCAATGCTAGCTTTTAACCTTAGCATCTCCTTCAAGGGGCTTATTTTACTTTGGCTCAACTTCTTTATCTCTTCTAGGGGAAGATAAGCTTTAAAAATAAAGTTGCCACTCTCTTCATTTATTTCCACTAGTCAACACACCAAATTAACTGGAGCCCTTTATTCCCGCTATAAAACATGGCGGCTGCCAGCCATGTTATGACATGCAGACAGCTGAAAGCTAGGATGCCTCACAGGTTGAATTTTGTTTATCTAAGAGTTATTTATATTTGATTCCAAACTATTTATGCTAAGTGTATGAGGAGGAAAAGAGGATTTTTTTCTTTAAAACGAAGATATATACCTTAGACTTACTGAAGATGGTGATTTAACTGTTTAACTTTGTACTGGGTAAAAAAAGAAAATTTAACTATAAAACTTGGAAAATCTTGAAAAAAACCTAAAATTTCTTTGTAAATGTCTGTAAGGTTTTTGGTTCCACTTCAGAGAATTTGAACACCTGGAAATCATAGGTGATCCCTTATAGGTGTGCTTTATGTAGGAAAGGAAAAAAAAGTTTAGTGAAACCTCTGTACTCAAAAGGTATCAGACCTACATCAAGATTGACAGACAATTGTGTGTTTTAGGTCTTAAGTTAAAAGGCAGTATTTAGAAAATACACACACACACACACACACACACACACACCACGGGTTTGTGGGGGGGGGTTAGTCATTCTTTACATTAACTAACTTTGATTAACTGATCACCACTCCCCTATCACAGTAGGGAAGAAATTTTACTGTACTAAAAATCAGAACATTTCTCTGGCTGTATTTTTTTTTTATTATTCATTTGAAACAGAGAAAGAACATGAACAGGAGGGAGAGGGAGAAGCAGACTCCCCACTGAGCCAGGAGCTCAACGAGGGGCTTGATCCTGGCACCCAGAGATCATGACCTGGGCTGAAGACAGACGCTTAACCATCTGAGCCACACACGTGCCCCTCTCTGGCTGTATTTTAAATGATCTCAGTATATATATGAAGCGAATGTTCATATGACCTTGGTGTCTTTTCAAGGCAGGGGGACAGTATATTCTATAATAGAAAGTCCCCAGTGGATAAGCTATCATCGTCTTTTACCTAGTCTTACCCAAATAAGATTAGTCACTGTCAGAACTTGGAAGTTTTCTTCAGTTAGGACCAAAGGTGGCTCTTGGATGAGTTGGAATATCCTTTAACTTCTCACTCACTGTGAATTTCGGGAGACCGTTTCCACCTTTCCAAAAAAAAGTGTGAAATTACCTTTCTCTGGCTCTTTGCTCTTATTTCTCTGCCATCTGCTTTTGTTAAGATGAAGCATTGTCATTGAGACCCAATTATAAAGGTTAAATTCAAAGAAATAAAGATTTCTTAGAACATTCTATAATAAGGAAATAAACAACCTAATTAAAAAATGGGCAAAAGGTTTAAACAGACTTACCTGAAAAAGATACATAAGTGACAAATAAATTCAATCTCAGTAATCACTAGAAAAATGGAAGCAAAACCCACAATGAGACGTCACTACACATCTATTAAAAATGTCTAAAATTTAAAAATCAATAATGCCAACCTTTGGCAAAGATACAGAGGAACTAGAACTTTGATACACTGCTGGTAAAAATATAAAATGTTATATCCACTTTAGAAAATAGTTTCTCAGTTTCTTAAAATGTTAAACCTATCATTGGTCCAGCCATTCTATTCCTCGGTGTTTACCCAAGACAAATGAAAGCCTGTTTATTGTACACAGCATAAATACTCATAACAACTTCATTGCAATAACTAAAAGCTGGAAACAACTCAATGTCCACCAACAGCTGAATTAGATAAATAAATGATGGTATATCTGTAAAATGGAATACTATTCATCAATAAAAAGGAAGGTACTGTTGACACATACAGTAATATGTTTGAATTTCAAATACAGTGAGTGAAAGAAGCCACATTAAAGAAGAGAACAGAATCTATGATTGTATTTACATAAAATTCATAAAAATGCAAGTTAATCTACAGTGACAAAATGCTTATCAGTGCTTGCCTAGTAACTTGGAGAAGAGTGTTGGAGGGCCAAAAGGGAGACATTACAACAAGGAAACTTTTCTGGGTAATGAAAGGTATAATCACTATCTGGATATATATGTTATAAATAAAGATGCTGTGAATGCCCATGAGAAGGTTTATGGGTGGGTATGTTTTTAGCTCCTTTGATAAATACCAAGGAGTTGGTTGCTGGATCATCTGATAAGAGTATGTTTAGATTTGTAACAAAACTGCCCACTGCCAAGCTGCCTTCCAAAGTGGCTGTGCTATTTTGCATCCCCACCAGCAGTGAATGAGAGTTCTTGTTGCTTCACATCCTTATCAGCATTTGGTGTTGTCAATGTTGGATTTCAGTGATTCTAATATCGTTTTAATTTGCAGTTCCCTAATGACATATGATGTGGATCATCTTTTCATATGCTTACTTGCCATCTGGATCTTCTTTGGTGAGGTGTCTGTTCCCCTCTTGGGCCTGTTGTTTAAGTTGGTTGTTTATTTTCATAATATTGAGTTTTAAACGTTCTCTGTATTTTGGGGGGAAATGTCCTCTAATGGATGTATCTTTTGCAGATATTTTCTCCAAGCCTATGGCTTGTCTTCTCAATCTCTTGATGGTATCTTGGTATCTTTCACAGAACAGAAGCTTTTAATTTTAATTAAGTCCAGCTTATTGATTTTTTTCTTTAGTGGATCATGCCTTTGGTGTTGTATCTAAAAGGTCTTTGCTATACTTAAAGTCATCTAAATTTTCTCTTATGTTATCTTCTAGGAGTTTTATAGTTTTGAATTTCCCTTAAGGTCTATGATCCATTTTTAGTTAATTTTTGTGAAAGGTAGGGTCTGTGTCTAGATTCATTTTTTTTCTTTGCATGTAGATATCCAGTTGTTCCAGCACTGTTTGTTGAAAAGACTGTCCTTTTTCCATTGAATTGCTTTTGCTTTTCTGTGAAAGATAGGCTGATTGTATTTGTGTGGGTCTATTTCTGCATATCTCTTTTTTGTTCAATTGATATATTTGTCCTCCTTTTTGGCTAGTAACACATAGTTAGGTATTGTGGCTATATTTTAGGTCATAAAGTCCTCTATCTTTTTTCTTCTCCTTCAGTATTGTTTTGGTTATTCTGGGTCTCCCATGTCTCCATATAAACCTTAGAATCAGTTTGTTGATACCTACAAGATAACTTGCTGGGAGTTTGATTGAGATTGTACTGAATCTATAGATCAAGTTGGGAAGAACATGGAATCTCTCTCCATTTATTTTGTTGTTCTTTGATTTCTTTAATCAGAGTTTTATAGCTTTCCTCATACAAATATTATACATATTTTGTTAGATTTATAACTATTTCATTTACTTATTTTTTGAGTACTAAAGAAAAATAGTATTTTTGATTTAATTTCAGATTTAAGTTGGTCATTGCTAATATATCAGAAAGAAGTTGGCTTTTATATAGTAGCCTTGTATCCTGCAGCTTTGCTATAATCACTCACTAGTTCCTGGAGTTTTTGTTGTCCTTTCTTTCAGATTTTCTGTGTAAAGAAGTATGTCATCTGTGAGCAAAGATAGTTTTTATTCCTTCCTTCCCCATCTTTTTTCTTTTTATTTCCTTTTCTTTTCTAATTGCATTAGCTAGTACCTCCATTATGATGTTGAAAGAGTGCAAGAGGGAACATCCTTGCCTTTTTCCTACTGTAGCCATTGACTTTGTATATTAACCTTGTATTCTGCACCTGTGCTATAGTCTCTTACTAGTTCCAGAAATTTTTTTGAAATTTTCTACATTACAGTTGTGTCTTCTGCAAATGAAGAGTTTTATTTTTTTCATTCCCAATCTGTATACCTCTGATTTCCTTCTCTTGGTTGTGGCATTAACTGGGGCTTGCCATACAGTGTTAAATGAGAGTGCGAGAGGTGACATCCTTGCCTTGTTCCTGATCTTAGCTGGAAAGCATCTAGTTTCTCGTTATTTGCATTCTATTTTCTGAAAGAGATTATAGAGAATTGTTATAATTTCTGTTTAAAATGTTTGACAGAATTCACTAGTGAGCACACCTAGACCTTAGGCTTTCGGTTGTGGAAAGTTATTTGTTATTGATCAATTTCTTTAATAGATGTAGATGTATTCACGTTATCTGTTTCTCTTATAGTGAGTTTTCATGGGTTGTGTCTTTTAAAGAAGTGAGTTATTTCACCTAGACTCTCAGGTTTATGGGCACAGAATTGTTCAAACACTCCATCATCCTTTTGATGTCATAGGATCAGTAGTAATGGCCTCTCTTTCATTTCTGATATTTTCCATTTGTGTTTTCTCTCGTTTTTTCTTAGTTAACCTGGCTAGATATCTATCAATTTTATTGATCTTTTCGAAGAGTCAGCTTTTGGTTCCAGTGATTTTTCTCTGTTAATTTCTTATTTTTAATTTCACTGATTTCTGCTCTAATTTTTATTATTTCCTTTCTGGCACTTACTTTAAATTAAATTTACTCTTCCTTTCCTGGGTATATCTTTTAAGAGTTCAACACATTGTTGCTATAAACTAAAACTAAATGCTTCTGAGAGTCATAGTAAACTAGACTTCTTATGTTTATAAGTGCCATATAAATCTCTATTTTTCCCAGAAATATTATATGTAAAGCAGTTTTGGGTATTTCATTATAATAAGGTTGCTAATATTTGTATTTTAATACTTCTTATCTATAAAGACAATTTCATTTACATGTTAAATTTTTTATGACAGAGATCACTTTAGTCATTTTATTTTTAGGAGTCAATATATAGTATAACTTATAGATTAAAGTTGTTTCTGTTTCCTAGAGCAGATTTGAGGCAGATTTCACAAATAGCGCATGGAACAAAAATAATGAAATAAAAATGGAATAGGTTACATATAGTTATAATGATAATTCTCAAATTTGGCTTTGTATTTTCAGGCAACCAAGATTCAAAAAAAGACAGATGTGATTAAGTTATTTAAAAAAACAAACAAACAAACAAAAAAAACACCTTTCTGTCAGAAAGGAGAAGTTTTTTAAAGTTTTTTATTTATTTATTTTAAGTGAGCTCTACTCCCACTATGGTGTTCAAATTCATGACCCCGACACTGACTAAGCCAGCCAGGGAACCTTAAATTTTCTTTCTTTCTATATATTTATTTATTTTAAGTATATTTTTTATTCTAAGCAAACTGTTCCTTAGCATCATATTACAAAATACATTGCTCATATTGGGCGTTATCTAGAATAAATTGAGTGATGTAATGATACAGTATATTAATATCAGTTACACTTTTGTGTAATTAATTTTAATATAATTTTAACTCTTATACATATAAAATTTATATTTTAATATAAAATTACTTCTATAAACTTTAATGAAAGTCAAGGGTTTAATATTAAATATAATTCGGGGCGCCTGGGTGGCTCAGTTTGGTTGGGTGTTCGACTTTTAATTTCCAATCAGGTCATGATGGCAGTCTGCTTGAGGTTCTCTGTCTTCTCCCTCTGCCTTCCTCCACTCTCGCTTGCACCTGCTTACACATTGTCTCCCTCTCTAAAATAAGTAAAATCTTTTAAAAAATTAAAACATATATATAATTCAGTGAGGGAGTTTATGAGTTTCCAATGTAGTTAGGTCTAAGTTTATAACATTTTAGTATCTAGAGTGGAAACATTGCATATTCTTTAAATAGTATGTTCCTACTTTTTTTCATTTGGGCTTTTGGTAGGGATTTGATAGCAGAGAAGTTGAAGTTGCATATTTTGATTTGGGCCTGAAATGCTAGAAATTCAGTGTTCTTGGTTGAGAGAAAAATGTATCTATCTGGAAATGAGATAAGTGGTTAGATTGTTGGCCTGTTGTAAAAATTGAAGATCCTAACCAAGTTCCTTACCTTGAAAGTGCAATCAATGTCCATCACTGCATAGATAAATTTTATTTATGATTTCTAAGTCACTCTGTCAAATGAACAAGTACTCCAGAGTAAATATATTCATCCACCCATGTTATAGAACACCTTCAAAGATAATTTCATGTATTATCTGGGTTTTGCACTACGTAATTTTTTATGATGGCAAACCAGTTCAAACCCACCAGCGTGAAATGCAACAAAATGTACACCTAAATAATGGAAAATATATTAACTGCTATTTTGTTATATCCTAAAAAGCAGTTGAGATTTGGAGAAATCGTTACCTTGCAGGGGACAGGCATATAATAATAAATAAGTAGTCACAAGGAGTTCATATTCTATTGACAGAGCAACTGCAGACTTATGATAGAGCTTACAAATGCTACCCACCCAGGGGATTGGATATCCAAATACAGCACTAAAGGATGGTAGGGATTAAACATGTGAAGAAAGAAAGAAAAGGAAAAGCTAGGTTTTAAATGATCTTCAACTTAGGTATAGGTTATGTTCTAAAAATACAGTTCTAAGTTCATCTTATCTTAGGCTCTACTTTACTGTAGATAAGACGTGATTCATAGATCCCCTGTTCTTTCAAACCCTGTTTAATTCATTATGTGGAATATTCCTACTATTCTCTTTCAACTGAGAAGGGTTTATCATCCCCTCTCTCTCCTGTGAGAAGTAGGAGAAGAAGAATATTGAGATTCCTAATAGTAAAAGGAAGTATAACTCTCATCCTTCCTTTTTTCTACTTCTAAGTTGGGCGTGGAGCCCAACTCATGACCCTGAGAACAAGACCTGAGCTGAGGTCAAGAGTCGGACACTTAACCGACTGACCAGGTGCCCCAACTCTAATCCTTCTTACCTTTACTTTCACTGCTAACTTGTGCTAGGGGATAGAATTGGGGTTTGGAAAAGAGGGAAGGCCAAGAAATATTACTCTAGACTTTGTCATCAACCAGTTATAGACTAAGGTGAGGAATGAGAATTGTAGCTAGCAGTGAGCAGGGAGCACCAGAATGGTAGTGTTTGTAGCTAGAATGGAAAGAATGGGTAAGAGAAGGAAAAATCCCTTAAAGTTACAGAAAGGAAGAAGGAATTGTTTTCATGCCCTGTACGGGTCATCTGACAAATGTCTCTTGGTAATGGTTTTTCAGAAGACAAATTAGGAATACTATTGTACATCCCAGATAGCTCTTAAGAATTCTCCATTTTTGTGAGTGAATGGGGCAAGCTGGTTTTTAAAAGTGCCCACTTCTGTTTTATTTCAAAATAGGCTGTTACCAGTCAAAAAAAGGTGTGCTTGTGTGTTTTATGTTAATTTAATATAAATGTTGAGGTAGTATACTGAAGAGTAAAAAACATCAGGCTGATTTTTCACTGGCAATTCTGCAATTGGGAGAAAAACACTAGAATTTTTAAAAAATCACATTCTTTACTTAGCCCTTTTAAAGAGATTTTTGAGAAATTCATGGCTTTCAGAGTTCATATTCATTAGATGTAGTTTGTATTCCATGCATAGTCCTTTGGTTTTCTATAATACTCCCTTCCTACTATTTATTCTTGATATTTATTGAAGTTACCAAAAATCTGTTTATCTTGACCTTGTTATTTTGTTTTATATTTTTAATTTGTCTGTTTTACATATAACTATTGTTATCCAAATTCTATTCTCCTTTGAACTCACATTATATAAAAATAATTAATCTTTGGGATTACAGAAATTATTTCTCTCGGTATTTTCCTTTACTTCAAGAAACTGAGAAAGGATCTCTAGATAATATATATATATTGGCCAAAATAACCTTTTACCACATATACATAAATTATGTGTATTACCAAAAAAAGCCCAAATATGTACTAATCAACAATATACTTTTTTCATAAAGCATATACAAAAGAAGCAATAAATTGTACTTGAGGTAAATATAATTTTTCCTACTCTTTATCTGTGGTGTACATTGGAGTCTGACCAGGATTTGAATCTGAACTCTCTACTACTTCTACTCTGGTAACCTTGAATAAATATATGTTTCTGTGTATCTGTTTCTTCATCTTTAAAATGGGACTAATTATTCCTAGTTTATAGTGTTACTTGGAGAATTAAATGAGATTATCTAAACTAGTAGTTTTTAAACACTAGTACTGGTACTCTAGATCATTATAAGGACATTTGATGGGTCATTTTTATCTATTTTATGTTTAGGGTTCTGCAGAAGATATGGTTTGAGATAGAGGGTCCGGAGGTTCTCTGTTTAAAAACATTTGAAAGCCATAGTTGCAAGTAAAGTGCCTTGCACAAATAGATCCTGGACATAAACTAGGTCTCATATGCAGATTAGAAAATCTGGACTTCGCTCCTTTCCCTCCTTTATGGGAATTGGTATATTAAAGTGCTAAGTTACTTTTCTTTTACTGCTTTATCGAAGTATAATTCACATACCATACAGTTCACCTATTTAAAGTGTATGATTCATAAGTTTTTAGTATATTTACAGAGTTGTGCAACCACAGCCAAAATGTACTTTTAGAACATTTCCATCACCTCCAAAAGAAACTCCCTATCCATTATTAGTCAAATTAACTTATTTTGGTTGCTATTTCAATTGCTTATTAGAACTTTAAATGTAAGTATGTTGAATATCAAGAAGAAAGCAAAACAAATCTAATGAATCATGTTTCTTCCCTGATTTGTACGTACAGACATTAAAGTCCGTTATGGCCCTTAGGATGCTTAATTTTATATATTACATCACCAAAGACAATTCTTTGCATTTTCCACTTCTAGAATTTCATTTATCTACTCTCATGACTTCTAAAGATGACTTGATCTGTGTATGTCCTGATCTTGGTTGAGAAATTCAACAAATACTTTGTCAAGTACTTGTTATCAGCCAGGTGCTATTTAGACTCCGTGGGTGAAACGATTAAACAATTTCTAGAGGGGTGGGATGTAAACAAAGAAGAGTAATAAAGTGTGATCATACTATGAAGAGGTATGTATGATGCTGATGGTACACATTCAAGGGAATAATAAATTCTTCTAGCCAAGAAGGAGATTGAGGGAGGGGCAGGAAGAGAAAGAAATAGATTGAAGAGAGTTGCAGAGAAGCTCTCTTCATGAATAAGAATTAATGAATAGAATTCACTGCACAGGTAATGGAGAAGGAATATATTCTTAAAAAGCTAAGAGAATAACCCAAGCCTCTGCTTAGAGGACTAAAAGCATACATGATGTTTAATGAAAAGTGAGGTTATTTGATGTGACTAAAGGAAACTAAATACAGTGAATAGTGGTGAAACAGAAAAGGTTGGCTAGAGAAGATTGTGAGGGCCTGAAAGTCAGCTTAATACAGTTTTATCACCTCTCTCCTCCTCTTTCCTGGCTTCACTCTACAGATAATTAGCCTTTTCCAGTCTAATATTCAGTTCACATTAACATAGTTGCTACTGCCATCATCCTAGTTCCCCTGGAGTTATCTTTGACTTTTTTTCACTACTTTGTGTGAATATCCATTGTGGATATGTGAATATCCATTCATATGTTATTTCATATCTGTCTCTTTCCATTCCCACAGCCACTATCATGGTCTCTTTCTTAGGATCTCTTTTCTGTTTCTTTTGTCCATTTTAATGTTATATTTTTCCATTCCTAGGACTTCACCTCTTAATCTGTGGTACTGAAAGTAGCTTTATACAGTAGCTAAAATAGTTCCTGCCTGAACACTATGAAGGGTCAAAAGATTTGTAAGAAGGAAAACTCTGTTTATAGCGTTTATTATACTCTTACCAGGAGTTGACTGACAAGGGAATTCCCTATGTATTGATACAGAATAGATTGTTGAGTTAAAGCAAGGAACAGTTGAGTATAGTATATTCCCTTTGTGTCAGAAAGCAGAATACTAGGATATAGACCCTATTTTCTTACATTTTGCATAAAGGAACTGGACAACTATAGAAGAAATAATTGAAGTAAATATCCATAGGCATAGGGGTAGAAGAGAAGATGGTTGAGGACAGGTCTCAAAATACACCTTTATATGTTGTTTTGATTTTTAAAGTATTTTAAAGTATTTCATCTATTTAAAACTCTGGCCTTGTGTGCCACTGCGAGGGTATGGGACTGAAGGACTCTGACTTTCTGTTACCTTATATATGAAATCACTCCTTAGTCTACCATTCAGAATTCTGCATCTGATTATGCCATGGTATGATCCATTTCACTGACATGAACTCTGTTCATGTCCCCAAATCACTTTCGAAACTTAAGTCAAAATACATTACTTTCTTCTCTACAGTTGGTTAACTGTTTATTTCATTCTATCATTTTAGCTTAATATATTTATGTTCTATGTTTATAGTTTGGTTCTTCATTGGTATCTCTGAGTATTCTAATTTATTTCATGAATGATTTCTACTCCCACTTAGATTGTGAACACTTTCAATAGAAATCATATTCTTTTCTCTTTGGTATTATTGAATCATAATTTAGTAGATACTCGGTAATGATAATTTTTATTTACTTTGGAGGAACCTAACATTTTAACTTCTTTTGGATAATTTTAATAAATTTTAAATCAGAAGAGGTATCATACAGAGAAGCTAAGTTTGACTACTTTTCCATTACCTAAAACTTCAAAGTATTAAATAGGAAAATTAGTTTTATTTAAAAACCGCTGAAAATAATTTATTTAGGGTAATTTTCTGTCTAGTTAAGGTGAAAATGTATGGATTTGCGTACTAAAAAAGTAAACATAACATGACCGCCTGACATTAATTTGCATGGAATACAATATAATTTATATGCTAGTTGCTAATTAATATAGTAAATGAGATTGGTGTGATTTTTCTCTTTGCTAATATATATATAATATGCAGAATTAATTCTGAATTTGTAAGTCATATAAAATAGGCAATTTTTTTTTACAATAAGTAATCAAAAGTAAGAAACTTTAAAAATAAATTCTATTAGAAAATGCTTGTTTTTAAAAATTGATCATAAAAAATGGGAACTTGTAAGCTGAGAGGCCCTTAGTATGTTTTTATTACTTGATGTAGCCTAATCTAATATTTATTTTGAAACAGGCAAGAAAACTAGATGTATATTTTGAATACGAAGAAAAAATAATGAGCAAAACTACTCTGGATAAATCTCTTCTAGATATAATATCAGATCCTGATGGTATGTACCATAAATTCAAGTTTACTGTTAAGATTCACAGTTGATGAAACCAGCATTTCAATTTAAGTAATATCTGAATAGAATTTTTTTTCTGACAACCCATGCAAATAATGAGATAACTAAATGAGCTATTTTCTGTTGAGAAGTTTGTAGCAAAGCATTTCTTAAAGTGGAAAAATGATTTGCATTTTATTTTATTGAACTTTTCTCTCATGGTATTTAAGAACTTGTTATATTCATTTATTTAAAGTGATAATATATCTGAAGTTCAATTTCTGCTGATTTTCGGAAGATTTTTAAAGGTATAACATTCAAAGCAGGTGTCTCTAAGTGTTATACTTTCTAATTACCTTGGTTTAACCCTAAAGAGTTTCCTAAAAAGATATATCTAAAACTGAATTCTGTTTTAAATATTTAGGGAATTTACTTTTGAAGAAACTCCTTAATCAGTCCCTTTATATTTGCATTTAACTATTTCTGTGTTAGCTTTTCTTAAAACAAGATAGGATTCTTTGTACTTAAAAAATGTATTGTAATTATTGCTTTCAATTACAATGATCATGGGATCCGCATAGGTTTTAGCCTCTAAAATTATACTTCAGAGTGCTCGCTTCGGCAGCACATATACTAAAATTATACTTTAGAGATTTGATCATTTCAGAATAGCTTTCAATTCAAATTTCAGTGCTTTTCCAAAATGAATAAAAAAGTATATAAGCTGTTCAGTTTATATTTTGCATACAAATTATTTAGCTGAATGATGATGGTTTTTGAGTTAGAGTTAGGTACGAGTTTTAGACCTTATTCCAAGTTGAAAAATAATAAAGTACAAATTGTAATTAGAGATTCTACTCCTAAAAACTTCTAAGAAGCTGTAAATATTGCTGACACTTTTAAGAAGCTAGATTTGTAGTGTGAGAACCTAGCAATTTGAAGGCATTTACACTTGTGATATCTAGCACCAATGTGGGGCTCAACCTCCTGCATTTGTAATGAAAAAATGCAAAATATATAAGCCCATCACTTCAGAGCTATTCCTTATTATTTACAATAAGTTTTTAGTAAAGTTGAAGCAAATAAATGTGTTGATAGAAAAACAATCAGACCCTTCCTGTTTTCTTTCCCATACTTTTTTGGTTTATTTGTAAACATTAAGAATTGCAGAACAAGATAGGCCTTCATGCAAAGTGGAAGTCTGGTGCCACTTTAGCCCAGAACAAGATGTTGGAACCTGAGCAAGATGAAAAAGGCAACCACATGTGGGGTAGAGGGAAGATTGGTGATCAACCATGAAGTGTCAAAGCCCCCAGTGAACTGAGCAGAGTATCCACATGTGAAAGCATGGTATATAAAAGCTCTAACAGGGCACCTGGGTGTCTCAGTGGGTTAAGCCTCTGCCTTCGGCTCAGGTCGTGGTCTCAGAGTCCTGGGATTGAGGCCTGCATCGGGCTCTCTGCTCAGCGGGGAGCCTGCTTCCCCCTCTCTCTCTGCCTGCCTCTCTGCCTACTTGTGATCTCTGTCAAATAAAATCTTAAAAAAAAAAAAAAAAATGCTCTAACAGATTGAGGAAGGTGACTGTACACAGGAGCAACCCAGCATCAATCTAAGTGGGGTAAGAAGTGTGGCCAGGCATGTGAGTGAGTCCACTGTAGGGAATCAGAGCCCAAATGGAGTGAGAGGACGTCCTTGCAGGCAAGGGGACGGCTGCAGAGATAGGAAATTTGTTACATACCACAGATTGGTTAAATAAGTGTGTATGTCAGATAATACAAAAGGAGCTAGGTTTCCTGCTGTCAGGGAAGGAAGTTATAAATATAGAAAGGGAGAAAAATATAATGAGCCCTGTAATGTTGGATTGGAATTAAGGTGTCATTGTAGACCTGTGTTTTCACTACGTATTTGTCAGAGAAATAAATACAGATAGGTGTGTGTACACCTATATGTGTTCCCTAGTCCAGCCAAATAAGCAGGGGTGGAGTAACAATACTCCCGTAGTAAAGATTTTAGCTTATAAATACCATTTTCTACTCATTGGAGAAGTAGTTGATTCCAGGGCTGAGGTAGGCAGAGAAAATACAAAATGAGCCTAGAACAGTTTGTTGTGTCAGAAAACAAGGAATATACTCAGAAAGTGTTGGGACATGTCAAAGAGACCCAGAAGTCAGCTTGAAGAGACCCCCAGTGGCAAGATCATGACATCATGAGTATCAAAATAAATGATGATAACAGATTATAACTCACTGAATGAAATAGGAAGCCATCAGTCCACAGAGATATAGTAAATGAATAAGTTGAAGTTTCACAGGATATTTAGTTTCAAATTACCTCCCTGTAAAATACTTCTTAATTACAAAGAGAAAACTAACTTTACAGTGGAGAAGTATGATAGATCCCTTACTAGGTAATCTCAGTGAACATCATCAGTAATGAGACATATTGAAATAATGCCCCATCCAGTACAAAGAATATAGTTTTCTCTTGTGATATTTCTGTCAAAGGTGTATAACTTGAATCTGATCATAAGGAAATATCAAACAAAATTTAATTGTGAGATATTCTACCAAAAAAACAAAAACAAAAGCCTGTCATCTCCTAAAACATCAAGGCCATGTAAGTCAAGGAAAGACTGAGGAACTGTTTCATACAGAAGAAGTTAACTGTATGTTGTGTGGCAGCTGTATATCCCACATGATTCTAAAATTGATCCTTTTGTCATAAAGGATATTACAGACTAGTGGTGACATCTGAGGATTATATGTTATTACTAATTTATCAGTGCTGATTTCCTGATTTTGATAGTTGTTATATTGAGCTTATTGGGGAATTTCTGACATTTGGGAATGATGGGACAGCAGGTCAGAAACTTACTCGCAGATTGTTCAGGTAGATAAAAAGCTTTCTGAATTCTACTTAAAACTTTTCCCTGAGATACATCAGATTACTCAGTAAGAAAACTGACCTTAAAATTGAAGCAGTTCCAGTGGAATTTTAGGTATGACAAAAGGATCCAGGCTGCCAGTTGGAGGTTCTAGAGTACTTGCAGTTGTAAAGGATACATTTTTGTAATTTCCATTTGATTCCTCTGTGATTAATATTTCTGTAAAGATTATATGTATTTATTTGACAGAGACATCACAAGTAAGCAGAGAGGCAGGCAGAGAAAGAGGGGGAAGCAGAATCCCCGCTGAGCAGAGAGCCTGATTTGGGGGTGGGGGGGCGCTCAATCTCTGGATCCTGAAACCATGACCTGGGCCGAAGGCAGAGGCTTAACCCACTGAGCCACCCAGGCACCCCGTGATTAATATTATTATAAGCATCAGGATATTCTCCAACTCTTACCATCATAGTATTCTTAAAACCCTTAGCAGAAATTTTGAGGGCTTTTTATTAACACTATAGCAACTATAAAATATGTTTCTCCTTGGAGAAGAGAATGGGAACTCTCTCTTCTTTAAGCAGAATAAGTGCCTGCTATAAGAAAGGCTATGCTAGATGCTGAGGATGTTGATTTACAGGCCCCTAACACTCTGAAGGAGGGGAGTCTTTGTCTCCTGTTTTAGGAGTAGTGGTCCCAAGAGCCTGCAGCAAGCCTCATTGTTTGTTTGTTTGTTTTTTCTCTTTGCCTTCTAACTACTTAGTCATAGTTGCAGGAAATGCACAGTGGAACAGGGTAACTAAAGCCAAAGCTTTCGGGATAGAGCACAAAAAAGGGAAAGCCAGGGGATTTGGAAACTACCAAGATTGCGGAGAGGAAGGAGCTCAGGACAGCAGCCTCATAAAGTTGTTTATGAATTCCTAGGCTCGCCCCTGAGCTGCACATACGTGAATTAGATCCTAAACAGTATTATTTCAAAGACTGCGAGTTGAAGGGCTAGACAGTTTCCCAGTTCCCATAGTGGCCACTAGATGGTTGGACAGATCCCAGTAGCACTGCAGAAGTTTTTGAAAATATAAATCAGTGATGGAGCCACAACCCACAGAAAGCTGTTGGAACTTTGGCCTGAACCCAACCAACAAATTACCTGCTAAACAAAAATAGCAGCTTTCTCCTAGGACTTAAACAAGACCCTGAATTTCATAACCTGATTTTCAAAATGTCCAAGATACACTTATTTGTAAATATCAGAACTTTGGAAAACCCATCATTGATCTTTATTACCGTTTGTTGTCATATTTAGGGAATAAGGATAATTTGAGAATGGTTATCTGGATTCTGAACCATATAAAAAATCGATAGTTCATTAGTCATGTTTTGAAAAAATTTTCCTAGTTTTTATTCTATAATAAAGTGTAACAGTTTCAAGTTCTTGAGTATTAGGACACACTTTGAAGTGAGAGTGCATATTGTTACTTGTTGGTGGTGAAATTGTGTTACCTCTGACCAGTGCTTTGCACCAGAGTACACCCAGTAGCAGAGGGGGAAATAAATGAGTTTCTCTGTCCAGTTTTGGGCTCTGGGTAATAGGAGTAGCAGATCAGACCCACTACAAGCAAATTTCCTTGAAATCTTATGTTTTGTCTTAAACAATTTCAGTCAAATATATTTTGTATTATACAACAGTGTTTATTTTAATATAAATGTATTCTTTTTCCAAATCTTGTAAGTGATACGGTACCCTTCAGAAAGAGACATTTATATGGTGACCACACTTTTGAGAAATACCAAAGTTTTGTAACCCGAAACCTAGAATGACCATATAGCTAGTTTCCCAGAAGAGTCTCATTTTTATATCTGTTGTCCTTACATAATTATTACTGGCATCCCCTTTCCATCTCTGTGATTACCCTACCTATGCCTTTCTTTCTTTCTTAGTTCACATATAAAATGTAAATCTCTTATAGATATTTTGAAAGATAGAATGGACATACTTCTGTATTCCATTCCTTTAATCCCATAGCATTTAATATTTTTTCCATATCTGTATTGTACATGGTTATAGTTATAGTGCCTGTAATCTTGTCAGTTAAGTCAAGAACCATATTTTATCTTTTCACATTTATGTGCCTTAAATTTTTATACACTTGTGTTGACTATAATACTTAACCAGAATTATGAAAGTTTATTATTTATATTCCCCTATGTAGCAGGAACTCCAGAAGATAAAATGAGGCTGTTTCTTATTTATTATATAAGTGCACAGCAAGCACCCTCTGAGGTATGTCCTCCTTGTTCAGTTATTGGGTAGAAGGGGAAATATTTGTCTGTTTCAAAAATAGAAGACCAGATCACTATGGCCAAATAACTACCTCATTCCTTTCTTTAAAAGAAAAACAGTTTGTTAAGGCTAGTTCTATTTATTGCTGAGTTTTATAGCAATATTTGTTGTCACAAAGAGAACTATCTACTCATGAAATGTCTGACCACTTCTAAGTTGTTGGAATATAAATTGGATTCAAATGACCAAGATTCTTATTTCTGGAAAATAGCTATTGTAAACTAAATTAGCCAAGTTTGCTATGCTTTTTGAAACATTGGTCTTATTTCTTATTATGTGATCATCTTAAAAGCTCTTTCTTTGAGCTATAGCCACTAATGTCTTCCAGTGAATTTATCTATAACCTAAGGTAAAAATTTGGTAGTATTTTAAGGTTATTAAAACTAATGTTCATTATAGAATATAAGGAGTCAGTTGTAGGAGAGAATACTCAGAGTTACAAAAAGTTATGTAAATACTGTAATTTTAAATTTAATGAGATTAAACTTCAGATTTGTATCTGTCATATGATTCATAGAAAAATAAAGTTGACTTTTTTGTATTGCAATCAAATAACTTCTATATCCATAAATTTCTCAGAATGATTGGAAAATGATACATTTTCCTTTCTGAAAGATTTTTTTTTCCCTCATTAGAAGATTGGGTAATTTTGTGGGTAATTTTGTTGTTTTTCATTTTATGTGGTAGGCCATCAGTTGCTTTTGAAGAAAAAAAATGTTTATGTATAGGTAATTGATTTTGAAGGCAAATGGTGATTTTGGTGTCCGTGTTGTTGCCGGGTTAGAGACCCACTAACTCTCTCTACTGTTAACTCAGTGAAATTTTACTGGATGAGCAACAAGCATGAGAATTTTAGAGATGACATCTAGAATGATATAATTGTAAACTTCTTTCCTTCTCTGGCAGCATTTATTCTTAAAAGTCTGTTTGATCATAACACTTCTTTTGGTCAGAAATCTCTGGTTTAAAACAGTAAACTAAACCCAGTATTTCCTTTAGGCCAATTCTGCTTTATTTTGGGCATATAGCTTTTATTTTAATTCAGTAAGAAAGTGTGGTTTTCTTTTCAGGAGTATCTCATACCTGTATCTTAGGGGATTTTTACAGGCTTTATATATAGGTTTATATATATAAATATATATAAAGGATTATAGCCTATTTATAGTATTTTCTTAAGAATTTATTATTTTAAAACTTAATTCCATGTTCCCTTATTTTGACCACATATTTATTTTTGGTAAGGACCATGTCTTTTCATAAGTTTAAGTGATCACTAAGAGGCTTAAAGCAAATTATGACAGCCTGATAGCCCCAAAAATGCAAAGTAGTAAACATCTCTGTTGAGCTTTAAATGTCTCTTGTAAAATTTTTATGGTGGAGTCACTATGATGATAGGCTTTTATAAAGTACAGGAATTCAACTACACTTACTCATCAGGAAACAAAAATAGCAAGAAAGAGAAAACAATAGTTTAAAAAGTGTAAGACACCTGATACTCAGTTAATGAATTTGGACCATAAGAGTGCATATGAGAGGGGAAAACCTGAATCTACATTTCCCTTCAGTCAGTGTCATGTCATAATGTCCCCTTGTGTTTCTGGTTTTAAAATACTCTTTGTCTAGTCAGATATTCATTCAGTGCTTATCCCAAGGAAAGGCAGTCTGTTTCAAAAATGGAGAAAAAACTGGCTTTGTTGGACTCACTGAGGGATGACAGAATACTGGCTAGGTGATTTGGGAGCCTGACAAAGGTAATTTTCATTAGATATGATTTTTGTCTCAGGTGCTCACTTACATACTCACTTAAAATAGGACTCCACTCTACTTGGGTGCCTAGAATTTAAACTCATGCCTTTGGTCTAACTTTTTGATTAATCAAATAATAACAAACAAAATGGTCTTCTCTTTCACAAAAGTAAAATTTTTTATGATACCATTTTTTGCTTATTTCAGGCTGATTTGGAGCAATACAAAAAAGCTTTAACTGATGCAGGATGCAACCTTAATCCCTTACAATATATCAAACAGTGGAAGTAAGTTTTATTTTCTTCTTATATAAGAGAGTACAATAGAAGTAGAGTTCCCAATAAAATGGGAATGTTAATAAGAAAATTTAATAGTACCTTTTTTCCTTCTTTTTTTTAAATTCAGTAGCATAAATATTTCCCTATCTGGCCCTCCCTGTCCACAATTTAAAATTACATAAAATGTTGGTAACTTTCTTTCCTAGACAAGTTTATATTTTCTTTACTGATTAGATTAAGAACATCAAAGACTGAAATGTTTGGGTCACATGTCTCAAAAACATTAAAAGAAGATTTTAATTTCACTTGTAGAGAAATGCAGATTAACATAGGGCAAAGATTTAGCAAAATGCTGTGCCAAGGATATAGGCAGGTTAATTGGTGCATTAAATTCTGCTATTAAAAACACAAATTGTCGGGGCGCCTGGGTGGCTCAGTGGGCTGGGCCTCTGCCTTCGGCTCAGGTCGTGGTCTCAGGGTCCTGGGATCAAGCCCCGCATCCGGCTCTCTGCTCAGCAGGGAACCTGCTTCCTCCTCTCTGTCTGCCTCTCTGCCTACTTGTGATCTCTGTCTGTCAAATAAATAAACAAAATCTTTAAAAAAAAAAACAAAACACAAATTGTCACAATTTTTGCTAGATGGTATAAAAATAATATTTTTAGAGAACTAGAATTTTTTTTTTCAGGTGGTAATTTATTAATTGATTAATTTTTATTAATATATAATGCATTATTTCATATAATGCATAAGAATACATTATTACTTGGTAAAGGTCTGTGATTTGTCAGTCTTACACCATTCATAGCACTCATCATATCACATACCCTCCCCATGCCCATCACCCAGCCACCCCATCCTTCCCACCCCCTCCACTCCAGCAACCCTCAGTTTGTTTCCTGAGATTAAGAGTCTCTTATGGTTTGTCTCCCTCTCTGGTTTTGTCTTGTTTCATTTTTTTCTCTCTCCCCCTATTATCCCCTGCCTTTTTTCTCAAATTCCACATATCAGTGAGATCATATGATAATTGTCTTTCTCTGATTCACTTATTTCACTTAGCATAATACCCTCTAGTTCCATCCATGTCATTGCAAATGGTAAGATTTCGTTTTTGATGGCTACATAATATTCCATCATACATATATGTGTGTGTGTGTGTGTGTGTGTGTGTGTGTGTACCACATCTTCTTTATCTGTTCATCTATCAGTAGACATCTAGGCTCTTTCCATGGTTTGGCTATTGTGGATATTACTGCTATAAACACTGGGGTTGCACATGCCCCCCTTCGGATCACTACATTTGTATCTTTGGGGTAAATATGCAATAGTGCAATTGCTGAGTTGTAGGGTAGCTCTATTTTCAACTTTTTGGGGAACCTCCATACTGTTTTCCAGAGTGGCTGCACCAGCTTGCAGGTCCCACAAGCAGTGTAGGGGGGTTCCCCTTTCTCTGCATCCTCACCAACATCTGTCATTTCCTGACTTGTTAATTTAGCCCTTCTGGCTTCTGTGAGGTGGTTATCTCATTGTGGTTTTGATATATTTTTCCCTGATGCCAAGTGATGTTGAGCACTTTTCATGTGTCTCTTGGCTATTTGGATATGTTCTTTGGAAAAGTGTCTATTCATGTCTTCTGCCCATTTCTTGATTGGATTATTTGTTCTTTGGGTGTTGACTTTAATTAGTTCCTTGCAGATTTTGGACACTAGCTCTATATCTGATATGTCATTCACAAATATCTTCTCCCATTCTGTCAGTTGTCTTTTGGTTTTGTTGACTGTTTCCTTTGCTGTGCAAAAGCTCTTCATCTTGATGAAGTCCCTTGAATAGTGCATTTTGCCCTTGCTTCCCTTGCCTGTGGCGATGTTTCTAGGAAGAGGTTGCTGTGGCTGTGGTTGAAGAGGTTGCTGCCTGTGTTCTCCTCAAGGATTTTGATGGATTCCTGTCTCACATTGAGGTCTTTCATCCATTTTGAGTCTATTTTTGAGTGTGGTGTAAAGAAGTGGTTCAGTTTCATTCTTCTGCCTGTGGTTGTCCAGTTTTCCTAGCACCATTTATTGAAGAGACCCATCTTTTTTCCATTGGACAGTCTTTCCTGCTTTGTTGAAGATTAGTTGACCATAGAGTTGAGGGTTTATTTCTGGGCTCTCTGTTCTGTTCCATTGATCTGTGTGTCTGTTTTTGTGCCAGTACCATGCTGTCTTAATGATTACAGCTTTGTAATAGAGCTTGAATTCTGGAATTGTGATGCCACCAGCTTTGCTTTCCTTTTCAATATTCCTCTGGCTATTCAGGGTCTTTTCTGGTTCCATATAAATTTTAGGATTATTTGTTCCATTTCTGTGAAAAAAGTTGATGGTATTTTGATAGGGATTGCATTGAATGTGTAGGTTGCTTTAGGTAGCATAGTCATTTTCACAATATTTGTTCTTCTAATCCATGAGCGTGGAACATTTTTCCATTTCTTTTGTGTCTTCCTCAATTTCTTTCATGAGTACTTTATAGTTTTCTGAGTATAGATTCTTTGCCTCTTTGGTTAGGTTTATTCCTAGGTATCTTACGGTTTTGGGTGCAATTGTAAATGGGATTGACTCCTTAATTTCTCTTTCTTCTGTCTTGTTGTTGGTGTAAAGAAATGCAACTGATTTCTGTGCATTGATTTTATATCCTGACACTTTACTGAATTCCTGTACAAGTTCTAGCAGTTTTGGAGTGGAGTCTGTTGGGTTTTCCACATACAGTATCATAACGTCTGCAAAGAGTGAGAATTTGACTTCTTTGCCAATTTGGATGCCTTTTATTTCTTTTTGTTGTCTGATTGCTGAGGTTAGGACTTCTAGTACTATGTTGAATAGCAATGGTGATCATGGACAGCCCTGCCATGTTCCTGACCTTAGGGGAAAAGCTCTCAGTTTTTTCCATTGAGAGTGATATTTGCTATGAGCTTTCCATAAATGGCTTTTATGAAACTGAGTTATGTTCCCTCTGTTCCTATACTGTGAAGACTTTTAATCAAGAAGGGATGCTTTATTGTGTCAGATGCTTTTTCTGCATCTATTGAGAGTATCATATGGTTCTTGTTCTTTTATTAATGTAGTATATCACATTGATTGATTCATGGATGTTGAACCAACCTTGCAGTCCAGGAATAAATCCCACTTGGTTGTGGTGAATAATCTTTTTAATGTACTCCTGAATTCTGTTGGCTAGTGTTTTGGTGAAAATTTTTGCATCCATGTTCATCAGGGATATTGGTCTATAATTCTCCTTTTTGATGGGGTCTTTGTTTGGCTTTGGGATCAAGGTAATGCTGGCCTCAAAATGAGTTTGGAAGTTTTCCTTCCATTTCTGTTTTTTGAAACAGTTTTGGAAGAATAGGTATTAATTCTTCTTTAAATGTTTGGTAGATTTTCCCTGGGAAGCCATCTGGCCCTAGGCTTTTGTTCTTTTTATGACTGCTTCAATTTCCTTGCTGGTTATGGGTCTGTTCAGGCTTTCTCTTTCTTCCTGGTTCAGTTTTGGTAGTTTATACATCTCTAGGAATACATCCATTTCTTCCAGATTGTCTGATTTGTTGGCTTATAGTTGCTCATAATATCCTCTTATAATTGTTTGTATTTCTTCGGTGTTGGTTGTGATCTCTCCTCTTTCGTTTATGATTTTATTTATTTGGGTCCTTTAGCTTTTCTGTTTGATAAGTCTGGCCAGGGGTTTATCAATCTTACTCTTTCAAAGAACCAACTCCTAGTTTCATTGATCTGTTCTGCTGTTCTTTTCATTTCTATTTCATTGATTTCTGCTCCGATCTTTATTATTTCTCTTCTTCTGCTATTTTTTTTGCTGTTCTTTTTCCAGCTCCTTTAGGTGTAGGGTTAGATTGTATATTTGAGACCTTTCTTGTTTCTTAAAAAAGGCTTGTATTGCTGTATACTTTCCTGTTAGTACCGCCTTTGCTGAATCCCAAGGATTTTGAACAGTTTGATTGGGGCATTTAGCCCATTTACATTCAGAGTAACTATTGAAAGGTATGAATTTAGTGCCATTGTATTGCTTGTAAGGTGATTGTTACTGTATATTGTCTCTGTTCCTTTCTGGTCTATGTTACTTTAAGGCTCTATCTTTGCTTAGAGGACCTCTTTCAGTATTTCCTGTAGGGCTGGTTTGGTGTTTACAAATTCTTTTAGTTTTTGTTTGTCCTGGAAGCTTTTTAACTTTCCTATTCTTGGCTGCATATTTTTCTCATTTAGTGCTCTGAATATATCATATCAGTCCTTTCTGGCCTGCCGGGTCACTGCATAGGTCTGCTGCCAATCTATTGTTTCTACCATTGTAGGTTATAAACCTCTTGTCCCAAGCTGCTTTCAGGATTTTCTCTTTGTCTTTGAGATTTGTAAGTTTTACTATTAGATGATCGGGTGTTGACCTATTTTTTATTGATTTTTGACGAGGGCTCTCTGTGCCTTCTGGACTTTGATGCCTGTTTCCTTCCCCAAATTAGGGAAGTTCTCCACTATACTGTGGTCCAGTATACGGTCTGCCCTTCTCTTCTTCTTCTCGGACCCTAATATTATTATATTGTTTTGTTTTATGATATCACTTATCTCTCAGATTCTCCCCTTGTGATCCAGTAATTGTTTATCTTTCTTTTTCTCAGCTTCTTTATTCTCCATCATTTGGTCTTCTATATCACTAATTCTGTCTTCTGCCTCATTTATCCCAGGAGTTAGAGCCTCCATTTTTTTTTTGCAACTCATTAATAGCCTTTTTGATTTCGACTTGGTTGGACTTTACTTCTCCAAAAGGGATTCTCTAGGATCCTCTATGCTTTGTTCAAGCCCAGCTATTATCTTTATAATCATCATTCTGACCTGTAGTTCCAACGTCTTACTAATGTCCATGTTAATTAGGTCCCTGTCAGTTGATACTGCCTCTTATTCTTGTTGTTTTTTTTTTTTTTTGAGGTGAATTTTTCTGTTTTTTTTTTTTATTTTGTCCAGAAAAGAATAGATAGATGAGAGAAAAGATGCTAAAAGGTAACAATGACCCCAGAAAAATATGCACTACACAAATCAGAAGAGACCCAAAACCGAAAGGATAAGGGGGAAAAAAAAAAGAAGAGTAAAATCAGGCTGGGGAATAAAACAGAGGCACCCACTAGATTTTGAGGTGTATTTTGGCTTTTTAGAAGGACTGCCTGCCAAAATTTTAAAGAAAGAAAAACTTACATATATACAAAAAATAAGGTTAACTACAATGAAGGAATAAAATATGACTGTAAAAGTGAAAATTAAATTTTAAAAAAGGAATTGTTAAGATAATAAGTTGGTTGAAAAAGGAAAGAAGAGGGGTGCCTGAATGGCTCAGTTGGTTAAGTGTCTGCCTTCGGCTGGCATTGTGATCCTAGGGTCCTGGGATCAAGCCCCGTGTCAGGCTCCCTGCTCAGCGGAGAGCTTGCTTCTCCCTCTTCCTCTGCCTGCTGCTCTGCCTACTTGTGCGCTCACTCTGTCTCTCTCTCTCTCTCTCTCTGTCTGGCAAATAAATAAAATATTTAAAGGAAAAGAAAAATTCAAAAAAAAAAATAGAAAAAGAAAAAAAGAAAATTTTAGAAGTTAACTTTGAAAGACTAAGGAATCATGGGGAAAAAAAGCCATGAATTCCATGTGCTATATTCCCCCAGCACTGGAGTTTTGCAGTTCTCATTGATTGGTGAACTTGGTCTTGGCTGGATGTTCTTGCTGATCTTCTGGGGAGGGGTCTGTTGCAGTGATTCTCAAGTGTCTTTGCCCCAAGCAGAATTGCACTGCACTTGCCAGGGGTCAGGCTAACTAATATGCTCGGGTTTGCTCTTGGTAGCTTTTGTTCCCTGAAAACTTTCTGTACAGCTTTGGAGGAGAGAATGAAAATGGCAGCCTCCCAATCTCTGGCCCTGGAGGAGCTGAGAGCTCAGGGCCCCACTCCTCAGTGCACCCTCAGAGAAAAGCAGTCTGTCCCTCCTGTCTCCCTGGTCTCAGGCCACACTCCTTGCTCACCTGGCCTGTGACTGAACATTTCCATCTTTAGCACAGGGCCCCATTTGGAATCTCCAAACCCAGCAGATTCCTGTAGTGTGCTCCCATGCCACTCCTCCCAGGGGGACGTTGGGGAGTCTCCCTGGATTTGCTGCTTGTTGGGTCCCTGTTTAAAGAGCAGTGGCCCACCTGTGCTGCGGATCTGGTTTATGGCAACCCCAAACCAAGAGCCCACTCCTTGGCTCTGTTTTCGCAGCCGGCTTCCCCGCTCTGATACCTGGGAGCTCTGCCACACTCAGGCACCCTCAGTCTTTCTGTGACCCTGAGGGTCCTGAGACCACAGTGTGCCAGTGAGGGCTTTACCCCCCAGTTAGCCACTGGAGTGACACTCCCTCAGTGAAGCAGACTTTTAAAAGTTCCAGTTTTGTGCATTGTGTTCTGCTGCTCTATCAGTTGCCGGGAGCCAGCTGACAAAGCTCCCCCCAGTCCCCATGGTCTATATTCCAGTATATCGCCTTGGATTCACTTCTCATATCCTACCTTCCAGAAAGTGGTTGCTTTTCTGTTCATAGTGTTGCTGCTATTCTTTTCTTTGATCTGTTGAATTCGTAGGTGTTCGAATGGTTTGATAACTAGGTGAGTTGCTGGGACCAGATGAAATCTAGGTTACTCCTCTGCCATCCTGTTAGCCCTCTAAAAATAATTGTTTTAAAAAAAATCTTTGACAGCACACTTCTACTCCTAAGGATTTATCCCAAGGAAGTAATTGGTGTTGTAAAATCTTAGAAGCAACCAACCTAAATGTCCTACAATAGGCATTTCCAAAAGATAGAATACAATTGAAAATTAAAAATCATCTTGTAGAAGACTTATTTAATAACACTGGAAAATGTGTATGTTATATGACAAAGTAAAAAAAAAAAGTTTATAACACTGTTCATTGATTTCCTCTTCTCGATGCCTAGGGATTCTTCTAGACATTGGAAATACAATTGTGAACATGTGGAAAGCCCCTATGCTCACTGAATTTACATGGAGGGAACAATAAATCAACCAATAAGTGAAAAATGAACAGAATAATATTAAACCATACTAAGTGATATAAAGAAAATAACAGCAAGTGATAAGATTTTTCTTTTTTTTTAGATTTTATTTAAATTCAAATTAGTTAACTTTTAGTGTATTAAGTTTCTGGGGTAGAATTTAGTGATTCATCATTAACACCCAGTGCTTATAACATCAAGTGCCTTCCTTAATGCCCACCACCTAATTATTCCATCCTCCTACCTACCTCCCCTCCAGCAACCCTCAGTTTTTCTCTGTACTTAAGAGCTTTTTATGGTTTGCCACCCTCTCTGTTTTTATTCTATTTTTCCTTCCCTTCCCCTATGTTCATCAGTTTTGTTTCTTAAATTCCACATATGATTGCAAGTGACAAGATCTTAACTTGGGGGTGAGAGTTATATTTGTCGAGGAGATCAGGAAAGTCTCTGAGTAGGTGGTATTTGAGCTAAAACTTAGATGACAATTTTTACAGTATGCTCTCTATCCATTCATCTTTGTGTTTGTATGTATGTATGTACATATACATATCATTACATAGCTGAAGTGACATACATTAAAATGTTAATAGTGGGTAATTCAAAGTAGTAGAATTTTTAAATTTTTGTGTGCTTATCTTTATTTTCCAAATTGTCTACAACAAACTTTACCTCACAATATTTCTTAAGATAATTAAAACTACAAGATTTAATATACTTTCCAAGCTGAACTGTATTAAGAAATGTGCCAAGTTGTTATCAGGGGTTATCTCTGAGTTTTTTAGTTTGAGTGCTTTTTATTATCTATACTTTTGTTTGCTTTTTCAGATTTTTTTTTCAGATTTTATTTTTAAGTAATCTCTATACCGAACATGGACTCAAACTTAGAACCCAGGGATCAAGAATCACACAGTCCACTGACTGGAGGATTGGAGGGTCAGCCAGGCACTCCCCCCACCTTTTTTTTTTTAAGTAATCTCTGCCCCCAGTGTGGGGCTCAAACTCATGACTCCAAACTCAAGCAAGAGTCACATGCTGTACTGGGCTAAGCCAGCCAGGCACGCCTGCTTTTTCAAATTTCTTTTTATTTGACTGTGTTCTTGGCAATAAGAAAAACATACAACAAATGTCTTTTTAAAAAGACAAACTGTAAACTGAGTTTTTATATTATGATTTGTCTGGAACTCCTTAATCAAACATTTGTTGTTAATAAGAGGAAAGCCAGCCTTGGGCATCATTTTATATAGTTATAAAATATGTAATTTCTAACAGGTTATTTTTTCTAATTACGAGTAATACCACTTCTTCAAAGAAAATTTTAGAAAACTCAGCTATAAAGTAAAAATTTACCTGTAATCTCATCATCTAGAGCCTACAACTAAACATTAGTGTATATCTTTTTATATGCAAATTACATGTTTTTTTAAGACTTGGAAATCATTATTATAGATACAGTTTTGTATTCTAGTTTTTCATTAACTTTCATTTTACCAATTTGTTTTCTTAACTAGTGTTTTTTTAAAATTTTCTGCAGTGGTGGTGTTTAGTGTTTGCATGATGTTCAGCCCTAAAGTGTACCATTATATATTTAACCCTTCTTTATTGTATGGATTCAGTTAATTCTAGTGAAAAATAAATATTGGGTGAGGGCAGAAATTCTCATCTACTTCTGAAAACATTTGATTCACATCCTCCTTTCTGAACAAGAGTATGATTTTTGTGTTTGGGATTTCTCTAATGGTATTATCAGCAAATTTTGTCCAGATTGAAAGAGTATTTTTAGCATCTCAACTATCACATCATAGTGATTCTCATTCCTTTTTTACTCTCATGAAGTTTTCTCATATTTAAACAGACTTTTCTTCTTTTACAAAAACAGTTGAAATAATTAGGAATTATTACAAGAGAATATTGAGTCACATAAAAAATATTTATGGTATGCTGTTAAAATGTTATAGAACAGTATTTATAATATTTTATTTTTGAAAGTCTATATGTTAATATACATACATCCAAGGATTAGAAGAATATACACAAAAATCCTAATAGTGATCCTCAAAGTGGTAGGCTTCTTTTGGGACCATTCTGTTTTCTGGATTCTCCACAGTAAACATATTTTCAGAAGGGAAGTATTTTTAAAAACACATCTAAGTGCCATCTTTTTGCCCAGCCTTCAGTGTTCTGTAGTTTAGTTAAATAGATTCTGGACATTTAGAAAGATTTGAAAATAAATGACTGTATGTAATTGAGTATAAAAGTGTGTGTTGTAGAATATAACTCTTAAAAGGAAAAATCATCGGGTAGTAGAATTAGAATAGTGTTAATGAAGGAAGTGGTTTTGAGCTGAGTATTAAAAGGAAATGCATAATTTCTGTTGGAGAAGAAAGCAGTCAGTTTATTCCCCTCAGAGGACAACATGAGCAAAATAGATGTCTGAGGATGACGAAGTATGGAATGTGGGGAACAATAAAGAGATTTAATCAGTACATGATTATTCTTTTAAGGCAGCAAGTCTGTTTCATGTTAATGATAAGTTTATAATAATAGGAAAAAAATCTTGAAGTTTAGAAAATAAATGCATTTCTGTTTTTTTTAAGGATCTCAGCGTTTCAGCACTAATTGTACTGTACTTGGGCATCCTTTTATGTGATTAAAAATCATATAAAGGGTATTTATGTACTTGTTCCAGTGCTAATTATACTGAAACAGTGTATTGAAAAATGATTGCTATTTTCAGAAAATGTCTACATAGTAAAAGTTACAGCCAATAGAGTTTTCAATTTTGTGATGCTGAAAGTTAGCTCTGATAATCAGCTTTTTAATATAACTTTCTTATTTCACAGGGCTTTTGCCAAGATGGCCTCAGCTCCTACCAGCTATGGTAACACTACCACGAAACCAATGGGGTAAGTATTTTTAATAATTCTGATTGAATAAGTCTGGTACTGCAGATCATAATTAGACTCACATGCCTTAAAAATACACTGACACTTTGTTTTTGGTTGGGGGGAGGTTGGGTTTTTTTTTTTTTTAATTTTCTTTTTTTTTTTTTTAATGATTTATTTACTTCAGAGAGAAAGAGGGAGTGAGAGATGGGGGAAGGGCAGTGGGAGAGAATCTTCAAGCAGACTCTCTGATGAGCAGGGAGCCTAAGCTGAAACAAAGAGTCAGACACTTAACCAATTGAGCCACCCAGGCACCCAGAAACACACTGACACTTCGAATTCAGAATGTTTTCACTGTGCTATGAATGTCAACATGCTTTTGCCTTCCTTAAGTTTAAATTCTCATTTTTAAATGTAAGTTAATATATTTCACATGGTATGAGATACTGGCTTCTCCTGCTGCCTTCTTAAAACATTACATTTTTCAGGGGCGCCTGGGTGGCTCAGTGGGTTAAGCCTCTGCCTTCAGCTCAGGTCATGATCCCAGGGTTCTGGGATCGAGCCCCAAATCAGGCTCCCTGCTGAGCAGAGAGCCTGCTTCCCCCTATCTCTCTGCCTGCCTCTCTGCCTACTTGTGATCTCTGTCTGTCAAATAAATAAATAAAATCTTTTTAAAAAAATTTACATTTTCCATTTTCAGAAGTTATATGAAGGTTAAGCTATTCTTACATCAGGGTTGATAAGTAAATACAGATTTGGAGCTTGGCATTCTAGACTTAGCTTCAGGATAGATCTGGGCATACTGTTAAATGAAAAGAGGAAGTCCCCAGAGGTGGGTCTGACTTCTGATTCCAGAACATCCTATAGTATGCATGATTTTCAAAGTAGCTGAACAAGGTAATACCCACTACTCTTTTTTTTATACCGTACTTATTTCAAATTCCTTAATTTTTAGAATTTAGAAGTGTGTAGCCCAGGGAAAAAGTCTTATTCTAGCCCCACCCTGAGCTTCAGGTTTTAATGAAACAATTTGCAAAAAGCAAAAACCCTCAGCCTAAGGCAGGGCCTTGTAAGTGCTTTGACAAAATTAATGCAGCTAGTCTCACCTTCGTGCAGTGCTGTGTAGGTTAGCACTCAAGTTTCCTGGTACCAGGGAACTGTCTCTGAACTCTTATTCAAACAAAGATTACTTTCTCTTGTTTCTATTAAAGAAGGATTTTCCATCTTATCCAGGTCTTCATTTCAGAGAGGAGTAAAGGAAAAGGAAATTTATTTGGAAAATTACTCTCATCTTTTTAATAGATTTTCTAGTTTCATGTCATAAAATTTTAACTAAATATTAAAAGCCTATTAGGTTTCTTATGGATTTCATACTTGAGAATTTTAATAAAATGTGTTATAGGAAAATCTTGATTTGAAGGATATCCCTAGCCTTCTGATAATCATAATACAGGAATACCATTCCATCCCACAAAGCATCCTTTGATTCAGACTGAGAGGTTAAGCCACAAATGTAAACCCAATGTGGCACATCATTTTTTGGTGTTATTTTTGTTGTTAAAAATTCAGACAATAAACATTGCTTCAGAATTGAGTTATGTTGTGCTTCACATTTTTATATTATAGATGTTATGTATTGTGGGGAGATCATATAAACAGGACTGGTCTAGCTTCTGTGATGTAGAGAAAATAGTAACTTTTGACCTACTCATATAATACTTACACTCCTATATATTTTCAACTTGTTAGTGTGTTTTGAATTCCTAAAACAAGTTATCTTATTTACTATCTTTAATTTTATTATTTTAGTATTAAGTCAATCAAGAAAGCAGGGAATTCTCTTCAAATTATAATTTGCCTAAAAACTGTAGGCATACCTCAGAGATATTGTGCGTTAAGTTCCAGACCACTGCAATAAAGTGAATATCGCCGTAAAGCAACTCAAAATTAATTTTTTGGTTTCCCATGCATGCAGGTTATTTATGTTTGCACAATACTATAGTCAATTAAAGGTGTAGCAGCATATTGTCAAAAAATGTATATACCTAATTTAAAAACAACTAATTGCTAAAATATGTTAACCATCCTCTGAGTTTTCATTGAGTCATAATCTTTTTGATGGTGGAGAGTTGCCTTGATGTTGACGATTGCTGACTTATCAGGGTGGTGGTTCCTGAAGGTTGCGGTGACTGTGGCAGTTTCTTACCGTAAGATTACAGTAAGGTTCGTTGCGTTGATGGACTCTTCCTTCACAGTTTTTTTGTAGCAGTGCAAATGGCTTGATAGCGTTTTACCTGGAGTAGAAAATTGGGGTCAGTCCTGCAAACCCTAGCCACTGCTTTATCAACAGAATTTATGGAATATTCTGATTCCTTTGTTGTCATTTCAGCAGTCTTCACAGCATCTTCATCAGGAGTAGATTCAGTCTCAAGAAACTACTTTCTTTGCTCATCTCAACAACAACTCCTTACTCATTAAAGTTGTATCATGAGATGACAGCAACTCAGTCACATCTTGAGGCTTCACTTCCAATTCTATTTCTCTATTTCTACCACATCTGCAGTCCTCCACTGAAGTCCTGAATCCCTCTAAGTCATCTGGCATGTTGGAATCACCTTATTCCATACTTTTGTTCATGTTGATATTTTGACCTCGTCCCATGAATCACAAATGTTCTTAGTGGCATCTAGAATGGTAACCCTTGAACAGTTTCAGTTTAGTTTGCTCATATCCATCAGAGGAATCACTATATGTGGCAGCTATATTATAAATTTTTTTTTTCATTTTTTAAGGTTTTATTTATTAGAGAGACAATGAGAGAGGGAACACAAGCAGGGGAAGCCGGAGAGGGAGAAGCAGGCTTCCTTCTGAGCAGGGAGCCTCATGTGGGGCTTGACTGCAGGACCCTGGGATCATGACTGGAGCCAAAAAGAGATGCTTAACAACTGAGTACCCAGGCGCCCCCAAAATATGTTTCTTAAATAAGAAGACTTGAAAGTCAGAATCACTCCTCGATCCATGGGCTACAGAATGGGTAGTTCGTTAGCAGGCTTGAAAAAAAAAATTAATCTCACTATGCATCTCCATCACACTTCTTAGGTGGCCAGGTATATTGTCAGTGAGCAGTACTATTTGGGAAGGAATCTTTTTTTCTGTTTTTCTGAGCAGTGAGTTTCAACTGTGGGCTTAAATACTCAGTAAATCATGTAAACAGATGTGCTGTCATCCAGGTTTTTGTTCCATTTCTAGAACACAGAGTAGGTTTAAGCCGCATTAGCCCTCAATAAGAGAGTCAGACTGTCCTTGAAGTTTTGAAGCCAAGCCTTGAATTCTGCTAGATATGAGAGTCTTAGATGGCATCTTCTTCCAGTAGAAGTCCTATTTTGTCTGTATTGAAAAACTCTTGTTTAGTGTAACCCCCTTCATTTATTACCTTAGCTAAATCTGGATAACTTGCTACAGTTTCAGCTTCAACACTTGCTGCTTAACCTTATAGAGATGACTTCCTTCCTTGAACCTTAAGAACCAACCTCTGCTAGCTTCATCTTTTTCTTCTGCAGCTTCCTTACCTCTCTCAGCCTTCATAGAATTGAAGGGAATTAAGGCCTTGCTATGGATTAGACTTTGGCTGAAGGGAATTTTATGGCTGGTTTGATCTTCTATCCAGACTACACAACATTTTCCATATCAGTAATAAGTCTGTTTTGATTTCTTATTGTGTGTTCACTGGAATAGCATTTTTAATTTCCTTTAAGAACTTTTCCTTTGCATTCACAATTTTGCTAACTGGCATAAGAGGCATAACTTTCAGCCTGTCTCAGCTTCCAGGATGCCTTCTTCCTCACTAAATTATTTCTGTCTTTTGATTAAAAGTAAGAGACGTGCTCTTTTTTGTGGTGCCCAGAGGTGGTAGGCTCCTTTAGGATGAAGCTGAACATCTCTTTCCCAGCTCCTGGCTGCCAGAAATTCACTGAAGTGAGTGATAAACACAAACTTCACCTCTTTTATAAGTATTGTATGGCCACAGTGCTCTGAGTGAAGGAGGATTATGTGGTCTGCATCAGTTGTGGCAGGACGCACAAGGCTTCCCAGTAAAGGGCCATGACTTACGGCCATGTCTGCCTCCTGCTGAATAAGGAGCATTCCTGAAGACTGGAGAAAGACCAAGGAGGACTGAAGAAAGAAAGCACAAATCTGCCTGAGGTTGCTTTGTGGATGCCAATCTCAGTGTTCTCAACTTGGTCATTTTGAGAAAAGAGCGGGGAAGGGATGTTCCTAGGGTTGTACCTGGACTCACTGATACTACTGGTACTCATTGCTTGGGGCCCAAATGAGCTAGCAGAACCTGCACACTTTTTAGTCTCTGTAAAGGTGGTGTCCACCTGTGTTGTAAGAAATGCCCTAAACAAAGAAGGTAAGAAACCAGAAACCAAAGCATCCAAGATTCAACATCTTGTTTCTCCGCGTGTCCTCCAACACAAACGTCAGCATATTGCTCTGCAGAGACAGCATACTAAGAAAAGTAAGGAATAAGCTGCAGAATATGGTAAAGTTTTTGCCAAGAGAATGGAAGAGGCCAAGGAAAACACCAGGACCAGATTGCCAAGAGGTAGAGGCTGTCCTCTCTAAGAGCTTCTACCTCTGAGTCCAGTGAAAAGAGATTGTCTGAGAGTAACAAATAAGATCAGACATCAAAAATTAAAGTGAAAGACATGTGATTCTTCCTTTCACCTGAACACTTAGAGGCCATTATAGGGCTATTAATTGACCTAATTTTAATATTGTGTGTCAGGGATCAGGAAGGCCCAAGGAGACGAAGAGAGATAAGGGAATAGACAGTTGATAGAACATTCAGAACATACCCTGCATTTGTCAGTTAAGTTTGCTTTCTTACGTGGGTGAGGATTGTGGTACCCCTAATCAATTTGAGTAGTAACATCAAAGACCACTGATCACAGATCACCATAGCCAATATAGTAATAATGAAAAAGTTTGACATATCGTGAGAGTAACCAAAATGTGACACAGGGCCATGAAGTGAGCAACTGCTGATGGAAAAATGGTGCCAATAGACTTGTTTCATGCAAGGTTTCCACAAATCTTCAATTTGTTTGAAAAAGGCATTATCTGCAAAGTGCATTATACTGAAGCGTGATAAAACAAGGTATGCCTGAACAGCTAAGACTAAGCAATTAAAATGTTTAATTTGAAGACAGCTTTTTAGATTTTATGAATCATTACTGACTAGTCAGAGTATTTTTTTTTTTTTAAGATTTTATTTATTTATTTGACAGAGAAGGAATACAAGCAAGGGGAATGGGAGAGAAAGAAGCAGGCTTCCCGCTAAGCAGGGAGCCCAATGCAGGGCTTGATCCCAGGACCCTGGGATCCTGACCTGAGCTGAAGGCAGACACTGAATGACTGAGCCACGCAGGAGCCCTAGTTAGAGTATTTTATCAGAGTATTTTATCACTTTTATTGTTAGATAAAATTACAGCAGTGATACCTATAGAAGCAAAAATGTTAAGGTCACTTCTGTTTACTGAGAATAAAAGTGGTAGGTAAGTGAGCATCAGCAGGTCGTGTATAATCAGGCAAATACTTTATCTGTAACAAATTAGAAAGATAATTTATACTTAGTGTGATCTTCTTCTTTTGCCCCTAGTCTCTTATCACGAGTCATGAATACAGGATCACAGTTTGTTATGGAAGGAGTGAAGAACCTGGTATTGAAACAGCAAGTGAGTACACTTACTAGAAAACATTCTGGTAACTTTATTTTTAAAGATTTTATTATTTATTTGAGAGGGAGAGAACGAGCAATGGGAAAGGGGAGAGAGAGAGGGAGAAGCAAACTCCCTGCTCAGCAGGAAACCCGATACGGCCTCTTTCCCAGGACCTGGAGATCAGGACCTGTGCCAAAAGCTGATGTATAACTGACTGAGCCACCCAGGTGCCCCCCATTCTGGTAACATAGATGTTGACAGGTTGATTGTTCAGCTAGAACAACTTTCTAGACATATTCAAGTTATAAATATTTGGAATAAAGTAAAATCAAAAGGTCTTTGGTTCTGGCATAGTTAAGAATATGACAGTCTTTTTACATATATAGGTTAGAGGTTTTTTTTTAATTTGTTCATTTGGACTTTATTGACACTTTGATTTTCCTTTAACTGCCGTCAGGTTTGTGAAAGTACATTAACTGAGAAATGAACATATCCTATTTGGAATAATGAACTGCTATCTAATGCTTATGATTTAGGGTTTATTATATATTAAGAGAATAAGGGAATGAATTAGTAGTCTAAAAGTGTGTAAATTAGAATAAAATATTTTAAGTAGAATTTATGTTTGGGCGTAATGAAACTGTAGCTTGATTTTACACTTCATTTTGTAATAATAGTTTTAGTTTTATACAGAAGACACTTTTTAATGATCTTTTGATTTTTCTTATTCCAGTATATAGATATTCTGCTTCAGAGTCACCATTAATTTGCTTTCTTTTCAAACAGGATTTGTTTTTTACTTTTTGTTATGGAAATTTTCAAATAGGCATTGTATAGCAATCTTTCCTGAACCCTTCACCAGGCTTCAGTATTCAACATCCTGTCATTCTTGTTTTGTATTCCCTAATATATATATTTTTATTTATTTTTACTGAGATAGTTTAAGGAAAATCTGAGACATAATATTGTACATGTAAATATTTCAATTTATAATGAGAAGGATTTTAAAGACAGATTTTAAAAAGAGTTAACTAGCAGTTATTCAGATGTGAATATTAAGTATTGACTTGTTTTCAGAAAAAAATAGATCTTTTCTTTCTCTGAAGTTCCTCCATACTTTTTACCTTTATTACAATATTTACATGTAGTATTTTGTATTGACATTATTTTTACTCCCCCCCCCCATAGCTTTATTGAGATAAAATTGATATGTGTTTTACTACTTCTTGATCCTTGAAGGAAAGCAGTTCTTTCCCCATCTTTGAATTTTCAATAGCACTTTGCATACAGTAGGTATTCAGTTTTTTATTTCGGCAACATTTTATTATAAAAGCCATGTAGTATTAGTGAAGAACAGTGAAAACAATCTAATTTGTTTTATTTAATTAAAAGGCTGATGACTTTCCAAACTTTACTTAGGATACATTCCAGATAGTTTACATTATTTCATAATTACTTGGGAATATTTTTGAACTTTGCTATCCCTCTTAGGAATTCAGGTCATTCCCTCCCAGTCTAGCTCTCTCTGGGTAAGGAGTTACTAGTAAGTACTTACTCCACTCTTTTGCTGGTTTATTGTACTTCCCTGAATCAGGTTCTTCACTCTCTTTGTAGAAGGTCAAAAAGCACAAAATAGGAAGTTGGGCACATTAAAGACCAACGTATTGTATTTTAAAGTTTAACCTAGCACCTTTAAAGAGAAGATTACTCATGACTCTTGTTAAAGAACAGTAAGACATTCGAGACATTGTAATATCTGCAAAAGGTATTGGGACCATCTCCATAGGGTTTTGCAGCTCGGGAGGAAGATTGGGTTCAATTCCAAATCCATCAAGGAAAAGTGGGAATTAATAGCCAAGGAAGTTTAGGGATCAGTGAATATAAAATTACAAGGAAACATCAGGGATGAAAGAGGATTCTGGCTAAACCAACCCAACAGGATTTTTGCTAAAGGCAAGCCAAATGATCAGACATCACCTGGGAGATGGTAGAGGATGAGGAACCTGATCAGATATTAGGGTGATCAGGTATTGAAGATGAGAGATTCTCACTAAACCAACTTAACAGAATTCTTTTTAAATTGGACTATGCAAAGATGGACACGGTTCAGAAATCACGGCCCCATTGAAAGAGAGCTCAGGGGACCCTGAGTAGAGTTTTGTCAAGGAGATAATCTCTGTCACACCACTTAATTTATCATTAACTATGGACAAGATGATTTTGTTATGTGATACAGAAGGGGAACCACCAACCCCTAAGACACTGTCAGCCTTTCCCTCGACAGAGTGGGTGTTGTATAACCACATGCAGTTAAATTGATGTGTAAGGAGATTTACATATTTTTCTTAACGGGCCACTCTTACAAGGAAATCACAGTAGTATAGAAGTAGCATGGAAATTACAAACTTAACCTTTGAAATGATCAATTTTTTAACTTATTACCATATGAGTCACATGTTGCATATCCACTAATGTTTGTAAGAAGTGTCTGAACTGATCAGCTTAAGTATTTTATTGTGTTAACACAGAAGTGTTTTGTTTAAAGTTCATTTAGTATAAAAACAAACTGGCATCTGTACCTTCAAATTCCTTTGCTTTTCTTAACATTGCAAATAACAAACTACTTTGACATAGTAAAATTTGGCATGATTGGTAGTTATCACCATCTGTAGGATATTCTGCTGCCTCAGCTAGAAGAGCCATGTTGCTTTTTTTTAAGTGTGTGTTAATAAGACATACACCTCAGACTCAAATTAGAGAAATATTTATTGATTTTGGGGGGGGTCAGAGGGTAGTTCATTTTATACTATGAAGTAAAAAGAAATGCCATATTAAAAAAACATAAATTTTAATATGATCTTTTGTTTCAAAAAAGAAAAAAATAAGTATACTGAAGATTATATGCCTAATTTTAAAATGTTAGTTTTTTTCTGGGTGAGTATTCATCTCTGATTACTTCCATGTGATAAATTCCTCTAGCTGAATTATGGAATCAAAGGGGTGAGCATTTCTCATTGTTCTTAATAAATATTACCAAATTGCCCTCCAGAAAGGATATACTTACTGACTGGCAGTGACTTGTAGCTCTGGTTTCTCTACATCCTTCCCAACCTTTGTGTGTGCATATGTGTGTGTGTATGTGTGTAGGCTTTGTCATTTTAATATTTTTTTAAAGATTTTATTTATTTGAGAGAGAAATAGAGAGAGCATGAGTTGGGGGAAGGGCAGAGGGAGAAGCAAGGAGCGGGGAGCCCAATACAGGACTCGATCCCAGAACCCCTGGCGTTACAACCTGAGTGGAAAGCAGATGCTTAACCTACTGAGCCCCCAGGTGCCCCAAGTAATACTCTTTTAACTCTTTTTTAACCTACTGATTGCCAGTGCTTGCAATTTATTCATTTTTAAAAGGGATTATTTTAACAAATAAGCAAAAATTAAATAAGACTTCTAAATTATGCAACTTCGTGCTATATTATTCATCACATTCTTGTACGATTACACAAATAAATTCCAAATCTGTGAGTATCATTCAGGTGGTTTTATGTGGTAACTGATACTTGTGATGCATAAAACTTACCTTGCCCAATAAACAAAGTATATAAAGCTCTTACAAGCATCATAGAAAACTAGACAATATTCTTTTTATTTCATTTATAGCTTTTATTCATATAAAAATTATTTATTCATAAAAAATGCAAAATGAAAGGACTATATATTTTATCATTTGTATATGTAATATATATACTATATCATTTTATATATATATATACACACACACACTATATATATTTTATCATTTCCTCATTTGTAAGATACTGATGTGGATATTGGATTCACTCATAGATCCCTGATTTATAATTTCAAAATTTTGGAAATAGATGATCTATCTTATTCCCCCTCCCTTTTCCTGTCCTTACTTCACTGACAGCTTTCTGTCCCTTACATCATTGATAATTGCTCATTCCCATTGTTTTTCTGGTGTCCACACATTTCATCTTATTCTTTACTTAGCTAATACGGTCTTCAAGGTAAGCATTTTCTTCAAGGAAGTCCACATTACTAGTATTCGTTGTCTAGGGCTTTGATAATCAGAAGCAGCAACTGTTGTCCCAGCCTCAATGCTGACTTCAGCATCAGAATATCATCCCATGGCCAGGGCTGCAAGGGGAGAGTTAGAAATAGTCACCATAGACCAGATGGCAATATAGGGCAACAAGTAGCTAATTCTAGGAGAACTAAAGGGGAAAAAATTTGTTAACTGTTTTGGGTATAAAGCTGTATTGCTTTTCTTAGATTGTTCTTTCATTTCTCTGCATATTTTATTTCAGTTTTGCTTTTAAGCAATGACACTGTCAAAGATAAAGCTAACATTGTTTTTGTTTTAATTTCTCCAGTGACTAAAATCATACAACATGACTATGGTCATAAAACTTGTAAGGGTTTTTTAGAAATAGATTTTTTTTCTCCAAGTAAAAGTTCCAGTTCTTGTATCTGAAATTTGAAGATTTTATAAATACTGATCTTTAATTTAGGTTATTCATGTGTATGAGACTTGTCTTTCAAATCTGTGTCTATAATAAGGCTTTTTTTTTTTTTTTTCCATTTGACAGAGATCTCAAGTAGGCAGAGAGGAAGGCACAGAGGGGGGTGAAGCAGGCTCCCCACTGAGCAGAGAGCCCGATACGGGGCTCAATCCCAGGACCCTGAGATCATGACCTGAGCTGAAGGCAGAGGCTTTAACCCACTGAGCCACCCAGGCGCCCCTGTAATAAGGCTTTTGACTACTGAAGATTTATTTGCTGACCTATATGATAATATTTTATATTCTTTTCTAAAACCGTTTCCAAAAACATTGAAAACTATGCTTGGGAATTTTTTTTAAACAGTTAATGGAGTGGTTTTTATTTGAATAAATTTCATTTATACCTCATTTATTGAGCTACAGAAATTTTTTGTTTCCAAGGATGAGTAAGGTAACATTTGTTGAACAAAGAAAATTTTATAGTTTTGTTCTGTTGTTTTCTCTTTGTTAGTGTTTAGCTGCCACAGTTTAGTTTTTTTCAAAAGTTGATTAGTCTTGTATGTAAGTTACTAATATAAAATTGATTTTGCGGGCACCTGGATGGCTCAGTCAGTTGTGTCCAACCCTTAATTTTAGCTCAGGTTATGATCTCAGGATTGTGGAATTGAGTCCTGCATCAGGTTGGGCGTGGAGCCTTCTTAAGATTCTTTCTCCTTCCTCTGCCCTTCCCTGCCCCATCCCCATCTCTCTCAAGAAAAAATAAAAACAAAAAAAACTTTTAAATGATTAACTGGGTGGCTTAGTGGGTTAAGTGTCTGACTCTTGATTTGGCTTAGGTCATGATCTCAGGGTTGTGAAGTCGAGTGCCACGTCAGGCTCAGGCTCCATGCTGGGCGTGGAGCCTGCTTAGGATTCTCTCTTCTCTTTCCCTCTCCCTCTGCCACTCCCTGCCCACCCCCCACCCCCATTCTTGCTAACTCTCTCTCAAAAATATTAATTTAATGATTAACTCAGTTCAAGTCTTCATTTAAGTAAAGAACAAAAGCTAGGTAGAGCATTAGTTGGTGACAAGGATCTCAGAAGTTGTTTTCTGAAGTACTCTTATGCCTTTAACAACATTATGGACCTTTATCATTCTCTACACTTGAAGTTTTCCTTAAATCTCTGGTAGTATGCGAATATCCTATGGTGCGGCAGTGGTAGATGATTCTTTGGGTGTTATATGGTTGTAAAGACCAGACAAAAACATGAAGAACTGTCCCTGGGCTCATGAAGTTTGGGATTATTCTGCTAGAAAGAAGTTTTTCTTGCATTATTTAATGACCTGTTCACTAGCAGGCTTGTCTTTAGGTATTGCAGATACCTATTTTGTATTGCTATAAAATACAAAGCAAAATTTAATTTTACCTTTTAGAAAAATCTCTTTTTTATACTCCATGAGGATTTATTGTAACACGTTGATATATTCAAATTTCCAATTATTGTCACAAATATAAAAATAATATGACTCTTACAGCTTTATCATTGTATAACATCTTTTCTGAATTTTTCTCCATGGCACGGATCTAGTAGTGCAATTCAGGGAGCTCAGTGGAGAGCTGTAGTAAATAGAGAAATTGGAATAAAATTGATTTTAGTAAAATCTTACAATTTTAATGTGTTCTTTCTCCAGATGTCTTTAAAAATTATTCCCTCCTTTTATTTTGCAAAGTACTTCATCGTTTGTTAATGTTACTTGGAACAAATATATAACTGTAGTTATTTCTTTGGGATAAAACATTTTTATAGATGTAAATCTGCCACCTGTCATTCTTCAGAGAAAGTCATGGTTTAGACTTATTCCTACATGTACAAACTCAATTTTATTCGAAACCAAACTTACAGGGTAAAATTTTGAGCTACGCTATTTTGTTCAATTCCAGATAATAGACTTCAGGAAGTACATTCAGTTAGATTGAACCTTGGGTGCTTTTGTTTATATTAAAAAGTTTCTGGCCAACACAGATATCAGGGAATAATCAAATAGCTTTAATTTTACTTGGCTAAGATTATATTAAAAGGCTTTATTTGCTAATTTAGAGAAAGAAAAAAAAATCATATTTTCTGTCTGGCCAAAGCAGCGTTTTCTCTAGTGGTAGTCCATTTTAGTAACAATAAAATGTTTTATAACCTAAAGAAAGCAAAACTCTTGTTAAAATAGTAATGTTTTATCTACATTTATTTAAATAATCAGATTTAATGTCGCCTTTGTTGTAGGAAGTCTCTAAGATACAAAATATTCTTTATAGAACATCCTCCACAGTTTGCAAAGGAAATATCAGTTCATAGTAGGCAGAATACCATCCCAGTAGGAATGCCTTTTGAATAAGCCTAATAGTAAAGTTTCTGTACTTCATGTCTTCTGTTCAAAATAACAGCAAAAGTAGATTGAAATGTCACAATACTGTTTCTTATCCCAAGGCATATAAGCATGTCAAGAGGCAGTTTTCTGCCAACACCAGTGTTACACATTTCATGTTCAGAGTGGAATTTCTTCTGTAAGAAGACAGTGCAGTATATCATTGGAAATTTGGAATTTATCCCAGGCAAAACAAAAATGGTCAATAAAATTTATGTATCCATTTCCCCATTTTTCAAAGAGCACAAGTATCCTTTTGGCTCAGAAGAATATACATTAGAAATGAAAGACTCTTGAGGTTCTTTAATCTCATACATTTTCAAACTCTAAGTTACTCTGTTTCTAAAGAAACTCTTACTACCTGCACAAAGGAAATAGGGGAAAAAATGGGATTCTTATTTGATCAAAAGTTTGCAGTTGGTCATATTAAAAAGCAAACATTCCAGCAATGTAAAAATCCCAAACATGTATTTGTATTAAAACCTGGTTACACTTTCACATCAAAAGGACCTTTTGATTTAGAATTGTATTTTTTCTCTGGAAACTTGAGTAGCGCCAGGGGTATTTACATCTACGTCACCATTCATAGAACACTTAATTTTAGAATGTGTTTAATGGAAAAGTAAGCATACTTAACTGGAATGATTCACCTGTTTTTTTAATAGAGAAAAACTTCGGTTTTTCTTCTGATATTTAACAAAATACTTATCTCTTCCACAGAATCTACCTGTTACTCGTATTTTAGACAATCTCATGGAGATGAAGTCAAATCCTGTGAGTAGCATCTAACAGTGTACTTCTAAGTTCATGAACATATCAAACTCGGTACATGTAAAGCAGTAAAATCTGAGTTCATTGTCGGCTACATACAGCACACTACATAAAGGAAAGAGTCCATGTTCTCAAAGAGCCTTGTTAGCCATTATCACAGATAATGAGAATTGGTTTTCTCAGCTGCTCTGACTGTTCTGGCCAGCCCTCATTGAAATTAATTGCAGATTGTATTCTCTATATAGTAAAACATATTCTAAGGAGCAAGCTTCTGTAAATGACAAAGAACTAGTGGGCATCAGCTGGTGTAGTACAAGGAATACCAGACCAATTTAACTTTATGAAAATTAGGAGAGGGGTACACAGTGCATGTGTTCAGATGGCACAGAAGTCTTGGGCTGAAAAGTAAATTGAGAGGGAGAAATTGTTGGATGAATAGAGAAATGGGTAAATATTGTTAGCATTTACTGGCTTTCCAAGCTATCCATTTACAATTCAAGAAAGGAATGTGAAGGTCGTCACAGTCCGTTTCATACAACAGGTCATCCTGTTATTGTGGCGACTAGAAAGTGGTTATCACGAGTCTAGAGTCAAGAAAGGCAGCATCAGAACCCTAGTTTGGGTGGATCTGGGTCTCTGGAGATTTTGGCAGCAAGGCTTAAGATCCCATGCTAAGAAAGATGGAACAGAATCTTGAGATAAATATGTCACTTTTTGTAATTGTTGAAACATGATAATAACATTAAATTAACAAATAAACATATTTAAAAATCTGCCCATGTGAAAACAAAGAGTGTAGTAAAACATCCCCAAGGGGGACAATTACAGTTATGAAAGGAATGAGAGGATGTTCTAGAATGATAAGCTAAAAAGGGTTGGATTCTTCAGTCTAGGAATTTATACAGAGAAAATGGTATACAGTGTAGCGTAACAATAGATTTCCTTAAAACATCCTGGAATATACAAAGATGTAGTTCTTGAAAAGCCTGAAAGCTTGAGAGAAGTATACATTTATAACTAATTATCTTAGAGAATACTGCTTCATAATACTGCTTCATAATAAACTTTCAATTTGTGGGAGATACTGTCCCAAACACTAATAAGATTAAAAATCTAAATGCAGAATTTTAGATGCCAAATACACACGGGGTTAAGGAAATTTAGGATATTTTGTTACTGTCCCTAATTTTGAAGTTGAGATAATGAATAATGACAGTAATAAAGATGATAGCTCATTTTTATTACATACTTTTTATGTGTCAGGAACCATTCAAAACATTTTTCACATTTAGTTTTTATTAGAACCTTCTACAAAAAATAATGGGTTTTTTGGTTATTTTGGGGGGGGTTTTATGTTGTTGTTGTTTTTTTTTAATTTCTTTATTTGACAGAGAGAGATCACAAGTAGGCAAAGAGGGAGGTGGAGAGAGAGGAGGAAGCAGGCTCCCTGCCAAGCACAGAGCCTGATGCGGAACTCGATCCCAGGACCCTGAGATCATGACCTGAGCCGAAGGCCGAGGCTTAACCCACTGAGCCACCCAGGCGCCCCGAGAAAATACCGTTTTATTGTTATTTTCATTTTATGGGTGAGGAAACTGCACAATAAAGTTAATTAACTTGCCCAAGGACACAAAGTTAATAAATGGCAGAGCTGGGCAGGCCACATTTTTCACCGTGCTATATCGATGAGGCCAAGAAACATACTTTTCATGGAATCACAGAGCTTTAGAGTTTAAAGAAACATTAGAAGTAATTTAAATAGTGGGGGAGAGGAAACCAAGAGATATTAAATGACTTTTCCCAAGTCACACTATTTTTAATAGCAGAATTGGAACCAAAAACCTACTATTCCTGTATTTCTGCTTACTGCTCATTCCAGCATACACATGTGTTCCACAATATTTGTCATAGGAACATGGATGGCTAAATAATGGTTCTTATTCTAATGTTTCTCCAGATTATGTAAGTTCCTTTATTAACTGGTAACTCTAACTGTATAACTGAAAACACATTACTACAGACAGATATTTTTTAACTAGAAAGAGTAAATTTTCTGCTTTGAAAGCATTTCTTTATCCATCTGCTATGAGGCAGTTACCTGCACTTTGTCTTATCCTTTTCCTGTTCCCAGATAGACAACTTGATTTGGAGGCATTAAAGAGAGATTAGCAAAATACTTAAGAGCTTAGCAAAGCGGACTAAGTTACATCTGGCTGGTAATCTTCAGTGCATCTTATCTCAAAGGCCTGAAAATGCTATAACCTAATTCTAGATGCATTTTCACCACTTAGTAGGTGTTCCCCTTTGATTTGTCTTGACTGGATAAAGTAAAAGGGAATTAAAGAAATATCAGATGGGACACAGACCTGTACCCCTGGGGGAAAAAATATATATATATATATATGTTTTATAAAAAATAAAATTATAAAAAAAAAATAAATAAAATAAAAATAAAATGTCTGTTGTGGTCAAAAAAAAAAAAAAGAAATATCAGATGGGTTTCATCTTGTAACTCTGGTTGGTAATGGTTTCCTGGAGCAACGTGCTGAAGGGTTCTGATGCTACTCTTGAGTGCACTGAGAGTTCTGTGATTGGTTAGGCACTGTCCACCACTGAGTACAGTATTAGGTGGGGGCAACCAATGCATGGTTTGTCATCAGTCAGGTTTGCATCGAGCCATCTGTGCTCCAGCAAGCCACAGATTGCTTCGGCTGACTGTTGCAGAAGGAGAGGGAGGTAGAGATTAGGGAGTGGTTATACTGCTAGCAGTAAAACAGCATTTTGCAGATCCTTTACTATTTAGAAGCTAGTCTCCAGTTGAGAGATTCCATAACTCCTTATCCACAACGTCAGAAATCTGCATAGTTTGAAAACTGAAGGATTTTGTATACCTGCACTCCCAAAACTGGGAACGTCGTACTGTATCGTTCATGCATGATACCACTAAAAACTTTTTAAACTCAAAATGCCAGAATACATCCAACTCCAAATGTTTCAAATAATAGAGATTATGAACCTGTATTGGGTTATTCTGTGCATTCAGTAAAATCATGGACATATAATAAAAATCTAAAACAGAAACAAAATAAAAATGTATTGGTTTATAAAATGGGTATATTTTCAAGACAGTATAGCAATATTAGTGTAGTGTAGTACAGTGGTTAAGAGCTTGGGCATTGAAACTAGGCTACTTGGGTTCAAATCCTGTACTTCTGATACTTAACTAGTTATGACCTTAGGAAATTTAGATAACTTCTCTGTACCCCACTTTGCCCATCTGAAAAAAACAGAGGTAACAATAACTACCTCATAGATGTTATGGGGATTTAAGTGAGTAATTTCATCTAAAGGATTTAGAATAATGTTTAACATGTAGTAAGTGCTCTGTTAGTAGTAGTGGTGGTGACACAGATTTATTTAATTTACCAGATTAATAGCTTAATTAAATAACATATACAAAGCCAAACAGGAACTTTCTACAGAGAAATCAAGTTCTGTTTTGTTTTGTTTTTTTAATAGGAAACTGATGACTATAGATATTTTGATCCCAAAATGTTGCGGGGCAATGACAGGTAAGCAGCTCTTGACTTGTGTAATCGTTTTGTAGGTCTTCCCACCTAGCTAAGAATGGAAATAATTTTTGTTACAAATCAGTAATTGCTTATTAAAAAATTCAAACTATGTAGAAAACTGGTAAGTAAAATATATAATCCTATTAACCTAGAGATAATCACTGCTAATCTTACTTGACATTCGGTTCTTTTCAAGTATATATACTCACACACCAAAAAAATACATTGGGCTTGTTGTTTTTTGTTTTATTATGACGAGATGGCAGTATTACAGACCGTTTGGGGGAGGGGAATTTGGATGTGTATTTAAATGAACATTTTTTACTGAACCAAAGCAAAGACAGGAACTTTATGTTGGATACCAGTTATTTTTATTTAACTGGCCCATAAAAGCTAAGCCTCCATAGATTATTGTAAATAGTTCTTTATGGCAGTGAAACATTCTACAGATGATTTCTTTATAACAAACACAACATGGTGTGGTTTGCTTCACTATGGATATCATTTTTCAGGATTTACTTCATGGGAGTATGAAAAATAGCCTACAAGACATAGAGAAAGAATAGGCCTAAATAGGAGGGGAAAAAAACCTTCTTAGAATGATCTTCTTTCTCACCTAGACTTGAATGAAGCTGGTTTCTTGCCTACATTTTAGGTTTGGGATCTTTAGAACTTTGTCTCTGCTTTATCCTAAGCTTTTATCTTTATCAATAGAACAGATAATCTAGTACTAGATAGTTGATTGTTAGATTATACGTAACTTAAAAGGTTATTTTCTTAACAGAAATATTGCTAAAGTTGAGAAAGAAGCTGCTAGGAGCAGCTGCAGCTGGCAAAGGAGAATTTGGCAAAGAATACATTCTAGAAGGGAGAGAATGAGGAGTGACAGATAATGAGTATGGGGCTTCTTTTGAGAGTGGTAAAAAATGTTCTGAAGTTAGTGGTGACAGTTGTACAACTCTGTAAATATAGTAAAACCCACTGATTTGTATACTTTAAGACAGTGGATTTACAACTCTTTTCCTGTCTTGATATTCTCCGGCTTACGCTTTATCCTTGTATTTGCATATGGCTAACAAGTAGGCATATTTCGCTTCTTAGAAACTTCTTTGCCTTCTCCTGAGCTATTTCATCACAATTAACCTTGGTTATTAGTAACTAGTAATACTGTGCTATTTAAATCTCTCCTCATTCTATGTGTACTCTTAGAGGAACCTAAAGCACTCTGGAAGGAGGTTAATCGCTGATGAGGTGTTGAAGTCGAGTGGGCTTCTGGCCCTTTCTATGGAGAATTCATTCAGACAGGCCATAGAAATGATGAAAAGATGATAAAGCAGTGAAATTGGCCTTTCAGTAATTAAGGATGGTGTAATAGCACTCTTCTCGTCATTGAGATTTTTTAAAAATTGCTTGTGAGGAAAACCTACGTTCTCTTTGTATAGCTTGTTTTAGCACCAAAACAAATATATGTGATTCACAAAAGCTTTGAAAAATATCTTTATTAAAAGATCTCTTGGACACCAAATAAGTTTTTTAAAAATACATTTTAAGTATATAAATATGAGACTAATACATGTAAAAATATATAGTGGTATATAGAAATACAAAGAAAGCTGTAGCAAAATGCAAATTCCTCCTCTCATCCCCCCATCTCCTCCTCTTACTTCCCATACATGCATTTATAGTTTTTTCCACAGATGTAGATACTGACAAACTGTAAAATTATGTTGAATATAGTAAAATCTCATATAATTTGCCACTAAAATATATTTTACCAACTTAGCTTATTCCTTCTGAGAGCTGCTGCTCAGTGTTTCCTTCTCCCTTCCAGTTTTCTCTTAGATTTTATTTTAAAGTTAACAGATTGCCCTACTTCCTTTTAGATACTGCACATGTACTTCATATTCCTCTGCATCCCAACTCACTATTTGGGTACACAGAACTAAAGGACCCTGTCTCAAAGAAAGCGAAGTGGGAAGAACTGTAATACATATCTAATTGTGTGTGCACGTGTGTTTCCCTAGTTCTTTTATCCAAAGTGAAAGCCTTCAGTGAAATTTTCACCGTTTTTTCTTTGTTGCAGCTCAGTTCCAAGGAACAAAAATCCATTCCAGGAGGTAAGTTCTCTATAGAAATTCTGTCTCTAAAACAGATTACCAAGCAGTCTTGAATAATTGTCTTCATCTTAAATATGGCTTTATTAAAATTACTGTATGGTAATTTTCATAAATCCAATTCTGTGTAACCAAATTAGTAACCATCTTTTCCTGATTTATAAAACTACTTAGAATAGTTTAAGCTAAAAATGACTGATACAGCCAGTGGATACTTGGGCAGTTTCCATAGTATGGCTATGGTAGACAGTGCTGCTATAAACATTGGTGTGCATGTATCCCTTTGAATTAGTATTTTGTCTCCTTTGGGTAAATACCAAGTAGTATGATTGCTGGATTGTAAGGTAGTTCTTTTAACTTTTTAAGGAAACACCATACTGTTTTCCACAGTGGCTGCACCAGTTTGCATTCCCACCAACAGTGTAAGAGGGTTCCTCTTACTCCACATCCTCCCCAACACCTGTTGTTTTTTGTGTTGTCGATTTTAGCCATTCTAACAGGTGTGAGGTGGTATCTCATGGTGGTTTTGATTGGTATTTCCCTGATGATGAGTGATGCTGATTGAGCATCTTTTCATATAAGTGTCCATTGACTGATGAATGGGTACAGAAGATGTATTTTTACAGTGGACTATTAGCCATAAAAAGAACAAAATCTTGACATTTGCAACAACATGGATAGAGCTAGAGTATATTATGCTAAGTGAAATAAGCTGGAGAAAGACATACCTTATGATTTCACTCATATATAGAATTAACAAACAAAACAAATGAGCATGGAGAAAAAGACAAACCAAGAAACATACTCTTTTAATTATAGAGAACAGGCTAATGGTTACAAGAGGGGATGTGGGTGGGGGGACTGGGATTAAGGAGTACACTTGCTACAAAGAGCGCCTGATGTTTATGGAACTGTTGAATCCCTGTATTATACACTTGAATCTAATACTACACTGTATAGTAACTATCTGGAATTTAAGTAAAAATCTTTTTAAAAAGGGACACAAAATTAGGTAATTCATGAAAAAGAAGTCTAAGACTATGGTAAAAGTTTTATATGTGTGGAACTCGTTTCTAAAATTGGCTTCCAAACTTTCGTGAGGATAACCATGACTCTGTTTTCATTTGAAATACAAGAAGCTTCTTAACAAAAATTAGTAAAGAACGTTTTGGAAATTATATGCCAAGTTTCGTTTTTCCTACCTACAATAAGTAACCTTAAATTTTTAAAAAGCCTTTTAGAGGAAGCCCTTTAGATTTACTTGCTATTACTTAACTGAAGAATGAGGTTTACTTTCCTCTTTACACTTTTTAGAAACAAATTTCTTTTAATTGAAGTAGCATTAGGTGCTTAGGATGTGACCTTTTGCTAGTTTGTATTTTTTTTATGTAAGTTGTAGAATAATGCTTTGAACAAAAAACCATGTTGCTTAAAAGGTAAAATACTGTTTCTTTCAACTTACCTATTTTTTTTGTCTGCATTTTTAGGCAATTGTTTTTGTAGTGGGAGGAGGCAACTACATTGAATACCAAAATCTTGTTGACTATATAAAGGTACATGTTGGCCTTTTTATTCTTTAATCCTTTGATGTTTCACAGTTGTTCTGTGTCTTTAGCATACTAGCATTCTCTGATGGCTCTTCTGACTCTTACATACCCCCTTTCCTGGACGTAGGCTAAAAGTCCTCATAAAGGGGAAATGCCTGTAAGCTCATTGTTTTCCAATTCCTGTCACATTTCTAGCCTAAAAGTTGTAGTTAATCTGGAAAATAATGTATCTTATTGATGTAATGTACTTGGGAAGCTATCTTAATTTGACTTTAAATATTCAGAGACCACTCAAAGCTCATAGCAGCAGGGAATGACAGACAACTGTGCAAAAGTATATGAAGGAGAGGGTGTAACTTCAAGAGGAAACCACCACTTAAAATGTAGGGGCAACAGAATTAACATTAAATAATGATTATTCCTTATGTCTGATGTTATGTAAGGCTTTTAAAAGGTCGAGATTTGCCAGCATAATTTTGAAGAAACATTGCACTCTACCAAATATTTTACTGCAAACTTGTTTTTAATCATGTGTAATCTTGACTACTTATCTCTTTCTACTACAGAATTTTTAATTTTGTGAAATGTTTTAGTAAGTTGATTCTTTGTAACAAGTAATTGATAATTAACTAAACTTAGTTTTTTCTCTGATCAGTCACTTTGATCAGAAGAACATCAAACTATCAGCAGTAGTAAGCCCTTTATCTTTTACTTGATTACAGTTTACTAAGTATTTTTTTCCCCTGATTATTATCCTCTACCCACAAAAACATGGCATATAGGTAGTAGAGCACATGATACTATGACCGGTCAGGCATGTAGTAGATATTTTAAGTTCCCATATCCAAGCACCTTTAACAGATCATTACTTAGGTTAACAGCTACACTGTGGTCTTCAGCTCTGTTGTTGAACGAATTATTTTGTATCCATTTTAGTGGCAGTAGTATCCTAATTTTGCCTCCCCAGAGGGATCTTAGAAAATATGTCAAACCTATAAAATGAGAACCTGTAAAAGAAAAAAGATTAGAATTATTGCAAGTGTCTATCCCTTAGATGTTATTAGCATCATCAGGACCTACAGTATGGGTAACTGCAAATTCAGTCTTTTGAACTGGAACCCATCTTGGACCTTCAGTTTCAAATGAAGGAGGCAGTTTTCTGCAAACCTTGTGGGCATGTGTAAGGATAGCTCAAAGTATTACTCTTGCTCCTGGCCTCCTACAAGGTACAGAGATAATGTTACCTTTTCCCTTTTGTGTTATTCACTTACTGGCTCCTTTTTGGAGAGTCCAAGATTTCATTCTTTCCATGCGTCGGTCATTTTTCTCAGAATTTGACCCCAGGTTTAGAAGACGGTCAGATTCAGCAAGATGGCTGATCCGTAGTGCGGGCAGCAGTGTGAGAGTGCTTTCCCCTTGGTCCATTCCTAGTGACAGGACGTAGGGTTGGGTAAGTGCAAGCTTATAGGACTGTCTGGTCCACCTGGTAATCCCAATTTAGACAGGCAGAAAGTAGAAACAGCCCTTTCCATCATGCCTCAGACAGATTTAGAGGTAGTATTTTGGTGTCATGTTCGCAATTAATCCATGTCCCTCTACTACAGGATCACAGAGAAAAAAACATTTTTAGAAATGCAGAATAAATTTTTGTTAGTTCCTATGTTATTACCCTCTTCCTCTCTCCCTTATTCTTCCTGCAGTATCTTAAAAATCTATCCCCTGTTGATTGTCCCATATAATTGTATGCCTGTTATATTTTAACACACATTTCATCATACAAGCTACTCTGTCTCAGCAGGACAGGTGTCCAGTTTAGGAAATGTGTCTAAATGTCTGTTCCAGTTTTTAGTCAGTCTGCTACTTTGTGTCTGGTGAGGTATGTAAGTCAGTCTGTTGTATATGAGGCTTCTTAGCACACTTAATGAACTGCACCTGTAACAAAATGGGTTTGTCAAGTAAAATATAAAAAAGAGCCCAAAATGAAATGGTTTCTGCTGAGGCTTCTAATAGAGTATTAAAGGTGTTTGCTGCAATAACCAGGTGTACAAACCCAAATCCAAAATGATTGTCGATTCTGGATGAAACCTGTTGCTGTCCACCCGGAACCAAAGGTCATAGGCTATTGTCATTCTGTGTAAATATATGTTTCAATTTCTCTTAGGTGTATACCTAGGAGTGGAATTCCTGGATCACTGTAACTTCTATGATTAACTGTTTCAGGAATTGCTAGACTGTTTTCCAAACAGACTGCACCATTCTGCATTCACGGAAGCAGTGTATGAAGATTTTGACTTCTCCATGTCATCACCAACACTTGTTACTGGACTTTTTGATTCTGACTATCCTAGTGGGAGTGAGGTGGTATCTCAGTGTGGTTTTGATTTTCATTTCCCTGATAACTTAGGATGTGAAGCATATTTTCATTACTTATTGGTGATTTCTCTCTCTCCTTCAGAGAAATGTCTATTCAGATTGTTTGCCCATTTAAAAATTTAGGTATTCTGCCCTTTTTTTATTGAGTTTTAAGAGTACCTTATATAATCTAGAAACAAGTCCCTTATCAGATATGTGATTTACAAATATTTTCTCCCATTCTTTACCTTTGCACTTTTAGATGGTGTTTTTTAAAGTGCAAGAGTTTTTTTTTTTTTTATATTTTTTTGAAATCCAGTTTGTATTGTTGCTCATGCTTTTGGTGTCATATCTAGAAGTCCTTTGCCGAATCTAAGGTCTTGAGAAGATTTCTAAAAGAAAAGGCCTTCTGAAAGAAAAGAAAAACCTTTTCGCTCTTACATGTAGATCTTTGATCCATTTTGAGTTAATTTTGCATGTAGTATGAATTAGGCAAGAATAAGAAAGAAAAGGCATCCAAATTGGAAAGAAAAGTAAAACTCATGTCACTATTAGCAGATGACATATAGAGAAAATACCAAGGACTATCAAAAACTGTCAGACTCAGTACAGTTGCAGGATACAAAAATAATACCCAGATATCTGTTGCACTTTTATACACTAATAACAAACCATCAGATAAATTAAGTACCTAGGAATAAATTTAATGAAAGCGTGTTTATTGTAAACTATAAGCCACTGAAGACACAGAGCCATATTCTGTGTTCATGATTGAAAGAATCAATATCGTTGAAATGTCCATACTCCTCAAACCAATCCACAGGTTCATTGTAATCCCTGACAAAATTCCAGTGGCACTTTTTCACAGAAATAGAATAAACAATCCTAAATTTGTCAGAAGCCACAGAAGACCATTAATAGCCAAAGTAATGTTGAGAAAGAAGAATAAAGCTGACAGCATCACATGTTCTAATTTCAAACTGTATTACAAAGCTGTGGTAATAAAACAGTATGGTACTAGCATAAAAACAATCACATATATCAGTGGAAGAGAACTGAAAGCCCAGAAATAAACCCATATAATATATGGTACATTAATTTACAACAAAGATGTCAGGAATATACAGTAGGGCACAGGACAGTCTCTTCAATAAATGGTGCTAGGAAAACTAGACGGCCACATGTAAAAGAATAAAATGAAATCGATCTCTATTTTATACTATACACACAAATTAGCTCAAAATGGATTAAGGATTTGAACATAAGACCTGAAATCATAAAACTCATAGAAGAAAACAAGCAGTCAATTCCGTGACTGACATAGGTCTTGGCAGTGATCTTTTTAATCTGACACCAAAAGCCAAAGCAACAAAAGCAAAAAAATGAGACTGCATCGTAGTAAAAAGTTTCTCCACAGCAACGGAAACCATACAAAAGGAAAAGGCAGCCTACTGAGTAGGAAAATATGTTTGCAAATAATGTATCTGACAAGGGATTAATATCCAGAATATACAAAGAACTTACACAACTCAACACCAGAAAGTAATAATCCAATTAAAAATGTGCAGAGGACCTGAACAGACATTCTTTTCCAAACAAGACGTACATATGGCCAACAGACAGATGAAAAGATGGTCAACATCATTAATCATAGGGAAGTGTAAGTCAAAACCACAATGAAATTCACCTCATACCTGTTAAAATGGCTATTAGCCCCCCACTAAATAAATAAATAAATAAATAACAAGTGTGTCAACCACACAGAGGAAGGGAAACCCTCATGCATTGTTGGTGGGAATGTAAATTGGTAAGACCACTACGGAAAACGGCATGGAGTTTCCTCAGAAAAGTAAAAATAGAACTACCATCCAGCAATTCAACTTCTGAGTATTTATGTGAAGAAAACAAAAACACTAACTGGAGAAGATATATGTACCCTCATAGTCACTGTAGCATTGTTTACAGGAGCCAAGATATGGAGGCAACTTAAATATCCATTAATAGATGAATGGTAAAGCAATTGTGCATGCATATGTGCCATAAAAAAGAATGAAATCTTGCCATTTGTGACAACATGGATGGATGGAGGGGGCATTATCCTAAGTGAAATAAGGAAGACAAACCCCATATGCTTTCTCTTATATGTGGACTCATTTAAAAAAAAAAAAGAAAAAGGAACTCATGGGGCACCTGCGTGGCTGAGTCAGTTAAGCATTCGACTCTTGGTTTCAGCTCAGGTCATGATCTCGGGGTCATGAGATTGAGCCCTGCTTTGGGCTCCACACACAGTATACAGTGTGCTTGAGATTCTCTCTGCCCCTCTGCCCATGTGTTCTCTCTCTCAAAATTAATGAAAATTAATTATAATTTTAAAAGCTCTTAGATTTAGAGAACAGATTTGTGGTTGCCAGAGGTAGGTGGGAGAAATGGGTGAAAGGGGTCAAAAGGTTAAAAAAAAATTCAAATATACTGAGGCTAAGACTCAGCTTTCCAAAAATACAAGAAAATTATTTGTGATTGTTACATAGAACATACTAGCTCTGCCACAACAGCAGTTAGATAAATGACACTCTAGTCGCCTCTAAATCAATATGCTTCACAAAGGCTTTTCACATCTCTGCAAAGATGTACCTGCCTTACACGTGAAATGTACTAGAAAAAAATGCATGGACATTGACCTTCTGAACATACCAGTAGAACCAGCTGTGAAATGAAACTGGTAGTCAATCCTCCATCATACAAATAACCATCTTCCTTTTTTTTTTTTTTTTTTTTTTAAGATCTTATTAATTTGAGAGCGCACACAGCAGGGAAGATGAGCAGAGGGAGAAGCAGGTCCTGGGCTGAGTAAGGATCCTGACTCGGCTCAGTCTCAGGACTCCAGGATCATGACCTGACCCAAAGGCAGACAGTTAGCTGAATGAGCCACCCATGTGCCCCTAAGTAACCATCTTTTTACTTTGTCTAATTTTGAGAGCAGACTTTTACATGTGGAGGTATATTTATTAAAGCAAAAGTATACTTTAGAAATTTCTAATATCTGATTCTCCAGTAATAGTATCGGACATTTTGAAGTTATAAGGTAAATTTCCAAAAGGAATAATTCAGACTCTTGAGGGTATTTGGGGACTCAGTCATTTGCATAGGTGCTCTGAACAAATATATAAAGTATACAATAGGCTTTGAATAAGTGTACCTGTAGCCTTTTGTTTCTTTTTATAGTTGCAGAAATAATATGCACTGATATCCAAAAGCAATTTGGAAGTAAAAGCATGCTGACCCCAAAAGGGAAAAAAAAAAAAAAAGGTGGTAATAAGTAACCAGATGTATTGGTAATTGAACTTAAAGCCACCACAGATTGTGCTCTTGATGGAAGATGACTGGCTAGAGAATGAACTAGATGTAGTTAATAATTGCTACCTTGAATCCAGGTATTGGCATATTTCTTAAAGTTCAGTTTTTAATGGAAGAAGGAAGTATCAAGTTTGTGCATAAATGAGAAGTTTGCACAGGAATATTGGTAAACTGCAATGCTTAAACCTATAGCACAGTATTAATCTCAGCTAGTTCATTTCAACCCTGTGCTTACTTATCTCTGGGAACCTTGGGAGCCATGTGCGGACATCTGGCTAACTGTGAATGTAATGTACTGACTAGTCATTAATACAGTCCTGGGCTAGGGCCCAAGATAGACTGGGGGCAACTTGCACTAGCTTATCAGTACTGTTTAATAGAAATGTAAATATTGATGATTTGCACCCAATTTCTGTCATGTTTTCTTCTGCTACTGAGCCTGGTTATGCACCCTGATTTTGGTTACATGATCAGAGAGGTATAAAAGACCCCTTAGACAAGAGTGGGGCTGCCCTGCAACCAGGGTGTGTCTATCTTCACTGTAACTTGGTGGTTCACAATTGAAAATTAGGTGTGCCCTATGCTACTGAGATGGAATCCTGGAAGCTGTGCCTGGGATATTTGGACCCTTCTAATGTTTCCTATGCTTTTTTTATCCTCCTTTGCTGTGATCTCTAACTTTATTAATGTCTTGTGTAAGTATATCCTGTGGAGCCTCAAGAATCCCACTTATATGACCAACCCTAGTAGTTGCTGCACATAACATCTTATTTTGAAAAAATGAGAGTGATGTGTGACTGTTGATTTATTTGTTCTCAGAAATGGCCAGCTAGGACATTTATTGAGCCAACCATGTTTAATACAGCTGATACATCACAAAAAAAGGTTCTTCTCTTGTATTACAAAGCCGTAATTCTGTTTCTTGACAAATTATCATATTTGCTTTGTTGTAAAATAAACGTTTTCCATTAAAGAAGAAATGAATTTTCCTTGAAGTACACAATACATAGAATAATTAAGGACTTACCAAAATTCTGCGGTAGACATTTTGACTGCTATAATTGGGTTATAACATTCTGCCAAAATTAGGAATGAAATTCATTAGGAGTAACAAAATGAAGTGTATTAATATATAAATACTGTATTGCACAAATGAAACTGTGGAGACAATTCATGCTATTTGTACCATATCCTACTGTCAGCATAACCAAACCATAGGAATGTTTTCTTCAAGTAGTACAGATCCTACATTGAAAGAATGTTGGCCTAGGATTTTGTAGACAGTTGTTGTTCCTGTGAAATATGGTGGTCATCAGATTCCTTCTGTTTTCAGTATAAATGGTACCAACAGGGTACCCTAATACATTTTTCAAAAAACACTCCCATTTCACCACTTTTTTTCCATTAGTTTTAGGATCAACATGTGTACACTAAAATTCAACAGCTGCCTCCACCCCCGAAGAAAACCTTAAAGAATAATAAAAAGTCTTATTAGCCTTGATCAATGTTCTTAGGAACATTGAAAATATTACTTGTTACTTACTTATAGGAGTTTTCTCTTATTTTTACAGGGGAAACAAGGAAAACACATTTTATATGGCTGCAGTGAACTTTTTAATGCTACACAGTTCATAAAACAGGTAAAGTGCACCTTGTTAGTTTCTCTTAACAAACCATAACTTGCTGTTGATGTTTTTCAAAAGAGAGCAAGAGAATCATCATGTTCATTTAAACCAGCTGAAGCCAAAACCCATAGATTTTGCTACATACAAGATTTTGCTATGAACAACTATACAGAAAACTCTGATAAGTAACATTATTTCTAGTATCCCAAATCTATGAAAAGATAAATTCAGAGAATTTAAAAGTGGAGTAGTGTACTCAAGCAAAATTCGGTTCACCATTTCCTTTTATACTGTCCACATTTCTGACTTTGCCAACCATCTCACAAATTGGGCTAAGAAATTAACTTTCTCGAAGCTAACTACTGGGAATGTTCCATAGTCTAACCAGTAATGTTCACTCATTTTTGCCTGGGCTGCCAAAATAACCCCAACAATGCCTTATTCCTACCATCCTTTTCCGGCATAACTTTCTTATCCTCAGGATGTGTTTTTTTGTATTTTTAACCTTAATGTAGTTGCCCACTGATAGGGGAATACAGAAAAGTTCAAGAAGGTAGAGTGAACACAGGTGCACTCCCCATTAACATTTTACTGTACTGGCTTTATAAGATACCTACTCATTTATCCATTCTTTATTCAATTCATTGCTACAACTTCAGTAATTTCAAATGTGTAGATCCAGCATTTTACTGTTTGTCAGGTTTTTTTTTTTTAAGATTTTATTTATTTGACAGAGATCACAAGTAGGCAGAGAGGCAGGCAGAGAGAGAAGAGGAAGCAGGCTCCCCACTGAGCAGAGATCCCGATGTGGGGCTTGATCCCAGGACCCTGGGGTCATGACCTGAGCTGAAGGCACAGACTTTAACCCACTGAGCCACCTAGACTCCCCTACTGTTTGCTTTCTGCTAGTTTGAAATAGTTGGGCCATCCTCTGTTCCTCCTTTCCTGCCTTCCTTTGTATTATTTGAACACTTTGGTATTTTAGCTGAGCTCTGCATTATTTATTTTAACAGTTGCTCTAGAGATCAAAATCTATATATCTTTAACTGTTTAGAAACTACAGTTAATATTCTTTTTTTTTAAAGATTTTATTTTATTTATTTGACAGAGAGAGATCACAAGTAGACGGAGAGGCAGGCAGAGAGAGAGAGAGAAGCAGGCTCCCCGCTGAGCAGAGAGCCCGATGCGGGACTCGATCCCAGGACCCTGAGATCATGACCTGAGCCAGAGGCAGCGGCTTAACCTACTGAGCCACCCAGGCGCCCCAGAAACTACAGTTAATATTCTGCCACTTGCATTAAATATAGAAACCTTGCAACCCTATAGACCCATTCCCTCAACTCTTCTGTGATTGTGATATATTTTACATCTACGTGTCATTAACCTCACAAGACAATGGACAGTGTTACCATTTCCACTTCAGTCATCTGTATCATAAGGAAATCCTTTGCATTTACACAGATTTGAGATTTCCAGCATTCTTCATCCCTACCACCTCTAGTAGATTTTAATTTCCATCTGTTGACTGCAAAACTTCTTTTAGGATTTATTATAGCTCTTTTAGGATTTATTATAGCTCTGGTATACTAACAGTGAATTCTCTTAATTTTCTTTTATATGAGAATGTATTTTACCTTTATTCTTAAATATTTTTGCTGGATATAGAAATCTGGATTGATAGTTTTTCAAAACTTTAAAGATGTTATTTCACAGTCTTATACTCTCCATTGTTTCTGATAGGAAGGCAGCAGTATTAAGATTTATACCATTTTACATGTGATGTGAAATTTTTCATTATTTCCTCATTATATTTGGTTTTTAGCAGTTAGGATGTGTATATAGATATGACTTCTTGTGTATGTATGACTTCTTGTATATTTATCTTATTTGGGGATCACTGAGCTTCTTGACTCTGTCAGTTTGTACCTTCACCAAATTTAGGCCATTAACAGCTGTTCTTTCTTCAATTATTTTATGCCCAATTTTCTCCTCTCCTTTTTGGACTCCAGTCACCTATATGTTCAACCTTTTATATTATGCCAAACATCTCTGAACATTCTGTTTGGGTTTTTTTGTCTAAGATTTTTTTAAAGTTTTCTTATTTAAGTAATCTCTACACCCAATATGGGACTTGAACTCAGGACCCCAAGATCAAGAGTAACATGCCATTCCAGCTCAGGCAATCAGGTACCCCTGATTCTGTTCTTTAGAGTATATACTTTAAGTTGTACTATCTTCAGATTCACTCTTTCTTTTGTTATCTTCTTTTTGCTATTTGAATAATTTTGTATTTACCAGTTCTTAAATATTCATTTGTGTTTTTTGTTTTTTAATAGAGTTTGTATTTCTCTGCTGGGATTTTCTGTCTTTTCATTGTGAACATACTCTCCATTATTTTATTGAGGATCGTTGTCATAGCTGCTTTTAAACCCTGTCTTTTTTAATTACAGCACAGGGATCATCTATCTCACTGTATCTCCTGTCTTTACCCCTAGAGAATGGTTCCAATCTTCCTGTTCCTTCATACATTAATTTTAGATAGATTATATCTTAAACATTGTGAATGTATTTTTTGGGAACTAAATTTTGTTTCTCTGGAGTGTTGATTTGGGCTTTGAGCAGGCAATTAACTTGGTTAGACTCAACATGTCAAACTGTCTCTTGCGCAGCAGCTCACATCTTGCTTAGTCTCTCTCATTCATGCATGGGTCAGGGTTTCACTACAGGTTTAGGAAAAGTTTATACACAAAATTTAGGGCTCCTTCATTCTTTCCCTCTCGTTTCCAGGATTTCCTCTATTAGAGGCTTTAGTTGCTCCCTGTACTCTGGTTCTTTAGGCTAAGAGCCAAAGAACCAGGGAACTCAGCCAGTGCTGGCTAGTCTCCCCTTCCAAGTATCTGTGCTCTTCCCAAACCTACCAGCTTTCACTTGCTCTCCATGGCCTTCCAGTAGTTGGTTTTTTGTATTTTGTTTAAGATTTATGATTGCTATCCTTGGGAGAATTAGGCCAGTAGTTTATCCAGCCTTCCAGAATTGAACACCTTTTTTTTAAATTTTCAATGATGTGCTAGAAATATCAAACTAATTATGTGAAGAAGCAAACTCTCAGCAGTAAAGCTGCAACTAATATTTTCCTTTACATCTCATACTGAGTTAATATTGACTTTATTCTCAGAGTTTTTGTTTTCCATTTGTTGATTTCTACCTATATTGATTTTTTTTTTTTTACCATGACAGCCTTTATTATTATTCAGTTTTAAAAGATTTACTTAAACATTTGAATTGGTGGTAAACATTGAGTGAAAATTTATTATTCTATATACAAACGCAGTGAACGAAATGAGAACCTAGGATTTTACCATGATTTAAAAATACATTTTTAAGGTGTTTACAAATATGTTTGAATGCATAAATTTCTTTTTTGATTAAAGTTATTCTGTTTTGTTTTAGCTGTCACAACTTGGACAGAAATAACACGGAAGAACTTTAATATGAGAATCTACTTGGATAAATGTAGAAGAAAAGTCAAAAGAGCCAGATGATTTCTTCATATCAGTGTCCTAACCGTGAAACTAAGAGTTAATTTTTAAGGAAATTCTATACTTAATATAATGTGTACTAATTAAAAGAATAAAGTATTTCAGAAATAAATTTTTAAAATTGTACATCTCTCTCATGTTTGACAACTGAGAAAGTTCTTAGGAAGGAAAGAAAACTCTGCCTGAATATAATGTTAAAATATCAGTATGGCAAAATTAAAAAAAAAAAAAAAAAAAAATATATATATATATATATATATATATATATATATATATCAGTATGATAACTGATTTGTTATGATTGAAGCCAGTGAAAATTTAAGAAACATGCAAATGTTGCTTGACTCGTTCATAAATAGGAGTATCTGTATGCATTTTAATTGTAAAATTACTTTCCCATGTTTTTCTGGTCCCCCCCCCCATGTTGCCTCTAGCCTTTAAGTGGATACTTTAATAATCTTCTTCCTCTGGCACACCTATGTACATTTTATCACAGTATCCTTCTTTATCTAATGGCAACAACAAATATCTAGATTGGACCAATACAAAACATTTATCCCATGAAACTCTAAAAAAATATGTAAAATTAAGTGTTAAATTTGGTTCAGAACTTCCTGGTATGTAGCACCAACAAGGAATGTTGATCAGTCTTGAAACTCAAGGCAGCTGTAAGATAAAAGCAAGCAGTCGCTATAGAGAAAAAATTCTTACTGAAAAGCCAGGGGACCTTTTCCTCCTAATGAGCCTCATTAAGAAGAATCTATAATGTTATAGATAACATCCTGATAATAGATAAAACGGAAAAGTCGTAGGACTGTTTCTTTCTGTGCTCCCAGCCCTCATGAGTCAATGCCATCATTCTAAGCTCAGGTCAAGAAAAAGAGGTCTATTTAGTCTATTTAGTGCCTACTAATCTGACTTACTCTTGAGATAGAATTTAATGTTTTTACTGCTAAAACACATAACCATAGATGAATGGCGTATACGTATTTCACATAGCTTGGGAGGCTAAGAAACCAGCAGATCTGTGTTTGGTGAAGGCCCTCTTTCTGGTACTGCTGGGAGCCATCTTCTGGTATCTTCACAGAGTAGGGAGTCCTAATACTGTGATCCCCTTATAAGAGTACTAATCCTATCATGGGGGCTCCACCCCTGCAACCTCATACAAACCCAGTTTCCTCTCAAAGGCCCCACTTTCAAATCCCATTATATTCGGAGTAAGGGCTTCAATGAAAGAATTTGTAAGGAACACAAACATTTGGTACCTGATACCACATCATCTGCCAAAATGATCAAAGTACTTTCATGCTCAGAGCTTAAGGAGGCAATGTTATAAAGACAGTAATGTTGATCAAGGTGATAAGCTATAGAGAAGATAAAGCAATGTCCCAGTTTCCTCAGTAACAAAGAAGTTTGACTTTATGTTCAGAAAGTATTTTTTAGGTTAAAACTACATGAAAGACACAGGAGGTGGTCTCTTTTCATGTTGTGTTTGCAGCCAAAAATAAACTAGTCTCATCAATGAATACACAGTTTTTTTCGAAGTTTGCCTCAAATTCACACAAAAGGTCATTGCCAAGGTTCTGAGATAGAAACCTTTCTGTGGGACCTATTAAAAAAAAAAATCCTGGGACAGCTTTGGCCTTTCTGTAGCTGTCCACAGCCTAGCACCATCTGTTCTGGTGTGGGTTCCCCAGCAGGCAGTCCACAATAAGGCAAGGGTCACTTTGCTTGTGGTCTTGGGATGGGCAGCTCAACAAGTCTACCCAGCAAGCCCCCAGCTTGGCTGATTCAGGAACCAGTTTTATCTGCCCCCAAGGGTGTCACAGGAATTGATTCCTGCCATTGTAAAGTGCACATCAGGAGTAGAGGTCAATAGGAAAGGGAAATGCTGTGCCAGGCAATTTACAAAAGTTACATCAGTCCTCACAGTAGCACTAACAGGTGGTACAGCACCAATTTTATAGATGGAAACAAAGCTCAGGACCCTGCTCAAAGTCACAGCTGGTACATGGTGTCGCCGTAGATGGAATGCACATCCATCTGCTCCAAATCCGTTCTCTCCAATGCTCGAAACCACCTAGCTCAAGAAGCAGGAGGCTTCAAGTCTTGCCAAGCCACTCCTCACTGATGAGCCTGAGCCAGGCATTTTCCCTCTTTCTCCTCCTGTGTGGAATGAGTTGTGCAGAGTAAGGGCGGCTAACCCAGGGCCCTCAAGGTATGCAGCTCACCTGGGCTAGCCAGCACAGGACGTTTACCTAAACCGCCTGATGAGCTCACGCATGGACTGGCAAGCACAGGCACCTGACAGAATTTGAGTAGTTTGGTATCAACATAGTAAGATCAGTTCACTTGGCATAGATGGGGCTCCAAAATAAAAGGAAAAGGCAAAATAAAAAAAGATTAGAAGAATATTCAAGTCAAAACAACATTTGCCCTGAAACCAAAGCTTCAGTTTCAGCTCCATCACATACTTCAGTTCTGGGACAAACTGTAAGAGAAACTCACATCCTAGTATGATCTAAATTGTCCGTCTTCCAATCATGCCCTTAAAACTTACAATTTTTAGGTAATCAAAAGAATTTTGAAGCTAGGTGTGAAGATTTAAATTCCATTTGATATACCCAGGTCATCAGACAGTGAACATTCACAGAAATTTCTTGTTTTCAAATTTCTTGTTTGCAAGGCCTAGAGCTACCTGACTCCGCAGGCTGAGGAGATTATATTGAGGTGACAGGTGAATAAAGACAACTGGAAACAATTTCTCATGTGTTGTCATGACCGCATCACAATAAACACAGACTAAACAGAACTAGGAACTATTCGACCTCACTTTCTTGAGTTACCCTGGGTTCAAAAGAATCATGGAATTTCAAAAATTGATATCCAAAAGACCCTGAATATTAATGAGTGTGTACCAGACTTTAAATATTTGTAATTACAACAGAAACCTCAGGATGGTTCTAAATTACCAAGCATCAACCCCATCAGCGTGACTAGCTTGAAACAGGAACAGTTGATTATGCTGAAAAAGCAAGCTCCAGGTACCAAGATGATGACATTGTGTCCTAAGAATGTTCTAAGAATGCAGAGACAACCCCAGGAATTCTAGGATCTCCTGAAGAATTATGGCTAAGTGACTGTCAGAGGCTGATTTGCTTCTCAGCATCATCTCCTATATTTGTCACCCTAATCTTGTCTTCCTCTTCATTCACTCCTGTGTGTTGGGTGGAGCTGACTATACCCCAACAACAGTAGTTTATCAAGGGATAGTGGAGAAGTCAAACCCAGCCAATGAGAAGCAATTAGATTCCTGCTGATGTCACTGATTGGAAAGGCAAAAGAGGGCCACCTCTGCCTGACATAAACCGGAGGGCCTTAAAATGAGGCTATGGATATGGCCACAAGGCACCTGAGAATGAAGACAATGTGGAGCTCAGACATGTCCTAATGACATCATTTGAACCCTTGGGTCTATCATTAGTATAACTTGAGTGGTGCAGCCAGTAGCAGACACAGCCTTAAACGAGATACAAAATCCAATGGATGATTTAAACATCATACAAGAGCCAAAGAAACGCGACCCTGAATGTAAGAAACGCGACCCTGAATGTAAGAAACAGTGATTCTCAGACACTGAACATCAGGAAGCACAGGCCAGTGATCCCTAAGAGAAGGAAAGCAAAAGAGTCCTACAATTGCCCTTTCTTCCTGTCAGGATTTTTTTTTTTTTCTAGGCTGCAGCACAAGTAGAGCTGAGGGAGAGGGCTCCCTGAATTGCTGAGACAAAGTTGGGCATTAGGTCAAGGTAGCTAGCAGTCACAGGGCAGAGTAATAGAGCAAAGAGAGCTACACAGGAAGAAAGTTCTAGAGATCTGCAGAGGATCAGATGAATGCTGATCAGGGCAGATGGTGAGGAAATAACCAGAGGCCAGGCAAAGATCCACCTGCAAGGATCACAGGAAGCAGGAACAGCCTTCTTTGCTCAAGTGAGGCCAGGAATAGCATCTGTTCCCTTCAACCAATTACCTCATAATTCATGGAGGATTCGCCAAGTACTCATCAGTGATAGGGAAGATTAGGCCTAGACTAAATGCTGCTCTAGTCCCCCATAACAAACCTTAAAAGCAAAGCCCAAAAGGATCAAACTGTTCCAAGCAACTTAACCACGTGCAAGAAAGCTCAGGAATAGAGGAATACAAAAGGAGACACCCAACAAAGTCAGTTTAGTATCTGCAATCCAATGAAATCTTATCAGATGAGACACAGGGCAAGAAAGAGCATCATGAAGAGAAAACATTTCAACACAAACAGACTGAGAAATGCCACAGATGACAGAATTAATAGACAAAGACATTGAAATAATTTTTTTAAGATTTTATTAATTTGACAGAGAGAGTGATCGCAAGTAGGCAGAGGCAGGCAGAGAGAGAGGGGGAAGTAGGCTCCCCACTGAGTAAAGAGCCCAATGTGGGGCTCGATCCCAGGACCCTGAGATCATGACCTGAGCCAAAGGCAGAGGCTTAACCCACTGAGCCACCCAGGTGCCCCTGAAATAGTTACTATAACTATATTCCATATATTCAAGAAGGTAGGACATTAAGATAAAGGAAATATTTTTAAAGACCCATAAAGGACTCCTAGAAATGATAAACTTCAATGTCAGAGATTTAAAAATTGCTAGATATATCTATAGAATAATATTTATAAACTGAATTTAGGGGTGCCTGGTTGATTAAACACTTGCCTTCGGATCAGGTCATGAACCCAGGGTCTGGGGATGGAGCCCTACATCAGGCTCCCTGCTCGGTGGAAGCCTGCTTCTTCCCTTTCTCACTCCCCCTGCTTGTGGTCCCTCTCTTGCTGTGTCTCTCACTTTGTCAAATGAATAAAATAAAATCATAAATAAATAAAATCTAGAATAGAATAGAATAGAATTTGAACCCTAAGAAGAACTGGGCTTTTCAGATCAGGTTTACTGAACCAGAAGTCACCTTTTTAAAAAAAAAATTTCAGGGACACCTGGGTAGCTCAGTGGTTTGAGCCTCTGCCTTTGGCTCAGGTCATGATCTCAGGGTCCTGGGATCCAGCCCCGTATCGGACTCTCTGCTCAGTGGGGAGCCTGCTTCCCCCTCTCTCTCTGCCCGCCTCTCTGCCTACTTGTGATCTCTGTCAAATAAATAAGTAAAATCTTAAAAAAAAATTTTTTTTTTCAGAGCGAGACTGAGAGAGTGTGTGTGCACAAGTGGGGAGAGAGGCTGAGGGAGGAGAGTTCCAAGGAGACTCCCTGCTGCATGCGGAACCTAATGTGGGCCTCGCTCTCATAACTTTGAGGATTGTGACCTGAGCCAAAATCAAGAATTGGATGCTTAACCAACCGAGCTACCCAGAAACCCCAGAAGTAAACTTTTTGAACAAAAATAGCTCCTACAAATTTTTTATGATCAAAAACGTACATAGGATCAAGACATACCTGGAGCTCTTTTTTTTCTTTTTTCTTTCCAATTACCCATATCAGTATGTTTACTTTTGGGCTTAAGACAGTTTGAGAGCAGTTTCTACTATTTGTGGGGAAAAATAAGTCATGAAATAACTGACAAATTCTGGACAATGTATCAGTCTAACTGGTTTTGAGGAACACATTGTTTCACAGAACTGCTAAAACTGATGCTGATGGGGACACAGATTCAGAATTGAAATGCACCAGGAGAATACAAGCCACAAATTAAGAAGTCCCTGTTCTGTTAGATATCTTTAAAAAAAGAAAGAAAGAAAAGAAAAAATTCTGGTATCTATCTATCTATTTATTTATTTATGAGAGAGAAAGAGATGACGAGCAGATGGAGGGGCAGTGAGAGAGGGAGAAACAAACTCCCCGCTGAGCAGGGAGCCCAGAAGCAGGGCTCGATCGCAGGACTTCAGGATCATGACCTGAGCCCAAGGCAGATGCCTAACCAACCAAGCCATCCAGGCACCCCTAGATATCAGAATTTTCACTGATTTTTATTATTCCACAGTTACTTACACTAAGTCTACAACCATAAACTTTTGTGAGAATAAGACTGACTAAACGGTTTTTGGACTCCTTTTTATTTGTGCTGCTGAAATATGTTTTACATTGTTAATTCTGCGAGCTTTTTTATTTTTATGCAATTCATGCACAAATGAGTTTCTGGTCCAGTATCTTCTAATTTATAAAAAGCTTAGGGGGTGCCTGGGTGGCTCAGTGGGTTGGGCCTCTGCCTTCGGCTCGGGTCATGGTCCCAGGAACCTGGGATCGAGCCCGGCATTGGGCTCTCTGCTTGGTGGGGAGCCTGCTTCTCCCCCTCTCTCTGCCTGCTGCTCTGCTTGTGATCTCTCTGTCAAATAAATAATTTTTAAAAATCTTTAAAAAAAAAAAAAGCTCAGATTATGTAACCTTCAAGTATGCTATCATTAATATTCTAAGATTACAACCAAAGTCACAGAAGAAGGATTTACAAACATCTTTTCCAATTTATAAGTTATTATAATCCAAGAATCAGCAATGATCAATTGTATGGATCATATAAGAGGCAGAGGAGCAAAGAATAGGAAGCGAACAATTTAAACTTCTGGATCCTTCCCAAGATTCTCTATACACATGTAATAAGCGTAAATAACTTTTTTTTTTTTTTTTAAACACATAGAGCATCATACTATATTGTCGCGGCCGGCACAACAAATCGACCAGGAACGTGAGGGTAAGAGGATGAAGAAAAGAACTCAAGAAGCAGAGAGATGGGGGCAGGAGGAGCACTGAGGAGGATGTCCAACAGTGCTAAGTTTATTCAAAGCATTAAGGCCATATATATAGTGATATTACAATAGGAGAAGCAATACACCTGTGTCTAGTTAAACAACCACGAGTTCCCATAATAAGTTTCACACTTAACTATAAGCAGACCTCGTGACAAACGGCTGATGCCAGTACAATTGTTCTGTATTGATACAGCAAACCTGAAAGTAATTTATGGGCTGTACTAGGGCAGCAAGGACCAGCCATGAACTTATGACCCCAACTGAATTGTTCTCATTTGTTTAGCAAGCCTGTGGGAAGTCACGTAGGCGAGTGCGCAACACATAGGACAGACCCTTTCTCAGTGCTACTCGACTTTATCGACCTAAGGCTTTTGTTCAGCTATTCAGCCTTTAAAGGAAGCACAAGTCAGGGCCTGGTTTGGTCCTCGTCTCAAGCCTTACCGTGGCCTCTCACACTATATGTAGTGCTCTACAGCTTGTTGTTAATTCAACAATATATGACAAGAACTTTGTTAGGTGCTCTAAATGTTAGCTCATTTAATCCTAATAAAAAAAAAAAACTTAAGAAAATAGGTAATACAAACCCTGCCTTACAGATAAGGAACTACAAGGTAAGAGTTCAGTTACTATCCAAGATCATTCAGCGAGTAAGTAGTGGAATTTGAACTGGCCAGATCTGAGTCTAGAACCTTTTCCATTTGACATGAGTAATTAGAGGATAATAGGAGTATTAGGATATTAGGAATTAAAAGATAGAAAAGATACTTAGATACTCTGGGGATGCCAAAGTTAGAAACAAAAACACTTAAAACTTGCATCATTTCCCAAAAGACTGGTATCCAGGCCGCTTCTAACCAGTGTATAGAAGGTATGCCATTTTCAGAAATAAAGTTTTTAAGTCATAATTCAAGGTGGTAGTTTTTAAGAAAGCCTCTCAGAAGTAAACCCAGCCTCTCACTGGGTTCAGTTAGACCCAGTACAGACAACCCTCAGCAAATGACTGGTCCTCCACTCTATCCCCCTGCTCCAGATAACACATTCTGTCCTTGAAAGAAAAACCCATTTCCAGTATCTTTCCTAAATGTCAGTGTTTGGGGGTTAGGGTATCACCTGAAAATATGCCCTCATTATATAAATTTGAATACATCCATACCATGGAACCCCAGGAAGCTACAAAAAGTCATGAGGAAACTCTTAATGTACTATTATAGGATGGTCTACAAGACTACAGATATATTGTTAAATTAGAAACAACAACAAAAAGCTGTAAAATACTACATATAGTACGGTGACCTATGTGTAAAAAAAGAAAAAAAAGTTATTTAGTTTTACTAGGTGTGTATAGAGAATCTCAGGAAGGATACACAATAAACGGGCAATTGTTTGCTTCCTGGAAAGGGAACTAGGTGTCTGGGGTAAGGGATGGGAGGGAGACAGTGGGGCTTTCACTGTAGACCCTTTCTATGCTTAGGACCGAGTTCCAGGTGTATATTATCTACTTCAGTAAAAGTGAGAGAGGGAAGATATGAAGAATTTGAGAGGCAGGGTGAGTGGTCATGGGGGGTAGGAGGGGGGGAAATGAAACAAGACGGGATCGGGAGGGAGACAAACCATAAAAGACTCTTAATCTCACAAAACAAACTGACGGTTGCTGGGGCGGGGTAAGGGGGTAGGGAGAGGGTGGCTGGGTTATGGACATTGGGAACAGTATGTGCTATGGTGAGTGCTATGAAATGTGATGATTCACAGACCTGTACCCCCTGGGGCAAAGAATACATTATACGTTAATAAAAAAAATAATAAAAAATAAAAGTGAGAGGGGGCAAAGACCTCTTTTGGTATATACAAGGAGACAATAGGTAGTTTTAGCTCACAAACTCTAATCACAAGTCTGATGGAGTCTTCCAATTTCCTATTTTACTCTCTCCCTCTCTAGCCTGGGACACTGTTGGCTACCCCCCTCTTGAGATTCTCTTTTGTTAGCCTCTTTGTCTTAAAGTACCAATTGGAGTCATTCCTGAGAGTCACACACCCTGGTTAAACATCAAGGTAAGAGGGGTGCCTGCGTGGCTCAGTCAGTTGAGTGTCCAAATTGGTTTCCACTCAGGGTTGTGGGATCGGCCCCACATTGGGCTCCATGCTCAGGGGGGAGTCTGCTTGAGATTCTTCCTCTCCCTGTGCCCCACTGTCCCCCAAAATAAATATTTTTTAAAAATCAAGTTAAGAAAGTGTCACTGAATTTGTCATAGAATACTTTGTACAAGTGCCGCTCACTTCCATCTCTCTTGACAGGAGTGAAAAATTAAAAACAGCTATTTGATACTACAAGGGTTGTTGCTAATGTCTCTATTAAAAATATTAATCCCCAGGGCATCTGGGTGGCTCAGTGGGTTAAAGCCTCTGCCTTCAGCCCAGGTCATGATCTCAGGGTCCTGGGATCAAGCCCCGCATCGGGCTCTCTGCTCGGCGGGGAGCCTGCTTCCCTTCCTCTCTCTCTGCCTGCCTCTCTCCTACTTGTGATCTCTGTCTGTCAAATAAATAAATAAAATCTTTTTAAAAATATTAATCCCCAACAGAGCATCTGGAGCCAGACAGCCTGAATTCAACCACAGCCTTAACGCTCAGTGACTGTGTGGCCCTAGGCAGGCTATTTAATTTCTATAAACTTCGATCTCCTCATCACAACTTCATAAAGTCGCTGTGCAGATTCAGTGACATCACCCATGCAAGTCTAGGGTCTGAAGCTCAGGACATGTCAGCTACAAGTAGGGGCCGCACTCTAAGTTCCAAAGAGCAGGACAGTCTGTTCCCTTCAGGGGGCTGCTAACTCGCCCACACAGAGACCTTTCCAGTCACAAGGTGTGGTGGGCTGTCTTAGAGTGGTTCTCACAGGCCACAACCCAGGAGCCGCCCCTCAGCGCTGCCATCTTTGTGTGCTGTGTGGCCCCCTGAGAGACGTCCCAAGACCTTTCTGAAGACTGGTGTCGCTTATTCAAAAGGCTGCTACAGCCATCGCACAATCTTCGGGGCATGGGCGTCCAATTCTGTACACAGCAAGGCAAGAATCTGTACCCATTCTGCACCTTTCCCAGCTGCTCAACATTGGGATCAAAGGCGCAGCCCCCTAGTGTGTACAAAATCATATTCCCCCAGTTAAGGAGGCAAGTCTCCCTCACCAGCCTCTGTGTAGGCAGCAGTTCAAACAACTCCTCTCAGAACACCACAAAATGTCCCCACTTGTCTCCAAGCTGTTGTAACAGGAAGGGAAGGAAATAAGTCAACCAATCTCCTCATTCCTCAGGAGCCATCTGTGATTTGCTTTGTGTCCCTCCTGGCACCGCATCCTATGGGACCAGCCTGTGTGGTCTGCCTGTGGAACGCATGCCAGCTGTCACCTCTCCCCTGAATGCTCAGGTGGACAAATCCACCAGTGTCTACACCCCGTGTATCTGCCTTGGCATGGACTCTGAATCCTGACACGACATCAAGAGCCTGCCCCCGCATCTCACTAAAGACAAGGATTCGGCTTTATGAGCGCTGGCATTCAGGCTCCCTGAATCCAGAGAAATGTTGGACTGTGGCAGCCCTCATGCTGACCTGAGGGCAGAGCCAGCTCCAGAGACAAGGCTTTGGCTCCAGGACTCATGATGCTCAGGTTTGTAATGAACTGCTCGTGTTTGGGAGGAAAGCAATCCAACGGTGAGAGTGGAGGAGATCACTTTGAATCTGAAGCTCTCATGCACTCTCATTAAGGAGCCAGAGCAGTGGGTCGTGAGACTTCACACTAGGTCCCTATGTCTGCATGTCCAGACTGCATGTCCTATTTTCAAATATTGTACAGAAATCATTTCATTTTAAGGGAAAGAGAAAGAAAGTATGGTAGTAAGTAGTTAAGTGGTATGGTAGTAAGTAGTAAGAGCACATCAGGGTTTAGGACCCCTTGCCCTATTATTCTCTTCAATAACACCTCTGAAACTGTAAGATTAAAGCCACTCAGAATTGAAGGGGGATCCTAAGAGACTCAGCTGAACTGCTCCAATCCCCTCCGTGACCCCTCCACCAAGCTGGCCCCCACCCAGGCCAGCAGCCCTCCAGGCACGGGCCTGTGCTTTCTTCCCAAGACGGAGGCAACATGCAGCATCCTCACAGCAGAACCAAACCACAAGAAAGTTCCAGAACACCACCTTCATGTAAGCATGGGCATGACAAACTGCTAACCATACAGATCACAAGCTGGCTTAAAGCAAATGCTTATCAACCAGCCATCAGAGAGCAGGTAATTCTACAAGTTCCCATGTGTCTCTAAAAGAAGTCTCCTTGCAGGGAGAAGGCTCATGAAGGCTCCTCAAGTCTTCCTGGTCATAAAGGGACTATGAACCATGACACAGGATTTATGAGTTCCACTTGCTGGAAATCATCTTCTCTGTGGGGCAGCACAGGTGTTCATGAGGACTAGAATACACAAACAGAATTATAGGAAGTAGGTCTGCTGGCATCCTCCCCAATGAAAGGCATCTGCCACCATGAGCAGAAAACATGAGGCTCCGTCATCGCAGGAAGACTCAGGCGTCAGATCGCAGCCGGCCTTCCTTTTGCTCATCTCCTGATTTCTCTGGTGCCCCATGGACCCAGAGAGCCAGGACCCTGGTCATCAACACAACTGAGCCCAAGTGAGACTCAGCATCTCCCTCACATTGTTTCAGGGGAGAGGTTTGGTTGTGTACAAAGGAGACCAGAAGGAGGAAAATCCAAATGTCCTGCAGAAGTTCTGCCTGTTCTTACCAACAAGGTCTAAGGCTAATTTCTTCTTAAGAAGCTGCTGCCTCTTTTTAACAGTTGCTGAAGTTATAAAAGCTTGACACAAACTACCTAAACATCCTTGAAAATACCAAGTATGGTGAGCAACCAGCCAGAATGCCCATTACTTCAAAGAACTGATTACACAGGTGTGCGTATGCATATGTGTGTGTAATGTATATCGTGTGTGGAGATATTCTGGGGGTTATATGTACATACTTACTGCATATACTATTTATGTATTTATTATATATATATCATATATATTTCTATTTTTATACACACGTGCGCACACACACACAAGATAGTATAGTGGGAGGTTTAATTTTGTGTCAGCTTAACAGTACCACTGGGTTTTCAGGCAAAACATCCCTGGGTGTGTTTTTGACGGTGTTTCCTGAAGAGATCAGCATTTGAGTCTGTGGACTCAGTAGAGCAGACTGCCCTTCCCCTTGTGAGTCGGCATCACCTAATTCATGGAGGACATGGATAGAACAAAGGGTGGAGAGAGGAAGAGTTTGACCTCTTTCTACCTGCCTGCCTTCTTGCACTGGGACACTGGTCTTCTGCTGCCCTTGGACTGAGACTTACACCATCAGTTCCCCTGGCTTGCGGGGCTTCAGACCCAGGCTAGAATTCCACCCCAGGCTTTCCAGGAGCTCCAGTTTGCAGACAACAGACTCTAGAACTTCCCAGCCCCCTTAATCACGGGAGTGGAGTCCTCATAACAAAGCTCTCATTATACCTGTTTTCGTATGTGCATATATACACATTCATGCTGGAATATATCACATATAGATATACATATAAGGATATAGATTTACGTATGTATGTATTCCTACTGACTTTGTTCCTGTTTCTCTGGAGAACTCCAATACCGAGAGACCAGATAAGTTGGATGGCTGGATGGGTAGATTAGATTAGATTGACAAAATCAGAAAGCAATTTTAAAGTAGTCCTGGGCAGCAATAAAAATGATTGTAACCACCAGTGCCTGAGCTTCTTCCTGTGCTGGAAAAGGGCCAAGAACTTCATATATGCATCCTGGGGCTGCCCCCAGGAGGGGAGAGGACTGAAAGGCCCTGGTTGTGGGTTTAAGGCATGACCATCCTTCAAGAGTTCTGCTGGGTCCATGACACAGAGAGAAGAGCTGTGTTCTATATCAAATACCTTCTCAGTTTTCTCTGAGCCACATGACGGAGAGAATCCCTGTCCATTGATTGTATTGAATGCAGGTAATAGACAAGGAGGAGAGCCAGGAGAAGCCCCTGGAGGAAGTAAAGGGGGAAGAAATAGAGTGAAACCAGCCCTTTGCAGACAGTCTAGAAGTCCAGGAAAGGGAAGATTCTGGGGTAAAAACAAAATGGGCAACCAAAGTCAACCCATGCTGCTGGAAGTACCCCATTCCAAGGAGGTGACAAGTGGGCAATGAAAGGGGCTACCATGGTAGATTCTGCTGGTCTCCCAATAAGAACTAGAAATAAGGGGGAAAGAGGGAGTTCCCTTCCTGTTGGAGAGAAAGTTCAGTAGAAAGAGAGCCAAGTGGCTGGAAGAAATATCTATTGTGTCTCAAGAACTACGGATTCACAGGAATTCACTTCGACAAGGTGGATAACCAGGCTCTTCCAGGGGACACCAAAATGGCCCCAAGAACAGGGAGATGTGAGAGTCTACCCAGCTGACATCAGAGGCATTAAGCATCACATGTGTATTTGCACTGTGCCGACAAAGCCTAGAACATCCCGGATACAATACTCCCTCTTCTCTAGCCTTGTCACAGCTCCATAAGATAGGTATTCATATACCATTTTATAGGTAAGGCAATTGAGGCATAGAAAGAGGTTTTCTGGGGACACCCAGCTGGCTCAGTTGGTGGAGCATACAACTCTTGGTCTTGGGGTTGTGAGTCTTAACCCACTGGTGAGTATAGAGATTACTTAGAAATAAAATCTTAGAACACACACACAAAGAAAGAAAGAAGTTACCTATCACAGGTGTAGAAAGGCAAGTCACAGTGCTGGGAGTAGAAGCCAGGACTGTGGTTCCCAAGACTGTGCTCTCACCGGACTTTGCCGCCCCATCCCCTTGGCAGCATTTGGATTATCTGAACATAGCCCCAGAGATGTGTAAGAGAGACAGGGATGTGTTCGTATGAATTTTGTCGGTTTATTTATAAACCTCTGGATAGGGTCTGACATCTTGGCCATCCTTGATCTTTTGCATGTGATGTATATCACCCCACCCAGGGGGATTGGACTATGGTTAGTTGCCTTCTTGTAATAGTGAAACTGCTCTAGCAAGAGCTTTGAGTACCTACCCCTTGCTTGGCCCTTTCTGAGGAGAACTGCCTTATTTACTGACCCCGCTGCCCTAAGCACATTCTGTAGCATGTAACCTACCAACAGAGCTACTGGTGACCAGATTGTCACCTCAACCTATAAGCTGTTGTAAGGCAATCTTAGCCTGAGAGGGGAATCCCACATTGGGTGGTGGCTAAACCCAAAGATTTTCTCTCTCAAGGAGTTTTCGGGAAGAAGGAGCAGTTAGGACCAGCTTCCTAGGCAGAATGACATGCAGAGACTATTAGAACAAAGGGAACTCAGCCTGGCTGAGGTGGGTGATGGTAGAGAACTAGGGCTGGTTTTGTGAAGTCCTGATCCCAAAGGGAGAAGACTATACCACTGCAGTCACAATGGGTCCTCATTGACCTTTTGGGGACTGAACTCTTTCCCCAGCTCATGAAGCCTGGCCACAGGTATTCCTGGGTTCCCATGAGCCTGGCACCTGGGTCTGTGTGAGTCCGTGCAGTGAAGCCACCCAATCTTGGAGTTAGGCTGAGTGAGTCTCTGATCACACAGCTAGTAACCACCAAAAGAACTATACTGTTACACTACGTACCAACCAAAGTCAGTTTCTAGTTCAATGAAAATATTTGAGGAATGATTACTTCTTCCAATACAACATCAAGATTTAGCAAAGGCAGAGCAGGAAGCAAACAAGCTGAGACACTGTGCCTTATGGGGAATATGTCTGGCTTGGCTTTTCCATGCTGTTACTGCCTTGGTACTCTTCCTGGTCCTCATCCCAAATCACACAAGCACTTCTATGTAGTCTCAGTATCTCCACCAACTTATCCGCACTCATGATCTTATTTCCTTTCTCACAATGAGATCTGATACTCTTGGAGTTGAGAGACAAAAAGCACTGATTTTAAAAAGGGAGAAAAAAAGAAAAAAAAAAACTACTGTTACATTGATTGAAGCCTGCCACTGCCATCTCTTTCTTACAAATATTACCATGTCTTCATTGGCTTTTATCTACTTCCCTTGGCCAATCTACAACCAAACCAAAGCAACAGTGGTCTGGCCTCCTTTCCAGGCATTGCAGAACATCCCATGCTAGCCAAAGTTTGCCACTGGAGTTTTTACTCTCTTCTGCATTTAACAAATGTGACCGCTCTCCCACTCTAAGGCACACTGCTGGTCTTAATCAAAAATCCTTTCGTGTTTTTCTCATGCCTGGGACTTTGGATGGCTATGGGGCTAGGAAAATTTCAGTGACCCCTTAGCCTGGACTCTGATTTGTTGTTCTTATTAGGAAGGCCTGAAAATATTTAACACTTAATTTTGAAGAAAATATTTCTTCAGGTATGAAAAATGTGTGTTAGTTCAGGCCTGTTAGTGCATTATTTATAAGAGTGTCTTTCCACCATACCAGATCTTCGCGATGCCTGTTACACATCTAAGTGATAGAGGTTTACAATATGTAAACTGACCTACTCACTAAGCCAGAAGGTATTATCCGGTACAGAATCAGAGTTTTATTCATCTCAGTCTGTACCCCCCAACTAGTAAGAGGCCTGATACTTGAAAAAGGCTCAGAAATCATGGGTTGATGGAGAATGGGAAGGGGTGAGAGGGCAGCACACATGAATAAATTTTAGGACCACACATCAAAATTGTATGTTTGATATTATAAAATCTCCTGAGCCTACCCATTACCAAGAAGAAGCACACACAAGTTGTCCTCACTTTTCCTGACCACCACATTTTTTTCTCAGGTCAAATTATCCTTTGAACATGTACATTCTGTCATACATTAAAAAAAAAAAAGATGAAATCATCAAAGTCCTCAGCCCATCTTCACGTAGGACTAGAACTGACCTGTTTGTGTCTATAACAATGTGGTTATTCTCTTCGGGTTTTTAAGGAAATGTTTGGAGATGTCGCTGGACAGTGTGGTCTTACTGCATGTCCTCTTAGATGTCCCCCCACTGAGAGTCATTCCAGAACAGAGCTACTGTGGCTATAATAAGTATACAAATTACTTTTAAGCTAAAATTTAAATGTTAAATTATGTAGCTAAAGCTTCTATTTAAAAAAGTGGCTCTTACTAGCCAAACAAGGTCTATTTTAAGAATTGGCAACATCATTATCTGTTTTCCAATGTGGTTGAAATTGTACATACTGCACTTTCAACTACTTCACTGAAGTTCAAAATCAACATTGTTAACATGCAAAATAAAAACTAATTTTTGCTGAGAAGATTTCCACAGAAGTCAGGTACCTATGAACTGGATTTCCAGCAGGAATGACCTTGATGAGGTAACGATAATTTTATCCCTGAGGGCCAACAGGAGGGTGACATGATATAGGTAAAGTCATCTCTAAGTTGGCAGAAGGTCAATATAATTTATACTGAAAAGGATTCTAATTTCTCACAAGCAAAGGACAAATCCATCACCCTCATGGAGTTTATATTCTAGAGAGAGGACACAACATAAATAACTACTTTGATAAATGACCTATTATGTTAAAAGATCATAAATTCTACTGGAGAAAGAAAAAGTACTACAAGGTCAGGGATGGGAAGTAGGTTTGGGAAAAGTAGTGTTCAATCGTTCAGGGCTGGCTTTGTTGAAAAGGTCAGAGTTGAGCAAAGACTTGAAGGAGATGAAGCTTTGTGATCTCTTCATACAAGAGTGTTGCCAACATGACTCAGCATTCAGGATCAAGTGGCCCTCCAGGATTCCAATACAGACATGGGGGCTAAGGACAACAAACGTAGCATTTCTCTGCTCTTCTTCAGGATGAGCTGCTGGTGCTGGTTCCACACCAGCTCTTTAGCAATGTTCACAACCAGGCCCATCAGTGCTAGCGAGCTGCGATGCAAGCATGTGTTCCGATGACAAAGGCCCTTCTTTTTCCTCTGACCCAGCCTGCATCTTTAGTATTTTGGGATTCCCCAGCATCATCCTCCACAGGCAATTATAAGGAAAGCTTTATACTAGGGTCAGTTTTATTATATGAATTCCTATATCCATATTTGAGATATGGTAATGGAGGTAAAAACTGGAATCAGTCTTACTTCCATATTCACCAAGCTCAACTTTGATCTGAGAATTCTATTGCTGAACAGACTTAAACCATCCCCACAATTGATAATGGTAAGTAGATCAAGTGATCACCCAGCACTATAGGTCTTAGTCAGTTTAGGCTGCTATAAGAAATTACCACAGGCTGGGTAGCTTGAACAACAAACATTTATTTCTCCCAACTTCTAGAGGCTGGGAAATCTGAGATCAAAGTGCCAGCAGATTCAGTGACTGATGAGGGCCACTTTCAGGTTTGCAAATGGCCATCTTCTTGTCATATCCAAACATAGTGGAGAGAGCAGAGGGAGGAAACAAGTTCTCTCTTGTCTCTTCTTACAAGAATACTAATCCCATTCATGAAGGCCCCACCCTTATGACCTAATTACCTCCTACAGACCCTACTACCTAATACAACTATATAGGGATTTAGGATTTCAACATAAGAATTTGGGGTTGGGGGATATAAACATTCATCCCATAAAACTACTTAAAAATCATTTTTTAAAGTATCTATTTATTTGAGAGAGAGAGAAAACACAAGCAGGGGGAATGGCAGAGGGAGAGGTAGGCTCCCTGCTGAGCAGGGAGCCCAACGTGGAGCTCGATCCCAGGACCCCAGAATCATGACCTGAGCCCAAGGCAGATGCTTAACTGAGCCACACAAGTGCCCCCTAAAAAAAAAAAAAAAATCATTCTTCACAATACTATAAATTTAGATCAACTTCAAGTCTATAAATGTCTATGTACTTTGGATTTCATTATACTACACATCATTCAGATGTTGCTTGCACTTTCAAATTTTAATTAACAGTCTCTAAACTTCTCATTTCTCTTTGGGTATCCATCAGGGCTGCCACATATCTGGTTAACCTCAACCCAAACCCCAGTGCCATGGGCTGAAGGAGTCAAACGCCTTCCACATTTCTCTAGGTATTCTTGTAATTTACTTCTTCTGATTTCACATCCCCTTGTCTTCTCTGGTTGCCCTCTCCTACCCATGTGCATTCAGAGCCCAGCCCCTACACTGCGTGTATGTGGTAAAATATACTATTTTGAAGTGCACCATCGAGTGGCACTAAGCATATTCACAATGTTGTACAACTGTCATCACTATCTGGCTCTGGTTTTCATCACTGCAAACAGAGCCCTCGTAACCAGGAAGCACTCACTCTGCACTACATGCCTTATACACTAGAACCTCTGCTTTCTGTCTCTATGGATTTGCCTATTCAGATATTTCACGTAAGTGGAGTGATATAGTATGTGGCCTTCTGTGCCTGGCCCCTTTCACTTAGCAGTGTTTGCATGGTTTGTCCATGTTGGAGCCTGCCTCAGTACTCCACTCTTTACAATGGCTGAGTAATACTCCACTGTATGGATGTACCACATTCTATTCATGTGTTCATTCACTGACGCACCCTTGGACTATTTCCACCTTTGGCTACTATGTATGGCGCTGCTATGAACATTCATGTACAAGTTTTTTTGTTTTCGATTCTTACTTTTTTTTTTTTTTTTTAAGCCACTCACTACAAGTGTGACAGGAACCTGGTAGGTTTACTAATAATGTGGGAGATGGTGAAGCGGAGTCAAGAGGAGTCACATTACAAAGCGAGCTGCTTTCCCTCAGCTCTCTGGCTCCAGATCCTGGGTCTCCTGCAGGCGCCAGAGACAAACCTCCCATCTTTTCACTATTTGTTCTCTTCCCAGTGAGGTCCCTTGAGGTCTCTTTTTCACCCCAAGAAAATTTGTCAAGGAAATTCTTCTGAACAAAACAACCCTCTTGCTGAAAGGAATTCTGCTAAATATAATTTTCTTCATCTTGTTACATAAGGACCTACACATAGGGAAATAAGCTGATAAACCCTAGAAGCCAGCAAGCACACCCCATCATGGGTTTCCTGTGAGGAGGGAAAAGACACTGGCAGCACAGGTAACTTCTGCCCTTCAGGTTACCTGTTAGTTAACTGTGGGCTAATGGGCAATAAAATAGGGATTGATTGATTTATTATAAATCAAGAAATCAAGAAAATTATCTCTGTGGAATAGGACATAAGAAGAAAGTAAGAGTACGAAACTCTCAAACAAATCAAAGCAGTGGGATTGTCTAGCTGTTTGATTGAGGCCCCAAGCCCCAACATATTTCACAGCATATGTGCCACCCCTGTTTCTCCCTCCAGAATACCAAGATATAAGACAAGATCACCAGAAAATGTACAATCTAGCTAAAATCAAAATGAAGAATTACTCAGCCTGACGCGACTACTGGAAATGTCCCAACAATTGTACATTAAATAACAACATGAACAGTAGCTGCACTAGCAATAAAGAGAACAGAACAACTTTTCTGTTTAGTTACAAAAAACCTGTTGATGCTTACTATATGCCGGATACTGTATGAAGCACTAGAGAGTCACACCTGGCCCATCCCTCAAAGGATTCCCATTGAATAGAGAGAGAAAGCCATCTAGACAAACAACTTTAAGATTATGGCATCCTAGACTGAACAGAGGTTAATGGAAAAAGAGAGAAGCAGAGGGATGATGGAAGAACAGGCCCTTAGCGCCACACGAGGGAACTGGTGATTATACATAAGCCTTTTTTTTTTTTTTTTTTTTTTTGACAGAGCGAGAGAGATCACAAGTAGGCAGAGAGGCAGGTAGAGAGAGAGAGAGGAGAAAGCAGGCTCCCTGCTGAGCAGAGAGCCCGATTTGGGGCTTGATCCCAGGACCCTGAGACCATGACCTGAGCTGAAGACAGAGGCTTAACCCACTGAGCCACCCAGGCACCCCTACATAAGCCTTTTTAAATTCATCTTCTCCATCTCTTCCGTTGCGGTCTTATTTCAAGCCCTTGTGATTCTCATCTCGTCTCCTGAATGTATTTGCTAACTGCTCTTCCGGAGTCATGGGATCTCTTCCCTACCGTCTGCGCTCTACTCTAACCATGCTTACTCACACAAAATTTAAAACTGGCAATAATGACCATTCCCTGAGCATTTTCTATGGTCGGGTATTGTTAACCATTTTACATTATTTCATTCAATCCTTCCCTTACAAATGAGGAAAGTGAAGGACAGAGTTTAATAATTTGCTCAAGATCACCTAGCTAATAAAATTAACAAGCTAAGTGGTAGAGCTGGGATTCAAAACCAGTTCTGTCTGAATGCTTTTGCTTGCTCTAAACTCTGCCATATATTGCCTCGTTTATCAGCCAAAAATTCTTATTATGTAAACTGGTTTAAACAGAAAAGTGGTTTATTAAAAAAAATTGTATAGTTATAATTCCACTTAAGAGACAGAATACAAGATACCCTAACCATATGAAAACTGAGTAATTAAGTATAAAAAATTTTAACTTTTGTTGAGATGATCAGGTCACAAAGGTCTCCTAAAAGCTGCAGGTAGAGAACACACATTGCAACAAAACAAAACAAAACAAAACAAAATTTAAAAAAAACCTTTGAGAATCTAGGACCACTTACTACACATAAGGTACTAGCCAACAACTACCAGAAGAATTTCAACAACAGATAACCACACAAACAACAAAACTCAAGTCCATCTAAACTGCTGATTAGATTAACTCAACTCCCCACAGTCATGAACTGATAGAATAAAAAGTGTGCCTATTTTTTATTTCTCTCATTATCTACTATTCTAGACACAGTGTCCAGCATTCAATGAAAAGTTACAAATGTAGGTATACCTCAGATACTGTAGGTTCAGTTCCAGACCACTGCAAGTAACGGCATATCGCAATAAAGTGAGTCAAAAGATGTTTTTGGTTTCCCAGTGCATACAAAGTTATGGTTATACAATACTATAGTCTGTATAGTGTGCAATAGCATGATGTCTAAAACACTGTACCTTCATTTCAAAAATTTCATTGCTAAAAAACTTTACTGCTAAGAAGAACGCTAACCATCATATGAGCTTTCAGCAAGTTGTAATCTTCTCACTGGTGAAGGGTCTTGACTCAATAGTAATGGTTGCTGATGAATCAGAGTGGTGAATGCTGAAGGTTGGTGTGGCTGTGGCAATTTATTAAAATAAAACAATGAAATTACTCCTTTCAGAGGTGATTTCTCTTGAGCATATGATGGTTTAATAGCATTTTATCCACTGTAGAACTTCTTTCAAAATTGGAGTCAATCCCCTCAAACTCTACCACAAACTTTATCAAGTTTATGTGATATTATCTTTTTTTTTGGTCATTTCAAGGATATTTATAACATCTTCACCAGGAGTAGATTTCTATTTCAATAAACTACTTTCTTTGCTCATCAGTAAGAAGAAACCCTTCATCTGTTCAAGTTTTATTATGAGATTACAACAATTCAGTCTCATCTTCAGGCTCTGCTTCTATTTCTAGCTCTCTTGTTATTTCCACCATATTTGCAGTTACTTCCTCCACTGAAGTCTTAAGTCCCTCAAAGTCATCCATGAGGGTTGAAATCAATTTCTTCTAAACTCCTGTTAATGTTAATATTTTGTCCTCCTTTCTAAAAGGATGGCAATTTAGTTTTCATGGATCCATCAGAGGAATCACAGTCTATGGCAGCTATCACTTTACAAAACTTTTTTTTTTTAAATAATAAGACTTGAAAGTTAAAATTACTCCTTGATCCATGGGCTACATAATGCATGTGTTAGCAGGCATGGAAATTAATCTTACTGTACATCTCCATTGGAGTTCTTGGGTGACCTGATGTATTGTCAATGAGAAGCAATATTTTTTTTTTTTTGAGCAGTAAGTCTCAACAGGAGGCTTTGAATACTCATTAAACCATGTTGTAAAAAAATGTGTTAACATCCAGGCTTTGTTGTTTTTATAGAGCACAGGTAATATAGACTTAGCATGATTCTTGAAAGCCCTAGGATTTTTGGAATAAATGAACAATGCCTTCAACTTAGAGTAACTAGCTGCATTAGACCCTAACAAGTGAGTCAGCCTATTCTTTAAAGCTTATTTAAAGAAATGATAGTGGAAACTTTTCCTAGCCTGGAGACATCTATGTTCAGGAATCACAGAGAGTTCCAAACAAGATGAACCCAAGGAAACCCACACATGACACATATTACAATATCAAGAATTAAAGATAAAGAGAGAATGTTTAAAGCAACAAAGAGAAGCAGTTAGTTACATATAAGGGAAACCCCATAAGACTACCAGATTATTTTTCAGCAAAAACTTTGAATATTATCAAACTACTCCCTAATGTCCTGCAAAGTGTTAAAAGGGGGGAAAAAAATCTATAACCAAGAATATTCTAATCAGCAAGGTTATAATTAAGAATTGAAGGAGAGAAAAACAGTGTCCCAGACAAACAAAAGTTAAGTTTGTCACCACTGGCCTTACAATAAATGTTGAAGAAACTTCCTTAAGGTAGAAAATAAAAGATAATAATTAAAAGTAAGAAAATCATGAAAAGAAAGGAGATTCACAAAATAAAAATATGTAAAAGAGGCAACATTACACATTAGGAAATGGATACAGGGAGTAAAAATGAAGTTCTTTTAGAAAGTGTTCAACTTAAGTGACCATCAACTTAATATACACTGCTATATACTTAGGATGTTATTATATATGAACCTCTTGGAACCACAAACCAAAAATCTGTAATAGATACACAAAAAATAATTAGAAAACAAGCACAATACTAAAGAAAATCATCAATTACAAGGAAAGAGGTCAAAAGAAAGCAATAGAGACCTATAAAAGCCACCTGAAAATAATTAACAAAATGGAAAAAAATCATTTATCACTTTAAATTTAAAGGGTCTAAATACGAGGCACCTGGGTGGCTCAGTGGGTTAAAGCCTCTGCCTTTGGCTCAGGTCATGATCCCAGGGTCCTGGGATTGAGCCCCACATTGGGCGCTCTGCTCAGAGGGGAGCCTGCTTCACCCTCTCTCTCTGCCTGCCTCTCTATCTACTTGTGATCTGTGTCTGTCAAATAAATAAATAAAATCTTTAAAAAAAATAAAAAATAAAGGGTCTAAATATTCCTATTAAAAGACAGAGTGACAGAATGAATAAAAAATAAAAATAAACCAAGACCCATGTAATATACTATCTACAAGAGACTAACTTCAGACCCAAAGATACATAAGAATTGCAAGTGAAAGGATAAAAAAAGATATTCCATGCAAATGAAAGTGGAAAAAAAGTCAGTGTGTCAATACTTATATCAGACAAAATAAAGTTTAAAACAAAGACTAACAAGAGACAAAGCACAATGCATAATAATGAAGGGAATCAATCAGACAAAAGAATTTAACAATTATAAATATTTATGCACTCTACATTGGAGCACCTAAATACATAAAGCAAATCTTCACTGATATAACAGGAGAATTTGACAATAATATAATGATAGTAGGGGACGTTAACACTCCACTACATCAACAGATAGATCATCCAAGCTGACAATTAGGAAACAGTGGCTGTGAATGACACATTAGCTCAGGTGGACTTAACAGATATATACAGAACATTCCATCCAACAACAATAGACTACACATTCTTTTGAAGTGCACATGGAACATTCTTAAGGATAGATTACATGTTAGGCAACAAAACAAGTCTCAATAAATTTAAGAAGATGGAAATCATATCAAGGATGTTTTCCAACTACAATGGAATGGAACTAAAAATCAGTTACAAAAAAAAAAAAAAAACCTGGAAAAACACAAACACATGAAGGCTAAGCAACAGGCTAGTAAACAAGCAATGGGTCAATGAAAAAAAAAAAAACAAAAAGGATATCCAAAAATACATGAAGGCATATGAAAATGAAAACAACAGTCTACAATCTTCAAGTTACAGTGAATGTCATGAAATTTAGAGAAACACAGGCCTATCTCAAGAAACAAGAAGAATCTCAAACAATCTAATCTTACACCTAAGGGAACTAGAGAAAGAAAAACAAAGCCCAAGTTTAGTGGAAGAAAGGAAATAATACAGATCAAAGGGGAAATAAATGAAATACACACACACACACACACACACACACACAAACATACACTACAATAGAAAGAGCAATGAAACCAGAAGCTGGTTTTTTAGAAAAAAAAATATTGATAAACCCTTAGCCAGACTTATTCAGGGAAAAAAAAAAAAGGACCTAAATAAATAATAAAATCAGAAATGAAGGAGAAATATAACCAACACCAAAGAAATATAAAGGGTTATAATAAAACAGTACAAAAAACTACATGCCAATTAATTAGACAACCTAGAAAAATATATAAATGCCTAGAAACATAACTTCCAGAATGAAATCAGGAAGAAGTGGAAAAGCTGAACAGACCAATTAGTAGTAACAAAATTAATTCAGTAATGAAAAACCTATGAAGGGCACCTGGCTGGCTCAGTCTGAAGAGCATGCAACTCTTCATCTCGGGGTCATGAGTTCAAGCTCCATGTTGAGTATAAAGATTTACATACATACATACATACATACATACACACACACACACACACATACACACACCAACTTTAAAAAAAAAAAAAAACGCAACTCCCCCCCTCCCCCGCCCCCCGCCAAAAAACTATAGGACAGGTAGTCACAGATGAATTCTACCAAATAATCAAGAAAGAGTTAATACCTATTCTCCTCAAACTATTCTAAAAAGTAGAAGAGGAAGGAATGCTTCCAAATATATTCTATGAATCCAGCATTATCTTGATACCAAAATCAGACAGACACCAATAAACTAATAAATAAATAAGAAAACTATAGGCAAATATCCCTGATGAACATAGACGAAAACATCCTCAACCAGATATTAGCAAATTAAATTCAATACATTAAAAGGATCAGTGGGGTGCCTGAGTGGCTCAGTTGGTTAAGCATCTAAACCTTGATCTCAGCTCAGGTCTCAATATCAGGGTCATGAATTCAAACTCCACATTGGGATCCACACTCAGCATGGAGCCTACTTAAAAAAAAAATAGCATTACTCACCATAATCAAGTGGGGTTTATTCCAGAAATGTAAGAACTGTTCCATATCCACAAATCAATGAATGTGATACACATTAACAAAACGAAGGATAAAAATCACATGACCACCTCAACAGATACAGAAAAGCATTTGACAAAATTCAACATCTGTTGATAAGTTATGATAAAACCTTCCTACAATATGAGAGACAGAAGAGCCACATATAAAAATTCCATGGGTGGGGTGCCTGGGTGGATCAGTAGGTTAGAGCCTCTACCTTCAGCTCAGGTCATGATCCTGGGACCCTGCATCGAGCCACGCATTGGACTCTCTGCTTAGCGGAAAGCCTGCTTCCTCCTCTCTCTGCCTGCCTGCCTGCCTACTTGTGATCTCTGTCTGTCAAATAAATAAATAGGATCTTAAAAAAAAAAAATTCCATGGGTAACATCATGTTCAATGGTGAAAAACAGAGCTTTTCTTCCAAAATCAGGAAGGCAGGGATGTCTGTTCTCTCCACTTTTGTTCACCATAGTACTGAAAGTCCTAGCCACAGCAATCATACAAGAAATAAGAGGCATCCAAATTGGTTAGGAAGAAGTAAAACTGTCACTATTTGTAGATGACTTGATATCATACAGAGAAAACCCTAAAAAGTCTACCAAAAAGCTATTAGAACTGATAAGTAAATTTAGTTTCAGGACACAAAATTAATACACAGAAATATGTTGTGTTTCCATACACCAGTAACAAAGCAGAAGAGCGTAAGAAAATAATTCCATTTACAATTGCACCGAAAGGAATAAAATACCTAGGAATAAACTTAATCCAAAAGGACAAAAATGTGAACTCTGAAAGCTAAAGAACAGTGATGAGAAAAATTGAATATGACTCAAACACATAAAAAGATAGTCCAGGCTTACGAACTGGAAGAATATTGTTCATACTGCCTAAGGCAATAATGTAAGGATTCAATGTAAACTCTTTCAAAATACCAACATTTTTCACAGAACTAGAACAAATAATACCAAAATTTGTATGGAACCATAAAAGACCTCAAATAGCTAAGGCAATCTTGAAAAAGATAAGATATACTACAAAGTTATGACAACCAAAGCAATACAGTTCAGGGACAAAAACAAACACAGATCAATGGAACAGAATAGAGAACCCAGATAGAGGACCCAGGGATAGAGAACCCACACTTGTATGATCAATTAATCTATGGCAAAGGAGACAAGAATATATAATGGGGGAAGGACAGCCTCTTCAACAAGTGATGCTGGGAAAACTAGATAGCTACATGCAAAAGAATGAAACTGGGTCACTTCCTTACACCATACATAAAAATAAACTCAAAATAATAGATTAAAGACCCAAATTGGAGACCTGAAACCATAAAATTCCTGGAAAAAAGTACAAGCAGTAATTTCTTGGACATTAGCTTTTGCTACATATTTATGGATCTGTCTCCTCAGGCAAAGGAAACAAAGAAAAAAAATAAACTATTGGGAGTATACCAAATTTTAAAAATTTCATCCAAAGAAAACTACCAATAAAATGAAAAAGCAATCTACTGAATGGAGAAGATATTGCAAATGTTATATCCAATAAAGGATTAATATCCAAACTGTATGGAGAACTTACACAACTCAACACCAAGAAGCCCCAAATAATCCACTTAAAAAATGGGCAGAGTATTCATCCTTTCTGATGGAGGCATAATACTCCGTAGTGTATATGGACCACATCTTCCTTATCCATTCATCCGTTGAAGGGCATCTTGGTTCTTTCCACAGTTTGGCGACAGTGGCCATTGCTGCTATAAACAATGGGGTACAGATGGCCCTTCTTTTCACTACATCTGTATCTTTGGGGTAAATACCCAGTAGTGCAATTGCAGGGTCATAGGGAAGCTCTATTTTTTAATTTCTTGAGGAATCTCCACACTGTTCTCCAAAGTGGATGCACCAACTTGCATTCCCACCAACAGTGTAAGAGGGTTCCCCTTTCTCCACATCCTCTCCAACACATGTTGTTTCCTGTCTTGCTACTATTATGCCTCTATCATAAAGGATGAATACCCAACTTTTGTAGCAACATAGATGGGACTGGAAGAGATTATGCTGCATGAAATAAGTCAAGCAGAGAGAGTCAATTATCATATGGTTTCACTTATTTGTGGAGCATAACAAATAGCATGGAGGACAAGGGGAGTTAGAGAGGAGAAGGGAGTTGAGGAAAATTGGAAGGGGAGGTGAACCATGAGAGACTACGGACTCTGAAAAACAATCTGAGGGGTTTGAAGGGGCTGGGGGGTGGGAGGTTGGGGGAACCAGGTGGTGGGTATTGGAGAGGGCACATATTGCATGGAGCCCTGGGTGTGGTACAAAAACAATGAATACTGTTATGCTGAAAATAAATTTAAAAAAAAATTTTTAATGGGCAGAGTATCTTAATAGACATTTTCCAAAGACATACAGATAGCAAACAGATATATGAAAAGTTTCACTTCACTGATGATTAGCCAGGAGCATATAAGCACCGCAATGATACCACTTCACACCTGTCAGAATGGGGAGTATCAAGGAGATAAGTAACAAGTGCTGGTGATGATGTGGAGAAAAAGGAACACTTCTCTTTGTGCTTCGGTTTGGATAATTTCTATTTACCTATTTTCAGGATCACTAAGTCTTTTCTCTGCTGTGTTGAGTCTTCTGGTAAACCGATTGAAGGAGTATTTCATCTCTGATAGGTTTTTACTTCTCGAGTAAAAACAGTGTTGGAGTGTTGGAGGGAATGTAAAGTGGTACAACCACTGTAGTAAACTGCACACAGGTCCCTCGAAACATTAAAAATAGAAATTCCTTATGATCTAGTCATTTCACTACTGGGTATTTATCCAAAGAAAATGAAAACTAATTTGATAAGAACAACAGATGGAGAATTTCAGCAGATAGGTGAAAATTTTAAGTCAAATGGAAATTCGAGAAGTAAAAACCTATCAGAGATGAAATATTCCTTTAATGGGTTTACCAGAAGACTCAACACAGCAGAGAAAAGACTTAGTGATCCTGGAAATAGGTAAATAGAAATTATCCAAACTGAAGTACAAAGAGAAAAAAGAGTGAGGGGTATAAAATGCATTCAAGATATTGTGACATAATTTTAAAAAGAGGTAACTGAAGATACAAAAGGAGAAAAGATAAATATTGGAACAAAATAAATATTTGAAAATAGTTATTCATTTTTCCAAAATTCATGAATCACAAAACCAAAAAGCTCAGGGAATCCAACCAGAACACACACACACACACACACACACACACACACTTAGACACATCAGAGTCGAGATGCTAGAAATCAATATTCAAGAGAAAAGCTAGATAGCAATCAGAGAAGTAAGAATTATCATGTAGTAAGAAAGAAAGAGAGCAAACCTTTTCTCAGAAAAATTGTAAACCTCAAGATCATACAAGTGACATTGTCTTACAGTGCATAAACAATAGTAAACAAAAGGTCAGGTCAGAATTTTATGCACAACGAAACAGCTTTCAAAAATAATGACTAAATAAAAACTTTTTTTAGGCAAAGAGGATGCATTATCAGCTCTGGTGCAGCATGAATGTTAACAGGTAATTCTTGCAGCTGAAAGACTGAAACTAGATTGTAATTTGGAGTCATACAAAGGATTAAAGTGTCCTGAAGATGGTAAAAAGTGGAGATAGATTTTTTTAAGAGTTTTTCTTTAGCATTTTAAAAAGATTATCACTTGTCTAAAGCATAAGTAATAACTAAGTATTGTGAAGTTAATAACAGATATAGAAGAAAAAATAAACCAAAGCACAAAGGATGGGAAAATGTGAACATTTAGTCTAAAAGAAGCTAGAGAGCTTTCTGCCCGTAGACACCGCCGAGTAAGCATCGTTAAAGTCTCCCCTCCCACCGCCGTCATGTCTAAGTCAGAGTCTCCTAAAGAGCCTGAACAGCTGCGGAAGCTCTTCATCGGAGGTCTGAGCTTTGAAACAACCGATGAGAGTCCGAGGAGCCATTTTGAGCAATGGGGAACACTTACGGACTGTGTGGTAATGAGAGACCCAAACACCAAGCGCTCCAGAGGCTTTGGGTTTGTCACATATGCCACTGTGGAGGAGGTGGATGCAGCCATGAATGCAAGGCCACACAAGGTGGATGGAAGAGTTGTGGAACCAAAGAGGGCTGTCTCAAGAGAAGATTCTCAAAGACCTGGTGCCCACTTAACTGTGAAAAAGATTTTTGTTGGTGGCATTAAAGAAGACACTGAGGAACATCATCTAAGAGATTATTTCGAACAGTATGGGAAAATCGAAGTGATTGAGACCATGACTGACCGAGGCAGTGGCAAAAAGAGGGGTTTTGCTTTTGTAACATTTGATGACCATGATTCTGTAGACAAGATTGTCATTCAAAAATACCATACTGATTGGCCACAACTGTGAAGTAAGGAAAGCGCTCTCTAAGCAAGAGATGGCTAGTGCTTCATCCAGCCAAAGAGGTCGAAGTGGTTCTGGAAACTTTGGTGGTGGTCGTGGAGGTGGTTTTGGTGGGAATGACAGCTTTGGTCGCGGAGGAAACTTCAGTGGTCGAGGTGGCTTTGGTGGCAGTCGAGGTGGTGGTGGATATGGTGGCAGTGGGGATGGCTGTAACAGATTTGGTAATGATGGTGGTTATGGAGGAGGCGGCCCTGGTTACTCTGGAGGAAGCAGAGGCTATGGAAGTGGTGGACAGGATTATGGAAACCAGGGCAGTGACTATGGCGGGAGTGGCAGCTATGACAGCTATAACAACGGAGGAGGCGGAGGTGGCTATGGCGGTGGTAGTGGAAGCAACTTTGGAGGTGGAGGAAGCTATAATGATTTTGGCAATTACAACAATCAATCCTCAAATTTTGGACCCATGAAAGGAGGCAATTTTGGAGGCAGAAGCTCTGGCCCTTATGGTGGTGGAGGCCAATACTTCGCCAAACCACGAAACCAAGGGGGCTATGGTGGTTCCAGCAGCAGCAGCAGCTACAGCAGTGGCAGAAGGTTTTAATTACTGCCAGGAAACAAAGCTTAGCAGGAGAGGAGAGCCAGAGAAGTGACAGGGAAGCTACAGGTTACAACAGATTTGTGAACTCAGCCAAGCACAGTGGTGGCAGGGCCTAGCTGCTACAAAGAAGACATGTTTTAGACAATACTCATGTGTATGGGCAAAAAAACTCGAGGACTGTATTTGTGACTAATTGTATAACAGGTTATTTTAGTTTCTGTTCTGTGGAAAGTGTAAAGCAGTCCAACAAAGGGTTTTAATGTAGATTTTTTTTTTTTGCACCCATGCTGTTGATTGCTAAATATAATAGTCTGATCATGACGCTGAATAAATGTGTCTTTAAAAAAAAAAAAAGAAGCTAGAGAGTTTATATTACATTATATTACATTACATTACATTACATTAGTCAAAAAAAGTTATCTTTGGAGTATAAGGTAAAGAGAAGCATTTATCTATGGTAAGTGGGCCAATTCATCAAGGAGACCTAACAATCCTAAATATCTTTGCACCTAGTAACAGAGCAAGTTATGTAAGGGACAACTGATAGAACTAAAAGAAAAAACAGACAAATACACAACTATATGTGGAAAGTTCAATGTTCTTCTCTTAGGATTGGAACAAGTACCAAAAAAATTAGCGATGGTGTAGATAACTTGAGCAGCATCTTAAACTAACTTGACCTAATTGATATTAATAGGATACTCCACCCAGAAGTAGGAGAATAAGCACTTTTTTTTCCAAGTGAAAATCAAACATTCATCAGTATAGGCCATATAATGGGCCATAAAACAAACCTTAACAGTCTTAATAATTAAGTTTCTAGGCTAAAAACCTGGAAAAGAGCAAGTTTTATCATAATAAGCAGAAGGAAACAAATGATAAAGAACAGAAACCAATGAAGTGGAAAAGAGAAAAATACAGAACATACATGAAACTAAAAGCTAGTTCTTTAAAAATTTCAATAAAATGTATAAACTTTTAGCCACACTGATCTAGAAGAAGAAAGACACAAATTATCAATATTGACAATGATAGAAAAGTCACTGCTGATGTCAAAGATATAAAGGATAATAAGGAAAAATTAGGAACTTAGGACAATAATTTGATAACTTAGATAAAATGGGTGACTTAAGACACTTCACTACTAAAACTCACTTAAAAAACAATACATGACCTGAGTAACCCAGTATTTATTAAAGAAATTGGAGGCCTAGTTTTAAAAGTCCCCACAAAAAACTTCATGCTCAGATGATTTCACTGATTAATTCTACCAGACACTTAAGGAAAAAAACAACTATTCTACTCAATCTCTTCCAAATTCATTATATGAGGTCAGCATTACCCTAACACAAAAACCAAACAACATACTGAAGAAAAATAAATTTGAAAAATATATTTGTCTTCAACAAAGTATTAGCAACCTGAAGCCACGACTATGAAAGAAGAATACATCCCGACCAAGGAGGGTCGAGGCAAAACTGGTTCTACATTTGCAAATCAATCAGTCTAATACACCACGAAAGAGGAGAAAAGAAAAAGCCCATGATGATCTCAACAGATGCAGAAAAAACAAAACACACTTGACTACATTCAACATCCCTTCGTAATAAACATTTTCAGCCATGTAGTATAAATGGTGTGCCTGAAAGTAGAAATGAATGCATATGAAAACCTATGGTTACCATCATACTTGGTGGGGAGACTTCAAATTGAATCTGTTCTCACTGCTCTCACTCAACAACCATTAAAGGACGTACATAGGTCCTTTAGGTAAAGAAAAGTACACCTAGGTGGCCCAGTCAGTTAAGGAGTTGACTCTTGGTTTCAGCTCAGGTTGTGACCTCAGGGTCACAAATTCCAGCCCTGCATCTGCTCCGTGCTCAGCAGGAAGTCTGCTTGAGATGTTCTCTCCTTCTTTCTTTGCCCCTCCCACTCACATCCTCTCTCTCTCAAATCTTTAAAAAAAATAATAATGAGGTAAGGAAATAAAGAGCATCCAATTCAAAAGGAGCAAGTCTTTTTCACAGATGACTAGATTATCTGCACAGAGAATACCAAAGAATGTTGCAAAAATTGATAGTTAAGTTTAACAAAGTGACAAGTTTTAAGGCCAATATACGAAAATCAATTGCATATACTAGTATGAAACTGAATAGAGGAAACTTCATTTAAAATGGAGTCAGAAGAGAGGAAAGAAAACTGCCAAATTTGTTCTACTAGGCATGCACTACCAAAACCAGATAAAGACACCACAAACAAAGATAAGTATAGGTGATTATCTCTGGTGAACACAGGCCAAAATCCTCAAAAAACCAAATCCAACAATGCATTTAAAAAAATCATCCACTACCATCAAATGGGATTTATTTCCAGGATGCCAGGGTAATTCAGTATTTGCAAAAGTCAATGTGATACATCACATCAATAAAAGATAAAAACCATATGATCATTTTAATAGATGCAGAAGAAAGCATTTGATGAAGTACAGTATCTATTCCTGATAAAAACCCTCAACAAAGTAGGTTTAGAGGAAATAAACCTCAACATAATAAATGCCTTATGTGAAAAACCCACAGCTAACATCATACTCATTGGTGAAAAGCTAAAAACTAGTCTCCTAAGATTAGGAATAAGAAGGATGTCCATGCTCACCACTTTTATTCAACATAGGACTGGAAGTCCTAGTCACAGCAATCAGACAACAGAGAGAAATAAAAGGCATCCAAAGCGGTAAGGAAGAAGTAAAACTTTCTCTTTGCAGATGACATGATACTGTACATAGAAAACCCTAAAGATGCCACCAAAAAGTACTAGAACTGATAAACAAATTCAGTAAGTTTACAGGATACAAAATCAATGTAAGAAATCTACTGTATTTCTATATACCAATAGAAGCAACAGAAAGAAAAATTACATTTAAAACTGCACAAGAAGAATAAAATACCTAGGAATAAACTTAACCCAGGAGGCCAAAGACCTGTACTCTGAAAACTATAGAACATTAATTAAAGAAATTAAAAATGACACAAACAGATGGAAAGATATTCCATGTTCATGGATTAGAAAAACAAATATTGTAGAAATATTTATACGACCCAAAGCAATCTACACATTTAATGCAATCCCTATCAAAACAAAAATTTTTCACAGAACTAGAATATTTCTAAAATTTGTATGGAGCCATGAAAGAATAGCCTGATTAGCCAAAGAAGAAGATATCACAATTCCAGATTTCAAATTATACTGCAAAGCTGTAGTCATCAAAACAGCATGGTACTGGCACAAAATAGACAGATGAATAGAACAGAATAAAAAGTCAAGAAACAGGAGTGCCCTGGTGGCTCAGTGGGTAAAAGCCTCTGCCTTTGGCTCAGGTCATGATCTCAGGGTCCTGGGATCAAGCCCCGAGTCAGGCTCTCTGCTCAGCAGGGAGCCTGCTTCCTCCTCTCTTTCTGCCTTCCTCTGCCTACTTGTGACCTCTCTCTGTCAAATAAATAAAATCTTAAAAAAAAAAAAAGTCAAGAAACAAACCCACAATTATACCTTTTAAAGGGCGGGGGGGGGCGCGGGTGGTGGCGCCCGGGTCATTAAGCATCTGCCTTCTGCTCCGGTCATTATCCCAGGGTCCTGGGATCAAGCCCCACATCAGCTTGGCGGGAAGCCTGCTTCTCCCTCTCCCACTCCCCCTGCTTGTGCTCCTGCTCTTGCTGTCTCTCTTTTTCTGTCAAACAAATAAAAATATTAAAAAAAAAAACCACAATTATATGATCAATTAATCTTCAACAAAACAGTCAGGAAATAAGACAGTTACGGTGGGGGACATTCCTGGCTTAAAGGTGCTCAGATGGTGAGGTGAGGTGGAATCCTAGGTGGGACAGTATAGTCTTAAGATTCCTAGGATTACAAAAAGAATAGGGGTGCCCCAGAGTGGCAGAGTTCCCAGGCATCAGAGCAGGGAAACTGGATGAAAACAGCATGTCTAGGCGCTGACTTTCTGCTCTGTGTTGCCATAAACTGCGAAGTACTGCACACTTGTGCAACTGCTCTCTGGGAAGGGACCAGCAAAAGGCAGAAGCTTGGCCAATCCCCCTTCTCCCCCAAGAAGAACAGTGCAGGTGCATGCCACGGGAGTACATAAAATTTAGAGACTCAAATAAAAATGCTCTGTTAGAGGGTGGGTAAACACAGTTTGGACAGAAACCAGGGAGACAAGAGTAATTATGACTGCTTTTCCTCATAGAAAATATATACTACAAAGTATATCTCCTGATGGAGGGTGCAAACTTTCAGCTCTGGGACTAGAGATGGGACACCACTCTTTTCACCTTCCCTGTCCCCTAGTTGGTTCTGAAAGCCTTCAGGGAGCAAAACCATGCCACACAGTGCAATCCCAAACCCACTTACACTGAGCCTGGCCCCCCTACCAGGGGAGGTGAAATTCCACCAGGGCAGGGTAACTTGAGAATCAGCACAGGGCACCTGGGTGGCTCAGTCTGTTGTTGCCTGACTTTGGCTCAGGTCCTGATCCCAGTGTCCTGGGATCAAGCCCGCATTGGGCTCCCTGCTCAGTGGGGAGCCTGCTTCTCCCTCTCCTCCCCACTTGTGTGTTCATGCGCACGCTCTCTCTCTCTCTCAGATAAATAAAATATTTAAAGAGAGAGAGAGAGAAAGAGAATCAGTGCAACAGGCCCCTCCCCCAGAAGACCAGAAGGAACAACTAGCTCACACCAAGTTTACTGATCATAGAGAATTACAAAATTTCAGCTCTTGGGGAAAACAGTATACAGCATTAATGGGGGGTTTTTCCTTATTATTATTCTTTAGTCTTACAGGGTTTTTTTTTTCAGCTGTTTTCTTATTTTTTCCAATTTTTTAATTTTTATTTTCATATATAGGTTTTATTTTTTTATTTCCTTTCATTGTATTTTATTTTATTTTTGTATATATATTAGTTTTTCTTTCTTTCCTATTTTGGGATTTGTTTCTTTTAACAAACAGACCAAAATACACCCAGGATCTAGTTAATTATTCTGTTTTACTTCTTGTTTGATTTTTTTTCCTCTCTCCCCCCACCCACCCCCGTTTTCTATTTTCTTCAGTTAGTTTTATTTGTTTTTTTCTGCTGTTTATTTTTGTCTTTTCTCTCTTCTATTCTTTTTTGGACATAAAGAGGAGATAGAGAAACTTACTCCAAAAGAAAGAACAGGAAGAACTCACTGCCAGGGATTTAATCAATATAGATATAAGTAAAATGTGAGAAATAGAACTCAAAACAACAATTATAAAGATACTAGCTGGGCTTGAGAAAAACATGGAAGACACTCAAGAATCCCTTGTTGTAGAAATAGAAGAATAAAAATCTAATCAGGCCAAAATTAAAAATGCTATTACTGAGATGCAGTAAAAAAATGGAGACTCTAACAACTAGGGTAAGTGAGACAGAAGAGTCAGTGATATAGAAGACAAAATGATAGAGAATAAGGAAGCAGAGGAAAAAGAAAAGTACAGGATTATGAAGGGAGACTTCAAGAAATCAGCAATACCATAAAGCAAAATAATATCCAAATAATAGAGGTCCCAGAAGATGGGGGGCAGAAGGTTTATTTGAACAAATTATAGCTGAGAATTTCCCTTATAGCTGAGAATTTCCCTAATCTGGGGAAGAAACAGTCGCTCAAGTTCAGGAGGCACAAAGAACCCCTTTGAAAAAAAAAATAAAAATTATAAAATTAAAATAGGTCAACCCTTCAACATACCATAGTGAAGTTTGCAAATTTCAGAGATTAAAGAGAAAATCCTGAAAGCAGTTCAGGACAAGAGGTCCTTAACTTACAAGGGTATAAATGTAAGACTGACAGCAGACCTGTCCCCAGAGACCTGGCAGGCCAGAAAGGACTGGCATTACATATTCAATGCTAAATGGGAAAAATATGCAGCCAAGAATACTTGATCCAAGAAGGCTGTCATTCAGAATAGAAGCTGAGATAAAGAGTTTCCATGAGAAACAAAAATTAAAGGAATTCATGAACACTAAGCCAGACCTGCAAGAAAATATTAAAGGGGATTCTTTAAGCAAAGAGAGAGCCCAAAATAACAAAGACCAGAAAGGAACACAGACAATCTACAGAAACAGTGACTTTACAGGTAATACAATGGCACTAAATTCATATCTACCAATAATTATTCTGAATGTGAAAAGACTAAATGCTCCAATCAAAGACACAGGGTATCAGATTAGATAAAAAGAAAAAAAAAGACCCATTGATATGCTGCCTACAAGAGACTCATATTTTTTTTAATTTTCTTTAAAAATATTTTATTTGGGCACCTGGGTGGCTCAGTGGGTTAAGCCTCTGCCTTTGGCTCAGGTCATGATCCTAGGGTCCTTGGATCGAGGCCCACATCGGGCTCTCTGCTCAGCAGGAAGCCTGCTTCCCCTTCTCTCTCTGCCTGCCTCTTGCCTACTTGTGATCTCTCTCTGTCAAATAAATAAATAAAACCTTTTTTTTTTAATTTTATTTATTTATTTATTTGATAGACAAGAGATCACAAGTAGGCAGAGAGGCAGGCAGAGAGAGGGGAAGGGAAGCAGGCTCCCTGCTGAGCAGAGAGCCCGATGTGGGGCTCGATCCCAGGACCCTGGGATCAGGACCTGAGCTGAAGGCAGAGGCTTTAACCCACTGAGCCACCCAGGTGCCCCTAAAATCTTTTTTTAAAAAGATTTGAGAGAGAGGACAAACAGTGGGAGAGAAAGGGAGAAGCAGACTCCCTGTGGAGCAGAGATCCTGATGTGAGGCTCAATCCCAGGACCCTGGGATCATGACCCAAGCCAAAGGCAGATGCTTAACTGACTGAACCACCCAGGCACCCCCAAGAGACTCATTTTAGACCCAAAGACACCAGATTGAAAGTGAGGTGTGGAGAACCATTTATCAAAAGAAAGCTGGAATAGCCATACTTATATCAGGCAAACTACACTTTAAAACAAAGACTGTAATAAGAGATGAAGAAAGACAATATATCATAATAAAAGGGTCTATCCAACAAGAATATCTAACAATTATAAATATTTATGCTCCTAACTTGAGAGCAGCCAATTATATAAGCCAATTACTAACAAAACTAAAGAAACCCATTGATAATAATATAATAACAGTGGGGGACTTTGACCCCTGACTCACAGCACTGGACAGATCATCTAAGCAGAAGAGCAACATGGAAATAAGGGCTTTAAATGACACACTGGATCAGAAGGACTTCACAGATATATTTATCATGTTCCATCCTAAAGCAATGAAAGACACATTCTTCTCAAGTGCACATCCAACATTCTCCAGAATAGATCACATACTAGGTCACAAATCAGGTCTCAACCTGTAACAAAAGACTGAGATTAGGGGCGCCTGGGTGGCTCAGTGGGTTAAGCCTCTGCCTTCAGCTCAGGTCATGATCTCAGGGTCCTGGGATCGAGCCCCGCATCGGGCTCTTTGCTCAGCCAGGAGCCTGCTTCCCCCTATCTCTCTGCCTGCCTCTCTGCCTACTTGTGATCTCTCTCTCTCTGTAAAATAAATAAATAAAATCTTTAAAAAAAAAAAAAAAGACTGAGATTATTTCCTGCATATTCCCAGATAACAATGCTTTTAAAACTTGAACTCAATCTCAAGATAACATTTGGAATGAATTCAAATACATAGAGGTTAAAGAGCATCCTACTAAAGAATGAATGGGTCAAACAGGAAATTAAAGAAAAATATAAAAAAATACATGGAAGCAAATGAAAATCAAACATTACAGATCAGAACCTTTGGGATATAGCAAAGACGGTTCTAAGAGGGATGTATATATCAACACAAGGCTTTCTCAAGAAACTATAAAAGTCTCAAATACACAACCTAACCCTATACCTTAAAGAGCTGTAGAAAGAACAGCTAATAAAGCCTAAATCCAGAAATAATAAAGATTGGAGCAGAAATCAATGAAATAGAAATTAAAAACACAAAACAAAACAAAAACCCAGTAGAAAAAATCACCAAAGTAGGAACTGGTTCTTTGAAAGAATTACTAAGATCAATAAACCCTTAGCCAGTATACGGAACCAGAATAAACCTCAAATAGCCAGAGGATTGTTGAAAAAGAACACCAAAACTGGTGGCATCACAATTCTGGACTTCAAGCTCTATTACAAAGCTGTAATCATAAAGACACTATGGTACTGGCCCAAAACCAGACACGTAGATCAATGGAACAGAATAGAGAGCCCAGAAATAGACCTTCAACTCTATGGTCAACTAATCTTCAACAAAGCAGGAAAGAATATCCAATGGAAAAGAGACGGTCTCTTCAACAAAATGGTGTTGGGAAAATTTTGCCACATGCAGAAGAATGAAACAGGACCAATTTCATATACCATACAAAAAAATAAATTCAAATGGATGAAAGGAATCCATCAAAAGCCTTGAGGAAAACACAAGCAGCAACCTCTTGGACCTTGGGCATAGCAACTTCTTGCTAGACTCATCTTCAAAGGCAAGGGAAACAGAAGCAAAAATGAACTACTAAGACTTCATCAAGATGAAAAGCTTTTGCAGAGCAAAGGAAAGAGCCAACAAAACTAAAATGCAACCTATGGAATAGGAGAAGATATTTGCAAATGCACTAGATAAAGGATGAGTATCCAAGATCTATACAGAATTTATCAAACTCAACACCCAAAGAACAAATGCTGTCAAGAAATGGGCAGATGACATGAAAAGAAGCTTTTCCAAAGAAGACAACCAGATAGCTAACAGACACATGAAAAAATGGTCAACATCACTTAGCATCAAGGAAATACAAATCAAAACCACAATGAGAGGTCATCTCACACCAGTCAGAATGACTAAAATTAACAAGTCAGGAAATAATTGATGTTGGCAAGGATGTGGAGAAAGGGGAACCCTCCTACACTGTTGGTAGAAATGTAAACTGGTACAGCTGTTCTGGAAAAAAGTATGAAGCTTCCTCAAAAAGTTACAAATAGAGCTACCTTATGACCCAGAAATTGTACTACTAGGTATTTATCTCAAGAATAGTAACATTGTGATTCAAAGGGGCACATGCTCCCCAATGTTTACAGCAGCAATATCCACAATAGTCAAACTGGAAAGAGTCCAGATGTCCATCTACAGATGAATGGATTAAAAAGTTTATATATAGATATATAGATACTTTTATAATAGTATAGTATTTATATTTTTATAATAATGGAATTTATAGTTAATATATACTTATATATATTATGTAAATTTCATTATATATTATATAATATCCTAATATATTATTGTATTTATATATAATATATATTATATATAACAGAATATTACTCAGCCATCAAAAAGAATGAAATCTTGCTATTTACACCAATATGGAGGGAACTAGAGGATATTATGCTGAACAAAATAAGTCAAAGAAAGATAAATACCATATAGTCTCACTCGTTACATTGAATTTAACAAACAAAATAGATGAACATAGGGGAAGGGAAGAAAAAAATAAAAATAAGAAAAACAGAGAGGGAGGCAAACTATAAGAGGCTCTTAACTACAGGGAACAAACAGAATTGGTGGAGGGGAGGTGGTTGGGGGATGGGACAACTGGATGATAGATATTAAGGAGGGAACTTGATGGAATAAGTACTGGGTGTTACATGCAACTGATGAATCACTAAATTCTACCTCTGAAACTAATATATCTTATTTTAATTAAACTGAATTTAAATAAAAAATTAAAACAATAATAATAACTTAAAAGTTTATTCTTAAAACCATGGAGTCAGGAAACCAGAAGGGGAGTTCTCATGTCCTACCTCTTCATGACCTCAATTGTAACCCATAATAAGAAGGAAGACTTTCTCCTTACCCAGCAACAAGCTCAGCCAATAAAAAAATACCACAACTCAGCCAATATGAAACCATCACCACTCTGAGCCCTCTCATTTCTCCAATGGACTTTCATTCAAAAAGCCACTCCCAACTTCCTCCTTTTCTCTATAAAGTATCATTCCCCTCCTTTGATCTCCAGACTTGCCAGTGAGAACTTGCATGCCTTGAATTGCAATTCCTGTGTTATTCTGAAATAAACCCATTTTGTTGGTAAAATAACTGGGTGGTTTACTTTCAAGGACAACATTAACCATGAACTATTAGAAACTGAAATTTTAAAACAGTATCATTTATAAGCACATTATAAAACATGAGAAATCACAAATGCCATAAGATATTACTGCAGATCTACTAAAATGAGTACAATTAATATAACTGACAATACCAAGTGCTTTTGAGGATGCAAAGCACCTGGCACATTCATACTTTGATTTCAACATTGTGCATTTCCATCAGCACTTTGCAAAATAGTTTAGTGGTTTCTTATGAAGTTTAACACATACTTAACCATATGACCCAATGAATTCATTCCCATGTATTTACCTAAGAAAAACTTATATCCATAGAAGGACTTTCTGCACAGTAGTCAAAACAGCTTTATGACAATAGTCAAAAACTGGAAAGAGGGGTGCCTGGGTGGCTCAGTGGGTTGGGCCTCTGCGGGCAGCTCAGGTCATGATCCCGGCGTCCTGGGATCGAGCCCCATATTGGGCTCCGTGCTCGGTAGGAGGCCTGCTTCTCCCTCGCCCACTCCCCCTGCTTGTATTCCTTCTCTCACTGTGTCTCCCTCTGTCAAATAACAAATAAAATCTTTAAAAAAAAACTGGAAAGGAACCAAATGTCTATCAACTGATAAATGGATAAGCAAATTGTAAGGTAAGCAAATAGTATTAGATTATTCAAACATAAAAAGGAATGATCTGGTACCCAAAACAACATGGATTAATCTCAAAAACATTACGTTAAGTGAAAAAAAAAAAAAAAAAAGACACGAAAGCCTCATATTGTAGGATACATTTATGTGAGTATTTGGGAAAGGCAAAACTCCAAAGACAAAAAGTCAGATTAGATTGGAGCTGGGACAATCAGAGGAAGACAATTATCATATGATCTTTCTGATATGAAGAATTTGAGAGACAAAAGGTGGGGGTTTGTGGGAGGCAGAGAGGGAAGAAATGAAACAAAATGGGACCAGGGAGGGAGACAAACCATAAGAGACTCTTAATCTCAGGAAACAAACTGAGGGTTGCTGGGTGGTGGGGGAAGTCTTGGGGTGACTGGGTTAAGGACATTGGGAGGGTATGTGCTATGGTGAGTGCTATGAAGTGTGTAATGAATCATAGACCTGTACCCCTGGGGCAAATAATACATTATATGTTAATTTTAAAAGAGAGAGAGAGAAAGAAGAAGCTGTTTTAGAAAAATGTAAAAATAAATAAACAAATAAATAAATAAATAAATTTTTATAGTGGGAGAAAAAAAGATTGGGGCTGGGAATAAGAACGGCAATTGACAAAGGGGCACAAGAGAAGTTGTGGGGGAAACAGTCTGCATCTGGTGGTATTGGTTACCATCTGAATACATTTGTCAAATATTATTCAATTATAAACTTTATTTTTTAAAGATTTTATTTATTTATTTGACAGAGAGCACAAGTAGGCAGAGAGAAAGGCAGAGGGAGAGGGAGAAGCAGATTCCCCACTGAGCAGGCAGCCCGATGCGGGGCTCCATCCCAGGACCCTGGGATCATCACCTGAGCCAAAGGCAGGTGCTTAATGGACTGAGCCACCCAGGTGCCCCTCAATTATAAACTTTAAAAAAGTACATGTGATCATACATTACACCTCAGTACAGGAAGGGAAGAAGGAAACTGGACACTCACAGCATTTCTTGGAGAGCTGGAAAAATTGGGTTTAGAGCCTAAGCAGCCAGCAGCAGTGCCCCAAATCACGCAAAATGGCAGAGTAAAGAAATCATTGTGCTGCTGGGCAGAGACACCACAGTCTCCAACACCACGCTGAACCAATTCTCTTAAACCTTGGGTACTCGCCTCTGCTGCCTCTAGAAACTGATGGCTCCAACTCCACAAATGGATTTTGCATGAGGTCCCAGGTTCCTCACGTCACTCTTTAAGGTCTAGATTGGACACATCTGAGTGGCAAAGCCTAGGTCAACCAAAAAGGTGACTGGCAAAGAAAGTACATACTGTTCGGGGGCACCTGGGTGGCTCAGTTAATTGTCTGCCTTCGGCTTAGGTCATATTCCCAGGGTCCTGGGATCGAGCACCACAGCCGGCTCCCTGCTCAACAAGGAGTCTGCTTCTCCCTCTCCTTCTGTCCCTCCCATCCACTCATGCTCACTCTCACATTATCTTTCTCTTTCAAATAAATTCTAAAAATCTTAAAAGAAAAAAAGAAGAAACAAAGTACCTAACACTTTCAGCTTCTACACTGGGGGCATACTCTGCATCATAAGGTAGGGAATTCCTCTAACACGGGAAGTAGGTTCATCATCTCTCCAACATCATCATTTGCTGTGAGCAGCCAAGAAGAGTGAAAAATGTCCTTTAAAATCCCCCATGTCAGGATTCTGATTACGAATTCTAGGTGAATGCCCAGGTGGTTATAGGATAAAATCTGAACCCACTTGTATACAAAGCCTGACCCTGACCTCAGTGACCACTTGCCCCACCACCTGACAGGCTCTTGTCACTCATGAACTGCCACTGCCCCTCTCAAGTCCTTCTTCAGGAGTTTGGGACTTGGCTGTGTTTGAAATGTTCTCTTCCCTCATTTCAATCTGAGGAGCTTCTACTCAATTTGACAAAGCCCACTTCAGGGAAACCTTGCCCAAATCTATGGCAACACGAATCAGGCCCTATCTACACTCTGTTCTATGACAGCACTTAGTAGATACTAAATTAACACTTGGTGGATAAAAATTGTCCTCCAAAATCAAAGAAGAGAAAGATACACTTTAAAAACAAAATTATTAAAATTTAAAATTCATATAACCAGAAGTAACAAGATTTTTCATACTTTCCAGAAATTCTTTTTTTCTTTTAAAGGTTTTATTTATTTGACAGACAGAGATCACAAATAGGCAGAGAGGCAGGGAGAGAGAGAGAGAGGGGAGGAAGCAGGCTCCCTGCTGAGCAGAGAGCCCAATGCGGGGCTCAATCCCAGGACCCGGAGATCATGACCTGAGCCGAAGACAGAGGCTTAACCCACTGAGCCACCCAGGAGCCCCAGTTTCCAGAAATTCTAAACCAACAGAGGGACCTTTGGCCCAAGAGCCTTACTCCTCATTGTGTCCTGAAGATGCTCTCTGAACAAATTATAAGTTAAGACAAATCTGAAAATTCTCACTAAGCCAAGAAACACAGAAAAATGAAATGCCCTCAAGATCCCAGAGGGGCACAAGACCAGGTCCAGTCTAAACCTGGACCTGACATGAAAATGTGGCATGTAGTTGAAATTTGTTATGAAATGCTTCTTACTGATGACTTGCAAAGTCAACAGTTAGATGGGAGATTCTAAATTACTCCCTGCAAACAAACAAATGAAATGTAGTTCATAGATACAGCTGACCTGAAAGTGAAAGAAATAACTACCTTACTTTTATTTTTGTCCCCACTGACTGAGCCACACAACTACATGAGACATGAAGAGGTGGGGGGGCAGTCCCCAGGCAGAGGGCCTGGAACTGGTGCCCACTGGGAGCCCCGAATCCCTCTGTGGAGGACAGATCCGACTGTCTCCCCCATTTCCCACTCTCAGGCTGGGTGACCGGTACTTGCGTGAGGTACAGATTGACCCACAAACCTATTCCATTTCACCTGGTCCTTAAGTCAGGTCTTACACACATTTGTGTTTGGATATTCTTCCTTCTCTAAAGATTCTTCACAATAATTTATTCTGCCTTCCTTGTTTAAGATGGCAGTGTGCCCTTTGCTTTCTTTCATCTTTGCTTTTTCCCCCTCTACAGAAATCTTCTGAGAACATCAGACTTTTAATCTCTTTATGAATTTTAAGTTTTTGATTCCATTTTGAAGGCCTCTTGAAGTCTGTCACAAAACCCCTCACTCCCCCAGCACGTATTGTATGTGGCCGTCTTTCCAGGTGGACTTCAGGCATGCTAACTCCAACCCATGGGCTACTAGTAGAGGCCGATGGCCAAGAAGCAGTAAGAAAGAGGAACTCGCCAAGTGAGTGTGTTTGGCCCAGGAGAAAGGAGGTCATGGTGGGCATCCAGAAAGGCCCGGATGCCTGGTCTCGAGCTACAGGGGCTGCTGAAATCACTCCTCTATACCTCACTCCATCTTAACACAGGGGCGCGGGGGCTGCTCGCTAGTCTATCCACCTCACAGGGCCTGACGACAGCTTTTGAGACCAGAGAGAGTTCCAGTAGACCCAGCTCCTGACCACCGTTCTGAAGAACTTTCAGAGCAGGTTGTAAAGAAAACTTTTTTTTTTTTTTCCCATAAGGGAGAAAGGCTAAAGTCATCAGCAAAGGAAAATCCCAAGAGATAGCACTGCTTTCCCAAACAAACTCTCTGGGATCGGGAACACATACTGTACCCGGTTTTGTACCCAGGGAGAAAAACTTTTTTTATAACCTTACAAAGAAGTTACATAAACAACACTATCCCCTTTGTTAGTTTCTTTTCTTTTTTTTTTTTTTTTTTAAGGATTGTTTTGAAAATAGATAATTTTACTGATCCAGGAGCCAAGAATTGTTGCTGTCTTGAGGAGCTGTTGGAAGCCCCTTCTGGCAGGACTGTTTGTTTGCCTAAGATTATGCATGCTGCCTGGGGCATAAAAATGGCTGCTCCCTGTGCTCAGGACTCGCAGAGTTGCACCTGGGGGCCTTGAGGGCCCACTCTCAAGGAGTGGCAGCCTGAACGCTCACTGCCTCACTGGGGATTTCCTCCAATCAAAGCTCTCCCTCACTGAGGGGACAAAGGCAAATGGGAATGGAGGGCTGAGAATGTCTTCACAGACAAACTGGCTGAACAAATGACACATGGAAGAGGCAGCGTCGAGAGACAAGCAGGCAAGGGGAAAGAGGACAAAGAGAAAAGGCAAATTGCCAGGTAAAACGTATCAGGCTCGAACTAATGGTCTTAAGGCTATTATTTCCAGTAAAAGGAGATAGCAAAAAATAAATAAATAAAATCAATGAAGAAAGCTCCAAGGGAACAGTGGTTTTAAATAGGTGTACTCCTCCACAGAACGTGGTTAGGTCTACTTCTCCACTCCCTGCTGGGTCTCAGGGAGAGCTTCCAGATTCACTAGAGGAAATTGTTCAGGATTCCATGCTGCTCTCAAATACAGTTACTATTATGCAAAATAATAAGACACAATGTACTGAGAAGAGAACTTGAACCATTCATTAAGCTCATGCCTTGGGTATTTGGAAATTTGCCTGAAATATAAGTCAAGAAACTATAAATCAATCCAATAACACAGAACAGTAAGTTCTGAGAGGACCAAAGCTAAACTTCCTTCCCACAGATATTCTTTTTGAGACCGCGCTCTGAGAAAAAGCTCTCCAGCTACCATCGCAAGCCTCTGGGGTTTGAGTTTCCTTCTCTTTCATTATGGCCACTCAGGATAGCAATTTTGATATTGATGTTGTTCTCCAACCGAAGTATGAAAAGCACATCTTTGAGGAGTTATATATAGCCTATAATACCACACAGCAATTTTGTTTAGTGTTTAATTTTTCCATACAATATCCCTTCAAAATAATCAAGAGCTTCTCTTCAATACCGAAGCTTCTCACAGGAAAGAAGCTGAACCCAGTACCCCATAGTCATGCTCAATAACTCTTAGCTGAATTATCATTAATCTGAACAAACATACAAACATTAATCTGAACAAACAAGCAAGTGAGGTCCATCCTTTCCACTCTCTGGATAATGCCCTCTATGCAAATGCGGTCAGCGGAGGAGCGTTCTGAACAGAGGGGAATGCTTTCATACGGGCACGGCAACAGTTCAAGAATGAGCCGAGGGTTTGTATTTTGATTTACAAAAACACATCGATTTTATTCATTTTGAGCTGAGAACCAGCTTGGGAACATGAGAGGAGGCAGAAATGTGGGCATGTTGATTCTTGAGAGACGGTGCCAGTCAGCAACCCCCATGCCCCAGCACAAATACATTCTTTGCTATTTTTCTTGGAAAACCCTGAGAGTGTGCAGCAAGTCTGTCTTATCAGCTTCCAGGTGTGGGCTGTCCCCCCCAGCCACTTCAAACAAGGAAACAGGGAGGGAGAGGGACACCGGAGTCCTAGAACCCAGGATGTGTGTGCTGGGGCAAGAGCCTTTGCAGACACAATCCCCCCATTATTTCCATGTCACCTGGGCTTCCCACTGTTATCTTTGATTCTTAAAAGACCCTTACTAACACACACCATAGAGGGGGCTGTTGACCCTTATAGAGAAAATAACTGGAAAAAAACAGGCTGCACTGCTTTTTCTCACTCTATCAAACCTAGGTTAACTCTTTGTGATGGAAACAAAACACAAAAAAGACAAACACTGTCTTTCCAATCTAAAGCAGATGTGCCTTCTATGAGGACTTTATGCTTACCTGGTGTTTAAAAGGCTATTTGACGCTGATCTGAACTTCCAGTTATAAAGTAAGTAGGTCAGGAAGATGAAAAGTACAGCAGACGGAACATAGTGAATAGTACTGAAATAACTGGAGACAGATGGTGACGACACATACCACGCTGAGCCCTGCGTAATGTTTACCAATGTCAGATCCCTGTGTTGTACACCTGAAACTAATATAACCAGACTTCAATTAAAAGTAATTTTTTGTTTAAAAAGAGAAGAACCTTTCCTTCTGTGTCCCTTCCACATGCAGCACATCAGCTGGGGTGGGAAGGCATGTTTTTGACTCTTTTCTGTCCTCTCGTATTTGTTTTGGTCTTTATTTCTTCCATCATTGCCCCGGATGCGCTGGGTTCTCCCTGGGATCTGCACTTCTGAACGTATTATTTTTCCAACACCTTTTAAGTGGCTGTACCCTTTCACCCCGAGAGAAAACCACTTTTGCAACCTCCTCCCCAACAGCTTCAAAATCTACAGCGACCTCCTGAAAACATCATTTTCCTTGCCAGGTCAATAACATCAAGTCTAGCAGCGATTCACTTGGGGTCTGACTCTGGAGCTGATGATTCCTACGTGTGAATCATTGCTGACTTCTACTCTCTTGAGTTCTCAGATCACCTTTGCTATTTTCTCTGGGGTTGAGAGGAGTACCTCTTGCAATCTCAGTTATATTCTCAGAAGGCACTGGAAGGGGATCCCTTTTCTTCTCTAAGATCCCAGGAAAAGCTCTCTGGGATTCGTTTCTCACCATCAGTGGTTGAGACACATTCTGGAGCCTCAGACAACTTAGCTGGGGGGATATGATCTTTGCTATGTCATAGGTAGAGGAAAATAGCAAGGAACCATATCGAGGCTTTATGGAAATTTTTAACACAATTTGCAGAACTTGACTTTGAGAGCTACTAATTAAATTTGTTCATTTGTTCACACATCTATTCACACATATTTTGAGTGCAGAGTCATTGTCATACATTGTGTTAAGGGGATGGGGAACAGCTTCCATGATTCATTTGGCAGCATAAAAATATTCTCCAGAATTTTCTGATTGCATGTGTGAAATTTAGAGTGCTCTAACTTCATCAATACAACAACATTGTGGCGTAATGGATTTTATTTAATAAATGCCATGCCATCTCCCTTGGGAGTATAAATTTGCACATTCCAGACACTGGGGAAACAGCTTTCTTCTTAACCTACTGAGATCATCAAAACACTGCTTTGTCGACTGCATACGGACTAATACAAACAACTGATCCGGGCCCATTTGGTGCATCAGCTTGGTAACAAGGACTGAAGCCTAAGGCCGGCTCTGGTCACAAAGCACAGCGCTCACGTAAGGACTAGGCCAGGAGTGCTTTCTGGTAAGGCAGGGCCACTTTCTGGTAATGGCGCCACTACACTCTGCCACACAGGCAGCATACCGTCCAAAACACACAGGTCATCCAAAAAATATGAAGCCAAATTAGGAAAGGCCAGAATTCCCTTTGAAAGGCCAGCAGACAGCATGGCGCCAGCATGGGATCACACTCCAGACCAACATCACCTTCTATAAATCAATGGCAACAGCTAAGATCTTCTGGTGCGGGGTAAAACTCGGACCTACCACAGAGGTCAACAACCGTCTTGTTCAACAGTGTCACCTCAATATGAAGTACCAGGACAGACTCAAAGTCACTTAGGTCCTGCATGTGATTGCTTTACTGAAACTGAAGCCTCATTTCTTATAGTGCACATCCACAGAGCAGAGAGCCACAACACCGAATTGTGCCACCGGCAGCCTTTGGGGGGCGGTTATTGGTTGGGAGGGGACATGAGGTAGACTTCAGAGTGGTGGTTACAAAAGAGAATCACACAAACTCAATTTTTAACCAGCACAACATCAATTTCATAGGAATTGCTTGGGTTGGGTTCTTGGTAAAAATTTTTGGGGAGGTGGATGAATCTTAATCTCTTACTCTACTAATACCATTCATTATTCTACTAATTACCTCCCCATTCTCCTCTGCACCTCACTGGAACAGCTGATGAGTGAAAGCAAATAATAAGCCAAACCAACAACTCTATCATCAAATCATGTGGACAAGGACGTAAACCCGTATCTCTGCTATATGATCATTTTTCTCTTAGATGAAACTGAAAAATAGCCATGCACTTACTGTAACAGAGGAAGAATTCCTTTCCAAGTTTCCACGTCTTCACCCAGAGGCTTTTCCACTAGATAAGGGCAGAGAGATTTAAAATCAAGCCAGGCTGATCTACTTTATTGATGAGGCATTCCCAGTAAAGCCTGCAACATATAATACTTAATTATAATTCCTACAAACTAGGAAATTAAGGACTTTCAGCTGGCTCAGTGTTTCTGGGGAGAAAAGAAGCACACTAATTAAGACATAATGCCTGATTGCATTCAGGTGCTCCATTTAGGAATCACAATCCTTAATCAAAAAAAGGGGGGGGGTAACTTTAAAAAATCATTCCAGAGACCCCTGGGTGGATCATTTGGTTAAACGTCTGCCTTTGGCTCAGGTCATGATCCCAGGGGTCTGGGATCCAGTCCTACATCAGGCTCCTTGCTCAGCAGGGAGTCTGCTTCTCCCTCTGCCTGCAGCTCCCCCTGCTTGAGCTCTCTCTCTCTCTCTGACAAATTAATAAAATCTTTAAAAAATTTTTTTTTCGAAAGAGTGAAGTTCAGTACAGAAAAGAGAAGGGGAAAATGGAAAAACAAGTTCGGTGCTTTCAATTTGTACTGAATTCTTAGTTTTGAAAAACCAAACCATAATATTTTGTCACTTAAACCCCCAAATGATAGCAACGTTCATCTGTAAGTCCACAGTGAAAAAGTAATTGTTATCAAAGGTGATTCTGAGCTATAAATTCCACTGGAGCTCATCGACCCCAATTTTACAGATGAAAAGAACAGAAGGCATATGTGTGGATTAGAACAAACCACAGGCGATGCTGTGTTGCTGTCTAGCAACAGGGCCCTAATGCAGCACAAAACCGGAGGACCTCTGAGACAGCCTTCCTGCTGCACGGCCTTGCCATCTTTCCAAAAGGACATCTGGTTTGTGGAAGGCTTGAAGATGGTCCAGAGAAGGGAGCAGAAGTTCCTGGAAGCATGGAAAGAGGGGCCACAAAGGAAGATGAGAAACAAATGGGAAGTAAAGCCAAGATTCCTGCAGACGAGGAGGTCCCTGGCAATGGTTTCTCTGATGGCCCCACAGGTTTGCCTCTCCACGCATGCATGCGAGGGACTTTTTAACCATCTTAATGGATTTTAAGTGGATACTGCAGGAGCATCGAGTACATACACATTGTGGCGCTACAATCACTACAACCACAGAACTCTTTTCATGTGGCAAAACTGAAACTCTGTATCCATGAAACAATAACTCAGCGGGGCCTCCTCCCTCCAGGCCCAGGCCGCTTCCATTACTCGGGATCCAAGGCGTTAGGCCACTCTGGCCACTCTTGACACCGCACACAAGTGCATTGTGCGGTGTCTATCCTTCTGAGACTAGCTTATTTCATCTAGCATCATGTCCTCAAGCTAAAGTGTATTTTTTAAGAAGGCATTTAACGTGTATTAGCTGAGGATGCTGACCAGCCGTTTTCCATCTTTCATAAGGACAAAGGAAACAAGAGTTTCCTTTGAGTTTAAATGAGTTTAAATGAGTAAAAATGAGTTTAAAGGACAAGGGTAGAAAAAGCTGTTGGGTGCTGGAATAGAAACTCTTAAAGAAAAGAGTATGCTCTAAGAAAAAAGAAAAAGAAAAGTATGCTTTTCCTTTAGCATTTATAGAAGTGCTATAAACCGTGTGTTAATACATATTAAGTTGATGTTTCCTTATGGTAAAATCTCATAAAATTATAAAATTAATTCAATAAGCCCTAACTGAACCTCTTATTATAATGGTGTGGGAGCTACCAAAGAAATAGAACATATTGTCCTTTTCCTTGAAAAACATACAATTTATCCTAGGAAACAATGTAACTTTCTTCAAGTTCTTAGGGTACTTAACATTTTTACCATAAACCAGGGATGACAAAGGGCTTTTAACTCAAGCATCACCCTTATAAACTTAGAGAAAGCCTGTGATGCATTCCAAGCCCAAGAGTGGGCAAAGGAGAAAAACACTATGATTATTGTTTGTCATGGGTCAGGAAGAGATAAGCAAGGGTAAGAGTGTCATATACTGGCCATTCCTGCCAAAACTCTTGTACTTTGTTATGCATTGTTGATTGCTTAGCATTAATAAATATTTGTTTCTGTTTGTCTCTCCAGGTAAAATGAACTTCAGGATAGCCATCAGTACTGCATCTTCTACTTACCTAGAGTCCCCACAAAGTAGCACAGTATTAAGAATTGTAAAAATACACAATAATGTGACAAACAGCTAAGGAGAGGGCTTCTGGAAAAATGGCAGAGTAAGAAGCACCAGGAATCTGTGTGCCCACCTAGACAACAATTGCAGTATGTCTGATGTAACCATGTGGGAACTCTGGAGACTAGAGAAGCCCATAACTTCCAGGGGAAGAAGACTGAATGGTACACTGTAGTTAATTTCAGGATATTTCGGTTCTTATCACAGCACCAACCATCCCCCCACCCTAAGCCATGTGGCAGGCAGCTGTGCACCATGTCCCTGGAGCAGCTTGCACACAGCTTGTGGGAGTTAAGGTGGGCAAAAGGACCCTGTGTTCCGATCATGAGGGATCTGTGCTCTAATGGCTCATTGCTCATTGCTGCTTCTGATCACAGAGGTGCAAAGAGGTGGGCAGCCATTGTTGTGTCTCCCCCTATTTATTACAAGCCCCCTTCTCTGCAGCTGAAGTGATTTCCAGGGGACTTAAAGGGCTGGTGCCCTTCCCCACACTTACAACATTTAAAAACCTTTTTGGAAACTAGGAATTACAAACTAGGATATCCAAAAACAATTGCATATAAGGGGAAATTAGAAAATTAGAAATGTTCAGGGAAAGGCTCAGAAAAACCTCAGAAGACCTTGAGAGACAGAAAGTGGCTGAGAGACTATTTGAAGAAATAATGGCTGAAAGCTTCCCAAACTTGATGGAAACTGTGCATATAAACATCCAAGAAGCTCAGTGAACTCCACGTAAAAGGAACTTGAAAAAACTCATACCAAGACACATTATAATCGAACTTTGGAAAGACAAAGATAAAGAGAGAATCCCGAAAGCAACAAGAGAGAAGCACTCATCACATTCAAGGGATTCTCAATAGTATTATAAGCGGATTTCTCATTAGGAACTTTAGAGGCCAAAAGACAGTGGGCCAATATATTCAAAGTGCTAAAACAAAAAACTCAACCAAGAATCTTGTATCTGGCAAAACTGTCCTTCAAAAGTGAAGGAGAAATAAAGACATTCCCAGAAAAACAAAAACTGAAGGAGTTCATTACCACTAGACCCGCCCTGAAACATGCTCAAAGGAGTCCTGCAGGGTGAAATGAAAGAACACTAGACAGCAACTTAAAGTCTTTTGAGGAAATGCAGATCTTTGCCACCTGGGTGCCTCGGTCTGTTAAGTGTCCGTCTCTGGATTTTGGAGCAGGTCACAGTCTCAGGATTGTGAGATTGAGCCCTGCATTGGGCTCTGTGGCAGACTTGGAGGCTGCTTAAGATTCTCTCTGGGATTCCTGGATGGCACAGTTGGTTAAGTGTCTGCCTTTGGCTCAGGTCATGACAATCCCAGAGTCCTGGGATTGAGTCCTGCATCGGGCTCCCTGCTCAGTGGGGAGCCTGCTTCTCCCTCTCCCTCAGCTCCTCTCCCTGCTTGTGCTCTCTCTCTCTATGACAAATAAGTAAATAAATAAAAATCTTAAAAAAAAAAAGATTGTCTCTCTCCCTCTCCCTCTCTACTCCCCACTTGCTCACTCTCTTGTTCTCCCTCTCTCTCTTTAAAAAAAAAAAAAAAAGGAAATAAATGAAGATCTCAAAAAAGGACAATGAAAAATATCTAGTATTATTGTAACAACTTTTGTAACTCTACTTTCTCTTTTCTATGTGATTTAAGAGACTAACACATTTTTTTAAGATTTTGTCTAAAAGCTAGTATTATTGTAACTTTGGTTTGTAACTCCATATTTTGTGTTCTACATATTTTAAGAGACTAATGGTCTTTTCTTTTTTAAGATTTTATTTATTTATTTAATAGAGAGAGGAACAGTGGGAGAGGGAACACAAGCAAGGGGAGTGGAAGAGGGAGAAGCATGCTCCCCACTGAGCAGGGAGTCTTATGTGGGGCTCGATTCCAGGGCCCTGGGATCATGACCTGAACTGAAGGCAGATGCTTAACCATCTGAGCCACCCAGGTGCCCCAAAAGACTTAAGACCATTGGTCTTAAGAGAATTTTTGGTTTATGTTTTGGGGCACACCATGTAGAAAGAAGTAACTCTGTAACATTGACAACTGAAAGGGATAGAAATAGAACTGTAAAGGAGCACCATTTTTGTATATCATTCAAGTGAAGCTGGTATAAATTCAAGTTAGAGTGTTACAACTTTAGGCTGTTAATTGTAAGCCCATAACCACAAAGAAAATAGCTATAACATACACAAAACAAAACGAGAAAGAAATTTAAACATTTTATTACAAAAAAAAAAACACAGTTAAACACAAAAGGAGACAGCAATGCAGGAAATGAGGGACCAAAAAGCTCTAAGCATAGAGAAAATAGATAATAAAATGACAAAAGTTAGTCCCTCTTTATCAAAAATTATTGTAAATGTAAGTAGGGTAAACTCTCCAATCAAAAGGCAGAGATGGTCAGACCAGATAAAAAACATATGATCTAACTATACACCATCTGAAAGTGAAAAAAGGGAAAAAGATATTTCATGCAAATAAGTGACCAAAAGAGAGCAGAGGTAGCTATATTAATACCAGACAAAATAGACTTTAAATCTAAAAATTTTATGAGACAAAGAATATTATGTATTAATAAAAGTTTCAATACAGCAAGAACTTACAACAATTATAAATATTTAGAGACCTAATGATAGACCAAGTGGGATTTATTCCAGTAACATAAGAATAGTTCAACACATTAAAATTGATCAATGTAAAACACATTAACAGAATGAAGGGAAAACCCACATAATCATTTCAACTGATGCAGAAAAAGTTTTTGAGGAACCCTCATGCACCATTGGTGGGAATGTAAATTGGTACAGCCACTGTGGAAAACAGCATGGAGGTTCCTCAAAAAATTTTTAGAATAGAAATACTATATTTACACAAAGAAAATGAACACACTAATTTAAAAAGGTATGTGCACTCCTATGTTTATTGCAGCCTTATTTACAATAGTAAAGCTATGGAAGAAACCCAAGTATCCATCAATAGGTGAATGGTTAAGGAAAATGTGAGATATTAGATAGATAGATAGACAGATAGACAATGGAATATTAGACAACCGTTAAAAAGGTGAGATTAGGGGTGCCTGGGTGGCTCAGTGGGTTAAGCCTCTGCCTTTGGCTTAGGTCATAATCTCAGGGTCCTGGGATCAAGCCCCATATCGGGCTCTCTGCTCAGCAGGGAGCCTGCTTTCCCCTCCCTCTCTGCCTACTTGTGATCTCTCTTTCTGTCAAATAAATAAATAAAATCTTTTAAAAAAATTAAAAAGTGAGATTATGCCATTTGAGACAACATGGATGGATCTAAAGGATATTATGGTAAGTGAAATAAGTCAGCCTAAGGAAGAAATATACCATATGATTCCACTCATAAGTGGAACCTAAAAAAAAAAAAAAAAGAATTAACAAACAAAACGCAGAATCAGACTGTGCATACAGAGAAGAAACTGATGGTTACCAGAGGGGAGGGAGGTGGAAGTTTGGGCAAAATGGATGAAGGGGAAAGGAAGATACAGGTTTTCAGTTATGGAATGAATAAGTCACAGCATAAAGAACACAAGTCACAGCATAAAGAATATAGTCAGTGATTGGTAATAGTGATGTAATGGGATGGATGGTAGCTACACATAGGTGAATATAACATAATGTATAACCTCGTTAAATCACTAAGTTGTACATGTGAAACCAATGTAACATAGTATGTCAACTACGCTCAAATTTTAAAAATAAATAAGGGCACCTAGGTGGCTCAGTCATCTGCCTTTGGCTGAGGTCGTGATCCAAGGGTTCTGGGATTAAGACCCACATCCAGCTCCCTTGGCTCAGCGTCCATTTCTCCCTCCCCTGTGTCACTCCTACTGTTTGTGCTCTCTCGTTCTTTCTCTCTGTCAAATAAATAAATAAAATCTTTAAAAATAAGTACATAAAAATAAATAACTTTAAATTTTTTAAAAAGCTTTTCACAAAATTCAACACATTTTCATGATAAAAACACTAAACAAACAAGGAATAGAAAGAAACTACCTCAATATAATAACAGCCCTGTGTGAAAAACCCACAGCAAACAGTATCCTCATTGGTGAAAGACTGAAAGATTTTCCTCTAAGATCAGGAACAAGACAAGGATGCCCACTTTCACCACTTTTATTTAACATAGTACTGGAAGTTCCAGCCATACCAAGTAGGCAAGAAAAATAAGTAGAACACATCCAGATCGGAAAGGAAGAAGTAAAATGATCTCTGTTTGCAGATAATATGATCTTATATGTAGAAAACTCTGTTTGGAACACTGGGAAAAAAAATTAAATAAAAAAAATAGTACCCAACCCCCCCCCAAAAATCTCTGAAGATTACACACACACACACAGAGTCTGAGCTAATAAATGAATTCAGCAATGTAGAAGGATACAAAGTCAACACACAAAACCCAGTTGCATTTCTATATACTAACATGAACAATCCTGAAAAGGAAATTATAAAAATAATTCTGTTTACAATAACATTGAAAAGAATAGAATAACCAAAGAGGTGAAACATTTATACACTGAAAACTACAAGATACTGCATAAAGAAATTAGAGAAGACCTAATAGATGAAAACAGATTCCCTGTTCATGGATTGGGAGGCTCACTAGTGTTAAGATGTCAATACTATCCAACACAATCTACAGACTCAATTCAATCCTTATCAAAATTTCATGATTTTTTTACTAGAATCCCATCCTAAAATTCATATGGAATCTCAAGGGACCCTGAATAACCATAATAACCTTGAAAAAGAAAAACAAAGCTGGAGGATTCACACTTGGTTTCAAAACTTAACAAAGCTGTAGTAATCGAAATAGGGTGATATTAGCATAAAGGAAGACATATAGACAATGAAACAGAATAGAGTCCAGAAAGAAACCCTCACATATATGGTCAAGTGGTTTTTGACGAGGGTAACAAGATCATTCCATGGGGAAAGGGAATTCTTTTCAACAAATGGTGCTGGGAAAACTGGATATCCATATGTAAGAGAATGAAGTGGATTGGATTCTTAACACCATATACAAAAATTAACTCAAAATAATCAAAGACCTGTATACAAGATCTAAAATAAAAAACTCTCAAAAGAAAGCACAGGACAAAACTTAATGACATTGGATTTGGCAATGATTTCTTAAGTGTGACACCAAAAGACAGGAAACAAAAGAAAAAATTGACAAGTGGTATTTCATGAAATTTTAAAGTGTTGTGCATCAAAAAAAAAAAAAAACTATCAAATGAATAAAAAGACAACCCACAGGATGAGGAAAAAATATTTGCAAAGCATAAGGGATTTGCAATGATAATGGGTTAATATTTAGAATATTTAGTGAACTCTTAATAATCACAACAAAACCCAATTCAAAAATGGATAAAAGACTTAAATACACATTTATCCAAAGAATATATGCAGAAGGCCAATAAACACATGAAAAAATGCTCAATATCGCTCATCATGAAGAAATGTAAATCTAAACTTCAGTGAGATACCTCCTTACACTCATTAGAAGGGCTATAGCATCACAACAGAAAATAGTAGGCATTGGCCAGGATGTGGAGAATTTGGAACCCTTGTGCACTGTTGGTGGGAATGTAAAATGATACAGTCACTGTGGAAAACAGTATGGCAGTTCCTCAAAATACTAAAAATAAAATTACCATATGACCCAACAATTCCACTTCTGGGTATATACACACAAGAATTGAAATCCGGGTCTCAAAGAGCTTTTGTACACCCATGTCCACAGTAGCAAGAACGTGGAAGCAACTCTATTGTCCAGTGTTCACACATTGAAATATTATTCAGCTTTAAGAAGGAAGGAAATTTTGACATGTGCTACAACATGGACAAAACTTGAAGGCGTTGTGCTAAGTGAAATAAGCCAATTGCAAAACGACAAGTACTATAATGATTCCACTTGTATCAGATACTTAGAGTGGTGAGAATCATAGAAACAGAAAGTAGAATGGTGGTTGCCATGGACTGGGAAGAGGGAAGAATGGGGAGATGTTGCTTAATGAATATAGAGTTTCTGATTCACAAGATGAAAAGAATTATGGAGATGGATAGTGGTCACGTTGTACAACATTATGAATGTATTTAATACCACTGCACACTTGAAAATCTTTATGATGGTACATTTTACGGTATGTGTATTTCACCACAATGGAAAGATTGGGAAAAAAGGAAACAGATACCAAGGCAATCACTTCATCCTCTGTGCATCCATTTACTTGTTCATTGGATCTTATGCTCCACTCCATCTTTATGGTCCTTGCTAAATCAATATTCCTTCTCTTTCCATTATCTTCATCTTTTCCTTCTTCAGCGACTCTTTCTCCCCAGCACATGAACACGTGTCCTCCCACCTTCCCTGCTATTTTTTCTCTTGTCCTTCACGGTGAAACACAGAAAAAGAGTGGTCTACACTGACCACCTGCAAGTCCTCATCTTCCACCCCTTTTCTGAGCTCCTCAATCTGGGTCTTTGCCTCGTGGAGACTCACTGAAATTATTATTTTTGCGCTTATCACCAGCTATCCATTAGTGGCCACATTCAGTGCATTCTTTTCAGCTCTTATAAAGCTCACCCTCTCTAGAATATCAGACACCCTTAACCTCTCCATTCTTCTTAGAATTATTTCATCCCTTTATTTTTTCACCCCTTGGTTATTTCTCTTCTTTCTCTGACTATTCCCTCTGACTACAGTTTAAATGGCCATGTTGCAAGTAGGAGGGAAGATGGAGGAAGAGTAGGGGACCCGCATTTCATCTGGTCCCTTGAATTCAGGTAGGTATCTATCAAATCATACTGAACATACTGTGAATTCAACCTGAGATTTAAGAAAGAATTGCTACAAGTTCACAAATAAGAAAACGACCAGTTTTTGCTAGTGGCACAAAAATCCTTCAGAAAACAAAAACCACATAGAGCAACTGGAAACAGCTTACACTGAGCCTGGTCCCCTGTGCTACTCTGCCCAGGCAAAGACACCTGAGAATCAGTGCAACAGGCCCCTCCCCCAGAAGACCAGCAGGAACATCAAGGGAATACCAAGTTTATGGATCACATAGAACTGGAAAAGTCCTGAGCAAGGGGAAAAGAGTATATAGAACATGATGTTTTTTCTCATGTCTTTGGTCTTTCAGTCCAAATTTTCTTTTCCTTTTTTCTTTCTTTCCCCTTTCAACTAATTTATTTTTTCAACTCTTTAAGTCTTTTTTAAAATTTTCATGCTTATATTTATATTTTATAGATATATCCTTCATTTTTCACTTCCTTTCACTATATTCAATTTTATTTTTGTATATAAACATATACATATTTTTTCTTTCTTTACAATTTTGGGAGTTAGCATCTTCTAATGAACAGACCAAAATATACCCAGGACCAAGTAGATCACCCTATTTTGTCCACCCGTGAGATTATATTCTATTTTCCCTTTTTTTTTTTTTTTTTTTTGGTTTCTGTCCTCTTCAGATTAGTCTAGTGTGTATTTCTCTGAGGT